>NW_024870842.1:1475000-2692500 GCF_019054845.1 Dipodomys spectabilis | reverse complement strand
AGAGTGTGTGTGTGTGTGTGTGTGGTGTGTGTTGCTTTCTGATGCCCACACTCTGGCTTCTTCCCACCTCTCCTCCATCTCTGTCCCCAGGACTCCCCTACCCCCCCCCCCAGACACCACCCTCAATAATTATAGTTGATTGATTCTCTGGTGCCAGCTGCCCCAGGCAGGTGCTGTGTCATCTTCTCATCTTAGTGGGGAACCTTCGAGTGTCACCTCAGCCTGTATGTCCCGGGAGGCAGAGTGCTGCCTTGGCCCCCCCCAGACAGAGTCACTGTTCCACAGCAAGGGGCCTGAACCCCCACTCCAGCCCCCAGTGAGGCCTGGGGCTGAGATTAGAGAGAAATGGAGAAATGGCAGCAGCAAACATGTCCACACAACACAGGCCAGATGCGCTGGGGTTATAAGTGCTCCCCACAGGCATAGTCTCCATGCCCCCCTCCCCCAGTTCCCCCCAAGGAAGCTACACTACTTGTCGGGACAGATCAGGCTCAGAGACATACCTGGCTCACTGGAAGTCACACAGCTACCATGTGCCACTGCTGACATCTGACTCCCATGCTGTGCACATAGGTACCCTCCCCACACACACACTCAAATCTGAGTCCACTGAAGTGGGTCCAACAGGGGGTAAGGAGAAATACCCCCAAGATGCTGATGTAGTCAAATAAAATGCACCCTGAGCTACATGACTGGCAGATTTCCCACCCACAGCCACCCCGAAAGAGCATATCTTGACAGCTTGAGCATGGCCCAGCTGTGGGAGGAGACAACCTGATTCCTGGGATGTTTACTTCTGGGCCATAAACAGGAAGGCCATAAAAGAGGCCCCTCACTGGAGCCAGGACAGGGATCAGGAAATTTCCCTGAGGCTGCTGTTATCTCCAGGGTGTCCTCATCTCTTTGCCATAAAGGGCTTCCCCCAGCTGGACATCCCAACTGGGAAAATCACACCCTGAGCTGGAAAACAGCCTAGACACCTGTGCTCTGTCCATAGCTCGGGGACAGGGTCAACAAAGCGGCTGACAAGGAAACCCCTCCTACTCTCCACCGCCCACTTAAGGTTTTAACTAAATAGATGCACGGGAAGAACCCACTTCTCCAACACAGAAAATTGAAATTGAAAACTAAAACAATCTGGAAAAGAAGCAACTAAGATACAGACAGGTGAGAAGAAAAGGCTAATAAAGATAAGACAACACAGCTCAAGAAATGTTCTAGGTGACATGCTTTCCCAAGATAGTCTACCAAAACAAACACAAAGTTTTGGGCTAAAGGTTCCAGGGCCAAGCAGTGCTGTTCTGCTAGGGACTCACACAGGGCTTCTTGAAGATTCTAAGTCCTGCAGTAAAGGACATTGCTTCATTGTATAACCAAAATTAAGAGAGAATGAGAGAAATTCAATCCTAAATCATTCTCTCTCTCTCTCTCTCTCTCTCTCTCTCTCTCTCTCACACACACACACACACACACACACACACACACACACACACACACACACAAGCCCCATTCTATTTACTGGCTATCTTGGATGAATCCATTCATTACTCTGCCCAGATGTTGACCTTCAAAAATGGCGGTGAGCATCCTTACAACACCCTGTCTGTATCTGACAGCTGCTGGCAGGATGCAAGTGTTCCATATACACAACATTTTCCACACTGAAAAGGTAGGGAAGAACATATCAAGATCCATTCTACTCTATTCCCCAGGTCTGCATGGACTAGTTTTCCATCCACTGCTATAAGGTGAGGTGCCACACATGTAGCAGCTTCACACAACTCTTATTATCACACAACTCTGTAGGCCAGGGTCCAGGTGGGCTCAGGGTTCTCTACTTAATGTTCCATGATATCGAAATGAAAGTATCCACCAACTGGGCTCTGATGTGGGGCCCCTTCTTGGAAGTATGTCCCTAGCAAGCAATCCCTTTCCCTGTGAAACTGCGTTCTTTCTGGGACAGTCCTGACATTCCTCTCAGCAACTGTCACAGGGACATAGCAGGAGCCACGGATATACCACAAAGGTGTACCACAGGGATGCTACCTAGCGATGGATCACAGGAATGTACAGTAAGGATGTACCACAGGAATTCTGCGCAGACATGGACCACAAATGGGCACAGGAATGTTGCATAGGAATTTAGCACAAGGGTACACTACAGGGTGTTGCAGAAGGAACAAGTAATGCACAGATATGTGCATTCAGGTGCACAGAGACATACCCCTCTGTGACTTAACCCTATACATATGGCATAGGAAGCCCACACATGTTTTATATTAGCTGCCCTGTCATCAATACCAAAATAATTTTGCTTTGACTATATTTATCTGACACGGTATGCCTGATTTCAACTTGTGGTTTATAACTGAGCATTGGCACATTCATGTAATCCCAGCACTCAGGAGGCTGAATGAAGCAGGAGGATCCATGTACTCAAAGCCAACGTAGGCTATAATGACTCTCAAAGCAGCTGGGCATCAGTGGCTTACACCTATAATCCTAGCTACTCAGGAGGCTAAGGATTGTGGTTTGAAGCCAGCCTAGGCAGGAAAATTCTGTGAGACTTTTATCTACAATTAACCACAAAAAAAAGCAGGAAGTGGAGATGTGGCTTAAGTGGTAGAGCCCTAGCTTTGAGCAAAACAGAGCACAGGACACAGCACCCAGGCACTGAATTTAAGCCCCAGTACCTGCACACATACTCTCTCTCTCTCTCTCTCTCTCTCTCTCTCTCTCTCTCTCTCTCTCTCTCTCTTTCTCCCTCCCTCTCACTCTCCTTCTCACTCTCTCAGAGCAAAAATAAATTGATTAAACATATTATATACATTATATTTTATATAATGTGTATAGATACATGATTTATATTATTGTCTTCCCTTTAGGAATCCCCAGACATCTTTTAAGTAAATAACAAGTATGTTGTGGACACTCTAGTAAATTGCAAACTAAGTAAGAAAGATTATTCTTGCTAGAGGCAAGCAATTAAACATTCTAATAGTGCAACTAACTTACCAATAGACTTACTAGGAAAAAAGAGAAGAGAATGGGTTTATCCTTCCTGTTTTGTCTCTGGGTGTTTTACCACTGGGGTCCAAGATGTGGGAAGGCCAATTTGACTTTGAACAGCCTCAGAAGGTTTCCACAACGCATGCTGCACCATGCTCTGTAAACGGCAGTTGCTCTTAACTTCACATGTCTGACAATCTGGTTCAATATCACCATGGTGCCTAAGAGGTTTTTAATATAGATATTAAATATATCTGTATCATCACTTATATGAGAGCAGGAGCTGAGCGTTTTCCTCTGGGGTCTTCCAAGCTATTTGCTGCTGATATACACTATTAAAAGATAAACCTGCCTGGAGGAACTAGTCATTTTACTTGGTATTAGGACTAACGTTATAATTTAAGTAGCTGCAGAGATTTGCCAACTACAGAGGCCCCAGATACTAATAAGAACATGATCATGTGAGATAATCTTTGGTGCGGAAACGACTTTCATCATCTGTAATATGTCATTTAGATGCTTATTTAAGACTTACACTATTGAACAAATATTGATGCCTTTAGTGAAATAAGAAAAACATCAATGCCACAGTTAGCTAAGGAATGGCATGTCTTTCTGGGGCTTGGTCTCAGGCTGGTCAAGAAGCAGTATCTGTGCAGGGATAAGGAGAAGAAAGATGGGAAAGAGAAAGAAGGAAATTCATTGTAATTTTACCCAGTTCCATCTAGGCCCATGCTAGGCACCTACACATTCCCAGAATCTCCTTATAAAGAAGTATTAGCCACACTTTGCAGATGAGGAAATCCAAGCAAGGTCACTGCTAAGGTATGGCACAATCAAGATTTGAAAGTGGCCCTGAAAGCCAGGTACCAGTGGCTCACACCTGTAATCCTAGCTACTCAGCAGGCTGAGATCTGAAGATCACAGGACAAAGTTAGCTCAGACAGGAAAAGTCCGTAAGACTCTCATCTCCAATTAACCAGCAAACCTGAAGGTGCAGGTGTGGTTCAAGTGGTAGAGCAGCAGCCTTGAGCAAGAAAGCTAAGCTACAGGGCTCAGGCCCTGAGGTCAAGCCCCAGCATCAGAGAAAAGGAAGGAAGGAAGGAAGGAAGGAAGGAAGGAAGGAAGGAAGGAAGGAAGGAAGGAAGGAAGGAAGGAAGGAAGGAAGGAAGGAAGGAAGGAGAAGGAAGAGGGAGTAGGGAGGGAGGGAGGGAAGAAAGAAGGAGAGAGAGAGAGGGAGGGAGGAAAGAAGGAGAGGGAGAAGGAAGGAAGGAAGGAAGGAAGGAAGGAAGGAAGGAAGGAAGGAAGGAAGGAAGGAAGGAAGGAAGGAAGGAAGGAAGGAAGGAAGGAAGGAAGGAAGGAAAGAAGGAAAGAAGGAAGGGGAAAATGGCCCCACGGGGGCTAGGAAGGTGGCTCAGTGGTAGAGTGCTTGCCTTGCATGCATGAGGCCCTGGGTTCGATTCCTCAGCACCACATAAGCAAAAAGAAAAAAGCCGGAAGTGGCGCTGTGGCTCAAGTAGTAGAGTGCTAGCCTTGAGCTGAAGAGCTGAGGGACAGCGCCCAGGCCCACAGTTCAGGCCCCACAACCTGCAAAAAAAAAAAAGAAAAAGAAAAAAGAAAGAACGAAAATGGCCCTGACTCCACAGTCAGACATTGTCTTAAGTCAGGTGATGTTACAAAGCCCACTGTACAATGTAGATCTGAGATACAGAGGTAAGCAACAGTACAAGCCTCGCTCCCAACCCACCATTTGTGAAGTGAGCAAGGCTTAGCAACTTTCTCCATTCCACCCAGTATCTTCCTCTCCTCCATTCTTTTCCCCTTCATCACTATACAGATGCAGCATACTGTTTTCTGCCTAGCCTACTCCCAAGAGCCAGAAGTGCACAAGATCCCTGATCTAATCATGGCATTGATGTTTTTCTTATTCCACTAAAAGCATCAATATTTGTTCAATAGTATAAGTCTTAAGTAGGTGTCTAAATGACAGTAAAATGATAAGATGTAATATAGGACAGAGAAATAAGTTGATGAAATTTGCTATGCAGTCATCGTATCTTATGGGACACAGTTTCACAGGAGAGATTGCTCCCCAGAGTCATCAGGCTGTAATGGAGAGCCAATACCCACAGGCATGAATTAGCTTGTGTTGTTGCTCATGGTCATGTAGCTCCAGGACAGCCGTTCACTGTCCATTCAAATTGGCTGTCTACTTACAAAAATCCAAGAAAGTGACCCACTTTATAGATGGAGAAAATGAGACTCATGACGGGGGTAAATTCTCCAAGGACAACGTGGATGGCATGGTCTACAGAATTGAAGACACCAGGTCTAATCCTTGACTCTCAACTCTCTCACAGACCTACGACAAGAATAATGCTGAGAGCTGGTGCCTTGCCAGGTCCTCTGAGTCAGGAAATATCGAGTCTACTTTAGAGTGAGGATCCCATGACATGAGACAGTAAGCCATTTCCCTAGGAAGGGGTCGAAACAGAATTTGACCTGTGCCTTCAGACCCCCAACAAGACCCCAAGCTCCCCACACAGCAGTATCTTAATAATGACATCCCAGGGTCTCTTTCTAGTCAGGATGTCGCCCCTTATTAAAGATAAAACATCTATCTATAAATTGTGCATTAGATAAACACAAGGGTTAAAAAAACGTAAATGTATAGTTTCCCCCACTGTCTTGTAGACATACTGCCTAAGTGCTTTGCATGCAGGCATTTTACAATCTTTTCCGTAAAGAACTTGTGTGCATATACATAAAATCCTTGGAATCTTTTCAGGCCTAAGTTCTCTTCCAGCTACTATCTTTGCCAGTCTGGGGATAGGGTGAGACAAAGAACTGGATTTGAGCACATAGAACTTCTGGATTTGGGGATCTTTCCTCCATTATAAAACTAACCAATGAAAGAACCTAGTTTCAAAACCTGAGTTTTAAGATATATCCCTTAAGATGTTATTATGAAATTCTATAGTACATAAAAAAGATTGAGTGAATGTTACAGGAGATACTAACAACCTAGACAGTATGGCATTTAGTTGATCACACATCTGTTCATGCATCTCTTTATCTAATCAGCACTCCATATTACTTTTTAAATTTATTTCAGTATAAGCTATAGATATCATTGTAATTCCACAAGCATGTTTTTTTTTCTATATAGTGTTAGAGTTAGCATTTGTTTACAGTTTTACTTTTAATTTTAGGAAAAACTTACACGCAATTAAGTATGTAATTCTTTTTACTTAGCAACAAATGCATTCATAGGTGGAAACTTTCCCTCCTGAGAGGTCATATACCATCTCCGTGTACCTATACTCTTTAATCCTGTGACTTTCCAATGCTGTGATAGCTTCTCATTCTAGTTAGTAGATAGAACAGTTTATTTACGCTCACAAATGATAACTTTGAAACTACCTCTGTATAAACCTAGAAGGTCAGAATAGGCATAATTTCATAATTTCAGAAAAATCTTAAGTAGAAGAAACTCGCCTGAATGTTAGAAGAATGTAGCAGAATTTAAATAACAATGAGAACAGTGCTAATATTCTATTTTTAAATTATTTTCTTTTTGGCCTGTCCTGAACTTAGGGCATGAGCGCTGTACCTGAGCCTCTTTGTGCTCAAGGCTAAGTGTTCTACCACTTGAGCCACAGTACCACTTCTGGCTTTTTCTTAGGAGTTTATTAGAGATAAGAGTCTCATGGACTTTCCTGCCTAGGGTAGCTTAGACCCCAGCCTCCTGAGTAGCTAGTATTATAGGCATGAGCCAGTGCTGGGCTTAAATTAATTTTTAAATGATAAATAAAAGTTATGTGTATCATACAAAGCAAAAAAAAAAAAAAAAGTAAAACAACCAGAAGGCGTCCCTTCCTTCTCCCTCTTTCTCTGTCTTTCCTCTCAAATGCCAGCTAGGATCCCTGGAGCCTCTTAAGATCTGTGACTACTAGAAGGGTATTTTCAGAAAATTAAGGAGCTTTATTTTGAATATTCAGAAGGACAACTAATTTGCATGCGAGATCCAGTGACGGGGTCAGACAGTTAAGCAAGGGTGGCAGCGCTGGTACTAGAGCCGGCCAGAAGCCACTGGCTTAGCCTCTGGTCTGGTTCGGCTGCACAGCTGGCCTGATGGGATTTGGCAAACGGAAGCCCTGTCTCACTTCTAGTCATTTTTACCTGCTGCATTTGCATATACCTATGATATCTGTTATCCTAATTACATCTATTTTCCTAGGTACAGACAGACATACCCCAGAGTTGGGGTGCCCATTAGCAAATCACATGGGCCTCTGCAGCTGTGTTTTGATTAGCAGAAAAGGTTCTCTGGCAGCGGAGAACTGAAATCACCTTTTAGGGTATGACAAGCGCAGCCAAGCATCTCACTAGTGAAAATCAGAGGTTTCTCCGAGGAAGGAGTGAGAACGACCACAAAGAATTAACAGGAGAATAACCTTTAATAGTTTCAACTGTGAAAGCTCAGTCATGCTGAAGGCCTGCCATCCATCAGACAGCCTGGAGTTGCAGACTTTCTGTGGAACAAGATGCTATGTGATGGATGCTTCAGGAAGGAGGGTAAGGGGACCCCTCCTCCTAGGGGCAGCCAAACCCAACAACTTCCCAGGCTGGGCGCCAGGGAAGATATGAAGGAAGATGCAGATGCTAGGGTTAGTTGCAGAATGGAGGGAGTGCAAGAGCAATGTGGATCATAAGGTGTTCCCATCACCTGAAATGACTTGCAAGCGATGTGCAAATCATAATGTAAATCATAGCAAGCTGTCTTTGGTACCCTGTGGCACAGGGGCTCCTTTAGAGTTCTTCTGGTTGCATGTTCTGTCTTGGACTTAGTGCCCCCACTCTCTCCACTTCCTTGGTTGGCTTATACATGTGTATTACATAGGTCTGTACCTTAGGTGCATGAATCCTTCATAATGAATGTCTCTTTCCTAAATTCTACCTACTTACTCTAATTTCTCTTCAGATTGTATAAATCTTTCACCTTTTACCAAATTCTACCTACATGATGTTTGACCTCTCTATAACAGTGTCTGAGCTAATGTGCTGGGACTGAACGTATTCACAAACTTGTCCAAGGTCAAACAGCAGCACTGGAAGCGAACTGTCCCTTGAAGCTTAATGTTCTAGCAAGTCTAAATGCTCCCCATAGGGAGAGTAGAGGATGGGAGAGCCAGGGCACATCTAGAAGAGAAAATACTCATCATTTCCTCATTCCATAATAGCAGTGGGGTTTCTCAATGGAGGAAGGACAGAGTGTATCACAGGGGGAGCTAACGTGTTGGAATTGACAATATATCATGATGATTATAGAGTATTCCTGGGTACCCTGGATGGAGATCAGTCATCATTCATCCATTCTTTCCTGCAACAAATATGTACTGAGGAACTACTCTACACCATTTATTGTTCTTTGCAGCTGACATTCAACCAGAAACAGACAGCTATTGGCTGTGCTAAGGAAAAAAAAATGGATGAGTTGAGACCAATTTAGACAGTGCAATCTTTTGAAGGGAGGATGTTAAACCAAGAGATCTGTAGAGCATGAGCAAACCATGCAAGAGCTGGGAGAAGAGCCAAGTGGGGTACACCACCCCAAAGGAGTAGAAAAGGGCTGTAAGCATGAGAACCATGAAGGACTTGGATCTTTCTAAGGCTTGCAGGAAGGTTACAATGAGCAGTTGGTAGGAGACAATCAGGAAGGAGTCCAGGCAGAACACTGGAGGACTTTCTAGATAGTCTATTCTAACCCCACACTTTATTACTTAAAACCAACAGATTTGTATTATTATTATTATTACTACTATTATTGCAGTGAAAGCAGAAAAAGAGCCCGGCAAGGTCATCAGGTAGCAGTCTCCTCCCACAGAGGCTTAGCATCTCTCATCATGGCCTTGAGCAAGTCTACATGCAGGTACCTGAATACCACATCACCAAGGCATTGAGCAGTTGTACATTTGGGCAACACAACATGGACAGTTACATCTGGACTTGTACAAGAACAGCAGACTGGTTGTATCTGAGAGGTGTGTACTGGAACAGGCAACCAGTTAGATGGGCTGAAAGACACATGGAGAGGTTGTCCAGGCTGGTATTGGGGTCTGGAGATTGCTATGGCCCAAAGACTGTCCAATGACTGAGAAAGTCACCTAGCTCTCTCCTAAAGGCACCTTATTAACCTCTAGAATCTGTGTTAAGATGGGGGTCTGGCAATGTACATGTGTTCATTCATCTACTTTCTCATCCATTTATCCAGCAAGGCTCTATAGAAGCAACTGGAAGACAGTCAAAGATGTGAGTGCAAGTCTTACTCTCACAACAGGTTGACTTACCCGCTCCTTCACCAACATGATAGATGGCTTACATATATCTTATGTAACTCCTGGTGCAGGGATTGGCCCCTGAGCCAGATAAAGCTATCAGAGGCCTCTTTTGCATCCCTGAAATAAAGATTTAGAAGAACATCCAGGATCTCTGAGCAAGGCCTAGACCATTCTAGGCAACTCCGTTTCCTTCCTTGGGGGATACATGGGGAAGAAGCCTGCATGCAAGGGGAGAGGATGGAATCGATGCTCTGGGAGAAGAAAATAGGAAATGGAATATTCTGGTGCCGTTATTGTTCTTGGTCCTGAAGCCCCTCCTGTGTCCTTTTTGAGACATCCAGGTATCTTTTTAGTTTCTCTCTTCTATAAAGCAATTCATCTAGAGTTCATTGCTTTAACCCATAGCAACTGTGTAGTACTATTCTGGAAATCGCTACATTTGGAAAATTCATGCCCTTGATGAAATTTCCACCTAACCCACCCTGACCCCAAAGCAAGGGGCACTCAGAGATGGTGTCCTAGATTTGAAAGCAAGTCACAGACAAGTGTCAAACCTGGGGACTGTTAAGAAGTAAGAACCAGTGAGTGGGGACAAACAGGTGAGGGCAAACAGGAAGAAATACGATCAAAGTACCTTATGTGTGTATATGAAAATAGAATTATGGGCACACTAAAAATGTTGTTAAAGGAGTGGGGATAAGAAAGAATAATAGGGCGAATTTGATCAACACATATGTGTATATGGAAATACCACAATAATATCCTTTTGAGCAATTAATGTATGCTGATTTTTTTAAAGGGAGGGAAATAAAACAAACCTTGGAAAGTAAAGAAATATTATTCAGTGGTGCTAGCAGGTGGTGAGCAAAGCTGCAGGTCTCTGTAAATAGAGATTTGTTTGGTAATCAATTGGTGAGATGCTAGAATCCAGCCTGAGAAGAGCAGTGAAGGAACCTTTTCTCTTCATTCTGTTTATACTACTGCTAGATAGCTAAGAGGGAGCTAATCTTGCTCACAGGTATCAGCACGATGGATATATTGACCAGAGTAGGCCTTGGCTCTAAATAGTGGAGGATTTCAACTTATATGTATATCTGTGGCTAATAAAATACATTATTATTCCTCAAAGTGGATCATAGGCAACTCCTCAGGCTTCAAACCATCCCTCTGTCATCTAAGGCCCACACACAGTGGATCTGAGGTTAATGCCATCAGGTGTTTGAGTAGTACCCATGTATCCCAATTCCAGCCAGTGAGATACAAGGAGATATTTGCAAGCAGGCATCCAAGAAAGTTCTTTCATGAACTTGGAATCCAGTGGGAAAAAATCTACCGGTCCAGGCTCCCAGTGTTGTCCCTGAGACTCTGGATTAGCCAAATCTAAGCATGGGGGTTGGGAAATCTCTGTGTTGTTAATCCCTTAAAGTAGGGTGTCCTGTTACTATCAGCTGGAGTCCTCCTAACCAGTGTACACAATTGAAAGGCAGAGCAGCTTAGTGATTGGGAGCTGAGGCTCTGGAACATGGGATTTCTGATGGCAAATTCCAGCTCTGACACCTGTTGTCTATAGGACATTGGACACATTGCCCATGCTCTTGAGCATTTATTTACTAATCTATTTATCCAGTGCATTGTTGTTACTGTGGTAATCATTATCAACTTGGATGAGCTAGTCTTCTGCTTTTCAAAACCCCTTTTGGTGGTCTGCTGATGGTACTCTTTCTTGGGGAAAGACAGCCTGCACTACTGGCACACAACAGACCAGATCTCTTTTACCTGCCCTGGGGCCCAACCAGAGAGCAGATGTTGCCGTGAGCTTGGTACATATTGATTGAGGTGGACCAGGATGCTATAAGGAGATGCTGTAAGTCTTGTCGATGGTGGTGTCAGTAATGGGGAGGCCCACGAGAACATTGGGAGAGTGAAGAAACTAGGTTCAGGGACAGAGGTTCAAGACCAGCTTCAGCAGACAAACCATAGCCCACCTGGCTCTCTGAGGCTTGCTATGTCTCTGCTTCTTTCTACAACCTTCTATTCCACATTCCTGACAGCTCTGGAAGCCCCCAGCATGCTTCCAATATGCTTCCTCCTTCTGCCATAGTGAGTCAGCTTCCTTGCAGCCAAGGATGCTGGCACCTCAAAGATCTCAAGCTTTTTGAGGCTGTTGCAAAGCTTAACTGCAATCACATTTCGTAAAGTCGTCCGCTCAATGCCTGGCACAGCATCAGTCCCAGGACAGGTTAACCACTGAGATAACCACAGACTCCCATGGCCCCAAGAAGACAGGACCTGAGTTAAACATGGGTTCTCATTGACCAGAAAGGGTACTTAAAAGCCTAGCTGTCCAATTGGCAACTTTCCCTTCACACTTAGACTTTGGCTGCTTGGTGTCTCGAGCTTGCCATATTCACTAGGAATTGGCAACACTGGATGAACACAATGATATGGAGGTGTGAAACCACGCGAAAGCCAACGCCAAAGGAACGGGATACTGGCAACAGATTTTCCCCCTTTCCGATGCTTTGCTACTGCTCATGCTGAATGTCACTTTGTAGTCTCAGGACACACAGCCAGTGAACAGCCTCGTGGAGTCAGAACAAGGAGTCAGGGCTCAAGGGCAGAGATTTAAGACCACATCTGGAAGACAAAAGGTCCCAGGCAAAGGCACTGTAACGGATCAGCCTGTCTCTTTACCATGGAATGCTAGGCAATGGCTGAACACACTTCTTGCCTGACAGAGGTAAGGCAGGTATGCAGCAGTAGGGACTCTGTCACTTGGTGCATTGACCCACTGGTCCTTGTCATCACCATCACCATCACCACCATCACCATCAAGCAACAATGCCTCTCTCTCCTTCCGACTGCTATTGAGTTATTTTATGCCCCGGGAATTAGCTATATATTATATACTATTAGTTCATTTAATCCTGACAAGGTCCTTATTTGGGGCTGGGGATGGGCTCAGTGGTGAAGGTCTGACTGATCCCCAGCCACCACGAAAAGAAACAAATGAATAAATGCATGAGGCTATGTGGGCTTCTCGGTTTTATTTTTGGTGGGTTTTTTTTTTGGGGGGGGGAGGGTTTGTCGCTCATAGGGCTTGAACTCATTGTCTGGGTGCTGTCCTTCCCAAGCCTGAGCTCCACCACAGTGAGCCACAGCTCTACTTCTGATTTTCTGGTGGCTAATTGGACTCTCATGGACTTCCCTGATGGAGCTGGCTTTAAACTGTGATCCTCAGATCTCAGCCTCCTGACCAGTACCCAGCTAGGTGTTCTTTTCATTACTAAATTGATGCTTAGAGAACTCTGAATGACTTGCCCAAGGTCCTGTGGCTTCCAGGTAATAAAGTCGTGACTCACCCCAAAGCTTAACCACATCCCCTGAGTACACAGCTATAACTGAGCTTGTTGCTCAGAGCTCATACCCCACCACTACCATTCCTGCTCCAGCCCTCCCGGCATGGCACATCCTTGTATATTCTGCCTCTAATTTCATCTCCTCAGACCTTTATCTGGCACCTTATAAGCTACATAACAGAATTACTGCCCCATGCTTTTGCGTTTTAATTTATAAGGTAGATTTTATACCTGGGTGGGGACTGGTGCCAGATCCCATCTCTTTATATTATAAACTCTTACGTCCATGCCATAAAAATGTCTCCTGGTGCTTATGACAATAAGAAGGCTGCACACACAGGTTTTCCTGAGTTTGGCCTGAAGGCTTGGAGCATTCAGCTTTTCCTATAGACATACTAGGGGTCTAAGGAGAAGGGTTATTTATAAATAGGATTCTTGGGCCCCCTGCCCTAGATTAATTGCTCTCAATCTTATTTTATAGAAGGCCAGTGTGTCCGTGGAAGGAAAATGAATGTCTGCCACACGGCTTCCATGGGGAAGAGATCAGAGGTGACATGTGTCTTGCTGAAAGGTGGCTGGGTAGCTAGGCCGGCCTGTATCCCTGGGGCACAGGATAGCAAAGGTCTGTAGCTCTGGAGTCCGGGCAGCTGCGGGGACCGCCGCGCACACACTTGCCCCAGGGAGCAGTTGCTGCCCACAATTCCAGGCAGCTGTCCTCACTTTTTACCACCTGTGTCTCATTCCAGAGAGGGGGAGCCCGCCTCAATGACATGCGCTAACAGGGGTACCTTCAGCATGGCCATTTCTCAGGGGAGACACGGATGGCACCTATCACTAGCAGTGAAAGTCCACGGGCCCGTCCCACTGCGGATCTATCTGCCCTCCTCTGATACACATCTCTCCCATGCAAGGTTTTGCAGGAAAGAAATCATTTCCAGGAGGCAGTTAGGGCCAGCCACCTCTGAGGAGCAGTCCATTTTACTCCTGTGTGTCGGGAGGGGTGTGGGATGCCAAGGGAGGGTTTGCAGTGGATCTCACCTCCCTTGGCTCCAGGGAAGTATTGCAAAGCTGCGGTGGACATCTATTCCAAATAGAGTCACTTGAGGGAGGCCACACTCCGTCAGGGCTTCCTCAGATTCTGGAACAGAAAAGGTTTTATGCTGCCAAACTAGTTGCTTAACGTGCTAGCTTTAAAAAAAATCATTTCTCCTGTGTTTGAAAATAAAATAAAATAATATGACTGGCCAGGAACCAGTAGCTCATGCCTATAATCCTAGGGACTCAGGAGGCTGAGATCTGAGGACTGGGTTCAAAGCCAGCCAGCCAAGGCAGATAAGTCTCTGAGATTCTCATCTCCAATTAACCATCAAAAGGCCAAAAGTGGAGCTGTGGATCAAGTGTTAGAGTAAAAAAGCTAAGAAAATAAAATTTGTATTGTAAGTGCCATAATAATAATTAATAATAATAATAGTAACTGGGCTGGATATTGCAGCCAGGATAAGACTAGGGAACTGCTTCCTCAGGCTAGGTAGGCATCTTTAAACAATCACAACAAGGCAGACAATGGTCAAAGATCTGAGGTCTAGGTCTCAAACTGATAACTCAAGCTCATATCCACTAGATTCCTTTTTTCCATTCAATCCTACATGGATTGAATGAAAATATGAAAGACACCCATTCATAATACATCTCTTGTGAAAGGCAGGGGTTGAGGGAGAGAGTGGAGGGAAGAGAAGCGCACTGGCGTTGGGTTTGAACTCATACTGCTAAGAGAAAGCAAAATAACAGAATGGACATTTTCACTCCAAAGTCAACCTTGAGAACCTACAGGATATGACAAGGTAGAAATTGAGAAAGCATTTTCTGTAGGATGAACCAAAGAAGCTAGTGGTTCTTAGTCTCACCACTATTAATATTTGGATGCCAGAATTCTTTATGATAGGAGGTCTCAGTCCACTCCACTTCACTGGGGCCCACCAGCTGTGACTACCATAAATATCTCCTACTGCATTGTTGGTAGGAGTGTAAACATGTTCAACCACTTTGGAAAGTAGTATGGAGGTTCCTCAAAAGACTCCACATAGAGCTCCCCTATGACCCAGCAATCCCATTTTTGGGCAGCACAGCTATGTTTATTGCAGCATTATTTACTATAGCTAAGATAATGGAACCAACCCAGATGCCCTCAGTAGATCAAGAAAATGTGGTATATATACACAATGGAATTCTATGCCTCCATCAGAAAGAATGGCACTGCCCCATTTGTTAGGAAATGGAAAGACTTGGAAAAAAATTATATTAAGTGAAGTAAGCCAGGCCCAAAGAAACATAGGCCCAATGGTTTCCCTTATTTGCAATAACTAGTATATGTCTGAGACAAGCAGAAAAGGTCAGAGAAGTTGATGTTAGGCGAAATGAACCCCAAGATAAGGACTCAAGTGGTTTTTCTTTCTTGCTATTGTTTCTAACATATTTATAAGGTGATTTTTTTTTGTTGCTTTGTATGTCCCTCCCCCACGGTATAACCCTTGTTTTCACTGTATTTAATGTTGGTATAATTTGGGGAAAGGAAGGGAAAAAACAAATTGTTTAAATAAGGATACAGGTGGATCCATTGCAGCAATGAAATGTACAAGATGCTATGTCAAAAACCGAACTTTACAACTTTGGGGGGGGGGGCAGAGTGTAGTGGTGGAGATGAGAGGGAAGGGACGGTAGGGGAAAATCAAAGGAGGAGGCAACAATGCTTGATAAGAAATGTACTCATTACCTTGCTCATGTAATTGTAACCCCTCTGTACCATATTTTCACAATTAAAAAAAAACTTATTAATTAAAAAAAAATGTCCCTGGGCTGAAAGCTCCTTCTGGTTGAAAATCACTGCCCCAAACACAGATGTCAATGTGGGAAGAGGAGGAGTGTGATGGATCATCTTAACTACCAAACTGATTGGCTTGAGAAGCACCTAGGAGATTAGGAAAGCACACCAGTGGGGGTCTGTGTGGGTGAGGCGTTCTTGGAGAGGATTTTCTTGGGGAGAAGACCTATCCTTAATATAGGTGGCGCCATCCAGGCAGCTGAGGGTCCTGATGGGTAAGGGGGCGGGGAGAACAGGGAGAAGTCCTTTGTCACAGGCATTTTACCACAGGCATTTCTTCTCTCTGTTTCCTGGCCTCCATAATATGAGCCGCTCTGTTCTTCCACACCCTCATCCTTATGATGGATAGAATATCTCTGAAACCATGAGCAAAACAGGTTCTTCCTCATCTAAGTTGCTTTGGTCACAGTGATGAGGAAACTGACTATCCAGGATCTGGAGACAAACACTCCAGAAGCCCTACAATCACATCCAAAGTCACTGGCTAGCCCAGAAAACTCAACAACACCACCATCATTGTCATCAGGACAGCCGATTCATCTTGAATGCCCATCACATGCCAAGCATGCCAGGTGCTCGACCCACACACCATCTTAGCAATTTTCAGTAGTTATTAATGCTAATGCCACAGCCTGGTGACTCAGCACCAAAGGCAGCCAGACTCACTGTGTTCACCAAATATGGCAAACATGAGAGACTATGGCCAGGCCACCCTGGCAGCTGCCTGGGGAGAAAAAATGATAAAGGGCATATTTTGTCCCTTCAAGGTCCTGCTGTCAGTCTGGGGCTAGTTCTCCATGCTAGATACGCTGTAGAATCAGGGGGGCCCTGCTCCTATTGGAAGACTACTAGCTAACATGACAATATTATCACCCAACCCCTCTTCACCTGACTGATTGGCTCACTAGTCATGTACAAACATCCCAGCACAAAGAGTGGTCCCTGACCTTCTGAAGCCAAAGCATCACCCTGGAGCTCTTGAGAAATTTGGAATCTCCAACCCCACATCGCCTTTCCAATATGAGCTCTTCATTCTGACAAGAGTCCTGAGTGACTTGAGCGTGGGTTAAAGTCTGTGTGGTGGCTCAGCAGTGACTGGCCAGTGCTGCATTTTACTATGGGCATTCGTCAGCTTCCTATCACTCCAACAAATACCCAGATAATCGACTTAACAAGAGAAAAGATTTATTTTGACACATAAAGATTTCAGTCCGTGGTTGGTTGCCCCTGTTGCTTTCAGGTCTAAGGTGAGGATACATGACAGAACAAAACACTCACCTCATGACCAGAAAGCAAATAAAGAAGTGTCCGGGGTCCCATTACCCCTTTCAAGAGCATGGCCCCTGGTGACCTGTAGCTTTCCACAATGTTCAGCCTCCCACCAGCAGGAGCATCCGGCCTGCAGGCCCTATGGAAGGTCCTTAAAATCCTTTAGTACATGACAAGACAGACTTCTGTGCTCCTGAGTGAGGGCTACCTGGGGCCATCTGCCTGTATTGATAATTTTGTATGACCCATGAAGGATGCTATAAAGATCCACATGGCCCTTGGCAGAAAAAGATTGTACATGCCTATGACCTAATGGCTCCAGTACCTTCCAATAGCAATGCTCTGGGGACCAAGCTTTTATTTAACACATGGGCCTTTGAGGAACATTCCAGATCCAAACGATAGCCAAATGTGTACAGAAAGCTGGCAACATCACTTCTTTCTCTAGATTCATGCATTCAACAACTATTTTGTTGTTCATTTTTTAAAAAATGTATTTTATTATCTTTAAGTAGTTGTACAAAGGCATTACCATTCAAAAAAATCAGTTTATGAATACAATGCATTTTGATTTATGTCACCCCTTTATTCTCCCCTTCCCGGCCCCTCCCAACACAACTCCTCCCCAACAAATATTTACGGGATACCCCTGGAGGGTTGACAGCCTGCTGCCCCTTCCCCCACCACACACACAGGTGACTACAGAGATGAAGTAACCAAATCTGAACAACAGGACACTAAATTCAATCGGTTGAAACACTCAGGCAAAATCCTGCTGCTAATAACAACAACAAAAAAAAAAAAACGAGTTTTAGTGCAGACATCCGTTTTCCCCAAATCCTGGCTTTTTCTACTACATATATCTTCCTTCTCACCCACACTCATGGAGGCTAAAAGAAGAAACAGAGCCTTGTCTTAACTATTGAGCCACACCAAAGCAGGAGTTGCGGGGCTGGGGTCACACAGACTTAGAGCTGGCATCAGACATCAACTCATCGCAAATCAGAGGCTCAAAGACAGTTTAATTCACCGGGGTGGGGTCAGCTTTGCTCTAAGCGCTCCACCAGGTTCATCTGTTCCAAATCAAAGGCATTAAAAGCCCACCCACACAAAAAAAATACGAAGCAGCTCCACTCCTGGCATCTTAACAAGTCTACACTCTCAGACTGCATCTTCTCCACATGGAAAAGGCCAGATCCCATCTCCACATTCCTACCCCAAATGCCTTTCTTCACCTGGGTTGGCAAAAACTCACCATTTAGTTCCATTAAGTTTGACTTTCTCAGATAGAAGTCACAACCCTGACTTCAGGCAGCTCTGGAGTTCTGAAAGTCCATGGGAAAATTGCTCAGGAGCCTCCATGTTTCCATCTGGGATCTCAAGTGGAATTACTCCACAGAGCTGAGGGAGGGGTTGAGCTAACGTGGTAACCCAGCCAGTCACAAGCCTGGCAAGGGGGCCATGAATGGCAATACCTTGTCCCTCCTCTTTCTCCAGTGAACATCTCAGGAATTTAGGGAAGGCTTCCAGACTCTGATGAGCCTCCAACTCATGCTGGGGAGCCAAGCTTAAGATGAAGGAGGCAGAGTCCCACTCAAACGCAGGGGTGAGCAACAGTAGTGTTGGCATCTTGACATACTTCAGGACAGAAGCTCTCTGTGATGCTCAGGTGAAGGCCAATCTGAACCTCTCTGCTGGGGCTGGGACTGAGCCCCTCATAAATACGTGACATTTCCCTGGCTCACTAGCTCAGGGAACTTCCTACTCCATGACCCCATAGATCTCTTACCACAGAAGCTGCAAATGCCACACATCTGTTTTCCAAGTTTCCCTTGCAGCTATGAAGCTTCCACCAAATACCTACTGACAAGACTTTCACCTCAGGAGCCACAGCCTGTAAATAATCTTCTCAGCAGCAGATGACATGGGGTGAGGACCCACAAAGCCCAGTCACTGCTGTCCAGCTCCCTGGGGGCCGGTGGTGGGCTGGCTCCAGAAGCAAGAACTAAAGTGTCCCACCCCACTCCTTTGAAGAACGGACTCCTCAGGACAGGACAGATTCCGTGACCCTACTAAGGGATATGCAAGCTCCCTGAGTCTTTTAAGAGGTTCTTTTTCAGCTTAGTCTCTGTTGCTGAAGCTAAGACCCCTTGGGTCTGAAGTTTAGCTGGCAGAGAAGCTGGCACAGATGCACAGGAAAGTCCCACCACTGATTCCCTCCATCCTGACCCTGGGCAACTTCTCAAAATGAGGACCTTGGAATCTTAGCTTTGGCACCAATTTCAATATAACTGGGGTTGTGGATTCAAGTCCTTGGGCTGCCATTAGAAAATGCGTTTTTACCAAGTGCTCCCCTCCCAAGGGTTAGGCTCACCAAAATATGAAAAGCACCAGTCTATGATACTTCCTAACTTTTTGTACGGTTGATCTCTGGGTAGGAAAAAGGCAAAAATAATCGCAATAAGAAACAGCTGGCCCTGGATGGCCATGCTGCCTAGCTCCCACCAGCCAGCCAGAGCACCAAGGGAAGCTGCCTTCTCGCACAGCATTGATGCTCAGGGTTCCTCAGACTCTGATCCATGGTCTGGACTCATACACACTCCCTAACACCAGACCTACAGACCTCAAAGGAGGGCATGGAAAAGCTGCCATGGTAGGTACAGACATCGTTTCATGGTTACTGAGTCAATAATACAATTTGCTAGTAAGATTTGGCATGACACTGCTTTCTATTCGGTTTTTTTTCTAGTAATAGGTTTGTATTTCCAGATTGCAAAAATATATTCCCTGACAGACTGGAGAAAGAAATACCCCCTTGTCTTTCAGCAAAGATGACCCCATAAGTGATCGGTTACACAACAGCATAAGCCTCCAGTCGGCAGGCTGTACACCAGCTTGGGATGTGAATAGCAGGGATCCAACCTCAGGCCTAAACTTCTTCCTTGGGACACCGACTCTATTTTCCTCACCCATTAAATTCCTGACAAGAAATTTTCATCTCCAATAGTTTGTTATTTTACCAATATTAGAGTTTGAGCTCAGTACTCATGCTGGCTCAGCTGGCTTGCTTGGGCTGGTGCTCTAACACTTGAGTAATACTGCCAGCTGTTACCTGGTTACTTTGGGGATAGAGTCTCTCCAACTTTTCTACCTGGACTGGCTTAGAATGGTGACCCTCTAGATCTCACTGAGTAGCTAGGATTCCAGGTGTGGCCCACTGGTGCCTGGCTTCCCACAGCTTGTGTGTGTGCACACGCACGTGCACGCGCCCGCACTGTCCCTGAGCTTTTTTTATGCAAGGCTAGAGACCCTGACTTCTCAACTTTTTGCTGGTTAGTTGGAGATTAAGAGTCCCATGGACTTCGCTGCCCAAAAGACTTCCAATAGGTTTTCAATGAGAAACCTAACTTCAGTTTTATTGAGATAATTGAAGTACCGACAGTAGATACATAACTGTAAAATTATACCCACAATGAAGTTCTATTAACTCCCAAGTTTCCTTGTGTACCTTAACAGTTTCTCCCACTCTTGTTCCTACAGAAGAGAAAACTTACTCCCGGGGGAAAGGGAGCAAATTTCTCCAAGCTCTTTCCCACCTCAGGACCTTGCACTTGTTCTTCATTTGCCAGCAATGTTCCCAAAATCTGGTCATAATTAGTGTCTTATCATTCACATCTCAGCTCTTAGATCAAGATCACCATTTTATGTTCTCTAAAATAATTCTCTTTCTTATTTATGAAATGTCGGTTGGTAGTTTTGTCTCTCCCTTACTTTAGCATCCAGGCTGTAGGAGGGATCTTGTCTCCCAAGTTCTAATATTACATCTCTCCCCATGCCTAAAACCCAAATGCAAATAGGGATACAGGTGGACCCACTGCAACAATGAGATGTACAAGTCCTTATGTTGAAAACAAACCTTACAACTTTGGTGGGGGGGGGGGGGGGAGGAGGACTGGGTAGGGGGGGTAGGGGGAGAATGGGAAGGGATGGGAAGGGGAAATAAAGGAGGAGGCTACAATGCTTAATAAGAAATGTACTCATTATCTTGCCCATGTAATTGTAACCCCTCTGTACAGTATTTTCACAATAAAAAAAAAATAAATAAAACATAAAAATAAAACCCAATTGCCACCTAGTAGGTGCTCAGTAAATTTTGGTTGACCGTATGTTCAAATAAATGAATCGAATGAGACTGACAAGGACTGTTAGGGAGTGAATTGTACCTCTGCAAATTATAACACCTTTGGTGTAGGAAAATCCCAGCATACCCTAGTACCATAAATATTTCAGACTTCCCTCCTAACACTAGTGCTCCTCATAGAGCAGTCCAGTGGCCTGGATAGACAGAGCCACGTGGCAAGGAAACTATTTCACACAATGGTGGGAAGCAGCCTGGGCTCTCCTCCCTGCCCTAGCCAGCCGCATGGCTCCCACAAATCATGGGAAATGCTAAATCATGTTTAAATCTCTCCGCTTGTGGCCAGCAGGAACTATGAAGGACACTCATAGATAATTTACATACTGCCAAGCTCCTGAGAGCCTCTACATAAAGCCCGGAGGGCCCCCAGGCACTACATTTTGAGGAGAAGGACATCAAGTGACAGATTAGATCTCATCTGCTCCCCCAGCACCAGAGGGACAGGAAAATTTACCCTCCACTCCCAGACACCAGGGAATGTCCTAAGCTTCATTTCCTGTGGAACCCTTCCCAGGAAAGCTGCTGCTATGCAGATCTCAGCACACCTTTGCAACCTTCTCTACCGTTCACACAGCTCCACTGCTAACAGAGACTTATGCTCAAACTTGCACTACTTCTCCAGATTCCAGATTTAATCTCAGGGCCTGGAAAAGGGATATTCACGACATTTTGCACTCTGCCTTAAAATGTTGATTACATTGGGCACAGTGTGTGTGTGTGTGTGTGTGTGTGTGTGTGTATGTGTGTGTGTGTGTGTCTGTCTGTCTGTCTGTCTGTCTGTCTGTCTGTATTTGCAAGCACTACGGAGATCTCACTATGCACTCGGCAGACCTCACTTTCTCATTTGGCTTTTCTACATTCTATCACTTGAGCCACACATCTCCTCTTCCAGCTTTTCATTAGTTAGCTGGACCTAGGAGTCTCTCAGATTTGTCTGCCTGAACTGGCAATCCTCAGCTCTCAGCCTCCTGAGTAGCTAGGACTGCAGGCCTGAGCCACCAGCACCCAGCCACAAAATGGTTTTGAGACTAATCATGCATTGTCAATGCGGTACCCTGATGGAGCAGGGTCTAGATCCAAGAACAGTGTCGCTGTCTGCATTCAGGACAGGCCCTTGGGATGGCTCTCCCACCCCAGCCCAGCCCATTTCAGTAGACTCTACAGTTCTCAACTGTAATGAATAACCAGGGTACGTTTTTATAACCTGGTAATATGGAGAGGTTTTAAAAAAAATTACACGTCAAGCGGTTTGTTTATACCCTTTAGGTATGAAAACTGCACCTGTCTTGTTTTGTTTTACTCTGTTCTGTTTTGTGCATAACTCAGAAAAGTCTACACAACAAGGCCAAATCAAACAAGCAAGGCAACCCAGCCTGGCACCAGAGCATCAGGGCTCAGGAACTTTCCAGAAGAACGAAGACTGTCTGTCTCTGTCCCAAGTCACACATGTATAATGGGCATTGGTTCTCAAATTTCTTTATTAGTAAGTGGCTTCCTACTAATATGGGAGAGATTCACTGAGATCACTTACTCTTCCCCCATACCGTTCCCTCCACCACACACACTGAGCCAGGCAATAACATGCTCCCAGGAAATAATGTTTGATTAATTGCTGAAAGCAAGGGGAAGAAACAAGTGTAGGTTTCACAGGGGAGCAATGAGGATGACAGTTACTACGCATGCAGTGCTAATTACATGCCCACCACTATCCTGCATGCTTTATACATATTCACTCTTTAACCCTACACAACCCTATGAAATAAGGACTATTATTATCTCCATTTAGCAGATGAAGAGCCCATTGCTGGCATCTGAAGGTCACACTGACAGTTGGAGGCAGAGCTGATGCCTTGCTCCCGGCTGGCAAACCCAGGTTTCTTCTCCATTAGCTACATTTAATGGAGCTGGAAACAGAGGGTAGTCATATCGGTTTCAACAAGGCCACCCACCAATGAACACAGACCTAGGGCTGTGTCCCCTGGACACCATTAAATGACTCAGCCAAGATGTAAATTCAATGGCTGAGTCTACACTCAGCACGCAAATGGCAGGAGGGGAAGAAAGCTGTTCCATTGGAAAAATTTAGGATCTGAAAAAAAAAGTGGCTAGGGAGATGAGCTGAGATAAATAGAAACTGGTTTGTTGAGCAAACTAGTCTTCCAAATTGGAGGTACTGAAGAGGACCAAGGAAAGAAAAAAATGAAAAGCAAACCAAGCCTGAAAAACACGAGCTCCTCTTCTACTCTCTTGAAAGCATGTTGATTTAGGAGCAGAGGAGAAATTTGCTGGCACATCCTGGTTCATGGCCCAAGCAAGCCTGAGCATTCCAGCCTGAGCAAAGATCAGAGCAAGGTTCTTGCAGAAAACAGACATCGTGTGCATTTAACCAAGACAAAGTTCTGAGGACAACTACTTGGGGACTGGATTTTCCTACAAAATGTGCCAGAGTCTGGGTGGAAGTTGAGAAAATCCTCAATAAGAGAAGAGAGGCCAGGACAAAATAAGAATTCAGAAAGAAGAGAAGGAGAAAGAAGAGGAAGAAGAGGAGGAGGAGGAGGAGGAAGAGACCAGAGCTAGTTGCTCATTTACATTATTGTTGTGCGTTTGATTATTTCAGGACTATAGATTTCAGGACTATAACTAAACATACAATAAATCTGGGAGACACAGGTTTGGAACCTGGAAGCATCAATGTCTTCCATTTCCAGCTCCAAAGTAAACTACACATTAAGTTGAAGATGATAGTGCTGTTCTTATGGCTGGACAGGTGATAAGAAAATCTGGGAAGAAGAAGGGTTTGTTGTTGTTGTTGTTTTTCTAGAACAATTTTTGGCAGTCCTTTACTTTTTAATGCCATACACAACATACATTTATAGTCTTTTTTTAAAAGAACTTTAGACCCAGAAATGAACCCACAAACCTATGGTCACTTAATCTTCGATAAGGGAGCCAAAAAAAATTGGATAGCAAAAAGACAACCTCTTCAGTAAATGGTGCTGGCAAAATTGGTTAAACACCTGTAGAAAACTAAAGTTAGATCCTTATATATCACCCTACACCAGAATCAACTCCAAATGGTTCAGACATTGAAGTAAAAACAGACATCGTGAGAACATTACAGGAAGGAAGAGGAGAAACTCTAAGTTTTAATGCAATAGTTAAGGCAGCAAAGCCTGATGGATCGAACTTCAGTGTGCAACAAGTAAGTTAAAGCTACTACTACTCTGACTCAAATCATAATCTCCAAAAGGCACTCTTCTCTCTGTCTCTGTCTGTCTCTGTCTCTCTGTCTGTCTCAGTCTCTCTGTCTGTCCCTGTCTCTCTGTCTCTGTCTGTCTGTGTCTGTCTCTGTCTCTCTCTCTCTCTCTTTCAGAAAATCTTCCCTTAAAAGACCTACAGGAAACCAAAGAAATATTCCCTATTGAACCTATAGAAGTAACTGGTCAGCTGTGTCTCCTGGGATTTGTAAATTGCCACCCATGTAAGTGACAGGCAGGCCTTAATATCAGACAAGGGCCAGCACCCCACATAAGTTCTAAAACCAGAACCTGACACTCCATTTTCCCACACAACTGAAACCAAAAGGTGCCTCAATCCTATGAAAATTAGCTCCAAGCCTAGCATAGTCCTAAAAGATTTAGGGGTACAAAGGTTTCACTGCACAACAAATTTCCTAACACCAAAACATGCATCTCTGAAAATTTTTTATCTGTTATTTACAAATGCAAGTTTTGCTGAAACGATGTCAGTAGTTTAAGGGAGGGAAAAAAACAAAAACAAAAACTCTTGTAAGAAGTTTCTGTAAACATCCTACCGGGAGTTATTGGCAGGAATCATCTGTATGAACCACAGAGGATTTCCTGGGAGATCCAGTCGCCACCAGATGCCCAGAGACCACAGATCTCACACCTATTCTTAAGGAAAGACACTCTGGTCTTATGGAAAGAGGTCTAATAGGGAGAGCTGCTTGGGTACCCACGCACCCTGGCTGGCTTCTTATTCAACACCCAGCTAGGACCAGGATCCAAGCAGTACCTACATTCTATTGCTTGGCAAGGATTTTTTTTTTTCACTCTTAGAAAACCGCGAAGGGATTTAACCAAGAAGAAGCAAAGATTTTCCTTTTATAAATTCGTTTCGTCTCTTCCACTTTCTCCCTGCCTCGGGACGTTTCCTCTGGGTGGAATTTTATACCCAAAAAGGCCCTTGAAGGAGGCACGTTGCCTGCTGCGAGGTGCGGTGAATTGAGGTTCCATTGTGGGCAAAAAGTAGACCCAAAATAAAACCACCAAAAAGCCAACCCGCAGGCGCTTGCAGTCACTAGTCAAGTCGCTTCCTAAATCCTGGTGTGGGTAGGACCCAGGAAGGGAAGAAAGACGAAGCTTGCGGCGGGCCAGGGTGCGCTGCGGTGATTACCCAACCCGCCCTCCTCCCGCCCCGGTCAATTTCCCGCCCAAGCCGTCGCTCCTGGCTCCGGATCCTCGGACTGGACCTGGCGCCGTCTGGAGATAGCCCGTGGAGGCGGGTGGCGAGAGGGTCCCCACATCTGCCTCTCTGCCACCAGGACTTAGCTGCTGGCTAGGGCTAATGCCAAGAGTGCACTGCGGGACTTGGACCAGGGGCGGGGACACACGTCGGAGCCGGGTCTCCCAGGCCTCCGGTTCGAGACTGAGGAGTGCCAGAGGGGTGGCTGGGATTGGAGCGACGGCAGATCTGCTAGGGACAGAGTTTATGAAACTCCCGAGAAAACACTTCCAGGGTTGGGAATCAACCGAACCTACGGAGGGCTTTCCAAATTTAATCTTTGCTTTCTTGCTGCCCTCTCCCTTGCAGCTGCAAGCCTAGAAAAGAGCCGTGAGAACTAGGGTACTTGCCACCCCAACCTTTCCTCCTGGATCCCTTGCCCCGAAAGCTTCCAGACAAGGAATCTCCAGGTGGTTAATGCGGATGCATCCAGGCGCCCTATCCGCAAACACGCGCGCGCCCGCGCACACGCGCATACACACACACACACACACACACACACACACACACACACACACACACCTCACCACCCGCTCGGTCCCACCCACCTCCGGAGAGGGGAGGGGCTGGGAACCTGATCTCCGGGCTCTTACCCCACGATTTCCCATCAATAACGTTGATACCATCGAAGTGCCTCCTCCCCCGCCCCCGGGGCGCCGCGGCCGCCTTTTGGCCGCTCTTAGTTCAGCTTGGAAAAACGAAACCTCCCCTAGTGCCCTTGCAGCCTAGGCTGGGGGACCAGCTGGGCTTGGGCTTGCAGATTTGGAAGCAGGGACGAAAGCCGGACGCTTGGGGATACCCGACAGTCATCTGGGGTGGGGTGGAGAACGTGGGCGGGAAGAACTGAAAAGAGGGTTTAGGGCTCAGGCAGGCCTCATTCCAGGCCCCATCCCAGGCCCTCACCCAGGCTCGGGGGTCAACCTGAACCAAAATAAATGCGTTTTAGGGGCAGTCGAAGCAGGCCTCAGAAGGAGGAGGCTCAATGCCCTTCGTCCTCTCCGGCACTACAGATGGAACTCAGAAGCCCGAAACCCCCTCACTAGGAACTCAGAGGTGGCCCGCGGCCTTGGGGCACCAGCCCTTGGGCACCGCCAACCCCGGGAGCTCTAGACCTTGGGAAAACTGAAGTGATGTGTGGCTAGGAACGGTCCTCAAAGCCCCCCAAGATGGGAATCTGCACAATCACCAGGGCCTTCCCCCGAGTGCTGTTCCTCTTGGTCCTGCAGGTCACGACCCCGACACAGCTGCTGCTTCGCTTTGGGCAACCCCCACTCCCCACTCCGGAGAAGCCCCCAAGTACCCGGCCCTCTCAGGAACCGGCCAGGCCGCACCCTCTAACCCCGATTTCACAGCAGCTGCCCCCCTATCCGGGCGAGGACGCGACCCCAGGAAAGCGCACTCAGTTCTTGGGGCGAGTCCGGTACACAGAACTCTAGCCGTAGCACCTCACTCGTGTTCGCAGCCTTTTCTGGGCCCGCTCAAAAAATCAAAATTTTACTCTCACTCCCTCTCCGTTTTTACTGATTTAATTATTTCCTTGCTTCGCGGCGTGCGGAGCCTCGCCAGTTCTCTGAAACTGGGGAGCGCGCACTACGGAGCCGAGGAACTTGGGCCCGAGACAATGGCCAGTAATTGATGTATTGCCACCAACAATAAAGACCAATTCTCCTCTCCCCGCCATTCCGACCGTCCCCCACCTCCCATCCCCCCCCGCCTCCACCTCCCCTCTCCCCGGGCCACTGAGGGAAAGAAAACAAACAAGAAATTAGCGGGGGATGCTGGGCGCTGAGCGAGACGCCCGCCTCTCCGCCGTCGAGGACGCCAAAGAACGAAAAAAGTTATTAAAGTTTTGGATCCCCCCAATTAATTCGTCTCTGCTCGCCCATTTTTAATTAAGGAGCGCAAAGCAGCTTTTGCGTGTTGGTTTCGTTTGGTTGTTTGTTGTGTTGTTTTGAGGGGAGGGAAAGCACCCCCCCCCCAGCTTAATCACACACAGAGCAAGTCATGAACACACGTGAAGCTACTCCCCTGAGCGGCTTCCCACTGCACACCCGGCGAGCAACCAGGGTGCCAGGAGGAAGGGTTTGCGGGACTGCCGGCTAGACTTGTTCCTGGCTACACGCGGTGCTCAAGAGGCCCGGACTTGCAAGAAACCAAGAATGTGAGGGACCGATGCGGGCGACTCCAAACACAGGCAGATTTGGGGAGATGAGGGTGCCGCAGCACCTGGAAACGTTGTGTCCCTGAAGGAGTGTACTTGGGGCGTTTGCGAGGGCTCCGTTTTGCGGAGTGGGGCTGGGTGCGGGATGTACAAGTGCACCCGTACACGTTCCCGCGGGTTTGGGGGGAAGTGAGCGGCTGGCACCCCAGGAGCACGCAAATCCATCTTTGCCGGGAGATCTCTTTAAATATTCAGTGAGAAATAATGGCATTTGAAGCACCACCTATGGAAACATTATTATCTTCATTCTTCAACATCAGACCCACTGATAGCTTCGTTTGTCTTTTTATCAAAATCTACGGTACCCAACCGAACCTGGGGAGAAAGGGAGAGGGGGCGGGGGAGAGACGGAGGAGAGACAGAAACACTGGGGGAGCGAACGGACAGAGGGAAATAAGGAAGAAGTTATGCTAAGAAAAACAATAAAGTCAGCCGATAGAAAACAAACATGCGTCCACAAAAGATTTGGGAAGGGGGGTAGAAACTTGAAAAGGGAAAAGGGTCACTTAGGCGAGCGGGGTGTGAATCCGCTCGGGTGCTCGATGCCCACTTCGCGCGAACCGACGGTGACACTATCCAGACTCAAGGGCGCTCCCGAATTGGGGCGTCCTTACGAGCCCTCTCCTTTCCCGATGGCGAGATAGATAGGGCAGGGATTGTGTATCTGCACCCCCCTCCTCCTCCTCCATTGCTCAACCGAAGTTTAGTTTAGTTTAGTCCTCCGAGCGCAGGACTGCGGAAACCTTGGAGCGAGGAGACCCCGAGGCGCGAGGGGAAGATAGAGGCTGAGCCGAGGACCAAGCCTCAGGTTCGCGGGCGCCTGAGCCCGGCAGAGGGAGTGCGGGGCCCGGGCTCCTGGCTCCTGGGTGCGGGTAGGGAGGAGGCGGTAGCCTGGCTTGGGGAGATGGAGATAGAGCGAAAAGTTTGGGCACCGTGATCGGCAAGTGCCGGAAAAGTAGGGGCGATCTTCCTATCAGCCCGGGCGCAGCGGGCAGGGACCCCCAGCACGCTCACTCATTCCCGGCCTCCGGCCACCTCGTCTCCAAGAAGCGGGAGCGAGGCCCCCTCCCACAGTGTGGGGAGCCCTGGAACCCCCGGGGCTGGCCTAGCCCAGGGCTCGGTTTAGTTGCGCCTCAAGTCGGGGGCGCGCAGCTCAGCGCAGGGTTAGGGGCAGCCCCTCCCCTCCCCCTCCCCTCCCCCGAGTCGCTAGCTGAACTCCGAGCCCCGGCCGGTCTCAGCTCTCCACCCTCCCCGGGCTCCGCGGCGCCACCGCCGCCGCCGCCTCCCCGCGGAGTGACGCGCCCTGCAGCCAACCCGGGCCGCCGAGGGGGAGGTTCGGGAGGGGTCCTGGGCGGAGCCGAGCCGCCCCCTTATCCCACGGGCTCGGGGCGCTTCTCCCGAAAACTTCAGCCCTAATTGTCCTGGGAATGTCCGAGGTAGAGAAAGGGAGCGGGGGAGCTAGCTAAAGGCTGGAGGACCGCAGGCCCAGAGGAGGAGGAGGAGGAGGAGGAGGAGGAGGAGGAGGAGGAAGAGGAGGAGGAGGAGAAGGAGGAGGTGGAGGAGGAAGGGGGTGGCGAGAGAGCTGCCCCTCCCCCCAGCCCCAAACCCAGCACGTTCCCAAACCTTTCCTCGATCCTCTTCTCCGCGCCCCTGCGAGCCCGGGATCCAGGGGATGGAGAACTCGGGGCGTAGAAACGCCCAGCCAGGCGGCGGGTGGGAGGGAGGCCCCACCGCGGGCGGGAGGCGGACAGGCGTGGGGCTGGCTCTTCCCCACTCGCTTATTTTTTTTTTTATGAGAGTGGGGGTGGGCTGCTTTCTGGTAGCTCTAAACCGAAGAAACACTCACGAAACGGGACGCCCTCCACTACTCCAACCACCAGCCCCCCCCTCCGTCCCGCCACGGACTCCCCCCTTCCCCCCCCCCGCGCACACACACACACACGCACCCCCCGCGGGCCGGCGCGCCGCGCGCTGGAGTTGGGAAGTTCGCTGCGCGCTCGCAGGCGGGTCCCCAGCCCCCGCCGTCCCGCCCCACCCCCCACCCGGGCGGCTTAATTCCGGGGAGGGCATGCTAATTTGGGTCGGCCCAACCCGGGATGGGGGGCAGGGGAGGAGGAGGGGGAGGGAGGGAGCGGGGGGCGCCGGCCGGGGAGCCGGGCGCGCAGTGGCGAGGAGGCCGGCCCCCGGCGGCCGGGCCGCGGAGTCCCGGGCGGTCGCGAAGAGGGTTAACCCAGTGTCGGGCGGCGCGGCGCACAGAGCCAGCCCCGCGGCCGGCTTATTGGGCAAGCGCGCGGAGAGACAGGGGTCTGCAGCAAATCACGAACTAATTGATTAAGGCGAGCGGGTTTGAATAGCGCTGGCCGGGTGCCAATCGCCTTTCAAAGAGCCCCTCTATGATTAATCGCAATGCATTATTGATAATCATAATTATAGCAGGACACATGCGCGCTGCGCCCGGGGCCGGGGAGCCGGGGAGGGGGCGGGCGGGCCGGCGGGTGGGGGGAGCCGCCGCCGCCGCCGCCGCTCGATTTCCGTAATTTTGAGAAGATTTTTTTTTAGTAATTTTTTATTCTGCCCCAGCTGATGTTTGAGCCAGCATGTCGCGGAGGAAGCAAGCGAAGCCTCAACATTTCCAATCCGACCCCGAAGTGGCCTCGCTCCCCCGGCGAGATGGTGAGTGCTCCGGCCCGCGCTGCGGACACACACACACACGCGCGCACTCACACGCACACTGGGACCCACGCACACGCGGCGGGGACCCGCGCCCACTGCGTCCCCGCTCGCCTTTTCGAATCGGCGTGGTTTGGGAAATCCTTGTTCTTTTAAATTTTCAATTTGCCTCGGCCGGGCTGTGCCCCTAGCTCCGGGGGAAAACAAGCGCGTCTCCCGGCAGGATCTTTCCGGAGTTGCGGCGTCCTCCCGAGGGGAGGAGGGAAGTGCTTGCCGGCCTGGCGCCTCCGCCCCAGCTTTTCCGGGGAGCCCGGTCCCAGGCGCGCCAAGGCCCAGGCGCCTTTCGGGGGGCTCGGGCTGAGGTGGTGCGTGCCGGCCCGCGCGGGGCCCCTCGCGCTCCCTGAGCCGCGCCCGGGGCCCCCTGACCCGGCCTCGGCCGCCTGGGCCTCTGCGGTCCGGGCCTCGCCGCCCCAGCCCCGCTTTCAGCGGGAAGGAAGTTAACTTGGTGCTGGTGATTGAACTCCGAGCTTGTGGGGCGCTCACTCACTGCGCCCCCTTCCTCACTCTCACGATCCCACTCCAGTCACACGGAGAAGCGGGGTACCATGGGGGGTTCAGAGCTGTAAGAAGATGGGGACCTGGGTCGAGGCGCGACACCCTGGGGCTTTGGCCGAGTGGAATATTCTTTGCTGCCGGTGGTGCCCGACAGTGCAGGGGTGCGGGGGAAGTGTGGGGTTCAGGTCTCCTAAGTTTATCCCTGTTATCTTTTACCCCCAATACAGGCATTTAAAGCCCCCTCCCCAAAAAGCCTGGAGCTTTACTGTGAGTTCTCTGCGCACCGTAGCACCTCATGCTTTCAGCCTAGCCAGAGGAGGCGTAGGGCAGTTTTTCAGGGTTGGGGGTAACCCTCCAGAGGACAAGACGACCCCCTCTAAGAGAATCGGTCCTTCTCTAACGGAGGCGACCACTTCGGGGGTCCTGAAAGGAGCAGACAAGTCCAGAACAAAGTTTGTGTGGGGACTTCGGGCCGAGAGTCGGCAAGAGCAGGCGGGGACCGGGGAATTCGGAAGGAGGCCACCTCCAATCCCTCCTGGACCCCAAGGTGTTGCACTGTCGGCGCCTCCAAGCTCCCAGGCCCAGCTCTCGAGGCGAGGGAGCGGCCAGGCTCGGTTCCCCGGGTCACCCCGGCGGCTCGCTCCCCTTCCCGCAGCTCTGGCCGGGTCCCCGCCACGCCGGGTGCCCCTCGGGATGCGCGCGTCCGCGGAGGCATTTTAGGATTTTGTAGGAGGGACCCGCACCCCAGGAGAGCTCCGAAGCGGGCCCTGGGATCGACACCTCTGTCCACTGTGCTCTGTGGCCGCCTGGGCCCCTGATTCCGGGCAGGACCCCAGAGGCCTGAGCAGGGCTTCGGCTCAGGCACTCGCTCGCACAGGGACCCGCAGCCAGGCGAAGGGACCCGCACCTTAGCTGTGGAGAAACGGGGAGGCCGTTCGTGGGATCCCTGGGAAAAAAAAACCGGGGAGACTTGAATGCGATTTAGAAACGGTTTACAGTATTTGTTCTCCTAGTACTTCCTCAGGCTTGAAGTCTTCCCCAGAGCCTCTGCTTTTTTTTCAACCCGCAGAAAAGAAGCTCTGCCACCCGCTTTTCCAGCCCCCAAAGTAACCCCGGCACGCCGGGTGAACCAAGGTGAAATTAACCAAGGCCCCAGCGACCACTCGCGCGTGTTTTTCTTAGCTGGTTGCTTTAAACTTTTCAGCCCCACGCGAAGCTGTTCCTGTAGTTTCTACCTAGACCTTGTTTAAGTTGCAAATGTGTAGACGAAGGAAAAAAAAAACCTAGAGAATGTTTCCGAATATTTTGTAAATTTGTATTGATTTTTTTTTTTTTTTGCATTTTCCACATACACACATACAAACACACAAACCAACTCGCACTTGGAAAGAAATGGTTGCTTGGTAGTTCTTTGCCTTGCTTTTCTGAATGTGGAATTTTTAATAGTTAAGGTTTCTCATAAAGCCATAGCATAAAAGGAGTTCACTACCTCTTGCCATTATTATTTATTAGTTCTATTTTTTTAGTTTATTTGAGCTTTGAGGTAAGTTAATTAAGTAGCTGAATCAAGTTTCTTTTCTTTCCATCTTCTTTCTAAGTTTCTTTTTGTCCCTTCTTTCTTCCTAAAAACTAGTTCATTGTCTAAGAAGCAGTAAAGTATGAGGGGTAACCTAGGAACACCCCCCCTTTCCCAGCCTCTCTCCTTGCCTCTCCCCACCCCTCCCTTTTTTCTTCAAGTAGTAATGGTTTTAGGTTATGAGTGTTTTTACATGGCTGAACAATAAGTTCGGGAGAAGTTGCCTAGAAGGTAGATTTTGGCATAGGGTCACAGGATTTACTGTGTTGTAATATTCGCACTCAAAAACTCCCACCCATCACCTGAAGAGCCTGCAGGAGGGCCTACCATACCCAGTTCTTTTTATTTGGGAATGGTTGTGAGATCAATGGACCTGGAAGTCCCTGATGTAGGTCCAGGTTACTTTTGCAGATTCCCCTTCTCTGCTGTGAATTCAGCCACGGTCCATCCTTCTCTGCACACTGAAATTGTTGGCTTTGATGGATTTTCTACCTACACATTGTTAAATTTTTAGAAGTCTACCCCCAGTTCAAATGCTGAGTTTACTTTTTTCTTCTGGCTTGCTATATTCTTACAACATGGCAAATGAAATAGCACACATGCTACCAAATTTAATTGAGTGGATGCTTTTCTGTCCCTCCAATGTTATAACTTCTAACCAATGCAGAACCTAGAAAAGTTTGTAGACTTAGTTACAGTAGTCCTAGAGGAGGGATGCTTCCTGCTATGGTGTGTGACCTGTTTATGTGGATTTCAGTGTGAATGCGCTTACAAAGAAAGCCCTAGCTCAGCTAAACAGCCACACAGACAGCTAAAAGGAAACAAGTTCAAGAAAACAAGATTATTTGTTTGATCGTACATTGTTGCTATTTTATTTCACTACTGAGCCCATTGTGATGGGAGTGACGCTAGAAAATAAGCTTGACAGTTTCTCCATTTCTGATGAAATGAAGATTATAGTGCATATGGCTTGTCTCTTAAATGCAATATTCAACAAGTCCTGAATTACTTGTAGAAAGATAACTGCTCCTGAAAAGACTGTTTACCAAGACAGATAATTCTCAGGAAAAAAAATATATATATATGTATATATATGAGAATCGAATGGTTTTCTATGTGTATTTTTATCCTACTTTAGATTTCAGATGGTGAGGGGGAGCTTTTCTTTCTTTGGTGGTATTTTTAAGATTCTGTCTGTTCAGGCTCCCTGTAGTAAGTATTTTGGTGGCTACCTTTTTCAAGGAAAAGAGAATATTGTGAGAATAAAGACATAAATTTCAGGTAAAACCGTGACTCTATGGAATATCATTTTTTAGAAAAACTCTTATTCAAGTTAATAATGAAATTCTATTATTTACTAAAGTAATTTACTCATTGCAAGCAGCTTAATGGCAACACATTGATTTCTAGGCCCAAAAGGTTAGAGAGAACTATAATTAATTGCTTTTTTTGAAAACTCGACACCTGCAAGATAAGGCATTTGGAAAGAATTCATGTTTAATCAGGCCTATTTTAAGTTTGACATAATGGAAGATTCTGGATGAGAAAATACTGTTTTTTGAGATTAGCTTCAGGATGTAGATACTTCCCTAAGTAATTTTTTTTAACATACAAACAAGCAAATTCTAGCTATGCATCAGATAAGTGTATGTGGAGTGACTTTGTGATAGTCAGTGTTTGGCAGTTTATTTTACCTCAAATTTCTCCTATGGTTCATAGGCACAAGTTTCAAATTAGAGGTTATTCTTTGGGGGGGAGTAGGGGGTGTTGTTTGTATTTCTTTTTCTACTTTTGGAGGTATTAAGTTGAATTTACTAAGTCCTTTAGAAGGCAGAAACCCACTTTTCTGACAATCTTCACCAGAATCGGGGAAGAAATAGGCAGACTGGTTACAGGTTTTGAAATTGTTCAAAAGCCAAGCTCTGTGAAATAACCAGAACAAATTCTTTCTGCAGCTTAAATAAGTTTTTTCTATACACAGCCTGGTTCAAGACAGCCTTGATTCCCAAATGCTCTTAAATGAGTTCACCTAAGAAACTGCCACCCCTCCCCCCACCTCGAGGGGGGTGGGGGGAGTTTGTGTACCAGGCTTTAGAAAACATCGTCTGTCCAGCTGTTTTAACTTTTGCTAGCCTCCTCCCATGCAAAGGTGAGAAGGTCCAGATCATAATATGTCCTTCAGTATCTTCCCGGTGACCCCCAAATTGAGGCTTGCTAGTCACTTAGCAGGAAGTTAGTAGTTTATTTTAGTTTCGCCTTATCAGCTTGGCTTCTTTTCCTAACCTTATTCCCCTGTCACCCTCAGATACCAGACCCCCAAAGGGGAAGATTGACAGGTAGTTCCCGGAGCTCAGCTTCACCCTCAAACAACAGGGATTTAGTTTCTTGTGCTTTTGCCAATGTTTACGTAGTCAGCGTTTAGATCTCGCCTTAAGGAGTCTCTCTTTTCCGCGTCAGTGGAATAAGAAAGCCACAAAGAAGTTTTTCAACAAACCCTTGCGACTGGAACCCCATCTAGTGTTCAGTTTGATTCATGGTGGGGTAGATATTTCCCCCATTCATTTATTGTGTGCATTAGGTGGGCTCGAATCTTGACTTTAAAGAAATGTCTTGTCTGCATTGTTATTTTTTTCCAGAGAGTTCTCTGGGATTTCCACGCGAGAACACACTAATATAGTCAGCACACTGTGAGAATTTAACAGAGTCCAATTTGTCATTTGGCTACATGGGAGAGAAACTTTCTGACATTACAAAAAATTTGCCCGACCTAGGTGCAAGTGTTCACAAACCTTTTTGGAATCTTAAATTGGATATTTTAGATTGAGCTGTGCAAACAAAACCGAAAAGATCACTCAATCAAATGTTTGTGATAGCCTTTCCAAACAGGTCAGGAGGGGAAAGGAACCTCCTATTAAAATTTTAGTTGGGCCTTAAACCCACCATTGTGAAAAGTTGGATTTTAAAATGTGAATGCAGTCGCAGGGGTTGGGAAGTACAGAGGTGACTTTCTCCAGAGAGCCACAAAGGAAAACTAAATCTGGTAGAGTTGGTGGTTTAGTAGTGGTAGTGTGTTTCTTCCTTTTTTTTTTCTTTTTATGTATTTTTTTTCTTGTCTTTTCTGCTTTTCCTGGCTGGCTAAACCTTTCTGTATGGACATAGTTTTATTTTAATTCTCTTAATAGACAAATAGGCTGGAACACTTCAAATTTCAGTTTTCTCCTTCCAATTCTGAAATGGCTAGGTTCAGAGGACAAAAACCTAAGGAATCTGAGTTGTATATCAAGTGCCTAAATAGTACAAAAACGAAAACATCTTGGGTTTTCAGGTAAACTTGGTTACAGTAGAAGATTATTTTCTTCCTCCACAAACAGGCCTCAGAAAATGCCAAATATTATTTTGTGTGTCCATACTTAGAAAACATTGCTCCTCCACAGCTCCAGACTATAATTACACAATTAATTTGTATGCAAAAATGTATAGAAAAGGAATTGGAGTGTTTTTTCCACCATAATACAAGGATCAAGACAACTGTATTTTCTATAATGAGGTCACCAGTTGCAATCCTGTGTAACAGATCATGGAGAGAGATACAAAGTAGCAGAAGGCAGGATGGAAAAATGAATTGGAACATGTTCCTCAGTGTGTGTTGTGTGTGTGTGTATTGTGTGTGTGTGTGTGTTGTAGCTTATTACAACTTAAAATACTCCTTTTGGTGGTTAACGATTCATGCTAGTCTTCATGTTTTGTGTTTTTTCTTTTGAAACTTGCATTAGAATTGTTTTCAGAAGAGGGAGAGACATTAAGTTAGGAATTATTACAGTGTAGCGACACCTGTTTTTGAAATGATTCAAAATAGATAGGGGAGGTGGTGGTTTGGGGTGGGGGTGGAGTGTTCAAAAACATCAGGAAATTAAATTAGTTGACTCTACGGTAAGATCAAATGTCAGCTTATTAAAATGTTGTGAGAATCTTAAGCTAAAATATGGGCAACTTTTAACAGAGCCTCTCTTCAGAAGCAAACAAGCATTTATTTTTAAGCACCTATATTTTCCGTCTAGTTAGCACAATCCTAAATATAAAAATGTTCAAGTTGGATAACGTGAAAATTCTCAAGTGAGTCTTGAAGCAGCAACAGTATACAGTGTGAGTGCAGGAAAGTCACAATCAGTTAAATCTTCTAAAGTAACCTTCCTTTTATTTATTTTCCTCTATATATTATGAGAATATCAGATGTAGGCAAGTTATAGAGAATTAAAATGCCCTTTAGTCCTGAGCACAGATGTGATAAATATTTGAAGCAACGACATTGTAATGTGTACCATTGAAAGTCAGTTTTCTGATTTCCCTTGCTAGTTATTTAGTTCTGAATCTGTCATTATTTGTCTAAGCCCAGCTGACCAAGCAAAACTGTGTTTTAAAGTGGCTTTATGTTTTGATAAATGTGAGCTGGTTGAAAAGTATTTCCCACTGAATGGAGAGCTTAATAGAACATGCTGACATAATAGTTTTAATGCATTTTGTTGAAAATGTGTGAACAAACAGAATAGCTTTTGTTCCATCATAATTGGCTGTAAAAGTAGATAGAAACATAACCATTACATATGGAAATGTGCAAAGAGAAAGAAATCACATTTCTGTTGAATATATTAGGAATTGCATTTCCCAGTTTAAAATAAGCATCTGAAATGGATGCATCATTTGAAATTGGTTGTCAAAATAAGGAGCTTTCAACAGAATTTTTGTCACATTATTTTTGTCCCGAGTTAGGCAACGTAAGTTTTCACAAATTTCATTTAATATTTTGTTTATAGTATTCTAAAGACAGCAGGGAAGAGACAGAAGGCGAGAAAAGCAGTACCTTCAATGTGCATAGGAATCTGGTGCCAATCAAGATGATTAAACATTACATTAAAACTAGGATATTAATGGTATTTTGTGCTGCAGCAATGATTTGTTTGTGTGCTACATCTATTTTGTACTATAACCTTATAGAGATTAAAGTGGGTATTAAGAAAGCTAGCTTATTAAGTATAACTTGGCTTCCAAAGTAACACTCCCAGTGAGTAAACTGTGCATACATTTATTTGGTACACATTACCATGGGTGCTAATCAACTTTGCCATCACTCCAGGCAGAGTTAAGGGATTCTCACAAATTAATATTTAGGTGTTAATTATATTTCTGAAATGTATAACTACTCAAGCTTTTTAGATGCTTCATAGAAAAGAAAAGAAAATGGCTGGCTCTTTTTGACCAGACATTTAATATGCTGGAAAGTAAAATAAAATAAAAAGCATTTCAACTTTGCATGTATTCATATCTGCCATGACTCCCTCCTTTCTCCTCCCCCCCTCCCACCCCCCGAATGTTTTCTGGGAGATTCAGTTTGGAAGTCATGGAAACTACCTATTATCTGATTCAGTACTGCAGAAAAGCATGCAGGGAGGTAATCCTTGAATTAAACAGTTTTTTTTCCTACAGCCTTCGGAGATGACCACACACCATTTGTACAACAGAAGTTGGTGTTCCCCATGCTGGGCAAACAATGGGGCGCCATCCTGTCTTTGAATAGAATGTTAGCTCGGAGTTGGAGATTCTTATGTTTAATTTAACAAATGGATCTTAGTGAGAAGACATCTGAGCAACCAATGGAAACAAACAGAAAATAAAGGGATTTTTTTAAATATATATATAAGAAAAGGTTCAGGACAATCTGTTAAACAATTAATAACAGTTAAGAGCAAACTGTTTTTAAAGGCATTGAGGTCAGGAGAATAGCAAGGCATTTCCAAACTCCAACCCCAAGTGCTTCCCCCTGACTTTACCAGCCCATCTTCTTTACCTTGCTGGTTCATCAGAAATGTAAATCTTGGGGCAGTTTTTGCAGATAAGAAAGAGCAGGGTGGATGAGACTTGATGGTTCTGAGGCATGGTTTTAGCCACTTGGAGACTAGCTGGTTAGTGCTGCTGCTGGTAGCCAAGATTGCATTCTTTGGATATACTTTACAAATAAAACACACAACCATGGGACTCATGGGTGATATGTAGGTACCAGGCGAGCCTTGTACTGATTATGTGCATTGTGTTTCTCTGCATTGTGTGTGTGTGGTGCTTGGCCTTTTGTATTCGAGGGAGTCTGGAGGAGCAAGCTGGAGGATTTGTTTCTGATGTGACTAAAGTGTGTTTGTCACAGCTCAGCCTGAGCGCCCTGAGCTCAGGTTCAAGGTAGGGGCTGGAGGTGATTTTCAAGTTGTCAGTCCTCAGCTTGGGGTGATATGCATTCCCCCCCCCCTTGTCAACAACTGATTGGAGCCTGAATGACTACAAATTAGTTTAGTGACAGAACAAACTGTCACAGATATCTTTGAATCCCTTGAAAATGAATAAGGTTGACAGAAACTCAAGAGCCTAATAAGCCCTCAGAATGGCTGCCGGACCCTTTTCTGGATGAGTAGACAATCAGGTGTATAAAATATTGGAAATCAATATTTTGCTATGGAATTGTATGATATACCAAGGGCTTCCATTCATAGTCTTCTATGTTTTGATGCATTATCTGAGGGCCATGACTATCTGAGATACCAGATGGATAGGAATTCTTCTACATCCTTAAAAACTCATTATGAGCAGTCCTGGGTTGTATTGATTGGCTTTTCAGGGGCTACAGGTTTTTGAATTTTGAAGCTGGAAAACACTTGCTTAACGCATTCACTTATTTATTTATTTAGGCATAGATGACAGGATGTCCTGGTTCCCATTTTTAACCCTGAGCCTTTCGATGTTTGTAGGAGACACAGAGAAGGGTCAACCAAGTCGCCCCACGAAGAGCAAAGACGCCCACGTCTGTGGCCGGTGCTGTGCCGAGTTCTTTGAATTATCCGATCTTCTGCTCCACAAGAAGAACTGCACTAAAAACCAATTAGTTTTGATCGTCAGTGAGAATCCAGCCACCCCACCCAAAACCTTCTCTCCTAGTCCCCCTCCTGAGAATCCTGAAGAACAAATGAAAGACCCCATGAAGAAAACGGATCAAGTAGACTGCAATGACCTTTCAGAACACAAGGGACTTGACCGGGAAGAGTCCATGGAGGTGGAGGCTCCGGTTGGCCCCAGTAGCGACAACAGCACATTGAACAGCGTCACCAACAACAACCCCCCAAGCTGCCACAGCGGCTCCTCCACAGGTACCTCAGCCATCACAACCTCTCTACCTCAGCTCGGGGACCTGACAACACTGGGCAACTTCTCTGTGATCAACAGCAACGTCATCATTGAGAACCTCCAGAGCACCAAGGTGGCTGTGGCCCAGTTCTCCCAGGAAGCGAGGTGTGGCAGTGGCAGCGCCGGGGGCTCTGGAGGCCAGCGGGCTGTGCCAGCCCTCATGGAACAGCTGTTAGCTCTACAGCAGCAGCAGATTCACCAGCTGCAGCTGATCGAACAGATTCGTCACCAAATACTGCTGTTGGCTTCTCAGAATGCAGACTCACCCACCTCTTCCAGCCCTTCCCAAGGTACTTTACGAACATCTGCCAACCCCTTGTCCACGCTAAGTTCCCATTTATCTCAGCAGCTGGCGGCAGCAGCTGGATTAGCACAGAGCCTCGCTAGCCAATCTGCCAGCATTAGCGGTGTGAAACAGCTACCCCCAATCCAGCTACCTCAGAGCAGCTCCAGCAACACCATCATCCTTCCATCCAACAATGGCACTTCTCCCAATATAAACATATTGGCAGCGACAGTCACCACCCCGTCCTCGGAAAAAGTGGCTTCCAGTGCTGGTGCCTCCCACGTCAGCTCCCCAGCAGTCTTAGCGTCATCCTCACCAGCGTTTGCAATAAGCAGTTTATTAAGTCCTGCATCTAATCCACTTCTACCTCAGCCGACCCCTGCTAACGTGGTTTTCCCCAGCCCTTTGCCCAACATTGGAACAACTGCAGAGGATTTAAACTCCTTGTCTGCCTTGGCCCAGCAAAGAAAAAGCAAGCCACCAAATGTCACTGCCTTCGAGGCAAAAAGTACATCGGATGAGGCGTTCTTCAAACACAAGTGCAGGTTCTGCGCAAAGGTCTTTGGGAGCGACAGTGCCTTGCAGATCCACTTGCGTTCCCACACCGGAGAGAGGCCATTCAAGTGCAACATCTGTGGCAACAGGTTCTCCACCAAGGGCAACCTCAAAGTCCACTTTCAGCGCCACAAAGAGAAGTACCCCCACATCCAGATGAACCCCTACCCTGTGCCTGAGCACTTGGACAACATCCCCACGAGCACTGGCATCCCATATGGCATGTCCATCCCTCCAGAGAAGCCAGTCACCAGCTGGCTGGACACCAAACCCGTCCTGCCCACTCTCACCACTTCCGTTGGCCTGCCCTTGCCCCCCACTCTCCCCAGCCTCACAGCCTTCATCAAGACGGAAGAGCCAGCCCCCATTCCCATCAGCCATTCTGCTGCCAGCCCCCCAGGCTCGGTCAAGAGTGACTCCGGGGTCCCCGATCTGGCCACAAAAAACCTGGGTGGGCTTCCAGAGGAAGCCGAGGGGTCCACTCTGCCACCTTCTGGTGGCAAAAGTGAAGAGGGTGGCACAGCCACCAGCTCGGTCCCAACAGCAAACAGTAACACCCTGAGCTCCCCAGTGGCCGACTGCGGCCCAGGAGGGACCACTACCTTCACCAACCCCCTGTTGCCACTCATGTCTGAGCAGTTCAAGGCCAAGTTTCCTTTTGGGGGACTTTTAGACTCTGCCCAGGCATCAGAGACATCCAAACTGCAGCAGCTGGTAGAAAACATTGACAAGAAGGCCACTGACCCCAATGAGTGCATCATCTGCCACCGGGTTCTGAGCTGTCAGAGCGCCTTGAAAATGCACTACCGGACACACACTGGGGAGAGGCCCTTTAAGTGTAAGATCTGTGGCCGGGCTTTTACCACAAAAGGGAACCTAAAGACCCACTACAGTGTCCACCGGGCCATGCCCCCACTCCGAGTCCAGCATTCCTGCCCTATCTGCCAGAAGAAGTTCACCAACGCTGTGGTCCTTCAGCAGCATATCCGTATGCACATGGGAGGCCAGATCCCCAACACCCCTGTCCCCGACAGCTACCCTGAGTCCATGGAGTCCGACACAGGCTCCTTCGAGGAGAAGAATTTTGATGACCTGGACAACTTCTCGGATGAGAACATGGAAGACTGCCCTGAGGGTAGCATCCCAGACACACCCAAGTCGGCAGATGCATCCCAAGACAGCTTATCTTCTTCGCCCTTGCCCCTCGAGATGTCAAGCATTGCTGCTTTGGAAAATCAGATGAAAATGATCAATGCTGGCCTGGCTGAGCAGCTGCAGGCCAGCCTGAAGTCGGTGGAGAATGGATCTGTCGAGGGGGATGTGCTGACCAACGATTCGTCCTCGGTGGGTGGTGATATGGAGAGCCAAAGTGCCGGCAGCCCAGCCATCTCAGAGTCTACCTCTTCTATGCAGGCTCTGTCCCCGTCCAACAGCACCCAGGAGTTCCACAAGTCCCCCAGCACTGAGGAGAAGCCACAGAGAGTGGGACCGAGCGAGTTTGCCAACGGTTTGTCTCCCACCCCTGTGAACGGGGGCGCTTTGGATTTGACCTCCAGTCATGCAGAGAAAATCATCAAAGAAGATTCTTTGGGAATCCTCTTCCCTTTCAGAGACCGGGGTAAATTTAAAAACACTGCTTGTGACATTTGTGGCAAAACCTTTGCTTGTCAGAGTGCCTTGGACATTCACTATCGAAGTCATACCAAAGAGAGACCATTTATTTGCACAGTTTGCAATCGTGGCTTTTCCACAAAGGGTAATTTGAAGCAGCACATGTTGACACATCAGATGCGAGATCTACCATCCCAGCTCTTTGAGCCCAGTTCCAACCTTGGCCCTAATCAGAACTCTGCAGTGATTCCCGCCAACTCCTTGTCATCTCTCATCAAGACGGAGGTCAACGGCTTTGTGCATGTTTCTCCTCAGGACAGTAAGGATGCCCCCACTAGTCACGTCCCTTCAGGGCCTCTGTCATCCTCTGCCACGTCCCCAGTTCTCCTTCCAGCTCTGCCCCGAAGAACTCCCAAACAACACTATTGTAACACATGTGGCAAAACATTCTCCTCTTCGAGTGCCCTGCAGATCCACGAGAGAACGCACACGGGAGAGAAGCCCTTTGCTTGCACTATTTGTGGAAGAGCATTCACTACAAAAGGCAATCTTAAGGTATCCACCCTTGCCTGTGCCCCCTCCTGCTTTCCCTCCCTCCCATCAGCCCTTGGCGCTTGCCCTTGGTCAACTATAGTGCATGCTCCTTGACAGTCTGGGAGAGGGTTCTGGGAAGGGATCCTGCTGCAGGTGGATGATTGGGGAGAAGGTGGGGAGGGTCTGTGGGGTCAGGATCATGGCAGGGCGAGGGCACTCTGTAGCTCAAAGCATGTCACTGCACCTTGAATAATTTGGTAGCTGAGCCACGCAGTGCCCCTCCCCCTTCCTCCTTGTCTCACTAAGTACACCAAATGAATTGCTTTACCTACCAAATCAGACAGCCTGGCCTTGCCACAGGGTATTGATTAAAGACCTCCGTGTGGCCTACGTGATGCCCGTATCACTTAATAATTACGCTTCTCCTCCGCATAGGCAGCTATTTTTCATAACTATGCAGTCCAGCAAGGTTTATTTTTCTAGAGACAGTAACGTCACTGCCTCTGCTAATGGGTATTATGATAATTGATTATACAACATTTCCTACTGATATGTGCTGGAAACAAAGCAAATATGCTTATGTTCTAGAGCAACAGTTGAGTGCTCTGACTGTGTACATTTTTCTGTTGACAGAGTATTTCTCTGGAGATTGCCGCCAGTAATGTGAGATGAATAATTACTTTCTGGCTTTTTCTCTGTGTGTGCACACGGGTCCTTCAGTGGGCAGTCAGTGAGTGGTGTTTTCTTCCTATCTGAAAAGGACATTTATAGGGTAAAGGGTGTCAGATACAATACTTTCCAGGGCAATGAGAGTGGACATAACAATTCTAACCCCGCAGAGGAGCTATCTACAACGGCCTGGCTTGCTCCAGGCCATTATAAGCTAAATATGGGTAATAAAAAAAAAAAAAAAGTAAGTTAAGTAAGGCATCTTTACGCAGGAAGAGGAAAGGCAGCGGGCTGCAGAGAAAGAACGTGTTATTACTCCTGCCACCCCAGAGTGGACGGTTCCCGTTACCTTTTCCACTGACTGGTGCATAATAAGAATAGACACGTAGGCCACTTGCTTTGTCGAGTGTTGGGATATGAGCTGAGACAGATTCAACTATTAAGCTGCTCTTTCTCTGTTTATTTTCTTCTTCCCTTCCCTCCCCCCCCCCAACTCGGTCTCACCCTCAGGTCCACATGGGCACTCACATGTGGAACAGCACCCCGGCCAGGCGGGGCCGCCGGCTCTCCGTGGATGGCCCCATGTCATTTCTAGGAGGCAATCCTGTCAAGTTCCCAGAAATGTTCCAGAAGGATTTGGCGACGAGGTCAGGAAGTGGGGATCCTTCCAGTTTCTGGAATCAGTATACGGCAGCACTCTCCAACGGGCTGGCCATGAAAGCCAACGAGATCTCTGTCATTCAGAATGGTGGCATTCCTCCAATTCCTGGAAGCCTGGGCAGCGGGAGCAGCTCACCTATTAGTGGGTTGACAGGAAACTTGGAGAAGCTCCAGAACTCCGAGCCCAGTGCTCCTCTGGCCGGCCTGGAGAAAATGACGAGCAGTGAGAATGGAACCAACTTCCGCTTCACCCGCTTTGTGGAAGACAGCAAAGAGATCGTGACTAGTTAAAAGCAAGCAACACCCTAGAGACATGCCATTCCTGTTCAGAATGTGACCTATGGTTGCCTCCTAAGTCCCTGCCCCATCCCCTTCCTACCTTCTGGTTCCCTCTGGTCTATGAACTGCAACATTATGAAGACATTCTTTTGTACGTTGTTCAACTTCTAGAATTCTAAGAAAGCTTATTTATTAGTGATATAACCTTGCTTTGCAAACAGAATGCAGGCATTAACTTTGGTCTTCTGTATTTTGGACTAAGTACTAAATACTAATTGACTAGAGTGCTGTAAACTTGCTGTAACATTTATGGCAATTGCAAGTTGCCCTGCTAAGCGGTCTTAATCTGGCATTAACTTATTTTCTATACCCAGTTTAATATGAATCTGGTGTTGATGCAATGCCTCCGTGATGCATTAGGTCTCTAATAAAGTCTGTATATAAATGTACACTTTGATCCTGCTGGAAACTTTTATCAGCAAACACATTGTCTAATCTTTCAAAACAGATTCAAGGAAAGGACTGAAAGTACAGACTGATCAGTGTGGTTCTCTGAACGGTTTGGGGGTGGGGATGGGTTTTGGTTGTGTTTTTGTTGGGGGTTTTGGGAGTTTATTATTTTTTCCCATTTTTATTCTAAACTTCAACCTGTATTTTTGTTTGTTTGTTTGTTTTGTAGATTTAACCATTTCCGTTTGGAACTGCTCTTTGTATTGTGCTTTTTACTTGAGTCGTCCTTGATGTTAATAAGTTTCTGTACAGTAATAAGCACGCAGAATTCTTTAGAGAAAAGAAAGAAAAAAGAAAAAAAATGTTGTTTTGGTAGTTGAAACTGAGACGTAACATTTTGCCTTGTAGGTATGTTCACAATAGAAAATGTGTGCTGGAATTTCACAATGCTGCTAAGTATAGCATCTTGAACAACCTTCCATGGAGAAAATGTAGATGCTCTTGTATATACAGTAAGAAATATCACTTTCATTAAAATGTACATATGTTCCTTACAAGAGCAAATGTTCTTCTTGATCCAGAGAGCAGGTATAGTGTTTGTTTATTTTGTATTAGGTATGAGAGAAAAAGATTGGACTTGTTACATGCACTTTCTTGGAAAGTTGAAAGGAAGGGGGTCCGATTTCTTTAACATTTAATACTTACTAACAACAGAGATACTGTAATTTTACTCAAGTAATCAAATACATTTTTTTTGCAAGAGATAAAACAACATACTGTGTCTGTGTTTGTAGAATGTATTTCTATTCCGTCAGGCCCCTAAGTGTATCTTTTAACATTTCTCTGGGTACAAATAAGGTGTGTAAGATGAATATCTTTCTAAATAAGAAATGGTCACAGAAACAACCGTTTCAGGGAGAGGCCTGGGTTTCCTTTTGACTTTGAAATTGGGGAACCCTAACTATTTTCCCCAATATGTATTCCTTATTTAGGAATCCATTTCAGTCTTCACTCTCCCACCCTCCCCAACCCCTTAAGAAAACAATGAAGACAATGGAAACTTGCCCCTCTCTCTCTCCCTGACAGGTAAGTTTCCTCAAGCAGGGTATTTGGATTTCAATTTCAGTTTTAACTATTTTAGTTTCATTCCATTTGCTCAAGTGGCAGAGTGTTTTTTGTTTTTTTCAGGCCGCTGAGAGCTGTAGTCCTGGAGAATTCCCCATGCAGCAGGGTTATATAATCTGACTTCGCAACTGGGCCTCAACCCAGGGAGGTCAACATGTTCTCTATTTAATTAGTATTTTAGGCCTTTAAAAGCACATGCCTATGTTAAAAGAGAAGGCCTTATGATAAAGGATCTGTAGAATCAACTGGAATGTTTTTTATCCTCAAAATTCAGTTTTGATTTTTTTTTTCCTAGTGCTTTTGTTCCAGGGGAGTATATGTGTCCCCTGCAGAATTTCTAAGTGAGCCGAGGGACATGGCTTTAGTGTGTCCTGGGGGTGGTGAAGCCAGCAGCAGTGGCTGCACCCAGGGAAGGCATTGGGCCGCCTTTCTGCCATAAGTTTCCATAGGACTCAGCCCACTGCGTGGTGTGTCCAGCCCTGCCTCTCTGGACCCTGCCATTTAGATGTCAATGGCATGGGTCAGAGAATCTGGCCTGAAGAGACATCTGAAGCCACGTTCAGCCCCAGAGCCCAGGCCGGGTAGGCTGACCCCAAGCCCTCGGGAGGTTTGGCTGAGACAGAAGGAAAAGTGGCACCCAAGCCAGGAGAGGCCTAGGGTGGGGGTGTGCGCCGCACCAGGCAGACATTCGGGAATGGAACGGCCCTCCGGGTCCATTCATCTCAAGCCAGGTCCTGAGGCCCCAGGAGTGCCTTTTTTCTTTTTTTTCTTTTTGTCCCAGGAGAGAAGGCTGGAATTATACACTCCTCGAAGGTCATACGGGGTGCATGTCACTGCGGGGAGCCGACCATCCCTTTGTAGGTCTGGATGCAGAGACGAAGCGCACTCCAGGGCTAGGCGCACTGAGGCCTGAGCTCTTGGCAGCAGCGGCCCTTGCGCTCCGGGATGAAGCCCGTGGGGACACCCGTGGGGAGGGACCACAGGCCGCGCCACCGACCCAGGCTGACTTCCACGGCACCCACGCGCACTCCGCTGGGCGTGCGCCTCGCTCACACTCCTGGTAGACGCAGTATGCACGCTGGGCTGGGCGCGCCTCATCTCCAGTCCGAGTTGCGCAGGATGGGGTGGGGGCGGGGAGCCGGAGCCTTCCTCTTCTCTGGCCAGCCCCCCTCCTCTGCAGCTTTTTCTGAAAAATGAGTTTAAAAAGTAGCTTTTCGTTGACACGGATTTTCCGAGACCACCTCAGAAGCCCTCAGGGAAAGGTGGTCGTCTCTGTCTCTCCTGGCACATCCTCCCCCAGTCCGTTTTTATCCCTTCCTATCCATTGATCCACCGGCTGATCATTACCTGCCTGTCCCTCCCCACCCCCCACCCCCATGCCTTTGTAACTCAAGGAAGTGCCCGCAGCCCCGCGGCTCCTCCCGGATCGGCCCAACAGAAGAGAAATGAATTTATATTGGCTTCAAGGAGAATATGCGATCGCCCCATTCCTGCATCCCCCCACCACCACCCTGCGCGCCTCGCGCTTGCGCCGCTGCGCCAGCCCTTCCCTGTTCTCATTGGAAACGCAAGAGCGTCCTGGCAGTTTGTAGTCACCCGGAGCCAGCCTTTCTGGAGTAAGGGCTGTTGCTCAGACAGCTACGTTCACACATAATTTATAACTAAAAACATACACTTTGGGGACATTTTACCTTGCTTCCCCCCCCTTTTTTCTAAAAAAATAATACAGATTGCCGGAACACTGAAAAGTACAGCGGGGTTGATGACCCAACATTTGCAAAACTTAAATGTTTTGCTTAGTTTTGTTATTTTCGAAACCGCTTTGTTCGCACGTTCTTTCTGCACCTTTGTCTTCCTTTTATTCTCTTTCTGGAAAAATTACTTGGAAAGGCCGTCATGATTGACAGGGGTCTGGAGAGAAAAAAGTGGGGAACCATGCTTGGGCCCACGAGACCCCCCACCTCCTATGGGGTCAGGGTGGAGGAAGAGGGGTGGGGCAAAGGAGAGTTCTAGACATGGTTGGACCTAATTTAGGGCCTTGGCTTTCCTCATCCCAACCTCCCAGGCCAGTTGGCTTTTTGATTAAGGAGAGGAGGAGGAGGAGGCAATATTTAAAAAGTATATACATAAATTAGAAATTATAAGAATATTCAAAGATGAAAATCCTGAGTGATTTGCAGTTGATTCACATTTCCAACAAATTATTTGTGTTTGATCTGTTGTGATTGTAAGGAAAGAAGCTTAAAAAAAAAAAGATCCCACTCTATTAAAACTTGGAGAAGTCCGGTTAGGAAAATCAAGCCCAGCACTCTTCTTCACTGGGAAGACACATCCACCCCAAATAAAACTAATGTCAGGAAAACAAACAGGAAAAATGTAAAGTGAATTTCAAAGGTCCCCACAGTAAAGGCCAGCAATCTGAGAGTCACAGAAAAAGGAAAGAGAGAGACGGATAAGAAGAATTAGGTCATCTTGTCCAGACCCCAGGAAATATGTTTAGATCAAAGCCTGCACTGTTAGGATAAACAAAACAAGAGGCGTTGGGCTGCTAATCTAACCAGCTCCATTTGATGAAAGAGGGTAAAAATTACAATTGTAAAAATGACTTAAGTTTAAAAAAAAGTCCTCTCAACTGTAATAGGAAGATAAAGATTTCGATTTGAGCTAAAAAGTAACAAGATCCAGGCCCAGATCCACACAAACTTCCTGGAATTTTAGCACTAAGCAAATTATCTAATCCTAACCCATTGTTTCCTCCCTACCACCATCCTCCCTACACCGCCTGCAATTGACTAGGCCAGATGATTTACATAAAAAAAATTGTTAAATTTTAACTACAGTCTCAGAACTTTGCTGGAGGCCTGCTTTGGGGTCCATGTATTTTATATTCCTTAAGGACCTATCTTCTTTCTCCCCCATCCCTTTTCCCCAACACACATCAACCCTGCAGACCCCATGGCTCATCCCACCCCCCAAAAAAGCTGTGTTCCTTTAAGCTCCAAGTTTGGTCTCTTTCCACTGTCAGGGAGATTGACAGTGGCCAGGAGCTTATGTCATATAAGCCTGGCTTTGGATCCACACCATTCGGCAGCGGTTGATGTTTTAGCAGCTAATCCCAAATCTGTGCAAGGCTTTCTTTCACCACAGAGTTGATGGCCTTAAACCAACTGCGAGGGAACATTGGATAGATAGAAACATCCAAAAAAGGGACAGGAAATCCCAGAGAAGGAAAATTCACCCAAGCTAAATCCAGGGTTGTCATTCCTCTCCAAGTCTCGTTTCCTCTTAGCTGTTTAAACATATGATTTGGCCTCTCTTGTGTTTCTGCATCCATGTGAGCTCAAGTTGAACAAAGATCTGGGACCCAGTGTCAGCTAGGCTTCAGCCCTCTGAGACCAGGATGGAAGAGTTGGGGAGTTTGAGGGAACCGGCTATTCATTCTTCTTCCATGTGGGGCCTTCTGGCTCTGCAGAGGCCAATTCCAAATCAGCTTTCTTCTGTGAAGATATCGAAGTCAAAAGGGCTGGAGACTGCACCCAACTTCATCCTCCAAGGTCAGACCCAGGGTGGGACTTCCCCAAACCTAATAAATCCTGACCATGAGGTCTGTTGGGAGGCTGATGGCGGAGACCAGGAGCCCTGTGTTATATATGATGCACTTAGTAGGAGGCTCAGTCACTTGCAAACATGGGCGGCCAGGTCCACGTGGCAAGATCCCACTCCTTATGGTCACAATCAGGAAAAGGAATCCTGTGCTAGTATCAAGTCCACATTCTAAATTTAAGATCTTTCACTTCTTGCTTGTGGTTGATATAAATCTGTTGCCCAGATGACAAAACTGGAATCTAACCTGAGCATTGGTTACTCATGCCACTTCTAGTTTTCTGGTGGTTAATTGGAAAGTCCTTCCCAGTTAGCTTAGAACCTGAGTAGGATCTCAGCCTCCTGAGTAACTAGGAACATAGGCTTGAGCCACCCACGCTGTTTTTCACAGGGAATGTACGCCAAAACAAAATCACATGAACACAGCCTCATGTCTCTGACTCAAAACCCTCTCTCAGTTTTCTTTGACCTCTTGCTGACTATATACACTTGTGAGATCTGTAGGTCTTAAAGCATTTTATTGAAGCCCCCGAGCCCTTCCTCTTACCTTCAGCACACACCTTCCAATAGGCCCAAAGTATTTCAAACTGGACCTTGACTCATTGTGAATATGTACAACCACCAAAGTAGCTCATCACTGGCACTGTGTTCATGTAGTTAATACAAGATACAATCAGAGCCTCACTCTCACACACACACATGCATACACACTCAAGTACCTTGTGAACTTTTGCTTCAGTTTGTATACACACATGTGTCCTAGGTCACAAAGATGAGTGTGGTTCTTAGCTGGAGTTAGCCAACAAAAATATTTGAATAGAAAAAAACATGGGTGGCTCACATCAGGAATTCTAGTTACTCAGGACGCTTAGATCTGAAGATAGAGGTTCAAAGCCAGCCCATATCTCCAATTAATCAGCAAAAAAGGCTGAGGTAGAGGTGTAGCTCATGTGGCAGAGCATCTGAAAAGGCCCAAGGGCAGTGCCTAGGCCCTGATTTCAAACCCCAGCACACACACCGTGCACACACACACACACACACACACACACACACACACACACTGAGAAAAGCCAGTTATGGTGGCTCACAGGGATCACATTTGTAATCCCAGCTACTGTGGCTGGGATTGGGTGCAGAGATTGGGAGAATCATGAGTCAAAGCCAACCCAGGCAAAATTATGAGACTCTCATCTCAACAGACAAACTAGGTGTGGTGCTACTTATCTGGGATCTATAGGAAGATCTCAGTCAGAGGCCAACCCTAGGCAAAAATGATGGGTGATACCTCATATAAAAGATAAGCAAAGCAAAAAACAAAAAAAAAAAGGCTGAGGGTGAGGCCCTGAGTTTGAACCTCAGTACTTCCTCCCACTCCCCAATAAAAATACTGTGACTGCAAGCCATTGTAAATAGCTTGATTCCTAGTTCTCTCAGCAGTTGTAATTTTCTAGCTGCTTCCCCTGGGAGGAGCAGCACGGCTGGGCATTCTCTACTAGCTGGGCCGTGTCCCCTGCCTAGGCAGCTTCCACATAGAAGATGTTAATAGCATTCTGTCAATATAAAGAATTCCTCCTTAAATACATACTTATGTAAAAGAGAAAACAAAATAGTGAATAGGAAAGTTTAATTCCACCAGCAAACTACACTGTTCTTTTAAGGTCTCCCCTCCATCCTAACTGGGCCCAGTTCTTGGGTAACTTAAAAGAACATCCCTCCTCAAACTTGCTATTTCTAAGCATCCTCAGTCAAGGTGTTCACTGTGGGCTTTACCATGGTCGAATAGCATAGGTTCCTGAGAACTCCTACAACAGTCCTATAGGGCCCTGTGTGGGTGGCTCACACGTGTAATCCTAGCTACTCAGGAGGCTGAGATCTGAGGATCACAGTTCAAAGCCAACCCGGGCAAGAAAGTCCATGAAACTCTGATCTCCAATAAACCACAAGAAAATTGGAAGTGGCACTGTGACTCAAGAACGCTAGCCTTGAGCTGAAGAGCTGAGGGACAGCACCCAGGCCCAGAGTTCAAGCCCCATAACAAACCAAAAAAAAAAAGTTCTATAGAGGTGAGGATGGGCTCAACGGCAAAGCATTGCATAGGGGAGCCCTTGGGGTCCATCCCCAGAAAGCACCAAAGGGAAAGAAAGCAGGAAAGGGAAGGAAGGAGAGGAAAGGGAATAAAGGAGGAGGGAAGGGAAAGAAAAGGAAGGGGGACTGGGAAGTTGACTCAGTGGTAGAGTGCTTGCCTTGCATGCATGAGGCTCTGGGTTTGATTCCTCAGCACCACATAAGCAGAAAAAAAGCCAGAAGTAGTGATGTGGCTCAAGTGGTAGGACGCTAGCCTTGAGCTGAAGAGTTGAGGGACAGTGCCCAGGCCCAGAGTTCAGGCCCCACGACCGACAAAAAAGAGAAAGAAAGAAAGAAAGAAAGAAAGAAAGAAAGAAAGAAAGAAAGAAAGAAAGAAAGAAAGAAAGAAAGAAAGAAAGAAAGAAAGAAAGAAAGAAAGAAAGAAAGAAAGAAAGAAAGGAAGGAAGGAAGGAAGGAGGGAAGGAGGGAAGGAGGGAAGGAAGGAAGGAAGGAAGGAAGGAAGGAAGGAAGGAAGAAAGGAAGGAAGAAAGGAAGGAAGGGAAAGGAAGAGGATAGGGAGGGGAGAGGGAAGGGAAAGAAAGGTAAGGGGAAGAGAGAGGGGAAAAGAAGGAGAAGGGAACTAGTTCAGATGGGAAGGTTGTCTGAGGATTCCATTAAAAGAAAACTCTAACACACATATATATACACACATACACATTTATTTCCTAACTTAAGTCTCCAGAGCTAGGAGTGACAGGGAACTTATTTGGACATACGAAAGTTGTTCTAAGAGCTTAAGGCTCAACTACGAAGGTTTAGTCCTCTAAATCTGGCTGTAAAAGTGACATGTCCAAGGTTGGCTTATGAGTTGCAGACTTCTGGTTAAGTGGTAGTGCAGTTACCATGGAAGCTGTAACTGACCTGGTGGACAGGGTGGGTCCTTCCTTGCCCCTCCCATCCCTTACCACTGTGGCCTCTTCTTTGCATTTGACCCAGCATGTGATGCTAGTTCAAAGCCTGGGCCTCAGAATGCTGAGGGTTTCTTCTTTGCTCCACCCTAGCCGTGAAAACTACAAGGCAGCTGCCCCCCAGGTAAAGAATGAAAGACCCCCTGAGATAGAGCCACCCCCAGCCAAGCCCACAGTGGGTCCATCCAACCCAGTCCAGCCAGGCCCAGACACCAGCTCACCCCTACCCCCAGCTCTGTGCCCAAACAGCTGGTTGTTTCAAACCAAGGAGCTCAAGGATACTTTCTTACCATAGCACTCCATTTCCATAAGATGTACTTAGCAATTTACAGTGTCAGACACTGTTGTCCATAATTAACTCGAATTAACTCATTTCATCTCTGCAAAACCATGCAAGGCAGAGATGGTTGTGGAGTCCACTTGATGGATAAAGAAACGAAAAGCAAAGAGAGGTTCGGTGAAAAGTCAAAGGTCACACAGCTGATAAGCAACAGGAATTTGAACCCAAAGTAAGTGACCCAGAACAGAAATGCTCTCTGGTTTAAATCTGAATCAGTCCCTCCCTAACTAAATCTAGGCCCACAATTACAAGATTAATCCAAGCCGGGTTCTGATGTCTCATGTCTGTCATCCTAGCTACTCAGGAGACTGAGTTCTGAGGATCACGGTTCAAAGCCAGCCTGGGCAGGAGAGTCTATGAGACTCTCATCTCTAATAAACCAGCAGAAGCTGAAAGTAGAGCTGTGGCTCAAGTAGTAGATTGACAACCTTGAGCAAAAAAGCTCAGGGACAGCATCAAGGCCCCAAGTTCAAGCTCAGCACAAGAAATAAACAAGACAACTCCATCTCCTCTCTGCCCCCATCCCAGGTCTTATGTTCCCTTTTTAGTCTATTGACAGATCTCTAGGGAAGAATCATCAGGAGCTCCCTTCTGTCCTGGTTGGCAAGCTGGGATTTGCAGGAGAGCCCTCCTATGCATTGCCAGCCCTTCATGCTAAGCCTGCAGTAGAGTCAAAACTGGCAAATATTCAGCCAGGCATGGTAGCAGGAAGAGTGTGAGTTCCATGCCAGCCTGAGCCACGTAGTGAAATCCTGTCTCCAAAAGGAAAGCAAAACTACCAGGGATTTACACTAATCGGAGAGCCCTGCACCGATTCCAGAATCAGCCAGCAAGGGAGCTGAGCCCATGTAATAATCAGTAGCTACACTACAAAGGCTTTGTGGATGCTGAAGAACAAATTAGTCTGTGTCTTTTGGGTAGGAAAGGACCTGTCCACTTGGAAGTGTGGAGATTTATCCCCTCCACCAGTTCTTGTCTTGGAGGGGGGGCGGGGTGGAGATCAAATTGCTTATTCTTTAACTTTTTTACACACTGCAAGTCATGAAGCTTCATTGAGCGAGCAAGCCACATCTGAGCTGTCACTGAGAGCAGGTGTGTCACCATGGGCAGTGTGAGCAGCTGTCTCCACGGAGAGCATTGATGCCATTCACACCTTCCCACTGGCACAAAGCTAGGTTTGACAATTCCTGGGAAGTCAAAGGAAATGTTTAGAGAGGCTGTTAAAATTGAGGAAACAGAGGGAATTTGGGAGGCAGGGTGGTCAGGCTTTCCTGGTAGAGATATGCTACGGGGAGGGGGGAAGAGGATGGCAACATAGATATCTGTCTCCTTTGGAATACCTGAGGCAGGCTTTGTTGAGGTGGGGCTAGCCTGGATCAACTGAGCACTCCACCACTTGAGCCACTGAGATTAAATTCCAAGCCAAAGGTACCAGGTTAGAAGGAGGCTGTTACATGAAAATGAAAACCTGAAAGGAAAAGGAAAAGTGGAAGTTTGGTGTTTGGAAGAGAAGAAAAATCCATCTCCTCAAAAGAACTGGTTCTCAGAGCTCAAAAAGTGGCCCAGAACCAGCTGGTGACTCGTACCTGTAATCCTGGCTACTCAGGAAGCTGAGACCTGAGAACTGGGGTTCGAAACCAGCCTGGGCAGGAAAAATCCATGAAACTCTAATCTCCAATTAGCCACCAAGCGGTAGAGTGCTAGCCTTGAGTTAAAAATAAAAATAAAGCCGGGCGCTGGTGGCTCACGCCTGTAATCCTAGCTACTCAGGAGGCTGAGATCTGAGGATCGCGGTTCAAAGCCAGCCCGGGCAGGAAAGACCGTGAGACTCCTATCTCCAATAAACCACCAGAAAACCGGAAGTGGCGCTGTAGCTCAAGTGGTAGAGCGCTCGCCTTGAGCTGAAGAGCTGAGGGACAGCGCCCAGGCCCAGAGTTCAAGCCCCACGACTGACAAAAAAATAAAATAAAATAAAATAAAAGCTAAAGGATAGAGCCCAGGCTCTGAGTTCAAGCCCCAGGACCAGTACACACACACATACAGAAACAAGTTGGCTTGATTCAGGCTGGAGCCTCTTATTCAGTCTGGCTACCCCACATAGTTGAGTATTTCCCTTGGCACATGCAATGCGCTGAACAAATTTGAAAGCACTGCCAACGTTTAAAACTCAGAAGGTCTAATTCCCAGTTTTGTTTTGAATGTCAGATGATCAAGTGTTCTGTCCTCCCACATTTCAACAATTAGCTGGCAGCCTGTATGAGACTGTTCCCCTTAGAAGGAGCAAACCAATTCTCCATTTTCTACAATCCCTACGCGAGCTTGATCTAAGACAGATCCAATGAGGAGATTCAGGGATCAGGTGATCCCAGGAGGGGTTCAGACAGGACCCTCCATTTCCTGGAGCTGTTAGAAAAAGGGAAATAACAGGATGGCTGAAGTTGGGCTGTGTATGGGGAGGGAGTTTTGGCAACCAGAAGCTCTAGGCTGTTCAGAGCATGTGCACATTCAGTCCTGTGGCCCAGCTCAGAGCACATGAAGACACTCCACCATTCCCTTTCCACAAGAGGGGAAACTGAGGGCTAGGAACACAATGTGATTTAACACATTCAGGAGATTTACCATGAAGATACTATTTGAACTATTGATCCTATGTGAACCTAGCATTGTTCTCTGCAAGCCCAGTGCTCTTTTTTAATGAACTACTACCTTAGAAGTTGTGTTTGTGCACTGGTATTTGGATGCTTGACTCAGGTGCAGTCACAGCATAAACAAAAAGGTTAGCTTTTCACAAAAAGGGATCGAATTATTTAGAGAGAACATTATTTATGTATCTGTATGTTGGCTGGTTTGTATCTCTATGCCGAGAAGGGAATGAAATCCAGGACCTTGCCTGTGTTAGGCAATCAATCTCCATCCCCAGAGCCCACAGAGAATAATTTGGAATGAACCACTTACCCAATCCCTTACTCCTGTCTCCCACCTTCCTGCTGCTCTTACCTCTACCTTCCTCCATCAAATAATAGAAAGTTCAGGCTATAATTTGCACATATGGTTTGTCCCCATCAAAAACTCACATTGAAGCTTGGTCATTCATTTATGCAGTACCTCTATAGTGAGTCCTGAGAAGCATCAGGGACCAAAGTCAAAGAAGTATCTTCCATGTAGCTTAGGCTCCAGCACAGGGACTAGAAGTATGGCTCACATGGCCTTAGGCAAACACCTGTCTAATGACTCTTGAAGGCACCCAGCAGCACAGCACCTACACTGATGAGATGACAATGGCAGTAGAGGAATTTACAATCTGCAGTGGAGGGACGCTGTTCAGGGAAACGGCCAATCGATGAGAAGGAGATCAAACCACCAAAGGCACAGTGAACCAGGATAAGGGGCCAAGACCAGATCCTTTCCATAATACACCCCTCTACAATGATGCAGCCAGGACAGACATCTACCAGCCCCTGACCCCACCCCCAATTCACCTGAGAACACAGGTAACTGAGTAAGTGAGTGGGTATGACCATCACTGGAGAAGAAGGGATCAGAGGCTGAACCTAGAGAAGGCAGGTTTGCATTTGTTGCATTCTGCCATGATAGAATAAGACTCACTATTAATGTGTTAATGACATGACTCTATTCCATAGTTTGTGTGTTTGATTGATTGATTTACATATGTTCCAGTATTGGGGCCAGAACTCAGGGCCTAGGCTCTGTCCCTTAGCTGTTTTGTTCAAGGTTGATACTCTACCAGTTGAGCCAGTCTTCACTTTTGGCTTTTTCTAATGGGTTATTGGAGATAAGAGTCTTAAAGATTCTTTTGCTGGAGCTGACTCTGAACCAGCCAGGTCTCAGGTCTCAGCCTCCTGAGTAGCTAGAATGATAGGCATGAGCCACTAGCAACTGACACTGTTATCTTTTATCATGAAAAGAAATCATATAGCTCCTATGTTTTTCTGTAGCTAATTAATAGTTTGTTGAGATTGTGTTTATATAGTATGTTTGTCTTAGCTTCCTAAATGCTCAGAGTACAAGCGTGTGCCACCACGACCAGCTTCTACCTCAGCTATCTTATGATATAGAATGTACTTTCACTTGCATCTAAACCAATTGGGATCCTAGTTAGGGGCCAGTCTGGGCAAGTTTGTTAGACTGTATCTCTTAGCAAAACTTTGTGCTAGAAGTAATGCTCAAGTGGTAGAATGGCCATGAGCAGGAAAGATGATTAAGAGCAGTGTTGAGTTCAAGCTCTAGTCATGGCATGTGTGCATACACACACACACACACACACACACACACACACACACACACACACACATCCCTTGTCTTCTTTTTCTGCACTTTTTTTTAAAAAAATTAGTCGTGGGGCCTGAACTCTGGGCCTGCGCGCTGTCCCTCAGCTCTTCAGCTCAAGGATACCATTCTACCAGTAGAGCCACAGTGCCACTTCCGGTTTTTTCTGCTTATGTGGTGCTGAGGAATCGAACCCAGGGCCTTATGCATGCAAGGCAAGCACTTTACCACTAAGTCACCTTCCCAGCCCTCTGCACTTAATTTTAAAATTTGTATATATTATCTCCAGGTACTGGTGGCTGTAATCCCAGCTACTCTGAAGGCTGAGATCTAAAGACCTTGGTTCGAGGCCATGGAGCAGAACAGTTCATGACTCCAATGAACCACCAAAAAGCTAGAAATGGAACTGTGGTTTAAGTGGTAGAGCACCAGCCTTAAGCAAAAAAGCTAAGAGAGAGTGCCAAGGCCCTGAGTTCAAGCCCCAGTAGCAACATACACATACACAAAAACAAAAATAAAAACAAAACAAAAAGCATGTTGATGGTAGACAATTTGAGAAAACAGAATATTTTCAGTAAAAAAGTATATACCACGCTCTCCTCTTTTTTCCCCTGTGAGAGTACATATTTTCAAAGAGAAGTATCTTAGAGGACATACATGTACTTCCATGTTCTGCCCTTTTATTTCACAATCAGGGACGAGCATGTTCTCATACTATAAACATACTTTTAATGGTTGTTTAGTATTCCATTATATGATGAAAATACACCATGTACATCTTTTACTTTGCTCAGAAAAGCAATCTGGCTTTGTACTAGCTTTCTTTTAAGTAGGATTTAAAACACACACACACACACACACACACACACACACACACACACACTTAATGACCGGATTTCCCCCTTGATGAGAACAAGGATTCTCAGCTGACTGCAACGGGCTCCCGGGGAGACATTCGGCTATGTTCAGAGACATTTTTGGTTTGTCACCTCTGGGAGAGAATATTGGTATGTTGTGGGGGGGGGAGGGGGGAGGAAAAGGGGGGAAGGGAGGTGAGAGATGCCATCAGACCTACAGCACCCAGGACAGGCCCAGTGACAAAGAACGGCCTGGCCCTAAAGTCAATAGTGCTGAGATTGGGAAATTTGCTGTCCAGGACAGCCCTGGGGTTAATATTCAACACCTACTTAAAATTCAGATTAGCATTCTGCCATTAAAGTATAGGACTTTGCCCTTGGATTCTACCTCAGAATCACAGCTCAGCTCAGATACCAGAATGTTAAAATAACTCATATTTTACATTCATAATGCTTATTTTGTTAGAAAAAAATTAAATAACAGAAAAAGAGCGTGAAACAAAGGAAGTCTTCCCACTGCTCATAGTTCTAGAGCTTGAATTCAAGGCCTACTGTTCCTGAGCTTTTTTGTTCAAAGGTCAACCTCTTATCACTGAGCCACAGCGCCACTTCCAGACTTTCCTGCCCAGGCTGCTTCACACGATGATCCTCAGATCTCAGCCTCCTGACCAGCTCAGATTGCAGGTGTAAGCCACCAGCGTCAGGCAGAAAGTTGCTTCTTTCTATCTTTGCAAGTACTAGGGTTTGAACTTAGGGCATCATGCCCTTAGGGCTTTCTCACTTAAGGCTAGCACTTTACCACTTGAGCCACATCTGCACTTCCAGTTTTTTGGAGGTTAAATTGGAAGTAAGAGTCTCATGGATTACTCTGCCTGGGCTGCCTTTGAACCCTATTGCTTAGATCTCAGCCTTCTGCATAATGAGGATTACAAGCATGAGCCACTGGTGTCCAGATTTTTCTTTCTATTTTATTTTTATTTTGTTGTGCTAGGGATGAAGCTTAGGGCTTCTTAAACATTAGGCAAGTATTTCACCTCTAAGTCACATTCTAGCCCGAACTTAGGTTTTTAATATTCAGCTCCAGGAATGAACTTGAAGGCTCTAGATTTTATCCTTTTTACATACTTAGTTCCTAATAAACATTGAGGTGCAGGGCAGCTGGGAGACATCTCCAGACTGACCGGCATTGTCCTATGCTGTTAGTTGAGCTAGTAAAATGATTTGATCATCATACAACAGAGGGCTTCTAAATCAAATATGAGATTTTGATGACTCCTAGGAAAATTTGGTGTTTGAAATCCTATTCTGTGAACCTTTTCTTGAATGGAAGTTTGGCTCCTTTAAAGGTATTTGCAATACCAGCATGTGTTGGAACCTTCCCCCCTTAGCAAAGCCACCCAAAAGTCTTCCTATCTTCTATTGAGAAATGTGCACATCCCTTTTATCTCAGATTTAGATCTCTGAGACTTAACTGGACCTTTGCTCAGAGATTATTGGTATAGAGATCATTTGTTATGTTCTGCTGATGGACAATCCAAATATCATTGGTTCAATCTTTTTTTTTTTTTTTTTGGTCGGTCATGGGGCTTGAACTCTGGGCCTGGGCGCTGTTCCTCAGCTCTTCAGCTCACAGCTAGCACTCTTCCACTTGGGCTACAGCATCACTTCCAGTTTTCTGGTGTTTTATTGGAGATAAGAATCTCATGGACTTTCCTGCCTGGGCTGGCTTTGAACCATGATCCTCAGATCTCAGCCTCCTGAGTAACTAGGATTATAGGCATGAGCCACCGACGCCCGGTTTATTGGTTCAATTGAGCTAAGAAAATGTTTGGTATTCTTTTTTGTCAGCCCAGATTCCTTCTGGAGCGTGTGGATCGTGAATGGAAAAGAAGCTTAACTTAGAAATGTTTGGAATTGTGTTTCAGATATTTAAAAATTAAAGAAGGCAAGGTGGTGCCAGATGAGACCTACCAAGCACCAACAAAATCAGATTCTGAGCTGTTAGGAATGGCAAGGCAACCCATCATTTCTGTATTAACTCCGAAGTAAAAAGCAGGTTAGTGATTCACATCTAGAGATGCATGGATGTATGAGAGGCTCATCTGCAGAGTCTCATACATACAGGGAGCAGCTAATTGTGAGTCGTCTTCTGAGGGCTAGCATTGCCCTATCTCCTCCTTTGTTATCCCCAGGGTTGGCTGAAGACAAAACACAGCTCCAACAGCTGATGACACAGACTGTATCATTCTAGAGGTCTGGAGTAGGAGGAAGGACAGAGAAAACACCCTTGGATGACAGGCTGTGTGTACTGGCTTTGGGGCTTGTTCTCAGGACCTGGGATGACAGGCTGTGTGTACTGGTTTTGGGGCTTGTACTCAGAGCCTGTTCTCTAGCTCTTAGCTTTTTTTACTCAAGACTGGCACTCTACCACTTGAGCCACAGCTCCAGTTTTGGCTTTGTGCTGGTTACTTGGAGATAAGAATCTCACAGACGGGCTGGGAAGGTGGCTCAGTGGTAGAGCGCTTGCTTTGCATGCTCGAGGCCCTGGGTTCGATTCCTCAGCACCACATAAGCAAAAAGAAAAAAGCCGGAAGTGGCACTGTGGCTCAAGTGGTAGAGCGCTAGCCTTGAGCTGAAGAGCTGAGGGACAGCGCCCAGGCCCAGAGTTCAGGCCCCACGACCGGACCCAAAAAAAAAAAAAAAAAGAATCTCACAGACCTTCCTGCCCAGGCTGGCTTTGAACTGCAATCCTTAGATCCCAGCCTCTTAAGTCATTAGGACTATAGGAATGAGCCCACATTACCGAGCTTTGAAGGACCATTTAAAATAAGCAATCATGGACTAGAAGAGAAGATGCTGGCTGTAAAATAAGTGCAGGAATAAAAGAGATGGATGGGTAGTCAATTCTCAAGTCTCTGTGTGTCAGGTGATAGGCAATATTTTTTTTCTGCTGCGCTTAGTCGGCAAGCAAAGGTTGCCAAATACTCGTTTTCTTTGTAATTTTCTATTAAAATATTGATTCAACTGCTGAATACGGTACAGGCAATGCTTTCAAGATTTTCAGGGCTGTAGAAAGGTAAATCCATTCTTCACCAGCAAGATAGATATCTCTGCAAACACAAATGTTCCAAACGTGCAGGTGGCAGCCCTGAGCTCTGCCTCTCCTCACACCCGGGCCTCCTCGGCTCGGGTGACTCAGGCAGTGTAGCACAACCCATGTGCAGCTCATACCTAAATGCCAGCTCCACCACAGAGCTTGGTGAACATAGGTCCCCTCTGTATCCTCAATTTCATGTCACTGTCATGTTGTAGCTTGCATTAAGGGAATCTAAACTATGAAAGAAAATGTAAAAAACAAAAACCCTCTGTTTCAAAACCAGAAAAACACAGCTGGGTGTCTGTGGCTCACACCTGTAATCCTAGCTACTCAGGAGGCTGAGATCTGAGGTCTAAGATTCGACGCCAGGCTGGGCAAGAAAGTCCATTGCGACTTTTATCTTTAATTATCCAGCAAAAAGCTGGAAGTGGAGCTGTGGCTCAAATGGTAGAGCTCTAGCCTTGAATATAAAAGCTAAGGCACAGAGCCCAAACCCAGAGTTCAAGCTCCAGTACATTCACAAGGAACAAAACAAACGAACAAATTTTCTTCTCATGAGGATTTTTCAATCACCAAGATATCTTCCATAGTCTTCGTTTAAGGTTTTTTTTCTACCTCGACAAAATTTATACAAATGGGATTCATCATTATGAAAAGGAGTCAAATTTACTCTCAATTTGACTACATACTTGTATATACATGAGAAATGCTGATTAGATTTTTATTTGCCCCATCCACATCACAAGGACAATCAAAGATGTCCATAAAGCATGGAAATACAGATATTATTAGTTGTTTTTATGATTGAAGATGTCCTTAATTGCATTATTTATATTTGCCTATATTCCCAGATTCTGCCGATCATAAACACAGTAAACAAGAATAAATTCCCTGCCATTTGGGACGAATTCCTAATGTTTTGCATATATTTTATGATGGAATCTCTATGTTTATAAACAAAACCCCAAAAATTTACAGAGAAAGAAATCATTTTGACTTTCTCACTCAGTACTGCTTCCATAAAGCATGACCACATCATGGTGAATCCTAACTTGAAGGAGGACTTAGTTATTTTCTTTGAGTTAGTTTAATGGGCTCAGGACTGGACAGTTTTTTTTCATTTCCCTAAACTTCGGCCTCCTCTGAAGTTTCAAAATTAAATTGCCAGGGCTAATTTTTTGTAGGCATTTCTGAGCTCCCTATTGTGGGGGAGTTTTATTCCACAGAGTTAATCTTTTTTTTTTTTTTCATTCCTCGGGTACCTATTAGAAAACCATAAACATTTTTTTTTCCTTTTTCAGTTTAAAACTTGAAGCTGGCTCATGCCTATAATCCTGTCTATTCAGGAGTCTGAGATGCCCTGGAAGGTTGCAATTTGAAGCTAACCTGGTCAGAAAAGCCTGGAAGACTCCATCTTTAAAATAACCAGCAAAAGGCCAGGCTGGAGGCATGATTCAAGTGGTAGAGCAAGAAAATGGAGCGAGCATGAGGGCCTGAGTTCAAGCCCCAGTATTGAAACAAACAAGTAAAACTCAGAACAGGCTGCTTTTTTATTTTTCTTAAAATGACTAGGGGATTCTGCTTATGTATTAAACTATATGGAAACATAGGACTATTGCTTCAAAAAATGTTGTTTTCAGGTTCCATGACAAAACTATAGGAGCCATCTACCTGGTCAGTGGGTGCCTATATTGGTCTGAGGGCCTAAGGGTGCATAATTGGGTTTATGGGCCAGGAATGGCCCTTCATTCTGCTACTCTTCTTTCTTGGACACTGACAGCAGAACTGGAGGCACTGGCTAGCCTGTAGTCTGTAAGAAGATAGGAATGATCAATTCTGGGATAAGCAGGAGATAATAGGCAGTGTGGGGAGGGGGTGGGGAGGAAGAGGAGAGAAGGAAACGGAAAATGAAAACAAGATTAGAGAGAAAATTCTAGATTTTTTTCCATTTTTCGGATCATGGCTTAGTTCTGAAACCATTCGAGTTGGGAAATAGAAGGCCAGGTAGGAGCTGGGATAGCCAACCCTCAAGCGGGCTGGTGACTAGTGGGTGTGTTGGAATGACATTCTGAGGGCAGAGTATGGAAGGTGACTGTGCTCCTGGGGCCCTAGAATAAAGAAAGGCCCAATGCAGGAGCAGCAGCAGCAGCACCCTGGGGACAAAAAACTGTAAGAGCAGGGGTACCCCCATTTCCTCCCCCTTCTCCTAGACAGGTCAAAGGCTCTGAGGTTGAAACAGTGACTGAAGCACGATAGACTCTGGTGAGAAATAAGGCTGTGATGCCTTAGCCTGGGATTTCACCCTCTCAGCCCCGCTGACCTTTGGGATTGGGCAGCGCAGGTGTTGTTCTGAGCATTACTTATAACTTCTTAACTTTCTACTCACTAGACCTTCCAGCAGTGCCAATCAAAAATGTCTCTTGAGGAAGGGAGGGCCCAAACTGCCCCCAGATTGAGAACTCTGTGGTCAGTTTTGCCTCTTCTACTGAAGCAAAAAGTCAGTCCCAGTACTTGGATTATCCCGGAAGTCCAGCCTTGGTGGATGGAAAGTTATGTATCTCCTTTTGTGCATGGGTGAGGGTCTGTGAGTATGTGTGTGCACATGTACGCAAATGTGTTTACTGGTGGCTCTCTGGGTCCAGAAAATGACCAACTCTTCTTGTTTCAACAGTCGCTCCAAATGTGTAGAGCAAAGGTCACGGGTGGCGCCTGACTGTGGACATAAAGGCTGCCTAGCTCAAGTCCTAAGAGCACCTACCATGGCTGAACCTTGATCTGAATACTCCCCTCCCTAGTGGTCTTGCAGAGATGACCACCTCAAAATGTCTTTCTACTGGTCACCTACTCTGACATGCACCAGTCTGGGGTCACACAGAAAAAAGAGCCAGACAAAGTTGCAGCCCTGGTGAGGGGCTCATATTCCAGGAAATGGAAGTGGCTTGGAGATGGGTGTGTGGGGTGATTTCAGAGGACTGGCCTTTCACAGCCCCCAGTGTGTGTGTGTGGGGGGGGGGGGTCCTGGGAGGGGCCTTGGCCATGCATGTATATGGTGTTTGAGAATTTGCAAAAATCGGATTTCTTTTTCCTTTGCGAAGAAACCTCCCCTCCCCCCCTCCCATTTTCCTAAGCTTCAGGTCTAATGAAACCTGAATGGACATCAAGTTACAGAATCAGTTCTTACTGAAAAAAAAAAAAAAAGATACCGGGAGACAAAAAGAGGGAAAATAAATGCAACCAGTTTTAATTGATTGACAGCACAGCAGAAAGTAAACAATATTTGCACACAGACAGCCCTGTGGAAACAGATTGAAGATCCAGCTAGCTTTGGGTAGCGGGAGGGAGGGAGGAAGCTCGGAAACCCGAGTCCCTCACCCGAGGGCTGGGGAGGGGAGCTGCGGTCTCTGGTTGGGAGGGACTGAGCAGCTGGCCAAAGCCCCCCTTTATGGAAACTGGCCGTGTCTCCTCCCCACCCCCCCTGGCCCCCTCGCCCCCCTGGGCGTGAGGCTCCAGCTTGGAGCTCCGGGCCTGCCCCCGGCTTTCTCCCGGCCATTGTGAGCTGGTATTGATCAGGCCGGGAAGCAATAGGGCTGGAGCAGCTGAAGCTCCGGGGTGGGCAGCATTGATCCCCCCCACCTCCCCTCCGAGTTATTTATAGGATGCGCCAGCCTGGCAAGTAACGGAGAGAGCTTGTTTAACGAGGGTTCAGGGCGCTCTTCGCTAGCTGGTTAACTTTAAGTATTGGAAATGGAATTGATGCGCACATAATAATATTATGATTCATACAAACCACTTCTCAGGCAACTCAATATATTTCATTACCTCCTTTCTAGCAAATGTATTGATTTCTGTTTTGCGGTTTTATAACACAATTTCAAGGCTGTTGTGGGCTTAATGAGCCGTGTTCTTATGATGTTTAAAAAGATTTGAAGCTATTGTTGAAATAAATATTATGGATCGCCCTCCCCCCTCCCGAGGGCCCCCTCCCTCCCGCTCTCCCGCCCTCCCTTCCCTGGTCCCCCTCCCCTCCCCCCTCCCCCCTCCCTGCCCCTCCCCTCCCCCTCCCCCCGCGGGGGACGGAGTCGCCTGCAGAAAGCTGGGGGCTGAGGTCCTTTGTGACCCCGATCAAAGGACCCGAGCGCCACAAAGGCGGCCGCACTCGGGCGCGCGGCCACACACAGCCGCACCTGCAGCCGCGGCCAAATGTCATTGTGGCTTCCGCGGGGCGGGCGCGGGGCGGGCGCGGGGCGCGCGGAGGCGGCAGATGACTCCAATAACGCGGGATGGGAACTGATGGGGAGCCGGGCGCGCGCTGCCCAGGGCTTTTTATTAGCTGCCCGGGACTTGTCCGAGCTCAGCCCGAGCGCCTGCACCTGTGGACCCCCGTCCTCTCGGCCTTGATGGAACTTGACAGATTTTATTAACTTTAAGGAAGAACTTTCCAGCGTGCGGAGGGCCGCAGTTTATTTTGTATTCATGCGAAACGGAAACCGAAAAAGTCATGTTTACATATTTATCGGCCCCGTGACCTCCCTCTGGGGCTGCCGAAGTCGGCGATCTCCAGATTAACTTTGTCATAAAATGGACTGGTGGGCTAAGGGAGTGGGGGGTTGGGGGGGGGGAGGGATGTTGTTAGAAGTGGAATATTTTTTTTTCCCCAGTGAGGGAAAGCTATATTCAATTATCTAATATCTCCGAGGAACCCCCCAAAGACTTCTCAAATGGTACCGAAATTGGAATTGTTTCCAAAGCATGTCCTCCTGGGGCGAAAGCATTCGTAAGCGACCCCAAGTAGGCTTCACGCTTAACAGCAAAGTTTTCCTGTGTTTACTTTGTGTCTATCCTGGGGCTTGAACTTGGGGCCTGGGAACGGTTCTGCTTTTCCACTCCAGGAGTCACAGCTCCACTTGATGCTTCGTGGAGGTTAATTGGAAATGAGTCTCACAGATTTTCCTGCCCAGGCTGGCTTCAAACCAGGATCCTCAGATCTCAACTTCCTTGGGTAGCTGGGATTACAGGTGTGGCCTGGCTTTTTTTTTTTTTTTTTTTTTGACCTAGAAAAAAACTCTAAAATGATCTTCAAACTTTGGAAGGGTGGGATGGGGGCACACATAAGGTTATGATTATGTTCAGGAGACATCCTCAGCACACTTGGTTGGGGGGGGTGGTGGTAGGGATAATTATGTCACACAACCCAACCTGATTTTATGACTGCCAGTGTTCACTCTTAGAAAGACACTAAGTGTTTAGTTTTACTTCTGTTCCTAGTTGTCTGTTTGGTGAAGGAAGTTTCTAGCTTTCCTATCTTATAACAAATGGAAGACTATGGTGATGAAAATTCATATTATATTAATGGTCAAGTGTTGAAAATTCCATCCCAAGTCAGCTGGGTATAAATGCTTATTAGCTTAAAAGCATAGAGCTTTCTGGAGCTTTCTATTGTGTGCCAGATAAACTTCAAATGAACTGAGGATTATTTTGCAGGGGGAAAAAAAACCCTTAAGTTGAGTGATAACAGAAAGTAGTTAGTAGAATATTACACTTTTCATTTGGGCAAACAGATGGCAGGCCTGCTTTTAGATTTAATCAGGGGCTGACAGACAGGTAGGACGCCGCATATTTTAGTTGGAGTCTCTTTCTTTTCAGGAAAGAATGAAGCTACTTAATATTCACTATATCCCCAGCCACCCTGCCCCCCACCAGCCCTTCTTTTCTACGGTGTGCCTCGTGATCACTGCTGCCTAACTTTTCCCCTCATTTCAAATGACATTACAAAGTGCAAAGGTCGTCTAACAGCAAGTGAATCCATGTATTAGCTCATCTTTTACTCTGTTCTTCCATTATTAAAAAAAAATATATATATATATATAAGGGTGTGGATGTATGTGTCTGTGCGTGTGCTGGTGCGTGTTTAGAAAATCAAACATGGATTCCTTAAATCACAGAAGCACACACCCGAATCTCCATTTACAGACACCGACGTAAATAAATGATTTAACAATTTGGGAGTCATGAGTCTCTGACCTCATGCTTTCTCAACTAACCTTTTAAAAAAGATTTTTTTTAATACCAATTGTTTCTCTTTTCTCCCCAGAAGCATAATACATGGTAACCTTAGCACGCACAGTCTGTTTCAAGAGAGGACACTGTCAATGGTTGAATTTTCATGTCCTTGCAGACGCAGAGCTAATATTACCTTGCAGGAAACAAAATCTAACCTCCCCCCCTCCCTTCAAATGCACGTCCCTGGACACCCCCGACTGGAGGTCATTTGTTATGCAAAGTTTTGTGAGGCTATCAGAATGAATTCCCAGTGGTCTTTTCACCCCAAGCCCCAGCTTCTAATAATGGTCTTTCTCAACAGGTGTTCATTGTGGCAATCTGACTTCAAATTGCCTGACTAAAGGTTTTATTCTTTAGTCATTTCTTTTCTTTCTTTCTTTTTATTTTTTTTTTTAATTCTGGAACTTGTAATTTACTAATCTGTAGCAGCTGCTAGGGAGGACCCAGCTGTTTACCACAGTGAGCTACCTCCAAGGAGGCCTAAAGAAAGGGAAGACCCTTTCGACCAAGAGAAAGAGGAATTTGAAGTTCAAGGCCTACAGAGAGGGCACAACCCAGTCGGGACCCCAGATCTTCCTACAGGCTGGCAGTGATGTCTGGTTCTTTCTGGGGTTATGTACAAGTACATGGAAAAGGAATTGGAGGAAGAGGAAACCCAATGCCAATGAGAGATGCCACATGGGAGGAAGGGACTTGTGAAAACTTACATCTTTATCAACTCGCAGTCAGCCTCTTTTTTATTTCATGTATTTGTTCATTTATTTTTAAAACATTTGTGCTACTGGGTTGAACTCAGGACCTGGACATTGTCCCTTAGCGTTTTCCGCTCACTTGAGCCACAAATTCACTTCTGGCTTTTTGGTGGTTAACTGGAAATAAGGGTCTCATAAGATTTTTCTGCCTGGGCTGGCTTCAAATGGTAATCCTCAGATCTCAGCCTCCTGAGTAGCTAGGATTATAAGGCTAACTACTGGTGCCCTCTCCTCCTTTTGAGGTCCCTGGGAGAAGCAATGGGCAGAATTCGGTTTTCCTGCAGAGATTCTTGCAATCCGTGGCTCACCTCAAGTAAGTTGTCTGTATAGATGAGAATTGAGATCATGGAGCCTGATGTCCAGATAGTTAGTACTGTAGATTCCAGGTCCCAGCCCCAGAGTTTCTGATGGGGTAGCCTAGAGCCTTGGGAACATGTACTTTGACAAGCACGGCAAGGTGCTGATGCTTGTGGTCTGGTTTGGTGTTAACCCACAAATAAAACCTAGGAGTCTTGAATTTCTTTCTTCGCAGTCAGCTGCCTTTCCTGTCTTGCCGATTGCATCTCTGCAATGGGTTCTCTCTCTCTTTCTGCTGTTGAATCGCCTCCAGCAAGAGAACCTCTCTGAACAAGCACACTGGGGAAGGTCACTGCTCCAGCTAAGGGGTGACTGCAGGAACTCCGGACTTCCTGCTTTCTATTGTAAGAGATGTTACAAAGTGCCAGCACCTCTGTCTCAACAAGGCCAGAGCAGACATGGGCCCTTTCGATGAAACCCAGTGCTAAAGTAAATCCTCCTGCCCGTGTGAAAACCTGGGCCATTCCATTTAGATTCAGTAACAATGGCAGCCTCTATGGTCCCCTCAGCCTTATATGGACTACAAGTCAGCTTTCTGCTGGAGGAAGGAAGGGGATCTTCTAGAAAAAGAAAATGCCTTTGGTGTTTGCTAAGAGAGGAAGGCAGAGCAGACTCAGACAGTAGTCAGAGGCTTACCAGGATCCCAAACTAAATGAGACATTAGAACATCAAGGATACCTCAGGCCCCAGTTGGCCAGCATCCACCGAGGCACAGCCTCCATGGAAACATCCTTTGGGAGGCCCACGGTCCCTTTGCACACTGTCCCCAAATGCCCCTAAACCTTTAGTGTGGTTCTACTGAGAAGCAGCTCTTAGATCCTTCAAAATCCAATTACAGCTGTGAAAACTGCAAAGAGCAAAGTGGTCCTGATGTGTATGCTGGGCACCCCCTGGCACATTGGTCCACACATAGGACAGTGAAGCCACACCAATCTCTAAGTGGCATTGATTTCGTAACACCTGAGCATGTTTGTTCTGCCTTGCTGAGCCTCCTTCACGGGAAGGCTTCTTGGGCTCAGAAGACTGGAGAATCCTTTTCCTCCACAGTAACCCAAGAGGAGGGAAGAATACTTCCTAGTCTCATTTCTGTGTCATGCCAAGCTGCTTCTAAATATTTCAAATCACAAAGGATGCTAGGTGTGCTTTGAGGAGGTGGGGGAAGGAAAGAAGGAGGAGGGAAAGGAAAGAGGGAGAAAGAAGAGAGAAATAGAGGGGGGAAAAAGATGCATACAAAATGGACAAAGGGACCAGGCACCAGTGACTCACACCTGTAATCCTAACTACTTAGGAGGCTGAGATCTGAGGGTGGAGGTTCAAAGCCACTCAGAGCAAAAAGGCTCATGATACTATTATTTCAGTTAACCACCAGGGACATGTGGGATATGTGTTTTGCAGAAGAATGAACGAGGGAGAGGGTAACAGAAAGTCAGCATGGATGAGCTAGGAAGCAGGAATAGTACTGGTGCAGGTGCTGAGGCAGGACGTAGAATTGAGGCCAGATGGAGCAGCAAGAAGAAGGAGCCCATGTGATCCCAGTCCCGGGACAGCCTGGGACACGTTATTTGGACTTTATCTCAAACAAACGAAGAAACAACAACAACAACAAAAAGACAAGACAGGAGTGATGTTACATACCTGCAATCTCAGCTAGTTAGCAGGTAAGGCTAGGGGTCTTGAAGTCTGAGGTGGCCTGGGTAAAAGTGCAATACCCTATCTAAAGAAAATAAGACACAACAAAACAACCAAAAAACCTAACAGCACAGAGACTGAGGCCATGACTCAAGTAGTAGAGCACTTGCTAGGTGAACAAGTTCCTAAATTCAATCCATGCCCCAAAAATAGGGGGGGAAAAAGAGAGAGAGGAAGATAAGAAATAGAGAAAGAAGGAAACAATTATAGAGAAATGGAAAAAAAGAAAGAGGGGAAGAAAAAGGAGGAAGGAAGGAGGAAGGAAGGAGGGAAGAGAGGGAGGGAGAGAGGGAGGGAGGAAAAGGAATGGAAAGAAGGAAGGAAGGAAGGAAGAGAGAGGGAGGGAGGGAGGGAGGGAGGGAGGGAGGGAGAGAGGAAAAGGAAAAGAAAGAAGGAAGGAAAGAAAGAAAGGAAGGAAGGAAAGAAGAAAGAGAAAGAAGGAAGGAAGGAAAGAAAGAAAGAAAGAAAGAAAGAAAGAAAGAAAGAAAGAAAGAAAGAAAGAAAGAAAGAAAGAAAGAAAGAAAGAAAGAAAGAAAGAAAGAAAGAGAAAGAAAGAAAGCAGGCAGGCAGGCAGATAGGCAAGGACAAGACAAGAAAAGAGACAACCCAGCCAGCAAGGGGCAGAGGCCTCCTCCCAGTTGTAGAAAGTGTGTAGATGTAGACTCAACCTCAGAGCAGGAGATAAGCCCAGCAGACAGAAATCAGACAAGTTACCAGGGTCCCTTTGGCCCCAACAGGAGGAACAGGTGGGCTGAGAGCACTGCAGACAAAGGATGCTCAAGTATCACACCAGGCCTGTGAGAGGAGGTGTCTGTTGTATGCAGGACCACTGTAGACCAGGGGGGTATAGTATTCATCCGATTTGGCCATGATGATATGATAGTTAGCAAGTCAGAATTTGAACACCTTCCTCCCGCCTCAAATGGTCCCCACCATACCACAGCTACCTTCTTGCTGAAGTTAGAAGAGTCATGAATAGCTTGCCTTCTTCCTTAGTACCAAGCTGGGCTGAGTTCAAGATTGCAAGACTCTATTTATTTATTTATTTTTTCTTTTTGCGGTACTAAGGATGGAACCCAGGGCTTTGTAGATGTTAGGCAAACACTCTACCCCTGAGTTATACCCCCAGCCTTCAACTAAAGTATTATTCAGTGGTATTTCTTGGCTTAATCAAGCTTTGATGTTCATATTCCCATTGCTGGGGAGCTCCACTGTGTCCAGCTTCTGAGATAACTTCACAAAGATGATAGGTACGGGTTTGCAAGAGCCAATTACTGAAGCATCAAAGAGATGTTAAAAAAAAATGGCTCCTGGAAAAGCCAGGAAGATTCCCCTGTGCCAAGCATGGGAGAATCTTTTCCCAATTAGCATACAAAAACATTTTTTAAGAATAACCTTTCCTAATAAAATGCTATAATCTCAATAAGACATTTCAGCGGGGGAATTATTAGATATTAATTCATGCCTAGTTGCCCTGACAGCTCTCACCGTCAAAGCTAGCCTAATAGCACACTAGGTGAGAATTAATATGCCATAATTCACACTCTGTCATGCATTATTGCTTAAATAAGATACACGAAGAATAACCTATTTCAGTGAAATAGCTGGGACTCACAGAGTTCTCCTGGCCAAGTTATAAATAGTTACGTTGGGATCCAGAATTTTTTTTTGTATTACTAAATTTGAAATAAATTGTATATATGTATCCTCATCTGTAATTACCGTGAACATTTTTCCTAAGTACTAACATTAAGTTCAGTCATATTCCATGTTTTTAAATTGAACTTAAGCAAAATCACATAATTTTCTTGAGACCAAAATAGACATTTCTTCCCTCCATATATAATTGTATGTGATGCTGGAGAAGAAGAGCCTATGGAAGAAGAAGTAGAAGCCAGGTCAAATGGGCCTGACTTAGAAGTCACAAAATATAGACCATGTCAGGGGGTCTCTAGGGCATTCTGTTTGTGTTTATTTATTTCAGTGATGTTAGGAATTGGACCTTGGAGCTTTCATACTCTAAGCAAGTGCTCTGTCACTTGAGCCACACGGGAATTACTCAGGGTCACCTACCATTTCCCCAGCCAGGACAGGGTAGGAGAAGTGAGAGGCAGCCCCTGTCCTGTGGAATCTTAGGGTCTTCTGGAAGGCACAGTACTGATAAGGTGAAGAAAGCTCATCTTGTTCTCAAAAGAGAATACTGAGAAAATGCCAAGATGCAAAGAAGACCACGGGGTAAAGGGAAAGAATAGGATGGTTTTATAGAATTACAAGATAAAACGTTCATTATGTCATTGATGAATTTATCATGTTTATTTAAATATCAAGAGATCAGTGGTAACAGAGTGAAGTTAGGGTTGTGTTTGCAGCCTGACATTCATGAAAGAGAGATGAGGCTGGAAGCCTGGACCTGGGGGTCCAAGCTAGACCATCAGAGGGTTATTAGAAGATGGCCTCACCCTTCCAGTCACCCATTTTATCTATCTGTCTATTTATTCATTATTTTTTAATCCTAAAATTATCTTTTAAGTAGTTGTACAATAGGGCTACAATTCAATATTTCAATTTATGAGTAAATACATTTTTGCCTTCTTTCTCTTTCTTTTGTTCTTTCTTTCTATGTTTCTTTCTTTCTTTCTTTTTCTCTCTTTCTTTCTCTCTTTCCTTCTTTCTTTTTTTTTCTTGCCTGCACTGGGGCCTGGGTGCTGTCCTTCAGCTTTTATTTTGCTCAAAGCGAATGCTCTAGCACTTGAGCCTTTTTTTTTCCTTCTTTTTTGGTGGTTAGTTGGAGATAACAGTCTCACAGGCTTTGCCCCCTGTGCTGGCTTTGAATCTCAGTCCTCAGATCTCAGCTTCCTGAATAGCTAGATTATAGGCATGGGCACCCAGCTAGTACAATGGGTCTTTATCAGTGTCAGCCCTTCCATTATCCTCCCCCACATCACCAAGCACCCATTTTAAGGGTGGGGAAACTGAGGTCCAGAAAGGAGCAGGACCAAGCCAAGATAATAACAGATCCTGGGACTCTTATCCAAATCCATTACTTCATAGATTTATTAAAACAAAAGAAAAAAAAAAGAGTCACTTCAAAACATTAAGTAACTGGGGGCATGGCTCAGTGGTAGGGTACTTGTCTAACATGCATGAGACCCTGAGTTCCAGCCCCAGCACCAAGGATAAAACAAACATGGGTAAAAATGTATGAGTGTTCTTTGTGTATGCTTAAAGTCTAAGAATGTTGTTCACTACTGATCTGCTTAATGCCTGCAGGCAGGCACTAGTGGCTCACACAGATCTGAGGATCACAGTTTGAAGCCATTCCTGGCAGAAAAACCCGAAACTACTCAGAAAAAGCCAGAAATGGTGCCATGGTTCAAGTGGTAGAGCGCTAGCTTTGAGTAAAAGAAGCTCAGGGACAGTGCCTACGCCCTGGTTCAAGCCCTATGACATGAAAAAATAGAAAGGAAGGAAGGAAGGAAGGAAGGAAGGAAGGAAGGAAGGAAGGAAGGAAGGAAGGAAAGAAGGAAGGAAGGAAGGAAGGAAGGAAGGAAGGAAGGAAGGAAGGAAGGGAAAGAAAGAAAGAAAGAGAAAGAAAGAAAGCTAGCTTGCATTACTTGCAAACATGGAATTAGAACGTCTTTGCTATAAAGAGTAGACTTGCAAATAAACTCCATAAAAAGAAAGCAATAATAAAATCCTAGCCAGAGACTTTTGTCCACTAAAGCCCTGTACTCTGTTAAACAGAGAGCCTCTACATTTAGAAAAGGTAATAAAGACATATTACTACCCAGCTGAGCATTTCTACTTATCTTCATAGAATTGAAAGAAAATTGAGAAGGGAATCATTTTCTTAGGATGTGAGTCAAAGTTCTCAAGTAATATATGCCTGTGTTACCAAGATATGCTTTTGGAAATACTGGGCTTAGACAAGGCGAATGAAAGATGTCACCTCTACAGGCCCCAAAGATAGGTTCTTGTACTGATATTGAAGTAAAAGAATGAGCAGATGCCAATCTGGCATGTATTTGCTGCATAATTTCATGAAAGATGCGATCAAACCTGTTTCAAAGAACCCTTTGTGAGAAGGCTTTCAGTTTTGCCATTTGGAAAACAAGGATGATTCTCTGTCTTGCCCCCTGGGATAGTTGTGAGACTCAAAGAGAGTGCCCTAAGCCAGCGCTGCACTTGTGCCAGAAGCCTGGCTCCAGCCCTGTCTGCATCTGTCCCCCGGCCATGCCCACTGCAGGAAGGAAAGGGAACCACCTCAGGTCTTGGGGGCAGGGGTCAATCTCCCCCACAGTCCACTTCAGGGCAGGCCATAGGCATGAGCGCCCAGCTAGTACAATGGGTCTTTATCAGTGTCAGCCCTTCCATTATCCTCCCCCACATCACCAAGCACCCATTTTAAGGATAGGGAAACTGAGGTCCAGAAAGGAGCAGGACCAAGCCAAGATAAGAATAGATCCTGGGACTCTTATCCAAATATATTACTTCATAGATTTATTAAAACAAAAGAAAAAAAAAGGAGTCACTTCAAAATAGTAAGTAACTGGGGGCATGGCTCAGTGGTAGGCACTCAGGCCTCTGGCTTGACTTGGGACATAGCAAGTATCTGTTGGCTCTGAACTTCATGCCTCTGGAAGGACTCTTAATTTTTTTTCCATGAGTCTTAGTTTGGGATCCCCCAAAACAGAACCTAGTGGTTGGGAGTGCAGCTCAGTAGCAGAGTGTATGTTTAGCATGCACGAAGCTAGCCTTGAGTTTCTGTTTGTTTGTTTTTTTAAGCACAACAAAGTAAAATAAACAAACAGAAACCCAAAACAAAACAAAACCCAAAAGTAGAACCAGGTTAGGCATGGTGGCCCAAGCTACTTGGGAAGTGAAGATTGGACCTAATTACAGTTCTAAGCCAGGCCAGGCCTAAAAGATCTTGGGATTCCATCTCACCCAATGGATGAGTGTGGTGGCACTTATGTCATCTCAGCAATAAAGAGAAGGACAAGGAAGTGGAGCTATGGCTAAAGTGGTTAAGTGCCGGCCTTGAGTAATGAAGCGCAGGGATATGGCCCAGGCCCTGAGTTCAGGCCCTAGGACAGAAACAGACAGATAGACAGACAGAGAGATTTGAAGGTTAGACAGACAGACAGAGATTTGAAAGTGTGGACAGCCTGGGCATAAAAGTAAAAATAAGACCCTAACTTGAAAATAATCAATTCAAAAAGGGACTAGGGGAGTAACTCAAGTGGTAGATTGCATGCTAATCAAGTTTAAGGCCCGGAGTTCAAATACCATTACGCACTCCCCTATCAAAAAAAGAAAAAAAGCGTAACTTTCTGGGTGCCAGTGGCTCATACCTGTAATCCTAGCTACTCAGGAGGCTGAGATCTGAGGGTTATGGTTGGAAGCCAGCCAGGGCAGGAAAGTCCACGTGACTCTTAGCTCCAATATACTACTCAGAAAAAGCTGGAAGTGGTGCTGTGGCTCAAGCCTTGGGCAAAAGAAGCTCAGGGACAGCACCCAGGTCCTGGCCCCATGACCAGGGCAGGGGGGAAAAAGCATAACTTAAGATAGTCTTAAGAGAGATGTCTTAGGGAAGCAAGAACGCTAGGATTGTCTGCCAACTCCCAGCTCTTGATGGATGCCACAGGCATTGGTGTGGAACTGTCTACTTCTCCAGTGCTGGAATCTCAGATGTACGCCCCACCATGTCCTTTCAAATGTGGCATGTTAGACTTTGGGGATAGGAAGGAACAGGAAAGCAAGTGTGTATAAAAATGTCTTTGCCTGTTTCTTTGAGTTCTTCCCCTCATTCCCCCCCCCCCCCAACCCCCAGCCACTTTCCCTTTGGGTCATCTGAGCTTCTATGCTGCTTAAAACCAGGCACAAGTACAAAGTGAGTGGGGCTGAGCACAGGGTGGGTTTTCCCTTCTGCTCCTTCTTCACTTCAGCTTGTCTGAAAAGGATACAGAAATACCAATGGTCCCTTGGCTCTGGCTCGGTGACTCTGCTAACCCAATCAATCCATATGAAAAGAACAGATTAAATTGACCGATCCTCATATCTTTAATGATTGCTGCTATTTGACCAGGTTGCATTTCTCAGGAAGCACCTGTCACAAACTATTGACAGTCTTTTAATCCTGAGTTACTTAGTGTTGGGTTTGCTTTCTGTCCAAGATGGCTGGTCTCCAGGGATTTTTGCACTTTTGGAAAAGAATGGGAGGCGCTGTGGTCCTTTTTCCTTGCGGGACAATTGGGTTTTATTTTGGGGTTGTGGATTTGTAATCAAACACAGCTCCCACACCTCCCCACTCAGTAATTCTTAGGAAAGTCATGGCTCCTCAGAAAGTGTGCTATGAAATTCCCTCTGAATTTCTCCTGGTTTGCAAGAATAGTAGATGAGTACCAATAATTAACTACCATTACTGGAGCCTACTCTTTACCTGCTTGATATTATATACACAGAATGCCTTGCCTCTCCCTGCCCAGATTGCTATATATTTTTAAAAATTGTTTCTACTTGGTGATGAGGATGCTAAGGTTTCCAAAAGGTTCAGGAATATGCCGGAAGTCCCACAGCCAGTCCATGACAACCAGGATGCCAACCTTGCAGAAAGACCTGAAATCTAAGTTACTAAGACTTGCCTACAATACTGAATGTTACAAGACTGCGCCACGTGTACTGTGAAAAAACTTGACTCATACATCAGCTAGGTTCCAAGGTCTCTTGGGAACCTTTGAGACCTAGGACCATGGGTAAATGGTTCATCTAGTAACATTGTAGGAGCCCTGTTTTAGATAGTACCACAGATTGGGTAGGCTAGCAATAGAAATTTGTTTGTGGCTGGAAGTCCAAGGTGGAGCTGCTAGCAGGTCAGGTATCAGGGAGGACTCACTTTCTGTATTGTGGCGTCTTCTTGCTATGTTCTCCTGTGATACAGGGGCTTAGGCAGCTCTCTGGGTCTCCGTGACAAGAACACTAATTCCTCTCACAAGGGCTCCTTTCTCATGACCTAATTAATCACCTCCCAGTTCTAACACCATCACCTTGATGGCTAGGAGTGTGTGTGTGTGTGTGTGTGTGTGTGTGTGTGTGTGTGTGTGTGTGTGTGTGTGTGTGTATGCGTTGGTACTAGGGCTTGAATACAGGGCCTGGATGCTGTTCCTTCACTTTTTCACTCAAGGTTGATGCTGAACCACTTGATCCAGAGCTCTACTTCTAGATTTTGGGTGGTTAATTGGATATAATAGTCCCTGCCTGGGCTGGGATACTCCAATTTCATCCTCTGGAGTAGCCCAGATCCCTGCATCTGCTGGCATCTTTGCCTCAGACTTCCAGTTAGAAACAGATTTTTTTCTGTGAGCCAGGTGCTGGTGGCTCAGGCCTGTAATCTTATCTACTCAGGAGGCTGAGATCTGAGCATCCAGGTTCAAAGCCATCTTTTGCAAGAAAGTCCATGAGACTCTCATCCCCAATTAGCAACCAGAAAATAGGAAGTAGAGCTGTGGCTCAAAGTGGTATAGCCTTAGCCTTGAGCAAAAGAGCTCAGCGACAGCACCCAGGTCCTGAGTTCAAGCCCCATGGCCAACAACAAAAAACATTGTGGGTAGGCTACCCAGTCAGTGTTACATCCTACAATGGGATGAACCATTCACCTAGAGTCACACCTGTCTTGATTATAATTGTAAGCTACAGTTCCCAGCACTGACTTCTCTTGGAGGTCCGTTTGGCAACTGTGGCCCAATAGGAAGCGTGTGTTTGATGCCTGTGTACTGTGTCTCAGCTAGCTAACTCAAACTCTGTAGGAAATTGATCCTTTTTTTCTCACATCCCCCATACTTAGTCCTGATCCTGTATTATCCATGAGAGGATTTCAGCCCTTAGAGTGATCCAGGGCTTTCTACTTCATTTTCAGTATCTATAGAAATGGGGACAGGCTCCTAACCCATGTGGAAGTAGTCATCTGACCAGAAGTGTGGTCTCTGAGAGGGATTCAGAGAGGTGGTTTCTGAGTTGTCAGGGCCAGCCTTGTCAGCTTGGATGGTGGGAGGAGAGCCTGACCTCCAGTCCAGCTGGGTCATGTGGAGGCAGATTCATTTTTAGTTCAGCCCTCACTCCTGGCTAGGGGAAACACTGCATCCAAGCCTTGGAAAGGAGAAGAAGCCACATCTTTTTCTGGCTGAATTCCCCACTCCTGCCCGACCTCCCTTCCACACATCATTCTTGCCCCTGCTTCTACTACATACATTCCTGCCGGAGCACTTGCTCTACGGACTATAAGTAGATGTAATGAAATGCCAAGTTACTTTAAAAAGAAAACCATACACGCCCAAAGATTTGGCCTGGGGATGATCCAGTAACAGATAACCATGTTCTGCTTGCTTTTGTTGGCTGGGGCTTACTGCCTGTCTGGGGTCCTGGAGTCCCTATCTGCTGTTTGCTATTTCCAATAACTTCTCTCTTGACCCATATTTATTTTTCATTTTGCTTGTAGGAAGCCACAAATAACTTTTCTGAGTCACACGGAAAGCAAGAGCTCTTATCTCCTCCCCTCCAGCTATCTACTGCTTTGGCAAAGCCCTGTACTTTGTTAACAGGTGGGCTGAGCTGGTCTTTCTGGCTATCAGGCGTGACCCCATTCAGGTAATGTCAGATAGATGCTGCATCACCTCTGGCGGAAGAGAAGGAAGCAGATTTCCTCAAGACTGTCTGCTAAAAATTCCCTTTTTAGGTTGGGCCCCCTGGGTGGCTCAAGCCTATTATTATAGCCACTCAGAAGGGTGAGATTTGAAGATTGTGTTTCAAATCCAACCCAGGCAGAAAACTCCACCAGACGTATCTCCAATTAACCAGCAAGAAGGCCAGAAGTGGAGTTGTGGCTCAAGTGGCAGAGTGCCAGCTTTAAGCAAAATAAGCCAAGGGAGAGCCCAATACTGGGGGCAAAAGGGGAAAAAGTCTCTTTAGTCGAGGGACTTGGACCTCTTTCATTAAGCAAAGTATTGATAGACGATGCTACAGTCTGTTGTCCATCCTCCTTTGCATAAAATAATGGTCAGGTTAGGGGATTCTAACAGAAGAGTTTATATGTGTCTCAATGGACAGGTGAGAGAGAGTTAGCAGGTTCCAGAAACCGCCATCTTTCTGGCTCTACATCGAGGTGGCTTGAGAGTGACAATAGGTTTCATTCCACCATTTTGGGTCCTCACTTGTTTATTAGGTCTTTCCACTTCATAGGTTTTGAATGTTGGGTGTTATCCTGTCCCTCCCTCTCCCTGCTGAGCTGCCCCTCACTCTCCCCCCCACCCCCCAACCTGTTCCTCAGTCTCGGCAGCGAATTCCACGGACACTTCCCTGAAAATAGAGCTCCTCATTCTAGGCCCAATTGACTCAAAGCACCGACAATTGTTCATTCTTTGTCTCCAGGGCAGGTCCGTGCATCTAAGATGTTTAGTAACCTCTCTGGCTTCCTTCCTTTAGAGGTTAGAGCCCCTCCTCCCCCCGCCCCAGGCTCTAAACAGCCCCAGTCACTTCCCAAACTCCCCTGAAGGTAAAAGGTGTGACTCACCCCCGACTGGGAACTCTCCCTTACACCAGTGCCCCAGGCTGCTCTTCCCTGCAGCTGGAGCACTCTGAGCCCAGGCCTCTTGGTGGGCCTTCGAGGGGTGTGGAATGAATGGTTAGAGACGGTAGCTTTCCAGGCCTGTTGTATTGATTGTGCTTCTTGTACTTTATATATTCTCCGATTAATAAATGTTTGCTAATCACTGGTGAAGGATTGACTCCTGCCTTATTCCCCCAGGTTAAGAAAGACCACAGGTGCATGTGAACAGGCTTGACCACAGGCCTGCCCACTGGCTGGTTATTCCATCTAGGCCTGGCTGAAAGTCCCTATCGCCTCAGGTGGACCTTCCACTCTGGGCCTGGCCAAGCACACTGCCCTTAGGTCCCCAAGAGACCATAGCCCAGTTTTTGTTTTCTGCTTCCTTGTTAAGCCCCATATAAAAGCTGCTCCAAATGCAATTCCTTGTGCAACCTCCAAACCTGTGGGAAGGTCCCTGCCCCTAGCTGGCAATGAACAGTCCTAGCCTATTGACAAGTGAGTCTTGCCTATTTCTTTTCGGTCTCCGCCATTGTCCTAACAACTGGTAGTTTGTAAGATGCCTCAGGTCTGAGGACACACTCAGGTTGTGTGAATTGGGGGCCTTCAGGACCTGTTTACACTTTAGAGGCAGGGTGAGACGTTCTGTATAATCAGTCAATCAGCAATCAGCAAGATAGTTTCCAGCAACAATCACTCCTCCAAGAAAATGTTTGGAGGGCTGACTGACTGTAGGAGACCTAGTGAGGAGCGCTTGCGTGTCTTAGACCCTGTGGTAAGAAACATCTGGCTTGGAAGGTGGCATCTGAGTTGTTGCTAAAATTTATGCAAAAGGGCAACTGTACTTGGGAAGCCTGGTTTTCCCTCCTGTCTTCAGTGGCCTGGCATTTAGTGTGAGAGCTCAGTACCCACATCCTCTCCTCCAGAGGGAGAAAGCGTCTTCAAACACCCACTGCCCTTTGAACTGCAGTGTAAGTTCTGGAAACATCAACCAGTAGGGTGCAAGTGTGATTGTTTGTGGACAGGCTGAGTCAACCCGTGAATCATCCTGTCTCCATTCAATTCTGTTTTTACAAAGAGAGCTGTTTCTTTGAAAGGCACAGGACAATAATCTCTCTCAATCTATCATTAATCACGCATACATCACCGTGGTCATTTAAAACCTGAAATTGCATCCATACACTCTGGCCATTTCCCAGCCCCAGGTGTGAACCCCAGAATGGAGGAAATATAGGAGCTCTCCCTCCCTTCCACCTACCTTCCTATTAAATGTGCTCTGAGGAGGGGGGTAACGTTACTATCAGGCCTGGATAAGAAGGTCCTGTTCCGGCCCCCCACCCCACCACAGGAGGGGGAGGAAAAAGAGCTTAATCATTAATAACAACACTAACTTGCATTTCTAGAGCCTTGAAAATGAGAATTTTGTCCTTTTTTCCTTGGGAGTAAATTGGGTCAGAGTGTTCCCAGAATTTACATTTCAATTAAAAATACAATAATAACACATTGTGCTAATAGTGAATGATTCCAACCCTGGGGAAGATGACACCACCCGCTACTTTGTTAATGAAAAGCCCCCTTCATTCCGACAGGGCCACACATCAGTGGTAACAAATCCTCTGTCTCCTTCTGGGAATGGGGCAGCAGGAGGGGTGGGGCTGGGGGAGGTGAGCAAGCCACCGCTGCCCTGCCGGAATGGGACGTGCGGCTCTGGAGAGGCTGCGGCTGTGGAGAGGCTGCGGCTCTGGAGAGGCTGCCGCTGAGGCCACCCAAAGTTCTGCAGTCACTGCTCCTGCCTCTTAGCCCAGCCTTTAAAACAACGAAAAACAGAAACAACAACCAAAAAACACCTCTGACTGTATTGTGAAATGTAGGCTTTAAAAAACTGAACAAAAGTGAGGTGTGTGTGTGTGTGTGTGTGTGTGTGTGTGTGTGTGTGTGTGTTTGCCTTTGGAGTTTGGTGTTGGTTGATGGAGCTTTGGTATTCAAGTTACTTTTCCAAGCATTAGAGCAGGCATCAGAGGCGCCCCCAGCTCCTTTCATTTAGCCCTTTGTGAGCGGACTTAACTGTTATTAAAACACCTCCGATTAGTCTCAAAAGTTGGAAGGAATCTGACAGAAATTTCCACGCAGGCTGCACCATGGCCCAGATGCCTGGTGTTTTGTTGTTGTTGTTGTTTAGAGAAAAAGCCAACCCAGAGGACAATGGCTGTGAGGCCAAGTCGTGGTTGTCCTTAGACCGCTCCCACCTAGCTGAATGTGATGTTGATGTTTAGAGTTAGTTTAACAGTCACCCAGATATGAGCATTTTTTCTTTCATGCAGTACAGGAAATCAAGGCCCAGGAAAGCAAGAGCTTTACAGTTCAGCCCCCAGGAGTGCTGGAGAAGACAGTGCAGAAGAGTTCTGCTAAGCTCGTTCTGTTCCCTCAGAAAACAAACTCGATATGCAGAAGAAAAGTTATCACCTAGCACTCTTCTATACAAGAGGGGCTTCAAAAGCAGGTATGTGAGCTGGGCACCAGTGGCTCATACCTGTAACCTAGCTACTCAGGAAGATAAGATCTGAGGATCCTTATTCAAAGCCAGCCTGGGTAGAAAAGTCCATGAGACTCTTCCATCCAATTAACCACCAAAAAGCCAGAAGGGGAGCTGTGACTCACAACCCTTGAGTGAAAAAGCTAAGAAACAATGCCCAGGCCCTGAATTCAAGCCACAATACCAGCACACACACACACACACACACACACACACACACACACACCACACAGAGTACGCATGCACACATACACACCACACACACAGTATGCATGCACACATGTACACAAACACACAGTGGAAGGCGTGCATACACACAAACTACTTGGAGCAAGCAGCACTGAGAAACTGCAAGTACCCAGATAGACTCCAAACTGGATGATACAATAGATCTCAGCTAGATTGCTGTGGCAGGTTAAGTAAGGAAGAACATTCTAGAACATAGCAGCAAAACCAGCTATTCCCTTTCATTTTGTGATACCCAACTTCTTTTAGGATTTATACACACACACACACACACACACACACACACACAGAGATGTTCCTCAACTTACAATGAAGTCATATCCTGATAAACTCATCCATTGGAAGTTAAATACATCTTAAATGGGAAATACATTTAATATAACTAACCTACCAGTATCCTAATAGCCTGCCTTACCTTACAAGGAGCTCAGTGCAATTTGAGTAAAATCATCCACCCCCTCCCCGTGTGTGTGTGTGTGTGTGTGTGTGTGTGTGTAGTTCTGGGGCTTGAACTCATGGTCTGGGTCCTGTTTCTGAGATTTTTTTTTTAATTGTGAGAATACTGTACAGAGGAGTTACAATTACATGGGCAAGATAAGGAGTACATTTCTTATCAAACATTGTTGCCTCCTCTTTGTTTCCCCTTCCCATCCCTTCCCACTCTCCCCTCTCCCCCACCTGATCCTTCTCCCACTCCCTGAGATTTTTTTTTCTCAAGGCTAGGATTCTACCATTTGAGCCATAGCTCCACTTCCAGCTTTCTAGTAGTTAATTAGACATAAGAATTTCATGGACTTTTCTGTCTAGATTGGCTTTGAACTGCAATTCCCAGATCTCAGCCTTCTGAGTAGGTAGGATTACAAGTTTTTTGAACCACTGGTTCCCAGTTCAAATGTATTATTGTGAGTAAGCATTATGCCCACCTTTGGTCCTCAGCTCCACCCAGACCTGCTGGCCCCTCCCTCTCTCCGCCCAGACCAACCTGAACTCCCATCTACTTTACTTCCTACCCCCAGACCCTGCTGCTACCCAGTTAGTGGAGGCCTCCATTTGCTCTCTCTCAGCCGGGGAGGGGGGGAGGGGAGGGGGATATGGCTCCTCTAATAAACCTTGTAATAATCTTATCTTCCTCCTGTGCCTGCCTGCCTCCACGTGGTCCCCTGGGATGGATGTGACAAATCCTTTGATTGTGTACTTCATGTAACTGACTGAACACTACACTGAAATTGAAAAGTAGAATGATTGCATTGAAGGTACAGTATACTTTAAAAAAAATCATTGTAAAGTCAAAAAATTCAAAAGAGTCTACTTGCATACAGAATAAAGATGGACAAACTTTTAGGACACTAGAAACTTCCTGGAGTGAGGGAATGAGTGGCCTGAATGCTTTCTGCAGCCAATTACAGGGCATAGGAAGTAACCTTAAGTGCATGAGTTCCTCCTCATCCCAAAGTCTGAACCTAAATACATTCTCTTCCTCCCCCACGATCCTCACCGAATCTCTGCACTGAGACCGTTGTTAAGTCAAACTTTGCTTTTTTTTTTTTTTTGTCAGTAGTGGGGCTTGAACTCTGGGCCTGGGCGCTGTCCCTCAGCTCTTCAGCTCAAGGCCAGCGCTCTACCACTTGAGCTACAGCGCCACTTCCCCTTTTCTTTTTTTCAGCTACAGCGCCACTTCCCCTTTTCTAGTGGTTTATTGGAGATAGGAGTCTCACGGTCTTTCCTGCCCGGGCTGGCTTTGAACCACGATGCTCAGATCTCAGCCTCCTGAATAGCTAGGATTACAGGCATGAGCCACGGGCGCACAGCCAGACTTTCCTTGCCAGGAGGCACCCAAATTATCTTGCCTGGTTCCTGGAATCAGTTCCTTAGCTTTGTCTTGACTACAAGCTGCAGTCAAAACCTAGTAAAACCTAGGATGCTGGCTTCTGGTCTCTTTCTGTCGGTTTTTCTGACCTTACCTGGGAGAACTTTCAGTTATTCTAATCTTTGTGTGTGTGTATGTGTGTGTATGTGTGTATGTGTGTGTGTGTCCATGTACACACACATATGTGCTGGTACAATATAAGCTAACCTCCTTCTTGCTTCTTTGCTGGCTTTCTACCTTTTGCACCATGTCTCCAGCCTGGCTTTTTGCTAGTCATTTGGAAATCAATTTTCTTATATAGTTTTGTCCAGGCTACCTTTTTATTGTCATTCTCTAGATCTCAGCCTCCTGAGTAGTGAGGATTATTGGTGTAAACCACCAACATCTGGCTTTCAGTTCTCTTAATGTTAAAGAGAGCACAGGTCTTGGACTCAGAGCTTTGGTCATGCAACAAGATCCTGTGAAAGTTAAATCATGTTGTTCTGTGTTAATTGTATTAATTTTTAACTCATTTAAAAGAACTATCAAAACAGTAGATAATCATCATTTAATAAATAGCTACAAGATAAACAGTACAAAATTCATAATGAAGTCTGTTGTAAACAACAAGCCCCTTCCGTACTCTTCACCCTATCCCTCTAGGGCCAACTTTCTGAAGCAACTACTGTTCGTTCTTCTGGCTATTTCTTCTAGTTTTGTACCCTGTGTCCTTTCAAGAGACACTTAGGTTTCTGTTTTCTGATTATTCATTTCTAGATATTAACAAGGAGTGGCCTGTCTCCTCACACTCATCTTCTCACCAGAAATTGTCCATTTTTTAAATTATTAAATCTGGATATAGTGCTTTGCTGTTCTAAATGGGTAAATATTCACAGCCTCACCAAATGGCGTCTGATGATGTCATTCTTTGCTGATTCTTGCCTCTTTCTCTGACTGAGTGACTCTTCCCACACCCTCCAGTAGCTCCATACAAAGACCTTCAATCCAATTTTACACCCGGCCACACCTGTCAGTTAATCTGTCAGCTCCATTTTTTTCTGGAAGACATCCTTCCTACAGCTGCCCATCTTCCAGCCCCATTAGAGCTCCATGCCCCTCCCAAACCTGCAGGGCAGCTGACACTGGTCCTTCCCCTCTGCTGATGTACTGGGCACAAGCCCTTGTGCCCAGTCTCATGTCTTCATCTTTCTTGGTTTACGCCTTTGTTTTGGTGGAGCACATCTTCTAATAGATTCCTAAGAAAGAATATTTTGAAGGTGAAGTTTTGATACCTTATGTATCTACAGGAAAAGTGCTTGTTCTTTCATAATATTGGATTGATAGTTTGGCTGTGTATAAAATTCAAGTATCAGAGTGATTTCTTTTGCAAATGAAAATATTTTGGGGCATTATTTCTTTGGCTTTCAGTGTTACTGTGGAAAAGTCCTTGGCCATACTCATTCCATTTTTTGTTTGTTTGTTTGTTTGTTTTAATCTTTGTGACCAAGATTGTGGTTGTTGAGTTTTCATTTTGTTTTCTCTCTTAGGGATTTTGGGATCTAGTGATATCTAAACTTTCATGGTGCTATCTCTTGGCCTTGTTGTTTGTGCAAACATTCCATTATACACCATGACTCATGAATGGGTAAATGTTCTTCACTGTCTCAAGATATAAAATCTGATGATGACATTTTTTTCATTGACCCCTGCCCTTTTGCTTGGCTTTATTTGATTGTTTCACTCAGAACACCAATGTCTTCAGAGTCTAGATATTTTTCTCATATTATTTCTTGGCTGATTTTCTCCTGTTTGTATCTCCTCTTCCTCAAAGGTCTTATTTAGCTAGCTAACCTGAAATAAAGCATTTGATTTCTTCCCTTTTCTCTGGTTTCTTCTTTTTGACCCTCTTCTTGATCTCTAGGTGTTCCTTTAAATATAGTTTTGTGTTTCCATTTCATGGATGTACTTGGGTACATCCATGAGTATAACAGAGCAGCACCAATGTCCCTTAGTTTTACCATTTTAGAGCACATAAGGCCAACTTTCTACTGTTGAGGACTATGCAGTCCAGGCTGTAAAACAATGAGAATTCAATACTACTGCTAGTTTTTCAACTGTTGCATTTTCAACTTTTATAATATGTGGCACAAAGTGTTGCTGATTATTGAAGAAGTGATATTCATGACTAATAAGCATCCCATCTTCTTCTAGGGAGGGCAAGAAGGTGGCCCTGGCTGGAAGGTAGGAGAGGCAAATTAAGGGTTTGAGAAATTCTAGCTGAGACTTTTTATCAGTGTTCCTGTGTTTAACCCCTCCTTAACTCCCTTAATCCTAGGAGTATCATCTGCTCAACATAGGTCATCTCTTTGCTTTTTACCTGAGCTGATGTGTCAACTGATCTTAATTCATTTTTTATTAGCTCCAAAACTTCATTCTTTATGTCCTCTGTGGTTTTATGTCTTCTTTTCTTCTCTTTTTTCTTTTTCTTTCTTTTTTTTTTCTGTCAGTCATGAGGCTTGAACTCAGGGCATGGGCATTCCTGAACTTTTTCACTCAAGGCTAGCATACTACCTCTTTAAGCCACGGTACCACTTCTGGTTTTCTGGTGGTTAACTAGAGATAAGAGTCTCATGAACTTCCCTGCTGGATCTGGCTTTGAACCATGATCCTCAGATCTCAGCCTCCTGAGTAGCTAGGATTATAGATGTGAGCCACCAGTGCCTGTCTGCCTTTGTTTATTATTCCTTAAAATTTTTTTTTTTTTCATTGCTGAGGACCAAACCCAGGGCCTTCCACTTACCAGGCAAGTGCTCTTCCACGGAGCTAAATCCCCAATCTCTCCTTAATTGATCATCAAAAATTTATGTTTAATCCACCACAAACTTATTTTTATAGGCATCATCTATTTGTGGCTTGCAATATTGGTTTTCCAGTTTGTACAGTGATTTAAAACATGTTCCTTTTTTTTCTTTTAAAATGAGTATTTAAAAATATTTTTTAAAATGCAATATGAGTGTGTAAGAAATGGCAGGAATATGAGATTTGCAGAATCAGCACACCACAGTCTCTTGTTATAACACAGAAAATGAGGTTATCTGTGAAATTTTCTTCTTGTACATACCTGGAGGGGACACACTGACTCTTTTGTTGTTGTTGTTTTTTAATTTGTTTTGTTTGTTTTATGACAAGGTATTTGCGACATGCAGCCCAGACTGGCCTTGAAGTTGTCATTCTCCCATGTCCATTAGATTACCGCTATGTGCCACTATCCCTGGCTTGGGCATTGACTATGAGGTTGAGATTCTCACTGAATCCTAAGCAGAACTCACAATAATGGCCTGAAAGTTAAAATTGTAGGAGGCCTGGGGATATGTGACCTACCATGTCTCCAAGACTAAGTTCAGATTAGTGGCAGAAGGGAGTTGAAGTTAGACATACAGCCAAAGTAAGAGAAGGTAGGTTCTGATGTAAGACAAGTTGTTTATGTCATCTGGTTGGAGTGTTGGCATAGCTTCTGCCCCTGTGAGATTCATTCACTGAGAAAAGGAGAGGGTGCTCCCTTTTTTGCTTTCCCTGGACACATGCCAGGACCACAGTGCAATCTCTAGGTTGATATAGGAGCTGCTCTTCCTGTACCACTATAGTGGCTGCAGGTAGTCAACCTTGACTGATGGAAGATACTCCCATTTTTAACTTTCCCTTGGACCAACTGGATTGCCTCTGCTGCCTGTTCTAGCAATTAGAGTTTCCCAGCCCTGTCTGTGGCAGAGCTGGTGTGAGCTCCACTCTCAGATCTTGTCCTTGAACTTCAGTGGGACAGACAGGAGTTTTCCCACCACCCTGTGTGCAACAGATGCCTGGAAGTGGAGACTGGTGGTGACTTGCCTGTGCCTTTGGGTGTTTGGCAGTACGATTAAAGGGCATTGATTAGTCTTCCTAGCTAATGAAAGGAAATCATTCCCACAGCTGCCTTGGTTCTGGCTGCTCATTGCCTGGGGGTTATTTGTTTATTTAAGTGAACAAAGTAATGGACAGTAGAGATGTCTGAAAATTGCCTGGGTTTGTTCCCTTTTTGCTTACCTGTCCCTCCCGGGTGCCATTACTCTCTGGTACCTACTAGGAGAGTGATTTCACCCATCTATCTCTGTTAGGTTAAATCAATCAGCTCTCAGGCTGTGTAATGGGAATGGAGAAAGAAGGTTAACATAGGCTGAGGGCCTGAATCCCACCTTGAGGAGTTGCAATTGTCAAAGCAGACAAGGTACCAGCTGGAAGGGAGCCCAGAACTTTAGGGAAGAAAGAGGAAGTCAATGGGTGGGACTTCCTGTTATCTTTGTTTCAGGACATCAGCTTCATGGTTACCTGCTTTCTAACTTTACATTTCAGAAAAAAATATTCTTTTTCTTTTTTACATAAAGTTTTCTGCTAAGCAAGTTTCAAAGACAATGGCTAGTCCTAACTTCTTCCCATATAGAAAGAACCAAAGCTCTAAGAGATGAATCATATAAGGCCTACACTCTGTTTTGTTTTGTTTTGTTTTTGTTTTTGCTAAGGAAGACACAAAGGAAGTCTATCTTCCCCAAATGTCAATTATTAATAGTTCAGGTCCCATGTACTACTTCCAAATTTTGCCTCTCATGGTCAAAATACAAACTATATGCTCTTTGCCCTTGAACCTGGGCTGTACTTTTTTTGAATTGCTATCATTATTCTTTAAGTAGTTACACTCCCTTTATGAGTACAATGCATCTTGATCACTGTCACCCCTTCCATCAGTCTCCCCTATCTCTCCCAAACCCAACAGTCCCCTCAAATTATATGGTTCTATTTTCACACATGTACATTGAATATTATGGCTGCAGTCATCTACCTCTTTTCTCTCTATTTATCTTGATCTTCTCGATCTTCTCTTGATCTTCTTCACCCACAACACATGTTCTAGTTTCCTGGTATTTATTTTGTTAAGCTTTAAGTTAGTTGTTCAAGGGAGTTACACCACTGGAATCCTTCCCTGTGTATATTATACTTCTGTCAATATGTTTGGGTATATATACATATGGGCCACACTTCTGATAACTACTAAATGAAAGGTGGAAAACTGGGGCATGACTCCTAAAGTTAGGCCTGAGAAAGTGACCGGGCTTCCTTTTAGCTTACTTGCTCTTCTCTATCTGTGGGTGTGAACTTTTGCAATCCTGAGCTGATGTGTAGGGCCAGTTCCCTTTAAGTTACAAGACGCAGAAATGTCTAGGAGCCCTGACTGTATTTCCATCCCCCACCCAAGCACCAAGCATGTCAATACAGACAGCTCTAAGACAATGCCACCTCTAGCCATAGTCTAATGGCAAATTGGGCTGGGCCCCTTCCCATGCAAGCTAAGTGAACCCCTTCAGCTCCCATATTCATGATAGATAATATCCTTAAATCATTGCCCTTGCTTTAAACTTTATTTTGTCATCAACAGTTGTGCAGTGGGATCCCTAATTTGTGGAGGTAGATAACCAGTGGTAGATAAGCAGGTGTAGTGGAGGCTTTGGACATCTCTACCCCTTGGAGGAGAGTCAATATCTCCCCTAGTCTCTATTATCTTCTCTCAACTCAAAGTAAGAGACCTCATTAGCCCAGAGCTTTGGGGTTGCTGAAGGGAATCCCTTCTATATCTTTACTTGCTCCCAAAGGAAAGCTCCTTGCCGCCCTTGATCTTGGAGTTTTCTTTAAAAATATTTCAATAGATTGCATGGATTGTAGTCAGAGACAAGCTCACTTTAATGCATTAGAAAGGCACCTATTGATTCCATGCTATCTGCTGTTACCATCTTACCTGTGCTAGGAATGAGAAAACAGTGGAGAACAAACTCTACATTTCAGGGGTTCCCATGTCCCCGGGGGAGAAGATGGCCCTGGGACTCACTTAATAGAGGAGAGAAAGCCAAGAGGGCTAACTAGAAAGCTCAACACCAGATGGGACAGCTTGGGGAAAAGAGCAATTTTCTTTAGGGTTTTAGGGAAGAACTGAATCTGGTTTTAGGATTGATAGGAACTTTTCTGATAGGAAACATGGAAAAGGGCCAAACAGAGAGGAAGCTTAAATATGATCCAAGAGTAGAGTTTTGTTTGGGAATTAGGAAAAAAGGTACTGGAGAGGGGTCAAAAGAAAAGTTCACTGGGGAAAGAAAAAGACTATAGAAAACAGGAAGAGTTGTATTTACTACATCAAAACAAAGCATTTCCACACCTGCTGAAGATCACTATCAACTGTCAATCACAGGTGGCCACGTGGGAGAAAAGCCATGTACACAGTCACAATGGTTGGCCTGCCTGTGAAGGAGTGCCCAGCGTCTTAGTAATCAGCAAAACAGAAAGCAAAACAAGGAGATTCCATTTTAACTCTACGAGATAGGCTGGACAAGGGAGCTGGAAATCCCCAAGCATTGGCATGATGGAGGCCTGGTTGAGGACTCACAAATTGTTGGTGACTATTTTCTGACAGCCACCAGAAAAGCAATGACCAAGTGCATATAGATCCTGAGGTCTTGTCTCAAATGATACACCATTTTCTGCTGGTGCTCATGCTTTGCAGAGCCCACACAGCCCCCAGGCTTAGCAATCAGCAGACACTGCTATGGTCAAAGCCCTGTTGCAGGCCTCACCTACCAGTGCTGCAACTCAGAGGAGGAAGTGCCTTTTGGTTTACAATTCCACCACCAGCTTCTGCCACTGTAGCATCTATGGGTTCTTGTCTCAGAAACTTGATAAATAAAGTCCAAGAGAATGGAAAATGAACGTGAAGAACTTCATTCAGAAGAGAAGCCTCTTGCTTGAAGACTCCTGTCACTACTTGTTTGTTTGTGTGTTTCCTCCCATCCACCTTCCATCCTTTTCTGCAGGTAGCTGTGTCCAGGAGCTTTCATACCCTGGACTCTGTTCTGATGAGTTACCCCTATTACAATGAGGTGTTTTGGAAGGTGACACTTTATGGGTTGGCTCCCCAGTGTTCTGATTGGTTGTTAATTTCTAATCAGGCCCCTTCTACAAATCCTCCCAGGGTCGTGGGAAAGTCATTGAAACTAGACTAGGGGCTAAGGAGGGGTAGAGATATGAATTTTTGTAACAATGTCTCCTTTGTATCTGGTTTATTTTGCATCTGGTTTCTGCTTCCTAGGCTAAGATGTTGTTCAGAGACCCTAGATCCTGTCTAACTTACCCTTTTACCATAGTCTGGACCCCAGAGTGACTCACCTGGATGGATAAGGATGCCCACAGTAGCAATTTATCAGACAACACCTAGCTGTTCATCACTAGAGTAATTCAAAGTCAAAATGTCACAGGTCCATAGGCACATACATAGGCCACATTTAGAACCAGGATGGGTGCATCTTGAAGACACAAAGTTTTGTGAAAAATTAGGAACTAAAAAATTCTATAGAACTTTCTGTGCCTTTCTGTGTGTGTGGTAGTACAGTGCCATTTATAGTAATGAAGAACATAGACTCATGAACACTGCATGTCACTGGAATATGTATGTAAGAATACAGCTTGACCATGACTTAGGCTTCCTTGGGGAGGCATAGGTAGATAAAGGGAATTAGGTTGTAAATGGTAAATAAAATAGCTGGGGAAAGTGGCTCACTGACAGAGTGCTTGCCTAGCATGCATGAGGCCTTGGGTTCCATGCTACATACTACAAAAACCATAAAACAATCTCCAGAAGACCAGATGGATTAAAACAGTGGATTTTGTCCACCTCAAGTTAACACAAAAAGGAAACCAAACAACAAAAGCAAGAGAAAGCAGAGTAGCAAGTAGACAGTCCCTGAGCATGGACACAGTAGCCTAGACCACTGTTACTTTAGAGATCTACCCACTGACAAGCGGGCTGAAGACTTGGGGGGACCCTTGGCTGTGTGCCCCATTTGGAGACTCATAGTTGCTCTTTCATTTGGGGGAGATTTCCAGCCAATGGTTTAAATGGCTTGGAGCATCCAATGGAAGCCATCATTATCTGAAGATTTCACTTCTATGAAGCTGCTCTTGGGCTGACAGGATGGATAAATGAGGCCTTCCTGTAATTGTATGCAAATTGTGCTTCTAAAGTGCCTGAAAAGTTTGGTGTCTTGAGTAGGCTAAATGTCACCTCTTACAAGTTTCTTCACCCTCTTAATTTGCCTAGTAAATCCCCTTTTTTCTGAGGGAGAATTACAGGAAAAGCGGTTAATCTCTTTGGCATTCTGTCTACCAGCCTTAGGGTGTGGGACCAGGAAAATAATAATGGATGCTCCCGGTGAAGACCCCCAGACTCCCCCAGGAAGCTTTAGGCTCTGAGTCATCTGAGAAAGTTGAGATGAATTTCTGCAGACTTTGAATATTAAGTAGATGTACTCTAAGCCTGGCCTCTGAAAACTGGCTATCATAGGGTGGGTATACTTTGAAACTATTCAGTCAGGAATTGGATTGACAAAATTCTCAATGGGCTAGAGGCTTCCACTCTGCTCTCCTGTCATACTTACTCTTAGGGACCCAACCACTTGCTCCTATGGAGAGCTCCCATGGGGAGAAAGAGGTGTGGCAGCCTGCCAACCATCTCTGTCCATGGGCCAGCCATGGGAAAGAACCATCCTGGGAGCCCATGTCTGCAGAAAAGATCCAAGCCAGAAGAATATAATGTTGTGAGGGAAAGAAAGGAGAACTATAAGGTAGATAGAGATTAAAAATGGTGGACACAAGTGGCAGATAACATGTGTCCCATCTTGTTCCCATAGTGCCTTGGGTTCCTGCTCAAATACTTCTTTCCATAATGTCCTGGGTTCCAACTCAAGCAGTGGAAAGAGCTGAGTTGGCCCATGAACAAGCCATCAAGCAATCAGTGCAAAGTCCAGGGGAGGAGATGTAAGAGGGGCCTGACTATAGAAACCACTCTCCAAGAGGACTCCACTGGACTCCTCTTTGGGTCCCCTCTCTGAATGAAGTCTCCCTACTTCCCAGGCTTTACTTTCATTTCCAAATATACTTACTCTGTCTGCTTTACTTTCCTGCCTTCTTTTTTTTTTTTTTTTTGTCGGTCGTGGGGCTTGAACTCTGGGTCTGGGCACTGTCCCTCAGCTCTTCAGCTCAAGGCGAGCGCTCTACCACTTGAGCTACAGCGCCACTTCCGGTTTTCTGGTGATTTATTGGAGATAGGAGTCTCACGGTCTCTCCTGCCCGGGCTGGCTTTGAACCTCGATCCTCAGATCTCAGCCTCCTGAGTAGCTAGGATTACAGGCGTGAGCCACCAGCGCCCGGCTACTTTCCTGCCTTCTAATTCTTTAATGGGTGGAGAAAACAAATCTTTACTCCTAGACACCAACAATCATCATCATCATCATCATCATCATCATCATCATCATCATCATCATCATCATCATCATCAGTTATTTTAAGCTATGATGCTTTGGTATGGTTTATTAGGCAATAGTAGGTAACAATAATCCTGGGTTTTATTTGTTTTGTTTTATGTTTATTTTGAAATTGTCAAAATATTTCTTTCCCTCTCCATCCCTATACTAGGGTTTAAAACTCAGAGCCTTGTGTTTGCTCAGCAGGCACTCTTCTACCTGAGTCACACTCTAGCCTGTCTTTTTGCTGGTTATTTCAGAGATGGAATTGTGAGGGCTTCTTTGCTGGCTACAAACTGTTATCCTTTGGATCTTAGACTCCTGAGTAGCTAATGTCACAGGTGTGAGCCACCAATGATCACCTAAAATATTTCTTAATTAATTTAAAAACAATAATGACTCTGTAATATGTAGTATGTTTTGCTAATCTTCATAAGTTGGATTTTTTTGGTAATATGTGAAAGGTAATGCTGTGTTCAAAGTGTATTGTATTTTTGTTGTTTTGTTTTGTTTGTATGATATGTGCAACCCGGTAGTACAAAGTACTTGAATTTGCTACTCTTGATACCTCACAGAGGAGGAATTCTTGTGTTTTTTAAACTTTATGTTCTGTAAAACCTGTTACATTTATGTACTGATTATTATGTGTTAAAACTTGATTAGGCCACAGGGTGCCCAGGATATCTGACCAAGTAATTCTTTGTGCTTCTAGGCAGATGTTTTGTGGATGAGATTACCATGTGAATTGGTAGACTGAATTGAGTAGACCCCTATGTGGGTGGACCTTGTCCAATCAGTTGAAATTCTGGACAGAAGGAAATGGCTGGCAGTCCTTGAGCAGGAAACTGCCTGGCTTAATGACCTTTAGACTGAAATATCATTTCTCTCTAAGTCCCTGTCTCCTACCACTTTCTCACCTGGTCCCTGCAGGATATACTGGCATGTATCCCATTGGAGCCCTGATAACAAGTGAAATTTGGACTAAGATTTTCACTGAATATGGGTAATTACAAAGTCAAAGCTGATCTAATATCTCCAGATTTGCTAAGTAACCTGTACCACATTCAGACAGTGTTATCTCCAGGGGTTCCTTGGTGAGAAAGGATGAAGCTGTTTTCTTGGAGGATCTGAGGGAAAGCCAATGTCACAGTAAATCTTTGCAGTAGTCCAGTGGCATCTCTGCCCAGTGCCTCACAAATCTATTCTGGTCATGGGCCAGTCTAAATAGGACCAGTCACACAGAGACTGGAGAACAGAGCCAAGTGGCCAAAACCCAGCAATGGACTTGTGGGCTTCAGGTTTCCAGTCACTGCATTTGTCTTGTGGTAGATCACAGACCTGTGCCACACCTTGGACCTCTTACATGTGAAGAAAGAGCAGTGGGAAAGAGAGATCATGGCGGGCCGATCTCCCCACTCCTGTGCTTCAAGGAAGTGGAAAACATTACTTGCTAAAATATACACGCTAAAATGTTTTGTCTTCCTGTCTGTCTGCCCAGGAAGTATTTTCCCCTGTCTACATTCCTAACTGATCAAGTCCATCTCTGCAATGTGGTAACATGGGTAGCAAATATGCTTTGCTCTATGCCATTTTTATTGTGTCCTTCCATGAGCCACACATTTTCATCATTGCACTAGTGTGGCTCAGGCTAGGAAAGCAAAGTCCAGTCTGGGTTGTTTTTTTTTTTTTTCAGTCATGGACCTGGGCACTGTCCTCCAGCTCTTCAACTCAAGGCTAGAGCTCTACCACTATAGCCACAGTACCACTTGTGGCTTTTTTCTGCTTATGTGGTGCTAAGGAATTGAACCAGGGTCTCATGCATGCAAAGCAAGCACTCTACCACTGAGCCACCTTTCCAGCCCAGTCTATATATTCTTTTATTTTTATTTTTTTATTTTTTATTGTGAACATACTGTACAGAGGGGTTACAATTACATGGGCAAGATAATGAGTACATTTCTTATCAAGCATTGCAGCCTCCTCCTTTGTTTACCCTTCACATCCCTTCCCAGCCTCCCCCTGTTCCCCCCCCAATCCTCCCCTCCCCACCAAAGTTGTAAAGTTTGTTTTTGACATGACAACTTGTACTTCTCATTGTTGCAACGGGTCCACCTGTATCCTTAAACGCCAGTCTATATATTCTAAAGGGAGGAATTTCATAAAGAGGATCGATGAGATAGGTGATCAAAGAGCAAGAAGCTAAATGGGATAGTGGGATAATCAGAGACTAGAAATTGCAAGAAGCCAGGGCCTCCTGTACATTGGAGGATGAGAGGGAGAAGGCAGATTGTTGAAACTCAAGGTAGAAGCTGGAGTTGCAGCAGCAGTGTCAGGTGAGGTCTGGAACTAGTGAGGAAGAGAATCAGAAGGCCACCTGCTAAGGCCAAAGAAAGAAAAACAAAAGCATCTTTTATTTCTGTTGTGTCTGTCCTTCCATCAGAGTCTACTGAATAGAAGCCAAGGGACAGAGGAATCTGAGGGATAGCCTCTGAGATCTGGCCTCCTATATCACAATGTCCGTACAGAACAGGGTAAGGATGAGCGAGGATGGGCCAGGATGAGGGAAGGTAAGCCACGGTGGGAAAGGGTGGGACAGGATGGATGAGATGGCCAGCTGTCTCCTACACGGAGACGGAGCCCCAAACAGAAACCCACTTCACTCTTGTCCCTCACCAAATCAACTCAAACCAAATCCTTCTTTAAAATCCATAAAAAATTGTGTAAAAGAGTCCAACTGGGGTATAAATGATGGCTTCTTCATTTGCTAGCTACTGGACATGGAGTGAAATTTTTAATTGCTCTGAATCCCAGCTGTAAACAAGGAGAATTACAATACTTTTCTCCAGAAATGTCAGGAGACATTGTGGGGAAAGACTGGACTTGAAAGATGGCTTTTAACATTTACTCACAATCTGCACACAGAAAGAAATCAGACCTCTGGGTTGAGCTGGGCTTTCTTTCAGTTCTCAGTGTATATGCCTTTACAGTTCTTTTTTATACATAAATACCAAAATTTATACATAACATCTGGTATTTAATACTTAATCCATAATACATATATTTATACACAAATGCAAGTGATTGTAGACATTAATGCAATACGATATCCTCCATCCCATATCTTCCAGAGAATTCCTCAGAATCCATAGGATTCACAGGCAAAAAAAAAAAATCTCAAAAGACTATTTGAAAACGCATTCAAACATACATTGTGAAAGTAAAGGGAGTCACAGCAAATGAAATCGAACATCTATTTGAAAACAAATTCAAATACCCTTTAAAAAAGAGGAGGTATTCGGTTAGTTTAGAAGATCAAAGTCCAGTTCTACATAAGTCCTGAGGTTGTTCAAAGAAGTAATGCTACAAGCACATTTTTGTGTTTGTATGTTCTGTTCTTGAGACTTGAACTCAGAGCGTGGGTACTGTCCTGAGTTTCTTTTTTCTTTCTTTCTTTCTTTTCTTTTTTTTTTTTACAAGACTAGCACTCTACCACAGCACTACTTCCAGAATGTACACTTTTGGTTTCAGGTTTTTACCTGTTGTGAAAGAGCTGAGTTTCACTTCAGAAGATTAAAAAAGGCAATGAGAAAACAAAACACAGGATCTTGGGTGTTAAAAAAGGACTCACAACCAGACAGCATCTTGTGACCATCATCTGTGTCACTGTGCCTGTGTGTGTGTGTGTGTGTGTGTGTGTGTAGAGTGCACAGGTCCATGTGGCTTTCAGAGATGTGTGTATATTAGTGGTTTTTATTTTATAGTCTTTCTTCCTGGTCTGAGTCAAAAGGGATAAGAGATAAGAACCCATGAAGGACCCTTCAGGGAGTCCAGGATCCTTAGTTGTTGTATATGGCAATCAGTTGGAGGTATAAGATACCAGTTATTTTTTGTTAACTTTAACAGTTAAAATGCTATCTCCTGCTGAGAACCCTCATGGGAGGGCTAGGTGTATGCATATGCATATGCATATGCAGATGTACTTCATTTACATATGGGCACTTCCTGGAGTGGGTGTGGGGAGAGGAGAGAATGTCATTTAAGCCAAGAAAGCAAGGTTGTTGGTAAGTTTGTAGCTGTTGCCTGCTATGTATGTTTTAAGCTACTTGTGTCTCCTAGGTAACCATACTACAAAAATGAGTATTGTTTTCACTTGCTATAACAGAATACCAGAGACAGGATAATTTATAACCAGTGGAAATCTAGAAGTCTAAAAGCACAGCACTGGTATCTGGCCCAGGTCTCTGTAATTGGCTGTAGCATGAAAGGGCAGGTGTGCACTCAGAAATGGGCTCAACAATGCTGGGAAGGTGGTTCAGTGGTAGAGCACTTGCCTTGCATGCATGAGGCCCTGGGTTTGATTCTTCAGCACCACATAAGCAGAAAAAGCCAGAAGTGGTGCTATGGCTCAAGGTAGAGTGCTAGCCTGGAGCTGAAGTGCTGAGGGACAGCGCCCAGGCCCAGAGTTTAGGCCCCATGACCGCCAAAAAAAAAAAAAAAAAGGTCTCAACAATGGGCAAGAGAAGGCCTGATTCATAACAAAGGTCCTCTAGGTAGTTAGCCTGTTCCCACCACACTGGTTCTGATGTATTTATGAGCAAAAGTCTGCTGAGGGGCACTTGTGACCCAACCACCTCTTAAGGCTCCACTTGTCAACACTGTCCCAATGGCAATTGAATGTCAACCTGAGGTTTGGAAGATTCCATTCAGGCCATAGAAGCCCTGGGCACCTTTTTTCTCATCATGGTCTCTTTTCCAAGATGGTGCTCAGCACAGAGCAGCCAAGATGAGCCTCCACAGGCAAGATCTAGCCAGCCATAGTGGAGAATGAGCTTCCTCTGTTAAGTCCTTCCTCGTGAGTCTTCTCTGCTTTGGTAGCCCCACAACTCAAGCCCGTACCCAGACTCCAACTATGACACCCCAAGCATAAAGGCTCAAGTGAATGCAAGTTCTTGACAGCTCAGCTATGGGAACCCTAAGCATGCAGTTAGAGGGAAAAAAAAAATAAGCCTGCCATTATATTTCAGTACTGCTTTTTCTAACAGCAGCCTTTGAGAATATCTCCTGCTGCACATCTACCCTCCAGCTTGGCTTGGAATCCCAAGGGTCCTAATGATGTGAGCAGGGAAATTAAAAGGATTGTTTATAAGAAGAAAGGGCAGGGAAGGTGGCTCAGTGGTAGAGCGCTCGCCTTGCATGCTCGAGGCCCTGGGTTCGATTCCTCAGCACCACATAAGCAAAAAGAAAAAAAGCCAGAAGTGGCGCTGTGGCTCAAGTGGTAGAGTGCTAGCCTTGAGCTGAAGAGCTGAGATACAGTGCCCAGGCCCAGAGTTCAGGCCCCATGACCGGACCTCTACCCCCACCAAAAAAAAAAAAAAAGAAGAAGAAGAAAGGGCAAGATGGACATTCCAAGGATTTGGGCCAAAGAAAGAGGTGAAAGTCTAGTTTGAATTGTGCTCTGGTGGCTCACACCTATTGTCGCAGCTACCCAGGACGTTGAGAGCTGAGGATCAAAGTTCAAAGCCAACCCAGGCCAAGAAAAGTCCATGAGACTCTTATTTCCCACTAGCCACTAAAAAGCTGAAAGTGTTGGTGTGGTTCAAGTGGTAGAGCACCAGCCTTAAGCATAAAAGGTAAGCAAGAGAACCAGGCCCTGAGTTGAAGCCCCAGTACTGGCACAGAAAAACAAACAAACAAAAAACAACCTGGCTTGGTTCCATTCCTGGACGAATGAGAGGATTCTCTTGTCATTGAAGAACTCACTTCAAATTCCAGTCCCACTGGGTGGCTTGTGCTATCCTCACACAAGTTATTCTCCTGCCTCAGTCTCCCCATCAGTCACAGGTGGCTAATCATAGTACTGAACTGGGCCTGCTGACCTCCCTGGGCTATAGTCAAGATTTGCCAAGGCTTTTAATGTGTTTTATAAGCTTGAAAGGATGGAAACATTAAAGGCATTAACATCTTGTAGTTAGACTGATTGGGCTTTGTTTCTGCCAGGCTCTTTTCATTGTGGTTGGGATCTAAGACAGTGTATGAAACCATTAGTGAACTTACAGGATGGTTTCTGATTAATTGCAGGACTGTTTGGTGCCACTGTGGACAGGAAGAAGAGCTAGAATATTCAGGGAGAGGGTCAGAAAAGTGATCATCTTTCCTGGGGGTCCCTTCAAAGTGGGAACTGGTTGGGAAGTTTGAAACAGTGGGAAATTATTGTGGCTGGTGACTTTCTCCTATGGCCAGGGTCAGTGATGCCTTGGGTGCCACCATGGTGGTTAGCCCATCCTTGCTGGTTTCTGGGAGGTCTAGCTGACATTGGTGGTTGCTCTACAGGTGACCAAGCCTGGTGCTATTACTCTATAGCTGTAAAAGATCTGGGTTCAAGTTTAACTTATTTCTCTTTTCGAGACCCAAGTCTCAGCAAATCATTGTTCCCTTGTGTGAAAGTCCATTCGATTCAAGAACAGTTAAATGTCAACATGAATTTTGGAGGGGCTCTTCAGACCAACACAGCATGCCTCTGTGTTTTGACTCTGGCAAATTTCTATGTGGGTATTAAAAGAGTTAGAGAATAGGAATGAACTTTAAAACTTGGAAAAAAGATCATTACTCCATGTAAAATGTATTTCCCCAAAGTAAGTGTGATTCTCCCAAGAGATAAGACAGTGATAGGCTTTTTCTGTGCATTCAACAGCTTTAAAAACTTTATAGATAGATATTTAGTGAATATGACATTAAAAAGATCTTCCCAAGTGGCCTACGGGCACAGTGCTCAAAGTAACAATGAAGTTCAGAGCAGCTGGGGGCTGGATCTCATTTTTTTTTCCTGTGTCAGTATAGGGGCATGAACACAGGGCCTAGCCACTGTTACTTAGCTTTTCCCCCTCAAAGCTGATGTTCTACCACTTGAGCCACAGCTCTGCTCTGACTTTCAGTGGTTAATTGGAGATGAATCTCACATACTTTCTGCCAGGGCTGGCTTTGAACCAGGATCCTCATATCTAAGTCTCATGAATAGGTAGGATTATAGGTGTGAACCACTCACACTCAGCTTCCATTTTGTATTCTGATATGATACATTTGCCAGATGAGTCAGGAGCCAGAACCCTTCCTGTTGGACGCACTCTCATCCAGATCATAGCATTTTTCTCAATCTTTGAACATATACAATCACTGAAAGATTATGTGAACATGACAAAGCCAAGGAGGAAAAGGTTAACGGAAGAGTTTGGGGAAAAGAAGCAAAGGCATTAAGGCACAAAGAATTGAGAACATGAAAGGAACTCAGAGAAGGCAGTGTAGTAGAGAGAGAGAAGAGAAGGAGGAAGGGAAGGCAGGGCTGGAGCCTGAGGTGCCCTGACATAGTTCCTGTAGGACCCTTTCAGGGAGTGGGAACCTTCTTTTTGCAAGGAATGTGTGTGTGTGTGTGTGTGTGTGTGTGTGTGTGTGTGTGTGTGTGTGTATGTGTATAATTCAGTGCTGGATATCTAACCAAAAGCCTTGATTTTGTTAGGTAAGTGCTGTATTATTGAGTTATATCCAAACTCTAGCATACTTATCAGATAAAGCAAATACAAAAAGATAAGTAAGTCAGGTGCTGGTGGCTCACACTAGTAATCCTAGCTACTCAGGAGGGCGGGATCTGAAGATCCTGATTCAAAGCCAGCCTAGCACTACTGCCAAAGGCTATCTACAAATTCAATGCAATACTCATCAATATCCCAACTTTAGTTTTTAATGAAATAGAAGAAGCAATCCAAAAATTCATATGGAATAATAAAAGACCCCAAATAGCATAAACTGTTCTTCCTTAGTGGGAAGAGCAGTGCTTGAGGACTATCAATACCAAACTTCAAACTCTACTACAAAGCTGTAGTAATAAAAACAGCATGGTACTGGCACAAGAACAGGCCTATGGACCAATGGAATGGAACTGAAGACCCAGAAATAAACCTACAGATTTATGGCCACCTAACTTTTGATAAGGGAGCAAAAACAAAACAAAACAAAAACTGGGTTGGAAGAAAGACAGCCTTTTCAACAAATGGTGTAGAAAACTGAAGTTAGATCCTTATATATCATCTTGCACCAGAATCAATTCCAAATGGATTAAAGACCATGAGGTTAAAAGCAGATACCCTGAAAATATTACAGGAAGGAATAGGGCAAACACTAGGGTTCCTTGGCACAGGTTGAAACTTTCTTAATAAATACTAAGAAACACAATAAATCAAAGAAAGTTTTGATAAATGGGATTGCATTAAACTGCAGAGCTTCTGCATGGCAAAGGACATAGCTAGCAAAATAAATAAAAAGCCCACAGATTGAGAGATCTTCACTGGCCATATAACAGACAAGGGCCTCATATCTAAAATATACTTAGAACTCAAAAAATTAAATCCCCCCCCCAAACAAATCCCCAAAGAAACAACCACCCCATTAACAAGTGGGCTAAAACTTAAAGACAGACTTCTCTGGAGAGAAAATAAGAATGGCCACTAGACACATGAAGAAATGCTCAACATCTCTGGCCATAAAATAAATGCAAATCAAAACAACATTGAGATTCCACCTTACCCCAGTTAGAATGTCCATTGTCAAGATATATAATAACAACAGACGGTGGCAGGGATGTCGTCAGAAGGGAACTCTACTACAACACTACTACACTGTTGGTGGGAATATAAACTTGTCCAGCCACTCTATGAAGGTTCTCAAAAAACTGTACATAGAACTCCCCTATGACCTAGCAATCCTACTCCTGGGCATTTACCCAAATGACCACAAACAAGGCCATACTAAAGCTACCAGCACAACCATGTTCACTACAGTATTATTTACCATAGCTAAGACATGGAACCAACCCAGATGCCCCTCCATAGATGAATGGATCAAGAAGATATGGTATATATACACAATGGAATTCTATGCTTCCATCAGAAAGAATGACAATGCCCCATTTGTAAGGAAATGGAAAGACTTGGAAAAAATTATATTAAGTGGAGTAAGCCAGGCCCAAAGAAAAGTAAGTTGCATGGTTTTCCTCATTTGTAATAACTAGAATATGTTAATGATATTTTTAACAGCGCAATTGCTAAGTGCATAGATCCATATATAATGAAGCATATCAACATGAACTCCAAGAATTGGAAACAAGAGGTTCTTATAATGTCCTGCATGAAGTTATATCTATTTTTTTGTTTTAGTTTTCTGTATCTTTGTCTTGCATATGTGATTATCTGATCTGTGGAAGGGAAAGGGAATCACAGAAGCGGCAAGACAAAGGATGGACTAATGCAATAAGGATACAATGATACTCACTTGACACTTGACACTATATTGGAAATGAATTATACAACTTGGGAGGGAGGAGTAGGGAGGGGTAAGCGGGAGAAAATGAGGGAAGGGTAATAGTATTTCAAAAGAAATGTACTCATTACTTTACTTATGTAACTGTAACCTCCCTGTTCATCACTTTACAATAAAGATATAAAAAACAAAAACAAAAGCACAAAGCCAGCCTGGCAGGAAAGTCCATGAGACTCTTTTTTTTTTTTAGTTCCGGTCATGGGGCCTGAACTCTGGGCCTGGGCACTGTCCCTCAGCTCTTCAGCTCAAGGCTGGTGCTCTACCACTTGAGCCACAACGCTACTTCCAGCTTTTTTCTTTTTGCTTATGTGGTGCTGAGGAATTGAACCCAGGGCCTCAGGCATGCAAGGCAAGCGCTCTACTACTGAGCCACCTTCCCAGCCCCCATGAGACTCTTATCTCTAATTAACCACAAAAAAGTCTAAACTCTGACTAAAAAAATTAGAAGTGGAGCTGTGGCACAGGTGTTAGAGTGCCAACCTTGAATGAAAAAGCTCAGGGATAATGCTCAGGCCCATAGTTCAACCTCCAGGACAAGCACAAGATACTATATATATATATATATATATATATATATATATATATATATATGTTGCATATATATATATACATCTCTCTCTATATATGTAAAACAACCACAACCCCCACTCCACCCTGCTAAAATATGAAGGAGCAGAAGCTAAATACCAACCTAAACCAGCACTTACTCTCATTGGGGATGCAGTCAGGGAAGGCTGCTTGGAAGAGGAGACCTGGTATATCAGACCTGAAGAATCAGCAGACTGACAAGAAAGGTAAAGAAGGGAAATCTAGACAGATTAAGTCATGTATCCTAAATCACCAGCCTCTCACACAATTCAAACCGAAAAGTCTTAATTTCCCAAAGCTAAGTGTGTGGAAAATATCCAGGGGAGAATTCTGAGGGAGAGGCAAAGATGGCTTTGCCAGCACACAGAGTCCCTTTGGATCTGTCCAACCGACCACATCTGCCCTGGGGGACTCAGGAAGAGTCTCCCTTTCCTTCCATCAGCCAGTGTCAATGCTAGTGTCTTGCCCTCAGCAGGGACAGCCAAGACGCCCTCCAGTCCCATCCCTTGAAATGTCCCAATATTTCTTGATGGACACTTCTGTTGTCTTACGAGCAATAGAATTGTAATCACCTGTATTTAAAACTAATGGATTTGAAATAACCTGCAGGCTTCCACTTTAATGAGAGTTAGATTAATGAAAAAGGACCTTTTGCTTCAGATTGCATGACAACATTTTCAAATTACATTCCTGGAACAGAGAATTCACTTATTCAGAGTAATTGGATGCTGACTTGGGTTAATACGTACAATGTCCTTAAATGAAAATGTTCTATTGTAAGGAGAACTGTATGATACCTGAAGCTTTCTCAATAGATTTGGTTGGGCTCTGAGTTAATTATACTGCATGCTATTTTTTGAATGAATTCAAGCATGAATTCTACACGCTAGAGATTGGGATAATTATATTCAATTCTGCCTGGTGCCCCGCTGAAAGAATTGACCTTTTACATAAAACGAGTCTCCCGAACAAGAAACCTGAAGAAAGTCTCCACAAAGCCGGCAGACGGAAGAGCAGAGAGTCTTAAGTAAGAGGGAGATGGGGTGGGGTGGAGGCGGGGGAAGGGGGAGGCGAGCCTGAGGAACAGGAGCATCAGCAAGATTGATTTTTTGTCACGGGAAAGTATTTCTGTTTTGTAGCTTGTTTTGTATCCTTGGTACATAAAGGTATAATTTAAAACCATTGATTTTACTAAGCTGTTTTCTCATCAGTAACACAGCTAAAAAAGTAGCAGGTATGAACAATGAGAAGCCAGCCAAAAGCAATCTCAGGAGGGTCTCTGGGGGATGGGGAGGCACACAAAGGGGAGCCAGGGTTCCCCCCCCCCCGCCCCCCCCAGCACAGTTCTGACCACCAGGCAGTGTTACCTTGTCAGCACCGTGGTCTGGGGCTAAGAGGTGGGGCTCAGAGATCAGCCTGGCTAGGTTTGAGCCATAGCTCTAAGCCTTATTAGCTCTGTGGCCTGAATGAGGCATTTACCCAATTTGTGCCTTAGTTTCCTCACCTGACAATCAGAGTAGAGGGGTTGCTGTGAGGATTAGATTGGTGTGAAGCCCCTTGTGCCTGAGTGTAGTTCCTACAAGCAACCTTTGTTAATATCATCATTCTCCAGAGTAACACATCTGTCCCCACAGGATGATAAAGGAAATGTGGCCCATTAACAGGATTAACCCTGGGTCCATGGCATCCTCTGAAGGCTGTAGGGCTCCTCTGGTCTGTCATGTGAGAATCTGTCTTTAAGCAAATCCTAGAGCCTGACCACCACTAGGTGTAGAGAGGCAGCTTACTCTTCCAGTGAGAGTCTTTCAATGATGGTGAGACTCTCCTCCCCCACCACACTTCACTTCTTCTGTCCTACCCAGAGGCTGTCTGCCTTAGCACACATTTGCCTCAGCCCATCAGTATGAGCACCTTGCAGCTGCTACAACAGAACATCACAAACACAATGGCCTAAAAACATATGATGTTTTGGGGTTTTTTTTCCTCTTACAGTTTTAGAGGCCAGAAGACTGATTTCAATGCCAGTGTCCACTTTTGAAGATTGTCAGGGCCATGGTCTTTCTAGAAGAGAGAGACAAATAAGACAAGGGAGGAAGAGTCTGAGTCTAGCATCTCCTCTAGCTTCTGGTAGCCATTGCAGAGTTTTGGGTTTTGGTTACATCATGTCAATCTCCATTTCCATAGTAATGCTACTTTCTCTGCCTGTCAGTTCCTCTTCACCCCCCACCCATCTCTCTTTCTCTCTGTCTCCTCTCTCTCCTCCCCTACCTTATTTATTGGTCATGAGGCTTGAACTCAAGGCCTGGGTACTGTCCCTGAGTTCTTGTACTCAAGGCCAGTGCTCTACCATTTTGAGCCACAGCTTCACGTCTGGTTTTCTGATGGTTAATTCAAGAAAAGAGTCTCACAGACTTTCCTGCCCGGACTGGCTTTGAATAGCAATTTTCAGATCTCAGCCTCCTCAGTAGCTAGGACTACATTTGTAAGCCACCAGTGCCCAGCTTCACTTCTTATTTTTCTCTTTTAAGGACACAGGTGGTGGCAAGTGGGGCCAGCTAGAAAACCCAGGGCTATGGTCTTACCTCAAGAGCTTTAATGTAGTCACACGTGCAGGCTGACTACTTCCCCCACATCTCTTCCCCCACATTTACCAGGAGATTGTAACCTCTTCATACCCACGAAGGTGCTACTCAGGAAGGGTCCTGATATCTTACCACCACAGACACCTGTGGTTTGGGGTAGCATAGTGGGGGTTTCCTTGGGAAACCATGTCTCCCCACTTTGTCTCTGCAGAGGAAAAACTTCCCTCCAATCCTGAGTTGTTCTTGAATGATTACCCTATTTAACCACATGCAGGCAACTTAGTAAGGCTTGGACAGGTGTACTTGGAAAGGGGTACCTGGTAAACGGTACATGTTAAGGTATACTTAGTGAGGGGTACTTGGAAAAGTGTACTTGGTGAGTGGTACTTGGTAAGGGTAGTTAGTTGAGTGGTGCTTGGTAAGGTGTACTTATAAAGTGATCCGTAGGTAAGATATACTTAGAAAGTGTACTCAGAGACTGGAGGGGACCTGACATGGCCATTCCAAGAGTTTCCGTGTCCCAGCCAGCAGAGTACTTCTGGAAAGGGCATGTGACACCAGATCCAACAAGACTCAGACCTGCACTTTGCAGGAACTCTTAAAAAAGGGGTCTGCTTTTTCAGATAGATTTGAGGTTGGTAGAAAAGAAACTCACTGCTGCCAGGCTGTGGCCCACGTGGCAGATCCACCACAAGACAGCATCAACAAGAGAAAACAAGACTCAGACAAGGAGGAGAAATCCAAGATCCCATAGTCAAGTTCTGAATTCCTGGATCAAATCATGCCTGAAATCCCATCCAACCCTGACATTTTAGGGTAGTGAACCACACACCACCCTTTTCTGTTTAGCTGAGGCTGTGCTAGGTGTCTGTCATCATCTGGAGAGCTCATGAACACATTGGTCATGCAGCTTCCTGGAACTGACTAAGCCAACTGGAAAATCTACCCACTACTAGTGCCTGAAACTCCATTCTTTCCTGCTTGGTACTACAGTTGGGCCTGATACCCGGAGTAAGTCATCATACCTTCATCCACAGATTCTTCCTTTGAATTGAGGAGTTGTCAAGAACTCAGGAATCAAGTAAAGCCAGGCTTCACAATAATTCATAATAATTTCCCTTCTAGCTTTATTAGCTAGCTTTGTTACTCTGACCTCCAGATCTTTTTAAATTTTTTCTGTAGATGAGACCACCATCTGTGCAGTGGCTTTCCTAGTATCATTAGATTGTCCCTGGGTGTGTCTGGAGGTTTAGTAAATGTCACCATAGTCACTCTAATTGTTAATATCAGTGGAGGTTCAGTCCAAAGAGGTAGTCTTCTGCCTGGAAAGGTTTGGGGTCTTTTTCTTTCTTGGACTGTGCTCCTACATCTATGAGCTTCATTTCTCCCTTTGTCTTTTAGGAAAATCAGCATTGTTGGGACCTACTGAGAAGCTTGGAGGGTTTCCTGTATTCTTTTCTTAGTTTTGACCACTGACTCACTTCTGACCCCAGGAAATCACTTCACCTTGTCTGGGTTTGAACCTAGGAACTTAGACAAGTTCCAGGCTCTTTCTAAGCTATACCCCTAGCCATTGACATTTCTCTCTCTCTCTCTCTGTTGAACTCAGGGTTTTGAGATTGCTAGGCAGGCACTCTACCACTTGAGCCATAACCTACCCCTTTTTTACTTTTTTTTCAGATACAGTCTGTGTTTTTCACCTAGGGCTGGTCTTGAGCTATGATTATCCTACTTCTGTCTGCTGAGTAGCTGGGATTACAGGTGGGCCACTGGCTCTGTCTTCTCCCTTTATTTTCTTTTAGTTTCCTTTCTCTTCATTTTTGCTGGCACTGGGGCTTGAAATCAAGGCATTTTTCATGTAATTAGCTTTCTTACTCATGACTAACATTTTACCACTTGAACCACACCTTCAGTTGGCATTTTGCTAGTTCATTGGAAATGAAGTTTCACAGACTTTAATGTCTGGGCTGGCTTTAAACTAGGATTCTTCAGGTTTGGGCCTCTAGAGTAGCTATGATTGTAGGAGCGGGCCATTAGCACCCTGCCTAATTCTTCTTTTCTTAAGTGAACTTGTTAAATTTGGCATTTAAGTCTCAATATTCCTACACATTTCTGGTTCCTCATTGCATACTTTGTTGCTAAGTCTAACAACAGCTTCAGAATCCTTTTTAGCACCATGTTAGATTGATTAAAGTTCATATGATTATTATATTATCCTAAGATTTCTGGGCCAACAAATGGGTACTTTTGTTAGTTTGAGAATGTTTTGCCAGTCCTGGGGCTTGAACTCTTGGCCTGGGTGCTGTCCCTGAGCTTCTTTTTTGCTCAAAGCTAGCACTTTACCACTTGAGCCACAGCATCACTCTTGGCTTTTTTGAGTAGTTTATTGGAGATAAGACTCTTACAGGCTTTCCTGCCTGGGCTGGCTTTGTCTATCTTAACAGTAGAAAGAAGCCATTTCTTTAGTTCCACAGAGATGTGAAGGGAAAAGAAAAAACCCTCCAGCAATTAATTCCATTATGCAGTTAATATAATTTGTCAGATTTATGCAAAAGGACCAACATTTGCAACACAATTTTTTCATTGTTTTTCTCCCCCCCTTTTCCCCAAAGGTTCCAGTCCCTTAAATTTGTACATTATCTGTGACTGATATATCATTTATCTAGAGAATATACTTGTCATTCACTTCATTTAATTAGCTTATGGATTCTAAATTATCTACTACCATAAAATGTGATTTTATACTGCAGATTACAAAGGTTTTCAGAAATTTAATATGCCACTTTTAATTGGTGGAAAGTACCCTACAGAATTGATATTCTTTAAAAAAATCCACTTGTATTTAGGCTTAAGAGAAAGAGGGAGACAGATAGAAGATGTTCAGTAAGAAATAGGCTTTGGGTCAGTGAGATTGGTGATGATTGATTTGGAATATGGCAGATCGGGAGGGTTAGAGCCTCCAGGTATAGCCATCCAGGGATTGTTTCAGTGAGGTCGCTAAGTTGAAAACTGAGCATCTCCTGGATTTCATGTCCCCGTCAGTCACTTTGATGGGCTAACAATGCATTTATGGCATATGGTTCCAAGTTGGCAGCGACAAATAAGAATAGCCTATTTTCTGCTCTGTTTTCCCAACCATTCAATCCATAATCTTCTGCATGCACAGTATTGCCACACCTTCCCTAAATACATTCTTGGTCTTATTGGTGCCTAGATCTAGCTGGGTGAGAGTTTGTTCAGCAAAAGCAAACAGCCTCTTTGATCCTTAGACTATGACCATGTCATATGGCAGGAAGCTATGGTCATAACAAAAAGATTGGCTTGTGGGGAGTGGCTGAAAGGGCTACCATACACGTCTGTCCTAACGGCTACAAATGCAAGTTTATAAGTCATGATATTGGACATCAGAAATCTAGAATCTTCTAGAGAAGGATTGGAAGAAGCCTAAGGAAATGAGCAAAACCACCAAACATGCCATTTCCTCTTGGAACACTTCCTGTTTCAGAATCTGGGCCCATCATTACCCAATCTTTGGGGTTAAGGCATTGAAAAACTCAGAAACGAGAGTGAGGATCCTTATTAACTCTTAGTATATTCATAGTAGTTCATTTCACTCATTGGATTTGACTGAAAATCTGACACTCATCTGGAACATTTTTTAATTTTAATTTTTAATATTATGTACTGGTAATGAGGCTTGAACTCAGGGCCAGGAGAGTTCCTTAGCTTTGTTTGCTCAAGGCCAGTATTCTACCACTTGAGCCACAGCTCTACTTTTGGCCTTTTTCTGTTTAATTTGAAAATAAGAGTCTTGTGGCTTTTCTTGCCCTGGCTAGGTTTGAACCTCAGTCCTTAGATCTTAGGCTCTTGGAACATCTTTCTGAGGGAAAAGAAACAAGAGAAGACTTTGATGTTAGAGTAGGAACAAAAAAATACCAGAATTTGGGAATAGAATAGAGAGCTAGAAGATGGCTAGAATAGGGAGCTGAAAAATGAGAGGTGTAGATCATAATAACTGTAAAATAATCATTAATCTATCATGATGTCATATCACAGTGCTAATTAATCACAATAATGATAATATCTACGTACTTTTCATAGAGTGCTTCCTATGTGCAGGATCTTCCTATGTGATTCTTCCTGTTTTCAGCTACACATCCATGAGATAGGAAGAACAGAGCTCTTTTTTTAAATAATGGGACAAATGAAGCTGCAGTTGTGACCTCGCTTGCCTGAGAAGCCCCTGCTGGCAGACTTAGGCTCTGCCCAGGAGGCTGTGTATCCCAAGACCTCCAGAGCTGACACAAATCCTGAAGTGTTAATGAGAAGCTATTGTTAAACAAGGACCCTCACTCTGGTCAGCCACTTGCATGGACAACCAGGCTCTCACTGATTCATTCCACTTGGACCAAACACCTCCTCCCAGAAGTGAGATGATGCTCTAGAAGAGGGTATTAGAAGAGAATGAGAAAGACACCACCAACTGCTGTATGGTGTGAATGCATTGCGCACACATCTGTGGGAATCCACGTGTTTGTCTATGTATGTTCCGGTGAATGTGAATGCGTGTGTCCATGTCTGAGTGCATACTATGTATATATGTACACTGTGTGCCTCACACGTGTGCATGCATGTGTATGCACATTATGTGTATATCTGTGCAGACATGTGCCTGTGCATGTATCTGCTGTGGATACGTGTATGTGTCCATCTGTATGTGTGTAGGTGACTGTGGTACATGTATGTATACATGTGTGCCCATGTAAGTCTGCTCATGTGTGTGCATGTCTGTGTGTGCCTATTTGTGTGCATTCATGTGTACTCATATATTCATACACATGAGTTTCAAAGAGAGGGAATGGGGGTGGTATGCAGTGGTTTTAACCTCAGTCTCTCAGACCCCTGGATTTCTCACGTATAAAATAGGTAAACAGCAGTGCTTTTCTAGCATAATTTTTGTGAGGACTGAATGAAGCAGCTGGGAGGGGACTCACTAGCGTGGCTTAGTGTGGTGATGCTCAGAAATGCTACCTGCTCCATCCGTGCTATTGCTAAAGCTATAGCACACACATCCTAAGGACTGCTGAGAATGTGTGCATCCCTGTAACTTGGCATCACAATGGCAGTTATTAGGTGTATTATAAAGTAAGATGCAAAATAACAGACCAGACAAGTAAGTACTGTTACATGTTACTATGCATATTTCCAACTCTATATTGCATGTATGTTATATAATTTTGTATGCATATATTTTATATATATATATATATATATATATATATATATATCTGAGCTCAGGAAGCACTTATTCCTTTATTATATTTCCTGCTCTTGTGTATATGTGGTACTAGGGATTGAACCAGTAGGGCCTTGTGCAAATTTTACCTGTCTTACCACCAAACCACATTCTCAGACCCAATCCCCTGCCTTTTCCCTCTTAAAAGTCATGGGAACATTATCTCACATCCTGACACGTTTGGGACATATTCGATATTCAATAGCTAAGTAGTAATCTGTGGACTAGATTTAAAACAATATACTGAGATGATTCCTTATTGCAAACTTTTAGGCTTTTCCTATCGTGGGTCCCTCCATTTTGTAAGTAGCGTTTTAATGAACAGCTCTGTAACCAAATCCCTGGGACTTGTTAGAACTGGAATTTCTAGGTCAAAGCAATTGCAGGTTTTTAAGATGCTCAATGAGCAGGCCCAGGTGCTCTGGGGAGATATGTGGTTCTCTCAGGCAACTCTGTGTGTGTGTGTGTGTGTGAGAGAGAGAGAGAGAGAGAGACAGACAGACAGACAGACAGACAGAGAAAAATACACACAGAGACACAGACACATACAGACACAGACACAGAAACAGAGAAACACAGAAAAAAGAGAGAGACACACAGAGAGAAACAGCAGGGCATCTTGTGCTGCTGTACAGCAAGTGTTGAAGCTCTGCCTGGTTGTTTTGTTAATGAATTGTGCTTCAGGACATGAATCCTCATGGTCATCTGCAAGACAATCAGCAACTGCTCCCTCACTTTTGTGAGTGTGCTAGTTCAAGGTTGCAGAGGATATACTTGAAAGAAATGATTAGAATCAACAATGGAAGGCAAACAATCCTAGTTTATGATATTTCCTAGTTCACAACATTTCCCATTGTTCCTCCTGGACTTTCATGCTATAATCATAAGACAGACATCATCAGCCAGTCAGTGGAACAGCTCTTTATTGAACACTTACTCTGTACATGACAAAAACCAATACTGGATATTTGTACAGTGTTCACATCTGACAAAGGAGACTTGATTTCTTCAGCTGTCTCTGCCGTTTAATTGAAGTATGGCCTCAGGCTGTCTCTGTGCTACTTGTCATAAACAGGGTAAAGAACTATTGCACTCATGTTGGGTATTATAAATTCCCCATAGATTTACAGATTCTGACAAACTACAATTCCAGTTGTGGTATTAAAAGATGTTTTAGTTAGAACTAAACTGGAAAAGATCCTGGAGATCATGGAGGGCAGAGCATGCTTCTTCAGCTAGTTCTGGGGAAATGGGAAAGGGCTGTGAAATCCACATGGGGTCAAAGAGGAGGAAGGTTGAACTGGCAGAGTTTGGACCTCTGCAGCCCACTTGAACTTCAGGCTTTAGAGCCAGACTAGACTGTTCATCTATGTCTCTGGTCTCATGACTTAGCCTCTTATCAGTTTGTCTTGTGTTATATGGAAATGCAGATTGAGGCATAGCTGAGATAATTACTGATACACAGTAGTCAGGAGTGCGGTGGGCACATAGCTCCCATCACCGTTATTCTATGGAGCTCCATCATGTCTGAAAGAGAAGTTATTTCTTTCTCTTGCTTTTTTTTTTCTTCTGGTCCTGGGGCTTGAACTTTGGGCCTAGACCTTGTCCCTGAGCCTCTTTGTGCTCAAGGCTAGCACTCTACCACTTGAGCCACAGCATCACTTCTGGCTTTTTCTGGAGTCGCATAGATTCCAATAAACGACTGTTAGGACTGGCTTCAAACTGCGATCCTCAGATCTCAGCCTCCTGGGTAGCTGGGATTATAGGCATGAGCCACCAGTGCCTTGCTTTCTCGCTTCTCCATGTTTTAGATGGAACGTTCACAGCCCAGAGTAGCCAGTGTTCTCATGCACACGGGGAATCTGGCCAGTGGAAATGCACACACACATACACCCGCATGTGTGCATACATGCTGTCAGATCACCGCCTTCATTACTGAAGCCCTCTGTGAGCAAAGGCTCTGACCACTGGCCCCCAGGAACTTCTGCTAGTAAAGACTAGACAACATTAGTGGTGACTGATGTGTGTCATTTCTGGGCTTGTGAATTACCTTGGAAGACTTGGGCATCCACGTGTTGAGCAGCAAAGCCCTGCTATGGAGTAACCAAAGTCCTTGAGGATAGCACTAGAGACTCAAAATCCCCAACAGATTTTAATTGGTGGGATTTGGGAAGGGAAAATTGAAGTCCCCCGCCTCCCCTCCCCCATAAGCTATTTTTTTATTAACTCTTTTGGATATCTAAAAATAGGATTGGATAAGGAAACAATAAAATTGATAGTATTTATAGAAATCTTTACAAAGACTTTACTAAAAGATATGCTTTCTCCATGAAATTCCATGAATGAGAAGAGTAAGGACATAAAAAGACTATATTCTTTGAGGGAGGGAGGGAGAGAGACAGACAGGCAGAGAGGGAGAGGCAGAGAGAGAGAGAGAGACAGAGAGACAGAGAGACAGAGAGACAGAGACAGAGACAAAGAGAGAGACAGAGACAGAGACAGACAGACAGACAGACAGACAGACAGACAGACACACACACACACACACACACACACACACACACACACACAGAATCATGGAAGAATTACAAGACAGCTAAGATGCACCGGGGAAAACAGAAGGACTGAACAGAGGCCTGATGCGGGGATTCACAGTTGTAATCCTGGCTATTTGGTAAGAAGAGATGAGGAAGATTGCAGTATGAGGCCAGCCTGGGTAAGAAGTTAATGAGACCACATCTTAACTAGAAGCTAAGCATGGTGGTATGTTCTTGTAATCCTATCTATGTCGGGGTCATAGTAGAAAGATCATGGTCTGAGACTAGCCTGGGAAAAAATGTGAAATTCTACCTGAACAATAACTTAAGTAAAAAAGGACTGAGAGTATAACTCAAAGGGGAGAGTATAATTTTAAAAATAATCAGGGAACCCAAAAAGTATTCAGATAAACTGATAAATGAAGGAAATAAGTTAATTAAACTCCCGTACAATAAAGTCAACAACTTGAATAAGAATTTAGTAAAGAAATAGAGATTCTGAAAAACAATAACAACTAAAATCAAACACTCTCCCCCCCCACAGAAATCTTAGAAATGAAAAGCTCAGTAGATCAAATTTTAGAACCTTGGTGGTTCTCTCACCAATAGACTCTATCAGGTAGTAAGAATATGTAATCAACGGAAGGCAAAATTGGAGGAATTATTAAATGCAAATGACAATAAGGGGAGAAAAAGAAATTTAAAAAACTCAAGACATCTGGGATGTAATTAAGAAAACTGAATCTGTAGTGTAAAAGAGTAAACCAAGACTAAAGGCATAGAAACTTATTCAATTAAATTATACACAAAAACTTCCTAAATCTAGAGAAAGAGATGGGTAAAAGTACACGAGACATTTAAAGCTCCAAATAGAAGCTGAATACTGGAGGCTTGTGACTATACTTCTAGCTACTTGGGAGGCTGAGATATGGGAATCATCGAGGTTCAAGGCCAGCCCAGGCAGGACAGTTTGTGAAACTCTTATCTCCCATTAACAGCCAAAAAGTTGGAAATGGAGCCAAGGCTCAAGCGGTGTCTGTGGCTCTTTATTTTATTTTCTGTCCCTCCCCCTCTTTATTGCTGTTTTTGATTTCTGTACCCTTTGTCTTGTATGTAAGTTTATTTGATTTGGGTAGTAGAAGGGAAAGCACAGGAATGGTGGGACAAAGGGTGAACTAATTCACTAGTGATATTCACCAGACACTATGTTGGAAATGAACTATATAGCTTGAGGGGGAGGGGGAGAGGGAGGGAAAACTGGGAGAATATGAGGGAAGGGTGACATTGTTCAAAAAGAAATGTACCCATTACCTGACTTATACAACTGTAACCCCTCTATTGATTACCCTTACAATATACTATAAAGAAATAAAATTTGACTAAATTAATAAAAACATAAAAACAAAACAAAACAAAACCCTCAGGTACTGTGTTCAGGCCCTGAGTTCAAGCTCTAAGATTGCTACAGACAAGCAAAACATTCCCAATAGAAATGACTAAAAACAGCTTCTGTATATCATACTATAATAAAAATTCCAGAAGTACAGAGCACAGAAATAATGCTAAAAGCTGCAAGAGAGAAGTTATTGCCAAGGCAAACCTATCATAACAGAAGACCTGGTCTGTTATCAGCATGGTCTGATGGATTCAGAACCCTGAAGCAAAATAACTGCCAAATAAGTACAATATCACACAAATCAAAGGAGAAATAAAGACCTTCTATAGTAAACATAAAGCAATTCAGGATCTAACCCAGTGTTGTAGACAGTATTTATGGGAATACCACACAGAGAAGAGAAATAAAGATATCCTTAAGCACAGAGCTCCGGAAAGAGCAAATGTCACTATGAGAACACATAAAGAAATAAGAAGTAGGAAAAAATCAAATATTATTACTCAGTAAGCCAGAATACTTATAAGGTAAAGAAGGGAAAAGTTAGTACATATTTCTCAATAATAATCCTAAATGTGAAGTTTTAAATGTCCAATTACATGACCGAGTGGCTTGAATGGATGGATTGAAAAGCAAGATGCAATTGTTTGCTTATCTGCAAGAAACTCGCCTTACTAGCAAAGACTGAGAGGATGGAAAATGACATTCCAGGCAAATGGAAGTCAAAATCAAGTAGAGTACCTGTAGCTACATATATGACAAATCAGACATCAAGCTGAAATTATACAGAAGGGGTGAGGAAGAGCATTACACATTCATCAAGAAAATTAATTAATCTAGAAGATATTGGAGATATGACTCAAAAGGTAGGGTGCATATCTGACAAGCCAGAAGCTCACCCTCCAAAAAAAGAAAGAAAGAGAGAGAGAGAGAGAGAGAGAGAGAGAGAGAGAGAGAGAGAGAGAGAGAGAGAGAGAAGAAAGAAAGAAAGAAAGAAAGAAAGAAAGAAAGAAAGAAAGAAAGAAAGAAAGAAAGAAAGAAAGAAAGAAAGAAAGAAAGATCCTATCAATTGCTAGTGCCAGTAGCTCATGCCTGTAATCCTAGATTCTCAGGTGATTGATATGTGAAGGACCTCAGTTCAAAGTCAGCTTGGGCAAAAATGTTCATAAGACTCTATCTCCAAAATAATCAGCAAGCAGCCAGGCTGGAAGCATGGCCCTTGCTAGAGCAGGAACTATGAACAAGCAATCTGAATGAGTCAGAGACCCCTGCCCCCCCAGTTAAAAACCCCAGTACTGGCACAGTGTGAAACAAGAAGCTACAATGATTATAAACATATATTATCAAATTTGATGCACACAATTTCATAAAACAAACATACTGGAAATAAAGAGATATGTAGGCACAAATGATACTGGGTGATTTTAATACTGTTACCCATAGCTATAGCATCAGATTAAAAAGACTCAATAAAGAAATTTCAGTGTTAAATTGCACCATTGGGAGCTGGAAATGTAGCTTAGTGGTAGAGTGCTTGTCTAGCATGCCTGAAGCCCTGGGTTCGATTCCTCAGTACCACATAAACAGAAAAAGGCAGAAGTGGTGCTGTGGCTCAAGTGGTGGGGTGCTACCCTTGAGCCAAAGAAGCTCAGGGACAGTGCCCAGGCCCTGAGTCAAGCCCCAGGACTGACAAAAAAAAATGCACCATTGATTAATGGATTTAACACATATCTACAGAATAGTCTATATAATAGCCATGCAATATATATTCTTCTCTGTAGCCTATGAAACTTTCTCCAAAATAGATCATATCTGAAGCCATAAAACAATTCTTTACAAATATGAAATAATTGAAATATTTTCTGATGCCTTATCAGACAGTAGTGGAACAAAATTAGATATGAATAGCAAAAGAAAAGACACAAACACATTGAATATTACATTTTTTGAAAGATCAGTAAGTCTTTGAAGAAATCAAGGAGTAAGTTTCTAGAGTAAAATGAAAATGAGAATACAACTTACTAGAACCTTTGTAATATAACACTGGCATTATTCATCTTTCTTTCTTTCTTCCTTCCTTCCTTCCTTCCTTTCTTCCTTCCTTCCTTCCTTCCTTTCTTTCATTCTTTCTTTCTTTCTTTCTTTCTTTCTTTCTTTCTTTCTTTCTTTCTTTCTTTCTTTCTTTCTTTCTTTCTTTCTTTCCTTCCTTCCCTCCTTCCTTTCCTCCCTCTCTCCCTCCCTTGCTCTCTCCCTCCTTGTTCCCTCCCTCCCCCTCTCTTTCTCTCTCTCTCCTTTCCTCTTTCTCTCTCTTTCTTTCTCTCTTTCTTTTTTTCTTTCATTCTTTCATTTGTTCTTCTTTTTATGCAAGTCTGAGGACTTGAACTCAGTGCCTGGGCTCTGTCCCTGAGTTCTTTTACTAAAGGCTAGTGCTCTACCATTTGACCCACAGCTCCACTTCTGGGTTTTTTTGGTAGTTAACTGTAGATGAAAGTCTCATGGACTTTTCTGCCCAAGCTAGCTTTGAACTACAATCCTCAAGTCTCAGCCTTCTGAGTAGCCAAGATTACAGGCATGAGCAACTTGTAACCTAGCTAACAAGGGCACTTGTAAGACAGATCTTAATTAATATCTGAGTGTCTTCATTAAAAAACCAGTCAGCATAATCTCAAATAATTTAAGGATACACCTTAAGATCCTGGACACACAAGAACTCCAACCTCAAATTAGTAGATAGCAAGAAATAATAAAGATCAAAGTGGAAATGATAGACCTAGAGACCAAAAAACATTACAAAAAATCAATGAAATGAAGATAAACAAAATTGACAAATCCTTAGCCAAACACCAAAACAAAGACAAAAAAATTAGAAATGCAATGAGGGACTATTACAATAGATATTATTGACAACCAAAGACTCACTAGGGAATATTTTGGGAACTTACATTCTAATAGATTAGAAAATATAGAAGAAATGGATATATTTCTAGACACATGATTTACCAAACAGAACCAAGAGACATAAATTACCTAACCAATCTATAATGAATTGTAATAAAAGCAGCAATTTAAAAAATCTTCTGGAACCAGCCAGATTCACTGCTAATATTCTACTAGATCGTTCAAGAACTAACACCAATGCTTCTCAAATTATTCCATAAAATAGAAAGGAAAAAAATTCTCTAAACTCATTCTATGAAGCTATACTACCTCAGTATCAAAACTGGATAAAGAACAAAAACAGCAACAAAAAAGAATACTATGGACCTATTTCCTGATGAACATAGACATGTGTGCGCGCGCACACACACACACACACACACACACACACATACACACACACACCATCATCATCATCATCAATAAAGTACATCCAAATTGAATTCAGCAACATTAATCATATACATTTATCACCTACCATAATCAAGTTGGCTTTATTCCAGAGATGCAAGGATGGTTCAAGATATGCAAATGAGATGCCCTGTCAGCACTTGCATGTCATTGGGCTTCTGGCTGGCATGGGCTGCTTTGTCACAGGGGCTCATGCTGGCCTGAGGGAGATGATGACCATCCTTAGACTGAGGTCTGGGGAAGTCAGAGTACAACCCTTCCAGCTACCTGGCCCCTCAAAGGAGGTATTTGGTCTTCCCTTCTTAATTTCTCAGTAGCATAATGTTCCAGCTTTGTCTTCTTTTCTCCAGTACTATCTTCATTTCTTCCTTTCCCTGAATCTCCTCCTTTTGATTGCCTCCTGACATTTCCTAGGATTCTTCCTAAATCAAGTTCTTGCACTTTGACACATCTGGTGGGGGCAGGGGGAGGGGGGCTATTACACTAGAGGTTCCAATCTGAGACAAATGTTCAATAGGTTAAAAGAGGATTTCATATCTAATTCTTATTTTTTTATTGTGAGTGAGATGAGGCCTCTTTTTCGGTGTTACTGGTGAAGTGTGTGCCTTTTTCCCCTTGCTGGCTGCTGGTTCTTGTACTTTGCTCCTGAGTAAGCTGGGCTGTTTGTCTTTTCCTTATTGATTTATAAGAGCTCTTTGTAAATAATCAAAAGTAGCCCTTTGTCTACTATGTGATGTCTCTACATTGCTGTTTGGCTTCTGGCTTTGTTTAGGTCGGTCTCCTCTCTCTCTCTTTCTCTCTCTCTCTCTCATTCTCTCACTGTCATAAAGAAATGAAAATTTTAATTTAATCAAGAGAAGATTAGATTTAAAAATCACTGTTGTTGTTGTTTTCCATTCAGTTACTATTTTGGTTTCAGTTATTCCCATATTTGAAAGATACAAATATGTGTACACCACTGACAAGAGAGAGCCTTGCCAAGACACTATTCTATGCACAGATAAATAACTATATATTTGTATATTTATGTGGTTAGTAATGACATATTATAGATATATGCAATGATACACAATATATGAAGTTCTAGCCTTAACTATGAAGGAAATGGGCTATGTGTGACTACAGATAGTCCGTGGAGTTCTTCCTTATCAATGGCCTTGGTGTGATACAATGGTCTTTGGAAGGAGAAAGTCATTTCCCATATGTTACACTTGTTGCAGAGGACTATAGTTGCCACAGAGAATTGACAGCTACATCATGTAAAGTTCCCTCAGAGTCTCTTCTTTATGGCCAAAGATTTTCAGCCTTGCTTGTTTTCCCTCTGCCTCTCCTGTGAGCTACTGGGAGCCACAGCCTGGGTTTGTGCTGTGTGGTGGGGTTTCAGCCCAGGCCTTTGCTGACTTACTGAGCCTGGAGCTGCGCTGAGCTGTACTGTGAGTGAGGAAAGGCTTGACCACCTCCCTCAGCGCCTCACACTTGCTTGCCATGCTTTTTTGCAGGTTGTTTTGGACATGGAGTCTCAGATACTTTTCTGCTCAGGCTGGCTTTGAGACAGTCCTCTAGAGCTCAGCCTCCTGAGTAACTAGGGTTATAGGCATGACCTACTGACAAGCCCTCTGCTCCATTCTTAACTAGACATTGGGAGCATTGCTCGTTACTATTTCATACCCCCTGTTGTGCAGGTAACACTAGCATGTAAGGGCTTATTTTTTTTTAACTATTTGTTGTCACCAAATGCTTCTGTGTATTATGAAGGCATTTTTTTTTCTGTTCTCAGACACTATGGGGCTTACGTTTGTCAGTGTGATCCTCTCTGAGCAAGGATGGATTCATTCCCAGGAGGAGGATGAATCAGTATTAGCTGGGGTGTTCTGGGACCTTCTCTTTAGCTGCCTGGCCCTCTATGCCAGTGAACAGATACCTCTCAGAGAGAGGTTCAGAGAAGACCAAGGACTCAGTTGAGCCTTCATCCAGGGTAGCACAAAGGGAAATAAAGAACAGTCATTACTTGGATGATGTATTCCCTTCCCCAAAAGCTTGTGTATTGAAAGCTTGGTCCCCAATGCAGGCAAGCCTCAGAGGCGGGGAGTGACTGGGTCAGAAGGGCTCTGCATTCATCAATGGTTTAATCCATTGATACTTTCAAATTTTGAATAGACTATTGAGAGGAGTAGCACTGTGGAAGGTGGAGCCTCATTGGAAGAAGTATCCTTGGAGACGTGCCTTGGAAGGTTAAATATGAGCTTAATCCCTCCCGTTCTCTCTCTGCTTCCTGATACCATGAGGTGAGCAGCTGTACTCCAACACTCCCTCCTGCCTCCATGATGTTCTAAACTGAAACCCCAGCTTCGAGAACCATCGAACAGTGCAAGCAGCCCCTGCAGTCTTCGGTAACCTTTTCAAATCCAAAGAGCCCTTTCGTTTTACCCAGTTTATGCCTTGCCTTTCATTTGATTTGGTTTCAGAAAGGTTTGATGGAATCCACTCAGATGATTTCCAAGGAGTTTGCATGCATGACCATCCATTCACACATCCATCCTGAAAGACGTTTGGAAGTAAAGAGGCAGACATTTTAAAACACATGGAGAGCATAACATAAAAGCCATGGGCAAGGCAGACAGACAGAAGGGTGTGGAAACAGCCAGAGGTGTGTGTGTGTGTGTGTGTGTGTGTGTGTGTGTGTGTGTGTGTGTGTAGACGGAGAAATGTCAAGCCAGTGCTTGGTATAGTAACAGTATAGTCACTGGAGCCAGTGACTAACGAGTGAACCCTCTCTGAAACCATGAAACAAACAATAAAACTTTCTATTTAGAAGTTATTCTCTCAGATACATGTCTCAATAATGGGAAGTCAAACTAACACACTAATCCTGTGCTTTCAAACAGAACCTTGCGCCTGCTCTAGGAAGTAAAGCAGAAAAACAGAAATAACGGTGAAAGAAGAGAGCCATTTAGAGAGGTGACTAGAGACTCCTAAGGGCCTGTTGGAAAAAGGGAAAGGAGGGGATCTCATAGTACAGATTTCAGGAATGTCCCCTAAGAAAGGTGAATGGCTTTGTAGATATTCATTAGTGTCCAGCGCATAGAGGAAATTGATTAAAGAATGTGGAGGGACTGGGAAGGTGGCTCAGCGGTAGAGTGCTTGCCTTGCATGCATGAGGCCCTGGGTTCAATTCCTCAGCACCACATAAACAGAAAAAGCCAGAAGTGGTGCTGTGGCTTAAGAGGTAGAGCACTAGCCTTGAGCTGAAGAGCTGAGGGACAGTGTTCAGGCCCAGTGTTCAAGCCCCACGACTGACAAAAAAGAAAAAAAAAAAAAAGAATGTGGAGAGGACTGATATACCTGAAGGAAACTGTTCCATAGTTATAATGTTCTTTATAAATGTTACAGTGCTGAGTCAAGCTCTCTACCATTGAGCTGCACCAGCCCTTATGAGAAAGTATTTTCAAAGGCAGCAGAGATAAGGAAGTCTCCTTGTATAGTCCTTCTCCCTTCTCTCAACATTTCTCTGTCTTCCTCTCTCCCTCCACCCCCCCCTTCTCTCTCTGGCTGTTTCCACACCCTTCTGTCTGTCTGCCTTGCCCATGGCTTTTATGTTATGCTCTCCATGTGTTTTAAAATGTCTGCCTCTTTACTTCCAAACATCTTTCAGGATGGATGTGTGAATGGATGGTCATGCATGCAAACTCCTTGGAAATCATCTGAGTGGATTCCATCAAACCTTTCTGAAACCAAATCAAATGAAAGGCAAGGCATAAACTGGGTAAAACAAAAGGGCTCTTTGGACTTGAAAAGGTTACCGAAGACTGCAGGGGCTGCTTGCACTGTTCGATAGTGCTCAAAGCTGGGGTTTTAATTTAGTTTTCCTATTTACCCCGTAGAAATTGTTTCACTGCTCAACTGCTAATGCATCTCCAAGTGAAATTTTGTAAATTATATTGGGAAACATTCTCAGCAAGAATAGATTGGACAAGCTCTCAGAATGGCCTCAGAATGGCCTCCCGCTGCCACAGCTGGCCACGCTGCTCCTCAGGGGTAGGTGAGTGTGTGGACAAGTGTCTTTAAGATCTCTTTCCACTTTGTACCTCTTGGCCAGGGGCTTTGCACTCTTGAGGCCTGACATGAACAGACCCATACTTCTAACAGACTTTATCTGGGCCTCAGCCTGGCACTTTGCCACCTCGACTGAGCATCCCTAAGTCTGGTCTCTTGTACGTAAAATTATTTCTCATAGCTCAAATTGTCTGCCTAGCAAGCAAGAGGCCATGAGTTCAACCCCCAATAATTAAAAAAAAATTCTAAGATATTTGAAAGGTTTGGGAATGGTCGCTCTGTTCTTGAGGAGATTCCAAGTGAGTTTAGAACCATAGGGCAATATGTTCTTTTTTTTTTTAATGTTATTTTTTTTGTGTCAGTCCTAGGGCTTAAACTCAGGGCCTGGGTCCTGTCCCTTACTTTTTTGCTCAAGGTTAGTGCTCTATCACTTTGAGCCACAGTCCAGATCTGGCTTTTTGGTGTTTAATTGGAGGTTAAGAGTCTCATGGAGTTTTTCTGCCTGGGCTGGTTTTGAACTGTGATCCTCAGATCTCCTGAGTAACTAGGATTACTAGTTGAGTAACTAATTGAGTAACTCAGGAGTTACAACTCAGGAGTAACTAGTTACTCAGGAGGCTGAGCCAACAGTGCTCAGCTGGTAGAAACAGGTTCTTATGGGGAAACAGTGGCGTTCCAGATACTATGCAAGACTGCCCTTATAAGGCACATAGTATTCTTATAGATGATAAAGTCTGGGCTCAGAGAGGCAAAGCAGAATGTGCAAGACCACGTAGCTACGAAGAGATGAAGCAGAGGCAGGATGCTAGATTAGTTGTCTCCAAAATTCATCCTCTCTCCACAGCAATGTCCTACTACTCCTCTTCCATAACTTACCAGCAGTACTTGTTAATAACAGCAAGAATTATCAGATATATGCTGAAACACATTCTGCTGGGATACCAAATGCATGTAAGCACATGTACACATTATTAGAACACAGGTTGGTGGGTTCTCAAGATGCACACCCCCATGCTCTGAATATCGGACAGAGGTATGTCCTCTGTCACATGTCTTACTGCCATGGTCATCTGTTGCAAAATAATGGAGCCAGCCCACCTTGGCCTGACACCCTTGAAACCATGAGCCCAAACAATCTTTCCTTCTTTAAGTTGCTTTTTCTCAGCAATGGGAAACTAACACACTTGGAGAGCTGCATTTGGGTGCATTGGCCACACAGCAGGTCTTTTATTGTGAAAATACTGTACAGAGGGGTTACAGTTACATGAGCAAGGTAATGAGTACATTTCTTATCAAGCATTGTTGCCTCCTCCTTTGTTTTTCCCCTACCATCCCTTCCTTCCCACCTCCTCAACTACACCCCCCTCTTACATTGTAAAGTTTGTTTTTCAACATAGTGTCTTGTACATCTCATTGTTGCAATGGGTCAACCTGTATCCCTATTTAAACAGATCTTGAGACTCTTAACTGACAGGTGCTGGGCTGAAGGTGTTATACAGTAAGAAAACAGAGAAGCCACATTTTGAAAGATCGAATTAGGAGTCTTTATTAAAAGGCTGGTGACTGCATGGCAGACTCCTGTCTCAAAGACCAGCAGCCAGCAAATACACTTAACACTGTTAGGAAACTGAGCCATGAAGGGCTGAGAGGAAAGAAAGAACAAAAACAATACCAACAAACCAATTCAGCTCCAATGGAGAGCTGAACTGAGATGCCATGGTGACTAGAAAAGGGCCAGGAAAAAGGAGGCTGTACATGAACAGAGACGTGTGGTATGGCATAATGGCACCTGTGCTTGTCCAAGCCTAAATAGGGTCAGGTCAGGAGGCAAGGTCACAGGAAACTTGGGTCCCAAGAACTGGACTGACAGGTTTAGTAACCTATCATCCAAGTCCCCACCCTTGCCTCCAGCGATTCAGGTATGTCCATCACCTGGGAGGGCGGGACCTCCCCTTCCCCCACCATGAAGACGAGGTGCCAGACCCTATCATCCACCATGTGGCCAAAATGGTGCCAGCCAGATCTGATCTCTCTACTTCAAAGGCTTCTCAAGAACTCAGCACCATGGAGATAGAAAGATCTCAGGGACATATGATGTATGGGGAAAGACTCACAGAGAGGGACAGAGACAAGAGGGGGCACATTCTGTGATCACACATCTTAGTGGAAACATGAGGAGGACCTGATAAAAGTGGACTCAGTGAGGACAGTGTGCAACCCTTTGGGAAAACTTTGAAGAGCGTCTCAATGGACTGAAAGGACCATATTGAAAGTTTGTTCCCAATCTTTGGAGTTTGTAAGAAGGAAAGACTCATGGTCAACAGACCATAGCCTATGTAGGAGATAAGCATCCGTAAAGTTAAAAAGAAAGAAAAAAAGAAGAAGGAAGGAAGGAAGGAAGAAAGGGAGGGAGGGAGGAAGAAAGAAAGGGAGGGAGGGAAGAAGGAAGGAAGGAAGGAAGGGAGGAAGGAAGGAAGGGAGGAAGGAAGGAAGGGAGGAAGGAAGGAAGTCGGGTGCCAGTGGCTCACGCTTGTAATCCTAGCTACTCAGGAGGCTGAGATCTGAGGATCGCTGTTCAAAGCCAGCCCAGGCAGGAGAGTCTGTGAGATTCTTATCTCCAATTAACCACCAGAAAACCAAAAGTGGCACTGTGGCTCAAGTGGTAGAGCACTGGCCTTGAGCTGAAGAGCTGAGGGACAGCGCCTAGGCCCAAAGTTCCAGCCCCACAATGGACAAAAAAAAAAAAAGGGAAAAACAAAAACAAAAACTAGAATAAATAAAGTAGCCTTTGGGTGGCATTTTGAAACAGGTTCCTCTTTTCTAGGAATCCTCTGTAGGGCACCTCATCCCTCCATTGCTTCTGTCATTCTCCTCTGCCATGGCTTCAGATGGGGGTTCCTGACTGGAGAGCAGCTTCCCATTGGCTGAGGTGTTAAGCAAATCAGATTCCCCCTCCTTCCCAGGAACTTGGATGAGGAGATATTGAGTCTTGAAGAAATTGGCCAGTCAGCTGTAGAGCTCAAGCAGAAAGGTTGGTAGCAAGGCAGTTTGTTAGAGGAAACAGTTTTCTTTGGGCCAGAGATAGATGGGAGAGCCAGGAGTCAGAATGGAGCCGAGAGCAGCAGAGGCTCCTCAACAGGGGCATGCTGTACCAGTCCTTTCCTCTCCCAAAGACACACTAGCTGCAGGACTTTTCTAGCCTCTATAACTTGTTCCTACTTTTAGGTGGACAAGAATTGGACAAGAATTCCCACTTACCCCACTCCCTTTTCTTTAGTAAAAAAGAAGGAGAATTTCTGTGACTGCAGCAAAATCTCTTTGATTAACTCATTGGAAAGGCCCTGGAAATGCGGGGAAACTGTGAACTGATGTTGGAGCCATTTGGTCTGAACTCCTGATTCCTTCTCTCCACTTCCCATGGCCAGGCAATGAACTGGATGGATCCTTACATCTGCTAAGATGCAAATTTAGAAGAACTCACGTTGAAATAAGAAAACACAGTGGTCACATAGACCCTCCCCTCCCCTGTCCCGTCTTGGGATTTATTTTAAGTAATAAATCCACAATGGGAAAACAATTCTGCATGAGAAAAGATGCCTGAGGATGCATGGTGGCCCCAACCTGGACCCCATTTTCAGTTCAGAAAAATAAATGAGTCAGGGCATGTGTATTGGTCAGCTTTCCATCACTACAGAAAAATTTGAGACTGGCTACATAAGAAGTAAAGGAGGTTTAATTGGCTTATAGTTCTCGAGTGTCAAGACCAAGCCATGGTTTTGGCAGGAGGGCAAAAGTTCGTGTGGGAGCCAAGTGTTCACATCTTAAGCCAAAAAGAAGAAAAAAAGAAAGAAGAGGAGGGAGAAAGAGTAGGTGTGGGGGAGACGGGGAGAGAGAGAGAGAGAGAGAGAGAGAGAGAGAGAGGCAAAGAGAAAGAAGGAAGACTGGGGTTTCAAATCTCCGGTCTCCAGTGGCCTAAAGACTTTACATAAATCCCACCACTTAAAGGTCCACTCTGAAACCCCAATCCCAGCTAATGGTTGAGGATTTAGCCTTGCTTTAGGAACCACTCATCCAAACCACCACAGTGCCTGTGTAGCTACCTCGCCCCTTGGTTCTCTTCCTTGGGCTCCATGTCTAGGAGGCTTCTGTTTGCCTGAGTTGTGCTGTGGGCCAGGTCAGGACCCTGTGGCCCCTCCTCCTCAGGCCTGCCTCTGTCTCTGCCTGGGGACTCACATCCAGCCTTATGGGGGACATTTCTGGCGGTTGATCACACAGACCACTCCTTTCCTTGGGGCCTACTCACCTGTACCTCCTTTTGCCTGGAACTCACATGGTTTCTTCTAAAGTGTCATGGACTGCATCAAACACAATAGCAATATTGTATCTGTAATTGTATTCTCAGAGCTCTGGAAGCTCAAGTCCAAGACCAAGGTTTTATCCTGTGCTTCCCCATGGCTTGCGGATGGTCATTCTCACTGCCCTCCAAGGGCATTTCCTCCTCCAAGAGCACACATTCCCAGGGATGCTTGGTGTGTCGAAACCTCCTCCTCTTATAAGCATTCCAATCTGACTGAATGGATTCACTCTTGGACTTCTTTTTCGCCTCATCATCAGCTAAAGGCCCTGTATTCAATGAAGCCTCATTCTGAGGTACTGGGGTTAGGCCTTCCATGTAGCAAAGTCAGCTGCTGCGCCACCCCTGAAGTCTCCTCAAATGTCATTTCTCCAGAAGCATCTCTGGGGCTCCAACAGAGAGGTGGCCCTGTGCGGTGACGCCTGGTTGAGTGGGGCCACATCAGCCCTGTTCCTCAGATCAGGATCTATCCCCCAGTGAGAAGATGCCCACCCACTGGAAGTTGCTATCCAAAGGTGACCTTTTAAAATTCCAGTCAAGGTACCACAAAGACAAGGGGAAGCATTGGTTTCCTGGGCCCCCATTCAACTTTTCAACTTCTTGCCCTATGACCCTGCTTGTTTTCTTCAGTGCACTGACAACCATGTGTCATGGTGGCTTAATGCTTTGTTTTGGTTGGCTTTGCTTTGACCATCTGGCTCCTCTAGAAAGGCCCCTGCCCTGGTCAGTGTTACACTGTCAGCCCCAGCACAGGGCCTGAAAGGAAGGCATGTTCGCTCCCAACCTTTCTGATGCCTCTCTGACAGATTCTCTCTCCCTCTCCCTCTCCCTCTCCCTCTCCTTCTCCTCCCCACCCCTTCTCATGTTTGCTCCCCTAAGAGGAAATGCACCCCAGGAGGAAAGAAAGCACTTAGGGAGAACTAAGCATAGTCAAAGGAGTGGGGACAGAGACAGGCTTAGCAGAGGTCAGGCACTGCTGGCTGGCCCAAACCCCTGCTGGTGGAAATGCTGAGTGAGATGGAAAAATGTCTTGGGCAGAGAGAGGAAGGAGCTGAGTGAGCCTTGGAGACGTATAAGGAGCCCTCCACGAGCAAGCACAACAGTACAGTGAAAGAACCCTTAGTCTTTGTAAAAGGCCACCAAAAGCAGAGCAGTCTCAGGTTAGTAGGAAGTATGGAAAGCCCAGACCAATGGGGCCATGTCTCTCCGCAAGGCCCCTGCGTAAATCGCTCACACATCTGGCATACTACAGAGGACATTGCCCTCTAAGGAAAATCGTTTCCTGACCCACTGGCTCGTCTACTTCAAGGTGTTGTTTTTGGAATAATCGCAGGCATAGAACGCGCAAGACCATCCATGGGTGTTTTTCTTGAGGCTCAGTGCTACGCAGGGCCTCCCAGCTCACCTCTCCTGCTAAAGAGGGCCTGGCCGCCAGGTCATTGCTTACCCAAAGGGCCATTTTTAAGATTTCCATGTCAGGGCTCAGTAAGCCATTGTAAATCCAGGGTAATATTTTTCCTCGTGGGTGAACATATTCATTTTTTGGGTTGTTGTTAGGTCACACAAAGTCCTGGAAAGTGGCCTATTGTTCAGCATTGGAAAGCAAAGGTGCCCTCTTATTAGAAGGTTGATGAATGAAATGCAATGATGAAGTTTCTTTTGTTCTTGCCTGTGGGGTCCACAATTGTTAATCTATAACTTGCTATATGGATTCAAACTTATTAATCATTTTAAAGCAAAATTCTATTTAATGACTAAAATGGAAAAATGAGGCTTGATGAAATGACATGTCAATCTAACCCCATTTCTCTCCCCAGTGGGTGTCAAGTGGTGATTTTTGAGTTTCTTCCCCAGACAGGCTTTGGCGGACTGGAAGTGGGCAAAAATGGGGAGACAGACAAAGCTCAGGGGTGAAGTGGTCATGTCTCCTGTGCACAGATTTTGGACCAAGTCTCGGGGCTCCTGCAGAGATGGTTGGTTTTACCATGGTGGTTTTGGCAGCTGATTCCCAGGCAGCTCCATTTTCCACCCTGGTTTTGGCGGTGAGGTCTAGAAAGCTGGGTTAGAAAAAGCAAAGTCCTCCTGGCCCGGGCTCATCATGAGAAATCTGAATTCTCATTTGTTGAGCATTATAGAAACTGTGCAATATATATTTTACAACCTAATCTCATAGCAAGGTGAACAGACTTGATTTATTTTCCCTATTGGCAAGCCCAGAGGCAGATGCAAAGTGACTTGTCCAGATCTCCAGGCAGGACTATTAGCTTGGAGTCTAGGGACACTATATGTTCCTACTTGTGCCAAATTGGACCGTGGGAATACCGGGTGTTGGGGCAGAACATCAGGGCTTTGGGCCTCAGGATAAGAAAAAGTGGAGCCAGGCACTGGTGGCTCACACCTGTACTCCTAACAACTCAGGAAACTGAGATCTAAGGATGATGGTTCAAAGCCAGCCTAGGCAGGAAAGGCCTTGAGACTTTTATCTCCAACTAAAACTGGAAGTAGAGCTGTGACTCAACATGTAGAGCACTAGCCTTGAGCAAAAGAGCTCAGGGACAATGCCTAGGCCCTGAGTTGAAACCCTATGACCGACAAAAAAAAAAAATACTAAAGGAAAGAAAAATGGGTCTACCTCCTCTTTCCTCAGATGTACATTGTTTTGTTTTATTTACTGCCTGTCCTTCTCTTTAGAGTCTGAGGAACTGCTGTGGTTTCAATGTGCACCCAAAGTCGTGGGTTGGAGAATTAATTCACAAATTTCTATGTTGATGGTATCAGGAGTTGTGCCTTTGAGAGGTGATTAAGATGAGATAAAGTCATAAAGGTGGGACCCTCATGAGGGGATTGGCTGCTTTATTTATGTAATTAAGTGATACATACTGGGGCTTGAATTCAAGGATTCTCCAGCTTGCCAGGTAGGAAGTCTACAGCTTGATCTATGCCTCCAGACCTTTATACTCTAGTTATTTTACTACTACTACTACTACTACTACTACTACTACTACTGGTTTATATTAGTTATACAGGGGAAATTTCATTGTTACATCTCTATGCATGTTATGCTGTATGCTCTGGATATTTTTGAGATATGATATCACAGGGTCGGCCTGGACCATGATCCTCCTATTTATACTTCCTACATTGTTGGGATGAATAATACATACTACCATACAGAGCTATTTGTTGAGATGAGGTCTGACAAACTTTTGTTTAGCCAGGATGGCCTGAAACTATGATCCTTCTGATGTCTGTCTCCCAAGTAGCTAGGACTACAAGTATGAGCCACTGATAATTGAACTTTCTGGTGGTCTCTTGGTTTTGGTAATTATTTACTTTGATGTGCAGAAACTTTTAATTTTATGCAGCCTCATTTATCAATTCTTGGTCTTATTTTCTGGGCAATTAGAGTCCTACTCAGAAAACAATTATCTATGCAAGTAACTTCCAGTGTTTCCTCTGCTTTCCCATAGTACTTTCAGAATTTAAATTAAACTCTTGGATGCATTGGAATTAATTTTTGTACAGGGTGAGAGAGTTTTAGTCTTTTACAAGTAGACAACCAGTTTTCCCCCAAACATTTGTTGAACAGACAGTCTTCTTTCCAAACTTTATTTTCATTGAGGTTGTTGTGAGTGCAATTGTTTTCCTGCTTAGTTTTTCAGTCTGTTCATTGTTGGCACATAGAAAAGCTACTGATTTTGGTATGTTGATTATATATTATGTTATTTTGCTCAAAGCATTTATGATACCAGAAATTATTTGGTGAATTCTTTTGTGTTTTTTAAATATACAATTATATCATCTGCAAATAGGGGTAATTTGACTCCTTTCCTCTCCCCATTTGAATCTCTTTATCTTTTTCTTTTCTTTTCTTTTTTTCTTTTTTAATGTTGTTGTTGTTGGTCCTGGGGCTTGACCTCTGGGCCCAGATGCTGTCCCTTAGCTTTTCAGCTCAAGGCAAGCACTCTGCCACTTGAGCCACAGCGCCACATCCAGTTTTCTAGTGGTTTATTAGAGATCAGAGTCTTGCAGACTTTCCTGCCCCATTTGGTTTTGAATCGCGATCCTCAGATCTCAGCCTCCTGAGTAGCTAGGATTACAGGTGTGAGCCACCGGCACCCTGCAAATCTATTTCTTTCTCTTGCCTTATTTTTCTGGCTAAGAATTCAAGTACTATACTGAATAGGTGAAGGAGAGTGGACATCCTTACCTTGAACTGACTTTAGAGGGAATGATTTCAGTATTTTCCCATTTAGTGTGATGTTGATTATAGATTTGTCACATATAGCCATTGGTATGCTGAGGGCCTTGGTATGCTGAATCGGTAGATGTAAAATTCTGTAGATGCCTTTAAGTTTATTTGGCCTTTGGTATCAATTATTTCTGAAGTTTCTTTGATGACTTTTTTGTCTGGATAATGTGTCTATCAGTGAGAGTGGGAGACTCCTCACTGTTATTGTTCCAGGTCTCTCTGTGAAAGTAAGTCCAGCATTAATCATTCAGTCAAATCGGGTACATTGATATTTAGTATGTATATGTTAACAAGGGCTGTTTCCTCTTCATGGATTTTTTTCCCCCTTTTTTAGAGTGATCATCTCTGTCTCTTCTCACTAATTTTGATTTGAGTCTCTTTTATCTGATGACATTAGCTACTCCTACCTGTTTTAGGGGTCTGTTTTCTTGGAAAATCTTTTTGCCATCCCTTCATATTAATTTTTATTTTAGTCAGTGAAATGTGTTTCTTGTAGGTAACAAATGGTTGGGTCTTGTTTTTTTTTTTTTTTTTTACTGCAGTTTGCTGTTCTATACCATTAATATTTGGTACTAATATTGAAAATGATATGATATTTCCTATCATCTTGTTTTCTTTATGGAGGAAAGAAGGGCATCAGGAAGAGAATGTAGGATGGAAGAAACTGTGGGGATTTAGGACAGGCCAATCTGCCGCAGAGATGTTGGGCTGGAGGAAGGTGGATCCCTTCTCTTCTTCCTTGCCTCCTTGCCTATCCCAGCATGTTCCACAGCCTGACTGTTTTCTGAAACAACTACCAGTTTGTCCCACAAGACAGAGTGAAGGAAAGCCTGATTCCTGGGCCAGCAAATCAGAGAAAGAACAGTGCAGACCCTGCTTTCTAGATATAAGCAATGTAAGGAACCTGAGGAGGCAGAGAGGATAGAACAAAGACTGTCAGTCTGATTGTAAACCTTGTAAACCTTGGCTCCTCCCCTTCTGAGCTGCCTGCTGGCAGGACAGCCATAGTAATAATGGTATCAGCGCTCCTCCCCTTCTGAGCTGCCTGCTGGCAGGACAGCCATAGTAATAATGGTATCAGCATTAGGACCTGGATGCGCTTTCATGCTTTTTTTCCTGCTTAAATTTCAGAGCAACCCAGTGCCCACCAGGCAAGTGTCATTAGGCCCTTTCTGTAGGCTAAGAAATTTAGACTCAGGAATGCAGAATCACTGCCCTAAGGTTGCACTGCTAAATGGAAGGGTAAATCTGACTTATCTGAAGTCTAAGCTATGTTTTTCTACCTCTTCACTGGCTTACTGACAGAGATACTTGGTGATGGTTGACACCTGTAACCCTAACTAATTCGGAGGCAAAGTTAGGAAGATCAATGTTCAATGCCAGCCTCAGGCAAAAGTCCAAGACTTTATCAGAAAAACAAACTAAAAAATTAAAAGTTGGAGCATGATTCAAGTGATAGATCATCTGCGTAGCAAACATGAAGCCCTGAATTAAACCCTCAGTGTCACAAAAAAGAGAACAACAAAAAAAAGAATTTTATTTCTTCATCTAAATAAGGGCTGACCTTGTGACTGATATTAACCAATAGCATGGGGTTGAATTGATCTTATGAATGGAGCTGGGGCCTGGAGAGAAAAGACTGCTTAATCCTGGCCCCCTTGGAGCCCTGCCCTGGGATGCACAGAGATGCCAAGAGTCTTCCAGTCGTGAAGCTGTTTTAGATCTCCTGGAAGATGAGAGGCCACCAGGAGCCGCGTATCAGCCAACTGCTCTAGTGCAGCTGCCAGATGTGTGAGGACCTTCCAGCCCTGTTGCCTGTCCAGTTGAGACAAGTAGAAAACATGCAGCCAAGGAAAGAACTGTAAGAGATAGTAACTCCTTCTGTCTTTACATAGCATAGCCTATGAGAAACAAGTCTCACTGGAGCTTGGTTGAAGTGATGACGAGAGAAGAGTCTTTGCAAACTACAGCAGATGTTTGCCCAAATGATCCTTGTTCAGTCTGGATAGTTACAACAGTAATAGCCAACGCAAGGTAACTCAACATAGCAATTGTTGTTTAATGCCATCATTACTACTACTACTACTATTATTACTACTACTACAACTACCTCCTATGACCTCTTTCATGATTGGTACTTGGCCATTTGAGTCACACTTTTAAGTCCATCTTTTTGTTGAAGATAAGAATCCCATATATTTGTCTGCCAGGCCTGGCTTCAAACTGTGATCCTCAGATCTCAGCCTCTTGAGTAGCTAGGATTACAGGTCTGAGCCTCTAGTGCCTCCTTTTTAAAAATTTTTATTTTTATTTTTGTGCCAGTCCAGAGGCTTGAACTCAGGGCTTGAGTACTGTCCCTGAGTTGTTTTTTGTTCGTTTGTTTGTTTTTTCTTTTGTTGTTGTTCAAGGCTAGCACTCAACCACTGGGGTCACAGCTTCACAGCTTCACTTCTAACTTTCTGGTGGCTAATTGGAGATTACAGTCTCATGGACTTTTCTGCCTAGGCTGGCCTTGAACTATGATCCTCAGCTCTCGATCTACTGAGCAGCTAGGATTACAGGTATAAGCCACCAACGTCTGGCTACATTTCATTTTTAATTGATATAATAGCCATGCATATTTATAAGACATAGTGTGGTCTCTCAGTGTACATACAACAGGCAATGCTCAGATGAGAGTAATTAGCAAATCCACCATTTGGAATACTCATCATTCCTTCATACTGGAATCTTCCAATCTTCTTTTGGCTATTTGTAAATATATAGTGATTTATTGTGAGCTATTGTCACCTACTATGATGTGAATAAGACCTTAATCTTCCCAAGTGCTGGATGGAGAGTTCTCTCCTATCCTGGAGACACAACCACAGTCAGTCATTACAGGCTTCAACGGGCTCAGGGGGCAGCCACCTTCTCTCACCACAAACATTTAAAATCTCTGTGTATTTTTGTGTCTCTAAGGCTCTGCCTCACCATGTGTGGCCACCCGATGGTGCAACGGCTCCTATTAATACTGCCATACGTGGCAGCAGTGTACCCAAGTGCCACGCTCCCGGCTGCCTGTGTGGGACACAGAGCCTATATTTAGGCTTGCATCTGTAATTATGTACATTTCTCTGCCTCTCAAATGCATCTTTGCTCTGGGGAGAGGTTCCGCTTATGTAATCTCGGTTATTTTCAATAGGGTGAGGTGTGCTGCATGGAGGGGCTAGGCTTCCTCCAAGCCAAGAGAGCTGTGGTTGTGTCTGGACACAAACTTCTGTGGAAGTGGGGTGATCTGGGAAGAGGCCATGACCTAGGAGAGCAGGGTCACCCATGGGTCACGCTGGAGCCAGCCATGGCATCACAACGGTGTTTACAGTGTGGATGGTTGTCAACTGGGCTTCTAAGAGCTGGTTTGCCTTTGGACCATTTGTGATCTTTTGCAAACTCAGGTTCCCTTGAAAGAAGCAGAGCTGCTGGGAAATGGGGCTCTGTGTTATACTGCTTGTTAACTGGTTGTTGCTGACCAAGGATCACACCCTGGCCATGGAATGTTTTCTTCCCAAAGGAAGAACTGGAAAAGCCAAGGCAAGTGGGTGGCTCCAGAAGGATGAGCAGGCCCAGCACTGTGCAGAGAGTTGGTGACAAGGAGAGGCCCCTACTGTGGCAAGTAGAGGGAGGTCTCAGCTGCACCCTCCAGCCTGAGGCTGCACAGGCCCAGAGATGGGAGGGGCCAGCGTCACAGGAAGCTGGCAGCAGAAGAGAGGCAGAAATGGAGCAGGATGCCAAGTCTAGAGAGCCAAGAAATCAGAAGACACCAAGAAAGGTGATTTGGCTTACACAGAATAACACCAGCTTTCATTCATTCATTCACTCAACAAACACTGATAAAGGTACTAGAGAAACAAAGAAAAAATTCAATTTCCTTACAAGATAGGTGTGTGTGTGTGTATGTATGTGTGTGTGTGTAAATGTGCCATTAGAAAACAGGAAATGATAATGGAAAAGGAAAAAACAGAAAATAAGTCTTTGGGCTTCTTATCACTTAGAGACAATCCTTGATAATATCTGCTACATGTTATTTGTATTATTTGAACATAAAATGTCTACTTTTCATGGAGCAAGTTATTTTGTGCTCTGGCATGGGAAGTATAACAACTAGCTATCATTTAGCTGATTCAATCCCACCTTTGAGGGAGCTCATATTTTATTTTGGGTTTTTAACCCCAGAATTGGGATTATAGTTTTGGTAGTTTGTGTGTATGTGTGTGTGTGTGTGTGTGTGTGTGTGTGTATTTTGGTACTAGAACTGAACTCAGGGCCTTGCACTCAGGTTTTCTGCCATTTTAGCCATACCTTTAGCTCTTTTGCTTTTCAGTGGTTTTGTTTTTTGTTTGTTTTTTCTTTGCTTGTTTGGATGGTCTTGCAGTTGTACCCAGGCCTCAGACTTTGATCTTCTTACCTCTGCCTCTGTAGTAATTGGGATTTTCGGCATTCAGGATTGAATCATATTAACTATTTTTACGTAGTAATATTATTTAAGGTGTTTCTTTTTCTTTTTTCTGTTGGTCATGTGGCCTGTCCCTGAACAGGCACTGTCCCTGAGCTCAAGGCTAGCACTCTACCACTTGAACCACAGTGCCACTTCCAGCTTTTTTCTGCTTCTGTGGTGCTAAGGAATCAAACCCAGGGCCTCATGCATGCAAGGCAAGCACACTACCACTGAGCCACCTCCCCAGCCCCTTAAGATGTTTCTTATACCTCCAATGTCCATTGTAAGTATACTTTTAAGGAAAACAGGAAATCCCACCATAGAGATGTATTGTAAATTATTTAGAAATTTTTAGGATCATAAATGCTTTCCAAATAACCACTATTATGTGCCCCAAATTGTCATTTATATGCTAAAAAAATACCACCTAGTACTTTCATAAAAAAGGAAAATATTCCACGCAAAGAGTTGAAATATTTCCTATTTAAGAAGTGTATTAGGCCTGCCACCAGTAGTTCACGTGTATAATCCTAGCTATTCCCCTGAGATCTGAAAATCACAGTTTGAAGCTAACCCAAGCAGGAAAGTCTATGAGACTATTATTTCCAGTTCACAACCGAAAATCCCCAAGTAGAACTGGGTCCTAAGTTCAAGACCCCATACCAGTAGACACACACACACACACACACACACACACACACACACACACACAGACACACACACACACACACACACACACACACACACACAGAATATTAGAAGATGAGTCAGTAAAAGTTATAGTTTTGTAGTAAAAAATCTTCAATGTTATCTAATTTATTTTTCAAAAATCCTTCAAGCTGCTGTATTTCTCGTGTCTTTTTAAAAAAACTATTTCCCTAGCAAAATGCTGAGAGCCAGTATTCCAAAGAATAAGAGAAACAAGCACTTGTTTACTGCCTGTGACAGTTCAAACTTCCATGTATGGAAAGACTTTTAAAACTAGCAGAGCCAGCATTTCACCTTCTAAGAATTTGCTCAGGAATTAATATTAGAGATGTGTACAGAGATTTATGAAAAACAATATTTATGTCTGCATTATTTTTGTGCTTATTACATGTTAACTTCTAAAAATGGAAGCTGTAATTAGCAGCTCTGTCATCCTCAATTCCTTTTCCAACTCCATCTGGCTTGTTCAATAAGAATATTATAATTAATATATATTTTTTTTACATTGTGTGTCATCTCTTTCCAGAGCTCCTTTTTGACGCTTGCATTGTATTATAATCATGTTAACTGCAATTACAGAGAAATTAAGTTTTTTTGGTTTTCTCCTCAGCAATGTTTCTTTTATCTTCCTCCTTCTTGTATCTGAATTATTTATTTTGCTTCATTTTTCAGCCACCTGGAGTGTCTTTGGTCGTTTTTTTTTGTTGTTGTTGCTGTTGTTGGGTTTTTTTGTATGTGTTTTTTGTATTTTTTTTTTTTTTTAAGAAAGTGAAGGCCGTGGCAAATGTTCTGATTCCTTCCAAGTAAGATTACCCTCATTGAAGGATGATGCAGCTTGGCTGCCTTTTTCAATTCTTCATTTTCAAGTCTAAAAATCTAGAGACATTTTGTATGGCATAATAGGGTAGTTTCTTTCCTTATCTTGTGATTTGTGGATTAAAAAAATTTTTTTAGATTAAAAACCTACACTAAAGTAAATGCTTATGAGATTAAAAATTATTTTTGAAATTCAGACATGCTGCTATTTGTCTCCAAGAACCCTTGCAGGAGTCAACAGATCTGTCCCTGAAGGGTTGTCCCATCATCGGAGTCTTTCAGCTATACAACACCATTGCTGTAACAGGAACAGCAGCCATTGTGTTTGTGAGCATGTGAGGCAGGGTTCCAATAAAACTTTATTCACAAAAGTAGACAAACAGTTCCAAAGATGTAGTTCACCTTTTGATTTCTTTTTCTTCTGTTTTGGTCATTTTCTTTTCGTGTGTTTGCTTATTTATTTGTTTATTTTTGTTATCTTTAAGTAGTTGCACAAAAGAGTTTCAATTCAAATGTCAGTTTATGAGTACAAGATGTCTTTATTCATGTTACCCTTTTCTTCATTCTCCCTCATCTCTCCCAGCCTCATTCATCTCAGGGCGATTTTCTAACCCTTCTTGAATTACTACTATTTTTTTCCTTCATTTGTACTGCAGTCACTACTTCAAACCTCTTATCCATAGATATTTAATCCTTAGTATCTAGTGCTCTCTCTCTTCTCTTCTTACCATTTTTGTCCTCTTTTCATTGGTATCCAGAAGAATTCCTGGAGCTCCTTTCTAAACTCAGATTTCCTTTTCTACGCTATGAAGCCCATTCTATTGCCACAATAGATTGGTAAAATTCTGTAATTATGTTTTAAATTGGGATTTCAAGCATTTTCATTAATGAGGTAAAATATCTAATCTTATGGAAAATACCCAAATTAGAGAACTTGTTTTTCTTGTTTCTCAGAAGAGTTTTGCATGGCAAAGGAAGGAGTACTGGTTTTGATGTCACAAAGCAACCTGATTTTTTTTTTAATCCCAGAGACTTGTCATCTACCCATTAATTTTTTTATTATACGTATTTGCAGAGAGAAAACTCCTTACTCACTATGTGAACTTGAGACACATTCTGCTAGAAACTGATCTAAGCCACCTCTGTATTCTCTGGCTGTGCTATTCTAGTTTGGAGGCCCAGTGACTGTGGGTGAACAGGAAGTGAGTTCCTGGGATGGGAAATGCATTACCCGGAAAGGTGTCATGGTCTCAGGGTTGCATCAAGGGCTGCAGCATCTGCAGTCCCCTGCACAGCTGAGATGAACTTCCTTGCTGCTTTATACCCTCTTCACCCACACCCACCTCTACCCTCCAGGTAAGAACCCATTGACTCTCATTGGCAGGACAATGGAGTGCTCCGCTAGCATTTGCTGCTCTGCTATGACTGGACAGTGGTAGCTCAAGTCAGGATACCAAATCCAGTCCCTTGGCTCCAAACAACCATGTCACCATGAAGCTGCTCAGAAACACCTGTTCTTCTGGGCACTTATGGCTCAAGTGTAATCAGCTACTCAGGAGGTAGTGATCCAGAGGATCACAGCCAGCTGGGAGAGAAAAATTCACTCATCTCCAAAATAACCAGCACAAAGGTGGGCTGGAGGTATGGCTCAAATAGTAGAGCACCAGCCAAGCAAGCAAGCTGAGCAAACAAAGAAGACCTTACTTCCCCCTCTGCTCACACCATGGACCAAGTGACTGGGCCCCTGAGCAGCATGCTTCTTAGCAGGCTTTGCATAACTGGTGCTCCAGGCCTCTTGCAGTGCTCCACCCTTGCTGCCCACCAAACTTGCATCCACCATCTCCACCGTGGCCACCAGACCTCCAGCTCCGGCACAGTGACCCCAGAGGCTTGAGCCACTCCGGCCTACCAGGCAAATCTATTTTCTAGGATTTCCTTAGTGCAGAGTAAAAATGCTGCTGGGAGCCAAGTGCTGGTGGTTCACGCCTATAATCCCAGCTACTCAGGAGGCTGAGATCTGAAGATTGCAGCTCAAAACCAGCCCAAAGTCTTTGAGACTCTTATCTCCAATTAGCCACCAGAAAACCAGAAGCGGAGCTAAGGCTCAAAGTGATAGAGTGCTACCCTTGAGCAAAAGAAGCTCAGGGACAGCACCCAAACCCTGAGTTCAAGCCCCAGGTCTGACCAAAAAAAAAGCTTCTGGGGTCACCGGGTGAATCTGAAACAGTCTCCTTCAAAGGGCTCCGTCCTATGCAATTGCGGTCAGTAGTGTCCAGTTCAAAGTCTCCTTCAATAGCCCAAGGCACAAGGAAGCTTAAGTTGGTTACTGCAGATTTTCCCATCTGTAGGTTTGCAATCTGTGCTTCCAGACAATCTCTAAGCCCTTTCATGCTAAACTTCACTTTTCTGTACGTGTTCTTAGAATTTCCTTCAAACAAAAACTTGGAATTTCCCCATCTCAAAAGTCAGTCTCAGGGGCTGGGAAGGTGGCTCAGTGGTAGAGCTCTTGCCTTGCATGCCTGAGGCCCTGGATTCGATTCCTCAGCACCACATAAGCAAAAAGAAAAAAAAAGTCTCTCTCTCTCTCTCCCGCCCCCCCCCCCCCCCGCCCTGTTTCTTCTTTCTTACTTTTCTTCTCTGTTGCATGTCACCTGAGTGAGTAGCACCTGTTCTTGGAAAGTAGTCTGGGCTGCAATGGCTGTGCACAGGTTTTCCTTATATGTCAGCCACCCTGCAGGTAGCATGGGGGGTGGGGGGGTGGGGGGAGTGGGCTGAGCTGCAGGCCCCCAGCAGGCCCCACTTGAGGCTGAAATAAAAGCTTGGGTTGGATGCCTGCTGCTGCATAGGTAAACAAAACATACATTTGCTGAAAGGGGGAGGGGAGGGAGGGAAGAGTAAAAAAGAGAGAAAGAAAGAAGAAGAATGAAAAGTATTGATTATGTGGCATTGAAGTGCCTGGGGCTTTAACAGACATTCAAAATCAGACACATTGCTTAAGATCAATAGTAGGTTTTATGCTTCTGACCTAAAAATTACTAGTGCCGTGTCATTTACCCACAGCTAGCTCTGAGGGTATCTCTGAACATCTGGCCACGCGTGTCTCAGGTACCTGGGAAGCCATCTGCTTGCCTCTCTGCAGCCATCTCCCATTGAATAGGACTGTGGATAGACAAGGCAAAAGGGTTGGGGGAAATGTTAAATCCACGTTTTTCTGAGATCACCATCTGAGGTGATTCTGTGGAGTGTGGTGGCCAGAGGCTCCAAGGGAAGGCAGGGAGGCAGCTAGCAGGGATGCAGGTGGATTGTGGGGGCTCCAGAATTGGAAACCGTGCATTACTGGGGACCCAGAGTCCTCTCTTCATCTTTGAACAGCCCTGTGGGAGGGGAGGTAAACATAGGAAAATAAACATAGAATTGTCTTGATTCAATGGGGTCTAGCTGCAGCCAACAGGTGGACTAGAAAATTGCAACATTGGTGAAAATTTGCACATGTGCATGCATTATGTGACCCGTGCATATACACAGATGTGTGTGTGCATGAATACACACAGACTTGTTGACCAAAGGCAGACAGAAGCGGAGGTAGAGGATATCAATGTAGTGGCTATGAGCTGAAGGGCAGCAATCTTGGCTGCCCTGATTGCTAGCTATGTCTGTTGACCTGTTACTTAGTTTACCTGGGCCTTGATTGATGTACATGGGAAATGGGTATAATAATCTCTACCTCTCAGTATTCTTGAAGATCACAGCCATCAATGCAGATACAGCATAGCACTTGCAGGCTGACATTGGTAACCAGCAGGCTGCAAGGCCCAGCTAGAGTATAGCTGTGTCTCCATTTACCAGAGCCATGTGTGGCTGTTGATTTCAACACAGATTGCAGTTCCTTGGACTCAGGCAGGCCAAAGTGCATCCCAACATCCCAGACCTTTGCAGCCTGTAGGTATTGGGTTCCTACCTGTTATAGCAGCCACCGCACCAGACTCCACCATGTCACTAACGGTGACATGTCTTTCTTTTTTTGAATGCTGCCTTCCATGACTACCGGAGAGACAATCTTCAGCCTTCTGTGCCTGCTCTGTTGATAAGCACATGTGCATGTATTGAGAAGAGTTGTACAAAGTTCTTTGCCTTAATGTTGTGGCCGCCTCGGACCAGCTAATGTGTTCTGACATGCTATCTAAATGGTCCTCGGATCAGCATAGAGAAGAAGCCACCCATAACTCATGTCTTTTATACACATGTACTGGGGAATGCAAGGGGAAGAGTTATATTGGCCGTGAGAGGCTGAATAATACCGGCCGTTATTATGGAGAATCCAGGGTGGGCACATTCACTTCACATATCAAATCCGTCTTCAATGAAGCCAGTTCCATCAGCTGTCAAATTCTATTAAACATATCCCTCGGACCTACTGACCAGCTGACAGCAGAGAAACTCAAAACCATCCACCCACCATTAGCATCATAAAATGTGAAATCAGCTGGAAGGGGCGATAACAGAACTGAAAACAGAAGAGATGAAAATCTGCAAAGCCCTTGTGTCCTCTAAATAGAAACCCCAGGAGTTACAAACCCACCCATAAAATATGGAGGTGAAAAAAATAATAAAAGCAAACACAAAACAAAACAAAGGTCCGCCCTGTTGCAGGCTTCCTAACATGGAATATTTCTTCTAACCTTGTGTGAACGTGAGATTTGCATAAATGTTTCATGAGCTTAATACAATGCATAAACTGAAACGTTTATTAGGCAACATCTGTGCTGTTTGCCCAGATAATGCAGCGTTTCTTCCGATGACATACAACCTATCGTAAGGTTGGGGTTGTTAAAATACTCGTGCAAGGGCTGTGATGATATTTTACACTTTTGCATATGTTCTGATTCTAGCAGCGTATTTTTTAAATCACTCAAGAGCCTGACACGGCAGCACCTCAAAAGGTGTAAGGGCCCCGGAGAGACAGCATTGAGTTACCAAGGAATGGGACCCTTCCAAGAGGAAAGGGGAGATTTCTGAATATGGACCGCATACACGCATTACTGTTTCTTCAGTCTGGAAAGTGTGGACTTGTTTGCATGTAAGGGGAAAAAGTTCGATCTCTACCTAAAAACCCACCCGGAATCAAGTAGGTCATCGTGCCCAATGGCTTTGTGCAGCTCTAATCTGATCACGATATTGCTTCCATCTGGGACTCTTTAAAGCAAAAAACAAAAACAAAAAAAAAACACAAAAATTATGAGACCAATAATTTTTAATGAAACTTGGCTTAGCTCACAAGTGAGTCCAGCAGCCTGAGCTAGGAACATGACTTTTCTTCTTCTTAGCAGGGATGAAAGAGAATATCATGCCAATTAAGGAAGACCCTAATGGAGAGATGTTTTGTATTATCAATTTTACGCAAGTGGGGATGGAGGCTTTGTCTGTTTTGCCACATGTTGCTAAGTGAGTCTTCCTTCCCAGATGCATCTGTAAGGCCATCCTGATGGGGAAGTCTTTCTGATCTTGTTTTTCTTTTTAGGTGCCAGTACTTAGGCTTGAACTCAGGGACTAGCATTCCCATTTTTTTTTTTTCCACTCAAGTCTGTTACTCTACCACTCAAACCACACCTCTACTACCTTCTTTTTTTTTTTGCTGGTTAACTGGAGATAAGAGTCTCACATCTTCAGATCTCAACTGCCCCAGTAATTACAGGTGTGAGCTACCAGCATCTGACTTACCTTGTTCATTTGTTTTCTTACTTGCTTCTTTTGTCAGTCACGGAGCTTGTACTCAGGGCCTGAGTGCGGTCCTTGAACTTTTTCACTCAAAGTTAGCACTCCACCACTTTGAGCCACAGTTGCCACTTCTGGTTTTCTGGTGGTTAATTGGAGATAAGAGTCTCAGAGACTTTCCTGTCTGGGCAGGCTTGGATCTCAGCCTCCTGAGTGGCTAGGATTACAGGGGTGAGCCACCAGCTCCCGGCTGTTTATATTTTTTAAATTTAATTTTATTGTAAAGGTGATGGACAGAGTGGTTACAGTTACATATGTAAGGTAATGAGCACATTTTGGGGCCTGAACTCTGGGCCTGGGCGCTGTCCCTCAGCTCTTCAGCTCAAGGCTAGCACTCTACCACTTGAGTCACAGCGCCACTTCCAGGTTTTTTCTTTTTTGCTTATGTGGTGCTGAGGAATCGAACCCAGGGCCTCAGGCATGCAAGGCAAGCGCTCTACCACTGAGCCAAGTTCCCAGCCCATGAGCACATTTCTTGTCAAACATAGTTACCCCCTCCCTCATTTTTCTCCCACTTTCCCTCCCCCCCCACTCTCCCTCTCCCATGTTTCTTTTTTTTTGGGGGGGGTCCGGTCGTGGGGCCTGAACTCTGGGCCTGGATGCTGTCCCTCAGCTTTCAGCTCAAGGCTAGTGCTCTACCAGTTGAGCCACAGCGCCACTTCCGGCTTTTTTCTTATGTGGTGCTGAGGAATCGAACCCAGGGTCTTGAGCATGCAAGGCAAGCGCTCTACCACTGAGCCATCTTCCCAGCCCTCCTCTCCCATGTTGTAAAGTTCATTTCCAACACAGTGTTTTGTGAGTATCACTGTTGCATTGTTTTACCCTTTATTATTTGTCTCACTATTTTGTTGTTTAAATCAGATAAATGTATATACAAAACACAGGGTACCAAAATCAAAAACAATGACAACAGGGAATAAACCAAAGGGGGAGAAAAAAAAAACCAAAAGAAAAAAGAAATAACTTCACACAGTACATTAAAATAAACAACAAAGAAAAGCCTCTTGTTTCCATATCTTGGATTTTGATTACATCATTATCATTTTCATTTTATGTGGTCACATGTACATAGCTATTGAGCTATTGTGATCCTCTGCTCGGACTATCCTACACATATACTAATTTGGGTCTGGCTTACTTCATTTAAAATTATTTTTTCCAAATATTTCCATTTCCTTATGAATGGAATTCTTTATGATGGAAACATAGAATTCTATATATGTATATATGTTTTTGATGGGAAATTTTAGTAGAAAAATTTTGAAAGTTCTTATTCCCATAAACTTTGGAAGAATTTTGTGGGTAGAAAATGAACTGGTCTCTCTCTCCCTCACTCTCTCTCTCTCTCTCTCCCTCTCCCTCTCCCTCTCTCTCTCTCTCTCTCTCTCTCCTATTTCTCACCTATCATCTTTCTCTCACTTTTTTTTGTGTGTGAGAGGACTTGTGTCAGGATTTCAACTCAAAGTTCATGCCTGATCTGCTTGCTTATCCAGATGGTTTTCAGCCAAGCTTTTTTTTTTCCTGGTAATTTTGAAGGTTCTTCTTGTTCTTCTGGTTATTTCTTGCCTGGACTGGCTTTGAACCACAATCCTCCAATTTCATCCTCCTGAGCAGAAAAGAATTATAAGCATGAGCCACAGTGCTCCACTCCATTGGTCTATTTAGGGTGGGGTTTTCCACTATGACCAGTTGGCACCTTGTAATTCTGTAGTACAAGACTGTCCTGTGCATGGCTTGATGCTTCTCCCCACCAGGTACCCTTCTCCCCACTTTGTGGCCACCAAATTGTCAAACATCAGCAAATATAATAGCAAACGACCCCTCGTGAGGGGGAAGGAAACAGTTTCTCCCAGTGGAGGGGTTTAGTGGTTTCTAGTTTTTGGAAACTTGTTTACCGCTGTATCTGGGTGTCCCTTGCAGGATTATTCACTGGAAGACAAACGTAACTTTATTCAGCTCTCTGTGTGGCAGGAACAGCTCATGAATCTGAAGAGAGGCAGAGCACTGGTTCGGTTCTGAGGGCTATCAAGATGCTGCCTTCCATGGAGCCAGGAGGAGCTCTTGCTTGTACACACCCCAATCTGGGGCAGGGAATCTTCCGGGCAGCTTCCCCTGGCCTTTTGTGTTTTCCAGAGCTCTTCCTGCTATTTGGAATGACCTTGCTTATGTCTATATCTCAATGTGCCTTGGAAAACCCCACAAAGACAGGACTTTGCTTGTCTTAAGTGACACTTTAGAGGAATTGGGGGACCTTGTTACCAGATTGCCAGGGCTGAAACCTGAGCTCTACTGCTTATTCATTGTGTAGATCTTGAGCAATCACTAAATTGCAAGAATTTTTATTTCCTTCCTCTCTCAAGTAATAATAAAACAACAACAACAAAGGTTAGTTCCTAGCCAATGGGACTAAATGAGATAATACTGTACAAGATGCACTCCACATATATGTTATTATTAGCAACCCCTGTAATTATGCCAGAGTAGTTCTCTGCTCAGGAAGAACCACAATAAAATTTACTAAAATGAGTGAATGAATGAATGAACAAGCAAATTCTCTTGTGTCTTCCTGTAATTTGAAATTCCTTTGGTCACAGTTGATCATTAACTCTCTAGCGAATCTTCATTTCTGTGTTATTACAGTGGGGACACAGCAGGCTGGTCAAATGTTTGTTCTCAGCAAGCCTTCACAGTAATCCCAGCTAGATGGAAGGTCCAGGGCTGGGGAACAAGGTTCTCCCATTCATATTTCCTGGTGACATCCACGGGTGGCACATTCTTGGGACTTCCTGGCCTCTGCAGGGACTGCACTGTGCTCTGAAAGCCCTCCTCCGGCTGCCTCAGACATTTTCCCATTCTCACAGATTTGTGGGGCACCCCCAGTGCCCCCAACCAGGCACAAACAGGAGCCTGCAGAAGGCCTGCGATGGGAACTAACTGGGAATATCTCTGCCAAGGAGAGACAAGGATGCTGGTGCCCGTGGCATCCACAGCCTCCGCCCACCGCCAAGTGGTAAATCACCATTTGTAAGAAATGCACTCAATCAGAGAAGAAAAGGAGATGTAATTATGTCGTTTATAATGAATTCTGAAGGAAACAAAGAATTTAAGAAGAAAAAACTCTGGAGACAAGCAGCGAGTTGCAGCCTTTCAGATGAGATCGTCTGAGAGAGAGTCTGAGCTGCCCTGGAGAAGAGGCATGGCTGATCAAACATTTGTGTGGATCATGGGAGGCCTGCTGGCCCTGGAGAATGCTCTAGAGTCCTGGCCGGCATAGCCTGACTTTTATTAAAGAAATTATGCGCTCCTCGAAGCTTCCATTCACATCAATCATATCAACTTTTGGACAAACGCATCTCTCTGGGGAGTGGGTTCTGAATCTGCCTCATAATCTTCTTTCTTTGAAGTATCCAAGGGCTTAAAGGAATGGGTCAATATCTAGGGCCTCTGGCTTTTGAGGGAGGGGCTTGAAAGGGTCCTGACTGGGAGAAGGTGAGGCCACCAGCATGTACAGCCCCCTCTCAGGCCGCCCACTTCGGTCTATCCTGTTAGCGGGGCTCATATTGCCAGCTGCCCAGCCTGGGTGAGACTCCTAAGGTCCCTGCTGTCTCCTAAGACATGATCACTCCCTTGTCCCTGTAGCTCCAACACAGGCCACACCCATGCAACTCTGTTGTCAAGAACAAAAAGTTTCTAAAAATAGGATGATGGTATTTGTTATACTAGAAGATAAGGAATACTGGTAAGTAGCTTCTTTGGAAATTAATATGGGTAAGTTTATTATGAACTTTATGCCTTTCACCAACATTTCCCAAGTAGGTTGCTGGTTCAACAGCTACCCCAGCACCTGGGAATTAGGGTGCAGGCCCTGTGCTAAGCACAATACGGGCTTCCACAGGCATTCTTCATGCTAGCCTCATGAGATAAGTAATAGTGTTCTTGTTTATTGGATCCAGACTCTGTGTTTTAACCTATGAGCTATTAAGTTTTTGTGGCCAAGTGAGTTTGTAAAACTCAGAGTTAGTCAAGATTAACAGGTTTTTTAGGTAACTACAGGAATTCGCAGCCTTTTAATATCCCAATGACCATTAGAAATCTCCATGAGGAAAAATGGAACATGTAGACATGCAACACAAGATGCATCTTGTCCTACTGGAGCCTGGCTAAGAAGGCATAGCCCCTACCTTGTGGGTTAGACACAGTGTCACCAGCCTGATCATTGTCTGCGTCAGTGGATTCATTATATTCATAAAACCCACCTTGAAAACTGCATACATTGGGACTGAAATATTCACACAGAGCCAAGTTTATGGCATGCTATATACCAAAATCACAGGAATATTCCAACAGGAGCTTTGATTGCCTATGTTAGCTCAGCTACCCCTAGTTCCTTCTTCATGCTCTCTACAACAATTTCTAGCCTAGGATCTCTCAGCAGAACTTCTACCTTTAGCAAAGGTCAGCTAATTAGAGCTCAAAGACTAATTCCAGCCTACCACCTGTTTTTGTAAACAAAGTATTATAGAAGAAAGGCATTGCCATTCACTTACACATTGTTTATAACTTTCTTTAACTGACAACAACAGAACTGGTTCATTGTGACAGAGGCTGTGTGGCTCACAAAACCTAAAATATTCAGGGTTTGGTCTTTTACAGAAAAAAGTTTGCCAACCTCTGCCTTAAAACAACTTATTTTCAATCATTATAGAGCTTGGTTGCAACACTCAGTTTCCCCACTAGGGGTCACTGACTAACATAATCATTAATTTAATATGAGGCAAGCTATCATTCTGATTGATCTTGACTTTATGTTCAAAATCCCACATGATATATATTTTCTCCAATGAAGAAAGGAAAAACATACTAGCATACATAGAAATGAATGTGTGTGTGTGTGTGAGTGTGTGTGTGTGAGTGTGTGTGTGTATACCACAGAGCTTGAATTCAGGGCCTCATACACTCCCTGGGCTTTTGTGTGAGTTTGAGTTACTCAGAATCCTGAACCGCAGCTGTCCATTTGTCATGTCTCAAGACCTCTTGAGGTTATTAGGCTTTGCTGGGTGGCTCTTCTGACTGTACCTGGAATCCTGTGGGATGCAGTCCTGTTGGGACAATCAAGATGTTTCACCCATATGTTGGCAGTAGATGCTGGTTTGGGATGTTGACCAGAGTCCCTTGGCTCACCTCCATGTGGCTGTGAACATGGTTTCTTCATTGAGGATGAAAACTACATTTCCTCTGAATTCTGAGAGTCAAAATAGAGCACAGGAACAGCCTAAATCCAAGGGGAGAGGAAACACTGCCTTCAAATTGCACCAAATTTACAGCTACCTTCAACCCACTATACTTGAATTCCTCTTACCCTGGCCTCATCAGGTACAATCTGGTCAGGTACAATCAACATCTCACCCAAGTAAATGATTCTCATTACGCTGTCTTCAAGGTGACCCCAAACTTAACTTTCCCTGGACATCTCAGTGTGTGTGACAATTGCAGCCTGTTTATAAGGTCTAAAGGAAGGCATTGTTCCCTCCCCCTCTGCCATTGTATCATGCTTCCTAAAGCAATTTCATCCTGGTTCTTATTTCTGTTCTACAGCTCTTCCTCCTTTGCATCTGAATATTTCCTGTTTGTTCCTTTTGCTGCAGAGTAGGAGACACCTCTTACAGGAAGTACTTCCTGCTTTAGGCCCATCGTGCAGCCAAGTGCTCTCATTTTAATGGGATTTCATCACACCCTCCTGCCATCCAGTTACTGCAGCTCTCCTCCCAAGTAATATTGAATGCTGTTTGTCTATTGCTAATCTCCTTGTGTCAGAGGATGTATGCAGGGAGCTGGGACTATGCTTATATTCTCCTGTGTCCTCAGGTGGTGCTTAATGGATGAAATATCTCTACCTCCTCCTATATTGCTTTCAGAATCTATACCATCAAAAATGAGGATCAGAAGGATAGCCATGAGGAGATCAGCGGGAATGGCCTGAGAGCCCAGGAGAAGAGAAAGGGAGAGAGGCTAATATCAAGATGGTAGGCACAGGCACTCTAGCTGAGCATGAGTCCTGTATCACTCACATGAGGTCATGCACTTTAGCTATCCCAATGGCTTCCAGAGACATAGTAAAGACAAGCACTAATGAATGTTTATTCATATCCAAGAAGACCTTATGATTTGGCACTGCTCCTCAGGGAAGGAAACTGCAAAGATGTTTTCTTTGGACTCTCCTGAAAAATGTTCTAAAGCAAACATGATTTTTTTTAAAATAAAGACCAATCCATAAATGAGAAATAAGAGGACACATAACAAATCTAATAGTGCCCCAACCCCAAACACTTCCCTAGAGCTCCCTAGGTCTGACATCCCAGTCAGGTTGGGTGGCCCAACCCAACGATCACCGGCCCCCAAGCTGAGCTGAGCCAGGGATGGACAGCTGGGCTCCTCCGATGGGCTGGAACCTTAGGGCTGTGGATAAGAGAGTTTATTCATAAAAATGGCTGCGTAGGAATTTCCCTCCCACAGTTCCCATCCTCGCCAGAGTACAGCAGACTCCAGGCTGTGCCCTCAAGAGTGGCCCAACTCTGGGTTAGTTGTAACAAAGCCACAGGTTTTCTGTATCTTACTTCTCTACTTCTTCCTTACTCTGCCCAGAGCAGAACATTAGCCCTCAGTTCACCTATTTCTTCTGGATCTTTCTGGCCTCTCTGGATTCCCAGTTTCCAGAGCAGTGAGGATCATCTACGCTCTGACGTCGAGGAGCCGAGAGAGCCAAAGCAGATAACCCTCCTGAGCTTCCTCAGGCACCGCATTCACACACCAGCAGTCAGTCACAAGCAAATGAGTGTGCTATTCCTCACATGATAAATTTCACATCAGTCCTGCTGACTTGGGCTTACTCATCGCCCAATAGCGTTTTTCTTTGTTAAGCTTCTCTGCGATGATCACACGTTTTTGTTGAACTGACGGTAGAAATATTCCACAACCAACAATGCCACTTCAACCCAAGGCAACCCAACCTTTCTGTAAAGGAGGCCAGTGAGGTGCCGTTGCCTCTGCCAAGGGTATTTCAGAGCTGCCTTGGCATGCAACCCAGGGACAGGCTCTGCACCCTGTGCCTGTGTCTGTGACCCCCAGAAGTGAGTGGGGTGCTGCTGAGGAATTCTATTCTGAATCCAAGGTTTTGCTGGGTAAGATGCAGGGACCCCATGAGGCTGTTGATTAAAACCCATGGCAATCAGAGGACTGTGGCATGTTCTCAACTCCAAGCGATTATACTTTTTCTAGTCTGTGTTGTCTGACCCCCTCCAAGGCCCATTGGAGGAGGCATCTTTGATTTTAGCTGGTCAAGCCTAGCAGTCAAGTGATACTCCGAGAAAAGGCAGGGGGGCGTGGACACTGCTGACTGCTGGGCTTGATGAGGGTAAGAGGAGACCCCATGGAAGATGGGACTGTCTGCCCCTCAGGCAGCAATGGAGCGAGTCACAGGGAGGTCTTCTCACTCTAATTTGCACGCTCCACACCAGCAATGAGACGGAGCCCTCTTATCAGCTGGAGAACTCAGCCAGCTGGTCAGGTCGCATACCACACAGTGGCTGGCCCTGGCCCTGCTGTCTAGGCAAGAACAGGCCAGTCTTTGTTCCTGGGTGACTGGGTGTGCTGCCGAGGATGGAGGATCCAGGGTGGGTACAATTATGGGATTTTTTTTTTAAGGCATAGAAATTGTATCTCCCAACTTGAACCATGGGAAAATAAGTGGAAGGAAATATGATGTTGAAAGAGGCAATGGGGTTGTTTTTATTGCTAACAACTCCTCTTCCCAAAAGTGACCCTATGAGTTCATGAGCCTCCCGCTGTTGCACACATACCGCTGCTATCAAAAACAGGCTGTTCAACTTTTCCAATGAGCTTCCCCTCCTCCAATTTGTCTACCTACCTATTTATTTATTCATCTATCTATCTATCTATCTATCCACTCATCCCTGTATCTATCCATTCATCCATCAATATATCTATTCATCCACCCATCTACATATCTATCCATCCATCTACCCACTTTAGCTATTCATCCTTCCATGCATCCTTCTATCTGCCCACTTAACCATCCATTCATCCACTCCAGTTACTTTCCTATACCTCCATCTATCCAACCCCTGTCCATCCACCTATCTACCCATTTATGCATTCATCCATCCATGTACCCATGTATCCAGCTCACTTATCCATCCAACAGATATTTATCAAGCACATAGTAAGGGGATCCATGAAGAATAATGTTCAAACACATACTATGTGTTCATGCCCTGGAGAAAAAGACTCATATGGAGCCAAAATTCTATTAGGAGAGATGGGCAGTAAACAAGTAACCAAGTAACTAAACAAAAAAACTATGAGGTAATGGTAAATACCCAAAGGGAGGATACGCAGAGAGTCCTGGAGTGATGGGGAAAGGCTCTCCCCAGGAAATCAGGGTTAAGGCAGCACCAAGTGTCGAAGCGGCCAACATCGTGATGGCAGCGAAGCACACACCAGATACTCCAGAGGGATTGTGGAGTGTCTCTTCTGAAGTAGCCCCAGCCTACTGAGTTTGAGGTGCAGAAAGAAGGCCAGCCAGGCCGAAACAGACCGCGCGGAGCGAAATCCACTCATTCAAGTGAAAAACAACACACATCGTCTAGAATAAAATAACCCGGAGCAGGGGATTCAGCTGAAGTTGCTTTAAACCTTCTGCTAGGACTCAAGTGTTGGCAGCAGTTCAGATCTTCCTGTGGTGCTAGCACTTGTTTAAACTCTTGGAGATGCTAACTCATCGCCTCTAATACTGGCCAGCTTCTTGAGCATCTTGGGACAGAGTGTGTCACAGAGGGGCAGGGACTGGGACAGACAGCCCTCTCCCTTGGGTGACATCTTCCTGAACAAAGATCCTGCATGTTTGCTGAAGAGTTGGCACTCTGTCTGCCAGACAGCATCGTGCGGCGGCTTTTCCCTCCCGGCGGCCGCAGGCTTCTCCAGCTGCCTTTTGCCGAGCGGCATGCAGGACGTATTTCAAACCAGGAGACTTTGAAGTATGTGTTCTCTTAAGGCTTAACAATGTCAAGCTTCATAACCCAAGAGCTGGCTTGCTAGCTTCCTACTTTAAATTGCTCATAATTTGAAACATGCAAACATTTCCACTTTATCAAGCAGGGCTACTAAACATATTATTGCTGGGACCTGCATGTTTTATGGTCTCCATACAGCCAGAGAGCTGAGTTTTATTAAAATAGACTGTTAAGAGGCTCAACTCATTATGGAATCTTCCAGGCCCCAGAATGAAAGAGTTTTGTTTATTCTAAAAGCAGAAGAAAAAAAAATTAAAGGTTGGGAAAAGGATGAGGAAGATGTGTGTGTGTGTGTGTGTCTGTGTGTGTGTGTGTATGTGTCTGTGTGTCTATGTGTGTGTGTGTGTCTGTGTGACCACAAGTTAAAAGCAGAGACCACCAACAGTCTCAATCATGGACCCCCACTGCCTCTTCTAGCCCAGTTCACTGTCAGTCTCTTGTCCAAGGACCAGTATTTGTTTGTGGGTCTGTGAATCTGTAATTTACAGCAGCATTGGATCTGGTGAGAGATGAGTAGAATTTAGCAAAGAAGGACAATTCTTGGGCTGGGGGTGGGGGAGAACCGAGGCTTAGAGCCTGCATGTCGAGTGCAAGTGTACCAGGTATATTAAAAATGAAACCTAGCAGGGCTCATGCCTGTAATCTTAGCTATTTGGGAAGGCTGAGTTCTAAGGATCAGAGTTCAAAGCCAACCCAGGCAGAAAAGTCCATGAGACCCTTATCCCCAATTAACTACCAAAAAAAGCCAAAAGTGGAGCTGTGGCTCAAGTGATAAAGTGCTAGCCTTGAGCACAAAAGCTCAGTGATAGCACCCAGACCCTGAGTACAAGCCCCAGGACTGCTACAAAAAGAAAAGAAAAAGAAAGAAAAGAATAAGGCAAAAGAAACCTAATGAACAAACCTAATGGCGCACAAAGGTGTTTTAAGAAGCTTGATGATGCCAATGCTGGCCCCACTGTGTCTGTCCTTCCTTTTGTTCCTGGACTGGAGGAGAGGGCATGATTTAATGACAGTAAGGACCAGAGCAAGTAACCAGGCCACTCCTCAGCCTCCAGGTAGCTGCCTTGGCATGCTGGCCCAGTGACAGGGAGCTGTTGTAGCAGGCTGTAGCTTCCTGTATTGCACGGCAGGGCTAGACCCCCTGGAGAGGGACCCGGATGTCCTTGCATCCCAGATAAGTCTATAGGTAGACTGCAGCCCCAGATACTATCTAGTCATGATTACATAAAAGACCCTACCTAAGTGAGACTCACTGAAGAACCTCCCAGATGAGCCTGGTCGGTCAACCCACAGAAATATGGAGGTCAGTGAGTGATAGCTAGGGTCTGAATGGGTTGGTGAGGTCACAATGGATAACCAACGCACCATATTTCAATTACTTCTCCCTCTCAGAGGCTTTGGAAACGAAGGTCGTGTGGGGCAAGGAAATCACAGTGATGCTGGTCATGAATACAGCTGTTCTATATGGAGTACACAGCATAGGCTAGGCATTATTTCTGAGTGTTTATCTGGATTTACGTATCACTTAAGGCAGATTTTACTATGGTACCCACTTTACAGATGAGGAGACTGAGGCTCAGAGTCTTGTTCTGGAGTCTGTCATTTAAAGTCTTATATGCTACCACTCCACAGCCTGACTCTCACAGCTAGAGGCCTAACATTCTTGCTAGGGCTAGAATGTGTCCCTCAAAGAGGCTTTCTCAAAAATTTACCTCCCCCCCCAGTGCAATCATGTCTGGAGGTGGAGCCTCATGAAGGGTATTTAGGTCCCACAAATTATTGTCAAGTAGAAAAGAGCATGTGGCTGCCAGCCATTGCCCTCTCCCTCCTTCTCTCCACCTTCAATCGTGGGATGACGTAGCACTAAGGTCCTTACCTGATGTCAACCTGCACTCTTTTACTCCCAGGCTCCAGAACTGTGTGTAAAATCCACTCGTATTCACGACGAATCACTCTGCCTCCTCAGTATTTTGCTTTAGCAGACTAAAAGAGATGAGGACGATCATACCGCTGCTGTCTACATGAAGGCACACACAGTGAGTGCTCAGTGCTTAGTATAACCACCCCAGCAGCTCCTCTCGGTTTCCACATTTCAGCTCACATTTATTAAGGGTCATTTGGTTGCGGAAAACTGCTGGAGCATAGCAACGTCTCTTCCCCTGCAGAAGCCTTGCAAGTCTCAGCCAGTTATCCTGTGGCTACTCGTGAGTTTCTGCGGGTCTCTGGGGCAGCAGATCCTTATACCATTCCTGCTCCTGCTCAAGGAAGCAGTGTTTATGAAATGTGCTTATGAATGAATTACATGGAAGTAAGAAGGGAAGAAAGGTTGAATGGGTGGATGGATGAAGAGATATGTGAATGGGTGCCTAGATGAGGAGATTTATGGGTGGGTGGATGAGTGGATGGATGGATGTGTGAATGAATGTGTGTATGGATAGATGATAGAATGAATGAGTGGATGAATAGGTAGATGATTAACTGATGGGTGGGTAGATGGATGGGTAGATAAATGGCTGGAACAGACGAGCAAGCTATGCTCTGATGCACATATATTTCCAGTCTTCTCTAGAATAATTCTTATTGTACTTTTAATTTTATATTTCATCTCTCAGTGACTTTGAATTTGGCCTGAATACAGGGCAAAGAGGTGGATGACTAAGATCTGGCTGGGAGGAGGTCGGAAAGGTGTTAACAAGCTATAAATGACCTTCCCTAGCCTATTCAGGCATAAGTAATGTTCCCAAATTGCCTACAGTCAAAACTGCCAATTCCAAGCTGATTGCGATGAATCAGGCTCCCCCTACCCACAATAATGTGATCAATTTCTCATTTCGCTGAATAAATAAGATGGAAGATGGGGAGCTGTCTCTGACCCAACGTTAACCTTCTGCCTCATTATTCATATCAGACCTATGGCATACATGTAAGAAATCCCTGGTTCAATTTGAGCTAATTATTTGTTAGGACTGAAAGCTCTGTGAAGTGTTACTGATGGTACAAGTGCCCAGGGACCTCCAGGCAGAAAACTCAGCCTGAGAAAGCCTTTGTCTGGAAGGAGGAAGGCCAGGAGAAGCAACCTTGCCTTCCTCCATCAGAGGCTTACGGGGGCACCCATGTGCCTGTATGTGTTTATTTCCCTCTGAGTATCATGCTGCTATTCTGTGACATTGCTGGTTATGGTTAACTTGCATCTTATTGTCATATGAAGTGAAGATCACCCTCATAAGTCACATTCCTGGGAGCTACAGAAATTGGTCCTAGTGCACAGGAAGGGATGGCGATCACACCATGTGGGGATATGGCTTGTGCTACCTGCAACGATGCTAGGTGCTGTTGGCATGGTCCAGGGGGTGATGCTGGCTTTCCTGAAGTAGGATACTGAGGGTGGCCTCTCTAGTATGGGCCTGGGGGCTCAGCAGGGAAGTCTTGGCTTGTCCTCGAGGGAGGTTTGTTGGAAGGCTGTGACTAGCTGTGCTTTCCAGGGTCTGTTTGAAAATCATCTTGGTAACTCCCAGGAAATCATCTGAGACTAGAGGGGGCAGACTAATTTTAGATACAGCAAGAGAACAAAAGTGGGGCTGGGCGCATAGCTCAAGTGCTAGAAAGTTTGCAAGCCCTAGATTTGATCCCTAGCATTCAGAGAGAGAGAGAGAGACAGAGACAGAGACAGATAGACAGACAGACAGACAGACAGACAGACAGAGACAGAGAGGGAGGATATCTCTCAGAGTAATGAGAGCTTCCACCATCTCACCTTGGGAAACATCCTCCCTTCCTCCTTCCCTCCCTCCCTCCCGCCCTCCCTCCCTCCCTCCCTCCCTTTTTCTTTGGTGTTGTACTGGGGCTTGAATCCAAGGCCTGGGAACTTCCTATTTCTTATTCAAGACTGGTGTTCTACCACTTCAGCCTTGGTTTCACTGCTGGCTTTTTGATGGTTAATCTGAGTCTTATAGATGTTCCTGTCTGAGCTGGCATTGAACTGTGATCCCCAGATCTCAGCCTTTTGATTTTGTTTTTTTTTTTGGGGGGGGTCCGGTCGTGGGGCCTGAACTCTGGGCTTGGGCGCTGTCCCTCAGCTCTTCAGCTCAAGGCTAGCGCTCTACCACTTGAGCCACAGCACTACTTCTGGCTTTTTTTATTTTTGCTTATGTGGTGCTGAGGAATCAAACCCAGAGCCTCATGCATGCAAGGCAAGCACTCTACCACTGAGCTACCTTCCCAGCCCCAGATCTCAGCCTTTTGAGTAGCTGGGATTGTAGGTGTGAGACACCAGTGTTTAGTTTCTGAGATTTATTTAATAAACATGTCAGTTTTTAAAATCAATAGATAATATAGGAAATGAGTCCAGCCCTGGGCTAGATGTGGAAGTGGAGTAACGGAAGGACCAGCAGCAGCAGATTCTGTGGAGAGACAGGTGTCATCCAGTGAGAGATGAGTTAGGGAAAATTTACAAGCATACAGTGAGAGATGAGGTGATGAATCTGGGGGCTAAAGGATGAAGAGAGATTCAGGAAAGTGTGGGCAGGGGGCTAGGAAGATGGGCAAGAAGAGAGCCTGCCAGAAACAGCATCATGTCCAATATCTCTGCAGTAAGAAGGAACATGGCCTGAGGTACTGAGAGGTATAAGTAGGTGGGACTCCATCATGGATGGGACTCCATCCACTTGGGGATGTGAATGTTCCAAGTTGAAAATGGGACTCTTTGTCTTAGAGTCTGGGATTATAGGCAGCCCGAAAACAACCAGTGTACAGGGGGTGCCATAGATAAAAGTTATATCCAGGAACTTTGGGGGATTTATCCCAAGGTCTCTTGAAGCAAATGACAAAATGGCCTTTGCATCATAGGAATATCTTAAGTTCCTTGATGTAGTGGCTTTGCCAAAATGGATACAGGCAGGCAGGAAGACCCCAGGCTACCCCAAGAGACAGGCTAGGGATGGGATAGTTCCACTTTACAGCACCTGGTTTCACCCAATCGGCAGAGAAATCTAACCCAATGTTGTTGTTTTCCACCATGGAAAACCTCCATTCGGTTTGAAAAATTGGAGAGGCACCAAATTCAATGTCCAGAATAGAAAGCTCCAGCAAAGAGCAAAGTTGGTTACTTTTAGATCAGAATTATTCCCTAGGGAGCAAACCCTATGTATCTCCTTGAAGGAGCTAAGAAAGTTGGGTTTCTGCACACTAGTGACCCAGCATCTCCCCAACAGTGGAGATCCAAGATGGTTTCCTTTCCTGGCATATGAAGGCCTAGCTAGGTAAGCTCCTCAACGTCCTTGTGGATCTCTGACCCAGCCACACACCAGCCATGTCATCTCCCTTGGGGAAGTGTGGGTGTGTGGTTCCTCTGTCTAGAACATTCTCCCTCTGAATCATCCACTCCTATACTTTCCTCAAGTCTCTGCTCAGGTGTGACCTCTTCCAAGGGCCCTGTCCAAAATACTCTCAACTCTTTACCTGCCGCTGCTTTCTCCTGCCAGGCCCTGGGTTTCCTGTGGATAGCTCTGTGATCAACCTCTCCTCTTTGGATATGAACACCCTGAGAACAGGGGACTCTGTCTCCTTCACCCCTGGGCCTCCAGTGCTGTTTCTATAAGGGATGTATAACTCATGAATAGATCAAAGGTAACATCACTGCTCCATGGAGGATGCTCAGAGGAGCCTTGCCCACATTGGGAAGATGTGTGGCATGAGAAAACATAGCCGCTCAGAGGCTCCTAGTGCATCACTCGGCCCCCCAACCTAGGTGTCAGGGGCTCCCTCCCTCCCTCCCCAGTCCCTCTGCATCTCCCAGACTGAGATCGGACCCAGCACAGAAGTGAACCCAGTACAAGTCTGATTAGATGACGAACCTCAGAATGATCTCAACAAGAAGCCACGTTGGCTCCCTTGGAATGGGGACCAGACTTGGACTTTGGCTGGAGGGACATGTGGGCCATGGGAAGTAATGGCCCTACTATTCTCTGAAGTATTGTTTATTGCTTGATTATCATATGCCCCAAACTGTCTAATCATTTCACACTTACCCCATTTAGTTCTCACCAAACCCCCATGAAGGGACACTGTTAACTTCCATGCTTTAGGTATGAGGAAAAGGAGAGCCAGAGAGATCAAATAATCATCTCAAGATATAGAACAAGGATATAAAATGGTCAGGATTTGAATCCAGGCCACTTGCCTACAAGGCTGGTTCTGGGTTGCCCTGTGATAGGGACTGAGCAGGTGCTGGAACCCAAACTTGTGAGTAAGTAGGAGAAGGGCCTCGTAGATACTGTCTACAAATAAGAAAAAGATAAGGAGAAGGAAGGTGAGGCTTCTCCGTGGGCATCAGCCAAGGGAGGCAGGGTGAACAAGCTGTCCAGGTAAGGGGGCAGGAGAAGCAGAGAAGTAGCAATAGCCCAGCTCCAAGAATAGGATGCAGGGTCTGAGAGGAGAGGCAGTGTGGTGGGAGGTGCGAATCTGTGGGCTGAAGGATGGAGTGAGTCCAGGCTGAGTCTGAACAGGGACTCAGTCGCCCAATCGCAACGACCCCATCAGGGAGGCAGGGAGGCTGAAGCCCTGCCCCAGAACCCACTCTTGGCTGATGCTTGAGAACCACATGTACCCCAGACATCTTCGTCAAGGTCACACCAAGTCCCCCATGGGATACCCATGACCCTCATCAGGTCACACCATAAACATGCCCCCATTGTGTTTCTACTCCTCTGAAAGGCCAAAGCAAATATTTTCTGAGCCTGGTGTGGCTCCGAGGTAGTGACAGGGTTGCTGACCTTGAGTTGTTGAGGCTTCAGGGCCACATGGCAGCCTTCCATCCTGATGGGGAAGGGTGGGAAAAGAACTTGTACTGCAAGAATTGGCTTCAGTCCAATCCTTTCTCCACCTTTCATGACCCATTTAAACACTGTTTCCAAATCTCTCTCACTTTCTCTTTCTTTCTCTCTCCATCAACACAAGGATTTGAACCGAAGACCTTACACTTATTTGGTGAGTCATATCCCTAGTTCTTTGGTGTTCACTTGTCTACAGATAGGTTCCCTGGCTTTTCTCCCATTTCTTAAGAGTCCTCCAAAAACCCATAATAACCATTCACCAATGGGCCGACATGGTTGCAATCCAAGAATTATTCCTGAGTGGTCCAGGGTGAAGCTGGGCATCCCCCTCTCCCCACCCTGGCCAGGAGCTTAGCTCTGGTCAGGACCAGAAATGCAATCCAAGCTGAAGTTCACATAAATAAAGAAAAGAAGTGACCTCTCCACCATCCTACCCCACCCTCTGTTCTAACCCAGAGCCGGGATGGGTGGCGAAGTACCTCAATAATTGTTTTCCATGGAAGCTTGGTCTAAGTTCATTCATCAACTTCTATGTAGCAGATTCAGTGTGTGGAAAACTTGAAGGAGTTTCTCAATCTAAAGGGGAACATAGTGAGACACAAACCAGGCTTTCCTGTGGTGGTAGGGAAAGTCCCAGCATCCCCCAGGCCACTCTTCCATCTGGAGCCATAGGCTCACTTTTTCCATGGTCTTATCAATTTCCGATAGGCAGGGACGAATCCAGCATTTGAGAGAGAGGAAACCCTGGGAAAGCAAAGGCCCACGGGTTCCTCATCTCTGCCCCTGCGCCAGTGCAGGCAGAGACCCACAGAGGCTCAGAGCTGATGACTGAAGCCGCAGCAGCAGGATCTGTCTCTCTCTTCTTCCTCTCCACAAGTGCACTCTGGGAAGGCTGATGGACAGGAAGTTATCACCAATAGAAGACCTCAGATACCTGAATGAAGCCTGGCTTGCTCTCCTAGACTGGAAAAAGAACTTCTGAGAAATTCTATTTTATATTGATATATATATATATATTATTTGTATAAAACATTGGACTTCATTATGACACTTCACACATATATGTAATGTGCTTTAATTATATTCTATTCCCATTACCCTCTTTATCCCCTCTTTCCTCTCCTCTCCTTCTTCCTGTCCCATAATGGTCCCTCTCCAACTTCCATGTTTTCTATGGTCTAGATTCTGCCTGTGAGAGAGAAAAAAATGTAATACTTATCTTTCTAAGTCTAGTTGATTTACTGTTCCAGCCATTTTCTTGCAAACAATATAACTTCCTTCTTTTTGGCAGAATAGAAATCCATCGTATATATGTACCATGCTTTATCCATTCTTGCATTAATGAAAACACAGGCTGACCCCGTAACTTGGCCACTGTGAATAGTGTATTGGGCATTTAGGTGTCTATTGTGTGTAAATTTGTATTTTCTGGTGTGTATACCCCAGAAGCCTCTCAAGAAACTAAACATTTCCATCATGGCTGCCACTACCACCGATGATGAGTGAGTGATCCCTTTTCTTCCACATACCTTTTCTAATATTTTTGTCCTTATTTTCTTGATGATTGCTTTTGTGACTGGGATGAGAGAATGATATTTGTTTCTCTGATCATTAAAGATGCTCAGCGTTTATTCATGTATTTGTTTACTGACCATCTGTACTTCCCTATCTTGAAAATCTCTATTCAGTTCATTTGTCCACTTATTCTTCTGGGAAATTTTACTAGTAGCTTTTGAGTAACTACTATTTGTCACTCCTGCACGGGTAAGTGGATCGTGTGACCAGTGCTGCTAGCCAATGAGTTGTTAGAGGAAGCGACATGCATCACGTTTCTTGGATAAGAATTTAATTTTGAATAGAGGATCTTCTAAGGCTTTTTCCTTCTGGAATTGTGATTGGCAGTGTGATGATGGCTGCACTGATCATTTGCATGCCTGGGGGACTAGAGCTGAGTGTAGCAGATATAACTATGCATGTGTATGGACTTAGGTATCTGAAACTTGAGTCTGTTGTTATTGTCATGAATCCTAAAACATGGTTAGGAACTATATGATCTCTCTCTTTCCTCCCTCTCTCTCTCTCTTTCTCTCTCTCTCTCCTCTCTTCCTCCCTCTCTCTCTTGCCAGTCATGAGGCTTGAACTAGGGCCCTGAGGCTGTCCCTGAGCTTTGCACTCAAGGCTAGCACTCCACCATTTCAGCCACAGGTCCACTCCCAATCTTTTCTGGTGATCAATTGGAGATAAGAGTCTCACAGACTTTGCTGCCCTGGCTGGCTTCGAACCTCAATCCTCAGATCTCAGTGTCCCAAGTAGCTAGGATTACATGCATGAGCCACCAGATCCCAGCTATATGATCTTGACAAAGGAGAGGAAGCTGTGTTTTGAGTCTTATGACTTTGCCTTGCTCTTTCCTCCTAACCTCCTCCTAGTAACAGTGGTAGGAACTTGATGACCTTGAACTATTTAGTTAGATGTCTAAGTTGCATTAATGTCTAAAGCAGAAGAAGCAACCTGGCCTTGGCACTACGTAGTCTATGGAGCCAAAGAGAAGTGTGCGAAGTGTCTTCCCATTGTCTTTGCTCCACTCTCTGTCCTTCATTGATTCTAAAATGCCTGTTTGTTCACACCCAACACTTCTGACATAAGGTAGCAATCAGTGCTACCTTCCCAGTAGTTGGCAGTTTTTCTTTCTCAGCCATCTATGGAACAATGCCGTGTCTTACATTCAAATGGTGTCACATTCACTTAAATACAGTAGATGGCACTCAGTAAGTGGTAGACATTATTCTTATTGCATATTCTTTCCCAATGACCTTTTCTGGGCCTGGTTTACATCTAGTTAGTGGTAATCATCTCAAAGGAGTGGACGACAGGAACATGTTTTCTAAGTATTAAGTGCTCTGACCATGAAGTACGTGGCCCTCGCTCTCCAGGGACACTCCCTCCAGGAAGCCTGCCTGACTGCACTCACTCAGCATGTGCTCAACATTTTGTTTTAGAGACGTTCTTGAGGGTGACAGTATTTAAGGTGTGGTAGAAAATGGCTTAGCCAGATGCTAAGGACAATGCTCTGCTGACGCCAGGGAAGCATAGAAATCCTTCAGTGAAGATTTAGCTAGACAGACTCAAGTTAGAATGCCAGCTTTGCCGAGCACTGGTATCTCATGCCTATAATCCTAGCTGCTCAGGAGGCTAAGGTATGAGGATCACAGTTCAAAGCCAGTCCAGGCAGGGAAGTCTGTGAGACTCTTATCACCAATTAACCAACAAAAAGCCAGAAATGAAGCTGGGGCTCAAGTGGTAGAACACTAGCCTTGAGTGAAAACAAACAACCAACCCAGGCCCTCCGTTCAAGCCCCAGGACAAACTCACCAAATCAAGAAAATGTCACTTTTGTTTTTCAGGAGTCAGGGGACCTTGGTGGGTGGTGTATTTTTCCTTTCATGGTCTTGTCACCTGGAACATAGGCATTAGTAGATTTCTTACAGGGCTATTGTCATGACTAAATAAAAACATGTATTCAGGGCATGCACAATGGTGTGGTCCCTGATGATAACCGCTGTCCACAGCTGACCATCACGCAGCTGGCCATGTGGCCAGTCCCAATTAAGGTGTGTTCAGAAAACACAAGATGAAAAATGGAGTATAAATAATCCACAAATGGTTTTCATGTTGATACAGAGATAACCTTGTTGAAATGGTAATTTTCTGGGCTTACCGGCCTAATGAAACTCTGCTATTAAAGTGAATTCATACATTTCCTTTCCCTAATTCTTCTGTGAATATTAGAAGGTTTTAAATCACACCTAAGCCCTGAATTATATTCACCTAGATCAGAACAATGTTTGGTGGCCTGGACAGATAGACAAGCAGATGTCTCTTCTGCAAGAGGATTTACAGAAAAATAAGGTTTGTCACAGGAAACTTCATGGAGGAGAAAAGGAGAGAAATCATTAAATGATTCAAGTGGCCACATGATTTTGATATAAAAGGGGCCAAGCTCTCCACACAATCCATTGCGCATGTATGGAAGAGTGCTATGTTTCTCTTTTGCTTCCTGTCCTGCACTCTATCCGCAGTCACACTGGGAAGGATGTGTCTCAGGTGGCAAGGGTGATGCTTTCTGTGACCTATTTGTCCTCCTTGTTAAAATGTCAGCTCCTGAAGAGCAAGTCCCAGACCAGTTACGATTGCTGCTTTTATCCCTGTCACCTGTCTGGTACCTGACTCAAGCATTCACCAAACATTTGTGCAGAGCAAGTTAATTCTTCCAGAATGTCATAAGGCATTGGAAATTTTATTGCGGTTGGTTTGTACCAGGTTTTCATTTGGGTGTAGTGAAGTGTAGTTTCTGGGTGTAGTTTTGTTTTGGTCTGTCGTGGGGCCTGAACGCTGGGCCTGGGAGCTGTCCCTCAGCTCTTCAGCTCAAGGCTAGCACTCTACCTTGAGCCATAGCACCACTTCTGGCTTTTTCTGCTTATGTGGTGCTGAGGAATCAAACCCTGGGCCTCATGCATATAAGGCAAGCGCTCTACCACTGAGCCACCTTCCCAGCCGCATGTGTGCAGTGTTTTCTAGGAGCAAGAACTTGACCTTGGAACTGTGTAAACTCAGGCAGGAAAATACAAATCCTCTTAAGCCTCACCCTTCCTATCTGGTGAATGGGAATATTTCTATTTCCTTCATATTAGTTTTACAGGGCTCTTGGGTCCAGACAACAAAAGTGGGCAGATGTGGAATGAAGAAGCTGAGGGATGAAAACCTGGCTACTTAGCCCACCATAGCAAAGGCCTCTCTACAGCCCACAATGACACCATCACTGGTATAAATGGATGCACCTGCACTTGGATAGAGGTATGTATTTCTATTCACCCTCTACAATCATTAGAGTGGGGCCTCCAGAAATGTCTTATAGATGACAAGTCTCAGGGTGTAGGACAGAGACTAGTCACTGTGAAGAGGATAGGGGTGATCGCGAATGTGTTCTTCAAAGACAGAGAAGTCAACCAGAGGTCATTAGAGAAAGATGGCTTTGTTGTGGTGGGGAAAATGCCTGACTTGTAACTTCTTCGGGGTGAGCTTCTTCGGGGTCTCTGTTTCCTCATCTGCAAAGCACTAGAAGGTTGGTCCCCAATCTGACTGTATCTTGGAGAACTGTTGAAAGATGAGAATGACTGTGGAGGCAAAAATCACTTTATGAACTGCAATGCTCTTTACAAATGCAAATGGCTATTGATTATCACTAGAGCATCTGCCAGCAAAATCAGATCTCTTGTGAAGCTGGATCAATTTCCAGAGATGCCATGAAGAAAGTCTGAGCCCCAAAAGCCAAGACCTTCTAGACAGCATAGACATGGACATGAAAGATTTTCACACAAGCAGAGCCCGCAGGAGCAGAGCTGAGTGTGCGCCAAGAGTCCTGGGCAGGTGCACACTCAGACGCCACTGCTACCAGCTTGTTCTTTAGGCACCACCTTGGCCTCAGGGATGTCCAGGTCTGACCGCCTGGGACTCTCACAGACCTAAACTAGAAGCCAAACCCTTGATGACAACCCTTGATGGTGCCTTCCTGCAAGCAGCATGTTCCAGTCCCAGGGAGAGATGTGGTTGGCTTTTTTGTTTGTTTTTGTCTTTATAAGTGAGTATTTTTTATTTGTGCTATATGGGGGGGAAATGGCTAATTTGAATGCAGTATGGAACTGTTCTTATGAAAGCAGTATAGGAACAAGAATCTGGTGGGTTCGGGTTGCTCTGCTACTTGAACTGGGTCTATGTTGACAGCTCATTCAACAAAGGTGTACCATTTTGGTTTTAGAGGTAGCTATTTTTCTATGGGCTACAATAGGAGAGATGGCTGATTTGAAAAAATAGTACAAAGCTGTTCTTAGGAAAGCAGTTTAAGAGCAAGCTTCTGCTTGGTTCAACTTGCTGTACTACTTGAGATAAGTTAGAGTGGTGTGCTGAAGGCAGCAGCGGAGGTCTCTAGAAAATGGTTGGCATGGGTCTCAGGACAGCAAATATTTCTTAGGCATAACATATTGAGAAGTTCTGTGTATTAATGGAAACATGTGGACCCCATTTCTACAAACTACACATGGATGGAAAAATGAAAGAACACTTCAAGCACTTCATTCTAGGATTCATTTTACCTAGAACATAATAAAAAGAAAACCTTGGAGGGAGGCAGAAAACATATCATCTAGAAGGTTGTATCTACCCAGTCTCTCCCAGCATCCCCCCCTTTGGTTTAGGAGGGTAGAAGAAAGAACTGGAATGAAAAGAGAAGACACAGAGTGACAAGCCAATCCAGGAATCTGTCCTGTCCTTATTACCCATTGTCTGAGTGGGAGGTGGGAAGTGGGGAGTGGGGACGGAACCTGAAACACTGAGGAACTGGCTCTTCATCTGTCTTAGAGCTGGTTCCAGGCTGAACTCAGCCACAGGGAGCTTCAGAGTGGATTGTACAATGCATCAGACGAAATGCATGCTAAATAATGTTTAATTGACACAGCAGATTGTTTACTTTCGAATAATTGCACTAAATCACGGTGCTTAAAAAGTACTTAGACTTTGCAACTTGGCTCTGCAGGCCCTCTCCCTGGGGATTTTTGTGGGGAGGGGCTGGGCAAGGGAGGGAGTCCCTCAGAGTGGATGGAGGTATTCAGCTGCCGGAGGATCAACTGGAATGCATGTCCTCAGCTAGCAGAACCCCCAGGGCTGAGGTGATTCCTTACACACATGCCGTGGGCAGCCCAGGTGGAGCAATCTGACTTTCAGAGGAACAAAAGAGGCCTGGACACCCATCTGAGCGCCCCCCACCCCCAGTGGACGTCCAGGACACTACTTGTCTGCCCTGTGTATCTGTCTGCACACAACTGGAGCAGTGTACTAAAAACAATGGAATTTTTCTGTCCTGCTGGTTAAGACACAGGCTTCTGAGGACCCCTGCCTTTGTGTCTGCACCCCAGATGCTTCTATATCCAGGAACTATAGAGCCAACACCTGGCACTGACTCTCTGGGCGCGTCAGCATCCTCAGGCTCACACCGCCTTGGTTGTTCCAAACTATGACATTCTATATCCTCACCCTTGAGGACATCTGATGGAAGGGGACACAGCTTCATTGTAGGATGGCCCTTGTTGGACCCCAGCCCTCTCCATCCATCCCCTCCCCCATCCTGGCCACCCAAGCCCCAGGCCGGGCTGTTGAAAACATTTGGCACTGCAGGAAAAGATCTAAGCTTTGTAATATGCTTCTCCAGGGCCTGTGAAAATATCTGAGAACTGAAAAAAAAAACAGTTTTGGCTCTAAAATACGAAAAGGAACTCATAGAACTGAAATTAATATAGGTTTAAATGTCTACAAAGCCATAACATTACGTCAATTGCTCAGGCGTAAGCCAACTCAATTTGTATAAAATTATGTTCAATGTGGACTGCGAGTGTTTTCATTTATTTCATATGGTGAATGGGAGGGGGGCAGATTTTGGCAGCCTGGGCCATTAGTGCCCTGAACCCTATAGGAGATACAGTTCCAGTCCTGGAACCCCAGGGCTTCCGATGGGACCAAACAGCTGACCACACCCCTTCTCCAAGAGCCTAGTTTTTAATTTTACTTTATTATCAGTGTGTGTGTGTGTGTGTGTGTGTGTGTGTGTGTGTGTGTGTGTGTGTGTGTGTTTACTGGGCTTGAACTCAGAGTCTGGGTACTGACCCTTAGTTTTTTCACCCAAGGATGGCACTCTCCCATTTGAGCCACAGCTCTACTTTTGGCTTTTGTTGGTCAATTAGAGATAAGAGTCTCATGGACTTTCCTGCCTGGGTTGGTTTTAAAGCACGATCCTCAGATCAAGGCCTCCTGGGTAGCTAGGATTATAGGCATGATTGACACAGTGCCTGGCTTGATTTTTAATATTTGTTCTTTAACCCCGAGTGTTTGCTCAAACCCAGTGTCAGCCCTCTATCCCTCTCCTTCAGATCACCTGCACTGACAGTGTCAACTGTCACCTTCCTGTGGCTGGCTTCCAGACCTGTGTCCTGAGCTCTAGGCTCAGACTGGGCGCCAGATCGGTCCCTCTGAGTGTGGATTGAATGTTCCCTCCTGTTGTCCTGAATATGTCCTCCTCTGCACCTCCCAAAGCCACCTGGCCTCACCCAAATGGCTGTCCCCTATACTCCATCACTCCTCATCCTTCCTGTTTCCCAGAGTGCATATCACGTCCACCCCTGGGACTCTGAGTCATTGCCAGCAAATTCCTCTTCTTCCTTTTTGTCAAGAGTCCACTGCATTGCTTGCTCTTTCTTCGTTTTCTTTTGTAGTGCTTATATTTGCCTTTTTCTTCTCCTCCCCAATCCAGCTCAGCCCAGTGCAGGCGTACAAATAGGGTTCCTTTCCTGTCCCAACTCTGTCCTACTGGTGTGAATGACCTCCAATACAGGGTGGAGAACAATTCCCAGGATATGTCTGACCTCAGAGGAAAAGATGGATGAGATTGATTATTGATGCCTGCCATGAACACAGAAAAGAGAAGGTTGTGGCACAAAGTTTGCCATCCACAATCTAAGTCCTTCCAAGTTGGCCCCTGATTTGAAGCAGGTGCTGCCAACAGGGCCTTTCCAGCCTTAGTCTTTCCTTTTTGCATCCTTACAAGTCATCATTTGCATTCAAAAGGTTTCTTGCAGGGAAACCCTCTCTAACCTTTTGCCCGCTGTGGGATCAATTGAGGCACCTGGATTGTTGGCATCCACAGCCCATTTGGTCTGACCCCAATTTCCTTCTTCCTTTAATTTCCCACCAGGCCCTAGTTAGTGCCAGCACCTTGCTCCAACCTGGCCATCTCTTCCTGTCCAGTCTTGGCCCTCCCATTCCCACAGTATTGCTCCCCATCTTCTACCAGCCCCGAATCCCCTCCTCTTTCTCTTGCTACTAACTCACACATGGGGCTCCACTTAAAGATAACTAACCTACTGAACATTTATCCTGTGGCAAGCATGACTCTAAGCAATTCACCCTAGTTAACTCTTTTAATCCCCATAGTAGTATTAAGAGGGACACTACTTGAGTTCTCCCATTTGTATTATATCGAGATGGGGTTTCACTGTATAGCCCAGACTGGCAGGGAACTTGAGTTCCTCCTGTCTCAGCCTCCCCCAGAGATGGGATTACCAGTGTGCACTACCATCCCCAACTCTTGAGTTTTATGGATGAGGGAAGTGAAGCATAGAATAACCAGCCTAAAGGCACACAGCTTATAAGCAAGAGTGTTGACGTGAGAAGCCGGTGGTTCTGGCTGCAGCCTCTGCACTTTGTATATCTTATGTTGCCCCTGAATTCTCAGTCTCCCAGGCCAACCTTCTCCACTCAGCCCTCCTGTGCAGTACCAATTATGCGTGTCACTTAGCTGTCACTGTATGGTGCCTCTATTTCACCCTTTCAGCCACTTCAGCATGGGTGACATAGGTGCGGGGGAGGGGGGCTCTCTTTGTGTGGACTCTCTTCCTTTTCTCTTTTCATCTCCTCCCTCTGTTTTTCGTCATCTCTCTTTCTTTTTGCCCAGTCTCATCATTTCCCATAAGAGAGAATTTGGGGTAAGTCTGGAATTAACACACACAAAACCCTCTTCTTTGGACAAGTGGTCTCAGCAGCCACCAGAGAGAGCCAGGAGGCTTGTGACAGAAGGTTCTCAGACACCTTTATGACCCTTGGTGTGCTCCCAGCAATCCTGGGAGAGGGGATGTCTCAAAACAGAGCCCATTGTGTTTGCAGGCTCTGTTTGTGGGCTGGAAATCACATGGGTGTTTGGGGGGTAAAGATGAAGCACCAAAGACCACTGGCCACCAGCAGGAGCCACAAAACAAGAAAACTGCACTAGTGAAATGAGTTCGTTACCCTTTCTGACCTGAGAGTTTGGATTACCTGAGTTCCTCCAGAAATCCTAAATGAGTGCAATTGCCAGCTTCTAAATTGGGCATTTGTGGACGCCTGCTGGCAGGAAGAAGAAAGGTCCGCTGTGGTGCTGTGGTTTGCCTTGAAACCCAGTCAAGCCCCAAATTCTAAACACAAAGCAGCTGTTGGTCCAGAATCTGAGCTGGGATGTTTCATACCGATGCCTCTTCCCCGTTTCCCTTCCCCTGGCCAGCCCTTCTCCTTTTCCCCCTCTCTCTTTATTCATTACTCGAGTGCCAGGAAAGCTCAGTGTGAATGAAAATTGGGATGGATGTGAATTCAAGCCTGCATTATCTGCCATAGACGATCAGGGATTGGGGCGGGCCTGTGGCGAGCCATCCGGGCCGCCCTGCTCCAGAGCCAGTGTTTATAGAAGAGAGGAAAAAATAGAAATCGATCTATGGCATTGGTACAGGGGCTGGGTCAGGCGGGGCAAAGGATTCGGTTGCCACTCTTTCAGCCCTGAGAAATGCCAGCTGATCTCTATCAGGCCAAACTGGGGTATCTTTCAGGTAAATCTCCTGTTCCACGCTGTGAGCCAGGGCTCTATTTTCCGATGCCCGGGCAAAGCAGTCCACCACCAAATCCACCCTGATCGGGTGACATCTCAGGTACTGGGGCAAGATGGGCATCCTGACGCACCCCTCCCAGTGAGGGTCTTGAGGCCCTCTCTCTGGAGGAAGGGCCCATCTCCACCCAGGCCTGTCTTCACAAAGCTATGTCACCTTCCACAAAGTCCCATGGTGCTCAACCTTCTCCTTCCAAGTGCCCAGATCTTGAATTCTCTGCAGTGGGCGATTATACGCAGAGACAAGCCAGCACACTTCCCACCAACCTCCTCAGAGAAGGTCTAACTGTGGTGCACCTATTCTTGTCAGATACCATGGATGGCTCATTCTACCAACTGTTCTCATTGAGTGGTAGGCACTCTATTTTTCCCAGTTCACAGATGGAAAGGCTGAGGTATGGAGAGGTGCCTCCCCAAGGAATCGCTTGCTGCTCAAGAGACAAGAGTAGGGATTGAACAAAAGTCTTCCTGATTCTAAAGTCTGTTTTTTTGTCCCACTGCCAACCTACCTCCCGCCATAGAAATCCATCCTAATATTAGTCTATGTGTTATTTCAGGATGTCTAAATATCAACAGGCACCGCCTCCAGCCTCAGACAATGAAGCCATTGGACAAAGGCAGCTCTGGTATGTTCTTTTCCAGCTCTGATATTTCTGAGATCTTGTGTCTGTGGATACACTCAGAGGCTTTCAGGCAATAAATCAAGTTGTTTAGAAATTAAAAATAAGCATGGGAGGGAGCGACTCACAGAGTCTGAGGCCTTTAAGCCATGGTCTATAAAAATACAAACCGGTTCACTGTTGGCAGAGGTGGTGCCAGGCTTACTCTGTCTCTCACGCTGGCATCCCAAACAAGGCTAGATAGATGGAACCTACTCTGTATGTTGGGCCCTCAGTTCAAGTGGTGATCTTGTTGGCCTATGGGGCAGGGTTAGATGGGATTTCCTGTGGGGTGTGAGGAGGGGCCTAGAGTCATTGGGGCGAGAGCTAACTGGGAAGCGGGAAGACTTGGCAGGGTCCCATGGTGTTTTCTTTACATAGAGAGCTCTTTGGAGCCAGTTCTCCAATCCTTTGCTCCAGTCTATGACTCTCACCTTCCCTCTCCTGCCCCCTCTTCCTGCTCTCCACGAGTGTAGCGGGAACCTGGCCAATTCTCGAGAGAAAATGAAGACATTTCTCAAATGGCATGTTCCAGTGGGCCAAGCGCTGGCAGCCAGAGTCTGTGGGGAAGTGGAACCGATTCCCTGTCCATCCCCTAAATATCCTAAGTATGTTCTCTTCCTGGCCGCAAAACCACAGCAATGTCTCCCTGCCTTCCCCTCCTCTCTCGGACCCCGGGTCTGCAAGATCAGTCCGCCAAAAGGTCCCAGAGGCGCCACCACTGACAAGGGAGGGGCAGGGGCCAGCCTGGCACTTGGCGAGCCTCTGGGCTGGCGCTGGCACTGGGCTGGCCATCAAATGCACTTTCCGCTCTGGCCGCCATGCCAGAGCAGCTTTCCAGGGGTTAGCGGTCTGTGTCACGGGAAGGCCTTCTTGCCCCTTGCTCCTGTGTCGGGGACTCCAGCCTCTGTCTTCCCCTGGGCGCTGTTGGGCATGGAGCTGGTCTCCTCACACTTGTTCCCAGGTCCTAGCTATTTCTGACACTATGTGGTGACCCCCTCAGAAAGCCACTTGCGGCATTAGCCACTCGAGTGCCTTGAGAACAGAGAAGATGAATGGTTTGGGAACTTCTTTGGGGTAGTTTGGTGGAAAGGGCTCAAGAGAAGGGTGCCAGTCCCCACCTCCCAGGAAAGTCTTGGTTTTATCCCATTTTACATGTCTATTCAGACCACATTCATTGTAGGCACTGTTAAATCCATGACAAACACCCTGCTGACATCCCAGGTTCTGTCTTCATGGGGGTCTTCAGTGTGACCGGGGACACCATTGGACAATTGGACCCATTGGGGAAGGGCCTCTGGTCTCGAAGTACATGGAAGGGTTAGTGACTGTTGAGTGACTGTTCATAACCGTCCACAAAAGTTTTTCCTTGGGTCTTGGGGTAGGATAAAGGTCTTCTAATGTCACTTTGTATTGGTCTCTCCTGATCTCTTTCTTGAGAGAACCCTCCAAATGCCAGTGCTCCCAGCGTTCTGGAATTTTCTTGATGCTTCACTCTCCTCAGTTGGGTGGGCGTCAACTCTCTTCTGGTGGAGGTGGGATTAGAAGTCATGTAGTGAAATCCACATCTTCATCCTTTCAGGATGTAGGAAGGGTGAGAATATCCAGCCTACAGACTGTATAAAGTCCAAGAAATCATTTGGTTCATGACAAGACAGACATATATACTATTGATCATTTGTGATAGTCTGTGAATGATGTTGTAAATATCCAAATAGTCCTTGGTGGGGGGAAAAAAAGGTTTCCCACCCCCAGAGACCGACCTTAGTCCACCTCTGGTGGTCTCCTCATCCCTCTCAGGTTAACCTGATGCCATCATAAACTCTCATCTCAATCCTAAGTCAGATCCTCTTAATGCCTCATTTTGGTCGTTGGTATCCACATCCTAGGGTCACCCATGTGCAACCATAGATTTGACTTACCTGGCACTATGTCTGGCATCATTTAGGTATGTCTGCTTCTTCTACCTCTGTCCGACTTACAACCCTGCCATGGATTTCCTGAGGCAGGCCTTTGTCTTGCTCCCGCAGTCACCACTGAGCATTTCCTCATTTCCTCAGAGAACGTGTGCATTTCTGCTGAGATATGCTCTGGTCCTATTTCCCAGCTCAGATGGCCTTTTCTCTCTCCTGCCTCTGCATCTTAACTCATCGCTACTCATATAGTAGATTAAAAACATGCTTCTTGACAGGCACCCATGGCTCCCACCTGTAACCCTAGCTACTCAGAAGGCTGATATTTGAGGGCTGTGGCCAGTCCAGGCAGAAAAGTTTATGCGATTTTTGTGTGAGTATATATGTATGAGTGTTTATGGGAGTGGGTGGGAGGGAGCTAGGGCTTGAACTCAGGGCTTGGACACTGTCCCTAAGATTTTTTTTTCTCACTTAAGCCACAGCTCCACTTCTGGCTTTTTTGGTGCTTCATTGGAGATAAGAGTCTCACAGAAGAGTAGAGCTGCAGGCAGAGTTCACCAGGAAGAAATAACCACAGTACATTTTCTTCTCACAATGCCACAGCCAAGTGCATTCTGGTGCCTGAGTCAGGGAGCTATGGCAAGATGATGCTGCTACTTTAGAGTCCAAAGATGCATACTAAAGGATTGCTAGTCACTTGCCAAGAGTCAACCAAGGCAAGAAAAATTGTTGAATACCCGGGACTCTTAAACAAATTTCAAAGTACTAAAACATTGGTCTCACCATCAGTGATTACTTCTCACCATCATTGATGTACATTGATGAGCATCAAAGTGCAACAGGTATTTCTGTCTTAATGGCACATAGTACAGGGTGTGTCCTACAACTAATAGAGACTAGATTAGATATAATATGGTACACATCTAGCCCTCTACTGGTAGCTTATTTGGTCCTCTCTGGCAAGTGAATGTAGGTATTACCATCATTCCCTTTTCTAGCTACTTGGGAGACTGAGATCCAGAGGGTTTTGGTTTGAAAGCAGCCTGGGTAGACAAATCTGCAAATCTCCAATTAACCAGCAAAATGCTAGACTAGAGAAGGGGGCTCAAGTAGCAGAGCATCAGCCTTCAGCAAGCAACCCAATCAAGAGTTCAGCCTCTGAATTCAAGCAAGGAAGGAGAGAGGGAGGGAAGGAGAGAGGAAGGAAAAAGAAAGTAAAGAAAGAAGAAAGGAAGAGGAAGGAAGGGGAGGAAGGAGGGAGGGAAGGAGGGATGGAAGGGAAGGAGAGGGAGGGAAGGAAGAAAGGAGAGAGGGAAGGAAGGAGAGGGAGGGGAAAGAAAGGAGAGAGGGAGGGAGGGAAGGAGGAAGGGAGGAAAGAAAGAGAGAAAGTAAAGAAAGAGGGAGGGAAGGAAGGAAGGAGGGAAAGAAGGAAAGAAGAAAGAAAGAAGGAGATAATGGGAGCAAAGGAGGAGGGGAAGAAAGAAGGAAGGAAGGAGACAGACAGACAGAAAGAAAGAAGGACAGAAGGAAGGAAGGAAGGAAGGAAGAAGAATCTCAGTTCTCTCTGTGTCTCCTTCAAGCAGCCCACCAGGACTAGGAATGCACTGGCTGTGCTGCTTTTCATCTGCTGTAGGTGATCTTGTTGGTGTTCTGGGGGGAGCTACCACTACTTCTTGGATCTTTTTGAAACCTTGAAACCTCAGCCTGGCTGCTCTGAATCTGCGTGTGCCAGGCTGGAGGCCCTGGAGCATCTCAGCCCCCTCCAGGACTCTCCCTCCATCAAGTGTCAGAGGGGACACAATCTCCCCTCTTGCCCCATCTCTGCTGCATCTTGGCAGGAGAGCTCTAAGCAGTGCATTGCTTCCTGTTCTGTAGTTACAAGAGGATGAAACACCTGGGCAGGAGATGAGCCCTTGTGTTTGCTGCCCTTCCCTGCCTCTGGCCTGGCCCTGCACCTCCTCAGAGAACCACCTGCACCCTGTCCCATCTCAGAGTTTACAGCTGGGGAAACATAGCCCACGTGAGCTGGGAAAGGCCATCCTGCAGGATGGATGGAAGGGTGCTCTTCCTCTGGGGTGCCCAGATGATGTCCAGTGTTGATCTTTACACTTGCTGTATGGTGAAGATCTGCTAGATTCTAACACAACACCTGGTGTTGTTGGGACAGCGGCTGTCCAAGCAGGCACAGGGATCACCATGGTCCCCTCAGAGACCTGAGTTGGAGAAGCTGACAGCCCCATGCCAGCTTCAAGCTCAGGACCCCGTCTTAGAGGCCCACTCAGGGCTGGAAGTCCTCTAAATGTGTCCCAGGAACCAAGCCTACAGATAGAACTGGTTGATACCATTGCTTAGGCCTATTTCCTCCCTCCATGTTTAGGATGCAATTGGCAGTGGGAAGGAACCCCTTGTTGCATTGTTGCCTGCCTGCTTTAGGAGGTGTCTCCTCCTGTTTTCTGGCCTTTTGCAGGCACCCCTCTTCCTACTGGCCCCATGTCATGTCTGGTCTCCCCTGACCCTCACAATCTGTGCATTAGCCTCTGATCTCTTTGCAGCTCCTTGCAAACTGTCCCCACCCCCTCCTTTGCTCTGCCATGGACAACCAGCTCTTCTTCATCCTCCACCCTCAGCCACTTTCTCCAAGAAGCCTCCAGGCTTGCCTCATGCATACCCTGCATCATCTATTTGGCAACTGTTAGCCATATGACGTGCGTCTGCCACACTATGAGCCCACACCTGCTGGCTGGCCAGGTGTCCTTTCTGTCTCAGTGCCCAGTACTCAGCTTGGTCCACACAGGTGCTTATGGCACTGTGGAGCAAATGGGTGTGGGCCAGGCCAGGCTGGGCCAGGCAGCCCAGCAGACAGAGGCCAAGAGGCCGAAAGCATCACAAGTGGGGCCAGGAGAAAACAAGATCCTCCTGTGACAGCCAATGAAGTCACTGGCGAGGAGCACACCCGAGAACTATAAATAGCCTTGCAAGTCATGCATATTACATTAGGGGTGTTGGTGACAACTTAAGTATATTTCCATAAGGTTCCATTATATTTACGTATTAGTTAATGGATACTTAAAATATTATGTTACTGTAATGCTCATGTTTTATTAGCAAACTATCACATCAAATGGAGTAGCTAAGTGTGATGGAAAATTGGCTCCACAGCTAGATTTCTGTATTTTCACACTGAATTTTTGATTTCCAAGTCCCCACCTACCTACTTACCTTTGGCCAGGAGGTGATTTTCTTCAGAACACCTGTGATCTCTGCCCCCCACCTGACTGGGAGGTGGGAGAGTGCCGAAGGGGACTCAGTAGAGGGCAAAAGAGTCAGTCTAGGGCTTCTCTAATTAACTCAGCTCAGCTCTTCAGCGTCTGTGTAATATTGGGTAAGTGTCTTGTCCTTTCTGGGCTCCAGCTACTCGCTTTGTTAAATGAAGAATTGGACTTGAAGGTCTCTGTATTAGAGTTCTTCAGAGAAAAAAATCACAGAGAAAGGGAGAGGGAAGGAGGGAAGGAGGGAAAGAGAAGAGAGAAAAGAAGAGAAGGGAAGGGACATACAGAGAGATTTTAAGGATCTGGCTCATGGAATTGTGGTGCTAAAAGGCTAGATGTTTTCAGAGAAAGCTGAACATTAGCAGTCTGGAGAAAAGGTGGCATTGTACCTTCAGTGCAAAGGTATATGCAGGCAGAACTTTCTTCTCTTCAGGTCTTCAACTGATTGGTTGAGGCCCCATCCATATTCTACAGGGTAAGCTGCTTCACTCAAATTCCACTGCCTTAAAGATTAGTTACATCTTCCACAAGTACCTTCATAGCAGTATCTAGACTAGTATTGGACCACTGGGTACACATGGCCAAACTAACATCATAAAGTAAATCATCACACTCTCTAAGTCTCCTAAGTTTCTAGGGGACCAAATTCTGGATGATCTGGCTTAGAACTTGATCTCCTTTGCTGTGGACTGGGTGACCTTTAGTGATTCCCAGAGCAGACCATCCTCAATTTCCCCATCTGAAAACTGGGAGTAGGCTCAGATATCAATGACATAAATCTTATGGGCGTGTTGCAAGCGCTGCCTATTAGCAAAGCCCTATCTTGTCCTGGAGAAGCTTCTAGCAGCAGCTCGGGAGATGTGGGTGACACCATGAATGATATAACGAAGCAAAAACATATTGAAAACTATGTGGTAAGAGTCATGAAGTAAAGAAAAGCAAGATGTGGGCAAAAGGGCACCCCAACCTTATTGATGGGGCCAATAATGTGATGCAGACGCAGGGTGGAGGGGGTAGACAGACGGGGGCCTATCCCCAGTCTGGTCCCCTTCACCCTCACTGCCCACTGTCTTCCTCCTGAGGACAAAAGACACAGGGGACAGAGCCCCTGCACCACCTCATCCTTCACAGGAAGTTTGCCAGCCAGCAACACAAGATACAGACTTTCTGACCCCTACCCCTCGAAGGGCTCGGGAAACAGACTGCTGTTAAGCCTATGAGCTCTCACGGAGCAGCAAGGCAAAGGAACAGAGCAAGGGTGGCCTTGTTCCTTATACCAGGCCACTGATCGGTGCCCCCAAGTTCTGCTCTGACTGTACATAGAGCCTGCTTGAAAACAGAACCCGGGAGAAGGGATTCCAGGTGGAAATGCAGTCTGCCCAAATGCTTAGAAGATGACAGCTCGGGTTTAGAGAATGGGAAAGGACACACAGAAACCGATCTCCTGTTTCTACCTACAAAAATACTTCTGCCCTGCATGTGGCCAGCAGCAGGGCTGAGGTTGGCGACCCCCAGCTGTCAGCAGGCTGCTTGGCCAGCGGCTGGGGGGCTGGTGGTACCTGATGGGCATTAACCGCCTGATTGAGTTATGACAGTTCCTTGCGCCCAACGGGAAGCCGGGCAAGGCGGTCCTAGCGGGGGCCGCAGACAAATGATGATAAAGTGCTCACTTTAAGGAACCATCTCCTCGAGATATTTCATGCTCCCGGCAGGGGGAGGGGGCGGGCAGGCTGCCCTGGTGGCACAGCTAACTACTCCATCAATCGATTTGATTCACAGCCACGGCTACTCCCCGTCATAATATTTCAAATAAATGGGACCGTGGATAGAAATAATATCTGCATCAATATTAACCCTGAAAGGACTAATGGACATAAGCTATAATTTCCTGGACATCCTAATAACGCATTTTGACCGTCATTGGCATGGGACAATTTTTTATTCTCTCTTTTTTCTTCTCTGCTTGTCTGTTGGTCTTTCTCTCTCCTTTTTAAGCAATGACAGATTTGCTATGCTCACCCCCAGTCTATGGTTTAGGGGGATACCAGGAGCTCCTGTCTCCACTTCTTGCCAGCCTGAGCATCCTACTATACAGGAAAGATGGGGCTACTGAAAGGTTCCTGGGTTGTGTTTCTTCTGAGCCTGTTAAATAATTAGGGGACAGCTTGCCACTCATTCAGACGATGCTTTCTTTGCATCTACTATGTGCTAGGCTCTTTTCTAAATGCTTGGAATACATCTGTGAACAAGAGAGAAATGAACTCTGTCCAGGTGACTTTACATTATATAGTTGAGGGTGTGAACTATTAATAAGCCCCAAACACACAAGTAATAAATCAGGGTACTGAGATCAAGACCACACACACACACACACACACACACACACACACACACACACACACACACATACACACCATCCTGTAATTGCCCTGTTTTCACACAAGTGATATCTAATGACTGGAATGAAGATCTCTTAGATCTAGTTATTTCTACCATGCACAAGAACCGGCTGCCAAAAAGCCAGGTGCCAGTGGTTCATGCCTGTAATCCTAGCTACTCAGGAGGCTGAGATCTGAGGATCACGGTTCAAAGCCAGCCTGGGCAGGAAAGTCCGTGAGACTCTTTTCTCCAATAAACCACTAGAAGACTGGAAGTGGTGCTGTGGCTCAAGTGGTAGAGCGGTCACCTTGATCTGAAGAGCGCAGGGACAGCGCCCAAGCCCAGAGTTCAAGCCCCAGGACCAACCAATAAAAAAAAAAAAAAAAAGAACCGGCTGCCAAAGAGCTGAATATGGCCCTGGTAGAGGTAGGGGTAAAAGGTTGTTTGACCTATATGTTTTCTAAAACTTTGTGCATAAAATGTTAAAAAGCCAGAGTTTTACTTGAAGTACTTGGCTTCCATTTTGCCTTTAGAAGTGGGGACACCAGCAGCACCCACATTCCTTCTGGAAATCATTGGAATTGGCTCACGTCCACTCCTTTAGACGAATTCTTGCTTTGTATTTCACCGCAGTCCCTATTGCTCCGTACTGTGTGGGCAGAGCCTACTGAGCACCACACCTGCAGTGCTGTAGGTATCTGCCTTTGTGGCCCGTGGTTGTCTCCTTGGAACTGATTCCTGAACATTCTGTCCTTGACCATGCCCTTATTCCTGTGCGCCTACTCTCAGTCATGTCTGAAGGCCCTCCCTGTGGCTGCTAGACACTGCTGACTACAAGAATGTGTGCTTTGGCTGGCCCATTTCCCTCCTGCTTGCCTCCCTTCTCCTCTTCCCTCTCTCTCTCATCTCTTTCTCTCTCCTTTCTTTCTTTTTACAACACTGGGGTTCAAACTCAAGGTCTTATGTTTGCTAAGAGGGTATTCTACCATTTGAGCCATGTCTCCAGTCCTTTTTGCTTTGGTTTATTTTTTGATAAGGCCTCATAATTTAATCTATGGTAGCCTGGGAGGGTGATGCTTCTCCTACATATGCCTCCAAAATAGCTTAGACTACAGGTGTGAACCGCCATATTTAGCTTATTTTGAAATAGAGTATCGCTAACTTTGCCCAGGCTGGCCTCGAACCACAATCCTCCCATCTACCTCCAGAGCAGCTGGGGTGACAGGCATATGCCACCACATCCAGCCAGCTTCTTCATTTTTAAAAAGGGAATGACATCAGGATCACTGCCATAGACTCTTGGTAGGGATCAAATGAGACGTTCACTATCTACTTTACATAAATACAAGATGCATTTTACATACAATAGAATGGGACCTAGCACTCTTCCCAGTGCTATGTTTACTCTCCTTGTATTGAATCATCCACTGTTCAGAGAGGTGTGTGGAGGGGGAGGAATGGCCATGCTCTCTGGGGTGACCAGAGGTTGCCTCTTATTGGTGCTCTGGTCCCACCTGTTTCAAAGTGGCTTCCTAGCTGAGTCCCCCACTCTACCAGGCTTCTGAATATTCACCCACACTTCTGCTGGAGACAGTGGGGGATGGAGCTGGGGCTGCCCAGGGCTGCTGTGCACAGAGCACTCGCTTGTTGGGGAGAGAACCAATGTTCAGGTGTTGCCCTGTGGGACTCCTGGTGCAGGGAGGAGGTAACAAGCCAGGAGAAGCATTGAAGTTAACACTCTCCAGCAAAGGGGACAATGAGCAAGTACCTACAGGACACGTTTGCCCAGCCACAGGCTCCCCCCCGCCCCCCCCCCCCCTCAGTATGTACCATACACATTCACATTGATTACCAGAGGCCAAGAGTTTGTGCTTCTCTCTGTTCTCAGGGGGTACCAGTTGGCTGGTCTGGGACACACTGTCAGTACCACTCAGTTAGCCTTTGACGGACAAAACCATTGTGCTAAGTATAGGTGGTTACAAGGATGGACCCCATAGGATTGTGTTGAGATGGTTGGATGTGTGTCCTTCCTGCCAAGGGGCCACACAGCCTGGTGGATAGACAGGAACACATCTGACGAGTGTGGCTGAGCTTGGCAGAGCCCTGAGCTGCTTCTCACAACCTTCAGCATGGCTGGCCCAGCAGTGTGGAACCATCTCCTACTGAGAACCCTGGCTGCTAGGACAGAGAGGGTGGGGGCGAAATGGGCAAGAGGCATGGAGCATCTTCATGGGCTGAATGGTCTCCTGGAGTGAGGGCAGGGAGCTGCTGAGGGCTGGCCCCAGAGGCCATCTTCACCCTACAGGAGGGGCAGGAAGTGGACCCTAGCCTGCATAGGTACAGCAGGGACCTGTAGGAAGCTATCAATGGGGGCTTTCACCTGCCTGTAAATTAATGCTGCTCTTGGCCACAAGACATGACATGTCATATCCTTGCTTCCCCCTTCCTTGTTCTGGTGGAGGTTCTGATATGACTATCTCCAGACTGGTCAGGTGAGTCCAGGGGACCTTCCACTGGCTTTTGTCTCTTTCTTGCTCCTTGCCTCCAGTCTTCATGCCTGCCCCAGGTCACTTCTTTAATAAACTTCTGTGTCTTGGGCTCTACTTCGGGGATGAATCATACTTGCTGGAGACAGATTTGAGGTTTCAAGCCTGCAGAAAGTACTCACCATCCACCTGAATACACGATATTGACTGAGTTCAGACACCAAGACCAACACATACTCGAGAAATGCTCGAATGGTATGGCTATGAGCAGGTTACAGATACTGGCTCCAAGAGCTCAAGTTGCATTAAGGAAAGAGTTAATGAGCCAACAGAAGCTTTGAAGAGCAATAAATGCCACCATGAAGAGAAACAGAGTGGGCACCCAACCCACTCTACCATGCCAGGTGACACCTGAGCTGAGATCTGTCACTAGACCAGGACAAAATCCAAGTCAGCTGTTCAGTTTTCAAAGTCCACCTGGGGTGAGGACAGGAATTGGATACAAGCATTGAATATAATTTACTGTGTCATCCTTTCTAGAATGCACTAGAATCTTCTGCTCTGACCTAAGGACACCTCCCTTGAGTCTAACCAGAGCCTGGCTGGGGCAAGTTGTCTGTTTTCTCCTGCTCTGGCCTTTGAGAGGGGAGAGAGGATAGAGAGGAGAAGATTTCCAACCCCAGGGAATAGGATGTGATCACAAGACAGCCCTTCGCAGCCAGGATATTCTAGGCTGGCCCTGAGCCTCTGCCTTACCACCATCTGCTCCGTGTTTCCTTCTCCTTCTTTGTCCCAGGGTCCCTTTCCCCCTCCCTGATCCAGCTTTGTGGGAGAATCCTGTCCTGGGGGTGTCAGATTGTTGGGAAATGCATCTCTTGGGGAAGAACCTCAGTTTTATGAAATAAGTGACAGATAGCTCCCCCCAGACAGCTTTCTTCTGCAAATGGCATCACTTTACACTGGTTGGAATACACAGGAGGGTTCCAGGCTTGATTCAAAGCCCACAGAAATCTTCCCTTAACTTTTTTTTTTTGGAAACGCTATTGGTTTTCATCAGATTTAGCTTCTGAAGACAGGAGCATGAAAATGAGCCAGAGAAATTTCCAGTTGAAGAGGTAGGGGCGACCCAGGGAAGGTGTGGCTTCACTTCTATGACATGTTAGCCTCACCTAATGGCTCAGCCTCACCTCTGATCTTGGGAGGTCAAGTGGATGCCCGGTGTGTGGCTCTCCTCCAGCCCAGGGGCAGCCATGCCTTTTGGGTGCTTTGGCTTCACCTGCATTCCTGTGGAGCCATCACGATGCTTTGGTCCCAGAGACCTACTGTGAGGAGGGGTCCCTGCTTTACTTCGTGAAACGTTGCTTCTTACTGCTTCTGAGACCCCTAACTGTAGGGTTCATCAAGGGATGTAGGACTCCATTCTTGGTCTTTGCTGCAGGTCTGCATTTCCTGGGGCTGAAATTGAGCCAAGATCTCTTTGTGACGCAACCAATCCTCCTTCCTGTTCAGCTCTCAGACCCCCTAGGTAGGAAGGTGAGCCAGTCAGTGTCCTTCCTCTCTTTAGCATCAGATCTTGACAGAAGATAGACCAAGGTCCAGTGGCAGCCAGCCCAGCCAGCTTCAACAAATACCCAGAGGAAGGAAGTTGCCCTTCCAAAACACGCCATTTCAGATACTGGCTTGGAATCCCGGATACCTGTGTTCCAGTCTCAGTTTTACTAGCTTGTCATGTGACCTTGGGTAAGTCACTTTCTCTTACTAGGTCACAATATAATAGATGTCAACTAAGCATGTTGAGACATCTGTTATATTCCAAGATACTGGACAAAGGAACACACAGAGAGAGAGAAAGGGGGCTGGGAGTGAACATCAACTTTAAGGAGAGACCCTGTAAATACAGCAGCCTGGAGCATCCTTCTGAACAAAGTAATGAATTTAGAATTCAAAGATCAGGAAGGTTCTTTATTGCTGAAAGGGGAAAGGTCCGAATATTGCTTAGCAAATTACCATCTGCTAGGGGCACCATTATGCCTTGACACAACCATTGGTCAGCAAATTGGTCACATTATTGGTTAGTAAATTTGAAGCTGCAGAATTATTTATTGGCAAATTAGAGATGGCAGAATTATTGGTTGGCGAGGCCAGAATTGCAGCGACTGGTTAGCAAATTAGAGATGCCTGTTTTGGTCTGTGAATAAATCACGGCTGGTCAGGGTATTGGAGGCCAAATTAGAGGTGGCCAGGTTATTTATGGCCAAGTCAGAAAAGCAGAAAGTGCCTTTGCCAGGCAGAGGGGAGGTCAGCCCTCAGCACGGTGGAGCCCCTCGGTGAGACTGCTTTCAGGTTGACATCTCCAAAGGAGCAATGATTATTTTGCAAGCACAGTGATGGAGTAAGATGACACAACTTCCACTTCCCAACTCCACTCCAAGCTTCGGTGAGAACCTACAGCGAAGTGGAGGGATGGAGGCAGATGCAAGATAGCCATTCCAAATAAGTTTCCTGTAGTGGCTTGGAAGGAAGTTGGGACTCACTCAAGAACCTGCTTTCCGCAGACAAGACTTTTGATTATGACCTGGCTCAGCATAGGATGGAGGAACCATGGGGCATACACAGTCTGACCTCAGGATCCCAGGATTGATAAATCTCTCTTCTTTCAGGCTCTGGCCAGACCTTGGTTCTCCAGAAAAGCTACTTCCTCCCTGGCAGCTTCCTGCAGGCTGATTCCCACTTGAGCCTCACCATCTGGACCACTCATTACACAGTTCTTTTCACTCTGCTTTCCAGGTGCTTTTGACCGTTGTAACTTTTTCATAGTTCTTCTGTTGAAAAGAAAAGCCATCTGAGGGAAGAAGTCCTGTTCTTCTAACACTTAGGCACAGAACTCAGCTATATAGGCATTCATAATGTGTGAACAGATGGATGGAGGATGGAGGGATGCTTAACTATTGAATAAATAGACACATGAGAAATGACAGTACAAGCGAAAGGAGTAATAGTATGGAGATGGTTGGATAAAAGGATGGATGTTTTGGTTGTTTCTGATGATGTGGCTTGTATGGCTTCCAGAATGACGGAACTTAGGAATTTCAGAGCTACAAGGAATTTGATGTCATGTGATTCCTCTCCCCTTTCTTCCTTAAGTCTGGAAGCGAGTGTGCGTGTGTGTGTGTGCGTGCGTGTGTGTGTGTGTGTGTGTGTGTGTGTGTGTGTGTGCGTGTGTTGGGGTTTGAACTCAGGGCGTGGGTGCCATCCCTTAGCTTTTTCACTTACGACTGGCACTCTACTACTTGAGCCACAGCTTCACTTCTGGCTTTATTTCTGGTTCATTGAAGAGTCTTATATGAACTTTTCCTGTGAAGGCTGATTTTGAACCCAGATCTTCAGATCTCACCCACCTGAGTAGCTAGGATTACAGAATGAGCACTGGTGCCTGCCTAAAGACTAAATAAAAGTGCAAAAAAAAAATTTAACATGTCACTCTTCCTACTTCATGGCTAAGAAATTTCAGATGAGGTTTTCTGGGTAAGACAAAGGGCAGTGGAGCCCATCTAGCCTCTGTCTGCAGAAGAGAGCAAGCTCATGGGAGAGCCCAGGAACAAGCTCAGGGCTGGAGGAGAGCAACAGTGGCCTCCAGGGTCAATGTGAGGTTTTAGAAGCACAGGATGTCTCATCGCCGGGTAATGATGGTTGTGTGGTAACTTGCCCATACTCTACACTTGCTTCTTTACTTATTCCCATCTGATCTTTGAAGAAACTTAGTGAGAAATCTCTACCTCATTTTATAGATGACAAAACTCAAGTTCAGAGAGAAGAAGGGCTTTGCTCAGGGCCCATGGCAAGTAAAACCTAGGCCACAAATCTCCAGACCAACACGTCTACCTCACTTACCTCTAACCAAGTGATCTGTTCTCTGTTTCCCTCTCAGTATTTGTTCATTCATAGAAAATAAAGGCTTATACAGCTCATGGCTCCAGAGGCTGCAAGCCCAAGAGCAAGGCATCTGCATATCCTTGGCACCTGGTGAGGGTCTCATGTTGTAAGAAAACATGATGGAGGGCAGCAGGTGGTAAGACAGGGCAGACATGCTCCCTTCCCCCATTCTTGTTGCTCACTAGAACATTCTGTCGCACTGCTCATCCTGCAATTTGTTTATTTTATCTACTTTCTTCTGTCTCTCTCCCCAACAATACCAAGCACGTTGGATGGCAGGGGCCACATTAACCATCTGTCCCCAGCCCGCAGACCTGGCTCACACAGTCTTTAGATTAGTTGAATGGAGAGAGAGACAAGATGATACGATTTGACATAAGTTAACACAAAGCTCTCAGGTTTGTGTCTAATCTTTCAACATTATCTGGTGATTTTATTCCCTAGAAATGTAGCTCTGGTGTCATCCGATGCTCATTCTCTGCACCTCCTCCCCGGACCATTGTCTACTCCACCCTCTGCCCTGCTGGAGTAGGTTGGATAGGCATTAGGTGATTGTTTCTGATGTTAACACTTGTGGGCTCCATTATCAAACTCTCCTGACTTTTGGCTTCTGCTTAGGTTTGGCTGATGGGAGGCACCAGAGGGAGATGAGAATGTGGGAGGAGAGAGAAGTTGTGATATTTCTTCCCTGTCCCACTCCAAGTTTTCCTGCTGTGCCTCTATTGGGAGCTGTATCTCATCATGATGACAATTCTCAAAAGGTGGCCTTTCCCACAAGTCTAGATCCTATTGGGCTGTGTTGATTCTATTTCCTCTCCTCTCTCTTAGCCCTAGGGAAACACCAGGACAATTATATATGGGTAGAGGGACAGCTTAGTTCTATCTCTTGCTTCAAATAAGATAATGCGAATCACCAGTTAATGGAAGGGTGTATTAGTCAGTTTTCCATAACTATAACAAAATATCTGTGAAGCACTTCACAGCTTCATTAGCTAAAAATCTGAACTGACCAGTGATTTGGTTTTAGGGGAGGGGCTCTTTCTGCCATGCAGATGACATTACAGTAAGATAAAACTGTAGAGGAAGAAATCACATTGTAAGGGGGGGGGAGGGACAGAGCCACTGGTGTCCAAAGAAAGCAACATTAACCTCGTCGACCTGAAGACCTTTTTCTAGGCTCAACGTCTTTTAAAAAATTATTCAATTGTAAAGATGCTGTACAGAGGTGTTGCAGTGAGCAAGATACTGAGCTTGTTTTGCTTTCCTCCTTTGCTTTTCTCCTACTATCCCCTCCCTCCCCACCTCCCCCCACCTCCCCCACTCCTCCCCCCACCAGAGTTATAAAGTTATTTCCAACATAGTGTCTGTGAGTATCATTGCTGCAATGGGTCATCCTGTATCTTTGTTTCAGCATTTTGTGATTCCCCTTCCCCTCCCCAAATTAGATAAATGTATATATAAGATGCAGGGCACCAAAATCAAATACAGTGACAACAGGGGACATATCATCGTGGTAAGAACATACAAAAGAAACAAAAAAAAACCCCTCATAATACATACAAAACAACAACAAAGGAAAAAACCTCTTGTGCCCATATCTTGGGGTTCATTTTGCTTAGCATCATCTTATATGGTCATATGTACATAGCGTTTGAGCTTTTGTGCTCATTTGATAAGATTATCCTGGGCGTATACTAATTATTGCAAATAAGGAAAACCATGGGACCTATATTTCTTTGGGTAGGCCCAGTATCTTAAAGGTTCAGCCATTGCTTCACATTATTGGCCAACCTAACATATAAAGCTTTAGGGGAAAAAAATCATACTGAAACCATCACAGAAAACAAATACAAAAGTAGATGTCAACATTTAGCTTCTTCCTCCCGAGAGTCAATTCTGACGACAGTGTATGCATGTCTTTGTCTGGATCTTAATTATCATTGGCGGGCACCTGGGTTTCTTTCTAGCTCCTTCTATCCTTACCACTACTACTGTGTCTCACCTGTGTCTCTTGAGTGGGTGCGGGACATCCAGCTGGGCCTTTCCTCCTCTGCCCTTCATTTCTACATCTTGTAAATGAAGAGTAACTACAATGATGTTGGGTAAGATTATGTGTGCTTCATGTCTGTAGCACAGAAGGCCCTCAGTGAATGGCAGATGATCTTTTTAAATTTTTTATTTATTAAAAATAATTATTATTTAGCATACATTAGTTATACAAGACTGTGAGGGTTTGTGATATTTTCACACATGTATACAATGTAGTCCCATCAATCATGAATCAATTAGACACTTTCTAATGCCAATCATCCCCCTTTGCTTGACATTTTAGTGATTTCAGATTTTCCCTACCATAAAGGATGCTGGGATAAGTATCCATGTAGATAGTGTACTTCTCACGTTTACTTTTGTTCTCTTAGAACATATTCTTGGCCTTGTCAAAGCTATCCACTGAGTCACAAGTGTGCTGTTGGTAATTTTGTAGGTATTCCCAAATCAGTCTTCTAAAACTGTTTTGCTGAATGGAGTTTAACAGTAGCAGACTATATTTATAAAGTGTTTGCTGTGTGCTGGGCATTGTGTTAAGCACTTTATGTATACTAACAACAGAACAGCACAGAACAGCACAGAACGGCACAGAACAGCAAAGCAGAGCCACAGCAGCTCCATGATTTGCCCAAGGTCATGGGGCCACTGGGAGCACTAGAGACTCAAATCTAGGTCCCTGACTCCGATGCGCTCACTTTTAACTGCTTATAACCTGGCAGCTGTCACAGCCCCGCCCTCTCTCCTGGCACCTGTTCTGGCCCCTGTGCCTAGGAACGGTGTTCTGGTTTCTGTATGGGCACCAGGCTGTACTGCCTTGGACACAGCAGGAGTGAGGAGGTAGGAAGTCTGTCACCACATTCCCTGCCCAGGGACACTCTACAGCTCTGACTCTTAGAAAGTTTGGAGCGGAGTCAGGTTGCAGAGCCTGGAGAACAGGTCTTTTCACGCATGGGCACACCACTGGCATTCCACTGGCTGGGGGCCTTTCCAAGCCACCTCCAGCACTTGTGAAGTTGGTCAGCCCAGCTGGGGAGGCCCCAGTGCACTCTGGAGCCTGCCTCTGGGGGGGGCCTAGAGGCATGGGGCAAGCAGGGCTGTGCCCATGGCCTTGGTTTGCCCTGCGACACCTAATTGTACGTAGACACACTGTCTGCAGAACCCCACATCTACGCCATCTACCTCCGGGGACAGAAGCAGAGAGGAATGAAGCGGCCAATGAGAGGAGGGTAAGCGTGCTCCCAGCTGGAATGCTTCTGTTCTCAGCCTCACTGCCTGGCAACCTCTGCCCTGGCACCCGCCAAGCTTGCAGGAACTTCAGCAGAGGTCTTAGCCTCTGCCTCCCTGGGTTTTGCAATTTCTCTGCTTTGCTTCACCCACCTTGGGACTAATTGACTGACTATCCTGTAAGAACAGTGAACACATCACTAGCACAGTGGTAGTTCCTAGCTGGTAGTTTGAATGAATTGATAACCTCGTGAGAACTTCGTCCACTGAAAGTATACAAGGGTCCTGATTTAAGGGGCTTCCCTCTGTTTTGACGCTTATGAGAGGAAGAGAAACAATAATAAAATAGCGAGGTTTTCACATCTCTCAAATGAGATATCCAAGGAGAATGGGCCCCTGCCACGGGAGTAGCTACACACACTCCAGAAAAAAAATATTACAAAATGTTCAGAACTTCAGGATCCCAAACCAAGCAGTGACGGGGAGAGAACACTGTTCCTGAGTAGATTCTAAGCAATATCAAATGGTGCACATGGTACAGGCATAAACCTAGACAAGGAGCAGAAACTGTGCCCTAGGCCCCACCTCTCCCTGCAAATCCCACCAGAGTCATCTGAATATTTGGAATGGCAAAGTTCTTCAGATGAGATGCAGAGCAGTGGTTTTGGAGACACTGAGGACTCTGCCTGCTGGGCTTTTTTTTTGGAGATGGGACTTGAACCCAGGGCTTGGGCACTGTCCCCTTTTTTTTTTTCCTCAAGGCTAGTGCTTTACCACTTGAAGTCACAGCACTACTTGCAGTTTTCTGGCAGTTCAATTGGAAATAAGAACTGGGCTCAAGATCTCAGCCTCCTGAGGATCTAGGATTACAGGGATGAACCACTAGCTCCCAGCAGTGCTGGGTTTTTGTGTAGGTTCTCACTGTTGGAACATCCCAAGTAAAAAGCTACCCTGGAAGTCCAGTGACTTACTCTGAATGGGTATGACGGAAGTAAGCAGTTTAGTATCCTAAAGTTCTCTGAACTCTCTCTGGGGGATCTCCAAGCTTACTACACCCAGACTGATGCGTGATTTCTCAGCTGCCAATCACCCACCACCAGCAGCAGACTCGGAACATTCAACTGGTACCTGAGGCCTTCCAGACTCTCCCTGAATGTATTCCTCCAGGCAGCTTAAAGGGGCTCAACAGGTGATCCGGGATATTTTTCTTTTCCTCTTTTTTTTTTTTTTGACTTTGCTCTCTGGGTGGGTTTCTCTGCTTGCATTCTCACAGCCTAATTATTACATGAAGAAAAAAATAGCTATTCACACCTAAGAGAGAGACACTCTTACTCCAGTAACTAGGAATCTTCAATGGCAGTCACTGAGCAATTATACGCTACAATTTACACCACATCCTCCTGTCTGTTCTTTGACAAAACGAGTCCCTATTATTAGTCAGGCAATAATCAAATGCCTAAAATAGGCTTATAAAAGATCTGTGAACCACGAGAGCGGGTTGTTAGTGAGAGTTATGATACAGTTCAGGAGCAGATTTCCAGAACCAATGCAACAACACACAAATGTTCTATTTTTTTCTTTTTTTCTTTTTGTTACCATAAGCTACCTAATACAGAAAAGGAAAGGGGTTGCGAGGAGGAAGAGAGGAGTGGAGAGGAGGAAAATTTCAGACCCACGAAGTCATGGTCTTTAAATTGTGGAAAAGCTTCTGGAGACGAATGTATTCTTCAATCTTTGATATAAAAGGGTGATTTGTTGGGCACCAGTCAAACTTCACTGCCCAAGAAACCACTTGAAGGAGTCAAAAACTCTGTTTTGTTCGACATGATTTGAATAATTCCTTCCCCCTTCTTGGCCCATTCTGTTCATCATGATGAACAATAATGTGTCCCAAACTTGCACCGTGTGTGTATGTATGTTTCCCAATTGTCTTTGTGTCTATGAATCTCCTTGCTATACTATCGAATTGTCATTTCTCTTCATAGATACTTGTCCAAATGAATACAACTTCAAATTCCTTTCTTTCTCCTTTGGAGTTGGTAACTTTGTAACGCTGCTAATAGAAAATCAGTCTCTTTCCTTCCTAGTTGGAAACACTGGATTGCTCTGCCCTGGACTCCTGATGTCTGCCACAGACCAGCCCTCTCCTCCTTCCTCTGTGCTCAAGGGAGCACTTCCAGAATGTACTAGGGTTATGTGTCAGGTGGAGGGGCAGCAGTAAGAATTAGTACTACTCAAGGACTCACAGAATATAGATGCATGCTATGCATGTTCATTGATTTTTTTCATTAAAATCTATCACAAGCTTGCATTTCTTAAACTACCTAGCTTTCTTCTGGATTTCTTTTCTCTAGAAATGGCAGGGTGGGGGAGAGAGAGAGAGGGAAGGAGGGAGAGAGAGAGTAAGAGAGAGAGCTTCTGTATATAATAGTAGCAGGGCTTGAACTCAAAGCCTCACATTCAACTTTTACCTTACAGCTGGCACTCTACCACTTGAGCCTCACCTCCAGTCAAGCATTTTGCTGCGGTCAATTGGACATGGAGTTTCACAGACTTATCTGCTTGGGATGGCTTTGAACATTGCTCCTCCAGGGCACAACTTCCTGAGTAGCTAGAATGACAGGTATGAACCACCCAGATCTTTTCTTGTATTTAAACATAGCAAATTTGGCTCCCTTTCTCAGAACCAGTATGGTAGGCATGAGGTCCATCTCCCCAGTTCATTGTTCCTTGGTTTTGTTTTTTGTTATCTCTGGTGCTGGAAGAACATGCCAAGGAAGTACCCACATCCTCTTAGAAGTCACCTTGTTGCTGGGAAGTTGGCTCAGTGGTAGAGTGTTTGCCTTGCATGCTTAAGGCCCTGGGTTCGATTCCTCAGCACCACATAAGCAAAAAGAAAAAAGCCAGAAGTGGCGCTGTGGCTCAAGTGGTAGAGCACTAGCCTTGAGCTGAAGAGCTGAGGGACAGCGCCCAGACCAAGAGTTCAGGCCCCACGACCGGACCCAAAAAAAAAAAAAAAAAGAAGTCACCTTGTTGACTTCCTTGGTGTCTATGGTGGACACCTTGGTGGCACAGCTCCCAAAGGCCTGGGAACCTGGACATCGAGAACTGCCATTCTCTAGCTTTTGCCAGAAAACTGGACTATGCAGAGTCTACATATATAAGGAATGACTTACAGACAAGTCCTTACTTTCCTCATAGGATAAGGTGTCCAGCATTATTTCCAGCTCAGTGGTAAAATTCCAGTTCCAGCCACTTTCCACTTTCAAGGAAAATATTTGACCACCTGAGTCTCAATTTTCTCGCTGTGAAATGGGAAAGGAGAGGATGGTGCTGCCTTTATGGCCCAGCCAGAGGGGCACAGAGCACACACACTGACCTTCCAGCCCCTGTCCTGGCATGTGGGCTGCCTTCCTCTTCCCCAGTAGCATATCACATGCTGCAACTCCCACCCCTACTAGGCCAGCTTGGTCCCGCCCCCAGAAGACCCACGAGTCTCTGTTCCACAAGTGTACACCTAGCTGACCCTTGCCCAATGGCCCTGTGTTTTCAAACAGTTGTTCCTCTTCCCAACAACTGACCCAGGTCAATCTAACCTTGGCAGCTTCCCCACAGCCCCAAGTTTCTAGGGTTGACTGGTCACAGGCTCTGTCCTCTGTCCATGGTAAGCAAATACTGCCCTGAACTGCCCTCTCTCAGACAGATGGTCCTCCCATTACAACCTTCACCAGAGCTGAGGAGGAGGAGCTGGGTCTCAGCCTCTACCAGAGCATGAGAGCCTGTCGACATCCTGGGGTCTCCTGAACATGTCACCCGATGTGGGATACCACTGATACACAGCTCTGGGGAAAGCTTCAGATGCTGGTTCTAGTGAGTCAGACAAAGCCACTTATCAATGGACTCCAGAGGCAGGTGACAAATGATGGCACTCTGCTCTTGCTTGGGAGATGACAGAGAAAAATCTTAAGACCTCCACTGCGGGGCCTTGGCTAGCCTTGGACTCTACAGAACTTGAGTAAGAGAAATATGGCCCCAGTCACTCATTAAAAGAATCATTATCTCCCAACCAGCAGCAGGCAGTGTCAACATTAACAGCTTTCTGAAGGAAAGCTATTCATTACCAGAATCTTGTTACCCCAGCTTCTAGACTCAATTTCTCCCCATCCTTAGATTCCCTCCCTGCCTCTGCCACTGCTCAGTGTCATGGCTTCCATTTTGGGTTCTGAATATACCTTATCAGCCATGTGGGGACCAATCTGTGGCAAATCACTCAAGTCTATGTCTTGTCCCCAGCCGCCCTTGGGGCAGGCTGCAAGCAGAGTAGATCTGGCTTTGGGTGACATCATTCCATGTCCTCAACCAGCCACATTGAGATAATAACTTTCCAAATATTGTCTTACGAGATACTTATCACTGTAAAACAATATTTTGTCACCAAGCAGTGAGGAAGTGGCAGGATCGTCTTGCAGAAATGCACAGGCTGGTAAGGGGAGGTCAGGTCACCATGCAAGGCAGGGAAATATGGAAGACGCAGTAGGTAGGTCGAGTCAGTGGGCTTTCAAGAGACTCAAGGGTTTTGGGGAGTAGGGTGGGGGGTTCCAAAGTGGGCTGCTTTTCAGCTGTGACCATTGCTATATCGATAGGGGACTAGAATTTGTTCTTTTTTTTTTTTTTACTTTTTTTTTTTTTTTTATTGTAAAGCTACTATACAGAGGGTCACAGTTACATGAGTGAGGTTATGAGTACACTTCCTCTTGAACATTGTTACCCCCTCCATTGTTTTCCCCCTACCATCCCCTCCCTCCCTCCCTTCCCCGAGGTTCTTTTTTTTTTTTTTTTTTTTGATTGTGATTAAATGATTACATAATTTCAAAGTCACAAGTTCATTCTAACTTCCCTGGAGTAAATTGTCTACCACAGTCTGTAATATATAACAGTGTTCACATGTTATATACCATATTTGTGATCAGCAGCATGAGGATATTTAGTAGTGGTTCAACCAGATGAGCGGGAGTTCTTTGTTTCTTAAGTCCTGTTAGTTTTGTCGTATCACTAACCTTTTGGATTTAGCATCCACTTATGAGGGAGACCATGTACCGTTTGTCTCTTCGTTCTTGGCTTACCTCGCTCAACATGATTCCTTCTAGCTCCATCCATTTCCCTGCAAATGCCATTATTTTGTCATTTCTAATGGCTGCATAATATTCCATTGTGTATAGATACCACAATTTTTGGATCCATTCATCTGTGGTGGGGCACCTAGGTTGTTTCCATATCCTAGCTATTGCGAACAGTGCTGCAATAAACATGGAGGTGCACGTGTCCTTGTATATTGGTTCCTGTTGTTCAGGGTAGATGCCTAGAAGTGGTATGACTGGGTCGTAAGGGAGGTCAATCTTTAGCTTTCTAAGGACCCTCCAGACTGCTTTCCAAAGTGGTTGTATAAGTGTACATTCCCACCAGCAGTGTAATAGGGTTCCTCTTTCTCCACATCCCCTCCAGCATTTGTCGTTGGCTGATTTGTGGATGTGGGACATTCTGACTGGGGTAAGGTGGTATCTCAGGGTTGTCTTTATTTGCATTTCCTTCACCACCAGGGATGATGAACATTTCCTCATGTGTTTCTTTGCCATTTTTATTTCTTCATTTGAGAAGTCCCTCTTTAGTTCCCTTGCCCATTTAGTAATTGGTTTGTTAGGTTTGGGAGGGATTAGTTTCTTGAGTTCCCTGTATATACAGGATGTTAACCCCTTGTCTGATATATTGCTGGTAAATATTTTTTCCCAATTAGTTGGTTGTCTTTCTAGCTTAGTTGCGATAGATTTAGCTGTGCAGAAGCTTTTTATTTTAAGGTAGTCCCATTTGTCGAGTCTCTCTCCAACTTGTTGTGACCCTGGGACTCTGTTCAGGAAGTTCCTTCCTGTGCCTATTAGTTCAAGTGTCTCTCCTACTCTGTCCTGCAGTAGTTTCAGAGATTCAGGTTTAATGTTAAGGTCTTTAATCCATTTTGAGTTGATGTTGGTGCATGGTGATAGGCTGGGGTCCACTTTTAGTTTTCTGCATGTGGCTGCCCAGTTTTCCCAGCACCAGCGGTTGAAGAGGCTGTGTTTCTTCCATTGTATGTCTTTGGCTCCTTTGTCGAATATCAGCTGGCTGTAGGCCTGTGGATTTATATCTGGATCTTCTATTCTGTTCCATTGGTCTTCGGGTCTGTTTTTGTGCCAGTACCATGCTGTCTTTGTGATTATAGCTCTGTAGTAGAGTTTGAAGTTCGGCATGGTTAGCCCTCCCATATTGTCTTTATCCCCTAGAATTGTTTTGGCTATTCTAGGTCTTTTGTTGTTCCATATAAATTTTTGGACTGTTTTCTGTATTTCAGTGATGTACGTCATTGGGATTTTAATAGGAATTGCATTGAATTTGTATATTAATTTTGGAAGTATCACCATCTTTACTATATTAAGTCGGCCTATCCAGGAGCATGGGAGGTCTTTCCATTTCCTAGTGTCTTCTGCAATTTCTTTCTTTAACTTTTTATAGTTCTCATTAAATAGTTCTTTTACATCTTTGGTTAGGTTAATTCCTAAATATTTTATTTTTTGGGAGGTTATTGTGAATGGGGTTGCTCCCTTTATTTCCCTCTCTTCCTGTGCGTTATCAGTGTATAGGAAGGCAACTGATTTTTGTGGGTTTATTTTGTATCCTGCTATTTTGCCGAAGTGACTTATGATTTCTAAAAGTTTGGGGATGGAGTTTTTGGGATCGTGGAGGTATAGTATCATGTCGTCTGCAAAAAGGGATAGTTTCACTTCTTCTTTCCCTATGCGGATCCCTTTAATGTCTTTTTCTTGCCTTATTGCCCTGGCTAAGGGTTCTAGGACTATGTTGAAGAGGAGTGGAGACAGTGGACATCCTTGCCTTGTTCCTGTTTTTAGGAGGATTGGTTGTAGCTTTTCCCCATTAAGTATAATATTGGCTATTGGTCTGTCATAAATGGCTTTTATTGTTTTTAGAAATGTTCCTTCTATTCCTATTTTCTCCAGAGCTTTTAGCATGAATGAATGTTGAATTTTATCAAAGGCCTTTTCTGCATCTGTGGCGATAATCATGTGATTCTTGACCTTGGCTCTGTTGATATGCTGGATTACATTTATTGACTTACGTATGTTAAACCATCCCTGTGTCTCTGGGATGAAGCCTACCTGATCATAGTGTATTATTTTTTTTATGTGTTTCTGGATTCTGTTAGCTAGAATCTTGTTAAGGATCTTTGCATCTGTGTTCATCAAGGAGATTGCCCTGTAATTCTCCTTTTTGGTTGGGTCTTTGCCTGGTTTGGGGATGAGTGTGATATTGGCTTCGTAGAATGAGTTTGGGATAGCTCCCTCCTTCTCTGTTTCTCTGAAGAGCTTGAGGAGTATGGGTATTAGTTCTTCTTTAAAGGTCTTATAGAATTCTGCTGTGAATCCATCTGGTCCTGGGCTTTTTTTTGTTGGAAGACTTTTGATAGCTTCCTGTATCTCATTATAGGATATTGGCTTATTTAATTGGTTAACTTCTTCTTTGCTCAGTTTGGGTAACTTGTATTTCTCTAAAAATGCATCCATTTCCGCCAGATTTTCTTCCTTTAGAGAGTATAGCTTTTGAAAGTAGTCTGTTAGAATTGTTTGGATATCTTGGGTACGTGTTGTGATGTTTCCCGTGGCATCCCTAATCCTATTAATATGGGTTTCCTCTCTTCTTTTTTTAATTAATCTTGCCAACGGGCCATCAATTTTGTTTATTTTTTCAAAGAACCAGCTTTTTGTTTGGTTTATTTTGGTTATGGTTTTCTGATTTTCTAATTGGTTAATCTCTGCTCTCAATTTGGTTATCTGGCTTCGTCTAGTAGCTTTAGGTCCCATTTTTTCTTGTTTTTCTAGCTGTTTTAGTTGCAACATGAGATTATTTACTTGGTCTGTCTCCATTCTCTTGATGTGGGCACTGAGGGCAATAAATTTGCCCCTCAGGACTGCTTTTGCTGTGTCCCACAAGTTTCTTTGTGAGGTGTTTTCATTTTCATTGAGTTCTAGGAAATGCTTTATTTCTTCTCTGATCTCTTCTGTTACCCAGGCCTTGTTAAGGAGTGTGCTGTTCAATTTCCATGTATTAGAGAAATTTCTGCGGTATGCTTTGTTATTGAGAGCTAGCTTGATTCCACTGTGGTCAGATAGGATACAGGGGATTATGTCGATCCCTTTGTATTTGCTTAAGTTCCTTGAATGAACTATGATATGGTCTATTTTGGAGAAAGTTCCATGAGCTGCTGAGAAGAATGTGTACTGTGTTGTTTTAGGGTGAAATACTCGGTAGATGTCAGTTAATTCCGCTTGAAGTATGGCCTCACTTAATTCGGTAGCTTCTTTGCCAATCCTCTGGTTGGTAGACCTGTCCTTTGGTGAGAGTGGCGTGTTAAAGTCTCCTAGTATTATCGTATTGGGATCTATTTTATTCTGTAAGTTTGAGAGCATTTGTTTAACATATCTGGGTGCACCGATATTTGGGGCATATAAGTTGATGATGGTTATATCCTCCTCTTGGATTGTTCCCTTTATTAATATGTAATGTCCGTCCTTGTCTTTCTGTACTGATTTTAATGAAAAGTTTATTTTGTCAGATATCAGGATAGCTACACCTGCTTTCTTATTGGGGGAATTTGATTGGTAGATCCTTTTCCACCCCTTCACTCTGAGTTTGTTTGTATGTTTGGCTGAGAGGTGGGTCTCCTGAAGGCAACAGATGGATGGGTCTTGTTTTCTGATCCAGTCCTCAGTTCGTTTTCTTTTAATTGGCGAATTCAGCCCATTTATATTAAGAGAAAGTATAGAGAGATGCATTGTTGTCCCTGCCATTCCGTTTTCCTAAGTTTTTCTTCTTTCCTTTCCTCCTGTGCTTGCTCAGTTAGACTTTGAGTAATGCCTGTTTGGGGCAGGTCCCAGTTCCTGGTTGCTTTCTTCAGGTTGTGTCCCCCCTCTTAGAATTCTTTGTAATGCTGGCTTAATGTTTATGTATTCATTTAGTTTTTCTTTGCTATTAAAAGTTTTCAGTTCTCCATCGAATGTGAATGCTAGCTTTGCCGGGTATATCAGTCTGGGTTGGCAGTTATTGGCTCTCAGGGCTCGTATGGTGCTTTCCCAGGCTTTTCTTGCATTCATTGTTTGTGTGGAGAGATCTGCAGTGATTCTAATTTTTTTCCCGTTGTAGTATAGCTCCTTCTTCATTTTTGCTGCATGCAGGATTGTTTCCTTATTATTCAGATCCATCATTGTTACTATTATGTGCCTAGAAGTGTTTCTCCTGGGATCTTGCTTGTTGGGTGTTCGATAAGCTTTTGTGATGTAGTTAAGATGGTCGTTTTTGAGGTGGGGAAAATTTTCATTGACTATCTTGTTAAATAGGTGTTGCATTCCCTTGCTCTGGAATTCCTCACCTTCGTCCACTCCGATTATGCGAAGGTTAAATTTTTTAGCATTATCTGCTTGCTCTTGAATTTCCCTTTGGTTTAATTTGAGTGATTTTTCCATATCTGTCACTTTTTGGTCCAGTTGGTGTATTCTGTCTTCTGTATCTGACACTCTACCTTCCATTTCATTCACTCTGTTGACCGTGGCTTCTATTGTGGTTTGCATGATGGAAATGGATCCCTTTATGGATTCAATGTTGGTTCTCAGAGTACTGATCTCACCTCTCAATGAGGTGATATCAGTATGCATTACCTCTAATTTGGCGTTTATCTCACTTCTTACTGAGGTTTGTGCAGCTTCTATTTTTGCATCCAATTTTTGTTTGATATCCTGTATATCTTTTGATAGTTCATCCTTGTGCTCTTTCAATTTCTGATCCATTTCTCGCTTTATTTCTTGAGTCATTGCCTCCAGCAACCCTTGGATGTAGTTTTTGTCTTCCATTCCTGCTTTGCTCCCACTGGGGCTCTCCCCTGCGTGGCTGCTGGCTTTTGAGGTGAGCTTGCTGTCCTGGGTAGTGGTAAACCTTGTGATTTTTCTCTGTGATTTTCGCATGGGGGTTCAGGAGACTGCTCTTCAATCTTGTTTTGGTGTGTCTGTCTTTGCTTGGTTGCTGATTCTCTATTGGTAGAGAGAGTCTGTGTCTGATCTGGATTCTGTTGGGAGCCTATTTCCAGCTGCTATTCACTTAGGATTCTCAGCTCTCTGCTGTAGCAATTCCCGCCTTTGGAAGGGTTGAGCAGCCTAGACTGCTTGTGTTTGCTCCTGCGGGTGCTCTTGGGAAGATCAGATGCTCTGGATGCACTCTCCCAAATACTGGAGTCTGCTATGGGCTCCTGATGTGTTTTTGTTTGTTTTGGGCTGGTTGTGGGCTTGAACTCTAGGTTTGGGTGCTGTCCCTCAGCTCTTCAGCTCAGGGCTGGCACCCTACCATTTGAGCCACAGCCCCACTTCTGACCCTTTTTGCTTTGTTCAGGCGCCGGTCCCCTGGCCTGGTTCCGGCCCCAGCCTGGAGCGCGCTCGTTAGGCCTGTGCTAATGTGTATACCACCTTGGTTATGCAGCCTGGAGGACACAGTTCAAATTTCTTCTACTGTTGGTAGTCTTGACCCAGGGGCACTGTTCCTGGCTTGAGCATTTAAGCTCCCTTCCCGGGGCGCTCTTGCTCTGGCCTGGCCAGCAGAGTGTGCTCCACCGGCTGGTGGGGCTCTCGAACAGTTCCCAGTTTTAGTGGGTCCTGTGGTCCGGGTGTTGGGGTAGGGAGTCTAGGTCAGGGTCTGGGGATTCCCTCCAGCTCTGGTCTCCCTTGATGGATTCCCTGTCCCCTGATGGGTACTCACCCTGTAGGTCGTCAGTTGTTGTTGCAGTCCGTCAGTTGTTGTTGCAGTCCGAGTTCAGTTGGGGTGGTTGCGGGCTGGGTTGGGCGGCCCCCCGCCGGGTCGTTGCGATCGCGACAGGTCCCTTTGTGGCGCTGCTGGTGCCGGGCGGCTTTGGCGGGATGGAGCCTCTCCGCTCCGGTGGAGAGTGATGGGTGGGGTGGGATCCTCCTGGAGACTCCCGGCTGGTAGGTTTCTCTGTTCCTGGCGATCCGCTGTTCTGCAATCCGGTACCTGGTGATCTGCAAGCAGCCCCCTGTGTCTCTGTGGCTCCGGCAGCCCCTGCCGGGCCGGCTGGCCGGCGGCTTGGCGCACTGCCGCGCGGCCAGTAAAGGTTGGGGGAGGGGTCTTCGCTCTTCTCTGTTCTGAAATTCTTCTTTTCCTCTCTTTCTTTTTTTGTTATTTTCCACCTCTGGTTTTTCTCTGAGTGTTCGTCTTTTTGTTGTTGTCGGTCTCTTGGGGAGATTAAAGGTTGGAACTCGAACTCTCTTTTTGGTTGGAGAGAGCTGTGGCGTTTCCCTACTGCCCCGTCGCCATCTTGAGAACTCCCCACTAGAATTTGTTCTTAAACTGGGCTGGGAGCAAGTGTGGCTATCAAAAGCCCCAAGGTGTGCTTTCAGTGCTGGAGACAGGAGAAGCCCACTCAAAGCCAGGCAGACTCAATCATATGGCAAAGTAAGAAGCAAGGTAGCTTTGTTTCCTTGTAAGATGAGTATTGCCTTAATAGTTCTGTAGCACAAATAAGATAGCAAACTCCAATACATCTCTGTCTCCCCCCTCTTCCTCCTTCTCTCTTTCCCTCTCCCCCCTCTCTCACTCTCTCTCTCACAAACACACACACACACACACACACACACACACACACACACACACACACTGGTTAGGAGATGAGTTGTCCTTTGACCTCTATTCTCTTTGTGGTAACAGAGTAGGGCTTGATGTGATGAGCTGTTCTTCCATAAGAGAAGGCAAGGAATAGCAGCCTAGGGAAAAAAAGGGAAGGCAGGAGATGGGAATTATTTAATAGAGGATGAACAGAGTGAAGTCAAGACTCCCTTCTCTCCTGCGTAGGGTGGTCATAAATGTGCACTCAGCCTAAGGATGGTCAACTTCGTCCCCAATGCCCACCTCTGCCATCAAAGTTTTTTTAGAAAATTCCCATCTTCCATGAAATCCTTTCTAGGGGACCCCACCAGGAACAGTGCACACGGAAATATGCTTTATTCTATTAAGGACTGAAGAATGGAGTGGTAATAGCACAGGTCTGCTGGAGCACAATAAACCAAAAGCTCCTCTGGCTCCTATAGCTTCAGGCTGTAGGAAGAGCAAGTCCTTGCTGACTGTAACAATACTAGCAGTGTGATCAGGCACGTTCCTTAACTTCTCTGGGCTTCAGCTTACTCATATGAAATGGAGCATAAATAGAGTTTTGTGAGAGATTCAATGAACGTAAAGTGTTTAGAACACCATCAGACAGTGGCCATCGTTGTTGGTTTTTTATTAGCCCAGAGACATGAGGTTCAAATGAAATTGTGGGATTAAATGGGACACAGGATGCAAAGTCCCCAGGATTTGTGAGTCACCACTACATATACACATATGCAAGCCAAGACATCTGTCCTCAGGAGCTTACAACTGTTAGCATGCATGTGTGTATGCGTGCGCAGCCACACACACCGGTTCTGGGGCTTGAACTCAGGGCCTACGCACTGTCTCTGAGCTTCTGTTTGTTGATCAAGGCTCTACCACTTGAACCACAGCTCCACTTCTGGCTTTTTGATAGTATATTGGAGATGAGTCTTTTCTGCCCAGGCTGGCTTCAAATCATGACCCTCATATCTCAACCTCCTGAGTACCTAGGTATGAGTCACCCGAGCCCAGCTAGGAATAAGACAACTTTTTTTTTTTGGGTCCGGTCATGGGGCCTGAACTCTGGGCTTGGGCGCTGTCCCTCAGCTCTTCAACTCAAGGCTAATGCTCTACCACTTGAGTCACAGTGCCACTTCCGGCTTTTTTCTTTTTTGCTTATGTGGTGCTGAGGAATCGAACCCAGGGCCTCAGGCATGCAAGGCAAGCACTCTACCACTGAGCCAACTTCCAGCCCCCTAAGACAACTTTTACATAATGCTGTGTATTTGTTTTTGTTTTTTGCCAGTCTTGGAGCTTGAAATCAGGGCCTGGGCACTGTCCCTGAGCTTCTTTTGCTCAATGCAAGCACTCTACTACTTGAGCCACAGTACCACTTCTGGCCTTTTCTGTATATGTGGTATTGAGGAATCAAACTCAGAGCTTCACACATACTAGGCAAGCACTCTACCACCAAGCCACATTCCCAGCCTGCATAATGCTTTTAAAATGCAATTTCAGACAGTGAAAATGGCTCTGAAATGTCTATTGTTATATAAAACAAAATAGAATAGTTAACAGATCTCAATTGCTTAGATTGAGGAGGTAGGAGTGACCTCTGGCTAGACTTGTGTTGGAATGGAGCAGAGAGGTCTTGAATACACCTGTCCCAGACAGCACAAAAACCACAGGTATGATGGAAAGTGGTCAGATGGTGGACAAGGGCCAGCACCTGAGAAGACTGTGAGCTATGAGAGGGCTTCCAATTTAGTGTCCTTAGGTTGCTAACACAGGTACACACGAGGTGACTTAAAACATTGCTGCATTTTCTCACAGTCCTGGAGACTGGAAGTGGAGGTGTCAGCCAAGCCACACTGTCCAGGTAGCTCCAGGAAGGTGCCTTTACAGCTCTTCCTGGTGGGGTTATCAAACCTGGGCTTCCATGTGAGTCACTTCAGCCCCTGACTTTGTGGCTGCACAGTGCTCCCCTGTGTTGGTGTCTTGTAAGGACAGCATCCATATTGCATTAGGGGTCAACTCTAATGACAACATCTGTGATAAAGGGCCCTATGTCTATATAAGGTCACATTCCAAGCTTCCACAGGTCTTTTGGAAAGACATGTTAACCATTACATGGATGGCACAGGAAGCAATGGAAAAGTTTAAGTAGGGTCACCACATCATTAGACTTAGGTCCCCTTTCAAGATGGAAGTCAGAAGACCATTCATGGGGCTGTCATTGTGGACAGGCGGTGCCTTGGCCAAAAAAGCTTGGACCAATAGAGGTAATGGGAGGTGGCTGTATTCTGAATGCTGTGTGAAGGAGAAGCTGATGGAATTTGCTAATGGGTAACTATGCGCATAGAAGGCAAGCAGTCACTGTAAGCGTGACTCAGTGGTGTTTGGACCTAAGTATCTGAAAGAATTATGTGGCCGTTTACTGAGGCAGTAACCAAAGAAGCAAGGACAGTTTCATAGTGAAGTGTGGCACAGTGTCTCTACAGTCCTACTTGAAATAACTGTGAGATGTCTTACAAGCATCCAAATAAAGGCACTGTCTACTGAGCTGGACTTTCAGCCCATTGCTTCAAGTCTCAAGCCCTCTCCCCCTCCAGCCTCCATCACCCACCTAGATGCCCAAGAGACAATTCTGGAAACAACTCCAAACCTCCTCCACCAGATGTCTCCAAGTCATGGAAAATCGGCCCATACGGTGTGCCTCACCCACTTATTGCGCTTCACCTCTGCCTTCTTGATTCTGCCCACCCCCCCCCCGTCTCAAGTGACCACAGTGACATCTTCATGGTTCTTCATGCTCCTAGCCTTGGTCCCTTTTGATCCACATGAAAGTTCCAGACCTTGAAAGCCAAGGTCCCAGATCCAAGTCTCCACTCTTAGCCTTCTTGGCTGATGATAGTTGAATGTCTATAAAACGTTTTGTTTTCAACGGACAAAAGGACAACAGGCAAATACTACATTGTTCTGGTTGACCACAAGGCATGGTTACCCAAGGTGGAAAGTCACAAAGTCTCTCTGAGCCTCAGTCTCCTCAAGAAAGGAGGAGAGGGACTATGCCTTACAAAGGGAATTTCTTGGGGATGAAATGAAACCGTGTGTGTCAACAGACTTAACAAGATGCCCTGCACAAGTTGAGACTCACCACTAACCTAGTCAAAGAGCCCTTGGAAGCCAAAACCATGCTCTGTCAACTGCATCCTCTACATTCTTCAACTAGAAGAAGAGCAATTTGGAGACACTACAGTCATCTGAAATCCTCTTTCATTATTAATTTTATACAGAGTTATTTTGTGGCTCTCTCAAATTTTTTGGTAATTAGATGCTGTAAAAAAATTTTTTTAGTGATTTTCTCTTCTTTGTAATTAGAAATAGTGATTAGAGTATCTTTTATATTACATGGCATTTTTTCCTTTAAACAATTGTATACATTTTGTATTCTTTGCTTTTCTCCACACAGACTTTAATGAGAACAGATTCATTGTGTACCATAATTTGCTCTTATTATAGTGTGTCAGGAGAATGAGTTATTTCCGTCACAGAAATATAATGCGCAATGTAATGTATTTTTGCTGCTGGGTATTTTTTTTTTCCTCTAGGGACAGGGGCAATGTGTTTGCCAAGTTTAGAACGCACTTGAACCTGAAAGGCAGCTAGGGAATTGCAAAGTGAACTTGAACTTTCTCCAGCCTGAAATTGCTCTTCTGCTTCCTTGGATTGCATAAGATAAATGTGAGGCACTGGAAAACCGGTTTCCATGCTCATTGCACACACACACACACACACACACACACACACACACACACACACACACACACACACACACACAATGCTGAATAGTGGATTCTCAGCAAAAAGCATCAGTTTGAGCCAGGCATGGTTAAAGCAAAAGCAGGTTGCTTCTTCAAACCTGAAGAGGGACTAGGAGTGTGGCTCAGAATACACAAGGCTCTGGGTGTCATCTCCACCACCATAAACAAACAAACAAACAGTAATGAAGAGGCTGTGCCAGGGCTGAGGTTTAATAGGGAACCTATAGTGACTCTGAGATCTACTCCATGGCTAGGCAGCTCTGCTGCTTTCGGAAGGCTCTACCTAGACAGAAGACACCTGGCACTCACTTTCATGTGGCCCAGCCTGGCCTACCCACTGACTATACTAATGAGCTTCTGGCTGGGGTGTATGGCCTCTCTGTTCCAGCTGCAGGTGGAATGCAGAGATGCAGAGATGGATGTACCATGGGTGCACTCTCCCCAGCAAAACCCACTCCATGCTCTCACCTTCCAATGGGAGCCCACTTCAGGAGGTCACTCCAGAAGCAAAGACAGACCTCAGACATGTCTAAATGCAAGGAAAACACTGCCCATATTTGCACTTGGGATGGGTGTGGTTCGCTGTGCTGTGATATCTCATGGTTCTGGCTAAGCTGAATACCATGCAACAGGAACACCAAAGGACATGCCACAGGTACCAGTGAGATCTGGCTTCTGGCAGGAAACCCATGATACCCCCCAGGAAGGTAGCTTGTGAGCCTAGGTCAGTCTTGCTCACACATGGGCTGCACTGGCAGCTCCTGGCAGCATCCCAGCCTATAGTGGGTCAGGAAAGTCCCTGAGTTTGCAGGGGTCTGGGTGGCTCCAGGAGACCATTCCCTGGAAGAACTCACACCCACAGCTGCATGAAGGATCTCTCCTTCCCTCAGAAGGCAGAAGCCAGGCGCCTAGGATGCTCACTAATAATGGTCATGTAGTATCTGGCGTGGTTTTGTTTTTTATTGTCAAGGGGATGTACAGAGGGGTTACAGTTACATAAGTAAGGCAATAAGTACATTTCTTGTCAAACTTGTTACCCCTTCCCTATTTTTCTCCCACTTTCCTCCCCCCCCACCCCAAGGTCATGTCCCACATGTTGCCTTGTGAATATCACTGTTGCACTGCTCCTCCCTTGTCCTTTGTCTCGCCATTCTGTTGTTCCCCTTCATTCCCTAATTCAAATAAATGTATATATAATACACTGACAACAGGGATATACCATAGGGGGAAGACATTCAAAAGAAACAACCCCCCCACATATTACATTAAAAATAACAACAACAAAGGAAAACCTCTTGTGTCCATGTCTTGGAGTTCATCTCACTTGACATCATCTTACATGGTCATATGTACATAGCTATTGATCTATTCTGTTCATCTGCTAAGATTTTCCTAGATGTATACTAATTATTGCAAATAAGGGAAACCACGGGACCTGTGTTTCTTTGGGTCTGGCTTACTTCAGTTAGTATGATTTTTTCCAAGGTTTTCCATTTCCTTACAAATGGGCAGTGTATATACAATTTCATTATCTATCTATCTATCTATCTATCTATCTATCTACCACATTTTCTTGATCCATTCATTTACTGAGGGGCATCTGGGTTGGTTCCATATCTATGGTGAATAATGCTCAATAAACAGAGTTGTGCTGGCAGCTTTAGTATGGCCTTAAAGAGAGACTTCTCTGAAGAGGCAATAAGAATGGCCAATAGACACATGAAGAAATGCCCAACTTCTCTAGTCATAAAAGAAATGCAAATCAAAACATTGAGATTCCACCTCACCCCAGTTAGAATGGCTATCATCAAGAACTCTAATAACAACAGATACTGGAGGGGATGTGGCACTGTTGGTGGGAGTGTAAACTTGTTCAACCACTCTGGAAAGCAGTATGGAGGTTCCTCAAAAGACTCCACATAGAGCTCCCTTATGAACCAGCAATCCCATTTTTAGGCATTTACCCAAATGATGACAAACAAGGCCATTCTGGCTTGTTTTATCTCTATCAGTTCTCTCAGGAACCCTAGGAGATAATTCTTCCTCTTTTATATAGAAAAAAAAGGGCTGTCCAATCACCAGCCATAGTTCAACATCTGGTAAGGATCTCAACACCTTCTGGCTTATGGAGGTGGAATATAGAAGAGCATGCAGGCCATAGTACAGAGGGTAGAGTGGACCCTTTCCCACTGCCTCCTTACTGCAGCCAGCCCTGACCAGGATCTAGCAGTAAGTTGCCAGGACTCAAATTCCAACCTTGTCACCACTAGCCATAGCCCTTGGACAAATGATCTAATTTCCTGGTACCTCCATCTCCCCATGTGGCAATCAAGGATAATAGTAGCATCAACTTTGTCTGATAGCAATCCTTATGGGATCTCTGTGAACATTAGACCTGGAGCCGGTGGACTCAGGAAGACAGGCTCCCTCATTCCTTGCTGTGTTGTGAAGGTACAAAGGAGCCAGTTCCCAGAGGAGGAGCTGCCACCCCCAGAAGCGTGGTTGGCTGAGCCCTCCACCTGTGCCTGGTACTGTCAGATCAGTGCCTTCACCAATGCATCTGCCCACAAGAGTACTACTGGATTTGGATAGCGGATGTCCCAAAGGGCTGAGTGTGGAAGGTCTTGTCTCCTTGGAGGTGCTGTTGGGAGGTGGTGGGGCCTGGTGGGAGGTCTTTAGGGCATTTGAGGGCAGTGTCCTGGAAAGGGATTGTGGAACCCCAGCCCCTTCTTTCTTCTCTCCCAGTCCTGAGCTGAGCAGTTTTCAAAGCAATGGAACCAATCACTCACAGATCGTCTAAAACTATAAACAGAAGGAAATCTTCTTTTCCTTTGTAAGTTGATAGTCTCCATTATTTGTTATAGTAATAGAAAGCTGACAAGCCACAGCCCATTTTTCTAATTCCTCAATGCTCTCATATTATTGACTCAACCATGGTTAGTTTTAGAGCTAAGGCTTTCAAGATTCTGGGTTAGCTGCTGTACTCTGCCTTCTCTTGATTCTTCTCTCCCCCTGCTCAACTTGGCTTCTGGAAAGGAGAACGTGCTGCCTCAAATCTAGAGGGAAATGTGAGCCTATCCTTATATAGAGAGAGTCTTCATGGTATCTTCCTAGCATTTCCCTTTGGTAGCCCAGACCTTGGACCTGTGCCCCAAATGTCAGCCTCCCCCTCTGGCCTGTGTTCACCAGTGTTGAGACATCCATGTCCCACCCTTCCCCACTGAGCACAGGGGACAGCTCCTTAGAGGGCTCCCTCTAGCTTCCTTCCTGGAATTTTTTAAACTCTTTCTAGCCGAGGACTCATATTTAAGCGACAGTTCATCATTTGTACCTAATACAGAGCTGCTGAGTCGTGTAAACATGCTCCCCAGAGCAGGGTCCCACCTGTGCCCCCCCCAGCTCCCTCCCAATGTAACCATTTCACTCCCCTAAAATCAGATGCAATTCTGCTTGGAAAAATCGCGGCTGGATTACATCTGCAGGCAGGGAATTATTAGTATGACTTTTTGGCGGTGTGACAGTGATGTTTCGACAATCTATACATATTGATTTAGGTCGATAATAAACAATTTGATTAGCCTCCCCATCCATGGGCTGTCATTTCAATCACTGCCAAGGCCCAGCAGAGTGGAAGGGAGGCAGCGCACACAAGTGCAAGAATACTCAAAATAAGAAACTCAGTCCTGATTAGAGGCCTGGCTTCAGTGAATTGGACAAGACAGCTCAGCTGCCACGTTATTAAGTCCCTGGGAAAATACTCGGCCGGTCCCCGGGGCCAGCCCGCATATTCTGATGTGGATCGATAAGCAATCTCCGGTGTATATGGAATTCAGACTTGAATCATTTGTCTCCAGCTCTTTCTCCAAAGGGAGCGCTGTGGTCGGGACCCGGCCTGCCACCCTGCACCTCTTCCCCACCCCCCACTCCCCTTTTAACTAATGATCCGCCTTGGAGGAGGCCAGACGGTGAGAATCTCTTCCATCATCCTCAGTGCTCTTGCAGGTGGGCTAATGATGGTAATGGGCTTCTTTCCATTTTTTTTTTAAAACGATGCCTGCCCTGACATCTTGGGTGTGAGTTTGTGTACGTGATGGGCACGCCTCTCAATGACAGATAGACAGATATCCTTGCAATGGACAACCCTTGTTTCTACGGTGCCATTTGAGGGCCATGTTGTTAGCAGAGCAGGAAAGCAACCTCTGTGGAGAAGACTGAGGACAAAGCTTCCCAAGTGAGCTGAGGCTGGTGGTGCGGCAGGTTCAAGCTTCCTCCGGGATCTAGCTTCTTGGACCTCTGGTCCCTGATCAGTGAAACTTCCCAAGGCCACAGAAACTCATGGAGACCATTGGAGCCCTGCTCCTTTGGTTACAGGTGGCATGTGGAGGAAGCTGATGGTAGAAGTCTGCATTTGCTATGGGCACTCTTGAATGGACCATTCAGTGGTTAAGACAAGCAACTGTGGGCATTACTTCTGGCAGCTTCTTTTGTCTCCTTGAACTCTCATTTCTCCAGGTGTGACGTGGGGCAAGGCTGTCCTTGCCTACTGTGGTGAGAATGTAGTGAAATAACACAGCTACAGGTCCTAGCCTAGGGCTGGTGACGAAGCAAACCTTTACTAGTTATAGTTAGCATCCATATGCAATAGCGAGTGCATCAGCTGAATACATTGTTACTTACACATTATTATAATTTTTTTATCTTCAAGGAACATGAAATCTCAGCATGGCCGAGGGTCTGACTCAGTGGTAGAGGGCTTGCTTAGCATATGTGAGACCCTGAGTTTGTTTCTTAGCAGTACGAAGATAAAAATAATACAATAAATCCAATATGTCTATTAGCACAGACAAATGCAGCCTCTCGGCCTTAGTGTGTGAGGCTGGAGTACCAACCAACCAATGGGAGCTTTGCCCACCTAACCATGCTCCTCTCTACCACCTATCAGCGATGTGGAGCCCCTAGGGAAACTGGATTATGGTGGAGAGCTGTTTAGTACAATAGGACTTCTGTCCTAGCTCTGAGATGCCTCTTAAGGACTCAGTTTCCCAAGCTGAGACAATGTCAGCTCTCAGATTATGAGTCTGTAGAGAGTAAAAGTCATTATGGTTTATGGAGTCTGAATAATCATAACACCAGCATTAGAGAGTGGTGGGCTGCACACAGTGCTCTATATGCAAGGGCCCCAAGGCCAGAAAGACTGGATGCTGAGCCCATACCTCCATGAAGCAGCCTGGTCACACCCAGGAGAACGGCACCTGAAGGCTGGCTTCGGCTGTGAGAAGCAAAGACTTAAGAAAAAAAAGTAACAAGACTTAAGATCAGACTTTATCACTCTTTTACATAAAAGCTAGGAAGTCAGCCAAGTAAGCCTGATGAAGCTGCTCTATTCCATGAGGGCTCAAGGCCCCATTTCCTTCCAGCTCCCTGTTCCCCCATCCTTCAGGTTGCGAGAGGGCTGCTTTACTTCATGTTCCAAGGTGGCAGCCAATGGATGCAGTCATCTAGGAAGTGACAAGGGCTGCATGCCAACTCTTTTTCTTCTCAATAAATTCTTTGTTTTAAAATTGTTTTTAGATGTCCCAGCACTAGAAAGACAGAGGCAAAAATATCACAGTTTCCAGCATGGCCTACCAAATGAGACGCTACCTCAAAAAACACATTGTGGTTGTCAGAAAAACTGTGATTTTTCTCATTATTAAAGTTTTAGGCTAGTATGATATACTACTGCAAACTGATGAAGCAACACTAATAAATTATTATTATTAGCTAAATCCCATACTTTATCAGACTTTCTTTAGCTTTTACTTAAGAATCCATTTTGCTATTTCAGGATCTCATCAGAGGCCACTTTATGCTTGGTTGTCATGTCTCCTCAGGCTCCTCATGGCTGGGGAAAGTTTTGCAGACTTCTTTTTTGTTTGATGACTTTGGTCATTTTGAGAGGTACTGTTCAACTTTGAAGAAATGTCCTTCAACAGGAATGTGTATGACATTTTTCTTGTGGTTAGACTGGGAGTAGGGGGAGGGGCGAGGAAGATTGCAGAAATGAATGTGTTCTCAACCTATCTTAAGAATATGTTGGCTGAAAGCTGGTGGCTCATGCCTATAATAGATCCTAGCTACTCAGGATGCTGAGATCTGAGGATCATGATTTGATGCCAGCCCAGGCAGGAAAGTCTGTGAGATGCTCTTATTTCCAATAAACTACTCAGAAGAAAAAAAAAAGAAGTGGGGCTGTGGACCTAGTGGTAGAATGCTAGCCACAAAAAACGGGGACAGAGCTCAGGCAGGCTCTGAGTCCAAGCCCTAGGATCAGCACCAAAAAAGAAGAAGAAGAAGATCGTAGTTGCTCCCAGTTTTTGACAATTATGAAAAAAGAAGCTACTCATTTACATGATTATCCTTATGTGACCTACCAACTGCAAAAAATTGTATCTCTGTCCCATGTTCTAAAGTTAGTGAGCCATATTTAGCTGCAAGGGAGGCTGGTACATGTTGGTTTCATTTCGTGTCTTCCTAGAATTTAAGGGTCTCATTGTTGGAGAAAAACTTCAGCTAAGGGAACATACAGAGCAGGAAGTACAAAGCATGGGGAGAAAATGAAGGAAAGAGGAACTACAAGTATTCAACTCATTACTCAGGATCCCACAAAAAGGCTAGTTGCTGTCTGAACCCGCCAGGCAGAGCCTTGTAGTAGGGAAAATGGTCAATGACTTTCATTTCAAAAGACAGGTTGAGCATCACAGGGCACACAGTAGCAACGTACCACCACCTTGCTGATGTTTGCAGTTCAACAATGGGGGTTCGAGACATATTTCAGGCTTTGCATTTATGTATAAAGTCTGGTAACACTTCCCAATTACTGGGTGGGCAAGTTAGAATCTTTCTAACTTCTCATCTTTATAACTCCTCTAAATGTAACATAAAGCTTCTTTCAGCATTCAGGGCCAGCCATGGTGCTTACCAAGATAAAGAAAAGGATGAGCACATCAACCTCCCAGAGGTTCCTGTGTGGGAAGCCAGGAAAAATGACTAGATACAGACTCCAAAAGGGGGTAGGGCTTAACCATGCTGCATATCATATAAATAACACATTTCAAGATTTTTACTTCATCTGCTTTTGCTGGGGAGCCTGAGTTTCGTTATTTGTTTTGTACTAAGTATTGTGATTGTACTCAAGGCCTTTGTGCTTTCTAGGCAGATGCTCTACCTATTGAGACACATATCCAGCACCATTTTGGATTGGCTATTTTCAAGGTAGGGTCTCCATTTATGGGCCAACCTGGCTTCAAGCCTCCTACACATTACTGTGGATGACAGACACATACCACTACACCCAGTCATTTACATCCCTTGAAGCAGGGATAATAGGTATGTGCCACCATGTCCAGCCAAGTCTCATGTATTTTGCCTGGGCTGGATTTGAACTGCAATCCCCTTGCTCTCCCCCCTAATTAGGATTACAAGCTTGACCCATGGCATAGAGCTTAATTTTTTTTAACTATGGTCCCATTAACTCTAGACAGTCTAAAATAAAGCCTAATGTGGTATGGTATTTTCAGTTCTTCAGTCCCCATGTAGAAATTCATTCTCTTAGCCTCCTTATTGTTCATAGGGAGTATTCAGCTGATCATTACAGCCTGCTTGGTCCTGCTTGGTCTTATTATAAATTATGTGGATGTTTCACCATCACAGTACAGACATGAGTATCCAAGGGACTTGGACTTGTTTCCCTTTGTTTACTCCATGATGTCCTGTGTTTAGGACAGGCCTGGATGTGTAGCCCAGAGTCTGAGCTTTCCCTCTTACCAGGCTACTTGGTCTGGGCCTGCTGTTGAATTCAGCAGAGCTTCAGATCTTCACCTTTGCGATGGAGTCAATACCCACCCAGCATACATACCAAGTTCTCCTGGTATAACAGATCCAAATGCCCCACACCAAGACTGGCCCATGGCAACATCCAGAAAGCATCGGATGAAAATAAAACCAGATGTGCCTGACATCAAAGGGAAGGACTCATGCATGAGTGTGTGAATGCTTCTCTCTGGGATAGTATAGACAGTTAACAAGCAAAGGCTGGAGTTATGTTAATTCCCATTAATATCCTCTGAGGGTGTGGGGGAAGAAGATGGACTAGTGAGCCTTGAAGAGCAATCAGACCCTGTTTTTTATCTACATTGCTACAGCTTTATTGTAGTGAAATATGTTTGCTTTAGCAGAGAGTGATCACCCTAAATAGACAAAGTGAGAGGCATGAGATGCCAGCGGGGAATTCTTGGAGCATCTGCCCCTGATGCCCGGCTCCAGGCAGTTTAAGCTTATGTATTAAAACCGCTCCCAGATGTGATTGTGCAAGACCACTGATGGATATTTGCTGCAGTTAGGCTGCGTTCGACTCAATTTATCCCACAGCACTCATTGTTGCTATTGATTGATTTTTAAATTAGATGAAGGCAATCAGTAAATACCACCCAATCAAGTTCTAAAAACATACAGGAGATTAGACAATTTAGGGTAATCAATGGAAATATTCCTTGATTTGCTACCACTCAATTTTGTCTATAAATTACAACTATAACTTGCAAGTTAGTAAGCTATAAAGCTAGGGGATGTGACAACAAAAACTATAAGAAATGAATTAAGGGGCTGAGGAAGCACTGCCGAGGTTGTCTTATAATGAGGTGAAATGACTCTTGCTTCATATTCCACATTTTTTGGTTGGATCTTATCACTAGCAATAGGTTAAGCTAGGAGACAGTTCAAGATGCCCCTGTACTTTTGGGGGGAAACTATAATAGAGGAGTGTGGCAAATCCTTGTGTGGTGGGGATAAATGTACGAGCCATTCTCTCTAAGAAGATGAGTTTAAACAATAACTGATCAACCTAATTTTGTGGTTGCAAATAAATGTCATATAATTTTAGGCTCAAAACCCCAGGTTTGTTAAAATGCTCACCTACCTCACACACACTTGCAAATGCTAATTTGAAAGTCACACCTCTGTACTGTCATTTCCTCCAAAGTCTCATGTAACAATAATTAAATGTAATTTTAGACCAGAACTTCATACTCTTCAAAAGCTATCTTTGTCTGATTGTACAATATAGCTATCGTCCATATTTTTTTAAGGGAAGTACATTTGGATTGTAGCTTTTGTTTTCTTTCTCCAACCCACAGACAAGATTGAGAGGGAACAAATTTGTTTTCAGGAGAGTATAGCCTCTTGAAAATGCAAAGATCATACTGCAACACACCTGACTGCCTTCCTCCATTCCTTTACTGACTCATTCATTCATTCATTCACTCACTCACTCATTGGTGTACACTGATGCTGAATGAGAGAAGGGCTTCTTTTTATTTTCTCATCCTCACTCCATTTATCAATCATCCAGAAACTTTGTAAAAGTAAGGAATGAGTCCTCAAATGATAGTACACCATCTGCCTCTGCCTGTCTTTCAGATCCCATTTATTGAGGGGACATGGGTGGCAGTCTTCCTCCTAGGACTATTCTGAGCCCTGAAAATTTGGTCTTCTATTGTACAGGATGCAGAGTGTTATGTACACACAGAGAATCTGATCACCCAGCTAACAATATGGGCAGTCATGTCTACACCAGCAATTGCTATGGTCCAGATCTGACTAAGAGGTGATGATTATTTAAAATATTTTTTAATTATTTCAGTCTTGGGGCTTGAACTCAGGGCCTGGGCAGGGAGTGGGCATGGGGGGGGGGGGGGGAACCTGTCCTTGATTTTTTTCACTCTACCACTTTGAGCCACAGTGCCACTTACGGTTTTCTGGTGGTTTATTGGAGATAAGAGTCTCACGGAGGGCTGGGAAGGTGGCTCAGTGGTAGAGAACTTGCCTTGCATGCCTGAAGCCCTGGGTTCGATTCCTCAGCACCACATAAGCAAAAAGAAAAAAGCCAGAAGTGGCGCTGTGGCTCAAGTGGTAGAGTGTTAGCCTTGAGCTGAAGAGCTGAGGGACAGTGCCCAGGCCCAGAGTTCAGGCCCCACGACCGGACCCCCCCCCCCAAAAAAAAGTCTCACGGACTTTCCTGCCTGGGCTGGCTTTGAACTTTTGAACTGCAATCCTCAGATCTCAGCCTCCTGAGTAGCTAGGATTATAGGAGTGAGCCACCAGTTCCCAGCTTACTAATATATTTTTTAGTATTTTTTAAAATGGGACATTTCAAGAAAAGAAATCTAGATTGTAAGATTCTCTATAGGAAAGTCAGGAGATAAGACCTTGAGGCCCATATTCCCACGTGGCAGCTGCTGGCTGGAGGCAAGAAGTCACCTCTTCTATTTATAAGAGGATATTGGTTTCATACCTTACCACTCCCTTCTCTGTGCCACTTCTGACTTGTTTCACTCTCTGACACTTGCCCGACCCAGCAGGTTCAGGAACTTACTCCCTTACCTGCCATGGCACAGAATTCTGTTCTCTTGGAAAACCCTGGAATGAATGGCTAGTTCCTTCTCACTGCTATTCAAGGGTAAGCTCTATAAGACCCAGGCTGGGTGATACTATTCTCTTGCTAAGCTGTAGCTGGTCCAGCTAGGGAAAAAGTGTATAATAGATGAGTGAATGAGAAGGAAGCTAAGAAGGTCTGTAAGATGCAGGCAGGTCCAGGGAGGCAGAGAGGAGAAGTCTGATGAGCCACCTGGCAGCAACAGATGCTGTAGATGCTGATCAGAGAGACTGAGAGCCTGGGCAGGTAGAACTGGCCAGAGCCATATGAGGGAGGTGAGCCTCCTTCATTTTCTGAAATGGAGAGGGGGCTGGACCATGGAGATGATTGATTCTACATAGCAGCTGTTATTTCCTTTGCAGGTCACAAACCTCCTCTGTTTTGTTTTTGCAGTGTCTCATCCACATTCTTGGCAGGCCATGTGGCTGGCCTGTGCTTCAGTATGAGGAAGAGAGGGACCAGACCTGGGGCCTGGGACTCCTGGCCTCAGCCTAGCACCTTTATCTATGGCATCACAACTGCCTCTAAGTTGGGGGATGGAGAAGGAGCTACTTCCCCAGAGCCTTTTCTAAGAACAAAAGCAACACCCCACAAGGCAAGGTGTGAATGTGGGTTTAGAGGCCTTTCCTACCTCCTGTTCTAGAGCTGTGTGGTCTCTGAACAGAACAAAAGCAGACATTTCCTTTCCCAAGGGGCTGGGGCTGGGACTGAGGGAGGGAGGGGAGAAGGGAGGAAGGAAGGAGGGTAGAGAGTCACTTGGCTAAAGGTTCAGAAGTCAGCCTGCCTAGATCGAATAGGAGCTTTAGCATTGCACGTAGCTTTCTGTATCTCAGCCTTGCCTACATATAAAGTGGGGATACTGAAGGAGGCTGACTCAGGGCTGATAAGGGGTATCTACATAGCCAGTGTACCAGGAGCTAAGGCTTCTGAGCACTCCTGTGCACTTACTAGTTGACAGATGCTGGGCATGCATTCCCAGTGCCTAACACACAGGAAATTCTCTGGCTGTGTCAGAAACCACCTCCTTGTGGCAACAGAAGTGAGGGTTCTTCTTATCCTCATTTTATAGATCAGGAAACTGAGGCTCCAAGAGCTTCTATGACTTGCCCAAGATGAAACTGCTGATAGGTAGATGAGCTGAGATCCAAACCACACAACACAGTCCATCATTTCAGTTTGACCCACATGGAGCTTTGTTCTCAGATTGGGGACTCTGATCAGACACCTTTGTATCTGGATCACTGAAGTAAGGTACCATTAAGCCTCTTTTTTTTATTGTTAAGGTGATATACAGAGCGGTTACAGTTACATAAGTTAGGTAATAAATATATTTCTTGTCAAACTTGTTACCTCTTCCATCATTTTTCTCCTACTTTCCCTCCCCCCCCCCAAGTAGTACAGATCATTTCCAACATATTGTCTTATGAATATTGCTGGTGCATTGGTTCTCCCCTTGTCATTTGTCTCACCACCCTGTTGTTCCCCTTCCCTTCCCTGATTCAAATAAATGTATATATAATACTAGGCCGCATTATTCACCATAGCTAAGACATGGAACCAACCCAGATGCCCCTCAGTAGATGAATGGATCAAGAAAATGTGAGATATATATATATATATATATATATATATACATATATATATATGTATATATATATATACATATATATATATATATATATCAATCACACACACACACACACACACAAACACATATACAATGCAATTCTATGCTTCCATCAGAAAGAATGACCCAGCCCCATCTGTAAGGAAATGGAAAGACAGAAAAAATCATATTAAGTGAAGTAAGCCAGATCCTAAAAAACATAAAAAACATAGGTCTGATGTTTTCCCTTATTTGCCATAAACGGTATATACATCTAGGATAATCTTAGCAGATGAGCAGAATAGCTCAATAGCTATGTACATATGACCATATAAGATGACACTAAGCAAAATGAACTCCAAGACATGGACACAAGAGGTTTTTCTTTGTTGTTGTTGTTTTTAATGTACTATGGGATTTCTTGTTTCTTTTGAATGTTTCCCCCCGCTATGGCATATCCCCTGTTGTCACTGTATATTTGAAATTGGTACCCTGGTACTGTATATACATTTATCTGTTAAACGTTCTTGAAGGAGATGCCTGGGACAACCATGACTCCTACCCAGGACAATGATGTGAAGGCGTGTCCCAGGCTGCAGGTCTGAGCTCTGGTCCAAGGCCAGCCTCCCCAGGAGTCCTCAGAGGGTCCAGCCATGCAGAGGAATTGCCTAGGAGGTGACCATGAGGAGTGAGCTTTACTTTATCATGGTACAGAACTGAAAGGGCAGACCAATTAATCATGGAAGTTTCTAAAAGTGCTTTTATTTTGCCATTTAGTATGCCAGCCAGATCATTTCCCTTAATGTATACTCCTGGTATTAACATGCCTTAATCCATCACACGCTGTATTATGAAATTACTGAGTTTTACTCCTGGGTCCAGCCGAAGATCATTAACCCAACTCTTCTCAGGCCATACATCACGAGAGGGATTACCTCACAGGTCCCGGGCCCCTCTCCTGGGCTGCGTGGCGGGGCAGCCCCTCTCATTTTTCCTTGCCTCCCTTGACAGCTGTTGCTGTTTGTATTATGGAGCAGATGGCTCCTGAGTGAGGGCTGAACATCACCTCCTCCTTGTCACCTATCCTTCCAGTGACCCAAGGGGAAAGCAGCACCCAGTCAGGGACTAGGTCTTTATGTCCTTAAGCTTGCCAGGAACTTTGTGTTGGATTCCACTACCCTGTTACTTATCTCCTGGAGTTCTTCTCTGGGGCCAGGGAGAGGCAGAGGGTACCATCCCAGTGTGAGCCAGCCCAAGGGCCCACCTGTATCACCCACCCCATTTCTTGGGCCATGGCTTCTGCTCTACCCAGCCTGCCCCCCTGCCCCACAATGCACTTTGTTCTTTCCCAAGCTTGAAGGACCACCAAACTATTTTTTATAGTTTGCTACACCATTTGGTTTTTATTATAAGCAGTTTTCATTGACAAGCAAAAAATGTACTTATTTCAAATATAATGTAAAGTATAATGTTTTGCTATCTACATACATTGTGGAACCCTCTCCCTACTACCTTTCCACACCAGCTCCTGGTGGATTTCTGAGTCGGACTTCTTTAGATTCCATAAGTAAGGGAGAACATGCAATATCTGTCTTTCTGAGCCTGGCTTTTCTTTTTTGTCATTTAACATAAGGTCTTCCAGGGTCATTTGTGCTGTCCTAAATGACAAGCCTTCATCTCCTTTTACGGCTCAATAGTATTCCATTGTGTATATGTTCGCCTTCTCCTTAATTCATTCATCTGCTAATGGACACCTAGATTGTTCCCAGAGGTTGGTTCTTGTGAATAGGGCAATAATGATCACCAGAGCAGTGATTGCAGCTCCTGTTGCTAAATACCCAGGAATGGTATTACTGGCTCATCCAGGAGTTCCAGTTTACATTTTGAAGGAAACCTCCACACTGTTTTTTTGTTTTGTTTTGTGTTGTGTTTTTTATATTAGCTGCATCAATGTACATTCCCTCCACATTTACATTTACAAACAATGTACAACCTTGAAGATGGCTTCTCTAGTTTCTAGCATTTTTTTTTTTTTTTGGCCGGTCGTGGGGCTTGAACTCTGGGCCTGGGTGCTGTCCTTCAGCTCTTCAGCTCAAGGCGAGTGCTCGACCGCTTGAGCCACAGCACCACTTCCGGTTTTCTAGTGGCTTATTGGAGATAAGAGTCTCACGGACTTTCCTGCCCGGGCTGGCTTTGAACTGTGATTCTCAGATCTCAGCCTCCTGAGTAGCTAGGATCACAGGCGTGAGCCACCAGTACCCAGCTAGTTTCTAGCTTTGACCCTTCCTGGTTTACCCATCAGTGATATTTGCTGGCCTTATTAGCAGAAAGCATCTCAAAGCCACTGTTTCCTTTCCTCTGCATCCTTCCTTCTCCCACCTGGATAGCCACAGCTACGGCTAACAGGTTCACCAGCTCAGTCCTCAGCCACTATAGGGCTTCTTCTCAGCACAGCCCTATATTTATACTTCAATCTGACCCAGGTGGACACAAATTAAAATTCATTGAGACACCACTAAAGGGGTGTGAACTTACACACCCACTGTATGTATTTCATGTCTCAATTTTAATGAATTAAGAAAATCACACAAATCATCTTAGGTCATGCGCCTCCTATAAACCTTCCAGAAACTTCTTGTCCTTAAGTGACATGATAGAATCCTTATGTTAACTGATGTCTTCCCTGATCCCATTTCTTGCCATAAGTTCCACACCTGTTCCCACACCCCAGACCTTTGGTCCTGCTCTGTGGATCTGGAACAAACCATACCCAGTACAGCTATGAGGCCTTTGCCCTGGAGGGATCTTTTTCCTGGAAATCTGTTCAAGAGTTCCACATGGCTAACTTTGCCTCGCTGTTCTGGTCCCGGCCCAAAGATACCTCTACAGGCTGTCCTCTTGTGACCTCGTTGCTTTCTCTCACATCACCCTGGTTTTATTTACTTTGTGGCACCCAATGAATGTTTCCAGAAATTGTCCTGCATCTAGGTTTGTGATTATCTGCTCTCTTCAGTCTGCCAGCTCCCCTGTGGCAGGAAGTACATATGTCTTGCTCATCTCCATCTCCCCAGGACTCTGCCCATCATCTTCTGTCTTAGGAGATTGTAACACTACATGGGGACCCAGAGGAAACAGGAGGGCACTATGAGGCCATGCTCATTGTGAGAATGGGCTTGGAGACCTGCAGCCAGAGCCTCAGGACTTGACTTTTTCTCTAAAATCCTGCCGACACCAGGTTCTACCTAGTTCCTGGTTACCCTGTTCATTGGCAAAACCTTTACAAGTGCCTTGACACCTGGGCCCTGTGGGAAGTGGGCATGCGGAAGAAGCATGCCCAAAGGGCACTCTGTGTCTTTTGAAGCACTTCCTGTTGGCCATGAGGGCCACAAGAAACCCAGGACTTCAGATTCTGAAGCTGCATGGCCCCCTATGGAGGAGTAAGAAGCAGAGTGGCACCTGCTTCTGTGTTTGCCCTTCCTGCCCTGGGGGTGATCCCATGATGCTCAGTGAGGCAAAGGGAGCCAAAGACAAGGAAAGGAGGAGAGGCAATGGAGGGGCTTGTGGAGGAGCTGCTGTGGTGTGGACATCAACTCACAGAGGTGATCTGAGGAACTGCAGAGATGACAACTGGTTATGCATCCTCTCAGAGCACCAGGACATTGAGCCATCTGCCCACAGCCTGCCTTCCCCATTGGCTAAAGCTGGCCTCATACCTTTGCATGTGTGTGTACATGCACACACACACCCACACCCCCCCCCCCCCCACACACACAAAATCCTTAGTTACCTACTGGTATTTCCTCAAGCCAGATCCATTGGAGCCTGGGAAAAAAGAGAAAAGAGAAGAAGCATATGGTTAGGTGGAAAACTCTATAGCTACAAGTCAACCAGAGGGGCCCAGCACAGGTACCAGCAGAGCCTGCTGTACAGACATGGCTAGGTATGTGGATCAACACTGTGGGTCAACAGTCACTATGGAATAAGTCCCTGTGTGATCTTCAGGTGGTTCTAGACGGCTGCCAGAAAGCCACAATGTCAACTGACCTCATGGTCCTCTTCAAGGGCAACAATGAGGCGCGATCATCATCACTGGGAGGTGCTTACACATTATTCCAACAGCTAAAGTGTGTTATGTCATTTTCACCTCACAAAAGCCTTGAATAGTAAGAACCACAAAGTTCCCGCTTCATAGCTGGGAAAACTGAGGTACCAGAAGGAGCAGTAACTCTCCATTATTATGTGGCAAAAAGAGCTATCCAGGCCCTCACAGCTGGAAACAGCTGTGCAGAGCACTTCCAGCAGGACTACCTCATAACCCAGAGTGGATCTGTCCCGAAGTCCTCTTGTGTGCTCCTCTAAGTCTCCTAGTTACTCACCACCAACCTGATGCCCATCATTTGGTCCTTGTAGAAGGTTCATGGAAGCATCATTTCCCCAGCAGGCTCTGGAATGTGAGCCCCTAGTCAGAGAGCAGGGAGGAAAGGGTTGAGGCCCAAGGTGGCAGATCCTGCATGGCTGCTCTGACAGAAGGCTATGGTCAGACCAAGCTTGCCAACACTGTTGATGTGCTACCAGGCTCTAAGTCAGGTCAGCCTCTCTCCAATGCCTTGGAACTCAGCAGGGGATATCAGAGTGGATGAAGCTTGGCAGGGCTGGTTTGCTGGGACAGATGTGGATCATTATCACCGTTCCTACTTTACATCTTTGTCCCTGGCTCTTTTCTTTGGAAGGAGCACAGTCCCAGAAAATACTAGGAGAGCAAACTGTGAGCAGCTGACTCCTGATGTTTGCCAAAAAGAGACGTATGTGATGTATTGATTTACAGTGAGACCCGAGTGCAGATAGTGATTTGGATTGCTTTCCCCAAATTAAGCAAGGAAATGCTTGGTTACAGATTAATGGCCAAAGTACAAATTGTTCTGGACAAATCTGGTAGGAAGTCAGAAACCACAAGTCAGAAACACCCAAGGTCAACAGGTGCTAGCATATCAATAATCATAGTTGCGTTGTTCTTGGAAGTCAGGACATGAATATGCACCACTGGACTTTGGAACAGTAATACCAAACTGACCTGAGTGATCAGGGGTGGAAAACCAACAAAGGAGCATGAAAGAAAAGATACAGTGGCTGGAGATGTAGGTTGACCTTCCAAGATTTCCATGAATGGAACAGGTGAGCTATGACTCAATCAGTGGGAAGAGTAAAGAACATCCATTGCTATGACAAAATGTGTGAGTCTGGGTAACTTATAAAGGTTTGCTTGATTTACGGTTTTGGGGACCATCATTGGGTTGGCCTCTGGTAAGAGCCTCATAGAGAATGGGATCATTGCAGGACTGTATGTGAGATTACATTGTGAAACAGGAAGTTGGAAGCAGGGTAAAACTACCTTTACTGTTTGGTTTTTGGTTGATTGGTTTGAGGGGGCTTTGTTAGTACCAGTCCTAGAGCTTTAAAATCAGGGCCTGGGAGCTGTTCTTGAGCTTTTTCACTCAAGGATAGCACACTACCACTTGAACCACAGCTTTACTTCTGGCTTTTTGGGGGTAATTTGGAGATAAGAGTCTCATAGACTTTTCTGCCCAGGCTGGCTTCAAACTGTGATCCTCAGTACCCTGCTAGCCTTGTTGTTTTGTAAAATAGTTGTCTTTCCAGAGAATGAACAGAGGTCCCACCAGAAGTATGTTAATCCCTTCTGAAAGCAGCATGTCTGCTTACAGCACATGGATCCTAGGGGACAAACCACATAGAAACCACAGAAGAGTCCATCCTGAATCCTCCACATGATTGTGTCAAGTTTCTTTGAGTCTTTGGCTCTATTTCTCCCATATGACAAGAGATGAATTGTAAAGGCAACATATCACACTCTGGATGTGACGTGACCAACTAGGGTAGGGACTCTGTGTGTGTGTGTGTGTGTGTGTGTGTGTGTGTGTATGTGTGTGTGTGTACCAGTTCTGAGGCTTGAAGTAAGAGCCTAGGCATAATCCCTGAGCTTTTTTGCTCAAGGCTAGTGGTCTACTACTGCAGCCATAGCTTCACTTTCAGATTTTTGGTGGTTAATTGTAGATGAGTCTCATAGACTTTCTTGCCTGGGCTGACTTCAAACCACAATCCTCAGATCTCAGCCTGCTGAGTAGCCTCCTGGCAGTGACTCATTATGGAAGCAGTGTCCATTGCCCACATGCTAAGTGGGCCATATCCTAATCTATGACCCTGAACTCACATTGAACTCCTTAAGGCCTTCCGATTCAAAAGAAAAACAAAACATCACAGGGTATCCCTCTAGCAATTCGAAATAGATTATGGATGGATACAAGAATCTCAGCTTCCCCAATAGGAGACTTTACATATCTTGCCATTGCCAGAAATGACCTTACCCTAGTCTACTCAGGGCTGTCCCTTCTCAATTTCTGCTGAAACATGATTATCTCTGACCACTCTCACTAGGGCTGCTCCATTGTTCTTGTTCTCTCTCAGCATCCTGTTTATTTATTTCACACCATCTGCAGTGCACACATAGCTGTACACATAGCTATTTGATCACTTCCTCTCCTATGTATGGTCTGTCTCTTCATCATCCATGAGGTTCTGAAGGGCAGATGCTTTTTGGACATGTTGCTCACTACTGTATAAGTAGCCAGTGTCAATCACAGGAAGGGTGGGTGGATGGTTGAATGGATGGATGGGCAAATGGATGGATAGATGAGCAAATGGATGGAAGAATAGGTGGGTGGAGGGATGAATGGATAGATGGGCAAATGGATGGATAGATGGCAAGTAAATGGGTAGGTGGATGGGCAGACAGGTAAAGGTGGATGGGCAAGTAGTTAAATAGATGGATGGATAGATGGATGGATCCATGGATGGATGGATGGACCAATAAAAGCCATTGTGAAAAGCAAATGCTTTTAAGAGATGCTTTGGAATTGTGAAGTACTTTGTTGCTATAATATGTCATGTCAAAGTGTTAGTCCCAAGTACTGTGGTCAAAACTTCACAAATAACATGATCTCCTCAGGGGTGCTATTAAGCCATTATACATATGGAGAAAGGTATACCTTGGCTCTGGTGAGGTTGATTCCCCTAAGGATCACAAAACTGGTATGGAGTAGGTTTCAAGCAGGTGGTCTTTCTGAAAGCTTCACTCTTCCTAAAACTATTCCAAATGTTTCATTAGCAAAATGACAGCAGTGAAATTGTCATGCTTACAGACTAGTACATGACTGGCTCTCAGATTAAACAGCCCCATAATGATCCCTGAATCATATCATTTTCTGAAGCTTTGTCTACCTTCTTGTCCTTTCTTGGTGCTGTCGTCAAAGAATCTCCATCTAAGGAGCCACTTTTTCTTTTTATTTGGTCAGTCTTGGGGCTTGAACTCTGGGCCTGGGCACTGTCCCTCAGCTCTTCAGCTCAAGACTAGCGCTTTACCACTTGAGCCACAGCGTCACTTCCGGTTTTCTGGTGGTTTATTGGAAATCAGAGTCTCACAAACTTTCCTGCCTGAGCTGGCTTTGCACTGTGATCCTCAGATCTCAGCCTCCTGAGTAGCTAGGATTACAGGCGTGAGCCACTGGCACCCAGCCACTTCCAATGACTTCTAACATGAAGCTAATTCTTGTGAAAATTGGATGCATTAAGAATATCTTAGCAGAGAAGAATGTTTGTGAATATCCTCCACTTCCACTTGCCCATCCTAGGGCTGGAACTCAGGGCTTGGGCACTGTCCTTGAGCCTCTCTGTGCTCAAGGTGAGTGCTCTACCACTTGAGCCACAGCACCACTTGCAGCTTTTTCTGTTTATGTAGGAATTGAACCCAGGGCTTCATGCACGATGGCAGGTACTCTACCACTAAGCCACATGAACTGTGGGCCTGGGAGCTGTCTCTGAGCTCTTCAGCTTAAGGTAAGAGCTCTACCACTTGAGCCACAGTGCCATTTCCAGTTTTCTAGTGGTTAATTAGAGATAACAGTCTCATGGACTTTCCTGCCTGGGCTTTGAACCATGATCCTCAGATCGCAGCCTCCTGAATATCTAGGATTACAGGCGTGAGCCACTGGCACTGGCCTTGTTTTTGTTTTTTAAATTCTTTATTTCAGGAAGTGAATCCAGAGAGTTGAAAATTTGACACCCACATAAGCAGGTGCCATCTTGTTTCTTTCATAGGATTCTTAATGAACCACATCAAGAATGGAAGAGAAAGCAGATAGGGGGAACCTGGATATTTGAAGATATAGATACTTATGAATGCTGCTAAGTCTTAACGTTTAATCCAGCTGCATTATGGTCTTGTGCTAATGTCACTGCATTTTCTTACCAAAACTTCACTTACCTTCTGACACAGTGAGTTATCAACATGCTCAGATCACAGAAACACATGCCAGCTCACAGAAGGCCAGGGGAACTCTGGGCCTCTGAGGAGAGGCAGAGTACTTGCTGCTACATCTCCCATGGCCAGCACTCCAGATTTCCCCACAGGGATTCAGCACAGGCTCCAGCGTCTATAGGATACAGTCTGGAGGGAATGAGGCTACTAACTACCCAGAGAGAGTAGAAATAACTTGGAAGTCTTGTGATCATGTTCAATGTCCTAATCTGGGGGAGGGGCTAAGTTGGGACCCAAAAGACCACTGGAAAAATCTTCCTCATCATCATAACCGCAGAAGGGGTGAGGCTGAGCTCTCTCAGAAGAGTTGCCTGTATCTCTCTCCCAGAAAGGAGAGTGTGAAATGTAGACACAGGAGTCCTAAGGAAAGTGATATGTGGGGATGCCAGCAGCCATCACACTGACCATGCAGAGTTCTCCACCCAACTCCAGACCAAAGGAACGATGAGCTCTGAGATCATCTGAGGGCCCAGGACCCTGGTTTCAGGAAGGACCCAGTGGCTGGCCATTGGGAGACCATGTGTGTGGAGCAGAGAGGAGGTGGGAGGCCAGCCCTTGGTGAGTAGTGTCCTTCCCAAACCCCTGACGGCCTAGCACCACAGCATGTGACCTGATCCAGAAATAGGATCTTGGCCACTGTGATACCAGTCATGCTGTGTTATTCACCCTAATGAAGCTCTCTGAATTAGAGAACGCTAAGCCAATAAGATACTGGGAATCTCTGGTCCTTCTAGCAGTCAGGGGCCCTTCTGTGGGTGTACTTTATGTGACTGCTGTCAGAAAACAACTTATTCCTACCGATTGCTGCTTCATTCCCCTTGAACTCTGTACCATGACTCATGTCTGATCTAACTGAATTTCCTCCATAAGGGACATCAGCCTTTGTGTACTCATGAACCACACACAGCACTTCAGCTCTATGCCTGGGGCCATGTCAAACAACAAAATCATCAAGTGAAAAAGCACAAAAAGCAAAAAAAAACAAAAACAAAAAGCACGGCATTAAGTGAACCACGGAAGAGAATGGCTTATGACGTGAAGCGAGAAGACAGAGCACTGTTCTGGTTGTATCTGAAAATGATCATGTATTGATCTGGGGGTTACAAATAAATTCTCATGAGTAGGTAAATAGAAAATACAGACCCCACAAATAATGAGGACTCACTGTACTTCAGATGGGGGTCACACTGCACTGTTCTTAAGGTGAGCCCTGAATCTAGTATGACTAGTGTCCTCGTAAAAAAAGAAGACAGATAGACAGGAACGAAGGAAGGAAGGAAGGAAGGAAGGAAGGAAGGAAGGAAGGAAGGAAGGAAGGAAGGAAGGAAGGAAAAAGGGAGGGAGGGAGGAAGGAAGGAAGAAGGGAGGGAGGGAGGGAGGAAGGAAGGAGGGAGGAAGGAAAGGAGGGAGGGAGAGAGAGAAAGGAAGGAAGGAAGGAAAGGAGGGAGGGAAGGAGGGAAAGAAAGAGAGAAAGAAAGAGGAAGGAAGGGAGGAAGGGAGAAAGAAAGAAAGAAAGAAAGAAAGAAAGAAAGAAAGAAAGAAAGAAAGAAAGAAAGAAAGAAAGAAAGAGAAAGCAAGCAAGCAAGCAGCAGTAACAAGTGGGTGCCAGTGGCTTATGACTATAATCTTGGCTACTCGGAAGGCTGAGATCTGAGGATCAAGATTCAAAGCCACCCAGCCAGACAAATCCAAGAGACTCTTATCTCCAATTAGCTAGCAAAAAAAAAAAAACAGAAATAGAAATATGGTTAAAAGAGCGGAGCACCTGCATTGACTGAAAAAGCTAAGGGAAAGTGTAAGGCTCTGAATTCAAGCCCCAGCACTGGCAAAATTTAAAAGTAGATAGCTAAGAAAGAAGGCTATGTGGGGACTGAAGAAGAGATGGCAGCCACATTGGTGTGAGCCAAGAAATGGCAAGTTCCTCCAGAATCTGAAAGAGACAAGGATCCATGCTGTTTCCAGAGGGAGCCCAGACCTCTGGACACCCTAAGGTTGACTTCGGTCCTCCAGAACTGTGAGAGAAGCCACGAAGATGGAGCACCCAGACAAGGCATCCTTAGGAAACCAGTATACAACCTCAGCATGCCAGAACTGCCCTTCATAAGATTCTAAGGAATCTGCTTCCAGTGGGGATCTAGATTCAGCTGCCACTCATGCAGTCTTCTTCCAAAGATCAAATCAAAGAGTGGTCAGACAATCTGGGAACTGGAGCGTGTTGTTTCAAGCCCAGTAGATTGTCATTCAAGTCCCTGGAGCCCAAGTCATTTTTCAGCAAGGTGCCAACTGCAAGTGAGCTGCTGAACTCTCTACCTACCTGTCCAGACTCATCCTGGCATAGGTCTGCCCATACCCCTGCCCAGGCTGCTGCTCAGCCCAGTTGGCTGCCCCTCCAATCCCATGGCCTTGGCCTGCCAAGAAGATGGAGTTTTCCTTCTCTCTAAAACCTTGGTAGTGGACAGAATACTTGTCTTTGATGTCATATGTATCGTTTGCCTCTGGTAATGTGTTCAGGATGCAGCTAATATCTTTCCAGGTAAGAATTTCATGTCCTTGAATCTGCCTAGCACACAGTAGGCTCTTTTTATATGTGTCAGTACTGGGGCTTGAGCTCAGGGCCTGGCACTGTCCGTTAGTTGGTTTTTTCCCTCAAAGTTAGTGCTCTACAACTCCATTTCTGGATTTTTTTTTTTGGTAGTTAACTGTGAGTAAGAATCTCTCACAGACTTTCCTATCCAGGCTAGCTTGGAACTGTGATCCTCAGATTTAATCTGGCCTTACGGTCCTCAGGGATCAGGAGCCTTTAAGATTCCCTCTCGCCAGACATCAAACACTGGGGAAGACAGAGATGATCCTACGTCTGGGCCAGCATGGAAAAGCAGTGTGTTGATGCAGTTCTAGACTTTCTTCCAACCCCATTGTCCACCTGCTCCTGGCCTCTGCCACCCCAGTCTGAAGCCCTGAAGAGCAGGGATGGCTGCACACCATTCATCCTGAACTTGGGTTTTTCCACACCTTCCGGCTGCACATTCCTTCACAGCAGGCTGGCAGGAGGCAAGCATGGTGGCTCCGAGAGACTGATGGTTAGAAACCACAGCCAGGAGGACGTGATAGCTGGTGAGCTACTCAGAGACTTAGTAGACCATCTCCCCACACCCAGACTTTCATCCTAGTAGGAAGGACACTGCCTGGTCTAACATGCCTCCCTTCCTCTTCCAGAACCACAAAATGGCAGAACAGGAAGGGCTCGGAGATGGTTAATTTGAGATCACACACGAAGGACCAAACAGGTAGCCAGTGAGCAGGCATGCCAGGTGTGCATCTCCAGGGAGCTGGATGCAGTGAGTTAGTTGGACAGTGGACACATGCAGTTATCAAGGCCTTTCATGGTGTATCTGGCTCCCTTAGCCTCAGCCACATACCGATTTAATCCAGTTCCCTGATGAAGAAACCCTGACCTGTGGAGATGAGTGTGATCTACTCAGGGCCATGTAGTAAGAAACCCACAGGATCAGGAAGCAAATTCAGCTCTAAGGACACTGCAAACCATTTTCTATTGTTTATTTTTTGGTTCTGGAAGTCTAGACATAAGAGAGCAGGAGAAAGTTTAGAGATAAAGGCCTATTACCCAGGCCATACAGGGGAAGAAACTTGTCAAGCCCATGTAGAGAGTTGAGTGCCAGGTGTATCAAGGATTGGAGCCGGAATATGACTTGTTTGCCTGCAGACACTGAAGGTCTTTATTTCTTTCAAGTCGCACCTGGTACAAAGTAGGTGCTCAATAAATTAATGTTTCTAATAGTTGCAAGAAAATGGTCACTGGGAAAGTGTTCGTCCACTACCCCTGAAAGGTTTCAAGGCTTTTAATATTTTTTTTTTTCCCTTGAATTCCAGAGCCTTCCCTTTGGGTGCCAAGTCCGAGGTGACCTCTTCAAATTCATAACGAGTATGGAATAAACAGAAAGCAGCTCAAGGTGAGTCATTCATTAATCATAAACAAAACAGGCCTTGATCAAGGCCACATCAGCAGGAACCATGAGACAGAAAAAGGTGGATGGAATTGCCCAATCACTTTATTTAATATTAACTATGTTATGTTTTTTTTTAATCTGAATTCTGAGAATCATTGCTTCCCTTTCTGGGTTTGTATGAATGCAATCCAAAGTCAATTTTCCCCAAATACATGTATGCCTGTTCTGTGGGCACTGAAGGTGGGGTAAAGGACTTTGGAACCTTAGTCACTCATGGAAAGGATGCTCATCTGGCTGGACCAGGTGGCAGGGAATCTTGTCACCTCCCTAGACCACGTGGTGGGGGTCTTGTCACCTCTCTGATTGTCTGATACAGTGTGAGAGAAGAAAGACAAGTAGCACGATAATCTGTCGTAGAGAGACCAACACTTTACTGGGGTAAGAGTAACAAGCGTCTGCTATTTGAAAAGTGGATTCGTCTAACCCTCTGGGATGCGGCCAATGGGGAATGCCCTTGCTTTTGGAGCATGGATAGCATGTAGATTGCTCAGTTACAGATACATTTATTTCTTAAAGGGTGAATAGCGCCAAACCCAGGGCTTCTTTGCACAGCCTGTGCCACCTTTGAAACAGCAGGGCAGGGGTCTCTGTGCTATTGTTTCAAGATTGAGCATCTGTCCCTCCCAGGGTGGTTTGTCTGTCCCAAGTAGAATTCTTTGGCTTTGCCAAACATTGCCTTCTGCACTTGCTGTGCTATTTGAGCACCTAGTTCCTTCTCTGCCAGCCACTGAACCTGTCATCTCTCTCCAGCTGAGGAAATGGCTGGGGTCCGCCACACGCCCTGATAAGTGTATAGCTCTCTGTGAAAGTGGCAGGGCCCGACTGGCGTGGGCACACCCCCTGTGTCATTAGCCCAGCATGGGAGTACTATGATCCAAAGGCAAGATTCAGGAGCTTGCCCTCTCACAGCCCAGGGGTGGAGGGAAAGGCTGGAGAAAGGAGAATAAAATTTGACACAAATTACCTGGTGCTCAGTGGAGCAGAATGAGGCAGTGGGAACTGCCAGGTCGTATTGGTACCACCTCTGCAGAGGCCACCCTGGCAGGTGGCAGCTGGAATGAGGAGAGATACTCAAATGGGCCTGGTCTGGGCATCATTTGGAAACCCAGAATGTCAGTATAGGACTGATCCTGAGGTTTTCATGCGAAGACATTCCAAAAACCTACAGGACTAGCAGATCCTGACAGAATCAACTAGGGCCTTTCTAGAAATGCAGATAATGGGGTCTTACCTTCAGAAATTCCGAATCAGAAAATCCAATGTAGTGCCAGGAAGCCACCTTGTTGTCTGGGACAAGCCATGACCCTGTTGCAAAGCCTGCTGGGAAATCACTATTCATTTCACAGAGAAGCAAATTGAGCCCAGGGAAAGGTTTGACCAAGGTTGTATGGTATGTTGAAAAATATCTTTAAACTGTCTCTTGACTCCCTTCCTCCCTCTCTCTTTCCCTCCCTCACATCAGCCTTCTTTCCTCCTTCTTTTATTCATGCATTCATTCAACACACAGTCATTGAGAAACTGCTATATGCCAAATACCGTGTTAGTACCAAAACAGCCCTGATCTTTCTCCAGGTGGGGTAAACATCAGAGTGGGAAAGATCAGTATTAATCATCGAAATGTACCATCACAACTGGGAACAGGAAAGGCACATGGGAGTCTGGATGAGGAAGAGCTGGCATTGGCCAAGAGAGTCCTCAGTATCCTCATCTGTAAAACGAAGTCTCCTTATTTGTCCTGCTCCTCCCCACCTGCACAGCATTCACAGGATATTAGCAGGGAATGGACTTTTGCAAACATAAAAGCAATTCTGCAAATGCTGGGCTTATCCTGACTCTGATAGCCACTCAATAAATGTTTGTTGAATTGAATTGTTGAATTGAATTATTCTACAAAAATAAAGCAAGGATAGATTAGCAAGAATCCTCGGCCCCAACCCAATGTTCATTGGATTTTCCTGTTTGTGCTGATAAGACACAGGCTAAAGTTTCCCCAACAAAGACGACCTCCCGTAGATCCATGCAATGCCAGAGCTGAAGATTCCTGGATATCATCTGGTCAACCTCACACACCATGAAACTGAGGCCCAGAAGAGGAAAAGATAATTCAAAGTGACAGGTGGGAAGAGTGGCAGAGCTAAGACCCAAGCTTCCTTAGTCCTAGAATGATCGAATAGGTGATAGATTAAGAGAGAATTGGATTCATGCTGGGTACTCAGATATTAGAGGGTACTAACTGTGGCGTGGAAACCCCTAGGGATGTTCTACTGTAGCACCTCTCTAAATGCGTAGGACTAGTTCTGCAAAAGTAAATGACTACAATTGTTCATTAGATATTGGGTGCGTTTATCACAACAAAAACATTTCTCTCTGGGGAACCACTCTTACCCTTTCTACTTTCAGTCCACAAAGTTTAGGTAATGAAAGATTCTATCTGCTCCCAGGAAAAGTAAGTATTTGTCTCAGTCCCAACCAATATGGTTCATCCCATGTCCCTGACCATAGGGATTGGCTCAAGAAAGAGCATGAGATTCAAGATGGTCCAATAAGAGTCAGCATGGGGATTTTAGCTAAAACTGGTGGGGAAGTAGCACTAGTTTTATTAACTGGTGAGATTGTATTTATTCTAGAGCTCCTGACAGCTATTTTGCTGCTGAGATGGGAAGCATTTCTATACAGAAGTTGATACAAGGGCAAGAACTGAAAATGAGTCATATTAATATACATATGAATAGATATGTGCATATAGATAAATAGATAGATAGATAGATAGATAGATAGATAGATAGATAGATAGATAGATAGATACCTTGGCTGCAGCTGTTCCTGAGGCTATGTGCTGTGAAATTTTCAGTTCCCTGTAATTGGCTAACTCATATGGCAGAGAAAGCCAGAAAGATGTGTACAGCTTATATGGGGTGGGTGGGGGCTGGGTTTGGGAGGATCTCAGTACCAGGCCAGCCCAGGCATAAAAGCCACAGAGGGAAGCTGGATCTGGTGGCACACCCTTGTGTACCCAACAACAGGGCAAAGCTGAAAAGTACGCAAATTCTGACTCAGTCACACTCCTGGGTATGAAGTGAAGCCATATCCTAAAACTAGTCATGAAGAAATAGGGCTGGAGGAGTGGTTCAGCAGTATCTCACCAGGCTACGAAATCCATGGCCCTGAGTTCAAATTCAGGTACTGCTACAAAAAGAGAAAATGCTACCAAGCATCCATAACTTCCCTTGTCTGTTAATACCTGCAAGTTGAGTCCAGCTGCCACACTGTCTACAGTCTCTTCTGGAATTAATTTTTGCAAAGTCCCTGCTTTTCTACATCTGATGGAAAGCCCAGGGTCGGTATGTCTACTGGTGGAGCACTGTCCAAGTGCAAAGGAGGCTGGGAACATAGATGGGTGGCATTTTCTCAGCTTGGCAGTAGAAATGGACTTTGCTCAACCATGGGAGATACTAGCTAGTCTTTCCCCCAGAGTTGTCATGGACTGCCTGTGCCATCACACCAAAAATGGTCAGGATTCCTGCCAGCAGGTCCTCCCCTCTCAGCCTCTGTCCCCAGTCATTCCTGTCAGTTCTGCAGAGAGGACAACTCAGTGCATGGAGGCCAGAGCAGTGCATGGAGACAGAGCAGCCAACAGAAGACATCTAGAACATTCATTTCTGGCTCAGTCTTTCTCAAGTAACCCTGAAAACACATTGCATTGAGATGTCAAGTTCCAGAGGTCCTTCTCCCTACTGACCCCACAGGACCTCTCCCTCTTCTGAAGTCTTTTTCTCTCCCCCCCCACACATGCACACACACACACACACTCACACACACACACACACACACACACACACACACACACACACACACACACACTTCCTACAAGCTAGAGGAGGTTATGGCACTGTTGTCCAGATCCAAGCTCATTTCCTATACCTGGTCTTCACCTTTGCCAAGAGTCCAAGGTCCCTAGTTCCAACATCTTATCTGTTTCCAGCCACCAAGACTTACTGATAGTAAAGAAACTAAGACACAGCGACTTCCTAATTCTAATTTCAGCATCATGTTCCATTTTGCACCATGTCTCTTTTTCTTTTCAGACAGACATGCCTGCACCAGAAGGCTGATGGGTTTTTGGAGACACTCTGGCCCCAGGTAATCCTGTCACAATAGTCCCACAACAATGTCCACACAAAACTTGCAACTCACAACTGAAGTCATGGGCATTTGCCACAGGCTAAATCCTGAATTTCTACCAGGAGCCAGGTCCTTAGACCACCAATGTGCCAACTAAGCAAAGACATAAACTATCTGAAATAATGAAAGGTCAGTTTGACCCAAAACATCCCCTTAGAGCCTTTATATACAGCTGTACATTTTGCCTGACACCATTGCAGGGAGCACCACTGGCTGCATAGTCTCCCTGGCTGACATAGCGATCATGGTAGAATTCTAGGAGGTGGCCACAAATAAATGGAGGAAGAGACACCTGTCTGTGCCCTTACCCACTTCATCAGGACATGAGGCCCACTTCTGAGAGACCAGATCAGAAAGACTGCTGGAAACATGGTTTCGGAAAATGTTCTTTTCTTCATTATTTGCAAAGCTGTGACACATTCCCCGGGGCACCTATGCCACCCTGAGTCCTCTGATGTGGCCTTCTCCTGCTCCATCCAGCCCCACAGAGTAGCAAAGCCACCAACAAGGCCTCCGGGTACCACTCCATAAATTCTCTTTCCATTGGAGGCCTAGCAGATAATAATTTAAAGAACTAGTCGCTGCTTGCAATTAAGCACAGAGAAAATAGATCAGGCCCATAATTTATGTCTGAGCAAGGTTAGGCTGGATTCGTAATTAATGTTTGCTCCTTTTAATGAAATACTCCAAAGGTCTGCACTTCTGTCATTCATGAAGGTAATTTTTCAATTGATTAGTAAAATAATACTTGAAAAGTAAATGCACCTGCTTCTTCTCCGAAATGTCTCAGTCAACCGGACACACTAGTTGGGATGCTAAAAAAATAGCACTGCAATCCAGTGGAGACCCAACTCCACACCATCAGCATGCAGAAAGCCTGAGGAGGAGGCAAGAGGAAAAAGCAATTAGAGCAGCCACGGTGACCAGAATTCCTGGGTGGCCCAAGGCTGCTAAGCAGCTGTGGTCATACTGCCCAGCTTCTGGTTGTGACAGAAGGGTCAGACAGCATGTGAAGGGCTGGGCACAGCCTTGGCCAAAGATTCAGGAATTGAGGAGCTTTACAGCCTAGAGCTGCACAGGGCACCAGCAGACTGTGATAGACCTGGGTAGGGAGAGGGATGAAGCCGAGGGTGCACTGTGTGTGGCCAGTGGGGATACAGGCCAGAGACAGCATTGGACAGAAGACTGGGCATAGAGGCATTGTCCCCCACTGTATCTTCACTCTCAGGGGTAATTGGTTCTTGTTCAAGGCTATACACTATGAGAACCAGCATTTCTTAGTTATCGGTAAATATGATGTTTAAGTGGAGGCCAAGCACTGGTAGTTCACACATGGAATCTTAGCTACTCAGAAGGCTGAAGGCTGAGGATCACAGTTCAAAGCCAGCCCAGGAAGAAAAGCCTCTGCGACTTTTATCTCCAATTAGCCACCAAATAAACAAAGATGAAGGTACAGCTGGGGGCCAATGGCTCACGCCTGTAATCATAGCTACTCAGGAGGCTGAGATCTGAGGATCACGGTTCAAAGCCCGCCCAACAGGAAAGGCCATGAGACTCTTATCTCCAATTAACCACCAGAAAACCAGAAGTGGCACTGTGGCTCAAGTGGTAGAGCACTTGCCTTGAGCTGAAGAGCTCAGGGACAGTGCCCAGGCCCAGAGTTCAAGCCCAACAACTGACAAAAAAAGTGAAGGTATAGTTCAAGTGGTAGAGCACCAACAGTGAGCAAAAAAGCTAAGAGGCAGTGCACAGATCCTGAGTTCAATCCTCAGTACTGGCACATGAACATGTGCACGGGAGTGTGCATATGCACACGTGCATGCACACACACACACACACACACACACACACACACACACACGATACTCAAGTAGAGGCCTTATGTTCAAAATTGAACCAAAAGTTTTGATGATAACTTCATTTTGTGTTCTATGGAATAAAATATACCAGCAATCAATATAGTAGGGTTAATTCTTGGAAGAAAGACTCAAATATTGACTTTGGGGGCATTAGCTTTAGTCAAAATTCTTTTGATAGCAATATATACTATTTTTCCCTCACGCCAGATTTTCACCTATGACATGAAGAGAGCAATCTGGACAAAACGATTCAAAGATTACCTGAGTTTTTCAAAGCTGTGTCTTCCTCTTTGACATTTAAAGGATTTGACAATCAATTATTATTGAACATCAAATAGTGGGTGGCTTAGCTGGTTGCACCCTGACAACTGTTTTCTTCTTTCAACAGGAAATCATTTGCCAATGTTTGGTGTGACATCCAGGGAGTTTTTGATGCCACCTCTGTAGACTCTATGAAACCCTGCATTTAGGAAAACCAGATTCTTCTCTTAAAAATGTAACTTAGGCTGTTGAAAGTTCAACAACAATTGTGATGAGAAGAGACAGTGTTCACTGGGACTGATTTCACAAAAGGTTAGCACCTTGGCAAAAGTCTCTGATTCATCTACGTAGCCTTTTAATAAGGGCCTGGATGGTAAACAGTCAAATAAAAAGTACTTCCATGGACCTAATTCCTAAATGCTTTTAAGCTGGACAAGGTTGCTTGGGCTAGACCTTGCAGGAAATTGTGGCCATCAGGATCCTAGATCCAACTAACAGAAATAGACTGGCCAGTGGAAGCAGAAAGAGGATTTTTAAGAATATAGTAAAGTCCCAGACCCCCCCACCCCCACCAGGGGAGCTGGGGAATGGACAGTGGGGAAAGATCAAGGCCAAGGATGCTAACCTACAGCATATCCCTGGCCCTGCCATGCAGTACCAAAGACTACAGCTCAGTCAACACTCTCCCACTCAGGACTACTAGCACTGCTGGGGAAACCTATCCCAGCTTTCTTTTATCTTGGTTCCTGTTTAAATTCAGTGGCATTGGTCAGGGGGAGGTCATACACTTCTGCCCCTGAAGGGGATGGCCAGGAAAGTGTCAGTCTCTATCCCAAAGCCTCACTTGGAGTGGAATCTTCCAGCATAGGAAGAGGGTCCACAGACTAGAGACCCCCCTCCCATAGAAAAGAAAAAGTGTCTTTATAGCACTCTTTGCTTGTAAAATAAGACAACAATACCAACTTCTATGGGAAGAAGTGAGCTTCAGAGAGGTGAAGAATTGCCCCCAGACCACACAGATAAGAGGACTTGAGTCAAGGCTTTCCTGACTCATCCTAGGGCTATTGCTCCTAAAGATGGATTTGAAGGAGGGACTCTGGGAGGGTAGAGGAGTTCTCGCTCACTTCATGCACCAATCTTGTTTTCACCAGAGGAGTAACCAGGATGCAGAGTGGCCTCTATTTGAGTTTCTTACCATGAGTGACTTTACAGCCACCTGCCTGGTCATCCAGGCCATGACCACATAAGAAATCATCTCTCTTTGTCCTTCCTTATGATCCATGTCCCATGGAGAAATGGACAATGGTGGAAGTTCCACTGTTGGCTTTCTGCTCCAAGTTAGGCCACAGAGAAGTAATGTATGTCTGCATCCTGTGTTCTCCACTGGAGACCTGGGTCCTGAAGTCACCACTTACCTGACAACCAGGGCTCCTATTTCTTTTGAAAATGGGAAAATCAAAGATAGGCCAAGAGGGCAGCAAATGTTGCAAGAAAAAATGGAATTTTTGTTCAGTTACCTAATAACTTTGCTCATTTGACATCACCTGTTCAGACCTTGGCTGACACGTGATCCGTCATGCCCCCTTGCAGGAGCTGATTTTAGGAAATGATCTACCAGAGCCTGCCTCTTCCCCACCCAGGATGGGAGCCACTCCAGACCCAAGTGAGCATTTGAATTTCAATTTAAATGTGGGTAGTCACAGTGCCCAAATTTCACGTGTGCAATAGCCACTGTGTCTTCGGGCCTACAGAATATGTGCAGCATTGCACAGAGTTCGCTGTGTAACACTGATCCAAGGGAAGACACCTTCTCCCCTCCTCCCACTCCGGTTCCCCCCCTCCAGCCCTACTGCAGGACCCAAGTGTCCCTTTCCTCCAAGTTACAAGCCTGTTGTAGGCTCTGAGCAGCCAGGGCACAGTGACCCAGGGCTGGCCCTCCTCCTCTGCTCCATAGCCTTCTGCCTGCTTTCACAGACAACACTAATCTATATTTGCAGCTCCTTTTCTTTGCTCGAACAATGAGAAGCAGCCCTGGGAAATGGCTAGATCACTTTCTCCAACACCTCCTTTCCGACTCCCTTAATAAGTGGAAATGCTTGATTATTTCAAATGAATATAATTACAAAATCCGCTACTTAGAGTAATGTTCCTTCTTTGTGGGAAGCAGACATCTCCTTTCTCTCGTTATCTCTTCTTCGAGAGGCACTTTGCTGCTTTGAAAAGTGCAATTCAGTTCGCTCTGAAAACGAGACTCTCCTCACTCTGCTATGGGGCACAGCAACTTCAGCACAAGCTCTCTCGGCCCAGATGGGCAGCATGGGCCCTTTCTCCCAGTGGGCAGTGGCCAAGGGTGAATCCCTGGGCCCCTGGCCTTCCTGTGCTCAGCCTGGTCCTAACCAACCCTAAGCTTGCCAAGGCCCCCTTTCCTCCTGGTCCCAAATGCAACAATCTTCCTCCTCTGCCGCCCCTCCTAATATCCTCCTCTCCTTCCCTGTACCTCACCAGCAACTCTGAACGCCAGCCCTCCCATCCAACCACAAAGCCCAAGCCCACGAGGACCTAAAGTATCAAACATCTTCCGTTACAGAACAGTGAGGGAGCACAGGCTAAGGAGACAGACAGACTTGAGTTCAAATTCTGACGTCCTCACCGTGCAGTCTTGGACATGTTAACCACCTTCTCTGAATTTTAATTTCTCCATCTTTCAAAAGAGGTTTCAACCATCCTGCACTGGGAAGCGTCCACGTTGGCATGAGACTCCACCCCCTGCCCTCAGTGATTGATTGATCCATAGCTGTCACGTGATGCCTCTTTGCTCTCTCTGAATATTTAGACTTGGAATGCGAGAGTGCTGTGTAGCTGTGAGGTGGTTCAGTTTACTTGGGCCGTGTTACCACTAGAAGGAGCAAACAAGAAGGAAGTGAACACGCACACAGTGGGTGCCATGATGGTTTGTTCAGATCTTTGTGGGAGGCCCCGCAGGCAGAGCTGCCCAGCAAGTGTAGGATAAAAAGGTGAAATGGATGGTCGATAGAGTAGGAGTCCTGACTCAGACCGTAGGAGCGGGGACTCACTATCCTGACGCCAAGAATACACGCATCTGGATATAGTCCAGGATTTTCTTGGAATCCGAGGACATGGAATGGAAGTGAGGCATGCGAACTGAGCTGTGAGCAGAAAGTCAAGGAGTCAAGGAGATCCATTGTACCCTTTACCTTCACCCCTGCCTACAGAGCTTCCTCATGCCTAGAAGCCCAGGGGTGAAGAACATGGGCTGACATCCATGCTGCTGGCTTAGCTTTGAGTCCTGAGAGGAACCAGAATCCAAGGCAGTGTGATCTGAGGACTGATTTTGGAGGTCAGTACCATCACCCTGCTCATGGGCGATGCCCACAATATCCAATATTCTGTGAAAGAGGCATGTGGGCAAGGACCCCAGCCAAGCCTAGCCTAGTCATCTGATGGGTGCACCTGGGTATGACAGGTCTTCAAAGAACCCCATGCAGGTAGGTCCAGTACCAGGAAAGCCTTGGGTGGAAGAGGGCCTCCTAGGCAGTGGACTAAAGCCAGACAAGGCATGTCTGGAGTCTGGACCTTCCTGGATAAGTAGAGTTGGGGGAAAGTGGGGAACAGTGCACCCCACAGGTGAAAGGAACAGCGTAAAGAAATAAAGGAAATCTTTGGTTCGGGTTTTTGTTTTTGTTTTTTCATTAAAAGACGGAGCCCAGGAAGAAGGGAAGGTCTGTTGGCTGTGGTTTGGGTTCTCAGATACCTGGGGTAGCTGCTGACTTATTGCTGGCTTCATTCACTCAGTCATCCAGCACATGCACACTGACACTGCTGAAAGCAACCCTGAGACAACTAAGCTAAAACTAAAACCTACCGTTTTGTGCTGGCACTCACCCTAATCTCACAACTAGGAAGACAGAGGATCTCAAATTCAAGACTAGCCCAGGCCTTGTTTCAAACAATAACAACAACAAAAAAGAAACCAACGGTAAGCAAAGCAGAGGCAGTACCCCTGGACAGGTAGGGGAGATGGACAACCAACAGCAAGTCAAAGAAACGGAGATCCAAGTGATGTGTTCTGGCCAAAAGTGCAGGCTGGGAAGGATTCTCCTCCGAGGGGGCCCTTCCCAAGGCTGGAAAGCCCGTGAGGGGCCAGTCACTCCAGCAGAAGGCAGAAGTTGCAGAGGGGAGGCAGATGGAATGAGAGGACTGGGGGGATGGAGGGTAGCGGGCGGGTAGCAAGCAGAGCAGGTCATAGGTCAAGGGGTCATAGATTTCATCCTATGACTGCACAGATCATGAAACAAACTATTATGAAAGTTATGTAAGCACACGCTTCCACCTAGCAGAGGATCCACAAACAAATGGGCCTGCTGCAATATTTTCCTACAACCTGAGAGCTAAGAAGAGCTCTTCCATTTTTCAACAGTTCGTCTACATGTGCGTTCATAATTCCCTTGATTTTTGCCTCTTGACCTGCAGCTCCTATAATATTTACTATCTGGCTTTTTACAAAAAAGAAAAATGCTTTATGATTCCCAGCCTAGAGCAGCTCCAAACAAGCAATTCCTGTCTAAAACAGGACAGATCGTTTAAGATCACTAGGGGGAGATAAAGATTCTTCTCATCTGAGAGGAAAACAATAGAATAGCCAGTGAATATTTGGCTTAGAAAAGAATAAAAAGGGATGGTGGCCCACCTGTAGTCTCAGCTGCGTAGGAGGCTGAGGTAGGAGGATCGTTTGAGTCCAGTAGTTCAAGACTAGCCTGGGCAATATGGGATCCATAGATCTCAAAAATAAAAGACAAAGATAAATAGGGAGAAGAAAGGGGGGAGGAAGACAGTAAGGAGAGGGCAGGGGAGGAGAGAAGGGAGGGGAGGGGCAACAGCCTCATCAGTTTTCCACTGTATATCATGGATGCAGAGAAGAGTGTGAGGAGTCCCTTCCTGCCTCATCCACATCTCCCAGCTCCTGGAAATCCAATTTCCTAGTTATAGCTGTGCTTATTAAAAGCATGACTGTGGAGGCTGTTTACCCCAAGATCTATTTTTGTCATAACTGTTTATAATGGTTAAGCCTCAACAACTTAAACACTCCATACAAAATAATGTATCTTCAATAAACTGAAATATTAACCAATCATATGTAATGGTTCATTTCTAACAAATGCAGAGCTCAGGGTCCTCGGGGCGTCGTAGAAATTGAAAACCATATTGATGGACTGGCCAGCCTTCAAATTGTACCGCCAGGATGAAAAGCACAGGCAGCAAAGTCCTCATTATGGCTCTCTGACATTAATTTGAGCATTTTTATATGTATGTCCTATTAAGCACTTTAAGTGCTTTTTGATAATTGTGCTTTGTAGTTTTTACAGCACTTCAGCCTATTCCCAGTTCAATTTCCTCTTTTATCCGATGTTTGAAATATTGATTTCTGACAGATAAAAGCAAACCTTATAATCTCAGCAGCGAGCAATAAGTGAGTGGGACCGAGGCTCCGGAATACATTGGGGACTGGTCATATTTGAAACAGCCCCTTTGTTTTATTACATTTCGTCAACAGAATTTACTTACTGTTTGCTGATATTTATGTAAAAAGCCCGGCTGCTGAGAGGGTCGAGATATTGCCAATTTCAGCTCTACTTTTTGCATTTAGTAAGATAAAAGGAGCTTCCCCTTGGAGCCCGATGATTGCAACGGTTTAAACTGCTGTCAGCCGGCTACAAGTAACTGTGATTTATCTTCTTCAGATTGTGCTATGTTGTGGCTACACAAACTTTGCTTCTAGTTTTGCATTCAAAGCTGACAGCCGCTCAGGCTGACTCCCTCTCTCCCTCTCAGATTGTCCAGGCATCTGCATGGAGACCCTACTCCTGGGACAATCTCTCCTTCAGGTTGGATGTGACCCAAGACATGACACCACATTTCCCCAAATGTCACTTCTGGACCTTCGAGGGTGTGGAGAGTATTCTAGGTATTATGAGACATTTCCCTCCTTTTAAAGATCGTTTTTTATTTGACATCAATGCATGCAATTCAACCATTGCTTATGGAGCAGAGCCCTGGCGCCTGGGTGCAGAGTTGAGCCAGAGAGATGATATCTTCCTGCTATGACCCCAAGATTTTGAGAGTAACAATCCCCAACTACAAGGGCAATGCTGTCCACGTCCCCAGAGAGATTTATTCTGGTTAGAACAGGGTACTAGTGGCATGTCAAGGCAGAAGTCTAGGAGGCTGCTGTACATCTTACAGGAACTCAAAGCAATCCCCACAACAAAGAATTGTCTGGCCCCAAATAACTAGTGCTGCTCCCATGAAACTCTGTTCTCCTGGAAAGAGATAATTAGCCTTGTAAATAGGCAAGGAATAGCAAATAGCCACTTAAAGGCAGTAAGTGAAAACAGGGCAATAAGGCTGAGGTTTGGGGGCTACTTTAGACAATGAGGTCAGCCTGAAGTCCTCTCCGAGGAGATGACACTTGAGGCGTAATGACAAGGACCCAGCAGGAGGAGATCTGAGCAGGAGGAGGAGGGAGCATCACAGGAAGAGAGCTTATGCAAAAGCACAGGGCAAAGAAGAGCTTGGTGAGACTAAGGAGAGAGATAGGTCAGTGTGGCTAGTTTCAGGCCCTGTAATGGCTCTGGCCAGGTAGCAGGACTGAGGATGGCCACGGACAGAGAGCATGGACTTGTTTTTGAGGCTGTTTGGCAGAATCAAAAAAGAGACCAAAAGCCTAGGATTATGCCTGTAATTCTCACTACTGAGGAGGCTGAGATGTGAGGATTATGATTCAAAGCCAGCCTGGACAGGAAAGTCCATAAGATTCATCTCCAGTTAACCACCAAAAAGCCAGAAGTAGAGCTATGGCTCAAGTAGCAGAGCACTAGCCTTGAGCTACAAAGCTCAGAGACAACACTCAGGCCCTGAGTTCAAGCCTCAGGATCAGCACACACACACACACACACACACACACACACACACACACAATCAAAAATTTGAGAAGGATGTAAAGTTCTACCAAGCTATAGAATTATTTACATATGATAAGAATTGCTTAGGTGAAGATGTAAGTGAAGTAAAGAAAGCAATGCCTTGGGTAAATCATAGTGAAGCTTAAGCATAAGTATAACAATAATTGGAAAGCAGCCCTGGAGTGCGTGGCTGGAGGGTGGTATTAAGAAGAGAGCTGGATGGGCTAGGAAGGTGGCTCAGTGGTAGAGCGCTTGCCTTGCATGCATGAAGCCCTGGGTTCGATTCCTCAGCACCACATAAGCAAAAAGAAAAATGCCGAAAGTGACGTTGTGGTTCAAGTGGTAGAGTGCTAGCCTTGAGCTGAAGAGCTGAGGGACAGCGTCCAGACCCCACAACCGGACCCAAAAAAAAAAAAAAAGAAGAGAGCTGGAAAGGCAGGCACAGAGGACCCCTCCCCAGGCCTGCCACCATGCCAAGAGCAAAGCTTACTAGAATAACATTCAGAGATCCCTGTTTCCCCATAGCTTGAAGGTTAGGACCATGGGTCTTGGAGTTCAATGAACCCTGATGCCAAGGTCCACAGTCCTGGCTTTCCAAAAACATTGGGAGCCATTTACAAGCAAAGAAAGACTGCCCATGGTTTGCCCTGGCCACACCAGGCCTGAATCCTATGCCTGAATCCAGCCTCCCTTGGACCTCATAGCCACCCAGACAGTTGTCCAAAACCCTTCCAGGTGCCAGAATTCTTATCCACTAACAAATATTTATTAAGAATCCACTTGGGGACCTAAACACAAAGGACCAAACAAGACAATCAAACAATCACACCCAAAGCTGCCTCTTTCATCTATGGTTGCGATTGGACAGTTTCTCTGGGCTCCAAAAGGCTAAACCAGTAACTAGGTAAAAGGGGCATGGGAAGGGTCAGGATGAGCCAAGCCATGCTACCATAAGAAACACACGAATTCCATGTATCCTAGATGCCCACAGCAGACAGTGGGAGCTCTGCTCCACAGAGTCATGGCCTGAGAGCCAAGAAGATGGAAGCCCTGGTATCTGCAATAAGACTAGTTGCATGGCAGAAAGAAGTCAAAGATGAAGTCAAAGAAGTCATGCTTCATGTGTGGCACATGACTCAAGTGTTCCTGTTTTAGGAAGCCAAAGGAAGTCATGAGGCACCACACCTGTATTCAAGAAGATGGGGAAAGAGAAATCAAACCGCTGAGATGCACCCAAGGATGAGCAGGGATCCAGGACAGGAAGACCAATGGAGGGCAGGATTTGGGGTAGAGGTATGGGGGATAGATGAAGGCCCCAACAACTCTGACAGAGCTACAGGCCAGTGTCTCAAACCAGAGGTCCTCTGTCAGTATTCTAAAAAAATAAACTTAGACACCGCCCTTTTTTTGTTCTTTTTGGTGCCAATCCTGGGACTTAAACTCAGATCCTGGGCATTGTCCCTGTGCTTTTGTGTTCAAGGCTAGCATTCTACCATTTGAGTCACAGATCCACTTCCAGCGTTTTGGTAGTTAATTGGAGATAAAGGTTTTGGACTTTCTTGCCTGGGCTGGTTTCAAACCAGGATCCTCAGGTCTGAGCCTCCTGAGCAGCTAGGATTTACAGGCTTGAGCCCCTGGTACCCTGCAGATGCTAACATTTTTAAATAGGGAATTTCTCATAAAAGTCACATTTGTCCTTTACATCAGAAGCATGTGACACCATGGGCTGGCATTCTCACAGGTGGCAATCAGGGGTTCCTGAACTACAGCTGACCCTGTAGGCAGGTAGCTTCCTTAGGTGATCCTACCCAGGGCTGCTTTATTCTTTTATATTACCTGCTCAGTCCCTAAACTCTGCAGATTACAAATTCATTGTCCCAACCAGAAAACTGGCCCAGAGAGAGAAAAAAAGAGAAAAAGACCTGCCCACATAAACAGCAGATTCGAGACCAAAGTCAATCTTGGCTTCTCAGACTTCTGGGAATGGAAAAGGGTTCTGGTAAAATGACAGAGTGGGACATGGGAAAGAAAGAGGGACATGAGAAACATAGGGGTTGGCCCATGAGGATAATCTGGCCACTTTGGGGTATACCTGTTCCTGCCAGATACAGAGTACAACTCTCCAAAGCTGGGGACCATCTGGCATCGATGGGTACCATCAGAGGGCCAGGCAGAGCTCCACTCACATACCTCACATAAGGCAGTGACATCTGCCCCAACCGCATTCAGAGGCTCTCGTGCAAGGTGGAACCAGACATGTTTAGAATCTCAAAGTGGGTATTTTAGTGTTTTCTATCCTGGACTGGGTATTTACAATTCATTAAGAGAAGTAACTCGGAGACCTGCTTCTCTGACAATGTACTACAGCCCAAACCACAGGCAAGGCCACAGAGATTAGGAGAGGAGTGGTGCCTTGGCCTGGCCTAGTGTAAGTCTGAACCTTCTTACATCTGCACATATTCCCACTTCCATGTGATGGAGGAAACCGCAGCTGAGAGATACTCTGTGCTGTTTCCACACTCAAGTGATCAGGCCCTGCAAGAGGCTGGTTGGTCAGTGAGCCTATATAATCCAGCCTCACTGGCCACTACTTACTCTGAGGCAACACCTTACTTCTTCTAAAGTTCTTCAGTGGGGCTGGGAAGGTGGCTTAGTGGTAGAGCGCTTGCCTGCATGCATGAGGCCCTGGGTTCGATTCCTCAGCACCACATAAGCAAAAAGAAAAAAGCCAGAAATGGCTCTGTGGCTCAAGTGGTAGAGCACTAGCCTTGAGCTGAAGAGCCGAGGGACAGTGCCCAGGCCCAGAGTTCAGGCCCCACAACCGGACCCCTCCCCCCCCAAAAAGTTCTTCAGGTTCCCTTAAGGGGTCTAGAATGTCTAGCACATAACAGGACAGACACGTGTGTTTCTAGTCGGCTACCCACTTACTATTTTCCTGTACTGATGATTTTATATGGCCTTGATGCGATAAATATCCAAATGGCCCTCAACAGAAAAATGGTTCCTTAGCCCCCAACAGCAGAAGCTTCTAGAATCAACAAGACACTGCCTACCCTGTGCCATCAACATGTGAATTCTATCAAGGAGAAAGGGGATGACTGGATGAAATGAGAGGACAAGTCGGTTCATCTTCACTGTGACAATATACCTGAAATAAACAATTGAAAGGGAGGGGAGGCTTACTTTGGCTCATGATTTCAGAGGCTTCAATCCACGATCAGTCGGCTCTGTTGTTTCTGGCAGAGCATCATAGCCAGGAGCATGTGGTGGAGCAATTACTTACCTTATACTATCCAGAAAGCAGAGGAAGAGAAGGGATCCAGGGTCCCCAGTGGCTTCCTCCCTCTAGCTGGGGGTACATCTCCTAAGAGTGACCTTTGGATTAATCATTGATGAGGCCTGAGCCCTCAAGATCCAATCACCTCTCCATGGTGCCACTAACTAGGGACCAAGCCTTCAATGTGAGAGCTTTGTAGGGGACATAGCATGTCCAAACCCTAATAGAACAAGAAATCATATCTCCCTCTGCAAGAGCACATGGCCCATCAGAACTCAGAGAAAGTTCCAGTCTAACTAAAGGATGGGCCCTAATATGTTCCCAAGCCCTCTACCAAATGTCTGTGTCTTGCAAAGAGGTATTTTGCTGATGCATGGCTTAATCCTAGAGGCCCAGGGTTGTGTCCTCCTCCTCCACACTGGCCTTGAGGAGTTTAGGTACAACCACACAGACCAGAAGACTCATAAGGGGTTCTGTGTGTTAAGATGTGCCAAGTGGATTGAGGGTATGAAATTGGTTGAAATATATTGTAAACATGTGTGGATATGTAATAACGAAACCCTCCTCTGTACAATTAATGTAAACAAATAAAAGTGCAGAGAGGAAGGAAGGAAGGAAGGAAGGAAGGAAGGAAGGAAGGAAGGAAGGAAGGAAGGAAGGAAGGAAAAAGGAAGGAAGGAAGGAAGGAAGGGAACAAAATGCCCAGTGCACTTGTCTCCTCCCAGTGGTACTTTCTTATCTACATGGAGTTTTATTTTAAAATTCCAATTCTATATAGTTCACTTAAAAAGTTATGGTCATATATCTTTTACATATTCTACTTAATGCAAGAGACAATAATTTTCTTTCTTAAAAAAATAATAGCTACAGGAAGGATCCTTTTGAAGAATAAGTCAGTTCAAGTAAAAGAAGTGAGAAAATGAGCCAGGCTCTGGAAGCTTGTGCCTATAATCTTTGGGAGGAGACTGGGAGTTGGTGGTTGAAGGCCACCTTGAGTGTGACACTAGACCCATTCTCAAATGATAGCTGGACTGCGGTGACAGGTACCTGTCATCTGAAAGCTATGTAGGAGACTATTACAATCAGGAGGATCAAAGTTCCAGTACAACACACACAGAAAAGTACATGAGACTCCATGTCAATAGAAGCAACAGCATGTGGCACAAACCTGCCATCCTTATTGCAGAGGGAAGTGAAAAATAGGAGGATCCTGCTTCAAATGCATGGTCTGAATTGAGCCGGCAGCAAACCCCTCTCTCAAAAATAACCAATTGAAAAGAGCTGTAGGTATGGCTCAGGTGTCTCAAGACCTTGAGCTCAAATTCCAGTATCACACACATTCTCTCTCTCTCTCTCTCTCTCTCTCTCTCTCTCTCTCTCTCTCTCTCTCTCTCTCTCTCTCTTTGTCTGTCTCTCTGTCTCTCTCTCTCTCTCACACACACACACACACACAAATACACACACACAAAGAATGGTGAGACTCAATCCAGGGCACATGCAGATGTAGGCAAACATGTGAACATTCACACCCTGACAGTCCCCTGAGCCCTGAGGGGGACCTCTAACTGTTTGAGCACAGAAGGATACTTTGTTCTCTTCCTGGCTGAGACACATAAAACTACATTAAAGGGGTGGCCGAAAGCTGCATTAAGGGCTATCTGGAAACTGCATTAAAGGATTGGCTAGATGAAGAATCTGCTATGGGATGGTGGTCTCATTTACATGTCACCCTGAGTCTTAGTGTCTGAAACAAAGAATTGAGGAAAACACACAAGAGTAATGAGAGAAGCACAAGGTTATTGCGGTGCAAGTTCAGAGAGTACATTGAGAATACGCCCTACAGAGGAGCAGGCCTCAGCAAGGCAACTCTAAGGCCCCAAGAAATGGTATCTTGAACAATTTAAGGCTGGCTTGGACTAAGGAAGTGCCAGAGGGTCCCTCCCACAGGAGGGTCCATTCATGATGGAGAGTTTCAAGTGGCAGGTGGTGCTCATATAACAGTTTTCCAATTGTGCATGTCTATTCCCACAATGCATTGTTATAACAATATTAATGATAAGCACTACACAAACTCGAAGCCTTAATTAAGCATCTGGTGAGGCTCACTCAGGGATGGCCAAGGACAACACTGCACACGTGCCATTAAGAAGATTATTTTTCATTGGCCACCAGTGGCTCACACCTGTAATCCTAGCTACTCAGGAGCCTGAGATCTAAGGATCATGGCTCAAAGCCAGCCCAAGCAGGAAAATCCGTGAGACTCTTATCTCCAATTAACTACTAGAAAACTGAAAGTGGCACTGTGGCTCAAGTGGTAGAGTGATAGCTTTGAGCTGAAGAGCTAAGGGACAGTGCCCAGGACCAGAGTTCAAGCTCCATGAGTGACAAAAAAAAAAAAAGATTATGTTCCCCCTAGTCACGGGCTTAAACTCTGAGTCTAGGCACTGTCCCCAAACTCTTTCACTCAAGGCTAGTGCTCTACTATGAGGCACAGCTCCACTACCAGCTTTTTCCTTTTTGTGATTAATTGGAGATAAGAGTCTCACAGACTTTTCTGCCCAGGCTGGCTTTAAATCACAATCCTCAGGTCTCAGCCTCCTGAGTAGCTAGGATTACAGGCATAAGCAAATGGTACCCAACAAGAATTTTATTTTGCTGAGCAAATATTCTGGTTGTCAAGCTACAGTGCTTTTTGTTGGTCATGGCACAGGAAGTTGGAAGGGCTCTTGTGTTATTCCTCAGGCAGGGGTAGATCAGTAATCCAGTCTAACAAGTGTCTATGGAAATCCTGTTTCATCAGCCTTCCTCAAATCTAGAAAACACTACAGCAGAGGTATGAGCAAGGACCAGAGGTAAGAGAACCACACCAGGAAAGCCAGGTCCTCCAGGACACCGCCACTGAGAATCCTGAGATGATAGCAGACATTACTAGTCAACCTGGCTTCTAATTTCCCCTGAACCAGGATGCAGCCTCAGAATCCTTCTAAACACTACTCTCCAGGCACCTAACGAGAATTAACTACAAGATGAATTGTATACATCATCCCTGGACTGCTTGTTCTTTGGAGATTCACCTAGCCCTTTGAAATGACAAGGTAATTTGCAAGCATTAACTAGGAACCTCTAAAGTCATGGGGAGCTGGTTTAGTCCCACAAAGCTCCATGGATTGAGATATTTGGCTGCCAAATTTGGAATGTCATCTCTCACATCACCAGGATGTCCAAAAAGCTACCTTGGAAGTTAGGCTAAAAGTCCACACTTTCTTGTGTGGGCTTTCTGTTCATTGAGCCAACTGATGTTTTCCCAGTGAGCAAGAACTGCCCATCTCCACAGAGTCCCTGTCTGATGAAAGAGGAAGAGAGGGCAGTCAGGGAGGCCCCTGAGCTGGCTACATAACAGAGCACTGGTCCTGCAAACACCTGGCACCTGCCACATTTCAGGGGACAGACTTGGAGAAAGGGCAAAACCAAGAGCAGAAGATCCTCAGTTTATTCAAAGCCATTCTTCAAGCACTTCCAGCATGGTGAACAGATAAAGAAAGCTACAACCATCACCCTGTTCTTAGAAGGCCTTGCTCCCTCTCTACCCAAGACAGAAATCCCTAACCCCCTAATATCCCTGATGAGTAGCTAGGCAGTCCCTGATACATCTTTCCTTTGCAAGGTCATTAAGAATCATGATGGGTGGGGCTGAGCAAGGTGGTTCATGCCTGTCATCCCAGGCATGAAGTGAAGATAGGAAAGTCAAGAATTCTATGTAAGCATGGGCTATATAGCAATGTTTTTAAAAAAAAATTTTTTTTAAGATTTTTAAGGCTGAGGGTGTAGCTCAGGAGTAGAATGCCTGCCTAGCATGCACCACGCCCATAGGCTTTTCCTCAGCTCCACAGAAACAAAAGGTAGTAAACCGATTATTTTTGGTGATGAATCTTTAGCAACCTTGAAAACTGACTTATAAAGTAAGTGAAAAAAGGCAAGATATCATATGGTTGTCCTGTGTTTACAAAAAGCTTACAATGGATTTAAAGAGTGGAGGCTCAAGCCTATAATCCTAGCTCTTTGGGAGGCAGAGATTTGAAGGATTATGGTTCAAGGCCAGCTTGGGCAATAAGAAATTGAGACTCCATCTCAACCAAATGGCTGGAGTTGATGTCACATGCCCTGCTTCCTAGCTATGAGGAAAGCACAATGGCTGGAAACAGTGAACTGCCTGTCATCCCCAGTGACACAAGTAAGAGGATCGTAGCACAGGCTGGCCTGGACATAATGTGAGACTCTAGCTTGAAAATAATCAGTGAAAAAAGAGTCTGGAAGCATGGCTCAAGGCCTTGAGTTCAGTTCCCAGTCATGCAAAAGTAGAAAAAATAAAAAGAATAGAGAATGTGGGAGAGCAGATCAGTGATATAAAATACTGTCCATTAGCTGAATGCTGGTGATTCATGCCTGTAATCCTAGCTACTCTGGAGGCTGAGATCTGAGGATTGCAGTTCAATGCCAGCCCAGGCAGGAAAGTCTGTGAGACTCTTATCTCCAGAAAACTGAAAGTAGTGTTGCAATTCAAAGTGGTAGAGTGCTCATGACTAACCTTGAGCAAAAGAGCTCAGGACAGCCCAGGCCCTGAGTTCAAGCCCCATGACTTACTATATATACAGATATATATATATATATATATATATATATATATATATATATATAGTAGATATTGTCCATGGATAAACTGCAGCAACACAGCTAGAAGCAAGTGCTTTTATCTTTTTGTTTCCATTCTGTGACATCACTGCATTCACAGGAACACCCAGTGATTTCAGGAACTTAGCCACACCTCTGGCTTCCTTTCTAAACCAGCCTCACAATCTTCAGCCCATAGAAATTTGAAAGGTCAAGCCTGCTCCCTTAGCTCCAGAAGTGGCCACATGCCCAAGCCCACCCAGTCACAGATGCCACCCCCTTGGCTCCAGGGAGTGGTGTAGTTGAGGATTTTCCCTTGGGACTTGTGACGTGGCCGGTAGCAGGAGAGCAATGGCATGAGGGTGAGAAGAATCGGGGCTACCAGCTGTCTTTATCCCTGAGGGTGGCATCACCAGGTATGATGGCTGGTATTAGGGAGGGGCTTGGCAAGTTCCAGGGGAGCCATACCTTGAAGCTGGCCCAGAGACAATTGGATGAGGGAGAGAGAATAAATACTACTACCATAGGACACCTAGATCCAGCTGTTCCTGAGATCTGTCTTTTCTTCTGACATATCAATAGGCTGCCCTTTTCTGCTTAAGTCAGCTTGAGTTGCAAATCTTTTACATTTGACTAGTTCAATGAGGAAAACAAAAAAACCACCAGCCCTGCAAGCTCCCTTCTACTTTATTCCTAGTTTCCTGTTCTGGAAGGTTTCCTTTTAACACACTGACAGACAACTCTCCACCACGTACACACTCTCATGCACACACATGCACAGGCACACACACGAATGCACACACAAACATGCACACACATGCAAGTACATATATGAGCTTGTGTACATATATGTGTACTTGCACATGCGTAGTCTCCTTCAAGTCAAACTATGTTCTCAGCAGCCGTGTGTCCTGCCCGCTATTCAGCTGATGCACCTTCTGCATTGTAATTTTGAGCCAGGCTCCACTCACATCCCCGACACAGCTCCTGCCATACAGAAAATCTTCTAGACAGGAGCCACCCATTGGCCACTGGATCACCAGACCCACTACCCACATAGGAATGCTACTTGCTTACTCAGTTGTTTTAGATTGTTTGAAACTGGAGAATACCACAGAATAATCCATCATTTCCCAGTCTCCCCAGAGAGATGACATCACCAGGCCCACAACCCACCAATGCCCAACTGGCCACTCAGGGAGCCCCACCCCCCCTGCCATGGTGCTGCTCATCCTCAACCTTCCTCACAGACAAGAAAGATTCCTCCATCCCTGCCTGCCATGGTCAAGTCCAGCATGGCTGCTGGACTCCTCTTATTCATGGTCAGTTTCATTCTCTCGTGTGGCCTCCCTGTCCCTAAAACTACTGGCACAGAGTTGACCATCTCCAGTTATTCAAAGTTGAAGCACAGTTTCTAATTTGCAGCATAGCCCCATCAGATGAATTGCTGAATCATTCTCTCTGCCAAGTCCCTCCGTCCTATAATGCCAGCCATCACATCTGGCACTGCCAAGCCCAGATCGTGGTGCAAGTCAGGGGACACCTTCCACCCCTACACCATCCAAGCAGACCAGAGGTCAAGCCTGGCACCATGGCCGTCATTCCATCAGACAGACCATTGTGCAATCCCATCCCAAAAAGCCTTGAGAGGCCACAGAAAGAGTGAGGACAGAATCCAGACAAGGAAAGCAGCTACACGATGTATGTCCATGTGCAGAGGACATGGGTGTTCAATTCTGCTGGAGATATCAGGAGACCACACAGAGTAGCCTCAGTGCTGGTCCAGGCAAGGGAGAGGAAGCTGGGAACTTACATGCCGACTCCCATTTATCATTGGTAGAGAACTGTACCATGGGAGTTAAATTCCCCCACTTCCGGCATACCCTGTGCTCAGCTGAGAAAGGCTGACAGGCAGGTAGGCAAGCCGAGTGCCTGGAGCGGGAAGTAGGTGCAGTGCACTGAACAAGTCACTGAGGGCAGGCACGGTATTGCTGATTTTCATGGCTGCAGCACACAAATCTATTCTCCAGGTGGTTGGAGATCCCCAGTCAACATGGAGGTTGATCAATAAAATAAAAAGGAGTTGTCTTATGTCCCCTGGGTCATTTGTTTGGGAAAATTCTCATGATTCACTGACTCAGTCTTGCCTGCTTGCAAAAAGATTTCAGGAATCTCTTGGCCAAAAAAAGAATACATGGAAAATCTTCCATATTAAAACAATAATAATGTGGCCCAAGAAAGATGTCATTGACTTGCTGCCTGCCTCCAGCTAGTCTAACCATTTCCAAATTCCCCTTTGCAATTACTGCAATCAAGTTATTACCAATCATGCTATCAATTGCTTGCCCCGCAGTACAATGTAGGTTAAATATGCCTGTGTCGGTGGGATGCTGTGTGCTAGATTTTCATTGAAATCTAATGACTTTCATCTTCAAAGAAACTGTTCAGAACCAGCGCTGAGTCCCCCCCACACCCCCTGCGGCTTTAATGACAGCACTTCAAACATTTCACACTCCGGAGATAAACACATCCTTTGGGATTTATTCCAATGAGATGCTTTTCCAGGGTAATGTTCCAGAAGTGCCCATTCCAGGGAGAGGGTGGCTCATTCCCCAACCCCGTGCGCAAGTATGCAGCCAAGACCTGTGTTTTATTCCCCCTTCCTGCTGGGCTGCCTCTCTGTGTTGAGACCCAGGTACAGGCTCCAACAGCAACCAAGAAAGTCTTAGTGACACACACTAGAAGGAACACAAGACATAAGGTAGGCACTTCTTACCTCCCCTCTCTCCTCTCCTCTCCTCTTCTCTTCTCCCTGTCTCTCCCTCTCCTCTCCTCCCCATCTTTCTTTTCTCCTCTCTCTTCATTCCTTCTTCCTTTCTTCTTTCTTCTGTCCTCTTCCCTACTCCTTCTCTCCTCCTCCACCTCTTCATCCTTCTCCTCTTCTCCTTTTCTTCTTTTTCTCTCTGTAAAGTTTTAATTTTTCTAACATTTTAAAATTATTTTAACATAGCTATACAAAGGGGTTTCAATTGAACATGTCAATTTATGAGTAAAATGCAATTGTGTGTGTGTGTGTGTGTGTGTGTGTGTGTGTGTGTGTGTGACTGCACGGGGCTTGCATTCAGGGCCTGATTCTCCCTCTTAGCTTTTTGCTCAAGGCTAGTGCTCTTCCACTTGAGCCACAACTCCACATTCAGCTTTTTGCTGATTACTTGGAGATAAAAATTCTGGGAAAACATGATGTTAAGTGAAGTAAGTCAGGCTTAGAGAGACAAAGAATGCCTATTTTCTCTCATATGTGGAAGTTAGATCTAAATTATAAATATATATATATAAACATGTACAGAGTCATACATATATATGTATACACGAATATATTAACTAATGTATGATATATGCTGTGAAAGATCCCAATAACGAAACTTCTTTAAACAACTGGCTTAGTTTAACAAAGTGAATATCAAAAAACTTGAACAGGTGCTGTGGGGAGGGGAGTCGTGGTCCAGAGGATAGTTAATTGTAGAGAAGAAGGGTAGGCAAATTCAGTCATAATACGCAACCAGGTAACTTGAGGGGGTGGGTGGGGTTGGGAGAGATGGAGAATACAATCGTAGGAAAGACATTAATCAAGATGCATTGTGTTCACATGTTGAATTGAAACCCCTGTGTGTATTTTCATATATAAGCAGACACTTCTAAACTGTGGAGCATGGAGTTTTATTCAGAGCATGTTCATATGTTAGCTGCTTCCTTGATTGACCCATCATTTCTTGAGCATCCTTTTAATAGGTGTCTGCAGAATACAAGCCATGAGTAGGGTCCTACAGCACAAGTAGGCACAAAAGAGCCAAGATGCACACATTTCACAGTCCACAGACAGAGCCAGGGAACCTCACAAATAATCTCAGATAAGAACAATCATTAGTTACGACCAGAGCCAGGAAAGGTATGACGAGTGGCCTGGGGTAGAGAATTAGAGAAGAAAGAGAGCTGCGGAGAAGAGGTGACTGGATGGCCCTTTGTACATGGGAGTCTGTGAGGTTGGACCCACATCAAACTTCATCTCTGCCTGGTAGTCACCACGTGCGCGAATCCATCGTGGCAACTCTGCAGTGGCCAACAATGAAGGAGGGTTAGGGTCAGCTAGCTAAGGCACTGGTCCACTTAGTTATTCAGGACCTTTTCTAGGGTAGCTGTTTTCTGGTGGGATACAGCAACTTCACAGGTCATGACAATTCCTAGATTCACCTGTGGGCCTCCTATGCAGACCATTGGCCTCTGTCCAGAAATCTGTATCTTCTTCCTTTGAACGAAAGCTTTTTAGGCATAGATCTCTAAGTTGGCAGGTGTCTGTCTGTCTGTTTGTTTGCACTGGTACTAGAGTTTGAACCCAGTTCCTTGTACTCTCACTTGGCCTTTTCTCTCAAAGCTAGTGATCTACCACTTACGCCACAGCTCCACTTCCAGCTTTGGGTGGTTAACTGGAGATAAGAGTCTCACAGATTTTTCCCACCAGGTTGGCTTTGAACCACCACCCTCAGATCTCAGCCCTGTGTCTGGCTTCTCTGGCTCAACCTAATGTTTGTGAGATTCACTCATGTTATTATATGAACTTAGGATTCACATATTTGCAGGGCTGTATAACAGTCCACTGCATGATTATGTCACTGTAGGATTATTGCTTTCACTTTGTAGACATCAGTGTCTTTCTAGTTTTGTGATCTTATGAATAATGCTGTGCTATAAACACTCTGGTGTCGGTCTGAATGCAGGAAGGAGGTATCACTGTTGGGTGTATGTCCAGGAGGCATATGTCCAGGAGTGGCATCATTGGATCTCAGAGCAAGAGTGTGGACCTTACACATTTGAAACAAGCTGGTAATTGGGGCCTTTCATTCTAACTGAAGTCTCATACAATATTCTATAGAAAACAGGACAGGACACAGCCCCCTACACTGCCAGACCCTTTAAGTGTGTGTGTGTGTGTCTGTCTGTCTGTCTGTCTGTCTGTCTGTCTGTCTCTGTCTCTTCCTCTCCTCCTCTTCCTCTCACTCCTCCTCCTCCTTTTCTTTCTGTCTCTCTGTCTCTTGTCCCACCTGTGGACAAAGATGCTGGGGACATTTATCCATTAACCTCTATCCATCTTTGTTGAGGTCTCCTGTCAGAGTGTCAAGTCACATTGTCACCCTGAGCCACCTCATTAGCCCTAGAAAGCAGGTCACAAGTGCTCGCTGTGAAAAGGTTGGTGCAAGGTGTGCTACAGCAAGGTGGGTATGTGCCTGATCTGCACATGTGTACTCAGAGTCTCCGGGCTGTGCTTCCCTAGAGAAAGTCCATGAGGAACTGGGCAGCCCTTCATGGCTAGGTGAGGAGAAGGAAGCGGTAGGCAGCTTGAACTGAGGTGGTACAGTCAGCTACCTTTCTCCGATCATCTGACTTCCGTGAAGGGCTGGTTCTCAGAACAAAGCCCAGCCATCTTCTTCTTGCACATCTTATAGCCGTGTCTTCAGCATTCACAAAAGAAAACATGAGTTTTGTCTTCCATCACTGAAATCAGAGCACCAGGGATTTCTTACCTGGTAGTCAGGTAAAGGAAGCAGTACCGTGCTCCAGGGTCCCACAGAGACTGTGCTGCCTGGAAGGAATCGCTTTAAAGACTTCAGCCCCACATTTGCCAGAGAAATGACTACAATGCTCCATTTTTATCTGACCTGGTCACAAATGAGAGGGAGAAAGACCTTAGCACTTATCTCCACCTTCCTAGCTACTAGGAAGGCAAAACTTAGATGCTTGGGAGATGGGGGATCATGATTTGAAATCAGCCAGGGCAAAAACGTTTATAGGATCAATATTAACCAATGGCTGAGCTCGGTGGCTCATGGCTGTCATCCCCAGCATCATGGGCAAGCATAGTAGAAGGATCACAACTCAACCTAGCCTGGGCACAAAGTAATACTCTACCTGGAAAATAACCAAGCCTAAGAAATGCTGAAGGGTAGAGCATCTGCCTTAAAAGCATGAAGCCCTGAGTTCAATCCCTGGTACCACAAATAGATAGATCAATAGATAGACAGACAGACAGTTGTTCCAAGGAGCCCTGGGGCTTGACAGAATCACCCTACTTATCTCAAATCTTACTTTGTCTCTTTCATGGATTAAACTTCACATATGCTTGAATTCCTCCTTTAGAGGACACATGAACAAGATGCTGTCGGATGGGTGAAATCCTTGGTGCAAGAGAGGGCATATCATCAGCCCAGAAGCACCACAAGGGCATCATCATGACCCACACAACAGATCAGGAAAGCAATGCCAAAAACTTGCAAGCACACGCTGACAGGATCTGCCGGTTCTTACGATTCTCTTTATACAAGGTCAGTATTTTCCCCCAAAACTTGACACCTCGGGTTGAACAAAGCCAGACCTCAGAGAGTGCTGGTCCAATCAATAGGAATAGTTTTCATTTCGATTCACATCAAAGCAACTTTAGACCTGGAAGTAAATGGTTAGCAAACGTTGTGCACTTTGGAATTGCCACAATCCCGAAGTTTATGGCCAGGGCACTCAGACTGAAGAAGAGTCAGAGCTGCATCTGTGAAGGCTGAATAGTGTCTCGGGTCCTAGAAGGCACGCTGTCAGAGTGTGAGCAGGGCTAGGGGCTCACCTCATGGGTTTGAGTGACACCTGACAAAAGATGGTGATGAGCATGTGTAGTGGTAATAGGTATTTCTTTCAATCAAAGTAAGTAACAGGACCTATCATTCTCATAGTTATTTTGGCTTACCAGAGATCCAGAAAGGGTATGCAATTAAATTTTTAGACATAGGACAATAAAGAGAAATGTGAACAAGGTAACGAAACAGTTGAAACAGGCATTATAGAAAGAAGAAAAAAAGAGTAAAGGTATAGATGATAACGGTGAGGGACTAAATCTATTTATGAAAAAGTAGGTAAAGCCAATTTCATAATTAGTTTGGAAAACAAACAACAATCAACTTCTTATTTCACTTTAATGTGCAAGACTATCTGTCATCTGTGATATACCAGGCTATTAATGATCTAGGGAAATGTCAGGCACCAGAAGCTCACATCTGTAATCCTGCTTTGAACTACTCAGGAGATTGAGATCTGAGGATTGCAGTTCAGAGCCACCCATGGCAGAAAAATTTGTGAGACTCTATATCCAAAAATAACCAGCCCAAAGCCAGGCTTGAGACATGGCTCAAGAGGTATAGCATCAACTAACCATGAGCAAGCAAACTGACTAAGAGCTTGAGGCCCTGAGTTCAAGCCCCAGAACCAGTATAAAAGAAAAAAGAGAGAAAAGAAAGGAAAGGAAGGAAATGAATAGTCTTTGAGGTATATGGGTTTCTGTCCACTGTTTTTATTATAAAGGGGCAAAGAAGGGATCCAGAAAGATTAGGGAGCTGATCCTTGGTCAGGTCAAAGTAAAGTCAGGGTTATAAGTCAAACACTATTTAGAGAAAAGGGAAATCTCTACATGATTCTGGACATGGACCACATTTTTGTCTCAGCACCCTCCATTCTGAAGACACCCCAGTAGACTCCAGGCTCTACCTTAGGGGCAGGGCAGAACACACCCTCTCAGATCCTGAGTTAAAATCTATCTGTTTTTCGGATGCCACTGATTGGCTGCTTCCCAAGCTGAACTCTTCTCCATTTATTCCGTCATCTATCCCATTCAGGAGGTAACTCTTTCGAGGATGCTAAAAATTGCTTTATTTTTTTTTTTTTAGTCGCTAATTTGCCAACTACCTCAGCCGTCTGTCCAGTTGGCCCGAAATGAAATTCTATAATTATACAAAAGCCAGGGTCAGTGACCCCCTGATTGCAATATCTTGTCTCCTTTGTCCCTTCTTTCCACCACTTCGCCCACGGGACACAATTGCTTCGGTTTCCCCGGCAGCCTCCAGAATGAGGTGGTATTGGAAACTAGTGAGCCATGGCCCTGCGGAGGTGTTCCTCGCTTTGCAATCATTTGCCCATTTTCATTTTGTTTGATTTCATTAACACCTGGGTCTCAGGGGAGAGCCCATTCAGGAAAGGGGAGGGACAAGTGGTTTCAGTAGAAACTGAGTGGCCTTGTCCCTCCACAGCACAGAGGGAGTGTGAAATGCCAAGAACACAGCCAGCCTGTGCATGGGAGGAAGGAGACCTCTCCTTTGAGGCAGCCTCCACTAAGAAGCCTCTCCCTTGGCCTCTTCAGTCCTAGGGTCCCCTCTTAGGCTCACCAAGCAAATGCTCACATGGGTCTTTCTTTTTCATGGAGCTCCCCCCCCCCCCAACCTGCCACTGGGGAGATTGCATCTAGGCAATTCACTCCATGGTTAAGGGCACAGACACCTAGGATTCTTGCTCGTCTGCCCTTGAACATGACTTTCAATTATATAAGCATTGTATCCCAGGGAAATAAAACAAAGATGGTAGCCCTTCACATGCCTGCTAAACTGAAACCACACCTAATGCTTTGGAATGTTCAGGAGAGGAGGAGAAGGCAGTAATGACCGTTATCATCTTCAAGACCATCTCCTCCTCCTCCTCCCCCTCCCCCTCCCCCTCCCCCTCCTCCCCCTCCCCCTCCCCCTCGTCCTCCTTCCCCTCCCCCTCCTCCTCCTCCCCCTCCCCCTCCCCCTCCTCCTCCTCCCCCTCCCCCTCCCCCTCCCCCTCCCCCTCCTCCCCCTCCCCCTCCCCCTCCTCCTCCCCCTCCCCCTCCCCCTCCCCCTCCTCCTCCTCCTCCTCTGTCATCATCAGCCCCACCCTGCATGCCAGGCTGAACATGTGTGTCAGATCCCTTGGAGATGTTATTGAGAGGAAAAAGGTTTTCAGTCCCTGGTGGGCTGGCTCTTTTGCTTCCAGGACTGTGGTAGGGCAGTCCAGGAGCCACTTAACCTCATGGTGGACAGGAAGCAAAGAGACACACAGGAAGGGTCAGGCAGGGAGGAGTCAGAGCAAGAGCCCCCAAGGACCCCCTACCAGCAAACTGCAATTCCACTCCCTTTCAATGGTCTATTTAAATTTTAAACCCACCCATGGATGAAATCCCTGACTAGGTCATGATGTAACTTCCCTCACAGACCTGCCCAGAGGTGAGCTTTGCTAATCTCCTAGGCATCTTTCCATATGGTAGAATTAACAGTCTAGATGAACTATCAGGCAGGATGCTAGTGGCTCATACCTGTAATCCTTGCTACTCAAGAGGCTGAGACCTGAGGATAACTGTTTGAAGCCAGCCGAGGTAATAAAGTCTATGAGACTCTTATCTCCAGTTAACCACCAAAAAGCCAGAAATAGAGCTGTGACTCAGGTCTAAGAGCACTAGACTTGAGCAAAAAGCTCAGGGATGGCGACCAGGCCCTGAGTCCAAGTCCTAGTACACACACACACACACACACACACACACACACGATTAACCATTAGCTCTCAGCAAACAGAAGTGAAGGTGAAATATCCATTGACCATTGCTCCTGGGGTAAGCAACACAGTCCATTGGCCCAAATTCCTTCAGAGTGATTTTGATCCAATACAAGCCACACCACTCAGCTGCAAGACACACCCTTCCTGAAGTGCATCAGGATTCAGGATGACTGGGTGATGGGCCAGGAATGGAGAAAGGCACTCCAGTGGCAGATGGCAGATGAGTTCTGAGGGACCTCAGGGCTGGGCACTGCTATTTTGGCCCAAACCACCAGTAGATGTGTCACAATGGTGCTTTAGAGTCCATCTTCCAAATGATCCTCAAATCACCAGCAGGGATCATCTGAGTCTGCTCCCATCATCGGCCTAGATGGACAGTCCTTCCAGTGTTAGTGATAACAACGGAGCGACACCTGAAGCCAGCATTCATTGAGTGCCTGCTGTATGCTGCATTCTAAGTATTTTCCATGTATTGACATGTTTTATCCCCAGGAGTGCCTAGCTTTATTGTCCCCTTGTGACTGAGCAAAGTCAGACAGCAGGAGGCTAAGACCCTTCGTCTGACAACCAAGAAGCAGGAGAGCAAAGGTCTGCCTGATGCTTGAGTCCACATGGCTAGCTGACAAGGTCCCCAGTGTTTTAAAGGAGAATCCTCTCCTGGAACTTGCATCCTGGAGTGGAGCTCCTTTCACGTCAACTCCCTTCCAAGGAGACAGCCTTGCAGCGGTGACTTCATCTCAAAGCTCCCCTCCTGTCTTCAGCTCCAATCTCAAAATACCACTGACCATGGCTCATGGGTCACAAAGTAAGGAGCCCTTGCATCTGAGTCAGCCTTCCCTCATATGTTTCCTTGAACAGGGCACCCGGAGCCTTGGGAGTGGGCTGTGGGCTGGGTAGAGGAAGGAGAGCATCACCTCCATGCTTCCTGACAGGGCCTTGTGTGAGGAGCTCCAGTCCATGCAGTATTGTTTGCTTTAGAGTTCTCATGGCAGCTCTGTAGACATTCCGAGTTCCAGGCTCCATTAGGAGGACCTGGCAAGCACACACAAAAGCACTCTGCTTCTCCACTTTGAGAACCCCAACCTGAGATCCTGACACCTCCTTAGCCAGCCATGAACACATGAGTTCAATTCTCTCCATCTTGAGAGACCGCCCAGCTATAGCCTTAGAATTTGAGGTTCCCAGCCAAGGACTGGCTCAAGGTGCATTGGGAAGCCTTGGGCCAGAGTGAGTCAAGTTTCTCCAGCAACAGCTACATTCCCCAAGACCCAGCTCCCTTCTTTCTATTTCTTTTCTATTTAACTCCAAGCTCTTCCTACCTCAGGGCCTTGGTACTGGCTGTTCCCTTCCAAAGCCTTTCATAGTTGTCTCCTCCTCCCACTGCCTCTGTCTTCTCTGGGGCTGACTCCTCCCAGGCCTCCTCCATCATGGATCCCTGCTCCATTTTTTCCCCATGTCTCATTCTCACAGGAAGCGTCTGTGTCTTGTTTCTCTCTGTACCTCAGTTTCCACACCTGGTAGGGTGACTAGTGAGTTCACGTGTGCCTGGCACATAGTTACCACCTTCCTGGTGGTATGAGCCATATCCTGGGCATGGCGGCAGGGCTCCCGATGTGGAGGAACGGCTGGGCATGCTTAGAGTGCATGGCCTTCGGTGCAGTATTACCGATGTTTGGTTCGCTCTTCCAAAATCGCCACCCAACTTCCACAAAAGAAACACTGCTGCCACACATTCTCACGTCAATTAAGCACATTCACTTTGACCTTGCTTTGGGGGCCCACCATTTGTCTTGGTAGGGGGAGGCATAGTTTCACAAAATGAAGGACTCAGCAGATGACACAATGGATAACATGGGACTGAGAGCTCGTGGGCATCTGCTGAGCGCCGAAATGTGCGCGGGGATCTTTAAAGTTTTCGTTTTGGAAATCTCATTGTATTTGTTTGCTTATGTATTTATTGGCCACACTCGGTCAAAACCTCATGTGATGGATGCATGCACGCACGAATGTGTTCCTGGTACTATTCTCAGCATCTTGCACCATCTATGTACTGAGCCCCCCTCGAGTGAATTCGCGTGAACTTGTGCATTGGCAAGACTCAGGCTCTGGAAAGCCCCTCCTCCAGCCACGCCCCCGCCATCCCGGCCACGCCCTCCCCCTGTGTAATTAGCCAATAGCGCAAAGCCCAGCCCCTGGGGCTTCACGCCCAAAGCATCTCCCAAAGATGAAAAGCTCATTTGTAAATAACTACATAGCAATATCTAAAATTTTGGTTGCATTGTGAGGCCTGGTGCCTTCTCCATTCACTAATAATGACAGACCACTTAAAAAAAATAAATAACACATATAATTTAAGCAATGAAAACAAACAGCGAGCGCTGGCTTTCCCTGGGGAAAATATTTTCTCTGTTTGCTCCAGGCGGGCCCCACAGCGCCCTGCCTTGGCCTCCCCTGCTGAGCTGCCTCCTCAGCGGGGGGCCTGGGAGCCCAGCTCTTGCAGAAAGCCATGGTGGGGAGGAGACTCAGAGCGCACAGCCCCTTCCTGGAGAATCTGGGTGCTTCTCCTTGGGTCTGGGGACTGGATGGAGCTCATTCCTCCCTCCAAACCTACGTCCACTCTTTCCTGGCACCTTCTCTATCCCCTGGGGATTTCAAGTGCAAGTACCTAGAGCAGGAGTTCACAGGCAAAGAGCCTGAGCCAAGTCGATGGGCAATAGGGGCTGGTGAGGCTTGAGGTAAATTCAATAGCAAATCTCCATCCCAGGAGAACAAACCTTACCAGTGTCTGCTCTACAGAAAGGCAGGCCTGACCTGAAGCCAGTCTCCTGACACACAGACACATAGACACAGACACACACACACACACACACACACACACACACACACACACACAGGCAATGTTATCCATTTGGATTTTATATATAGGTATTCTCCCAAATCAGGTGTAGATATGAAACCCCGGGCTTGATGTGCCTGTTAGGCAACTGATTTACCACTGAGCTACACCTCCAGACATCTTTTTTATGGTCTTATTTTGTTGTTGCTGTTTACCACAGGGTCTCACTATGCAGATCAGACCGGTCTTGAATTTCTCAGCCTCCCAAATGCTGTGATTATAGGCATGTGTCACCACTTGGCTTCTAAAACACTGGTCCTTTTTGACTAGTACCGAGCTTGAACTCAGGGCCTCACACTTGCTAAGCAGATGCTTTACTACGTGAGTGAACCATGCCTCCAGCCTCTTTTTACATTAGTTATTTTTCCAGAATGGGTCTTGCTTTATGCCCATGCAGGCCTGGGATGCAATCCTATTTGTGCTTCTCTGTGTAGCTAGAAATGAAAGGCACACAACATGGCACACAGCTATGGGTTAAGATGGAGTCTCCCAAACCTCTTTTTGCTTGGGCTAGCCTCACACAGAGATTGCTTCCAGTCTCCTAAATAGCTGGGATACAGGCGAAAGGAGCCATCACATCCATGTCAGGGGACCACACAGAGGCAGCCAGGCACAGGAGAAAGAGTATTACAAGGTGCATTAGAGGAGCTATAGCTCCCAGAGATACTATACTGGCTTGTGCTGGCCTTTTTTTTAGGTGTTTCAAACCCAGATCCTATTGCCTCCAGCACTGTGATGACTGAACTGTCTGAGCAAGGAAGGAGGAAGCATTTATTTTGGCTCACAATTTTAAAGCTTACAACCCATTGTCATTGGGCCACACCCATTCTCCTGACACAAGGCTGGAAGAACATCGGGCAGAGAGAAGGTAGTGCTACAGAGCTGCTCACTTCAAAGAAAGTAGAGGCTGAAGGGGGTTGGGGATTTAGCTTAATGGAAGAGCACTTGCCAGGCAAGTGCTGAGTTCAGACCTCAGCTCTGGAAGAGAAAAAAACTATAACAAGAAAGTAAAGGCTGAGCTCCCACTATGCCCTTTTTTTTTTTCATTTTATTTTACTTTATTTTGTGAACATACTGTGCAGAGGGGTTACAATTACATGGGCAAGATAATGCATACATTTCTTATCAAGCATTGCAGACACCTCCTTTGTTTATCCTTCACTATGCCCTTTAAAGGCAGGTCCCACCAGGCTTCCTCTCCTAAAAGCTCCACCCACCACCCTGCAGTGACATCAGCAGATTGACATGTGAGCCTTGGATCCAAACTTGACAAATATGTATGTTCCAGACCCAACAAACATGGCACATTCATGTCCCCTTCAAAAGCACAGGAAGCCTTGCCTGCTCTTAACTCAGAAGACTTGATTGGCTATTTAGATGAGCAGCTATTATATTATTTCTGTTTTTCTTCTTGCTTTCTATTTGTGCTTAAAATGCTATTAATTTTCCTCTGAGGCTAAAATATAACATTTTCCTTTTGAAATAGATCTGTTTCAGTTTGTCAAAGGAAGCCCATTTAAAATCCTTGATGATCAAGATGCATTGTACTCATGATCTGACTTGTTGAACTGAAACCCTTTTGTACAACTACTTAAATAAAAAAAAAAAGAATCTTTAATCAAAATCAGCACAGGGAGCATGTGGCCCTTAAAACGCATGAGGAAGCCAGCGCTAGTGACTCATGGCTTCAATCCACCTATTCATCATGATCTGAGGGTCATGATGCGCCAGGCAGGAAAGTCTGTGAGACTCTTATCGCCAATAAACCACTCAGAGAAAGCCAGAAGGGGCACTGTAGCTCAAGTGGTAGAGTGATAGCCTTGAGCACAAAGAGGCTCAGGGACAGCCCCCAGGCCCTAGGATCTATAAAATTTAAAAATAAAATAAATAAAGTCTAAAAAGAACTCATGAGAAGCTGGGTGCTGGGAGTCCTGCTTATAATCTTAGTTAATCAAGAGGCTGAGACTTGAGGATCATAGGTTGGAAGCAGTCCAGGCCAACAAATCAGAGATACTCTTATCCGCAGTTAACCTCCAAAAAGCCAAAAATGGAGCTGTGGCTCAAGAGGTAGAGTGATAGCCAGCCTTCAAGGGAAAAAGCCAAGTGAAAGCTTGAAGCTCTGAGTTCAAGTCTCTCAAGACTCAGTATCTGCACAAAAGCAACAACAAACACCCCACGAGGGTGGGCCAGTACACTGAAATTTGGGGTACATGCTGAAGTTCTCTCTGTTCACCTCTAGAAGTACCATTGTAATTTCCATCTTGCAGAGGTCAGGTGGGAAGCTCATACCCAAGATACTGCCCCAGAAGACCCTGAATGGAAGCTCCAAGGTGGCTGTGACAGGAGGTCCAGCACCTAGCAGAGGCCTCCTGGAGCATCTGTCACCCAGAGCCTCTGGGACCTCTAGGGGTCCCCCTTGGACTCAGGATTTCTGAATGTAATGGCGATAGAAGCCAGAGGCTTGGCCAGAACCCTGCTCAGAACTGGAATTTAAAACAATTTGGGTGAGAACAGTCCCTGGAGACTTGAGTACGGTGCCGGGGGGCCTCCTGGAGAGGGGTGACCACTTTCAATGGGGAGCCCCAGCCCACAGCATGGCACGGAATAAACAGTGAGAAGGTGGGCATGCTCATGGGAAGGGGTGGCGGGGCTGGGGCCCCTGCCCTGTTCTAAGTGTACTTCTGGCTCTGAGGAAAGGCCAGGCTCAGAGCCAAGGAACAGAGGCCTCAGGAAATAGGAGGCCACAGAGTCAGAGGAATAGCCACCTGAGGCCTCAGGAGGGAGGCTTGGAAGACACAGCCCAGCTGCCTTTCCAGAACAGCCCCCAGGATGTGAGACCGTGACTTTCAGGTGGCTCAACCCCCCCCCCCCCACCCAGCATGTGGATCATCATGGCCCAGCCTGGACCACTGCCTGTGTGGCCATGCTCTGGCAGCCTTGGCAGCTGTCTCTTATGACCTCTGCTCAGAGGCGGCACACTCCACAGCCAAGGCCCAAGCCCTCCCCGCTTTCTTCACACCCCTGCCCAGCCTCACCAACATGTGCTTCCTGTCTGATGGGAGTTCTTCAAGAACACAGCTCCAAGCTCCACTCACTGAAGTAGTGACCCCCAACTGGGGGAGACCCTTCCCACACCCCAAGACCATGTCTTGTCACATTGCCAGGGGAGGTGTCTCTGTCATTAGTGGGTACAGGCCAGGAGGCAGCTAAGCACCCTGCCGAAGCACAGGGCCACCCTCACAGCGGACTCTGCCACTCAGCGCAGCCTCAGTACCAAGGCAGGGGTGTTTCTTCCTTACAGAGCCACTTGCTTATCTTTGGAAACTGAGCAAGTCCATTCTCCAGGCAACACAAAAGGTAGCTGGGCTGGCCTCTCTTTCTCTGCAGCCCCCAGCACCTGGAACTTCCTGAGCCTGAGGCAGTTCCTTCCCTACCCAGCCTCCTGCCAGAGCATGCACAGTCCCTATGGACTTGTATGAAGCCACTGACCTGTGACTAAAGCCAGCTGAGCTCGCCTTATTCTCTAGGCGCAGACAGTACGCCATTAACTGAGCAGCCAGGTCCCAGAAGAGCAGCTTAAAGCATGGACTGGGAAGAGAGGGGCACTGGACAGGCAGAGAGGAGGGAGGAACAGTGGGGCAGGAGCTGGAGGGGCTCAAGTACTCATTGTTATAATCAGCACAATGTGATCCTCAAGGCAGTCTCCCCACAGCTGCTCAGTCCACCAAGCCCCCTCCTGCCAAACCCAGTGTCCTTCCTCGTTCCCAAGGAATAGATGAGGAAAACGATAGAAAACCAGGCCGATTTTCTGCAGAAACTCAGGTTTTCTAAATTACGGCTTGGGTTTCTGTTGTTTGTTTTGTTCGTTGTGATGGTCCTAAGGCTTGAGCTCAGGGCCTGGGTACTGTCTGTAACCTTTCTTGTTCAAGGCTAGCTCTCTATCACTTGAGCCACAACTCCACTTTCAGCTTTTATTTTGGTGCTGAATTGAGATAAAGAGTCTCAAGGACTTTCCTGCCCAGGCTGGCTTTGAATCGTGATCCTCAGATCTCAGCCTCCTATGGAGTAGCTAGGATTACAGGCTTAAGCCACCAGCACCGGTCTGAGCGCCTAAATATAGAATTCCTAACCCCAAGAGGTCCCAGAACCCTGGAGAACCTGGTATATAACCCAACCCAGCTCCTGTGTGAAGCAGCTGCCTACCCATGGTAGAGGTTCTACCCATTGATTGAATTGATTAGAACCGGGGGCCAATCAACACCCTTCTCCAAAGAACTGTACATCAGGACAGTGTGGCCTTCAGATGGTGGTGGGCAGGGAGACAGAGGTCCTTGTCAGACTTAGCCTATGAGAAGTAGGGACATCCACAACACACCCAGCAGAACCAAAGCAGGGTCCCATGGACTGCAAGGAGCAACAGCCTCCAGTCTCGAAGTAAGTGCCAGGGGAATGTAGCCAGGGCCCCAAACCAGAGTTTAGGCCAGATGATAGGGGAAATGGTGGTTGACTGAAACACTAAGTCCTCCCTTAAGCTCTCCCCCGAGGCAATACTGAGAATCTGGCTTTCTGACACTTTTCTGATCTTGCAATATATGTACCCTTCTCATTCTCTGGGCATTCTAGACATGCTCTAGCCTCAGGGCCTTTGCACTGGCTGTGGTACTTGCTTTTTGGACCACAGTTCTAAAAATTCCTGCATAGTTTGTCCTCTCCTTCTGCTCAAATCTACTCATACTTTGGTGAGTTTTTCACTACCTGCTCTCCTTAAAATAGCTCCCTCATCTTACCCCTAGTCCCATCCATCTCTGCATCCTGTTTTCCTAGTTTAATTCTGTTGTTAATCATTATGTGTGTGTGTGTGTGTGTTGTGTCTCTGTGTGTGTGTATGTGTGTGCGTGTGTTGTGTGTCTGTGGATTAAATGAGGTAAGTATCTTAACATACTTGGTCCACAGTGAGCCCCCATAAATATTAGTGGCTATTTTTAACTAATACATATATAAGTATGTATATAATTTTATTACATATAATTACACATATATGCATTATATTGATACTGATTTGGTTCGGTGTGGTCTCACCCAACAAGGACCTGACCTACTTTGGCTTGTGCCTGGCACATACTGGTTCATAGGTATTAGTCAGAGAAGGAAAGAGCAGAGAACATTGGGTAGCTTGGATTCTAACTTTGGTTTTGTGTCTGCCCCTCAGCAAGATGACCTAGGATAGGTCAGTTTCCCTCTCTGTGGCTCAGCCTCTTATTTGCAGGGCAGGGCAGGGCAGGACTAAATGAGAAAGCAATAATATGACTTCTCCCTGATCTGCTGCTGGAGGGGAATCAGGAAGAGAAGTCTGCGTGCAGGGCCTGGCGGGAACTGAAGTGGATAACAAATGCCAGCCACGTTGTTCATTCAAGGGATGGTTCATGCATGACTCTTCAATCAGTCCATCTGCAAAATGGGAGTGCTGTGGAAAATTATTACAAGAAGTGTGTGGTACCTAGTGATCCCTCCTTTCCATTATTTTATTTTTTATTATTTATTATTTATTTTAGTGCCATGCTGAAGGGTGCCATCCCTTAGCTCAAGGCTGACACTCTACCATGTGAGCCATAGCTCCACTTCTGGCTCTTTAGTAATTAATTAGAAATGAGTCTTATAGACTTGCTTGCCAAGGCTGTCTTAGAACTGCAGCCCTCAAATTTCAGCTTCCTGAGTAGCTAGGATTACAGATGTGAGCTCTAGTTTTAATTAATGTACAAAGAAACACATACATTACCAACAAACACCTAAAACTATCACCCAATCTGCCTTCCCTGACAGAGGCCCCAGAGGTCTGGAGCCAGCATGTACCTCGGACCCCACCAGAGAAGACTCAGGGGAGCCTCTCCCACACTTCTTGCCTCCCAGCAGATGCCTACCATTCTGTCTGGGGTTTTCTTTCCCCATGCCTTCTTCAGACCACTGTGCCCAGGAGACAGGCAGCCAGGTCCCTATTAAGTTAAAAGCCCCATGCATTGCTAGAGCTGGTGGCTCACACCTGCAATTCTAGCTACTCAGGAGGCTGACATCTGAGGATCACAGTTCAAAGCCAGCTGGGACAGGAAAATCTATATAAGACTCTTATCTCCAAGTAACCAGCAAAAGAGCTAGAAGTGAGCTGTGGTTCAAGTGGTAGAACACCAGCTTTGAGTGAAAAAGCCAAGGGACAGAGCCCAGGTTCTGAGTGCAAACCCCAGTACACACACACACACACACACACACACACACACACACACACACACACACACACACACACACCAGCCTCATGCAGGCCTGGAAAACTGCCGCTTCCCCTGCAGAGCCCAGACCACCAGGCTGAGCAGCCACTGAGCCTCACGGTGTTTGCTCCTTATTAGGCATCATTAGGTACACAGTAATTACAATAATTATGCACACTGCTCAGGCGACCATCCTCAGTAACAACCACGGCTATTCAGAAGTCATAATTGCTGAATAGAGACTAAAATGATGGCTAATTAGATGTCAGATGCTCCCCCTCCCCAAATCACACCACCCACCCCATCATCTCTATATCCCAAATGCCCCTGGAAAACCAGGACCCTTGATCAACCCGAAGAGCACAAAACAAATGATCTGGTCTACAGAAGAGCACGGTGGTGGGGCCTGCGTGGCTGGGGAGAGCAGACATGTATGGAGGAGGATGTGGGGGTGGTCATCACTGAAAATGAAAAGAATGTGGGGGCAGAAAGGGGCTGAAGACTTTGGGCTGGGAGCCAGGCCATGGAATCCTGGGGACCAGCCCCGAAAGCCCATGGGACACTTTAGAAAACACCACGAGTTCTTTATAAAGGAGTGTGGAGGTCAGCTTTCCATGGCTGTGACAGAGTGTCTGGGAAACTCAGCATGAAAGAAGGGAAGGGGTATTCAGCTCACTGTTTCCGAGCTTTCCCTTGGTGGAGGTTGGTGGGGTTGCTTTGGGCCTATGGCCAGGCAGTGCATTATGGTAGGAACACCTGACCAGGCAAAGTTGCCCACCAAATGGCAGCCAAGAAGGTGGATCCAGACTCCCAGGGTGGCTATCGGTGACAAGCCACAATGGCCTAACTTCCTCCCACTGGGACCTCCCTCTTAAAGGTTCCACCAGCTCCCCAGCTCTCTCAGCACTACAGGTTGGGGACCCAGCCTTCAATGCACGAGCCTTTGGGACATTTAAGATCCAAACCACTACAGGAAGTGAAGTGATTTTAAAAAAAAAATGAAGCAAGCACAAAACTGTCTTGAAAAAAGCCAAACCTGTTTATCATGGAGAGCTGGCTCCTCTCCCCCTCTGATACACTTTCAGAGGACTCCTGGGAAATGGTCTCTAACACACAGGTTTGCTAATCCCACACTGGAGTAACCCAAGGAGATGTTAGGGTTCCACACTTATGTGGGGTGCAGCCTGGATAGCAGGAGTTTTTAATCCCAAGTGCCTCAAAAATGCAGCCAAGCATGGAGAAACCTGCTTTCTCCCCTGAACATTCAAAAGATCTTTCATTCTGCCTAGGTTAGTGTCAGAGTTTCCCCACTCTGGCCTCGGTTTCCCCATTTGCTGATATGAAGATATTGTCTTTGATGACTTCTAAGGGACTCCTGCTTGTCAGATTCCTTCTTCTAGGGGTCGCTTAGAGCATGCTGGGAGTGTGGGAACAGAAGGGAAGCAGAAGAATTGGAGTCTGCCCAATGATTTCTGTGTTCACTTAGATCTATGCAGACTCATCCCTAATGCCCCAGAATGTAGTATAAAATAGCGAAATTTTCCTTGCCCTCAGATACCATCAAGAAAGGATCCTTGTACAGAAACCCTTAAATAACAGTGCAGGGAACTTGTGCCATTAAAACTCAGGAAGAGTCCAGAGCTCGTGGTTCATGCCTGTAAGCCTAGCTACTCAGGAGACTGAGATCTGAAGATCATGGTTTGAAGCCACCCAGGCAGGAAAGCTAGTGAGACTCTTATCTGCAATCAATCACCAAAAAAGGAGATCTGGCTCAAATGGTAGAGTACTAGCCTTGAGAAGAAAAGCTAAGGGATTAATGATATGATTATTGGATAATTTCATTTAAAAATGGAGATGGGGAGGGAACTGGAAATCCAGAAATATATGTCCAGCAAAAAATACTATTCAAAAGTAACTAAAATAAAGACAGTTTCAGACAAACAAATGCTGAAAGGATTTGGGCTAGAAAAGGGCATAAAGAACAAGGGAATGAAACGGAATTGTAGTTTATAGATTTCTTTCATTTGAAGTGAATCAGTAAAATGGTAATTCTAAGAAGATTATGATGAGTGGGTTAGTTCAAATACAAATGGTTATATCTTAAAGAGAGAGAGAAGATATGTATAGGAAAGCAAATGAAATATAAAAATGTTCTGACCAAGTATAGTGACTCATAATCTTAGCTACTCAGGAGGTAGAGATCGGGAGGATCAAGGTACAACACTAGCTTAGGCAAAATTTAGTGAGACCCTAACTCAACCGGTAAGCTGGGCAGTGTGGTACTAGTCCATGATCCCTGCTACTCAGGAGGCATAAATAGTAGGAACACAGACCATTCCAGTCCACTAAAAAAGGTGAGATGCTATTCAAAACATAACTAAAGCAAAAAGAGTTAAGGACATGGCTCAAGTAGTAGAGAGCCTTGTGAAAGGCCCTGTGCCACATGTGCACAGGTGTGCGCACACACACGCACGCACACACACGCACGCACACACACGCACGCACGCACACACACACACACATAGAGTATTTGGTATGTCCAAAATAAAACAGAAAGTGAAGGCAGGAAGAAAAAAGATATATTTATAGGAAAAAACTATAAATTTATTAGTTTATACCAACTATATTGATACTTGCAGAAATTATAAATATTTGAAACATGGCACTCAAAAGTCAGATACTGACATTCCATATCAGACAAGCAAAACCAACTCTATTACTATGAAAGAAACATTTTAGATATTACAACATTAATTAAAAGGAATGGAAGGAAAGAAACACAAAGAGCAAACATAACAAAGCAGGTATAGTTACATTCTCAGAAGAGATTTCAAGGCAAAGAGCATTTCCAAGTACATTTTGTAATTATAAAAGAAAGCATCACTAGGATATAGTAATAGCTTTTCAAAATATATTAAACAAAAACTGTCATAATTTAAAAAAAGGAAACAAACTCACAATCATAGTAATTTATTTTAGAACTTCTGTCATGGTAGTTAGTAAAGACTTTTAGATAATAAAAATCAGTAAGAATATATGAAAAATAAGGTCAAAGTTTATAGAAATATTAAACCCAGTAATAGTAGAATATATATCTATTTCAAAAACATGAAGCAGTTGCCAAAATAGACCATATGTTTGGGCAGAAAATAAGTCAAACATATTTCAAAGGATTTGAACTTTACAGAGTATAACAATAGTGTAATTAATTTAGGAATAAACCAATAACAAAAGAATATCTAAAAACTTCAAAAATTTAGAAATTACACAATACTGATAAATGCCCCCCATAGATTAAAAAATATTACTACATTTTTGTCACATGTCTATTTTCATTTACTTTGAAATACTTTTATATATTTTGATTAATATTTTCTTTGAAATATTTTTTATCCATGGGACATTCATCAGCATTTTATGATATCTAAATAAGTTTCCTAGACATCTTTTTTTTTAGCTCTAAATGTTTACATAAGAAAAACATGAAAGAATTCTCAATGCTCTAAATCTCTACCTTAAGGAATGAGAAAGGGGAAAGCAAATTAAGTTCAAAGAAAGTAGAAGATAAGCAATGATCAAAAAAAAAAAGAACCAGGCTCCAGTGGCTCATACTTGTAAGCCTAGTTACTCAGAAAGGTAAGACCTGGAGGATCATAGTTTAAAGCCAGCTCAGGCAGAAAATTCTATCAGACTCTGTCTCCAAAATAACCAGCAAATAGCCAGATTGAAGGCATGACTGGAGTGGTAGAGCACCAGCCATGTCAAGAAATCCAAGTGTGAGTGTAAGGCTCTGAGTTTAGATACCAGAAAAAAATAATAAATATAATAAAGAATAAAAATGAGAACAAAACATAAAGCACCCTAATAACCATGAATATTACCAAAGTATCACCAAAAGATTTTTGATACTTTGAAAAGATTAATAATAAAATGTAAACATGCCAACCAAAAGTCAGATACTGACATTCTGAATCAGACAAACAAGACCAGCTCTATTACTATGAAAGGAACACTTTAGATATTACAACATTAATTAAAAGGAGTGGAAGGAAAGAAATACAAACAGCAAAAGTAAAACTGGTATAGTTACATTTTCAGAAGAGAAGATTTCAAGGCAAAAGAATTTCCAAGTACATTTTGTAATTACAAAAGAAAACATCACTAGGAATTGACAATAATCATAAGTAATCATCTTCTAGGGTTTCCTGGCAAGAGTGATCAATATAAAGAAAATTCCAATTTTAAAAATTAAAATGGAACCTCACTTCAACTTCTACAAATATCAAAAGAAAGATAAGGGACTAAACAGTATTGGGCCAATAAATTTGACAACCTAGATAAAATTTAAATATATATGTATATATATGCATATTTAAAAGCAAAATTTACCAAAAGAGGGTAAGAATAAAACAGATCAGGTGAATAGCTTTTGATCTGTCAAGAAAATTCATTACTAATAACTCCCCACAAAAAACTCAGCTCATATGGTGTAAATGGTGAATTATACTAAACTCTGAAGGGGAAATATTACCTCAATTTTACACAAAATCTTTCAGAATACACAGGCAGCAGAAATACTTCCAATTCATTTTATGAGTTCACTATCACCCTAATATCAAAGCCAAACACAGAAGAGGTAACATTGTCAGAAACAGAAAAGTAAATAAGTAAGAACTACATCTGGGCTTGGCACTGGTGGCTCATGCCTGTAATCCTAGCTACTCAGAAGCCTGAGATCTAAGGATCATGTTTTAAGGCCAGCCTGGGCAGGAAGGTCTTTGAGACTCTTATCTTCAATAAACTGCTCCAAAAAGGCCAGAAATGGCATTGTGGTTTAAGTAATAGAGCACTAGCCTTGAGCAAAACACCTCAGGGACAGTGTGCAGACCCTGAGTTCAAGCCCCAAGACTGACAAAAAATAAATATAGTAAGATTGGGTTAAGAAAAGAAAAGAAAATGTACTGCTAAATATAATTAATATATTAGTTAATTAATAAAAACTCCATCAATAAAACAGAACTGCCAGAATCAGCATTCTTAGGACTCTGGAATCTAATCAAAAACGTTTAAAAAGCAGAATTGTTATTAAAGAAAGAATCATTCAATTTGAGTAAGAGCATTTGTAGCACTTATCTACCTGTAACCATATCCATATGGGCTCGTGTGCGCATACGCGCTCACACACACGCACGCACACACACTCTCACACACACACACACACTCACACATTCCTCGTGCGGTTTGCTGGTCCCAGAGTGTCGAAATATACACTTATGGATATTGAGGTGTCCTGCAGATTCCTGAAGAATCAGACAGGGGTTTACCTTTGCCAGCCCATCCCAGCCAAAACTCTCTCAGATGACAACTGTCAAAAGCATTTAAAGGCAAACAGACTAGCTACAGCCATCTGGAGCAAGGGATGACAGACTAGAAAAGTGGCAACAAACAAAAAAATCTTGGAAGGGAAGTGGCTAGGCCAGGAATGGAGAAGGTGATGACAATTTGGGGGTTGAGTGTTTGTTATTGTTATTTTTATGTGCTTTCGTTTTTTGCTCCTTTGTTTAGGTTTAGGATTTGGGCGCCAAGAATTTAAGGAAAGCCTATCTGACTACTCATCTAGCAGAACTGGGATGATAATGAATACATAGGACAAAAACTACAAGATTTTTTGTTGCTAGTCTTGGAGTTTGAACTCTGGGCCTAAACACTGTCCCTGAGTTTTTGTGCCCAAGGCTAATGCTCTACCTTTGAGCCATAGCTCCACTTCTGGCTTTTGAGTAGTTAATTGGAGATAAGAGTCTCATGGACTTTCCTGCATAAGCTGGCTTCAAACTGTGATCCTCAGAACTCATCTTATGGAGTAACTAGAATTGACAAACTTATTTAAAAGAAAACAAAAAGTTTAGAAAAATCACTAAACAAGCTGGGCACTCTCACAAGTTCATGCCTGTAATCCTAGCTACTTAGGAGGCTGAGATGTGAGGATCATGGTTCAAAGCCAGCCTGGTCAGGAAGTCCATGAGACTCTTATTTCCAATTAATCACAGAAAAAGCCAGAAGTGAAGTTGTGGCTCAAGTGGTAGAATACTAGCCTTCAGCAAAAGAAACTCAGGGACTGGGCTCAGACCCACAGTTCAAGACTCAGGACTGGCAGAAAGAAAGAAGGAAAGAAGGAAGGAAGGAAGGAAAGAAAGAAGGAAGGAAAGAGAGAAAGAAAGAGGGAGGGAGGGAAGGAAGGAGGAAGGAAGGAAGGAAGGAAGGAAGGAAGGAAGGAAGGAAGGAAGGAAGGAAGGAAGGAAGGAAGGAAGGAAGGAAGGAGGAAGGAAGGAGGAAGGAAGGAAGGAAGGAAGGAAGGAAGGAAGGAAGGAAGGAAGGAAGGGAGGGAGAAAGGAAGGGAGAGAGGGAGGGAGGAAAGAAAGAAAGAAAGAAAGAAAGAAAGAAAGAAAGAAAGAAAGAAAGAAAGAAAGAGAAAGGAAGAATCAAACAATAAACTCATGGGAAGGAAAAACTGATTTCCAAGGGTCCTTGCTTTTTTTGATATTGAAAATGTCCAGGTTTCACACACAAAAAAAAATTACATGCGAAGAACTAAGAATGTTTAACTGATTCACAGAAACAAAAGGTGACTCTTGAGGAAGAATAGGTAGGATTTATTAGTCAAAGACTTCAACTTATTTTAAATATGCTCAAGGAGCTAAAGGACAAGAGGTGAATAATGTCTCAATGAGTAAACAGTATCAACTTAAAAAGACATTTAAAATATATGTTAAGGAAAGAGTGCAACACAAATCCTGGAGCAGACTAGTACAATAATTGAAAGAAAAAAATTCATGAGAGTTGTTCAACATCAGACTTGATTGGACTGAATTTTAAAAATTCCGTGAACTTGGAAAGAGATTGGTTGTGATTATTTTATCCGTGATACAGAAAGTAAAAAGAACAGAGGAAAGCAGCACCTAAGAGTCTGTAGAAGCAAGGTCACATAGGCCTACTGGGAATATCCAAGAAAAGTGAGAAAGAAAAGATCAGAAAGAACATTTGGAGAAATGATGGCATAAAACTCCCCAACTATAATGAAACACAGGTATCGACACCTCAACAAGCCCAAGCAAAATAAACACAAAGAGATTCACCAAGACACATTATAATCAAACTGCCAAAGACAAGAAGAGGACTGTAGAAACAGAAAAAGGGAGTCAACTCATATACAAGGGAGTCTCCATAATGCATAATGTGGCTAATGGATTGCTCTCAAGCACTATGAGGCCAGGAAGCAACAGGAGAACCTACTTAAGGTGCTTAAAAGGAAAAGCTGTAAGAAAAAAAATCTATTCCCAGCAACATTACAAAAGGAAAGAAAGAGAAGTTGGGATATTCCCAGATAAATAAAAGCTGAAGGAGCTCACCACTGGCAGATCTGTTCTATAAGAGATGCCAAACAAAAGCGGCTCTTCAACTTGAAATGAAAGGACACCAGAAAGTAACTTGAAGCCATATAAAAAACACTGATGAGGATAACTGCAAAGAGAAATTTAAAAATCAGGACTATTACATACTTTACTTGTAGCTCCTCTTATCCTTTTCCTTTCCTGGATGATTTAAAATACAATCTGTGTGAAACATGAATGACAGGCTGGTGGTGGTGGCTCACATCTGTAATCATAGCTAGTCAGTAGGCTGAGATCTGAGGATCACAGTTTGGAGCCAGCCAGGAAAGAAAAGTCCATGAGACTCTTATTTCCATTTAACCAGCAAAAAGTTGGAAGTGGAGCATGACTCAAAAGGTAGGATGGCAAGCTTGAGCAAAAACACTAAGGGACAGTGCCTAGACTCTGTGTTCAAGGACTGAAAAAAATTCCTATGCAGATGAAAACCAAAAGAAAAGTTAAGTGGTTATACTAGCATGGGACAAGACAGACTTTAAGTAATTATTACAAGAAACAACCAAGAGCCTATATATCGATAAACAATCAACTCATTAAAAAGATGTCATGGTTAAAATATCTCTTACCAACAAAACCCCAAAAGTAAGTGAATTTAAAATTAACAGGAATTAAAATAAAAAGTGCATAGTGCTACAGTAGTGATTAGAAACTTCAATGCCCAACTTTCAATAATAGGTCTTAAAAACCCAAATGAACAGCATGGTAATAAAAAGTGCAAAAATTTCTACCACAGAGTAGAATACATGGTCCAGAGTTAGGCATCCATTTGATTCTGAATAAAGTTATAAAGACCATTAAATGAGGAAAGAGAGGTTATTTTGAACAAACAAATATAGGACTAAATATAGGAGGTCCTACCCTCTGCCTCACAACATACATAAAACCAGGACATATCACAGACCTGAATGTGAAAGCTAAATCATTTAAAAAGTAGAAGACAACACAGGAAGATATCTTCACTAACTGGATCGGTTCAAACATTCATAAGACAAGGCACAGAAAACACTAAAAATGAAAGAAAGAAACAATAATTTAGGTTCCACCCAATTTTAAAAAATTGATCCTCAAAAGGTATCACTAATGGTGGTAATAGCAAACCATGAACAGGGAGAAAATATTGCAAAACATATCCCTGATGAAGAACTAGTTGTGATACATAAAGAACACCAACTTAGTAATAAAACTAAACAAAGAACTACCCTATGACCCAGCAATCCCACTTCTGACCATTTATTCAATAGAACACAAACAAGGTTATAGAAAAACCAGTAGCACAACTATGCTCATTGCAGCACTATTCACCATAGCCAAGATATAGAATCATCCCAGTTGCCCCTTAATGGATGAATGGATGAAGAAAATGTGGTATTATTCATCTATTAGAAAAAAAATGATATTGTACCATTCATAAGGAAATGGAATGACTTGGAAAAAATTACATGAAGTAAAGTAAGCCAGACCCAGACAAACAAAAGTTGCATGGTGTCCTTCATTTGTAGTAAATAGAATGTACCTATAAATCTAGAAATAAATGTGTTGAGATAGGCCGTATGCCAATGGCTACAAGTTAACTGAAGTATAATAGACTCTATGGAGAGCCCAAGTAGTATAATTAAGTAGTATAATCCTTGAGAAAGACTATGTCAAAGCCCAACAAAATCAACACCAGGAAATGGGTACATGCAAGAGGTGAGTAAGGCGAAGGGAAGAAGGGTAAATCAGTGAAAGGGGAAGAGGGAAGAATGCATATACTACTACAATGTATATACTACAAAAGTAAGAAAAGTAAGGGAAGGGGTGGTTTGAAGGTGGGGGAGAATGTTGAAGAGGATAACAGATCAAGATACATTATATTCATAACCTACTTTTATATATGGCACATCCTTTGTGTAACTACTTAAAGATAATTTAAAAACAAAATAAATAGAACAACAACACAATCAAACAACTGGCACAAAGTGAATAGACACTTTACAAAGCAGCATATATAAATGGACATAGAAACTACTCAACAGCATTTGTCTTCAGGAAAACGCAAATCAGAACCATAATGGGGTTCCTTAGGAAGCTGACATCTGAGGATTAAGGTTTGAAGCCAGAGCAGGCAGAAAAGTCTATGAGATCTCATATTCAACTAACACTTAATAAACAAGACGTGGAGCTGTGGCTCAAGTGGTAGAGCACTAGCCTTGAGCACACACACACACACAAAAGCCCAGAAACAGCACCCAGCTCCTGAGTTCAAGCCCTAGGTCAGGCACAGCAAAACAAAAACCATGATGAGGTATTTCTGCACACACAATAAACTTCGTAATATTGATGATATCAAATACTGGCAAAAATTCAGAGAAACCAGAAGTCTCTCATGCTGTTAGAGTCAGAAGGAAACACATACCTTACCAACCACCAAATAAATCCACACCAATGTGGGAGATGAAAAGATATGAGCTTCAAAACACATGTACAAGAAAGCTTGTAGAAGTCATGATTATAACACCCCAACATGGAAACCACCCAAATGTCTGTTGTCAAGTGAATTATAAGCAAGGCAGGAGATACCTGCAGGTAAAATGTAGAAACTGCTCATATCTGCTGTACCTGAATAAACCTCATGTAACTTTGTCAGGAAAGGAAGCCAGACACAAGAGCCCACATGCATGTGATTTCATTTACACAGAGTTCACAAGGGGAGCATGGACTGGTGTTAACAAACATGCTTAGCTGATTTCCTGTGGGGAGGGAGGCATTGAGTTGGAAAAGTAGACGAGAGTTGTATGGCTTCCATGTGTTGACTGAGCTGTTAGATACACACCTGTCAAACTCTTCACACTGTAGACTGGTCATCTGTACACTTCAGTGTTTGACATTTTATCTCACTGTACTGAAAATCTCTTATACAAGCTGGGTGCCAGTGGCTCATACCTGTAACCCCAGCTACACAGGAGGCTGAGATCTAAGGATCATGGTTTGAAGCCAGCCCAGGCAGGAAAGTCCAGTGACACCCATTTCCAATTAAAAAAACAAACTACTCAGAAAAAGCCAGAAATGGTGCTGTGGCTCAAGTGGTAGAGGGCTAGCCTTGAGCACAAAGAGACTCAGAGACAGTACCATGCCCTGAGTTCAAGCCCCATGCTCTTCTAAGGCTCTACCTAGCTCTACCCAGTTTCCAGAACACACAGCATACACAAAGTATCTTCATATGTTGTACTAACTTGGACCTCTAGCAATTAGAGAGGGATTATTATGAAATTTTGACTAAATCAACAAGCTCTGTGTTTGATGACAGGTAAGAAGCAGCATTACTTATAAAATAGCCCTGAAGTAACATTACTACCACTAGTAACAACAAAATACTAGTATTTCTTACTTCAAACGGAAACTTCTTTCTTCCATTCAATACTTGTCTTAGTGCTGGATCATACCAACTTGCAAAGTGGACTGTTATTTTTGGGGGTGGGGGCTCCAGTCGTGGGGCCTAAACTCTGGGCCTGGGCACTGTCCCTCAGCTCTTCAGCTCAAGGCTAGCGCTGTATCACTTGAGCCACAGCACCACTTCCGGCTTTTTTTCTTTTTGCTTATGTGATGCTGAGGGCCCCATGCATGCAAGGCAAGCACTCTACTACTGAGCCACCTTCCCAGCCCCGTGGACAGTTAAATTTTCTAAGAAAAATGTGAGTGGGTTGCTAAAACACCCACAATTAAAAATTAGATTATATCACTTTGTTGCTTGTGGCTCACACCTATAATCCTAAATACTCCAGAGGCTGAGGCTGGGAGGATCAAAAATCAAAGCCAGCCATCAGGAGACTCCATCGCTAATTAACCAGAAAAATAGCTGGGCTGGAAGTGTGGCTTAAGTGGTAAAGCATCATCCAACAAAGCAAGATCAAGGTCCTGAGATCAAGCCATGATACTGGCAAAAAAAAAAAATAGATTGTTTACACTTTTAATTAACTTATATTAAAAATAAAGTTAATTATTCCCAAAGCTCATTACTTCCTAACTCTTTGATTATTATCTCTGCTCTTGAGGATGATAGTTTTATTGTGGAAACACCATACAATTCATGTGTTCATGATATATGTCTCTACCTAAGTTCAAATTCAAGAATATCTCCTTCTGACTTTGAAGTTGGCAGTAGTAGAAATCCACACCACAGAACGCAGCCATTGTCAGGAAGCTAGGCTTCATATATTGCTCTGTTGGTTGCATAGAAATTAAGGCAGAGAATGTTAACACAGCATGTTACACTTAAAAGCAAGTGGTACCCAAAATCATTACATTGGAAAGTTTAGTGCAAAGCATTCCAAAACTATTTCTCTAATGATCAAAACCTGTACTCAATGTAACAGGAAATATCTCACACCATTGAAATGGGATACGGGTTTGACATACATCTTAGTTGTTTTAGTTTTATTTGCCTTCTCAATGAAAACCAAACTATCAGCTAACACTCTTTTGGGTGTGATAGTCCATTGTTCCCAGAGCTTGTCTAATAAGGGAGGAGAGTTTGGTAAAAATCCCATTAAAAGTGTTTTGGGAGAATCAACTGACTATATGGGTTTACAAGAAAAAGTTCTGTACACTTTATTTATAAATTGTGTCATATTCCTCTAGATTCATAAATTGTATAATTTATATATTCATACAAGCTTTTCTTGATTGAGCCAATCGTTAAATATTTGTACACGTTACTGACTCCATTTTTGCCTCAACAGAAACATGTAAGGATGTAGATTATTGTAGGTTTCATAAAAGCAAAACAGAGGCAGGAAAGTAATTTGCTTACCTTGCTTACCAATGTAACTGACTGGGTACAAAGCCCAGTGTTTTGCCCACCACAGGCTGTTCCTAGAGCCTTGAAAGCCATCCGGAAGTCCTGCCTCCCCAGATCTCCACACTTCCACGTTCTCAGCCAAACCCACAGTCAGTGCTGCTTGGTGGCACAGATAGGACATGGTTCTCATAGGAGCGTCACGTCTCTGGTGCCCTTCCCCCCCCCACCCCGCAGCCCAGGCCCCAGGAAAAGTTTCAGTAGCCCCTTCCCCTTCTGGCCCCCTGGGGGCCTGGCACAACAGGGCACTCGACAAACAGTCCAGTGACCCACAGTGAGTCCTTCTGAACACACCCAGGTGAGCCTGGAACACAAAATTATTTTCTTTAAGTCAAATCAAACTCTTCCAAGCTCTCATCTCAGACGTGGCCAGGGGACCAGTCCTAACTATGAACCCAGGATGATTCCAGGAAGCAGGAGCAAGAAGAGCGAGACCTTTCCTGTTAGCCCTTTAGGCAGCCACAGAGCGGGCAGCCTCCAGCAAACCACCATGCTTGGAATAACTGGTTATTCGGCGAAGCAGACTGCTTCTCATCCATGCCTGGAGATACACACATGCATTCATACACATCTAAACACTAGTGTGGGCCCAGAGGACACAAACTGGCAAGCCACACACACTGACGCAGCCCCCCGCCCCTCAGCACACCAGACACACCCCCAAGGACATGCTGATGCACCCTATCAACTTGCACAGAGTGGCAGAAGCACAGCTACCTTGCTGAGGTACACTCACACACAAAGCCACAGACCCACCTTCTCTGACACACTTCCTCATCCTCAGCCATAGGAACACACACACACAGTGTCTGCACAGCAAACATGCACACACACACACAGACACACACACAGGACTGCACAGACAGGTATATGCTTGTGTCTGCACAGCAAACACACACAGACGCAGACAGACCTGCACAGGTGTAAGCCTGTGTCTGCACAGCACACACACACACAGGTGCACAGGCAGCTCAGCCAGTGCCCAGGCGGAAGCTACGCCCGCCACGCGGTTCCCGGGCCCATGCTGCCGCTCAGCGGAGAGGCTGGGCCTGCCCGCGCCCTCCCAGCCCCACCCTGCCCTCCAGTCACGTGGCTGGCAGGGGGAGGAGGCTCTGAGCAAGGGAAGGGGCAGAGATGAAGTAATAATACTGGCCGGTTTGTTCATTTCGGTGATAATTAGCGGTGCACACACCCCGCCTCACCGGCCGCTCCAGGCTGATGGATGCCTGGTGGTGCCGAATGCAAATTAGCATAATTTCATTACCGAGGGACCCGTGAAAAGGTTCAATTATAGAGCAATCTCATTAATACCAGGGCTTGTTAAACTAATAGAAAGAGACAGGCCCCGCAGCTCTGAGAGGCAGACACGTGCTCAGAATGCAATTAACGTGGAACCCCTGGTACCTGGGCCACGCCTGGATCCCTAGGACCTGCCCAGCTCCTGCACGCACGGGGTCCCAAAGAACGGGGATCCGGGACCCGCGAGCCCCAGAGCCCAGCCGAGGACGTGCAGCAGTTAAGCATCCAGGTCAAGGCGAGGGACTCGTGGACCGGCTCCCACTGGGCATGACCAGCCCAAGGTAAATCTGGGGGAGGGGACACTCCCATGGGTGAGGTGATGCTCATCTCTGTCTTCCTGAGGTCTAATCTCTCCAGAGACGTTCAGCTGTGACTCAGTTTCTCCATTTTTATCAGCCACATCCACCTGCAGGTCTTGGAGACACACACAACCAGCAGAGGCTTCACCTCACCCACCCTAGCCCCTGCCCAGCACCCCAACATAGAAGTCTAGATACCCTGGAATCTGCTAGAAGCAGCTCCCAGCAGGGAAGGCTTCACAGGGATGTCATAACCACCCCCCTGATCTGACCTGCAAAAAGGGGTCATGCTTAGCATTCCACCTGAACCCCTTCCCTTCTCCTAGGGGCTCTGTACCATGACCTCATGCCCCATATTCTCCCAGGCCCAGAGATTGCATGTGAGCTGAGTTGGGTCATATGATTTTACTGTATATACTTTTTATCACTTCTGTAATATTTGATTTCTTTCTTGCAAATTTAAGTAAAACAGAACAAGTCCCAAAATACCCCCAAGCTGGAGAGTGACTCACACTGTATATTACTGAACACATAAAAATATGCAGTGACTCAGAAGGGCCCAGCAAAAGTGACAACCCCCACAAAGGGCTCCATTGTTCATATGTTAAAGGTAAGGGGTGGAGGGGAGAGCTAAGGGACTGCCAAGTCTGAGGGGCCAGCTGAGACTCCTGACAGACTGCCCCTCCTTGTGGTTTTCTCTTTTTGATGATATAATGAAGCCAGATAATGTCATAATTAGAGAAAGCCTGTTAGAGACCTTCATCTCAGTTTCCAAGTGAGGATGGGAAAGGGGAGGGAGGTCCTCTCAGAAACAACTGGTCTGTAGCAACCCAGGAAGCTGGATAGCCACTTGCAGAGCCTCTGGTAGGGACAGGAGACAGATCCCAGTACAACTCATAGCCAGGCTTACTAAACATGACTGATTCCTACAGACAGGTTGACCACCAGGTGGGGCCCTGTGGAAATACATGTCAGATAGGCAGGGGACCCTGGAGAACCTCATCTCTCTCTGGCCCACCACCTCTCTGGGGCTGCAGGTCTAAGAGACAGAAAGGCTGGTCCTCAAGCTAGAATGCTGACCTCTTGAAGTCCCTGACCCTCCTCGTGAGGAAGGGAGCAAAGCTCTCACCTCCCACAGTAGGAAATCCATAGCCACTGCCCAAACTGGTGGACCGGAAAGTCCTGGCAGCTTGTGATGGTTCAGAGATGACTGGAGTTCATGGCCCCGTCTCTGGAGAGCAAGGCTGGGTGGGGCCAGGGTGCCCAGGGCCTGGATTTATGGAGAAACCCATGCAGTGCTGTTATTCCACAAAGTTTTGTTTTAAAAGATGTACTTATTGCTATTGTAAAGGTGATGTACAGAGGGGTTACAGTTATATGAGTCAGATGAAGAGTACATTTCTTTTTTAACCATGTTACCCCTTCCCTCGCTTTCTCCCAGTTTTTCCCTCCGTATCTCCACCCACAAGTTGTATAGCTCATTTTCAACAGTGTCTAGTGAGTACTGATGCACATGTGTTCAGCCTTTGTCCCTCCATTTCTGTGTCCCCTCATCCTACCAAACAGAGATGGAAACAAGTTTTTTTTTTTCCTTTGCTGCTGTTTTAGTTTTCTTTCGTGTCTTTCTTTTGTTTTCCTTTCGTCTTGTTTGTTCATCTATCTTTGCAAAGTATTTTATTAAACAGCCTTTATGTTTCTGACTCCTTCACCACCCTCCACTACCACTACCCACAGCCACATCTCTCCTGGTCCCTAGCTGAAGGGATCATGGTAGAAAAGCCCCCAAGAGTTTGTTTATGCACACACTCTCTGCAGGTGCTTTATCTCATTAGCTTTGCATCCCCATTGTGTGGTTAAAGAAATCAAGGCTAAGAGAGGTTATGTAACCTGCCCAGATCACATAACTTGGATAGATCTGCAAAACCTTTTCTCTCCACCACTGGGTTCCACTACATATATTTTTATTATGTTTCTATTTTTCTTTCTTCCTTCCTGCCTTTCTTTCTTTTTTGGGGAGGAGGAAGCAATACTGGCCTGGGCACTATCCCTTTGATTCATTTTTGTTCAAGGAAGTTCTGGCTTTTTGGTGGCTAATTGGAGATGAGTCTCACAGACTTTCCTGCCCAGGCTGGCTTCAAACTGTGATCCTCAGATCACAGACTTCCAAGTAGCTAGGATGGAGGGCATGTGCCAAGAGTGTCCAGCTATGTTTCTATTTCTAAATACAAATCCACACGTAGTTCTTCCCAGGGTAGGATCTCTCCCCAGCACTTCATGGATCATCCCATTCCATCCTCCTAGGAGCCTACTACAGATAATTTGTCCTCCCACTTTACAGATCTGGAAACTGGTGCAGAGAAGAAGCAATGTGTGCCCGTCACACAGTTGCTCCAGCTCCAGGCCCATGGCAGAAAGGCTCAAAGCTCTGCAGGGGCCTAGGCTTTTGCTGGGGGCTTCTGTCTGCCAGAAGAAGGTTCCACAGAGAATTCAGCATGATGACTATCCCAAAGCTTCAAAGAGGCTGGGGACCAAGAGTCTCAGTACACCAGTGTCTTTACCTGGAAGAGAGACTCAGACTCCAGGCAGAGCCCACTGAGATACTGGGGAACTGAGAGTGAAAGCTGCCAATGAAACAGGGTACCAGAGCCCCAGACAGGAGTGCACAGAGGAGAGAGAACTATGCAGAGCTGGGTGGGTACACATAGCCCGGCCGCCAGCCCCCTAAGGCTACGGTCTCCCAGCCCAGCAAAAAGGGTGTTTAACCCAGGGCTGTGTTCCACAGCTCAACTCACTGCAGTTCCTCACTGGCTGCAGCTGGGCACCTGGGCACCTGGGCTTCTGCAGGCAGTGCAGGTTCCTGGTGAGGGGCAGCAGGGAGTCACAGAGCACTTTCCCCCTTCCAGGACAGAGGGGAAGAACAGGGGATGGAGGGCAGAGGGTAGAGCAGGGGAAGAAGGGAAAGGCTGGGGGCAGAAGAGAAGAGGTGGGAGCAGAGAGAAAGAGCAGTAGGGCAGAGGGGAAGAGTTTGGGGGCAAAAAGGAAGGGCTGGGGACAGAGGAAAGAGCCAGGAGCAGGGGCATTGCTTGGAGATAAAGATGTGGCTTTATAGCAGCCAGGGGCCAACTTAGCTGCTTCCTCCTCTGCTAAGAACAGAAAAGCCCTTCCTGTCACCAGCTCTGTCCTTCCAGGCCATAGCTCCTCAATCCCACCATAGAACATCTATGTGCCTAAAGTCCCTTTCACTCTTACCCTACTTCCTCTACCTGCTCCTGCTCAGCCTGGGATGTCTGGGCTCATGGCTGCAGATCAGACCTGATTGGTCTTCCAAAGCCTGGCCTAGAGGTAGGAGTGTGGGGCTTGTCCAAGGCAGCCGTATCCAGCCTCTCCTAGCATCCTCGCTGCTCAAAAGCCCCCAGTAATCCCTCAATTCTGATTTTTCAGATCTGGCTGCTGCCTGAACCTCTTGTGTCTTGCCCAGCCTCAGCCACCATCAACCCCACCAGCACATGCAAATAGTGAGAGTCTATGTCCAGGAGGCTGTGAGGGTTAAGATGAGATAGTGCAAGTAAAATATGGAGAATGGAAAGTTGAAAGATGGCCCTGTGGATCGCTGCTCAATGTCGCTCTAGTTATCACTGCTACCAGGGGCAGACTGTATTTTCCAAAATACAGTGACTTCCCATCCAAAGTGGAAGTCAATGGAGTTTGTTCCCTGATCTTGTCTCTCTCACCCAGAGAAGGGAGGCTTGGATTCCTGAGGACAAGAGAAAGTCACAGCTTCTGTTTCCCCTTTTCCCACCCATCCTCAGAGCCCAATGCCATGTTATAAGGAAGCTCAAGGCACGAGAAGGCTCCAGCTGGCTGCTGCAGCTCAGGTTCCTCCAGCATTTCCTGTCACTTACCAAACATCTATGGACAGAATAATACACCTCAATATCTCCATATTCCAATGCCAGACCTGTGATTCTTGTTATATTGCACAAGAAGGGCTTGCAGGAGAAATGAATGGACCTAGAACAAATCATGTTAAGTGAGGTAAGCCAAGCTCAGAGAGGTGAAATGGCACATGTTTTCCCTCATATGCCGAAACTAGATCTAACAAACTGGGACATGATAAATTATATAGGACTCTAGGCATTTGCACACAGAGAGACCAAAGGAGGATACTTTTAGGAGAGGAAAGAAACGAAATGTCTATGTGCATCTGATCATACCAAGTAATATTTATCAAAATGAACCCCAGGAAATGGAAATGGAAACCAGAGGATTTTTCTTTGTTGCTGTGGGACTGTTAGATCCCTAACAGTCTGTTCCTTCAGGTGAGGAGCAGCTTGCATGATCCAGGTGGCCCAGCCAAACGATCTTAGTGCACAATGTGTAGTGTCTTCGAACATCACATCACCTGAAACACACACAGTCAAAATGTTCTAAGAACATGTCACAATGTCACGATTATTAAGATAGGTGTGACCAAGAAAGAAAAGAAAGGAAGAGAGAGAGAGAGACAGAGACAGAGACAGAGAAGAGGAGAGGGGAGGGGAGAGGAGAGGAGAGGAGAGGGGAGGGGAGGGGAGTGGAAGGGAGGGGAGGACAGGAGAGGAGAGGAGAGGACAGGGGAGAGGAGGGGAGGGGAGGAGAGGGGAGGAGAGGAGAGTAGAGGAGAAGAGAGGAGAGGGGAGGGGAGGGGAGGGGAGAGGAGAGGAGAGGAGAGAGAACGCCAGGGAGGAAAGGAAGGGGAGAAAGAAAATGACCAGTGTTGGAGCAGGGAAAACCCTGGTACACTGCTGGAAATGGTTTATTAGCACCTAGGGAAAGCAGCATGTAGATGCCAAAACTACTAAACCTAGAATTGCCACAAACCGTCATACAGTGCTACAATCCCATCTCAGAGTGCGTGACTAAGAGAACCAAAAATGGGGACCAGAAGAAAACATGAGTCTTCGAGATGGTTGTGTGAATGGAGGGCAATCCCCTGGCTTCTGAAAGACCTAAGAAATGTCTTGGAAAGATCATTTTATCTGTCCCCTGGCTTTTCTCCCCAGATCCACATCCTTAAGCAAACTCAATTCCTTACACCTTTGCCATGACTGCACAGTGCTTTCAGTTCCAAGGGTCCCTCACAAAGTCTAGTAAAAGTTGCTGCTGCTGCTGCTGCTGCAGGAAGAAAAACTTTGGCTCTGTAAGGCAGTTTATTAGGTTGACTTAAATTTCAAGTCACCAGCTCAAAATGTGCTGGTCACAGTGGTAGAAAAAAAAAAGGAGCTAAGGAGGAGTCCTGGTCCTGAAGGTAAATAATCCAGCCTAGAAAATGGCTGGATTAAATATTCGTGGTGTTTTGTTTTTTTTAATCAATCCTGGGACTTGAACTCAGTCCCCCAGATTTTTGCTCAAGGCTAGTGCCCTACCACTTTGAGCCACAGCATCACTTCTGCTTTTCTGATGGTTAATTGGAGATAAGAGTCTAACAGACTTTCTTCCCTGGGCTGGCTTCAAACTGAGATCTCAGATCTCAGACTTCTAAGTAGCTAGGATTATAGGTGATAGGTGCCCAGCTTGTATTAAATACTTTTAATACTACTTACTTTAATCCTTTTAAACTGCTGTAAGTAGTTTCTGCAAGTAATATTTTGGAGCCTCTACCTCCAAGGCAAACAGGAAAGACAATTCTTTTCTTTCTTCTTCCATCCCTTCCTCCCTCCCTCTCCTCTCTCTCCTTTTTTTCTTTCCCTTCTTCCTTTTCAGTACTGTGGTCTTAGCTCAGGACCTTTCACTTACTAGGCAGGTACTCCACCACCTTAGCCACCCCTTCAGCCCAAATTCCACCTTACTTCTGTGAGGAAGAGAGCCAAAAATACTTAATAAACTGCACAATAACCACCAGAATAACTTGCTATTTCAGATACTATACAGATGCACTGCACGAGTTCACATGCTCCATTTGGAAACATCTAGAAGAGAGAGCACCATACTCCTTACCCATCACGCAGTTGAGGGAGGTGCCCAGAGTTTCAGGAGGTCCTCAGGGTTACAGGAGGTACCCAGGGTTACAGGAGGTCCTCAAGGGCACAGGCTAAATGTAGCAGCTTGGTACTAAGCCAGGGCTCTGGCTCCAGGGCATAGATGCAAGAGAGCAAGTCCTCTTGGCCTTGGGACCGGAAGGTGAACTGGAGGGGCAATGTTTGAGACACGACCACAACAAACACATGAAAAAAATGCTCAACACTGTGAGCCATAAAGAAAATGCAAATCAAAACCACAGTAAGATTCCATCTCACCCCACTCAGAATGGCATCCAACAAGAACACAACAAATGCTGGTGAAGGGAAAAGGACCCCTCAGATAGTCGGTAGGAATGTAAACTAGTGCCGCCACTATGGAAGTCAGTAGGGAGGGCCCTCAAGGTATATTAAATCCAAGGTATATTAAATAGGTAGGTGTCATTAGGTAGCCAATAAAGGGACCATCATGCAGGAAAAGTTTATTTACCAAACTGCTTCCCCTGCTGCTGTGAATGGTGAAGAGGCAGGGCTGAAAGGGGAGAGCCAAGACACATCTAGGCTGGGAGGAGAAGAGATGTGGCCAGGTGGGGGAAAGGTGTGGCCTGACCTCAGGGTCTGGGACCCTCCAGTGGTCAGATGGGAGGTGTGACCAGGGGCAGCCTAGGATGTGACCTAGCAGGAGGGGGAGGTGACTGCTTCCTGGTGTGCCAGTTACCTAGGTAACAGATACTGGATGGAAACTTAGCCAAGGGATAGGGAGGTGTCTGCACTGGGCCTGCATGACCTGGGGCAGACTTCACACTAAATAGAGACCTTCCTTATGGCCCTGCCATACCACAACGGCATGTACCCAATGAAGAGTAAATCAACATACAAGAAAGATAAATGCACACTGGTTTATTATTGTAGTCAAGTTGTGGAATCTGCCTAGGTACCCACAAATGAATGAATAAATCCAGAAAATATGGCATATGATGGAATATTACACAGTCATAAGAAAGGCAAATTATTTGCAGGAAAGTGGATGGAACCTGGAGATCGTCATCTTGCGTGAAATAAGACAAGTTCAGAAAGCCAAATATCACATTTTGACTTAAGTGTGAAATCTAGGCCTAAATAGTTCTTTAAAGAAATAACAATAACAGAACTTGAGTGCATAAAAAGGGCACTTTGGGGGTGGGAGAGTTTTAGTAGGGGGTGAAGACAGAGAGGGAAGAATGAAATCCCCAGAATACACACACTTACAAGAGATCCATGCAGCATGGCCATGCCCACAGCCAGCGTCAGAGGTCAGAGATCAACAGGCAGCCACACTTCTATCATTGCTCTCGTCACTGATTTTTGAACAAAAAGTGCTATCTGCCTTCTGTCCTGCTCTCGTGGGGGGCTCCAGAGCTGGTGCCCAGACAGTCCTCATCCACAGGCCTCCACTTGAGGATCTGCCAGGGAGGGGGCTAGGTGGAAATGTCACCACCTGGCTCAGCTCCCTCCATGAAAGGCACTGGGTCCAGGTCAGGCTCCGTCCTGCCTCTCTTCCCCTTTTCACAAGTTTCTTCAGTCCTGGGGCTGTCATCCCTGTCTTTGGATCTCAGGGCTTTGAGCCTCAACCTCCCCCCACAACATATACTCTGCTCTTTGCTGAAAAGCAGCCCTCCTGCTTTGTGCAGAGGCCTTCAAGAAATGGGACAGGGTGCGTTCTCCCCAAGCCTAGGGATGGACCAGGTCTCTCTCCTCCGTACCCCATTCTCTGCCCACACAAGTAGGGGCATCTCAGATGGGTCTGCACAGATGTACAAACATGCAATCTTTCTGCCCAGGTGTAAACAGGAGCCCAGTCCAGTCTGAGCTCTGCATCAACCACCTACAGCCACAGTAATGATTTACAGTGAGCCACCCTTTTCAGTAGCTTATTTAAAACACTGGTTTTTGTTGTTGTTTCTCCCACTACCCTGAGACTCTCCACCCTCCTCCCTCCACCTCCCAGGAGCTGGAATGAGTAGGCATGTCCCACTTTCTCCATTGCTGCTTTTGTTTTGTTTCTGTTTTGTTTATCTGTCTTTTGGCAGGTGGGTGGGGGGCACAGACATGGAATGACAAAGGGTAAGCAAATGCAGCAGTGGTGCTGGGGAAAATGGCCCCTTCTCTCCCTCCCCCTTTGTTTTCCATGCAGGACCATACCTGTCCTCCCTCCCAGCACCTGCGTGGCCCAGGTGACCAGCAGTTGGGGGAGTTACCACCCCTTCCTCTGAGGTCACATCCTGGACCATCCTGTCACGCCTCCTTCGGGCAGTGGGAGGTTCTCAGACTCTGAGGCTTCACCGTATCTGCCTGGGCCACTCCTCCTCTCCACCCCCTCCCTACAGAACCCCAATCCTGCCAGGTGTGGACCCCTTCTCTACACAGCTACACCATGTCTGGGCTGGCAGTTCAGATAATAAAATCTTTTCTGCCTTGAACAATCATGTGGCAGTTCCTTTCGGCAAACCTTACAGACACTATGTTGAAAATGAACTATACAACCTGTGGGTGGGGACGGGAGGGAAGAGCGAAAGAAGTGGTGACCTTGTCCAAAAAGAAATGTACTCAGTATCTGGCTTATGCTACTGTAACCCCTCTGAACCTCACCTTTATAAAAATCTCTAAAAGTGCATGACAAAAAGAAGTCTTCACTATCATTTGCAAGTCCAAGGGTCAAACAAGAAGTTCTACTATGAGCTAGGCCTGTAGACTCCACCAAGCGCCTGTGGCCACCTGCACTGCACGGATGGCATCGTGAGCCCACCCAAGTTCCTAGGGCTGGGGGGGGGGGGAAGTCAGATCACTGCTGCTCTTCTCTGCCCCCATGGTTGCTCCTCCTCTAGCAAGCCAGCCCGCAGGGTTCTCTGCACAAAGAAAAATGCCAGAAGAACTTACAACTGGCACATGTCAGTCAGTTCTATGGGATTCTATTGGCCAAGACAACTCTTGTGTTAAAAATAAACAGATTCTAATTCTCTGATACAGGGCTTTGCCACTGCTGGTGACAGCACTCGCTCTCATTACAAAACCCCCTTACCCCCATATCCCAGCACTTAGCACTGGTACTCTCTGGTACCCAGGCACTGGGACTAACTACAGGACAGGTGGGGCTCAGAGCAGAGTGAAAAATGCACATGCATTTACAAATGCAACATCATTGTCACTGGCCACCAGTGCCTCACACCTGTCATCCTAGCTACATAAGAGGCTGAGGATCATGGTTTGAAGCCAGCCTGGGCAGGAAAGGTCCTTAAGACTCTTATCTCTAATTGGCTATCAAAAAGTCAGAAGTGGCCCTGTGGCTCAAGTGGTAGGGCACTAGCCTTGAGCATCAAACCTCAGGGACAGCACCCAGGCCCTGAGTTCAAGCCCCAGGACTGGCACAAGAACAAATAAACAAACACAACTGTCAGGAAAAGAAGACAGCCAGTAGCAACAGGAAACATTTCTAAAAGTCACTCTGATAAGGACTACCACCCAAATATGCAAAGAACTCATCACATTCGGTAATAAGAACATAAGCTGATTTACAAATGGATCAGGGGCTGTGGATGTGGCCCAGTGGTAGAGCCTTTCCCTGGCGTGCCCAAGGTCCTGCATTTGACCTCCAGTGGGGCAAATAAATAAATACTAAAAATTAAAGTAGCCAAAAACCTTAACAGACACCCAGCAAAAATGATATGCACATGGAAAATAGGTGTGTGAACAGGTGCTTCAGGCCATGAGAAAAGTGCACATTAAAAGCAGGAAGACACCACTCAGCTGTCAGAACAGCCTCAGTCAAGCACACTGACAACACCAAGTGCTGACGAGGAGCCACAGGAACTCTCCCACTGGCTGGTGGAATGCAATGTGGGCAGCCAGCTTGGAAAATAGCCCAGTTATTTCCTATGACACTAAACACTGCTTTGAGGTCCAGTGATTGAGCACCTGATATTTACCCAAAGGGTTGAAATCTAAGTCTACATCGAAACCTGCCCTTGGACCTTTACAGCAGCTTATACTCACTACTGCTAAACCTTTGGTCTTTTGGTAGGTGAAGAGATAAACCATGGTATAGTCATATGGTGGAATATTACTCAGCACTAAAAAGAGATGGCATGAAGCTTTCAGTGGATCCCTTGGGTAGTGTAGGGATGAACAGAGTGCAGAGGATTCTGCTTGATACTAAACTGCTGTCATTATCAATTATCAATTTGTCCAAACCCAGGGGATACACAAGCCCCAGAACAAACCCTAACAGAACCCTGGACTCACCTCTAATTCTCTCATGCTGACCCTCCCCTGTGGCCACAAGGACCTCCTGTGGTAACAAAATGAAACAAGGGACCACACTAATGGTTGATGTCAATGGAGTTGGCTAAGCTCAGGCTGGGGCTGGGCTGGGGCTAAACGGACCACAGCACCACCTTCTGCTTTGTGTTGCTCTGTTTCTGAAACTAAAAACATCGTCTCTACCATGTGTGGAGTAGTGAGCAGTACTATGAAGAAGAGACAACGTAGGAGAGGGGTACAGTTTGGGAAGCTGGTCAAAAGGGGGGGGGGGGGATAATGACCAAGAGTGGCCCAGGGAAGCTGCCTGAGTGGAAAGGAAGGGCGGAGCCATGTCTAATCTCTGGGGGATTCGGGAGCGTTTTAGAAGGGTGTGGTACTTGCAAAGGCCCTGTGACAAGAACCAGAGGATGGCATGAAGGCTCTTGAGTCTGCAGGGGAGGGGATCAATGGGGAGAGAGCTGGAAGTGAAGGCAGAGCAGGAGGGAGGCCAGGCTACAGGGGGTGTTGCTGGCTGTGGTGTGGATGGTGGATGAGAAAGGGGACTGGCCTGACTTTCATGGGAGGGGGAGGGGGAAGCAGCCTGGCTGCTGCCAGGAGGAGGGGAGGGGAGGGGGATTGGGAGAAGGGAGTAAAGTAGAGGCCAACTAGGACATGTGAGCTCTCTCTCTCTCTCTCTCTCTCTCTCTCTCTCTCTCTCTCTCTCTCTCTCTCTCTCTCTCTCTCCTTCAAACCTTCACCTAGCACTTGACCCTGGAGGGCTGAGGGTGTTCACAGCCAGTACTCAGGTTTCTGTAACTAACGCCCAGGGAGAGGCCGGGAGCCAAAAAGGGTTTGGAGTTCTAGTCTCCGTCCCTGCCTCCTAGCCCCAGGTGGGTCAGACCCAACGTGGGACTGACAGCGTGCGTCCCGGGTATGGCTCAGGTCCCAGTTGCCACGAGCGCTCACCTGTTCCACGCTAAACCATCTCTCCTCTACCTCGATTTCTCCCAAAGCATCCACTGGCCCGCCAACCTTGCTCCCAGGATGCACTTCTGCAAGACGCCAACTCTGAGCATCTGGGTGGCGATGCGAGGTGGCAGAAAGCCTCGGGTGCTGGTCAGCATCGCGCATGCCAAAGCCTCGGGTGCTGGTCAGCATCGCGCATGCCAAAGCCTCGGGTGCTGGTCAGCATCGCGCATGCCAAGGAGTCAGACATTGGGCCCACAAGAATCAAGGTCCAAGCCCCCCAAGCACCTGCCCAAAAGTAAGCTACCCCTTGCTGACGAGGCCCCGCGCTGCCCACAGGCCCCGCGCTGGCCGAGCCGGTGGTCACCCGCAGGCCCCGCGCCGCCCGCAGGCCCCACGATGGCCGGTCCATGGCCGCCTGCAGGCCCCTGCACTGCCCGGGCCCGTGGCCGCCTGCAGGCCCCTGCACTGCCCGGGCCCGTGGCCGCCTGCAGGCCCCTGCACTGCCCGGGCCCGTGGCCGCCCTCAGGCCCCGCGCTGGCCGGTCCGTGGCCGCCCGCAGGCCCCACGATGGCCACAGCCCCCCGCGCTGGCCGCTCCATGGCCGCCTGCAGGCCCCGCGCTGGCCCGGGCCCGTGGCCGCCCGCAGGCCCCGCGCTGGCCCGCCCGTGGCCGCCCGCAGGCCGGGCCCGGGCCTCCGAGGCTGGGCCTCCGAGGCTGCACTAAGACCCCCACAGAAGCGCCCCGGGCTGAAAATGACAAACGAACGGCCCGTTAGCGCCGGTCCCGCAATTACTATCCGCTGGCTGTAATATAAATATGCAAATTCCCCGGGCTTGAACTTTAACACCCTCTGCGGGGACCATTCATCTCCTTAAAGTATTCATTTACGTTGCAGAGGGGCCCATACATCACCGCGTGTCATTTTGAAAACAAATATTAATCAATTTTACCCTCGGATTGCTGAGGCGGCGGCGGCCCGGTTCCCGCGGAACCCGGGGCTGCGGGAGCGATTTGCATATTCATCCGGCTTCGGAGGAGGCCGATAACGCAGGTTCGCGCGCCGACCGGGCCGCGGGCTTTATCTGCCGCGCCCGCCCCGCGGCGCGGCCCCGTCCCGCCGCCCGCCGCTATCTGGATAACCTTGAACGGGGACGGCGGGCCGCGCGCCTCGGCTCCTCCGCGCCCGCCGCGTGGCCGGAGGGAGGCCGGCCGCTCGCCTCGCGGACGGCGGCCAGAGCCTGCGTTCCTACCAGCCCCGGGGGTGGGTGGGGAGCCCGGGAGAGCGAGGCGCGCTGGGGAGCGAGGCCCGCGGGGGATCGAGGCCCGCGGAGGAGCGAGGCCCGCGGGGGATCGAGGCCCGCGGGGGAGCGAGGCCCGCTGGGGAGCGAGGCCCGCTGGGGAGCGAGGCCCGCGGGGGAGCGAGGCCCGCTGGGGAGCGAGGCCCGCGGGGGAACGAGGCCCTCACAGGAGCCAGGCGCGCTGGGGATCGAGGCCCTCAGGGGATCGAGGCCCTCAGGGGAGCGAGGCCCTCAAGGGAGCGAGGCCCTCGGGGGATCGAGGCCCGCTGGGGAGCGAGGCCCTCAGGGGAGCGAGGCCCGCTGGGGATCGAGGCCCTCAGGGGAGCGAGGCCCGCGGGGGAGCGAGGCCCGCGGGGGAACGAGGCCCGCGGGGGAGCGAGGCCCGCGGGGGGGAGCGAGGCCCTCGGGGGAGCGAGGCCCGCGCGGGATCGAGGCCCGCGGGGGATCGAGGCCCGCAGGGGAGCGAGGCCCTCGGGGGAGCGAGGCCCGCGGGGGGAGCGAGGCCCGCGGGGGAGCGAGGCCCGCGGGGGAGCGAGGCCCGCGGGGAGCGAGGCTTTCAGATCCGTCTCCCCGCTTCCACAACCCCACCGTAACTGCTCCGGCCTCGGTTAGAGAGTCTGATCAGTGGACCCGGAGGTTAACGTGACCGGCTCGTGGGGACAGTGCCAGGTACTGGCAGGAGAAGGGGGCCAGGGTACTGGCCTGAGCCTGCCATGAGCACCAAGGTTCGAAGCCAGCCTGGTCAGAAAAGTCTATGAGACTCCAATGTCCAATGAGTCACCAAGAAGTTGGAAGCGGAGGTGTGGCTCGTGTGGCTGAACAGGCAAGCTGAGTGCCTGTAAGTGCAGGGAAGTTCTAGAACTGCATTGTTGGCAATTGTGTGTTTGTTTGTATGTTTGTGTGTGAATTGTGCGTGTTTGGGTGTGTTGTTTTGTGTTGTGGGTTTGTGTTGTTTGTATGTTGTGTTTGTGCGTGTGTTGTGCACGTGTGTTGTGTTTGTGTACTGTGTTTGTATGTTTGTGTTGTGTGTATTGCGTTGTATGTGTTGTGTTGTATGTGTTGTTTGTGTGGTGTATGTTTCTGTGTGCATGCGTATGCTTGTGTTGTTTGTTGTGCTTGCATGTATTGTGTGCATGTGCGTTGTGTTTTGTACTGTGTTTGTATGTTTGTGTGTTTGTTTGTGTGACGTGTTTGTGTGTTGTATGTGTTGTGTTTGTGTGTTGTGTTTGTGTAGTGTGTGTACGTGTGCATGTTTGTGTGTTGTGTGTTGCATGTGTTGTTTGTGTGTTGTACGTTTCTGCGTGCATGTGCATGCTTGTGTGTTGTTTGTATGTTGCGCTTGCGTGTTTTGTGTGCATGTGTGTTGTTTGTGTACTGTGTATGTTTGTGTGTTGTATGGTTGTGTGGTATGTGTGTGTTTGTGTGTTGTATGTGTTGTTTGTGTAGTGTGTGTACGTGTGCATGTTTGTGTGTTGTGTTGCATGTGTTGTGTTTGTGTGGTGTATGTTTCTGTGTGCATGTTTGTGTGTTGTGTGTTTGTGTGTTGCATGTGTTGTGTTTGTGTGGTGTATGTTTCTGCGTGCATGTGCATGCTTGTGTGTTGTTTGTATGTCGTGCTTGCATGTGTTGTGCGCATGTGCATGCTTGTGTGTTGTGCGCATGTGTGTGTTTGTGTACTGTGTATGTTTGTGTGTTGTATGTGTGTGTTTGTGTGTTGTATGTGTTGTTTGTGTAGGGTGTGTACGTGTGCGTGTTTGTGTGTTGTGTTGCATGTGTTGTGTTTGTGTGGTGTATGTTTCTGTGTGCATGTTTGTGTGTTGTGTGTGTTGCATGTGTTGTGTTTGTGTGGTGTACGTTTCTGCGTGCATGTGCATGCTTGTGTGTTGTTTGTATGTCGTGCTTGTGTGTGTTGTGCGCATGTGCATGCTTGTGTGTTGTGCGCATGTGTGTGTTTGCGTGTGTTGTATGTTGCGCTTGCGTGTGTTGTGTGCATGTGTGTTGTTTGTGTACTGTGTATGTTTGTGTGTTGTATGTGTGTGTTTGTGTGTTGTTTGTGTAGGGTGTGTACGTGTGCGTGTTTGTGTGTTGTGTTGCATGTGTTGTGTTTGTGTGGTGTATGTTTCTGTGTGCATGTTTGTGTGTTGTGTGTGTTGCATGTGTTGTGTTTGTGTGGTGTACGTTTCTGCGTGCATGTGCATGCTTGTGTGTTGTTTGTATGTCGTGCTTGCGTGTGTTGTGCGCATGTGCATGCTTGTGTGTTGTGCGCATGTGTGTGTTTGCGTGTGTTGTATGTGCGCGCACACATGTTGGTACTGGGACTTGGGCTCAGGGCCCGGCTTTCTTCCACTCGGCCTTTCTCCTCGCGGCGGGCACTGGGAGGCGTAGCCGCGGCCCCTGCCTCCTGGGGCGCTGGGGTTACAGGCGGAGCAGCCTCCCGCCCGTCCTGGGCCCCCACCTGCCAGCCACGCGGCCTCCCCCTCACCTGACCATCCGCCGCGGCTCTCCGAGGCGCAGGGCGCCCGCCACGCCCCGGGGGTGAAAGGTCAGCCGTCCCCATCCACCGGGCCTCCTGCGCCCACCCCCGGGAGAGGAGACCGCGCCTTGCTGCCGTGAGCGACGCCGGGGGCCGCCAGCAGAGGGCGCGCCGCGCCGGCGCAGGGGCGCGGGACAGGTGCGCGGGTTGCTCTCCTCCACCCCTTCCCTGCCGCGGACAGCTTGGCCAGCGCGTCTTCTGCGCGTGCGCATCCGCGGTCCCCCAGGCCCTGCCCTTCCTAGCCCGGAAGCAGAGCTCCTCCATCGCCCCCAAGCCCGAGGCAGACCCAGGCGCACACGCGACCGAGAAACCCCTTCTGAACGCGTGAGGCATCCACTCGTGTTCCTTCGGACGTGAGTGTGCTGAGCTGTGTGCGTGTGGGACCAAATGGCATTTGGCATGCGCGTGTTGGCCCACCTAGGAGTGTGTGCACGTGAGTGCTGTGTTGCACATGCGTCTCTGGGTAACCTCACCCAAGTGCACACATAGTCCATCATGCTGGTCTATGAGGTCGGTCATGTACAAAAATTCTGGGCACCTATAATCCTAGTCTATTTAGGAGACAGATCTGGAGGAATACAGTTTGAAGCCAGCCTGGCAAAGAAAAGTGCAAGAGACTCTCATCACCAGTTAGCCAGAAAAATGTCAGAATGGAGGTGTGGTTCAAATGGTAGAGCACCAGCCCTGACCAAGAAACCAAGTTAACCCAAGGCACAAAGTTCACACCCCCAGACAGAGATAGGAAGAAAATTTTGTTCAAAAATCTAGTATGGTCAACATTTTAATTCACACACACACACTCGTGTTAGGAAAGAGCTACACGCTGAGCTGTGGAGGGTGGAGCAGGCAGCTGGGGCTCCTCAGGCTGGCAGGAAGCAGATTGCTGAGGGACAGTCCAAGTTCAGGCCAGCCACTTTCCCACCCAAGCAGTAGCCCCACACCAGGCCACAGTTCCTTGTCTGCAGACCTCCAGGTTCCTAGCAGTCAATGACCTGATTAGCTGAAGAGCAAAGAGAGTACTCCAGGTGCAGAATCCCTCCTCCAACATGCCACATTTCCATTTCCTCAGTTTCCTCCTCTGTAAACCAGGACGGCATCCTGACCGCATCCTAGCATCGTCTCAGCAGCAAAACCCATCCAAAGCGGTCCCCCACACTTAAGAAACACCCGGGTGTCAGCAATCATTAATCACCATTATCACAATTAATCAAAGCCAGCACACATTTTATCAACTAAATGGGGTTTTTTTTTTGGGTAACCTACAGGCAACACTAAAAACATTTTTTAATTAAATAAAAAAAATTTTTTTTTAAACTCCAGCCACCTGGATCTCGGGGAGCACATTCTCTCAGGGCAGCATTTGGCTGTAGGGGAGGGCGGCTGCCCCTGCAGAGGTAAGGCCCTCCAGCTTGCCTCAACAGTCCTTCCCACCCGCTTGCTTCTCCCCTTATTGCCTGACTCCAGTGCAAACACAAGTAGGAAAACTTTGACCTCCTTATGGCTCTTCCCAGTGTGTGTGTGTGTGTGTGTGTGTGTGTGTGTGTGTGTGTGTGTGTGTGTGTGTGTGTGAGACAGATCAGAGGGAGGCCAAAGTCTCAGAGTGTGTGTGTGTGTGTGTGTGTGTGTGTGTGTGTGTGTGTGTGTGTGTCTGGAGATAAGAGCCTGACAATCTTGCTTAGGCTGGCTTTGAACCACGATCCTCACATCTCAGCCTCCTGAGGAAGTAGCTAAGATGACAGATATAGCCACCAGACACAAGCCTCAGGCACCCCAGCGCAGCTTAATTTTGGAAAGCTCTGCACGCCCCCTTCTTTCCCATCCTCCATCTGAAGATGGATGGGGATCTCTGTGAAGGGCGGGGCTGGGCTACCACAGGAACACAGGCCTGTCTGGAATTTCATGTTTTCTCCTCTCTTCCTTGTACTTTAACATATTACCAATATTAAGGCAAAGCAGATCTATTAGACAATTACCTCAGGGAACTCAGCTGCTGCCATAAAGCCAATGAAGTTATGACAGCGGGGCCCGGGAGGAATCAGAGCTGAGTAAAACCTGTCGAGGCGGCTGACAAACGATGATAAAGTGATCGCTGGCGCCAGCGCTCAATGGAAATTGACAAGGCGAACCTCCTCCCCTAATGAACAGATCCAACCCTTGCTCCCCACGAAATGCACGGCAAGTTTAATCTCAATAAGCATCAAAATAAATTTGCTTCAGCGTTAGAAAGAGCACAGACACGTGGGCCAGAGCCATGGCCTTCCTAGAAGGGGCCCAGTGGGCCATGCGCGTGGTGTCAGCAAAGGGACCCCAGTGCACCTGCCACAAAACTACCTCCGAAGCTGGCCCCACCGGCTCTCCACACAGACACCAAGGCTCCAACGGCGCCCCCCGAACCTCTCACAGACAGAGCCACCGTCCTTACAACTCTCATTAAAGGGCTCTTTAAAGTAGTGTCAGTTACAAAACAATAACCAGCTTGCCAGACAAGACACGTTGGAGGAACAAGGCGGATGGCATAAAGGGGGGAGAGACACCCCCATCCAACCTCGGAATACAATGCACCAGCTGCACATTAATAAATATGTAATGTTTGATTAGAAATATGTATAGTATTTTTCCCCCTTCCCAAATGCCGGCTGGCCCTCAGGCGGAAGACGAGGATCTGGCCCGCACTGACGGGTTTCTTTCTTGCTTGCTTTGAAAATACCAACTCGAATGTTTTCCTGTCCCAGCTGTTTCCCATTGTTGCTGTTTATCAGCTTGAAGGATGAACAGTGGGAGAAAAAAACACGCTCGCATTTCAAATGTGCCAGTCAGTCGGCCCATTGTTCAAAGAAGAAAGCTTAATTGTCTGTGCTGGCAAACTTCTTCTTGGTGAATGTCCAGGTTTTCAGAACAGCTATTCAGCTGCGCAATTTGTTTAATACATGCAGAGAAAAGCATTGAAAATCACACGGGGGAGGGATGAGGGGGTAGCAAGAGAAATTAAATAAGGGGAAAAAGAGGGATTTTGGAAAAGAACAAATCACATACTGAAGTTCTCCAACTTGCCCCCGCCAGGCCCAAGTTTCTACATCTCTTCTGTTGGCCCCTCTCTTGAGGTGAACCTTACCCAAGTGGCTGATCTGGAAGTGAGAGAACCCAAGCAGCTCTGAACGGACATGGCCCTGCGTAGCACCATCCACAACTCTGCCTGCCCCACCAGCATACCACCAGCATACCGCCAGCTCCTGTTCCAACAGTGCGTGCTTTCGAGGAGCAAAGCACAGACTCCGTTAGTCACTCCTGGGGACGTCTCTCCAGGCTTCACACCAGAGAACGAAAGTTCCTATGGGTAAGGTTCAGTTTTCAGAACACGAGGTACTCACGTGCCAAGGGAGGACACAGCCCCGCCCCCCCCCCCCCCAAGGCTCCCAGCTAGCTGGTCTTTAGGGAGAAGCTGCTCATCCCTATCATCCCCACCTCCCAAACGAAGTCAGAAATGGAGCTTTCAAAGAACATGGTCTTCTGCTGTGAATTTGCTGGATCAACATGAAGCACTTGGTTTAACAGGCAGAGGACTTCTAGCTGATCCTTGTCTGTGGAGGAAAGAGAGAAAGTGGGAAGAGGGCACTCGGGACACGCAGAGGCTGGGAGAAAGGGCCCATGGTGACAGGGGAGGCAGTTCACACAAGCAGTGACAGTGTGGCTCTGTGAGTGTGTGCATGTGCCGGGGCTTGAACTCAGGGCCTGGGCATTGCCACTTAGCTTTTTACACTCAAGGCTGGCATTCTGCCACCTGAGATGTATTTCTACTTCCAGGTTTTTGCTGGTTAATTGGAGATAAGAGTATCACAGACTTGCCGGGCACCGGTGGCTCACGCCTGTAATCCTAGCTATTCAGGAGGCTGAGATCTGAAGATCACGGTTCAAAGCCAGCCCGGGCAGGAAAGTCTGTGAAACTCTTATCTCCAATAAACCACTAGAAAACCGGAAGTGGCGCGGTAGCTCAAGTGGTAGAGCGCTCGCCTTGAGCTGAAGAGCTGAGGGACAGCGCCCAGAGTTCAAGCCCCACGACCGACAAAAAAGAAGAAAAAATAAGAGTATCACAGACTTGCCTTCTCAGGCTGGCTTTGTACCACAAGCCTCAGATCTCAGCCTCCTAAGTAGCTAGGATTACAGGCAAGAGCTAGTCTGGCCAGCCTCATCTTTCCCTGTCACCCCACCCCCACCCCCATTTCACCCCTGCAGTGTTTTATCTGACTGGAAAGAAGTGATAGAGCCACCAGCTCCATTCATAACACCCACTCAAGTTCCTCAGTGTCCTTCCTCTACTGTGTCCCTGCCCCACTGGCAGTGGACTGCCCACGGCCACCCACGGAGGGTGAAAAGTGCCACCTGACAGCAGTGCTACAGAAGATTCCTGCTAGCCCAAGTCCTGGCTCACCCAAGCCACAGAAGAGTCCCCGGTAGAAAAGGCCAAACTACACCTTTCTGCACTTCAGCTCCCAAACCGACCTCTCATACTAGCGCTCAGGGTGGGCTGAGCAGCCTCTGCTGGCTGTGTGTCTGTCTTGAGTGCTGGCCCTCAGGAGAACCCAGGAGAAGCTTCCCTTTGTCCCTAGCCTGCTCAGTCTTCACAGCAATGACCCCAAACCCTACCCCTTTCCAGGGTCCCCTAGCTCTTCTTCAAGTCTTCCTTCTCTGGAAAGCACAGAGAAAACAAGCTGGATGAAGCGGCAGCAAGAAATCCACTGTGTGGGGCATCTGTGTGTGTGTGTGTGTGTGTGTGTGTGTAGGGGGGTGTTGCAGAGGAGTTTAGCAGCAAGTCCCAGTGGGGGGGGGAGGACCCCTCTCTCCTCATGGGCAGAGGGTGGGGAGCAGAGAGGACAAACACACACAAGCTGAGTCCATCTCTTCTCCAAGTAGGGACAAAGCTCCTTCCGCTTTCCCAGACATCGGGACTCGGGGTGCTCTGGCCTTTGGGCTCTGGGACCTGAAGCAGGTCTGCCCCCCTCCCATCCTTCCCCCCTCCCCACACCAGCTGCTTCCTGGTCCCCAGGCCTCGGGCTGCAGACTGAGAGTCCCACTGTGTGCTTCTGGTCCCAAGCCCCCAGACGCAGACTGAACACAGGACAGCACCAGCATCTCCACTCTGCAGATGGGGTCTCCATGCCACAGTCACATGAGCCAGGTCTCCTGACAAACCCCCTCTCGCCAGGCCAAGTCCCTGCTGGTTGTATCCCTGGGGAACCCTAATAGAACATATGGAGCCCAGTTGGTTTTCCATCACCAAATCTGGGAGTGCACACACACCTGTGCCTATCCTTGACCTGTCCTGCCTGTCTAAGGCCAGCCCCCCCCCACCTTCAGTACATCCCAGTGACTCAGTTACTGCCTCTTACTATGTCTTCAGCCCCTCCCCCCCGACTCCCCCCATGCCTCTGTGTGTCCATAGAAAGCTACCTTAGATTCTCCTGACTCCTAAGAAAGAACGTGCAAACTAGGTCAGGAGCACCAGTTTACTTGTCCTGCCCCAAATCCCTGAAAAGTCACATTAAAAAAAAAAAAAAAGTGGATCTATAAACATACAAGGAAAAGAAGAAGCTGCTTTTCCACAGTTCCTAGAAGACAGGAAGCAGATGGGAGTTGGCTGGCAAGAGAGAAAGGAGCCATAGCCAAACCGTCCCAGCCGGCGCCTGAGGAAGCACGGCAGAGCAAAGTAACTTGTGCCCGCTCTGAGGAGTGCGGGTGAGGAGCAGGGGCAGAGGGTGAGGAGCAGGGGCAGAGGGTGAGGAGCAGGGGCAGAGGGTGAGGAGCAGGGGCAGAGGGTGAGGAGCAGGGGCAGAGGGTGAGGAGCAGGGGCAGAGGGTGAGGAGCAGGGGCAGAGGGTGAGGAGCAGGGGCAGAGGGTGAGGAGCAGGGGCAGAGGGTGAGGAGCAGGGGCAGAGGGTGAGGAGCAGGGGCAGAGGGTGAGGAGCAGGGGCAGAGGGTGAGGAGCAGGGGCAGAGGGTGAGGAGCAGGGGCAGAGGGTGAGGAGCAGGGGCAGAGGGTGAGGAGCAGGGGCAGAGGGTGAGGAGCAGGGGCAGAGGGTGAGGAGCAGGGGCAGAGGGTGAGGAGCAGGGGCAGAGGGTGAGGAGCAGGGGCAGAGGGTGAGGAGCAGGGGCAGAGGGTGAGGAGCAGGGGCAGAGGGTGAGGAGCAGGGGCAGAGGGTGAGGAGCAGGGGCAGAGGGTGAGGAGCAGGGGCAGAGGGTGAGGAGCAGGGGCAGAGGGTGAGGAGCAGGGGCAGAGGGTGAGGAGCAGGGGCAGAGGGTGAGGAGCAGGGGCAGAGGGTGAGGAGCAGGGGCAGAGGGTGAGGAGCAGGGGCAGAGGGTGAGGAGCAGGGGCAGAGGGTGAGGAGCAGGGGCAGAGGGTGAGGAGCAGGGGCAGAGGGTGAGGAGCAGGGGCAGAGGGTGAGGAGCAGGGGCAGAGGGTGAGGAGCAGGGGCAGAGGGTGAGGAGCAGGGGCAGAGGGTGAGGAGCAGGGGCAGAGGGTGAGGAGCAGGGGCAGAGGGTGAGGAGCAGGGGCAGAGGGTGAGGAGCAGGGGCAGAGGGTGAGGAGCAGGGGCAGAGGGTGAGGAGCAGGGGCAGAGGGTGAGGAGCAGGGGCAGAGGGTGAGGAGCAGGGGCAGAGGGAGGGAAGCGGCACAGAAGTGAGCAGAGCAGCCCGGCGCACATCAGTTTGTATGGAACCAATGGAGCCAACCCCTGCCCCTGACCCAAACAATAGGCAGTGGTACCATTGACCCAAGGCCAAACCCCAAGGCGGCATGCTAAGAGAAATGAATCCATGCCTGCGGTCAGGCTCCTCCACTGGGGCACCACAGTGAAGTTCACTGCTCCACACAGGAGCAAGCAAGCAAGAGAAGCCCCTCCTTTTTGCACTGGTGATGGGGCTTGAACTTAGCCTAAGCTTGCTTCTTTCTTTCTTTTTTTCTTCCTTCCTTCCTTCCTTCCTTCCTTCCTTCCTTCCTTCCTTCCTTCCTTCCTTCCTTTCTTTCTTTTTCTTTCTTTCTTTCTTTCTTTCTTTCTTTCTTTCTGGCTAGTGCTCTAGCATTTGAGCTATACCTCCACTCCCAGCTTTCTGCTGGTTCATCGGAGATACCAGTCTCATGGACTTTCCTGCTCTGGCTGGCTTCAAGCCACAATCCTTAGCTCTCAGCCTCCTGAGATTACAGGTGTGAACCACTGGCATCCAGGCTGAAGCCTTTTTTTTTTTTTTTTTTTTTTCATTTTCGTTCCAGCTGAAAGAAACAAACCTGAGGTAAGTACAATCCCAGAACCCTCCCAGCTCATCCACAATGAAAGTCAAATGTGTGTATGTATGAATGTGTGCACATGTGTGTGCAAATGCACACATGTATGTGACCTAAGAATAAACCTACTAAGAAATGTTCACAATCTACGTGAAGAAAACAATAAAAATTTACTGGAGGGCATAAAAGAAGACCTGAATAAATGCAAAGGCCCAACCATAGACCTGGATGGAAACACTCAATATTATAAAGGTGTCACACACCCTCAAATTAAGCTATAAATCCAATACCCTCCCAATCATCACTATACCTGCAGGATGTTTTATGGAACTGAATAAGCCAATGCTGAAATTCACTGGACAGAGAAATATGCAAGAGATAGGCCAAGAAAAATCTGAAAAAGAAAAAAATTATTGGAACATTTATTCTACCAAATATTAAAATAGATTAGAGAATGTTCAGAAGACTGTGAAGTTGATGGTATTTGGCAAAGAATAAGAAGCAGAATAGAAAGACTAGAAATGGACATTTTTTTTCTAGGTTTGCCTTTTAGATTTAGCTTCTTCATCCATCATGTTTTATATGTGATGTGAGGTAGAGATCTGATGTTTCCGCCCCCCTCCCATACCATTGGACAGCTATGTGTGCAGGTCATCTATAGAAAACTTTATTGTCTCCCTACAGATCGGCAGTCCTGGCTATCTGCTGCCACTGTCTCTCCTGCTGCCCCCAGACTAACTTTTACAGTCAGGTCTTTGCATTCTCCAACTGTGCTAGGCCTGCTAGACACTGCAGGTACTGATGAAGAGGTCGTGGCAGGACTGAGAGAGGATGTTCCCATTGTAGCACCTTCTGGGCATCTCATCCTGAGGACACTAGGGTAAGGTGGGCAGAATAGAACCCTGAATAAAGAAGCATTTAGCCAGATGCCCATGCCTCATGCCTGTAATACCAGGGTTGGGTTTGAAGCCAGCCCAGGCAGGAAAGTCCATGAGACTCTTACCTCCAATTAAACACCAAAAAGCCACACATGGAGCTTTGGCTCAAATAGTAGAGTGCCAGACTTGAGTAAAGAAGCTTGGGAATAGTGTCCAGGCCCTGAGTTCAAGCTCCAGGACTGGCAAGAAGGAAAGAGGAGAAGGAAGAGGAGGAGGAGGAAGAATTCAAAATTCCAGATGGCTTTTGTAGAATTTGACAATCTGATTCTAAATGTACATGGAAAATTATGGACCTAGAATAGCCAAAGCAATTCTGAAAGATAAGAACAAAGATGGAAGACTCAAACCATCTAATATCAGAGTTATAATAAAGTGACATGTTATCATAGAGATGATCCAGGGTTTGCCTGTTGTGCATACAAATCAACGGAGCAAAACTAAGAGGCCAGAAATAAAACACATCTACATGATCAGTGTACCCGGACAAAGTGCCAAGGTGATGAAATGAAGCTATGACAGCATTTTCAATAAATGGTGCTTCAAAGTTGGAGATTCGACGCTGTCGAAAAGCAAACTTTACAACTTTGGAGATGGGAGGGCAGGGTTGGTAGGGGAAAAACAAAGAAGGAGGCAACAATGCTTGATAAGAAATGTACTCATTATCTTGCTCATGTAATTGTAACCTCTCTGTATGGTATTTCCACAATAAAAAAAAAACTTATTTAAAAAAAGAAAAGAAAAAAAAAAACCTTTACCTTACATTGCCCTGCTCTCAAAAATACCACTTGCAATGAGTCATAGACTTAAATGTAAAACTGAAAACAACAACAAAAACAAAACAGCTAGAAGAAAACATAGAGGGAAATGTTGGTGCTATGGGCTTAGACCTGTAATTCCTAAATGGAAAATAAAATGTGGAGCCATAAAAAATTGGAAAATTTATCAAGCTATTCAGTAGACAGTATGTGGAATATGAAACTAGGGGAAAGGGAAGGAAGGGGTAACATTGCCCAAAAAGAAATGTACTCATAACCTGACTTGCGAAACTGTAACTGTTCTGTATACCACCTTTATAGTGACCATAAAAAAGATGCACTCATTGCCTGATTTATGAAGTAATAGCCCCTCTGTACAACATCTGAATAAAAATTAAATTTTATTTAAAAATTGGTAATTTCATCAAAATTTAAAACTCTCTTCAAAAGATATTAAAATGGGCACCTGTATCTCATACCTGTAAAACTAGGTATTCAGGCAGCTGAGATCTGAGAATCACAATTCAAAGCCAGCTTTTGCAAGAAAGTCTATGAGACTCTTATCTCCAGTTAACCAGCAAAAAGCTCAAAGTGGAGCTGTGGCTCAAATGGTAGAATACCAGCCCTGAGTGAAAAAGCTAAGGGACAGCATCCAGGTCTTGAGTTCAAATCCCAGTATCAGCAAGAGAGAGAGAGAGAGAGAGAGAGAGAGAGAGAGAGAGAGAGAGATCTGTTAAGGGCATAAATCCTCGATGGAAGTAATATCCCTTCCAAGGGGGCAAAAATTGGCCCTGGATAAAAATCTTATATCTGAATCATGAACAAACTCTCTTACAACATAATAATAGTAAGACAAAGAATACAACTTAAAAATTTTGACAAAAAAATCTTGACAGATACTATACCAAGAAAGACCTTTGAAATGCAAGAAAAACACACAACGAAAGTCCTGAAAGATATGCAACTTAAAACAACACCTCCTAGCATAGAAAAAGAACCAGAACACTGACCATCCAGACTGTGTGGGGATGCGGGGAAGGAGTGTAGAGCACCTGGAGCTCCCTTGGGAAACATTTTGCCAGTCTATGTTAACACTGCAAGTGCACCTACCTCCTGGCTGAACAATCCATGGGCATTTACCTATGAGAAATGAACGTGTCTAGAGTCAAATGCTTGTGACTGCATTATTTGTAATGGCCTACACAAGAAACCACGCATGAACCGATGTGATGATATACTGCCAAACATCAAAAACAATCAGCTACTAACAACAGTATGCATAAGTCTCAAAGCCTGATGGTACGTGAAAGAAGCCAGACTCCATTTGTACCATTTATGTGACATTCAAGAAAAGGTGACTATAAGAACAGATCCGCAGATGCAGAGTCAGAGGGTGGTGCGGAAAAGGCGTTGCCTGAAAAGAGACAGCAGAACAGTTGCAGGAAATGTGGCTATTACGTGACTCAAAACTCCTTAAACTGGGGATAGGGGTATAGCTCAGTGGTGAAGCACTCATCCAGAATTGCAAGGCCACGAATTCATTCTCCAGCACCACACACACACACACACACACACACACACACACACACACACACACAAAGTGGACACTTTGATTATCTAAAAGTAGGGTTCCCCCCAAGGGCCTCAGTGCTGACAAGGTGAGCATTCTACCAGTGAGTCACACTGCCTCATGCTTAAAGCTTTGTTCCCTGTTTTTTTTGTAAAGCATATGTCCACTGACGGAGTGGCCCTGCTCCTGAGAAGTTACAACCCCTTAGTGATTCATGCGGCCTTGTCCCATGACCAGCCCCAAATCAATGAATGGAGGAAGGTTAGGAAGCAAAATCAACTCAGCAAGGTAGACTTGGGTCTTAGTTCACTTTCTATGGCTATGACAGAAGACCACAACTGAAGAATTTATGAGATGTAGGTAGGGGGACAGGGGGAGAACTTACTTTTGGCGGCGTGTAGTTCTGGAAGCTAGCGAGTCCAGGGTCAGGGTGGAGGATCTGGTAAGGAAATCAAAACATGGTAGGAGAAGCAAGGACATGAGAGCATGTGCAAAGAGAACTGAGCACAGCATTCCTAGTGTTGAGCAGATAAGCCAAGCTCCAACAGCCGAATCCCCTAGTGCCGGTTCATATGTGGATCTAGGCCTAGCACACATCCATATCATCAACATGTGCATATGTATATATACCTATATACATACATTTGTGCTTGTGTTATACGATTCTCACGACGGTACTAGATAAGACAATGAGAGGAAAGGGAGAGAATAAAAGAAAGATGGAAGAGAAGAATTTCTAAACACAGTACCACCCTGTGCGAACATGGCCCAGGGATCTCAATGAAAATCCAGGATGGATGGGGCGGGGGAGGCAGGGAACGAGGAAGCTAGAGCGGCTTGTTCAGCGTGAAGCGTAGTACCTGCCTGTCTGCTCTACTATGGTGACATCCACTTGGTTCAATTAATGCTAAAAAATGAATAAATAAAAGAATGACAGGAAAGTGAAACAGGCTCAGATTGGGGCAAAGGACCAGAGGGAGTAAAGTCACCACAGACCACTAAGAGGGGGTGACTGAGGATGAACATGGAAGAAGTCTGTTTGCATGTGTGAAAACAGAACAATGGCACCTGTTGGCATTGTTTTAAAAGGGGAAGTGGGATAAGGGAGAGGGACAGAGGCCACAGTGGCCCGGATACATCCCACCAGCTGTGGAGGTGTCACAATGAAAGCCCCGCCCCTCCCAGCTAATAGATAAAAATGAGCTCCTGCTTGGTAACTTACCCATCCGTGTGAAGGACATGGTAGCCACCACCATCGTCGTGATCAGACTTCCACACGTGTTTCTGAAGGGACAAAGCTTGCTGAAACCCTGATGAGTAGGGTCGGCTATGGGCTGTCAATCTCCCATCAATCACCCTGCTGGAAATGTTTCTCTGGCCATCTGATGAGGCCCCCAGACCACCAGGACCTGCGCCACCTAGGGGTATGGAGGAATGCCTGACACCACACCAAGCACCTGAGTGGGAATGAACCCGTGTTCTAAGCAGACCTGTGACAAGTTCCCCAGATGTGTTTCTGAGTCCCAGACGTCCCAGTAAGTTCAGTGGTCGTGTGGTAAGCTCTGGTGTGGTCACACGTGCTCCCATCCGTCTCCATACCCCACTGCGCATGGATAGTGACTAAGGCCCGGTGTGTGCATTCTGAGTTCACACGTGCCAGTGCTCCTTTTTGGGGTTCTGGAACATTGACTTCCTACTATTCGACCAGTGCAAGATGAGGGGAGACAGTGTGAAGCTGATTTGAATGTTTGTGGAAGATTCTAGAGTGGTGCTTCATCACTTGCTGGAGGCAGATAGGTTCCAAGACCTGCAGCTTGAGCTGACAGCGCCAAACCCTTCACATACAACCATCATAGCTGCCATCAGACTTAATCCATATATAAGGCGTAAGAGATTATCAACAACTCATAATAAAATAGACCAATGGGAACCAGACACTAGGACAGAACTCACACAAGAAGCTGGGTGCTGGTGGCTCACACCTGTAATCCCAGTTACTTAAGAGGCTGAGATCTGAGGGTTAAGGATTGCAGCCAGCGCTGGCAGGGAAGTCTGTGAGATTCTTATCTCTGATTAACTACTCAGAAAAAGCAGTAAGTGGAGCTTGTGGCTCAATGCTAGAGTGCTACACTTGGGCAAAAGAAGCTCAAGGCCAGCACCCAGGCCCCTGAGTTCAAGCCTCAGGACTGGCACAGGAGTGCACACTTGTGCACCCTCCCCTCCACATACATTTCACACAACACAAAGGCCCCTGAACAGCGAGAAGCCACCCTTCTCTAAAATGCACAACTATTCTCCCTCAAAGGACCCAGCAGCACTGATCAGCCATCAACATCTGAGTAACACCATCGCTCTGGCACCTGCTAAAGGCCAAGAAGACACTAGATGGAGGCCATTTTGGTTAGTGGGGCATTCTAATTGAGACTCTAGAGCATACTTGCTCCACAGGGCTCATTCCTGGCCCCATACAGAATTCAGCTCATCTTCCATATTTCCACCTTCAGCTGTAACACAATTCACTCTCCACTCTTCATAAATTCATTTGTTCATCCCCAAAGTACTCACTGATGACCCAATAGAATGGTCTGTCATGGTAGTACACACTTGCCATCCCGGCCCTCAGGAGACTGAGGGGCAGGAAAACTGAGACCAGGATGGGCTACATGGCAAGACTTTGTCTCAAAATAATGACAAAAGTTGGGTTTTTTACAGCCTCACCCCTACAGTCCTAGCTATTCAGGAGCCTGAGCTCTGAGGATCACAGTTCAAAGCCAACCTGACCAGAAAAGTCTGTGAGCCTCTTCTCTCCAATTAACCACCAGAAAACCAGAAATAGTTCGAGGGGAAGGAAAAAAACTCAACGAGAGCACCAGGCCTGACCAAGCCCCAGGACTGAGGGGCTCATGCGGGCATGGGCACGCGTGCGTGCGGGCACTGGTACGCGTGCGCACACACACACACACACACACACACACACACACACACACACACACACACACACACCCCAGGACCTGCAGAGCAGGGACAGGTCACCGATGGCCCTTGCACGGCATCCTCTAGGTGGACAAAACCTCCGCAGAGCCCCAGACCACCCTCCCGTCCCCATGGCACCTGGGGTGCACGGCGCGTGCCTCTCCTTCTTCTCCGGGGTGCTCTTCTCTGCCTCAGGATGGAAGCACCCTTTCGGGCTTGGAGGCACAGCACACACCTCCACCAGATAGGGACCCCCTCCCGCGGGGGGAAGGCTGAGCGGAGCTCCCACACAGCCTGATCCCCCCCAACCCCGCGTGCGCCCCCATCCACCCGCACCTGCTGACCCGCGCTGCGCCCTCCCTGCAGACCAGCAGGAGGCGCTGGCTGGCCCCTGGGGTGGAGACGCGGAGACCCGGCAGGTGCCAGAGTCCCAGCCCTGAGCGAGGGCAAGGCCTGGGCAGCCCACGTGGGGAACGGAGGAGAACCACTGTGGCCCGGGACAGGGGGGAGGGGGCAGGTCAGCATCAAGGAAATGGGCAAATGGTGCTTGGGTTAGAGGGTGAGGCCGCAGCCACGCCCTCCCGTCCAGAACATTCCATCCTCCACCCCCGCTGCCAGAGGGAATCCCCATGCTCCCTATCCATTACCTGACATAACTAATTGCCCGGTGACGTTTCCCGTGTTATAGACAAATGTGAATTATGGGCTCAGCTGCTTTTCTTTTCATGACCAGGAATCGGTTGATAAATATGTTTATTCGAGGTCAGCCTGGCCTCATCCATTAGAAATATTGTTTTTCTAAACATTACATTGATTTAATTTAACTCTAATCAATTTAAAATGGTTCTGACAATTAACGAAAGCTTCAAATATGACCTTAAAGTAATAGGATTCATTAGCTATGTTTAGGATTAAACTTACCCTAATAGGGCCATTTTTCTTCTGGGGGGTATTTGGTAAGTGACTAGTGGTCAGTCAAAATGAAATCAATTATTATAAATTATACAGTTACACTTGATTATGCATCCCCTGCTAATTTGTATAAATAAGGGTCTGACAATGAGAGTAATTTATTAATAACTATCTCTCCGCGAGCCTGAGCGCACACTTCATATTACAGCTGCCTGCCGGGCCTGCGGAACCCAGGAAGTATTCTTTTCCAGGGTGGCTGGCGATGTATGCTAATGAAGCCCATAATTAATTGGGACACTTCTAGTTAAAGACACAATGCTGGTGCCCTTTGCTCTATTAGACATGACAGTCCATTCATTCAGAAAGCAATGGGATCAAAAATTCATACGCCAGCCTTGATGCCCCAAAAGGAAGGCGAACCTCCCATAAAGTGGGAGGGCGGGGTGACAGCTGGCTAGTGAGAGGCAGATCTCCGGCCAGCGTGAGCGTTTCCCACCCTGATGTCACCAGCCCGGGAACAAGGGTAAGGCACAGGCCCTCTCCTGGGGCAGGGTAGGGTTGGCCCCTCCGTGCTGGGCCTTGGTTTGACAAAGAGGAAGGACTCACAGCCGCACTTACACAGTGGGAGGTAACTGCTCAACAACATTGAACTTTAAACCACAAAGAACGTTTGGCTAAGTGTGTTTGTTTCCATATGTGCACGTGTGTCGCATCTAGGTGAAGGTGGCTGAGAGGCCTAGGAGAAGGAAAGATGGAGACAGGAATTCTGCTTTAGAAAATGGCCAGCAGGTCCACTGAAGTTCAGCATGGCCTTTCTCCAAGGCCCAGCACTGAGCCTTCCAACCGTCCCAAGATTAATGTTAGAATTCCTTGCTGAGTTTTATTAATTTATTAGTTTATTTTGACAGTAGAGGCTTAACCTCAGGGCCTGGGCACTGTCCCTGAGCTGCTTTTGCTCAAGGCTAGCACTCTACCGCTTGAGCCATGGTGCCACTTCTGTCTGGCTTTACCTGTTGATGTGGTACTGAGGAATAGAACCCATGGCTTCACCCCTGCTAAGCAAGCACTCTACCACTAAGCCATATTCACAGCCCTCCTTGCTTATGTTTTATTTTTATTTTCTTGGTGGTACTGGAATTTGAACCTCATGCCTTGAACTGTCTAGGTAAGACCTCTATTACTTGAACTATAACCTCGCCCTCTTGTTTTTGTTATGTTTCAGGTGTGTGTGTGTGTGGGGGGGGGGTCCTATGTTGCCCAAAGCTTGCTCAGGCCACAGACTTCCTGTTCTGTCTCCCAAGGAGCTGGTATTGCTGGTATTATAGGAATGGTCTACAATGCCCAGAAATGTATATTTCTGGTAAACAGTCCTCCTATCAAGGAGGTAGAGCTTATAATAGATGCACAAATGAAAAATCACAGGTTACTGTGCATGATGTTCACAAGCTGGTATGGTGACTCTGTGGTCAGAATGTTAGTGTGGCTGGAAAGGAAGCTTAACTGGTTTGGGGGGGAAAAGGGAGCCTGGGTCATCCTGAGGGAGGACTCTAGGCTGCAGATCTCCAGGGTGTGGGGTTTGGAAAAGGCCCATACAAACAATACCCTTTAGATTTCTTTTGTGCCAGTACTGTATCTTGAACTCAGGGCCTTACACTCTCCCTGACCTTTTCTGTTCAAGCTGCTGCTCCACCTCTTGAGCCCCTCTACCTTTTGGCTTTTTTTGCTGGCTAGTTGAAAACAAGGCTCTCATTGGCTTGTCTGCTGGGGAGGTCTTTGAACTGCAATCCTCAGATCTCAGCTCCCTGAGTAGCTGGGATTGCAGGCATAAGTCACCACACCTAGCTGCTCTTGGCTCTTTACCATGTTCAACAGGCATCTTCCAAACATCTAATTGGTGTTTGGTTTACAGATCACAAATCCTCACATCCATCACTACCCTCAGCTCAGTGGCCTTTGCCCAGCCCCCTCCCTCAATACTTTGCCCTTCAGCCAACCACAGCTTTCAAATGAAGAGCCATTATGGTGACATAGATTTTCTTAACCCATTTCTTTCCCCTAATACAGTGCCAACCTTGATTCATTTCCTTCAAAGTGATGCTCTAGAAGAATGATGAATGACAGTGTCATACTCAAGAGCCCAGCTGTGCAGTGGCTTTTCCAGGACTCACACACTGAAGCTCACCAAGTCTGGCCCCCCATTGTAAATGATGCTGCCTGACTACTTACAGCTGATGTTGGGCTTGCCTGTAATTTGTATGTCCTTAGCAAGTTGCCCCAGCAGTAAAAGTTCTGGGCTATTAGGTTTATGGCATATTGAAGAGTTAGAAAAATAAGCCTGTGTGTATTATGCATGCACATGACTCACAATGACAGGGGGCAGAGGAAGAACCAAACAAGAGAAGTAAGCAGTCTGAACAAGGGTCTGTGTGCACAGCAGACTCAAAAATCACCAGAAGTGCCATGTGGGAGGTAAGGAAACTCATAACGCACCCCAGAATATCAGAACCAGAAGGGATAATGCAGGTTACAGTCAAATTCCTTGGTGAAGGATGGAGATAGCAGGAGTTAAAGTGGCCTCCATTGTAGGCTGCTTGTGTGTGTGTGTGTGTGAGAGAGAGAGAGAGAGAGAGAGAGAGAGAGAGAGAGTGAGAGAGAGAGCCAGTCTTGGGACTTGAACTCAGGGCCTAAGTGCTGTCCCTTGACTTTTTTGCTCAAAGCTGATGCTCTAACACTTAGCCATACCTCCACTTCCAGAGTTTTGCTGATTAATTGGAAATAAGAGATTTTCCTGCTTGGGCTGACTTCAAACTTGGATCCTCAGATATCAGCCTCCTGAGTAGCTAAGATTACAGGCACCATGCTGAGTTATTAATTTTCATAATGAGACCCTAATGAAGTAAACTACTGGAAAGTTAGGAAGTCAGGATTAGGTATACACTGAAAAGTGTGTACCCCCTTAAGGATGGGACAACATCATCCTGCTATTTACCTGATTTCCTGGCATAACGCTATAGATTCTGCATTCACCCAGAAGATGGCGCTAACTTGTTTCAATTCGGGCTGAAAGCTCAAGACGTGAAGAGCCAGACACAAACAGACATGACCAGTATTAACCCACTCTCCTGAAACTTCACAGAGGAAATGTAACCCCCTGTACATAATGTGTAACTGGACAAGCGGCTCTAACTGCCGCAATTGTTTTAAAAAGTTACCTGCTGCTTCCCAAATGTGGGAGTCTGACTGCTGTTAGTTAACTGCTTGGAGGAGCTAGGCGCACTGTCATACCCCCATAATGACCACAAGATGTCGCTGCTGCACGCAGGACAAGATGTGGAAGAAAGGCTTTACAAAGCAATCTAAAGTACTAGCTGAAGCTAAAATTGTGGAGGGAAAACAGAGGTGTTGATTGGACTGGCCATTTGCCAGCTATTGCAGTTGTTGTTATTCATAGCTACCATTTAGCCAGGGGGTTCTGAGCAACAAGTACAACACATGCGTGGTTTTAAGTTCATAGAGTGTTGAGGGAAAGCATCATGTGGGAACCAGAGACTTTGACCCTTGTTCTTTCTCAAGAGGAACAAGGACAGCAATCTAATTCTGACTGCATCAACAATAATGAACTGGACAGTGTCTTTGCATAAGAGGCTCAGCTGGACTTGGAGGCGTGGCTCAAGTAGTAGAACACGCACCTGCCTATCAAACACAAGATCCTTAGTTCAACCCCAGTAACTCCATCCAAAAACTAAAATAATTTTTTTTGGGTCCGGTTGTGGGGCCTGAACTCTGGGCCTGGGCGCTGTCCCTCAGCTCTTCAGCTCAAGGCTAGCGCTCTACCACTTGAGCCACAGCGCCACTTCTGGCTTTTTTTCTTTTTGCTTATGTGGTGCTGGGGAATCGAACCCAGGGCTTCATACATGCAAGGCAAGCGCTCTATCACTGAGCCACCTTCCCAGAACCTAAAATATTTTTTTTAAGTTCCTTCTTCCTTTCAACAGATTCAAACACATATTTTATACTAGGGGCTGTTCCCATGGCTCCTAGGAGGTATTGCTAAGTATCAGTGGTTAAATCTTCAAGATAAGTGTTAGCTAATTCTTAAGTACAAGTTAGGAAAGCTAAGCAACATGCACTAGCAATTCAATTAGTTATATTTAAAACAAAGGCAAACACTGCGCAAGCCTCAGCCCTTCCTAATTAATTTTACATTATCTGTGGCAGCGATAAGCAAACATTTCTGGGAAAGACCAGGATAGTAAACGTTTTTAGGCAGTGTGGAACACAAGTTTTCTGTTCCAGTGATTCAGTTATGCTGTTGGAATACTAAAGTGACGAATGAGCGTGGCTGTGTTTCAAGAAGTTACTTGATACACTGGTGGGTTGGTTTTGGTCAGCAGGCAGCAGTCTGTCCATCCCTTGTCTATATGTGGGTATTTTTTTCTCTTTCTCTGTCTGTCTGTCTGTCTGTCTGTCGGTCTGCTTCTCTCTCTCTCTCTCTCTCTTGCTCGCTCTCTCGATAGTGAAATGCTGAATAGTTGGGTATGCACCCCACTCTGCGCAGCTTCCCAGCTTCTCTATCAGAGATAGCCTGCCATCAGCCATAGTATGAGTATTTACATCACAAATCTGCAAAGGCCACAAACCAAGGCTTTTCCTTGGTATACATTTAGCCATACCTCACCAGCTAAAGGGCTGGAAAGCCCCTGCCCTGGGGCCCTACTCCAAGCAGACCTCTGAAACTGCTTTCAGTCTGTCATCCAGCAAGCATCCTATCCCACTAACCATGGAAACCTGCCAGATGGAAACATAACTGAATACAATACCCTAAAGTATGCAGAGATAGCCAGAAACATTCCTGTGTTATAACACCACCCTGCCCAACCCCCGAACTAGAATGCACAGACAAGACACAATACATCCTGGTCCAAGGCCTGGCTTGCTTGCTATCACCAAAAAGAAGCTTGCATGTTATACCCAGAGGTACCTTTTAGTGTCTCAAAGGGTTGAGAAGATGCTGGGTGCCGGTGGCTCACATCTGTAATCTTAGCTACACAGGAGGCTGAGATCTGAGGAATGCAGTTCAAAGCCAGCCTAGGCAAGAAAGTTGGTGAGACTCTAATTTCCAATAAATCACCAGAAAAACCGGAAGTGGGGCTGTGGCTCAAAGTGGTAGCAACTAGCCTTGAGCTGATAAGCTTAGGGACAGCATCCAGGCTCTGAGTTCAAGCCCCGTGACCACCACCACCAACAACAACAAAAAATGTTTGAGACGAGCCTAGGGAGGGGGGTATCCTGGGTTTCCATTTTCATCAATTTTCAATTCTTTAGCTCCTAGGGTGATTTCAAGCTACTCCAGAAAAGGCAGCATTTCAAATGGAGCTGGGTGTTTTTTTGGTAAGATGGTTTGACATCTGAAAATTAAGAGTTTTCATGAACTCTTAGATAAGTGATAACACTTAGATAAGTGTCTCAAGAGTTGCCACCACTTGCAAATTTTAGTTGTGAGGATCACTCTGCTAAGTTACCTGATTTTCACAGTGTCCAGTTTAGTCTTGGCTCACCTAAGTGCTGGAAATCGGCTCCGGAAATGACTCCTCTCCAAATTAAAAAATAAAACTCAGCCTGCAAAAGAGTCTACCAATATCCACTCATCAAGATCAGTTCAGGAGCCACAGACCCCTCCCAAGAACGACCTTCATCTAGGGAAACTGGATGGGATTTTCTTTGAAATGCTATCTGAAATGTGGATGTTAAATTCAAAATGCAAGGAGATATGATGAAGTTAACAGGACGCAAGAAACAAAGAACCTCTTCTTAATGTGGTGTATCATTTCTAGATGACTGTATGTTCTAGACCTCATATATGGTATGTACGTGTGCACATCTGAGGGACCCTAGGAGGAAGGCACAGAATCAGAGGGAAACAGGAGAAAAATTACAGCAGAGGGGCCATCAGCTGCACTAGACATTGATGAAAGTGAACTAAGCAACTCAGGGGCAGCGATGACACTAAGCAAAAGAAAAGAAATGTACATATCACCTGATGTGGAAGAAATAGCTGTAGTGTCAAAGTTTGTAGACTCCATAAGCTTTATAGACCATGCTAATAACAATGTGCCTCATGAAGCTTAGAATGTGCTTGTGACTTTAACTAAGTATCACTATCCCACAATACTGCGAAATTTATGTAATCACTTAATCTCAATAAAAAAAAATAAATGCTATCAGAAGCTTGTGATGCCTGAGGTTCACACACATTTTGAAATATTTCCTGCCCAAAGATAATAGCATCTTTGTGATAGTCCAGGACATCTTTTCTCAAGCACTCTTCACCAATACAGAAATTTCCATCGTGTTTCCAAACCAGCCTGGAGCACACATCCACCAAGTCTCCATGGCCAGTGGCTTTCTGACAGATTTTCTAGCCCCTCTTTGGAGCTGGTCTGTACCCACAGTCCTGCTGTCTACTGAAGCAGAAGAGTCCTGGAATGACAAGAGCTTCCCACTTGTTGAATGGTGGGCTACGGAAGGGTTTTGTAAGGTCCACCCATGATCTTGAGGTTGTAACCGAGGTCAGAGGAGCAGTGTAGATCACCAAGCTCCTAGGGGCCCTGGGTGGGGCCAGGATTCCTCCGGCCAGATCAGCTGTCTTCAGGCAGGACTTGTCTTCATTGGTCTGTTGAAGTCCACAGGTGCAAGTACAACCCCTGCCACATCTCTATGCCTGGGTATGCATGGAACAGTACACCAGCCCCAGAGTCCGACAAGGAAGAGCAGTGCTGTCAGGCAGCCTTGTTTTGGTATCGGTGTGTTCATTCAGCTCTGCCAAACACCAATCAATAGAACTCAGACTATTGGAGCTTTTCTACCTTTACACAGTGATACCCTCCAAGGAATTTCTGAGGATGGCTCATTTCCTCAAAGAAAACACAGTAAGAGTTCAGTCGCACCAGCCTTCCTCTGGCTCTTACGTTGTGCTGAACTGCCTCATTGGCAGCTGTGGGATAAAACACACTCACTATAGTAAATAACTCCGTGCCTGGGCTACAGTGATGAATGACACACAGAAGAATCAACTCTCATTGGGGCAGCTTAGAGACTGGGACAAGTGAGCGTCAACTAGGATCATAGCTGGGAAATGCTAGCCACATCAAGAGATTACACAGACTTATCATGCTGCAGGGGGTACTTAAAAGGTATGTGTGCAGGGTGTGATAATCCCCACCAAAAAGTCAAGGTACCTGAGTGATGATTCACTGGCAGAAAGTTCCATCTATGGTCTAGCTTTAGTCACTCCAGCTGCAGGAAACTTACTCTCTCCCCTGAGCCCCTTTCCCTTGCAAAAGGATATCCATGGGAAGAAAAATGTGAAATCAGAAACATCCTCGCTAGAAAGCAAACATCTCTCCCTCTCTCAAGCTTCCCAGACTGGCAGCTTTGCAGTTTACCACAAACTTTGCTGAGTTGCTGTATTAGTCAGCAGATAATAAAAATCATTTCTGTAAAACAGACTACCCCCACCCAAGGTTATATTTTGATTTCTGGAATCCAAGGATATGTTTTGGCTTTTTGTAATTAAGTATTAATAGTATCAACAGGACTGACAGTATTAATCAGGTGACCAAGTCAAGATTATGTTTTGCCTATGCTCTTGTAACTCAAGGCTCTGTTTTGCTTCTGTAACCTTGCTTGCTTGCTTTGGTAAACATCACCTATGCGAAACTCCTTCGCATAAAAATCCCCCTCCAAAGCTCTGTGAGGATAGATGCCACGTGGCATAAAAAGGCTTCCAGCCAGTTTGAGTGACTCCTTTTGCCGATTGTGGCTTCAAGTCCCACCAGTCCTGGGAAGCTGGAATATTACACTGGGCCCACAGATTAACTAAAAGCAGGAGAAAAGTATGACATCTCTGCCTCCATTTTGCATGTGTCTCTGCTCTAAGCCATCTTCTCTGAGTCCTCTTGCAATTACCATGGAATTCACAGAGGACAGGACTTATCAATAACATCTTTGAGAAGAAGAAGACAACACCTAAGGAACAATAGAGCCTTCCAGCCAGACCAGTTGTGGGCAACATGAAGTTTGCTCCCTTCAAGTAATGATGGTGATAATGACATCTCTGGAGCCCTTCTTAAGCTAAGGACTGAAATAATGTGACAGGACTGTTTAACAAGGATGCACATTTCTTTCTCTCCCAGCCCCCATTTCTTTTTCTGTAAAAGCTAAAGCTCATCTCTGTACCCCTAAGGATGGCTGGAGATTGGTGCACGTGCATGCCATGTAATACATCTTTTTCCACTCTGGTTCATCCGTGTGTGTGTGTGTGTGTGTGTGTGTGTGTGTGTGTGTATTTAACAGAGTAAACTCTGTTACTTCTGGAGTGTGGTTGGGGTTTGAAACCTCTTTTTTCAATGCCCTAGAATGCCTCCTCGAACACTGTAAATATAGGAGGTTTTCAACAACAATGGTAATGATGTCTTGGTAAGGAGATGCCCAGGACAGTGTTGCCTCAAGGACTCTACTTTCCTGGCACATCAGACATCTCAGAAGTTGTGCAGACCCGATTCCAGCTTTCCCATAACCCAAAGAAAGCAAGGAAAAGGCACCATAAAAATTTCATTTTAATGATACAGAAATAGTATATAGTACATTTCTTCCCACAGCAGCACTGCATTCCTTTCTAAAAAGTTTAACAAAATTAAGGCTAAATCAGAGCAATCTGATAGTAAAGGGGTATTTTATATGTAATATTTCAATGTTTCCATAAACATAGGATAACCTTCAGGCAAAAAAGAATTAAATGCTAAACAGGATATCAGAAAGGGAAAAGGCTGTTCAAAATGTGCTTCTATCAACTTAGTTATATAATCACAATGTCCCTGGGAAGATACAGTGTTTTTGTGTGTTATAATGAATGTCTATGGTATGATGCTAAGACTTCCCAGAGTCATTTTATAACATAAAGCTATAACATAAAGCCAAAGACGGTGGAGTTTCCAATATAATCCCACTATAATTTTTAAAAAGAAAAGAAAAGTACACAGTATTTAAAAGCACAAGAGAATTGTAGTAGAGGCCATGGGACCTCGTAGGACAACACAGCATCCATGGTCCTGCACCTCAAACTCTGTTAGGAAAGAAATCAAGGCTTTAGGATTGGAAGTGTGGCTCAAGTGGTAGAGGGCCTGCCTAGCGAGTAAGGTCATGAGTTCAAACCCCAGTACCGCAAAAGGTAGGGCCAGAAAGAAAAAGAGAGAAAGACAGACAGACAGACAGATAGACAGAGACACAGAGACACAGAGAGACAGAGAGGCAGAGAGAGAGACAGAGAGAGACACAGAGAAACAGAGAGAGTCAGAGAGAAAGAGAGTCAGAGAGACAGAGACAGAGAGCGGGACAGAGAAAGGACAGAGGAGCGGGGAAAGAGCCACAGAAGGAGGGAAGGAGGAGAGAAAAAGAAGAAAAGGAAAAGAAAGGCAAGGTAAGGCAAAGGGAAAGGGAAATGAAGCCTGTAAAATCTGGTAAAACAAAAACAGAAAGCCCAGGCTACTGGATGGACCTCTTGGGACGCTGCTACAGGTACCGACTGCCCTTTACTGTGCTCAGGAAGAATTTTGCACCATCCTCAGCCGCTCCTCTGCTGGCTACTTCCTATCACCGCTCTGATTCAAGAGAAACTCTTTAGCTGCTCCAGGATTAAGAATAAGAGGAAGATGCTCCATCACATCGTGCCTCTTCTTCCCAATAAGACACCCCAAAGGAGACAGATAAAGTCAAGGCCAGCTGCCCACAGGAAGAGGACACCAAGTCTCCAGAGCACTGTCCTTGTGTGGCCCCCCCGCTTCACTCCTAATATTACCAGCATTTGTAGTAGGGAATTCGAAGACTGGTTTTTGCTGATGGAGAATTGCAAATGTCATTAAGTGCAGCATCCCCAACCCCTAGGGAAGGTGGTCTTGTTTTAATTATAGGCCTTTAGGACTCCTGGACTTTAACGAGGACTTTTACTTTATAAGAAACTAATTATCCCAGAGATAAATCTTCCCATGTAACTTAAGGTAGTAGATAGTAAGAGTGATGTCATTCTCTCCTTTTAACATTGCATCGGATTTTTTTTTTTCTATTTCTTTGGCTCCCAGAGTCTTGATTTCCCTTAAAGATACAAAAGAGGAAAATGTTCAGGCAAATAATATCAAACATCCTTTTAAAACTCCGTTCCAAAGACTGCTAAGATCTCTAGGAGATAAAAGAGTTTAGTACATTTACTAAAGTGCATTTCTTCCATGTAAACACAGATGAACAATGTGATAAACATCCAATTGCTCACATTTCCCTTTACGAGGAACACAACAGCATTGTATGATCCCACAATCACAGAAGGGGAAAGGAACTCTGTGGTCTTCCACTCCAGGGATTTCACACCTGGCTGGGTCATTCGGGTTCACCTGCTGAGCTGACCTGCAGACTTCCTAGCTTCAGCATGAAATTAGATCCAGCAGGCACAGCTTGGGACCTCAGAATTGATACTTTGTTTTCACTATGAAATAGAAATAGCCTAACCCCCCCATGAGAGAAAGAAACTAAAGCCCAAGAATCGTCTGAGGCTACAGGGCAAGGGACAGGGCAAGGGCCTGTCTCCTAACTCCTAGTCCTTTCCTTCCCAGTTACACCATTGCCCCTCCCACAGGCCCTGCCCACCTGCCACTCACTGGCAAGGGGAGAACCAGGAGCAGATGCTTTTGTGGAAATCCGTGGCAAGCTGTTGTGAGCTCAAGGACCAGGTCTCACATGCTATGTGACACAGAACTGGAAACCTAATACCTGTCCAATAAACATGCATGGTGGTCATGCAGCTGCAGTCTAATACCATATTCTGCATTCTCACCACAGTCTACAACCATCCGAAACCCACTGGATATGACATCCAGCCTAGGAACCGTATACACGGAACCTGTGAAGACACCACACTCAAAACAATGAGACATTTACGTGACCGGCTCCATTGACAAGTCATGCTTCTTCTCAAATGACTGTGTGTGAGCCAAGACACAACGATGCTGGACGTTCACCTAAGTACTTGGCAACCACAAAAGTGCTGGACTATTCTAAGGACGAAATCTGGAGCAACTGTAACAACTCTATTGATTTTTTGTGTTGCTGTTTCTCTTGATTTTCAATGTGTTTCCCCATATGAGTCTTAGAACACATTTCCATGGATGGAGTCAGACACTTATAAAGCTGACAGTGAAGGATTGGGCACACTGAGCCACAATATTACAATGTGGTTACGCTCCCTTTCTCCCTTCCTTCCCCCCCCCTCCCTCCCAACCTCTCTTCCCATCCTCATAAACACACTTATTTGGAGGTGGAAGAATATTATTTCTTACATTTTCTATTGTAGTTCTGGATCGTGAACCATATTACAAATGAGTCTACATCTTGAATGTAGATAAGAAAGGATAACCAAAACATTTTAAAAAGCCAACGGAAAAATATTAAAGATAACTTAGGACTACAAAACAAATCAATAGGTACATGGGGCTTCTGTGCCATGCAAACAGCCCTAATCCTGCCCCAAACAAACCAAACTTCACTGAAACAAGGAGTAGAAGTGAGTTGTTCAGAGGGATAGAAATGCACAGGGAGGGAAGAAGCTTCCAGACTTTCTTATGGTTCTCAGAAGCTGGGCTAGGACTCAGATCTGGCCACTAAACTGTACCAGGTTCCCCAGTAAGCTGACTTGTAGACCTCCACAGGAAGTCAGATCCAACAAACATTGCTTGGGACCCTGAAATGTATACTTCTTTTCCATTCATAGGGAAGTGAATCAACCCTCTCACTGGACAGGTGAAGAAGCCAAAATGTGGTCTGAAACTACACAGACGCAGCTCCTTCCCCAGCAGTGCTGAAAGACAGATGGCTCCCCGTGGAGAGGGAGTCATTGAGACTAATCCACGGGTGAGGTTCCGCACACTCATGCACCCAAACAGATCTTCGGGCCTTCTACTGGTGTGCCTGCCAGCTAGTCTCTCTCAGTTTGGATTTGGATTCCACTTGCAAAATAAAGGAGTTGCCTTCGCTTGCCTAGGCTGATAATCCAGCCTTGCTTGAGCAGGGATGCCCCACTATTCCTCTTGACCAATAAGCTCTGCCATCCAGTGCTTCCCTGAGCACCTAACTGTTACACAGTGTCTAGCATCCAGGTGGCCAGAGCTAGAAGAGAGCTCAGACCTTGCATTCCAGGCCCTTGCTTGTCCCAGAACAATGAAGGCAGAACCAGGTGGTGGCCAGAGGTCCTCACCCCATCCAGCCCTGGCCTTAGCACCAGCCTATACACCAAGCAGTACAAAACCTTGTACAGAATGCACGTACTGTTCCATTGCAAAGGTGAAAGGTTTTATGAGAAGTTTTGTACCTTATGATTATTAAGCTAATACATACTAGCAAAATGGAATGACAAAACCAAATGGATACGATGTCTTTTAAAAAAAACTGCAGGGGCTGGGAAGGTGGCTCAGTGGTAGAGCGCTTGCCTTGCAAGCCTGAGGCCCTGGGTTCGATTCCTCAGCACCATATAAGCAAAAAGAAAAAAAAGCCGGAAGTGGCGCTGTGGCTCAAGTGGTAGAGCGCTAGCCTTGAGCTGAAGAGCTGAGGGACAGCGCCCAGGCCCAGAGTTCAGGCCCTACAACCGGACCCCCCCCCCCAAAAAAAAAAAACTGCAGCTGGGTGTTAGTGGATCACACATGTAAGCTTGGCTACTCCATAAGCTGAGGTCTGGGAAGGAAAGTCTGTGGCGCTTCTATCTCCAACTAACCATCAAAAGAGTTGGAAGTGGAACTGTGGTTCAAATGGTAGAGTCCTAGTCTTGAGCAAAAAAGCTAAGGGATAGTGCCTAGGTCCTGAGTTCAACCCCTGAACTGGCAAAAATGAATAAATAAATAAATAAACAAATAAATAATGAACTTCAGAGTTTGAAAAGCCTCTTTCTACCTTTTTTGACATTACATATAAAGTCATATGCTACACATATGACATCTTGAAAGGTGGGAAGTCACCCCAGAAAGACAATACCTGACAACGATACTCAGAGAATGCACATCCCACGGCACTGACACTGATAATGGATGGCTCCAGCCTACTGCCTCCACCGTGGCCTGTACATACACAGGGACAGTCCTCAGTCGATACCCATTCTCTACTGAGTTCATCTGGAGGAGAACAGAGCTTCTACTACCATGCCAATAACAATCTGAGGTATAACTGTCATTATCTTAGCTGAAACCAAGCTGAGTTTAGCGAGTGTTTAGTGAGATTGATGGAGCTGAAAATTACAGTCCTGTTTAAAATAAACCTCTTATTTATTTAAAATAGGAGGTTTAAATATCTAACATATCCCTTTAAGAAAGCATAAGTAATTCTATGTGCCCAATTTGTTTTACATGAACTGTATATTTTTATAAGAATGTATTATTTACTGATCACTACAATCCTTTCATAAAATTTATTATTTTCTATTTCACAAAATAATTACAGCCCCTTAAAAACAACACCCTTGCGTCGTGACAGTTACTGCTATGACCAGACAGCTTCAGTTGCTGAGTACCCTAATCCTCTAAGAAAATTACATTGAAAAATGGACATTTTACGACAAAATCACTCATTTATCTCAAAATCAGAACACACAGAGAACACCACCATTAAGGGAATTTCAGTATTTTCTGACCACTGTTGTAGAAACACAGAAGCTCATCAAATTGTGGACATGCAGGAAATCAGCACTATATAGGGAAGAATTAACAATTAAACTCACTCAAGTACACCTTTAACAACTGGACTCAAAGGAGATTCTTAATAAAATCAAATTGTTTCTTCCTCAAGGCAACTGTTACAATGGAAAAATGATTTCATAGCATTGGTCCATAAAGAAGAAATATTTATTTACATTCTCAATGGACTAAAAGAGGTTTGAAACTGTCACAATTAAAATTTTATGCTTCCAAAAATATATGATCAATGCACTTAACTTAAAGCTTCAGATATTAATAACTTCATTTAGACTTTTTAAAAAACCAACATAAACATTCTTTCTAGAGTGCAAAATGCTTCTTATTAAATACTTTGGGAACACAAAAGTAACTTTTTGAAACACAGGAATCCTTTGCTGAGAGCCATCACCACCAAGATGCCCAACGCCCATTGCCGGCAATGGACGCTGGACAGAACCACCAGTTGAAGGCCAATGCACACTGCAATTCTGCGCTCAGGCTGTGCCCTGCTCTGGAAGAGCCCAATTACTTGTACAAGCTCATTGTTGGGCTCTGGTACATGCACATATAAGCATCACAGAGCAGTCTGCGGGCACAGCCTTGGATTCTTCTGGAGTCCAATGAGTGCAGATCCTCTGGAGACATCTTCAAGTATTCTCCCACTTCCGGACAAGGTGTCACTTGAGGAATGTTGAAGCCATTCTGACCACCTACAAAAAAGAAGAAACAGAAAGGTTAAGAACTCTTTGGCCTAGAGCTTAGTTACACCTCTGGTCAAGAGGGGAAAAACAAAGGAGGGGGTAACAATGCTCAACAGGAAATGTACTCATTACCTTACTCATGTAACCGTAACCCCTCTGTACAGTATCATTAAAATAAAAATATATATTTAATAAAAAAAGAAGCTACTGCTGGGGGTGCCTGAAATGATTATAGAGTGCCACACCAGAAAACCTTGGGGATTAGAGCAGCAAAAGGGAAAATGGGGTATAGGAAAAGGAATAGATACCATATTTCCAACTTTGTTCGGGGTTGGCCCTGTTCTACAAACTCAGACAGGCAGGGCGAGCAGTATTTTCATTCCTGAATCCTTGAGTCTCTAGCACTTATGTACAAAATAATGCCGAAGAATGCTAGAAAATGGCCTAGAAGCTGGGTGCTAGCATCTCATGCCTGTAATCCTAGCCACTCAGGGGGCTGAGATCTGCCAGACTGCAGTTCAAAGCCACTCTGGGTAGAAAAATCTATGAGACTCATCTCCAAAATAACCAGCAAAAATCTGGGCTCAAATGGTAGAGTGACAACCAAGAAGCAAGCAAGTTGAATGAGAGTGAGGCCTCGAGTTCAAACCCCGAAACAGCCAAAAAGAAAAATAAAATGATCTGGAAGGTTCAGTTCATCACCCAATTCAGGAAGAAACAAGGCTTACTTTTCCAAAGAGGACATTTACTTCTGCTCTTAGCTTATAGTTTAGTATAGAAAACATAATTATCATATCAGAAATACTGCATTAAATACCAGACACATTAAACCTCAGCTTACTTAAATAATAGAAACCTAGGATTTCAGTAGAAAGATCAATGAGCTCCCAGATAGCTTAGTATGCAAGGTGCTCAGTTAGGCTACTATAATTTACACAAAAATAAAAAGAAGTAGAAGGTAAAATGTTTCAGGCCTAGGAACATTATACTTCTTCATTTTAACCAAGATCATATGCATATCAGGTTATCAAAACAATATAACTTTTTAGTTTAGGTATCAGGGTTGTTCATGAATTACAAAAAGTTAAGTCTCTGTCACTACATATATTCCTGAAAGGATTTTCTGACAAAGTATTTTATTAGTCAGAACAAGCTATCCTACTGTGAATTAATGCCACTGCAAACAGACAGGCTGTAGCCTGTAGAGGAAGGATTTTAGTTACCATCCCGATCAGCCATGCTGTCAAAGAAGAGCCAGGCAGAGTCATCCTTCCCATACTTCACAAACGCAACATAGTGGCTTGTTTCTATGCAGAGAACAGCAAACAATTCCATCTTCTGGCAGGGAATGCAGCTGTGTCTCCAGTCCCAGTCAGGCAAATCTTTGGGGAGGGACACCGGGTTGTATTTGTGATTCAGCCTCTTAGGATGAAGGTGGACCTGAAATGGACCACAAAGAGAAGACCATGAGTAAAGTAAATGCAGCATTTTAAGTGGATGGACTCCACAGATCTCTTCCAAATAGCAAGCAAGGACGTCACAAATGTCTGTCATGTCACTAGATAGAAGAGGCAGAGATGATACCATTTTATTATGGGTTTTGAAGTTAGCTATGATTTTGCAAACTTTTTAAAACCTAAAACTTGTGTTGACCTATGAATGACTTATTGTTCTACATCCAGTAGCGAAGGAAGACTCACTTGAGTGTTGCAGGTCTTACAGAACTGCTTGATCTTTCCAGCTGAGATGTCGGGGTCATCGTAGCATTCTCTACACTCGTACATTGCAAGCCCTCCACAGATCCTGCACTGCCTGGGAGCTGAGGTGGGAAAGAGGAGGCGGGGAGGGAGCCTTTAAGAAACGCATTCTTCCATTAAAAAGTTATGCTCTAGAAAGATAATACTCCAGGCTTCAGAAACACTCTCCCATTCTTCTCCTAAACTGTATTAAGCCACATTTCCAGCCCCCAATTTTTGACAACATATTCTAGTGTTTTTTCCCTCTGATCATAAAATTTCCAGTGATAAAAATTCTAACATGAGAAGAAAGCTGAAAACATATACAATTTTAGTAAAAAGAGATAACAACTGTCAATATTATGGATTCCCTCTCATAAAGTTACAACTGAATATTCACTATGTGTGCATATGTGTTTACACAGACACATCTATATTAAGCTCCTCTTGTAGAATGTACTAACCTTCTCACTTAATATTGCATCATGGTCATCTCCATACACATCGGTCTTCAAAAACAGGATTTTTAAAATGGTAATCGTTTTATTATATGGATATATAATTTTGTTCAACTGCTTCCCTCTCATTAACATTTGGGTTGTTTCTAATTTCTTAATCACATAACATTACAATACTTATTTTCATCTTTGATTCTTTTTTCAAAATGAAATCCCCAAACTAAAATTACTGGTTTAATATCAAATTGCCTAATAAAAGTATTATATCTAAAGTAAAAATGAGAAAGACTAGCTGGAGGTATGGCTCAGTAGCGCCTGCCTAGCAAGTGGGAAGCCCAACATTCAAACCTCCAAAAACAAGGAGGATGACCAGATAATTTCTAAAAAGCAAACAATACAAGCAAAAAGTCTTGTACTTACTGTCTTCAAGTAAATCTGTTATATTTAATTCCAAGGAAGGAAAAATTTTTTTGAATAGTTTGAAGTCTTTTCCAAACCGAGGCATCTGAATAATCAGACATGATGGTGCCTAGAAACAAAGGTACACATTTTTAGAAATCAAAGTGCTGAAAAAATGCTTCTCTATGAAACTGGAATAGGCACGGCTGTCAAGCAAGCACTGACTTTCACATAATGCCCGGAGCCTATAAAATGCAATGCGCACATACGTGGGGAAGCCGAAAGTCTTCTGTCCTGTCCGAATGGATACACACCAGGACCAGGCCATTGCACGCAGCAATAACCCCACAACAACAACACCATGGGCTGGGAAGGTGGCTCAGTGGTAGAGCACTTGCCTTGCATGCTCAAGGCCCTGGGTTCAATTCCTCAGCACCACATAAGCAAAAAGAAAAAAGCCGGAAGTGGCGCTGTGGCTCAAGTGGTAGAGCACTAGCCTTGAGCTGAAGAGCTGAGGGATAGCGCCCAGGCCCAGAGTTCAGGCCCCACAACTGAACCCCCCAAAAAAAAGAAAAAAAAACAACAACACCATGACTATGCTGTCTGCTTATTGTGGGTTTATTTTTAATAAACGTTCTGGAAAATTAGTTTTTTTAAAATATTACACAGAAACCATTCTTTAGAGGATGCTATTCGTATAAATAAACAAATAAGTGAATATGGCTGCTGAGGTTGTACTAAAACATCCCATAGTAAAAATAAACCACAAGCATGAACTACTAAAGTCCTATGGATACTTAGACAGTAAAGAAAGAAAATTAATCCAAATGGCTTGCTCATTAACAAACCAATACAGAATGAATTTATTGACATTTTGTCTCTTTAACAAAGAGAGAAAGTAAACATTCTCTTTTAATATATTGCATTAGTTAATGAAAGTATATAATTAATGTAACGTGCCTGGGTAAAATGACAAAAACATAAATCTTTCTCTTGTGTTAAACTACTTCAACATTTTCAAGTTGGAAATTAGGTTGATGTTTTCTTTGGCACCTAAAATCCAAAAGAGCTCAACCTTAAATCTAAGGCATTTTCTGTAATGAGGACAAAGGTGAAACACTGCACAATTTTAAAACTTTGCTTTCTTTTTCCTTTTTAAAAGTTTTATTGTTATTATATTGGTGATGTACAGAGGGGTTACAGTTACGAGTCAGCTAAGGAGTACATTTCTTTTTGGACAATAGCTCCCAAAATTTTGTTTCCTTAACAGTGCATGTTTCAAACTGTTCTTCGCTCAAGTCAAGTCACTGAGTCTACCAGGAGCCTAAGACCCCTCCCCACTTCCAGGTAAAACCCAGGGAAGGCGGAGTGAGGCCCAGTGGAAGGCACTTATTTCAGCACAGTGCAAATGCCCTGGTTTCATCCCAGCATTGCAAAGCAAACAAAACAGTAACACGAACCTCTGCGAATTTCAGGTTACTGTTGATAAAAGACCATTCTAGTAATTGCTGAATTGTAGGAACTCCAACTTTCTCATTTTTCTCCATAAAAATTTGATAGAAGTAACAATCTTGCACCTTTTGACCTGCCGATCTAAGAGCATGCAGAAAGAAACACAGGTAACTTATATATTAATTTTTTTTTCTGTTGAGATGGGATCTTGTGAACCATTTTTTTCCAAGTTGGCCTAAAACTGTGATTCATTTGATTTCAGTGTCCCAAGTAGCTAGGATTATAGGTTTCCAGCTCACCCATTATGGTCTGTTGTCACAGACCATAATGGGTGGCCACTGAAGTCCTTCATACATCTGGGTTACCTGGGATTGAATACAATATAGATATGACATGTCCAAGGAAGAGTCTCTGTAATGTTCTGTAATGAGAGACACAAGTCACACAACTGGAAAATTCCCTGTCTTTGCTTCTTGATTCCAGTGTTACCCATTTTTTGTCTGTTCCCAGCTACCAGCCTCCTTTGATAAGAGGCTATGACATTAGTGTCATTTTGTTTTTGAAGCTATACACACAATTAGTCACTGTTACCATCGCTGTTATTGTTTTAAATGTGAAGGTCTAATTTACCCACATTTACCAATTTCTTGACTCTTCCTTGTTTCTTACATCCCACTTCTTTATTCTAATTTCAGTTTATCTTACTAAAGTACATCTTGTAATACATCTGTGAATGGTAATTTAGTCCTAGTTCTTAAAGAATTCAGTACATTTTTATTCTTAGAGTTTAAGTCTGTCAAACTTCTGAAAGTCTCAGTACTGCTCTTCCTTCAGGAGCTCTGGCTGGAATCAACCTTCCACTTCTCCCATCTGCCTTTTCTTGGGTTGTCCTACACATTACCCCTGGGCTCCACTCAGCTTTTCTTCCCCCCAGTACCGGGGCACTTCCCTATTTGTGGAAATTCTATTTTTGCTGTTTATTTGTTGACCAAATCTGCTTTTGCCCTCCAATGTTATTTAGCCCATCTCTTGTCTCTTCGATTATTACAAACTACTATAAATTCTTTTGTAACATTTGATTAAATCTCATTTTTAAGGTACTCATCCTCCAACTTGTTCTGGAAGCTGACTCTTGCTGCGTTACCAACAAAGACAAGTACAGCAGGGAAATGACCCTTGACAGAAGCAGACTAATTTAAAATACTTTCTATAATCTTCAGATACAATAATATAGGAGGTTGTTAGGGGTAGAGAGGACAGTGGACCTCTCAGGTGTGTAAGAGCCCTCTAGGATCCTTCCCAAGCTCACAAGGCCTTCAGATGGAGCAGTGTCTGACCCTGACAAGCTCTCTTGAAAATCACTGCAGTTTTCAAATTGTTAATACTGGGAGTTGACATCTTTCAGGTGTGCTAGGCTATGAAAAAAAACTAAATATAAAAATAACTCTTTGAAGCATTGTTCCTTTGAAATTCTTTCTCTCCCCAATTGCTGGCTAGATGTCCTATTATATGTACAAAATATATACATACCTTTCCTTTCCCATTTGTGTTTGAAAACTGAATACTATAATATTGAACCACTGTGCTACTTTCTATTCAGCTGTATTAATAGTTCTAATTTTATACCAATATTACACACTGTTTTAATGCCTATTATTTTACAAAAACAAACTATAATGGAACTTATTTTTAGATAAAAGAATTCTTCAATATTTTCACCTACTTCATTTTGTAGAGAATTCTAAAATTACTTTCTGTAAGACCCAAAAAAAAAAAAAAAAAGTAAAGATTCTGCTTCTGTGCAAATTATTTTGTAAAACATTAATATTTTTAATTTTTTTAAACTTCCTAAAACACGATTAATCAAGTCACCTTTCAGCTTGCATAAATCCTTTGAAAACATCTATCTCAATAAAATCTCAGTAAAACTGATTTTACTTTCATGAACTGTAAGTTTATTTCTTTTTTCCATGTGCCTAAAAATGTACAAAGATGCTCTTAACTTTCCAACACTGACCTCAACAAAATCACCTACACAGAGAGGTAAGAACAAGAACTTGTCAATGACTGGCTTTAAGGGAAGCAAGGAGTACCTTACTAAGATTGTCAACAGAAGAAACAAGACTACAAGGGAGAAAGGTTCACCAATTGAACTGCAAACACTCAATATACGCAGCTCCATCACTGAGGCCATCTCAGTAATGTTGTAACACCTCAAATGTGACATGGGGAAGAAAAAGGCCAAGTAACAAAACTGAGAGCAAGAGATGTAATCTAAAGCTAACTTAATTCTTTCATTAACAGGTGGTCAAAAGTATAATGCTTTCACAGAGCTGGATTAGGCATGAATTAGATTCTCCTAAAAGGTTCATTAGTAGAAATATTCACATAGTTTCATTAAAAATGAATTGCAATAATTCCTTTCTAGGGTTTATTAAAAGTACACATTTACATTAGGCTTGTTCTTTAAGTTAAACACGGTACTATGAAGAAGATAATTATTAACATTAATTTGCATTATACTTGCATAGCATAATTAAGAGTCCTAAAACAAATAGAAAATGAAATAAGCAGTAAGGAAATCATCCTATTGAAAAGTTATAGTGGAAATAAGAGTGACTGATTTTCAAATCCTTCTATAACCTTTTTAAAAGTTACTGTATTTATTTATTTATTTTTGTCGGTCATGGGGCCTGAACTCTGGGCTTGGGCACTATCCCTGAGCTCTTCAGCTCAAGGCTAGTGCTCTACCATTTGAGCCACAGCGCCACTTCCAGCTCTTTCTGCTTATGTGGTGCTGCTCAGGAATCTAACCCAGGGCCTCATGCATGCAAGGTAAGCACTCTACCACCTTCCCAGCCCCAAGTTACCTTATTTTTAACAATGGTTCAACCCTTAAAATATGATGAAACAGGATGTTTAGGAATTCTTCAGGATCTAGCAGAAAATTAAAAAAGATCAAGTTAGTCTTAGGCAAAATCTTAATGTAATTCCAATCTTTGTTTATAAGTCTAAATTCAATTTAATTCATTCAATTGTATTTCAACTAAAAGAATAGTTTGAGAGTATTTGAGAGTAAAGTCCTTCACTTATAGAAAAACTTTCTATTTGAAGTATTTTAGATTGAATAGAATAAAATATGAATTATGATACACTTTTCCCTGATGTTTAAACAATTAGCAAATTTCTAAACATTACAACTGGTTACAATACACTGCTAACCAGTTCCAAGTCAAAAGCTGAATTTCTTTTTTTTAAAGTACTGGGTATGAACTCAGGGATTTGTACTTGCTAGGCTAGACCTCTACCGCTGGAGCCATATTTCCAGCCCTCTTTGCTCTGCTAATTTTTGAGACATGGCCTTGCTCTTTGCCCAGGCCTGGAACAGTGAACTAGGATCTAGGATGGTTGGAGTGAGCTATTGCACCTGACTAGGAACTGAAGCCATTAGCTATGTATAGATTAACACATCAACTATAAACATAACCTTATTCTTTCATTTGAGAACTCCCTTGGACAACAGGGAAAAAGTAAATGGGAAAGCATTGCTAACTCAATGCACCCTTCCTTCACCAGAGAAAGAGAAAGTAACTCAGAATATATCAATGCTGGATAGAAAGGAAAGAACTGCTTATTAATTTATCTAATGTTATGGAACCAGCTGTCTCCTTAAGAAGGTCCTTAATCCACATCACCATATACTTTTATATGAAAGGAAGAATTACACAATAGGTCAAAATTCTTACATTGGATTGAAAAAAACCTTATTTGTTAATTTGCTCTGTGGTGCTAGGGATAAAAACCAGGGTCTCTTACATACTGGGGAAGCATGATACCATTGAGCTGTATCTCAGCCCCTCAAAAAGTTCTTATTTAAAACGAAATACAAATTTCAGCTAATACTTTAGCATATAACTAAGTAATCTGCACTCAAGTTATTTTTAGTGATACATTATAAATTAAGATGGCCACCTTTTTCTTCAGAGGTAAATCCTGATGCAGCCTCAACTTTTTCAAGTATTTTCCTCAGTTTCATAATTTTTGTAGCACACACATATCCATATCTGCATTGATAAAAACTTAATTTAAGTGACATTGGCACTTATAGTATACTATATAATACCTCTTAATAATCACACATTTCTTACACAACTCTAAGATGACATAAATCCATAGACGAGGCAATTATTTCCAAGAATACAATTATATGTTTCTTATTGAGGTTTGAAAAATTAAGGATATAAGACAAAAACAGCAGATGACAATATCATATTCCCTAAAAATAATATACTATAATAAGCAGATAATAATATAATATGTAAGATATTATAAATGCTTTTATTATATTTTTAAAATTTGCTTAGCAAATGTCACTTTATAAAACTGAATGTACAATTTTGAGAGAGAAAGTCCTGGGAGGGGGACAGATTGTTTACAAGTTTGCAAAAGACAAAATGATAATGTGAAAATCAACAATTATAATTACCTTAAAAGGTAAGCTGATGGTGGAATTCATTACAGAAGGAAAACAGAAGAGTAGGTAATTTATTCTTTTAATTTTACTTTCCTAGTCATATGACATAGTAGAGGTCACTCAGAATATACATTGTATTCTAGTATTCTGTGGGTTTTTTTTTGGTTAAAGTCTTGTGCCAAACTATTTTGATTGTTAAATGCAAAAAGTATGTCACAAAATTTAAATTTCTCTAAATCTGGACTTTACATTCTATAGTTTGTTCTCTATATTCCTGAATGAACAACTTTGCTTTATGACTTGTGGCAGCAATTCCTCATGACTTAAATTTTATAATGTGTTTATATCACATATCACCACTAACACTTACTAAAAGTCCTTATTACATAACCTCTGTCAGTGTACTTGTACCCATTAAAATGGCTTCCTGTGTTCCCACCCCGAAAAAGAGACTGATTTATAATTTCTAAACTAGGAAATGGAGAAGAATCACTTTGGTAAAGGAGGTAGAGGTATACCTAAATGGATTCCTTTAAAAAGAAAAACTATTACTTAAATACATCTCATTGTTTCTAGTATGTGTCAAATACCATGGGTCTATAAATAAAAACTCTTATACTACATCAATTTCACAAATAAGCATAATTATTGTAAGGAATGGTGATGGAACAAACTATTTCAAAAGATCAAAAGCCCAAGTATAATATAAACATACTGCCATTGCTAACTTGTAGTATCCTCTTCTAAAATTATTTAAATCACTCATATTTTATGTTTTAGACATAGATCAGATTTAAGAAATTATATAAGTAAAAGAAGTACAAGGATCAAAGGTTAAAATAAATCAGTATTTTACCAAGATAACCAATTTTCCTTCTTTCTTTTTTTGTGCTGATTATGAGGCTTGAACTCATGGTTTGGGCTCTATCCTTTAGCTTTTCTGCTCAAGGCTTGTGTTTACCACTTAAGCCACACCTTCACTTCTAGCTTTTTGCTGGTTACTTAAAGGTAAAAGTTTCACAGACTTTTCTGCTCACACTGACTTAGATATGTGATCCTCAGACCTCAGCCTTCTAAGTAGTTAGGATTATAGAAATGAGCCACCAGTACCTGTCTTATCCCATTTCTTATTACATGAATACAATCACAAATTAATTACTGTACCAAAACCAGCAAGCAGAACCTCATCCAAAGGTAACATATATGCATCTTCTACTTACATTCTCAGAGGATTAACAATTTCTGTCCTCAGTAGCTCTTGAGTTTCACTATAATATTCTACATCATTCTTTTCTTTGGGTCTAAGTAATACAGTGTCCAGAACAGAACTAAAAGCAAATAAGCTGTAAAATAAAAACAATAATTTTCTTCTTGCTATAAACACAATCTTTTTTGAGAAACATTCTAAGAAGAATTTAAAGAAAAAAAGAACATAAAAATCATGGATTTTGTGAACACAGGTAGCCAGATTCTGTGAAGATTCCTATGGGTTAATTGTAAGGGCTCACTGACTTCCCTGATCTCCAGTTTAAGGAGATCATGAGTATTAAGTAGGCAAACAAACTATGCATTGACTGTGTTAAAGGATCAAAACATGCCAAGAGTATATTAAGAAAAAGACCTGGAAAAAATGCAAAGAAAGCCTACAAATCTGACAACACAAAAGGAAATTTGGAATTTATTTCTCAAGTCAAACACAACTCAGTATAATACTTCTCACTCTCCTTTTGGCCATTTAACAAAAGACCTATGTTTTTCTTTTAATTACTCGTGTGTGACTAAAACCAGAAATTTGTTGGTTATCAAAGAAAACAATATTTGGGCAATATTTATTTTTATCAGAAAAACTAAAGAACACTGTATTATTGTTATGAGGATTATTCTTGTCAAAAGTATTTATCAAAAAATGATCCAATATCTTTCTTCTTTGTCTACTTTTAAAATTCTGATATTCCATGTTAACTTCCTAACTCTTATGACATAGCTGCACACAGCTTATAGGTTACATGCAGCGTACCTTATACAGTACATAGGGCCTAAAGATTCAGAGCCTAATAATTCTTTCCATGTTAAGCTGTTCCTCTTTGGCAAAACCTACATATACGAAAGAAACAGTAATTCTATTAAAATGTTAATTTTAAGCCAGGCACCAGTGGCTCATACCTGTAATCTTAGCTACTCAGGAGGCTGAGATCTGAGGATCATGTTTCAAAGCCAGCCAGGCAGAAAAACCTGTGAGACATTTATCTCCAATAAACTACTCTGAAAAAGCTGGAAGTAGGGCTGTTGTTCAAGTGATAGAGCACTAGCCTTGAGCATAGAGAGGCTCAGGACAGTGCCGAAGCACTAAGTTCAAGCCCCAGGACTAGCAAAAAAATTAATAAAGTACTTTTATGATTACATAAAACAAATTCAGTACACACCAGCCACTGGCTTATTACAAATCATGTTTTTTAACATGTGCCTCAAGACACTGCACTTATTCACTGCAGATGCCTTCAGTGTATCTGTTCAACATGCGCCACACATCAGGTACTATTCACTCATTATTCACTGCATTATTTTTACATTACTTTTTTGGATACAGGAATAGGCTATAACATCCATAACTTCCAAGAAACAAATTAGAGAGTAGAGTCTCCCTTTCTTGACTTCTAGTTACACACACACACACACACACACACACACACACACACACACACACACACACACACACACGGCCCTGTCCCATGGCCCTACCATGGCATTACTTTTGAACTTACCAGAATAAGGTTGAGTCTAAGTAACAAGAATTGTAATGACCCTGGATTCCCTTCTTCTTTCCAATCATTATCTCCAACCCTTCTTTTTCCATTTTTGGTGGAGTATTTTCTTCTACTACTTCACTTAAGTATCCCCCAAAAGCTGAAAAGATTTTTAAAAATGAACTGTTTTAAGCTATTGTAGTATATTTTCCCATATGTGTGTTCATATCTTAATTTTAAAATATATTTTGTTATTTTGATGCAGTATTTGTTCCTCGACCTTTGATTACCTGCTACTCAACAAGGCTTGTAAAAAATGCTTTTGTTCATTTTCAACCTCACTTCCTCCATAATTTAAAAAGCACTTTAGAGTATTATGTATAAAAGTATCTGTCAAAAATATTTTACTTTGAAGTCCAAAAAAAGAGAAAAAATGTCCCATACTTTCAACATTAAGAAAAATATTTTCCATGTACAATTTTTCTTATTTAGGTCTGCTTAAACCTCATGTTTCACCACTATTATCCAGAATTGGAAAGACAAAACTAGGAAACTGCCACCCATCACAGGTGATGACAAAGAGTTGTCATCTATCCATCAAACTAAAGCTAATCAGATGGGCACGATTTCTGATAAGACATGCTGACTGGTATACTTAAACCACTCACTAAGGGTATGTCATGCCAGAAAGATGGCCACATTTCAATTTCTACCTCCAGTGTTGCTCAAAACTAAATGTGTGTAACCAACAATAAATCCCACTATTTTTCAGGTCCTACTTTCCTTGACTAACACTTAAAAAATGCTCCTCCTATCACACAATTACCTAGATAATAAACCAAGCAACTATACCAACTTAGAAGCTTGAAGAGCACTGGAAAGAAAACCATTTAAACACTGTCACCATCACTTAATACAAAACAGAATGAAGTCATTCCAGCTTGGAAATAAATGGAAAGCATCCAAATACCTAAAGAGTTACAGCGTTCAATCTGATTGGAAACAGGCTGCAGGGACGCAAACCTAGAGTCAGGCCTGCAGCTCTTCAGTTTCACGAACAGCGCCTTTTTCAGGGCACAGGTGAAATATCGAGTGCCCCTGAAGGTTCCATCTGTACAGCCTGCACTTTCATCCTCCTGTAAAAGAAAGGCTTCCACTTGCATTACCCCATACCTTACAGGGAGAGCACTTAAAAGGTCTGAGGTGTCTCAAAGCTGACCCTTTCACTAGATTCCCTTTCAATACCCGTATGGCAACTACATCAAGAAAAAGTTGATTCCTTAGTGCTTCAGCCCTAAGCTATTGAATTAAAACAATTAATTCCATAAGTCTGACTAGACTACCTTGTATTCATGTGTGGAATTCACAACTAATCACCTCCCCACCTTGTACAACGCTAATTTAAAAAGTCATTATGTAATTGGCCATGCTCACTCTTCTGTCTGTGTTGGCAATGCTGAAAGCATGGAGAAGGGATCTTACTTGGCCTGGGTCCTGCTGAACATCCCATATGGCCCATAAAAAATTAAAATTAAAATATTGGTAAAAAAAAGAAATTAATTCCTTAGTCCAGAAAGAAGTCCTCAATGTTATTTCCTTTTGGAGCATATACTAGACATTCTCTGGTCAGCTGGCTGAGAAACAAAGAGATTAACTGTTAACAGATTTGCTTTCCTTCATACATTCTCTTTAACATAAATTATTTTTATTCCTTGAACATAGATCAACCAATCTTTAGATTAATTGAATCAGAAGCTTGAGGAGTAATGAGGGAAGTAATAAAATTTTTCTCTTCTAATGGCTTTTTTGACAAATATAATGGTTTCCCCAAAGGTTTATAATAGGTAAAGATCTATTCAAAACCCCGTATTAAAAAGAATTGCAATTGTTAGGTCAAGTTAAATTACCAGTTCCAGTCCAGCTAGCACGTCATTGAGTCCTGGTGGCTGACCAATCCAACGGATCACACCATAAAAAGGAGGGTTCTCTCTCACTTCAGCCAGCGAGCCCACCTCGAGGCCATGTGAGTTACCAGAAGAGCTGGGCACAGGTGGGCTCTCCTGGACAGGCATGCTGCTCAGCTCTCCCATCACAGACTGAACTGACAGAGAAAGTGGGTTGTGACCAATACTGCCATTGGTGTTGGGCATCTTCGTCAGACTGAAGGGTAAAGAGTGAAATCTGTTCTCACTAGATAAGGAGGAGTTCATGGAAGGTGGCTGCAGTGGTGGTGAAGAACGTCCGAAATCTGGAGATAGCTCTGTAAGTGACTTTGCAGGATCCTCTGCAACTGTATAAAAATTATTCCTCATTAGAGAAGGTCATTCAAAAATGTTAAATGTGCCTAACATCTCTAAAAATTGAGATCTAGTCCAACTGTCCACCTGAGCTATGAGGATCCTTGTAAACATGACAAATGATATCTCTGAAACAGTGCTCTTGCTTCTCTTCCCCACCATTGCAGTAAATATCACCCAACTGCTCAAGCTAAAAAATCTGTTACTGATTGATCATCAAGTAGATTGTACTATTTGCCTATAATATAAATAAGCCAGAAATCAATATAAAAAGATGGCAAAAAGTGAGAAATTAATTGCAAATAAGTAATGGACAAAAAGAAGAGATGATAGTATAAGTTTTAAAAATTAATTAAAAAGGAAAGAGAAAACAAAAAAACTTGTAGAACACAGATAAAGGAGTATTTTCAAAGAAACTTTATAAACTATTTTAGAATGAATTCAAAATACAACTTAAAATGTTAGAAGAAATCAAATAAGTTTCTCAAAGTAGGCAAGAATAAATAAAAGAACAAAGATTAGTGAAGGAGAAAACAAACATACAATAAAGAAGCTTAAGCCCCAAATTAACAAAGACAGAAAAATCACTGAAGAAAAAAACATTCAGTGGAGGCAATCATAGTCAAAAGCTGTTTCCTTAAGATGACTAATAACGCTAACAGGCAGCTACTACATATGGAAAGATGAACTTCTTAATAAATAGTGCTGAGATAATCACATACCCATATCTTCTAAAAAATTAAACTGAAATCCTATTCATCAGCTCAAGGTGCTATATTCAACAAATGTGACAGGCAAAACTAAATGTTTAGAAGTCAGTATAGAAAAACATTCTCTATGACTTTGGATAAAGATAAATTTCTTATATATAAGTATATAAATCATAAAGGAAAAATGATAAATACAATCATATTACAATTAAAACATTCTTGTACATTAAAAGATACTATAACAAGAGTGAAATTCTGAACCACAAGAAAGAATATATTTGTACTACAGGTATGTGTGTGTGTGTGTGTGTGTGTGTATACATATACAGACATAGAAACACACACATATATGACAAAAGATTAGAACTTGGGAAAAGTCTATAAATCAGTAAAAAGAGAAAAATAACAAAAGAAGCAAAAGAAAAAGGCCAAAGATAAAAAGGTTTCTTTTTTCCTTTTTTTTTTGTCTATGAAGTTGCTGTTTATTTATTTATTTTTTGGCCTGTTTGATGTATGTGTGAAACAATGTTGTCCAACAATAAACTGGAATTTTATTTTGCTGAGTTGTTCTAACAAAACAAAAAAAAAATTAGCAAAAGACAAAGTAATTCATAGACTCTTAAATAATTAACAAATCAATGAATAGATTCTTGCTCTAATATATCAATAATAGCCAAAAGCACTAAACTGAGATCTCATCTAGAAAGTTATACATCTTACAGAAGCATTGGTAGCTCACATCTGTAACCCTAGCTATTCAGGAGGCTGGGATTTGGAAGATCATAGTCTGAAGCCAGGCTAGGAAGAAAAGTGCCCAGCTAAGTAAGGAAGCCATGCAAGCACTAGGCCTTGAGTTCAGACCTCAGCCCCCACCAAAACAATGTTATGGAACATTGATACTCAGTATGCTACAGTTTGTATGTTTCTATGTTGAAACATACAAATGCCTATGTTGAAACCTAATCTGCAATGTGATTGTATTAGGGCAGGACTGTGAGGGTGATTAGATCATAAGGATGTAAATGACATCAGTACTCATACAAACAGGCATCAGAACTCCCTTGCCCTTCTGCAAAAACACAGTTGCTTGTGAATCAAGACATGAGTCTTCGGGCAATCAATCTGTAAATGCCTTGAACTTGTACTTCCCTGCTTCTACAACTATGAGAAAAGTAGTTCTTATTTATAAACTTTCCTGCCCATGGGTCTGTTATAGCAGTCTAAATGGAGCATCACTACTTTAAGGAACATTTTCGTATCATTAGATGTGCAAATCCCATATCCCAATACCACCACTCCTAGTTATATACTCTTGACCTGTGTCAGAATACTAATACCAAAACTGTTTATAATCACAAGATAATAAAAACCATCCATATGTCCACCAATGGTAAAGTGGATATGTTACGTTTGTGCCACAGCAATGAAAATAAGTAAGTTACAACCACATACTACAACTTAATCTTATGAAAACATAGTTAAGAACACTACAGCTACTCAGGAGGCTGAGATCTGAGGATAGAGGTTCAAAGCCAGCCGGGGCAGAAAATCCGTGACACTCTTATCTCTAATAAAACCACTAGAAAACCAGAAGTGGTGCTGTGGCTTAAGAGGTAGAGTATTCGCCTTGAGCTGAAGAGCTGAGGGGCAGCGCCCAAGCCCAGAGTTCAAGCCCCACGACGGACAAAAAAAAAAGAAAGAAAAGAAAATTACAGCAAAACATATAATCTGATTTCTTGCATATATACTTAAAAAACATGCAGAACTAACAGTATATCACTTCAATATACGAACACAACTGGTACTACTACAATAAAAAAGGAACAGATTGATAAAACATGAAATTAAAGATGCTGGTAGCTCAGTGGAGGGAATCAAGAGAAAGATGGAATCAAGAGGGAATCAAGAGAAATGATCCTTTTTCATAAAGAGGAAAATAAGTACTTGGACATTCAGTATAATTTCTACTTATTATTGTTCTTTATACCTGAACCAGCTAAAATTCTTTAGTAATAAAATATTATACAAAACATCTTGGTTCTGTTTTTTTTTGTTGCTTTGTTTTAAGGTTTTCTGAGGTGTGTGTGTGTGTGTGTGTGTGTGTGTGTGTGTGTGTGTGTGTGTGTGTGTGTGTGTGTATGTGCATGTGCATGTGTGTGTGCACACACACTTGCTGGGCCAGGGACTTGAACTAAGGGCCTGGGCATGATCCCTGAGCTTGTTTTTTTTTGCTCAAAGTTAGCACTCTACCACTTGAGCCACAGATCCACTTTCTAGCTTTTTTGTGGTTAACTGGAGATAAGAGTCTCATGGATGTTGCAACAATGAGAAGTACAAGTTGTCATGTCCAAAACGAGCTTTACAACGTCAGTGGGGGGGGGGGGGGAGAAGGGGGGAAAGGAGAAGGACTGGGATTAGGGGGGAGGGGGGAGGCTGGGAAGGGATGTGAAGGGTAAACCAAAGGAGGAGGCTGCAATGCTTGGTAAGAAATGTACGCATTATCCTGCCCATGTAATTGTAACCCCTCTGTACAGTATGTTCACAAATAAAATTAAATTAAATTAAAAAAAAAAAAGAGCCTGGCCTGGCTTCAAAGCATGACCCTTAGATCTCAGCCTCCTGGGTAGCTAGGATTAGAGGTATGAGCCACCAGTTCCTGGTATAATCCAAGTGGTTTTAATCAGACTCTTCTTTCCCAAGCTCTCAAACCCCTAAGCCTGACACCTGAATCCATCTATCTGAAGTTTATCTATTCTACTTCTACCATCATCACTTTAGTCTAGGCCATTATAATGATTCCGCTGTGCCCCAGTCTCTCCCCAGACTTCCTTGCCTCCCTTGTTGCCCCTCTTCAACTATTTATGATACAGTAACAAGTGATCATGTTTCTCATCCCTAAAACTTAGGGAACCTTCCGATTGTTTTTCTGGTATTCCTAGATATATTCAACTTCTAAGCAAGATCTAGGAGATCCTGGATGATCTAGCTCCTATCTATCCTATATCTCTAACTTTTCCTTCCTTTGGTTATAGACACACTTCCTGTTTCTCTAATCCATTTGTTCAACATAGCAACTGCCCTATTTCCTCTACTAAGAATGCTCTTAAAGTTCTTTATTTATTAGCAAGTTCATTCTTATCAAATACACTTTCTTCAGAATCTTGTCCAAACCACCTGGTAGTCAGCTTCCCACTTATCTGAGATACCTTGTCAATTCCTTCACAATGTGTTATGACTATCTTATCTGTTATTATCATGGAAATTATAAAACTAGAATGTAACTTTTACAGAAACAGTAATTTTGTTCCCCTTTTCCATGGATGAATCTGCAGCACTCAGTACAACCACTAATGTTAAAAAAAAAGCTTGTAAATTTTTTTTAATCCAAATGGATGAAATATTGTAGGAAAAGGGTGTGTGTGTGCACACGCACTGGCACTGTTCTTAGAGCTTGAACTCAGGGCCTGGATGCTATCCCTGAGCTTCTTTTTGCTCAAGGCTAGCTCTCTGCCATTGGAGGCACAGCTCCACTTCTAGCTTTTTGGTACTAACTAGAGATAAGAGTCTCATGGACAGCTGGTGCCAGTGGCTCACGCCTGTACTCCTAGCTACTCAGGAGGCTGAGATCTGAGGATCGCGGTTCAAAGCCAGCCCGAGCAGGAAAGACGGTGAGACTCCAATAAACCACCAGAAAATCGGAAGTGGCGTTATAGTTCAAGTGGTACAGTGCTCTCCTTGAGCTGAAGAGTTGAGGGACAGCGCCCAGGCCCAGAGTTCAAGCCCATGACTGACCAAAAAAAAAAAAAAAAAAGATCACGGTTCAAAGCCAGCCTAGGCAAGAAAAGTCCATGAGACTCTTATCTCCAATAAACCACTCAGAAAACTGGAAGTGGCGCTGTGGCTCAAGTGGTAGAGTTCTAGCCTTGAGCTGAAGAGCTGAGGGACAGCAACCAGGCCTAGTGTTCAAGCCCCATGACCGACAAAGAAAAAGACTCTCAAGGTCTTTCCACCAGGCTGGCTTGAACCATAATCCTTAGATCTCAGCCTCCTGAGGAGCTAGAATTACAGGCATGAGCCACCAGCAGATAAAAGGCTTTAAAATGTATAAGTAAAATCAACTAAAGAAACTCCATTCTTTGACAACCAAATTACTTTTATTTCTTGGTTTAAGGATAAAGACCAACTCCATATAGATTCCATTACCTCACATGGTCCATGGAAGTCTTTTTAGGACAAATATTATTTCATGTTATTATACCTTAGACCAGATTCTAGGGGAACTAAGTTAAGTTAGGAATAGTCTAGTACACTATAGAATTTGTATTAATAAAAAACATAAAGTAATGACAGACTTGAAGAAAGAATCATTACATAGTTCATGAACATAGTTTTACTAGGTTCCTTTACTTAGAAAAAAAATAATCATAAGGAAAAGCACTAGTAAATTTTCCAGGAAAGGGAAGGGAAGAGTGAGCTGAACTATGGACACTCTGGACAGGCTCTGAGAACATTAGAGGCCAGCAGACCTGAGAGTTTCCATAAGGTCCACCACATACTCTCTAGAATTGTTAACTCTGCTCCAGAACTGCCAAATCCTATCTAAAAAAGTTACTAGAAACGGGACTTCTTTGGGGAACATCACTTAAAAAAGCCTCCAGCTCTGTGGCAAGGAGGAATTCTTAGGAAAGGAAGACTGCCTGTACTTACAGGATAAAAATAGGACTAGAGGCATAGAGAAAACAGAACCATATATATGTGCTATAGGAAACCACACTGCAGTCAGAAAACCACGGGTTGTAAAAGCTGATGAACAATATACCAGAAGACCAATGACTCCAATTCTCACTGACACACTTCCAGCAGTGGCTTTCAGTCCCATCCTTGAAAGAGCTGTAGTGCCCCAGAAACCAAGAATAATCATAAATTGTTATATGTAAGCCTGTCTTTCTATTTTGGTTCAATTGTTTTGAGTGTGATATTTAATTGAATGGCCTGTATCTTCTGTAAATCAGAGGAAGGCAATTTACCATTTAACTTCTAGCACAGACCCTTACCCTATCCCATCTAATCTTGTATTTTGATTCTGAATCCCATGATCTGTTTTTTGGTATTCTTTTAAATCAAGGTTCATTCCATGCCCACAGCCCCTCTCTATTTATGCCCATCTTATGTCTACAAGTGGAACTCTTCTCTTATTCATACTTTTCCCCAATCCAACTTGTCTATAATCCTTAACTCACTCTTAGCACTAGATTAAACAGACATCATTTTGTGCTTTACTTTTTGTTTTTTATTTTCTGGTTTGTCTGCCTGTCCATTTTTTCATTTTCTTTCTCCCTTTTTTTCCTCTATTTTCTCTTTCTTGGGAAAGTGCTGTTGAGGATTTTTAATTTGTATGTACATATATAAATACTCAACTCACCTCATTTTTCCTCTCCCACTCCCTAAGCCAACACATTAATGAAATTCTTTTCTACTTACCTCATTCTACCTTCCAATTAAGAGCTCCCACAAAGCTTAGTTCTTACCTTTTCCCACATTATATAAGCAAATACCAGATATTAGTCCAACAGGACTAACCCCTTTATCTCCTTTTTAATATTACCTTGGTTAAGGAAGATCTTTGAGCACAAAGATACAATCTTGGATCCTATATCCATCTAAAAAGATTAGAACACTAGGGGTGGTTGGTTGGTTCATTCAACTTAACCACAGATACAAAGCTAAGGTTTACCAACTACAGTAGTCTGTGAAACCAAATTTCCTCCCTTAAATGGAGAAGAGTCCCAAATATAGTGTCTCCAGGACTTAAATCAATTGTCAACCAAAACCCACCTTCCCAATCTATATGCCATCACTGATCCATCACCCTATCTCAATATATCCATAAGAAACCACCAGCTGAAAGTGTACAAGAGATTCAAAACTCCACAAATCCAGGCCTAAAATGCATAAATCCCAGTGAAAGGTCATAAAATTCATGAACAAACAAGACAACATTTCCCTAAAAAAACTCTCACTTAAGTGTGAGTAAAAAGAAAAAAAGTCTAAATAAGAGTGCAATAAAACAATATAAGATTGGTTAACAATATAAAAGAATAGATGTTTAAAAAACTGGATGAATTCAAAGAAGATTCAAACAAATAGCAAAATAAATTGAACAATTAACAAGAGAAAGCAAACAACAAGAGAATACAAACAAAAAGCTGAATGAATTAAAGAAGGCAATGCAGGATATAAGAAGATTCAATAGTGATGAAACCTTTGAAAAAAAAAAAATCTTGAAAATGAACTTAGTTTTCCAAATAAGAAAAGTCAAGGGAAAGCCTAATAGAATAGACGAAGTTGAAAACTGGGTATTAGAAGGTTGGAGATCAAGTCAAAGACACTGAAGGAACACATAGAAGATACTAAGGGGGCAGACTCAAAAGGTCAAACCTACAAATTGTAGGAAAGACAAGAAATAAAAGCTGAAGGCATTAAAAAAAAAACCTATCCAATGAAATAATGGCAGAGAACTTCCCCAATGTCAACAAATAGCACACCGACATGTGAGGGGGATTTACAGAACTACAAATAATCAAGATGAGAGAACACCCTCCAGATACACTACAGTAAAAACACCAGATACATAGAATGAAAATTACTGAAAGCTGCACAAAAGGGGAGACAAGCTACTTACAACGAAAAGCCCATAGAAAGATAGCAGAAAGGAGGGCATGCAAAGACATAATTTAAGTCCTGAAAGATAATTGCCAACCTAGCCTACTTTACCCAGTGAAGCTATCCACCAAAATTGATGAAGAAATAAAATCCCCTCCATGACAAACAAAAGCTAAAGGAATTAATGACAACTGAATGAGCACTACAAAATCACTTAGGAGAATCCTACCACAGAAGAAGATAATCAAAAACAAAAAAAAAATAGAAGAAAGCATAAATCTTACTAGAGGAGCAGACTTTCAAAGCAGAAAGAGGAAAGAAAACTATGGCACAACAAAAATGACAAGAAACACAACATTCCTTCCAATATTACTACTGAATGTTAACTGTTTAATTCTCAAAACAAAAAAACAGAGTGGTAACTAGGATTAAAAAAATAAGGTCCAACCACTATCTGCCTATAAGAAGCACATCTCACTGACAAATAAGCTTAAAGGGGCAGGGGAGGGGTGGGAGGAGTGAGGGGGGGGAGAGAAAAAAGACATTGCAAATGGATCCTGAGAGCTGGAGGAGTAGCTAAATATATCTGATGAAAGAGACTATAAGCTGAAATCAGTCAGAAGAGACAAAGAATGTCACTGCAGATTAATGAAAGGAATAATGCAAGCACAGGAAATTAGACCATAATGGACTTAAAATTTGAGCTCAACAGCAAAAACTACTACAGAAAATACTCAAACACATGGAAATTTAAACAATACACTTCTGAGTGACATGTGATTCAATGAAGAAATAGAGAAACTTAAAAGTTCCTGAAAACAAATGAAAATAAATCTTACTAAAACCTCTGGGATATAGCAAAGGAAGTGTTAATAAGAAAATAAGAAGAGAATTCATAGCCATTAATGTCTACATAAAAAAAAGCAAGCATTCCAATAAACAGCTTTGTAATGCAACTCAAACGTCTATAAAAACAGGAACAAACCAAACTTAAAACTAATAGATGGAAAGAAATAGTAAAATATTAGGACAGAAATTAATTGAAATATAAACTAAAAAAAACAGACAAAGAATCAATGAAACAAAAAGTCAATTCTTTGAAAAAATAAGACTGATAGGCCCATAATTTGACAAAAGGAAGAAAAGATTCAAATCAATAATATTAGAGATAAACAAGGGAAAAATCACAAAAAATACCCAAACAATCCAAAGGATCATGAGGGTATACTTTGAAAGCTCATACCAAAATAAGCTAGAAAATCTAGAAGAAATGAATACATTTTTATATACAGTTGACCCATCAAAACTGAACCAACAAAACAGAACTGAAATGGCATCTTCATCTCTCACCCTGAACAAAAGATCAATTAGTTAAGACAGTTCTCACCAGAGGAAGTACAAATTGCTAACAGATACATGAAGAAATGTTTAACATCCTTAGCCATAGAAGAAATGCAAATCAAAACCACACTCATATTCCATGTCACCCTAATTAAAATGGCAGCCATAAAGAAAATTACAAGTACTGTCAAGGATATGGGGGGAAAAGAAACCTTCATATACTCTTGGTGGGAATGTAAATCAGGACAGAGGTTCTTCAAAAGACTAACCATACACTTTCCCTATGGCCTTGCTTTACCACTATCAGACTATCTAAAGGAGAGTAAATAAGTATACCAGAAAGACAGTTGCATACATGTTTATTGCAGCACTGTTCACAATAACTAAATCATAGAATCAGACAAAGTGCCCAACATCAGATGATCAACATGTGAAATATTATGAAATACTAATGAATGTTACACAGTCATAATAAAAACTGAAATCATGTAATATGAAGGAAAATAGCTACAATTGGAAAACATCAAACTGAGTCAGATGTCAGGCTCAAAATACAAAATATCTTTTTATTCATATGTGGAAGGGAGACCTAAAAGACTTACATATTTATAGACATATACATATGCACATATAAACACATACATATTTATATAGCTACATATGGATACACACAGGATATGAATTTAACTAAAAGACTACTTAGGAATCTTCCTGAGACAAGAAAGTGGGGAGAGAAAAAGAATAATGGAGGGCAAAGAATTTTGAAATATATGTTGCGAGGATGAATACAGTAAAATAGATGATTTACAACTATGTATACAAGGAACCATGTTGAAATTATTTTGAGAAGGTGGGAAAGGAGGGTGAGTTTGATAGAAATATATTGTGAAAGTGTGGAAACATAACAATTAAATCCTCCTGTGTTTAGATAAAGTAAGCTGACAAAAAATTAATTAAAAATTTTTTTGACGGTTATCAGGCTTGAACTCTGGGCCTGGGTGCTATCCCTTAGCAATTCAGCTTAAAGCTAGCATTTTACCACTTGAGCCACAGTACCACTTCTGGTTTTCTGAGTGGCTTACTGGAAATTAGAGTCTCTTGGACTTTCTGGCCCAGGCTGGCTTTGAACCACAATCCTCAGATCTCAGCCTCCTGAGTAGCTACGATTACAGGCATGAGCCACCAACACCTGCTTAATTTTATTTTAAAAAGAGGTCAAGAAAGACCCAATCAGAAAAGTCTTTAATGAGTAAACTAACAGTAGAGACCTAACTTACGTAGATTGGCTAAGAGATCAGAACAAGCTACAATATAACTCGTTTCATTAATCTTAATATTAGTGCATTTTATATGCAATGTTTTAGTTCATCCATATTAAAATTGTCTATTCATTGTTTCCCCAAACCACAGAAATGATTAAAAAAGCAAATTTTCTCTAATGAAAACAGAAGATAATTAATTACAAACAACACTAAAATTATAGATTACCTTCATCAATGTACCATGTATTTTTTGATTTGGATTGTGGTTGTGAGTCAACAGAAGACCCATTTAAGGTATAAAATAATTCAGATCTGTTTCTATTTCCAGGGTCTGAGGTAGATCCTATGGAACAAGAAAAGTTCCTTTAAAAAGAAGTCAGTATGATATAAAAGATTTTTATTTTTTAAAGAGAAATGAATAGGCATATGGTGCAAACAACTGTTCACACAACCAGTAGGTACACAATACATTTTTATTGCTATCTTCAGCTTTTGAAAATTAGTAACCAATGTGGCCACAATAGAAAGATCGTTCACCCCTAGAGTTAATACAGAAAAAAAAGGAACAAATGAGAGCCACTCATTTTCTCATTTCTAGGAAAGTTTATTCTGAAGTGTCAAAATCACCGTTCCCAAGTTTCATTTTATGAATCTGTTGGTTCACAACAATCCATAATGATGCAGTTGATGTTTCAGTTGATGACAGAGTGCATATACTTCAGTGTTATACCACATGGCCTAGGTCTATAGTATATGACACTATCGAAGTCTGTGGAAATAACGCTGTTTGATGTTCACACAAAGATAAAATCGCCTAATGATGCATTTCTCAGATTGTATCCCCATTAGTGACACATGACTGCATTTTAAAACAGTTCATTTCCAGAGAAGATAATCTTTTCATGGGGCACAGTAGGTCAAGTCTATAATCCCAGCTACTTGGCCATGGTATGCATATCTCTCACCTCCACCAATGTGAAGAAGCACAAGTAGAAGGATCACAGCACAGGCCAGCTTAGGCATTAAAGCATTGTACACATAAATTAACAAGTTTAATTCATACCTTTATAAAGCTATTTAAAGATAATTTTTTAAAATGCCAGGTGCTGGCAGCTTACAACTGTAATCCCAGCTACTCAGGAGGCTGAGATCTGAGGATCTCGATTCAAAGTCAGCCCACAGGAAAGTCCATGAGACTCTCATCTCCAATTAACTACCAAAAAGCCTAGAGTGGAGCTATAGGATAATGACCAAACCCCAGTATCAATAATTGAGTAAGCAAATAATTGATAAACATAAGAGCCAACACAAAAGTGATTGACCCTGAGTTAATTCCTAGTACTACTAAAAAAAAAAAAGAGAGAAGCTAATCTTCCAGTGCTGTATATACTGATTCATGAATTAAGAAGCTTTAACACTATGGCTGGGGGGAGGTGTTGATGTGGTGTTTCTTTGTGGTAAAGCACTTGCCTAGCACATCTGAGGCCATGGATTCAATCCCCAGCACCAAAAAAAGAACTTTAGGGGCTGGCTGAGACTATATTACTAAGTAGCAGAATCCTGCCTAGCATGAGTGAGCCCTGGTTTTGATTTCCAACACTGCAAAATATTTATTTTAATTTAGAAATTTTTCAAGAGATTTAATATTTAAACATCATAGAATTGTTGGTCATCAAATTTTTCTGTAGTTTTCTCATATATAAAAAATGAAGTACTCATATATCTTATATATCAGATTTATTAAATTCAATAGTTAGTATAGCTATGTCACAAACATTTCCAGACTCTGTCTTGCCTCAGTATTAACAGGTTGTGTTGTAGTAAAGAGCAGTGTGGTCTCCAGAACTCATTCAAAAGCCACCAGCTTTTCTTTTTATAGCTGATAGCGGTATACTTTATAATTTTAACTCAAAATTGCTATAACACAATTAACATACTCTGCTGAGTATAACAGTAGCACTATTTTCCTCAGCTACTTGGGAAGATAAGGAAGAAGTCGATTGCCTTAGCTTTTCTTGGATTACCCAAGTCCAGGAGTTCAAAGCTAGCTTAGAAAACAAAGCCAAAGTAGCTTGAGACCCGATATAGCTATATGTTAACATAAAAAATACCATAACCTATATATCCTGCAATAATTTTAAGTTTGGGGGCCTAATATCACATAAAATATTCCTTAAATTTCCTTTAAGCAAGCCAAAGTAGCTTTGTTCAGAGGATAATTGAAGGAAAACATATTCTTCTCTTAACCCACATCTGAGTTAACAATAATTCTTTCAGTTTTTTAATGAGCTGTTTAGTTTAGCTATAAACTTATAAATCTATAAAGTATGTAGAAGCTAACAGAAAAAGAGGTGTGAAATTCACATTTATCATAAGGAGCTTTCTGAAAGTGACAAATTTCTTCCTTATCATTTTAGAACTTAATTTGTGCTTCATCTAACTAGTAAAATGCACACAATAAATCTCCAGAACATTTTATTCTATATAACATTATCCAGATGTAATCATTTTATACAGTTACAATGCTATAAATTAATTTCAGAATATAACTATTCTATAAAATACTGTTGCAGTAAGGGGTTTCAAAATCCAGCTGTTAGGGACCAGAAAAGACAAAATTCTTCATTGGAAACATCTCAATTATCAGGTTTTTTTTTTAAAGGTAGGCAACTTTTAGTTGGTATTAAACAATACCATGTGTATAAAATTTTAATTTATTTAATATATGTGACAGAACAAGTCTATATAATATTAAAGCCTATTAGCTTATAATCTTTGGGGTGGGGTAATCAGGTTATGTAAGTTACCAAGAATTGTACCCTATTAAGCCATACCTGTAACCTTTGGTTTATTATGACTGGATGAACCTTTGTCCCCAACACCTCTTGACATAAAGGCAAGTTTGAGAGGCCTCCTTTCCTGTGCCACGCTATCTGAAATAGTAAACATGCTTTTTAAAGATAATTCTTGTATAAAATTAGTTAAGCAAACAATGACAACAGAAACAAAAAAAATCCCTTTCTAACAAAACAGCATAATTCTTAGAGTTTTACAAATTATTTTTTTTAATTATCAAAGACATAGAGGGGCAAAAAAAATCAATACTATTCTGAAAGATGTAATTTCTACAAGACAATACACTCCAAAAAGTACAATTTGACTAATTGCTTCAAAATTCTGAACATGTAATCACATGCAGTCAATGTTACTTGATGTTTTTAAGCAACACAAATAAAACCTTGTATTTTTTCAACATTTCCCAAACCAGTATGCTCAGCACATACTTATGTCTCATGAAGTATTCCTTACTCAAATATTTCTAAGAGATGCTGAAATAAACAGATAAGTTCTTTCTTCCTTTTTTGCTGTCCTGGGATTGAACTCAGGCTGGGCACTGTCCCTGAGTCTCTTTGTGTTCAAGGCTAGCACTCTACCACTTGAGCCACAGCGCCACTTCCTAGACAATTTCTTTACTGAATAAAACCTGAATCTTTATGTATTAATGTGTCTTGTGAATCTCTCAAGATGGATATAATAAGGTTATTTAACAATATATTTTTGTGCCACTTTACTTAGTATCTTAGAATAATACATTTCTTAGACAAGAGTTTAAAAAAAATGGGTGGAAATGTAGATCACTGTTAGGAATGCACTGATGAGGAATATGCATGTTAAAAACACATGCATATTAAGAACAACATAGATAAATATACAAACACACATAAACAGCAAAACAGTAATTACACAGATATTTAATGCAGAAAGCCAGAGACACAATAGCGGTACTTTTTAAAGAAATCACTATAAATCTCCCTTTGTAATCTCTTTAGCAAACTTACTTTTTGAAACAAAGAACATTCTAAACCTTAAAGTCCAGTATCATTTATGAGCCACTCATAAATACTGATCATATAGATGTAGACCAGTCAGTATAGCAAGCTTTTCTCTTGGGAAAGTCAACAACACAGCTGTGAGGTCCAACATGACACTGACGAATCATACCTGATAAAGCTGTATATCATCAAAAATGGAATCACCCACAGTAGATTTTTTGAGGACAGAAAGAAAGAAACAGGAAAATTTTAAACACAAAGAAAAGGCCGTTGAGAAAAAGGTCATAATGAATAAATTGTGTGTAAATAATCTTGGTACATTTTTCCCATGGTTGGAGGAGGGGAATACATTTTATTAGACTATGTATCTTAAACATCTCAGAATATGATCAAATGGAATGCTAGAATATTATTTTAACTCAAATATTATACTTACTAACCATATTTTAATAAGAGCTAGAGCAAAAGAAATTATATTCAACAAGTGGCATAGTAAAAGAAATACTATTACTAATACTTTTATGATGCTATCACTCTGATATCTATAAATGTCATTTATGATAGCTACTACAGAAAGGAAAATGCCTCTAGGAAAAGTTCCCAAATTACAGCAGACAAACTGACTAAGACAATGCCCACTATTAACAGTAATTAAACGCGCATACTGTATTTGAAAAGAGATCTCCGTATTTTATATGTGTATTACATGGCAAGGGATCATTACAACAAACATGGCTAAGGGTATTCCTGCTGTGAAGGTGCAAAGGAAGCATGCCAGATGAGGGGATGAGGTCTGACACCAGTTCTGCTGCTGATGCTAGAGAAGGGCTCAAAGATCAGGAAGGTGAGCTGGAAGGCACTGGAGTTGGAACCTACGTTACCTTCTGCCAAAGGCAGTCTGGAAGAGGTCAAAAAACAACTAGGAAGAATCCCAACAGAACTCTATGCAGATAAAGGGTCATATATCACATCTACCTTGTCTCCAGCAACTACAAACCAAAGTTTCTTATTACTTTGTAACTAACAAAGCCTTCTGGCATAAATACAGTTAAGTAGTACCAATTTAGGAAAATGTAAATATGGGTAGTGAACAAAGTAAGTAGTAAATTCAGTAGACAATTTTATGAGATTACAATGATCCTGATTAGAAATATTAAAAGAGATAGCAAAATAGGTCTATCAAATACAAACTATACAAAGCAATCCCATTAATAAATAAAAGCTAAAAACAATCCATTCTACAGAAGAATAAATAAATTGTGGTCTATTCATACAGCTGATCATTACAGAGCAATAGAAAGGTATACATAACAATATGAACACTGTGATTAACAAAAGAAACCAGATCTAAGGAATACAGGACTGCATTCAAAATGATACAATAGCAGCTTATTTGTTACTTTTCTATTTCATCAGAAAAAGAAAAATCCTTTGGAGAATATTGGGCTGAAAATAATAATAGTCAATTATGAAAGAAGTTATTTTTTAAACCAGAAGAAATATGAATCTGAATGACTCATTAAATTTAGATAAATTGTTTAATTGACATGCTGTTTGACATCTTCAGTTGCAGAGCCTAATTTAAGTCCAAATAAAAAGTGAAGCTATCTTTATACCAATAGATTAAGACACTGTAAAACCTTACACTAGGCATACTACATATAGCACTTCTCCAAATATCTACAAGACTGGAGTAGTGGTCAAAATAAATACTTTACTTACATTTTAGCTGATGCTGTATAAAATATGTATCTACATATAACCTTACAGAAAACATCTGAGTTGAATACATCTCTTTTATTAGGGCTCTGGCTCAAATAATCTTAAGTCCAGTTTCTATAGACAGCATGCAAGTCTATTCAGATAAATATTCTTTATGAAAGGTATTTATCATTATCTACCAAACTAAAATACACATATCCTTGACTCAGCAATCATAGTCCTAGGACATTATCTGATAGTTATACTATACTGTCTTACATACAAATTAACCCAGACACACAGACACACATGCATACACATACACACATACATGATAAAGTTATTCATGGAAGCACTGTTTATAATAGCAAAAGAATGAAAGTAACAAATATTCATAGAGAATTGGTTAAAAGTTTATGATACATTCATTATGTGAAATACAATATAATAATACAAGTAATAGTTACATGATTTATGTACTAATGTGAAAGCATTTTATATCCATTGTTAACTTAAAAAGAGGGTACAATATCCATTTTTGGGAAGATGGAGTGAATGTATGTTTCCCTATTTTCCCCACTAAGTAGATACAAAAAGTCTGTATATAAGATATAAAAGCTGGGCATTGGTGGCTTATGCCTATAATCCTAGCTACTTGGAAGGCTAAGAACTGAGGAATGAGGAAATGAGGAAACCAGTATGGGCAGGAAAGGCCATGAGACTCTTATCTGCAATTAACCACCTAAAAACAGAAGTGAAGCTATGGCTCAAAGTGGTAGAGCACTAGCCTTAAGCACAAAAAGCTCAGGGACAACACCCAGGCCCTGAGTTCAAGCCCCACGACCAACAACAACTCTGAAGGTAGGAAGAGAAAGTTAAGCCTGCTAGGGATCTCTGGACTTAATGAATGATGTGGATGAGAGCTCCCTACATTTTCTAGATATATAGGAGCTAGATCTATAAGATAGGTAGGTAGGTAGGTAGGTAGGTAGGTAGATAGACAGACAGACAGACAGACAGACAGAGCTACAGAAGTCAGAAACCTAGAAATGACCATACGCAAATTAAAGAAACCTTAATAAAAGTCAGCTTTCTCTAGCTAAAGGACATCAATTCTCCTAAAAGTATACACAGATTTAATGCAACTCTCATTTTTTAAAAAATCTCATACTGAAGTGTATGTGGAGAGGGAGAAGATTTAGAATAGCTAAAATAATTTTTCAAGCAAAGAATAAAGCAAGAAGAATCAATTTCTGCTGGCAAGACTTAACATTTCCCTAAGGTAATTGAGTCTATATGGGATAATCAGGGAATATAACACATAAATCAATGAATGGAATGAAGACCAAAGAAATAGAGCCACAAAAGTATGTCCAGAGAGAGAGACAGAGAGACAGAGAGACAGAGAGACAGAGAGAGATATTAAGAAAAGAACTCAGGCCCTCAAGTTTACAATGCAGAAACTCAACTATTTAAGCCATACTTCTAAGCCTCCGACTTATTTATTTTTCTTAATGTATATTTTTTATTGTAAAGATACTGTACAGAGGGGTTATAGTTACATAAGCAAGGTAATGAGTCCATTTCTTATCAAGCATTATTACACCCTCCTTTATTTTCCCCTATCATCCCTCTCTTAACCCTCCTCCCAACCCCTCCCACAAAGTTGTAAAGTTCATTTTCAATATACTGTCTTGTACATCCCATTGTACATTCCCCTCCCCAATCCTATTTATTTATCTATCTATCTATTTATTTATTTATTGTGGGTCATGGAGCCTGAACTCTGGGCCTGGGCGCTGTCCCTCAGCTCTTCAGCTCAAGGCTAGCATTCTACCACTTGAGCTACGGTGCCTTCCGGCTTTTTTTTCCTGCTTATGTTGTGCTGAGGAATCAAACCCAGGGCCTCATGCACCCTTCTACTGAGCTACCTTCCCAGCCCCAATTTATTTTTGATAACAGTAAAAAAGCAATGTAATGCGGGGGGAGAAGACTTTTTCAACAAATGGTTTTAGAACAATTCGACATCCACAGGTTAAAAGAAGTTCGATTTGTTTCATTTGTTCTACAAAATTAACTCAAAAAGGATCATGGACTTAAATATAAATTATAAAACTTTGAAATAATTTTTTTCTTAAAAGGGCACAGTGCATTGGTTTGTCCTTTGTCCTTTGAACTGTGCCTTTTTTAAGAAAAAAATTTTTTTGAAGATTTTTTTTATTATGAAAATACTGTACAGAGGGATTACAATTACATGGGCAAGATAATGAGTACATTTCTTTTCAAGCATTGTAGCCTCCTCCTTTGTTTCCCCTTCCCATCCCTTCCCATCCTCTCCCTGCCCCCTCACCCAATCCTTCCCCCCCACCCCCCCCCCCACCAAAGTTGTAAAGTTCGTTTTTGACATAATGACTTGTACATCTCATTGTTGCAATGGGTCCATCTGTATCCCTATTTAAGCAATTTGTTTTTTCCCTTCCCCTCCACAAATTATACCAACATCAAATACAGTGAAAGCAGGGGTTATACCGTGGGGGAAGGACATACAAAGCAACAAAGAAATAATCTTATAAATGTGTTAGAAACAATCGCATGAAAGAAAAAATATTTGAATACATATCTTACAGTTCACTTCCCTAACATCAACTTATCTGACCTTTCCTACTTGACTCAGACATATACTAGTTATTGCAAATAAGGGAGACCATAGGACCTATGTTTCTTTGGGCCTGGCTTACTTCACTTAATATAATTTTTTTCCAAGTCTTTCCATTTCCTAACAAATGGGGCAATGTCATTCTTTCTGATGGAGGAATAAAATTCCATTGTGTACATATACCACATTTTCTTGATCCGTTCATCTACTGAGGGGCATCTGGGTTGGTTTCATATCTTAGCTATGGTAAATAATGTTGCAATAAACATAGTTGTGCTGGTAACTTTAGTGTGGTCTTGTTTGTGAACATTTGAGTAAATGCACAAAAGTAGGATTGCTGGGTCATAGGGGAGCTCTATGTGAAGTCTTTTGAGGAACCTCCATACTGCTTTCCAAAGTGGTAGAACAAGTTTACACTCCCACCAACAATGAAGTAAGGTTCCCTTCTGTCCACATCCCCTCCAGCATCTTAAGAAAAAAAATTTCATTTCAAAGTTTCACAGTTGATATACAAGTCCATGATCCATTTTGAGTTAATTTTATAGAACAAATGAAACAAACTGAACTTCTTTCCAATGCAACAGAGATACAAGACAATATGTTGGAAATGAACTGTACAATTTGGCGGGAGGGACTGAGGAGGAGGGAAAGTGGGAGAAAAATTTTTTGTTTTTTGGTTTTTTTGTCGGTCATGGGGCTTGAACTCTAGACTTGGGTGCTGTCCCTGCACTCTTCAGCTCAGGGCAAGCGCTCTACCTCTTGAGCCACAGCACCACTTCCAGTTTTTTGGAGCTTTATTGGAGATAAGAGTCTCACAGATTTTTCTGCCCGGGCTGGCTTTGAACTGTGATCCTCAGATCTCAGCCTCCTGAGTAGCTAGGATTACAGGCATGAGCCACCGACAACAGGCAACAAGTTTAAAAGGAAATATACTTAGTACCTTATGAATGTAACTGTAGCCCCTCTGTACATCACCTTAACAATAAAATTAAATTTAAAAATAAAGGCATGGTGGCTCAACTCTGTAATCTTAGTCTCTTAGGGGTCAAAATGTTGACCCCCCCCCACAATCATCCTACAATATCTAACATGAAAATTAGGATGTGGATATACTGGATCATGTATGTGTATATGAGATAGTATGGTCACCCTGGAAAACTGTAAGAACTTGTTTAAAAATGAACCATTTGCATTCACTAAAAAACCCGCACACAAATGTTTGTATTGGAGCAAACTACATGGAGCTCCAATTAGTGATCTGATAAACAAAGCATGGCACAACAGACACCATTAACAATAAAAAGAAGAAAATATTAACATATAAAACAACATAGAGAAATCTCCAGAGAACTGTGCTGATTTAAAAAAAAAGCCAGACCCCCCCCCACAAAAGTCACATTCTATATAACTGCATTTAAATAATTTATTTAAAATGAAAAACCTGGGAAAACTGGAGGCAAGTTTGGTGGTTGTCAGAGGTTGAGAAAGAAGTGGGAATAGGAAGGAAATGGTGTAGTAACAAAAGGTAATATAATACATAGTAAAACCACCAGTACAATCATGTTTATTGCAGCACTATTTACCACAGCCAAAATGCCCCTCAATGGATGAATGGATCAAAAACATGTGATATCTATACACAATGAAATTTTATTCATACATTAGAAAGAATGATATTGTACCAGTTGTAAAGAAAGGAAAAGACGGAAGAAATTATGTTAAGTGAAGTAAATCAGGCCCAAAGAGACAAAGATAGGATACATGTTTTCCCTTATGTGTGGAAACAAGATTTAGTTTATAATCTCCTAAGTAAATACACTGGGTGGTATGCAAGTGTATACAAACGTATTAACTGAAATATGGTACATTCAAGGACGAACTCAAATAGTGTAATCCATCAGAAAGGCAAAATCAATGTTCAGCAAAATAAACTACCAGGAAGTGTTTACTCAAAATGGGTGGGGGTAGGGTCAAGGGGAAAGGACTGTGCAAATGAAGAGAAGAGGAGGAGAATACAGCCAAAAATCCAATGTATATCCTACAACACTAAGAGGAGTAAGGGAAAAGGTAGGTCAGGAGGGATGGGTGAGAATGTTGAAAGAAGTAACACTGATCAAGATACATTGTATTAATAAACTGCCTTGTTAAATGACAACTCCTTTGTACAACTACTTAAAGATAATTTTGAAAATAAAGTTAAAAAAAAGTCAGGAACAAGAGAGGAGGCCTGTTGGCACCATGGACATTTAATGCTGTTCTGGAAATTCTGACAAGTAAAACTGGTAATAAAGAATGAATATATTATTGGAAAAAATAAAAAGCAATTTAAGAGATTGTAGTGGAGATGAGAATGTTTGTGTCATGACTATATTGTGTCAGTACTATACTGGGTACCATATTTTTGTAAAATGTTACCATTGGAACCAGGTACAGTAGCTCAAGCCTTTAATCCTAGTAACTACATGGCAGAGGGGATCAGGATTACAGTTCAAGGCTAGCCCAGACATAAAAGTTATGGAGACTCCATCTTGACCAATGACGGGCGTGGTGGTACATACCTGTCATCCCAACTACAAAGAAAGTACAATGTTTAGGCACAGTGGTGCATGTCTATCATCACGTGTGACATAGGATGCACAAGCAGGAGGATCACAGCATGGGCTAGGGACCTCCAAAATAACTGAATCAACAATGGGCTTAAAGGCATGGCTCAAAGTTGTATAGCACTTGCCTGGCAAGAATAAGGCTATGAGTTCAATTCCCAGTACTGTCCAAAAAAAAGTGTTACTTGAATTGGGACACACTAAGACTCTTTCTGTAGGCGGATTTATAAAACTCTCAAGTATTTGAAAATCATAATTATCTGGTAAAGGGCTTATATTTGGAAAATATAAATATAAATAATTCCCCAAATTGAAGAAAAAATAGGCAATTGTCAAAAGATTAAACAGATACTATATGAATTGAGATGTACAAACAACAAATAAGAATAAGAAGGTGGTTGACATCACTAGCCACTACTGAAATATAAATTAAAGCCACAATAAGATGTCAATATATATCTATGACAACAGCTAAATTTTAAAAGATCATAGCAAGTGGAGCAAGGATATAAAAGAAATGAACTCTCTGTACAATTTCTGGGAATGCAAAATACTATAGCCATGTTGGAAAGACATTATGGTAGATTTGGGGGTTACTTACTTAAAAAAATCACCTACAATAGCCATTCTCATTTACATATGACTCAAGAGCAATGACAGAATATGTCCATGCAATGATTTGTACACAAATTTTCCTAACAGCATTACTTGTAATAGTAAAAACCATCAGTAAGTGAATGGAATAATAAACTGGAATACTTCAATCAATGATAAGAACAAAGATGAGTCAAATAGCTGAGTAAAATAAAAATAGACTTTTACAAAGTATATCATAAATTATTCCACAAGTATACACTTCTGGAAAATATAAACAAATATACAGTGTCAGAAAGATCAGTAGATTCCTAAGTTGGGCCAGGGTAGAGGGAAGGATTCCAAAGTGCATACTTTGGAATGGCAGATATTTACCATCATAACTGCTGTCATTGTCTCATAAATGTAAGTATATGCCCAACCCGACCAATTTGCATGCTTTAAATGTACAGCCCATTGTGTGTCAGTTATATTGCACAAAGCTGTGATTTTTTTTAAAGACTCATGAAATCTAAAGGCATACAAAATATTGTATAACACAAAGAAAAGAACTGGAAGATAGCAAGAGAAGGGATGACATTGTCCAAAAGGTAATGCACTCATCACCTGACTTATGTAACTCTAACCCCTCTGTGTATCACCTCTATAAAAACAATAAAAAATTAAAAATTGAAATCCGTCTAAGAATGAACTGTCTGGTCTAGCATGAAAAACAAATAGTATTACACTCCTAATCCCACAATTAGAAGTTTGGAAAGCAAAATGTATAATTCATGGGTGGCACTAATTGATATACTTCATCACGACAACATCAAAAACCTGAACATAATGTCAAATTAGATGTATTCAAGTTTTTAAGCATTAGAAACAACAAGGAGCAAGGAACATTTGTATAGCACATTTCAGATTCTTGCATCTTTTCAGCAAAGGTATCCAGAAGCCAACAGTAACAAGCAATTGAGAATTATTCTGTCCTAATCTCACCAGCTGCTCAACTGTTCCAAAAAAGAATCTTTCTTAAGTACTGGAGATATTAATTTTGTCTCACAAATGATGGTAATTGGACATGAAAAAGAAACTAAGGAACTAAAGGAAACACTACAATTCTTTTTTTCCCTTCAAGAAAAGTGTTAATGATGACATGCAATAGGGATAAGGCTCATTCAAATAAAGTAAATTAATTTTCATATAAACAATTTTACTTCTTACAGTCTATTTGCAAGCCTTATTTTTGTTGGCAAATAAGTATAATTTATGTATTATGTTATAAAAACTGGTATCATTCTTAATTAACTCCTATTCAAGGATTATGAATATCAAGCTTTAAAAGAAAGGGGGAAAAAAGCATTATTTTCCTCTCATTACTGCTCTGAGCGAGCAACAATGTCAATGACAATCTGAGATGTAGAAGATCCTACTGTGCCTAACAAGTGACTTCTGAGCAGTTATGTGGCTAATTTTGATTGCCTTAATACTATACCAGTATTCAAATATAATTATAAATGCTCTTAGAATAAATATTACTAAAGAAGAATTCCCCATCAGGTTACATTCAATACAATCACAGAAAGATCTGGTAGATTTTTCCTTTTTTCTCTTCTTTACTCTTTAAGTGCTACTGCAGGCCCAAGATAATTTACATTTCAAATTAAATTGTAAGGTGGAAAAAATGTAAAGAAAGAAATACAGCTTCAGAATATATGGTAGGGAGTGGGGGGATAAAAGCACTTCAAATTTTTATTTTGCAACAGACTGAGAAAAAAACATAATCAATTACACACAAGTCAACTTCACAGTTCAGGTATCTTTCTTTCTTGAGAATACTGAGCTAATGATTTCTCAGTCTCCCAATTTACTATAATGAAGTCTATTCTGTTGTAAAATGTGGAATTCAAAGAAATGTAATTATGGTAGGTTAAAAGGATAGTTACATTCAACCTAAAATGCAATTAGGTTTTGAGCTTTCAAAAGTACCCTTTGTACATTTCCTGCCCCGCCCCCCAAAATAAAAAAGAAACCTCCAAACAATATTTGATTTGCTAAATGAAGTGAAAGTACATTTCCATACATGATTGTGGAGAAATACTATCAGCCAGAATTGGTTATCCCTGCAAGAATATTTAAATAGTGAAAACATTTCATAAGGTATTTCCCTTTGTCATCCAGCAAGTTATCATTATAAAATTAGCATAACTCCAAAAAGTTTTTTAGAACAGGGTGTCTCAACTCAGCTCTACTGACTTTCAGAACCGGTTAATTCTTTGTTGTAGGGGCTCCCTTGTGTAGCGTTTTTCTCTTCTTCCTAGAAAGCAGTATAGATCCAGGTACAGATCCTACTACTTCAGATATTACAAGCAAAAATATCTCTATATATCCCAAGAGCGAAAGCCAACTACTGACTTAGACCTAAAAGGATCTTCTATTTATAAAGGTTTTGTTAATAGTGAAAATATTGTATTTCAAATAATAAAATACTAGAAATAAAGCCTAATCATAAATGTTATTATACCTCCAAAGGAACCCCTCCTTTTTGGAATATAAATGTCTATATAAATCTGATATAAAATATAAATATATGACAATAGATAAGTACCTTTATATTCTAAAAGGTACAATACTAAAAATTATAAGTGCACCTACTAGCCATTTCTCCTACCAATATTGAACTCTGATAAAGTATACAAAACAACTATCTGCAGGCAATGCTGAGTGAATAATAGCAGGCAGACTGATGAGAATCAAAAGTTAGAAGAAAGTAACAATACAGATAAACAATTCAAAGCTGTTCAATCTACAGAGAGAGAGAGAACTGACTTGTTCTAAAAAATCACTATGGCTACTAATCTACATAATTCTTATGTTGGAAATAGTATATAAAGGTTTATAAAACAGCCATCTTCTATGAGGCTCTTACCAGAAGTCAAACCAATCTGATACTCAACCTTGGACTATCATGAGCTAGATAAAGCTCTATTCTTTATAAAGTATCCAGTCTCAAGTATTTTACAATAGCAACAGAAATAAACTAAGATAGATGAGTTATATAACATACTAAGGAAAAGGTCAATAATATTGAAGACATACTAGCAGAACTTACCTGAGGAATAGAAAGAAATTATTTGAAAAAATAACAGAACCACAAGGACTCAAAGGACAACATCAAATATTACAGCATATATCTAATGAAGTCACAAAATGAAAGAAGACATGACAGAATAACATTTGACGAATTAATCATTAAAATTTTCAACCTTGTTGAAAATACAATCTTTAAAATTTAATAAAATAAATATGAGAAAATAGAAGTCATTTATAGTCAAACGACTGCCAATAGAATATAAAACAAAAGTCACCAATGCATCGAGAGTAAATAAATAGATCAGTGATCATTTATGACAAACACCAAGGTTTAGGGAGATGACAGCTAAAAATACATGCTCTGTACAGGGAGATGAAATGTTTTCAAACTGACCTCTCATATCTGTAAATAAAATACAGTACATCAAACTGTACACCTAAAGTGAGGAATTTAAACATGTGAATTAGTTCTCAATAAACCTTTTCCTTCCTTAAGACAGAGTGTGACCACATAACCCAGACTGGCCTCAAACTCATGATCTTCCTGCTTCAGCCTCCTAAGTGCTGGGATTACAGGCATGTAATATACTATGCCTGGCTAATGAAGCTATATTAAAAAAAGTTTTCCTATATATTAGTAAAACACAACTAAAAATGTATGTTTTACTTTATATTGTATCAATAATGAATATAAGCATTTCAGGGACAAATTATGTTTTTATTAATAACAAAGGAAAATAAATGAAAAGGTATACATTATTACTAGTTTTATAATAGAAATGTCAATTTTCCTCAGATTGCCCTAAAAATTAACTGGAATTCCAATCACAATCTTAACTGAACACTCTAATAATATTTGAGAAGCTGATAGCTAAGCTTACTGGTGACGAGCCAAGAGCAAAGAATTGCCAAGGAACTCATTAAGAAAGACACAAAGAACAAGAAGAGAAATGTACTCTCATTGTTGAAAAGACTTCTAAGGTGAAATAATGAAGGCAAAAAACCTTAGTATATACATAGAACAGAGTTCAGATTCTAGAGATCCATACAATCATATGTAGAAAATAGATTGTATGTAGCATGTCTAGCAGATCAAATTGAGTATTTTAACTGTGCTTCATATCCTATAAAAATTAAATCTAATTAGATCATAAACTCAAATAAGACAAGTAAAACTATTGTGCTTTTAGAAGACAAGTCAGGTACCAGTTACACACACCTGTAATCCTAACCACTCTAGAGGCTGAGATCTGGAGGATGGCAGCTTGAAGTCAGCCCAGGCAGAAAAGCCCGTGAGACGCCATCTCCAAAATAACCAGCAAAAAAATGGCTGGATGCTTGGTTCAAATGATAAGAGTACTAGCCAATTGAACAAACAAGCTGAGAAAGTAAAAGTCCTTAGTTCAAATGCCAATAACAGGAAAAAAAGTACTCTTAGAAGAGAATGTAGTCTGGGAAAATTCAGAATGGTGATGAAAGGAGACTAGCATTGCTAATAGTTAAACATATCACAAGCTAAGCGCCTAGCTTCTCAGGAATCTGAGATCTGAGGATCACAGTTTGAAGGCAGCCTGGGCAGAAAAGTCCATAAGACTCCTATCTCCAATCAACTACTCAGAAAAAGCTGGAAGTGGTGCTGTGGCTCAAGTGGTAGAATGCTAGCCTTGAGCACAAAGAGGCTCAGAGACAGTGCCCAGGCCTTGAGTTCAAGCCTTAGGATTGGAAAATAAAAGCTAAACAATATAGTATATAGGCTTAGAAAGAAGATTAAGCTATATCATACAAAAAAAGTCACTGAAGAAATCAAAATAGTGGTTTCTGATGGCAGGAGATTGCAATCCTAAAGAGAAGATAAATGTGTACTTACTAGTTATGTCTTATTTCTTAATCTGGATAATGTTTTATGTATCCTTTTACAAATATATCCATAATAAGTTTCTTAAATATGAAAAATTTCAGCACTACTACTCACTGTAAGGATTAAAATATTCTTATAGTATTTATGTAAAAAGTCAATTTAAATTGTTTAATAGGTATTTCAGTCTTAACAGGTACTCAGTCCAACTTTCATGGAATCTTTCCCCTCTCCCGCTTTCTTCACTCACTCAAACCCCATACATAAGTCATATACAAGTCTTGTTACTTCTCTTTAAATTATCCCCCAAATCCATTCACTTTCCACCCACTTCATCAGACCATCACCCAACAGTGAAAGCTACACCAAACCCTCATAGGGCCCTTTGTTTCTGTCCTTTATACAGTACATCCTTAAAATACAGCCACACCAATCATTTCAAACTGGGAAGTAAAGTAAGCTATCCCTTTCTCAAAACCCATCTGAGGCTCCATTTCTTTAAGAATAAAAGCCAAAAACATGTCCAACAGCTCAGTTGGCTCTACCTGTGCCAGCTCCCACTCCCTGATGTCACTTTCTCACTGATGGCTACAATCATAAAGAACTCTTCATATTGTTCAACAGCTGGCTATAACCTTGGGCCCTCTCTTGGAATCTGTGTGCTCATTACCCAATTTTCTTCATGTCATAAGCTCAAATGTCTTATTAGAGAAGCTCACTGGGACTACTGAATATCAAATAGAAAAAAAAAAACTCACCCTTCAGCACTTTTCTCCCTTTCACTTACCTTGTTTATTATTCTCCAGCTTCATCTCCATCTAACTGAACATATATTTTACTTATTTATTGTCTGTCTCTACTCACTAGAATGAAAGCTCCATGTGAAAAGACTTTTTATCTTCCTTTCTTTGTACATCCCCTAAAAGAAATCTATATAAGGGCTCTTGTATATTATAGTAATGCTTTTTAAGTAATAGCATTCATTCTAATATTAAAAGGAATTTTGATTCATAAAATCATAAATGGTGTTAGCTCCACAAACAGGTATGGAAAAGTAAATTAAATACCACTGCTAAATAAAATATGAAGTACATGTATGCTTTCCCTTGAGTATAAACCAATTCTTTCCAAATGGAAACAAAAAACAGCTTGAAATCCAATTGGCAAGAAATTAAAAGCTGGCTTTAAAAGAAACCAAGAAAAGCAAAGTAGGTCAGAAATTTCCAAGGCAAAACTGAAATAAAGCTATCATTTGAGTCTTATACCTCCAACTAAATTAATGTACTTTTGCTATGAAGCTAAGTAAAAAGCATTTCCTAATGTTGTAAACTAACTATTTACGACTTGCCATGTCAACAGGAAAACAAGAAGGCCACACAGTGAAGTCTAGAAGGAACCCTAAGGTTCATCTTTTATTTTTACAAAAGAAACTGGGGGCTTGAAATGACCTGTAGGAAACAGAACAGTGCTCTGTGTAACAAGTAATGGAGTAACACAGAAGGAAAACCAATTTAGTCTGCCTGTTCATCTGTGATCCTTGCTACTGTAAAAATTCAGCTTGTATAGAATTAGAGACAAAATGCATCTCCATGGAAACAATGTTCGCAAATATGAGAAACTGAAAAGTATGGTTTTCTATGCAGATTTTTATATCATCTGTGCACACATAGAACTTTGAGTTTGGAGAGGAGTGGTACTAAAAAGAAAGTCAAAACAGGTCTAGATTTGAATTCTGACTCAACCACTTACTTGGACCAGAGGCAATCTTAGCCCTATTTGAGTCTTATCAAATGGGAATCATTAAAACCTACCTTTTTTGGCTGGTCAAGAATGAAAATAGGGCTGGATGTGATGTACAAGCCTGAACTTCTAACTACTTAAAAGCTAGCAGTAGGATCATGAACAGATGCCTGCCCAGGCAAAAGTACAAGCCCTACTTGAAAAAAATAAACTAAAAGCAAGAGAACTGAGGGCACAGGTCAAGTGCTAGAAATCTAGAACAAGGACATAAATTTAAAATCCAGTATCACCAAAGCAAACAGAAAAGACAGTATAAGTACAAATCATCTCACTGAGGGCCTAGCATATACCTGGCTACAGAAAGCTCAATGTCAACACTATCTCTATTGGCTTTATTGTACTCTTACAGGATTAAGGAACCTTTTCCTGCCAGGACCATTCCCCTGTGTAGCCTATCACTGGGGATTCTAACAGCAAGTAATAGTACAATTGATACTGCTATTGCTAAGACTCTGTCCATTACCTGACAGCAGCCATTGAAAGAAAGCTACTTGTTTGAGGCAAAATAAGGTTTTTAGAATTTTTTTTAAGATGTAAAGTTCAGGACCTAGGGAACAGCTTAGTAGTAAAGTGTATGCCTAGCATGTGCAAGGGTTGGATCCCATCCCCAGCACTAAACTGCATAATCTGTTTCTGACTACAATCATGAAGCATTATTGATTATCTCAAACTAGAAAGGATCTGAGATCATTCAAGATTCCTGTCTAGCATTAATTAGCTTCAATGAAGTGATCAATTTCTGCTTAATGTCTTCCAGCTTAAAACAAGCTCTTACTCTATCAGGTAGCAGTTTATTATTTTCTAAACCTTCTAATTATCATGAGGCTTGCTTTTTCTCCACTATGATTATTAGAGAAGAAAAATATATATATATATATATCACCCCATACTTAAATACTTCTGGAAATACACATTTTTACTGTTTTCATTTGGGGGTAAGAAAGGATATTCTACTAAATAATAATCCTATAAATCGAATTCCAAAAAAATACATCTTGAAGGGCATATTTACATTTCATTAACAAAATGTGGTAGAAACTCTGCTTTACAAATATATAAAACATAAAAAAACATACCTGGGATGATATCATTGATGTGTAAGAGAACTGTACTTTCGACACTTGCAAAACTACAAAGTTGTACTCCATTAAATCTTCCATCCCAGTTGCCAATAGGGTTATCCTAGAAATTACATAATAAACTTTGATATTCTCCTTGATAAAAGTTAAATATAAAAGCCTGTATTTCTACAAAAGAATCTTCCAAACTATTTTACATCAGAAAATTTTAACTATTTTGCCTAAATGAAAGAGAGAAAATGTTAGAAATAATTGCCATAGTAACAAGACTTTGGGTTTTTATTTCAGCTTTTTGTTTGTGTTTGGAAAACTAAGTACCAAGAATAATGAAGTTATAGCAAATAATAGAGGAACAAGATGGGTTTCCTTTACTGAACATTTAGTACTAAATAAATACTAGTCTTGGACTAACACTCATCTGGTGTTTAAAAAGACATTGTTTTCATGAGAAAATTTGCTAATAGTATATTATCTCATGTAGAAACCTGCCCTTAAAAGCTGATAATAAAATAAAAAAACCTTTATATTCCCCGAGCACTAAGTCAATTGTACATCTTTCTTTCCATACATAAAAAGTGCTCTTTTGTGATTTCTTGGCTACACAAAGACTTCCTAGAAAATGGTTATTTCCTAACATTTCATGTACCACTAATTGTATAGTGTTGTTTGTAGAGAAGCCAATCATACAATTACCCTGAGCACCAATATGTGTATATGCTTAAAATGTCCCTAGAAACAAGCTCTGAAGAAAGGTACACTTGCTAGAATCTTCTCTCAAATTGTCTGTAAGAAGTGTTTAGAACAAACGTCTGCACAAGCCAAATGGTGCCAGGACAGAGCAGAGGGAAGAACTTTAGGCAAACCTTTAGGTATGCTGTCAGGGGTAAGCAAGATGATTTCTAGATCACCATCTAAGCAGGGTAAGGCCTAAACAGCTTGTGCCAAGTATGGAATCCAGGCCATAGGACTGGGCTTAAAGGGCTCTCCTGAAGTAAGAGGAGACAAGCCCCAATGACCACTGGCTGTCTTTCTCCAACCTCTCATCTTCCCAGCCTATGATTTCTCCTCTAAGCCACTGAATTAAGATTTAAAGATACTGATTATTCTTGATTGGCAAGTCCTTGATTGTTAGCAAATCCAAGGGAGATATGTTTTACTCTGGCTCCAGCTTCACAGAGTAACAGCTCAATAAATGTTTGTTTAGCACCTTACAAATCTCAAATAACACAATTTTCTGGAATTTCTAAGCACATAACAGAAACATGCTAGAATGTTCACTCTCTACCAATCTACTCAGATTATCCTAAATAGATTTAAATAATTATTAAAACCATCCCCATCATGAATACAAACAAGTCTATTATTATATCCTCTCTTGCATACTAATGTTCAACAATTCTGTGTGAATCTCCCCCACTTTGTAACTAACAAAAATTTTCCTGTGTTTTCTATGATAAAAATGATCTCATACTTTTTCTCTCATGCTCCTAAAGCCACATGTATAATTCAATGTACCACAATGAATTATTAACAAGTATGAATATAACATTAAAAATAAGACAAGTAAAAGAGCAAGCACCATATGATTCCACTTTTCTGAGGTACCTAGCACTAGCAAATTCAGAGACAAAACGTAGAGTAGCAGGGGTACAGGCCTAGCACCAATGTCTTACGCCTGTAATTCTAGCTACTCAGGAGATTGAGATCTGAGACTCGTAGTTGAAAGCCAGCCCAGGCAGGAAAGGCCATGAGACTCTTATCTCCAATAAACTACTCAGAAAACTGGAAGTGGCACAATGGCTTAAGTGGTAGAGCCCTAGCCTTGAGTTGAAGAGCTGAGGGACAGTGCCCAGGGCCAGAATTCAAGCCTCATGACAGACAAAAAAAACCAACATGGAGTAGAGAGAATGGGCAGAATTTACTTAATAAATATGAGGTTTTCAGCTTGAAATGATAAAAAAATTCTAGGAAAATTATTATGAGATTGAAATGATATTGTACTTAATACTCCTGAATTGCAAATTTCAAAGTAGTTAAAACTGTATGTCACATATATTTCACCTCAATAAGAGGTATTTTTAAAACGTGATAGCCTAATATCATATTCCCTAAAAGCAATATAAATTTCCCAAATGTACTCAGGTATTTTCTGTAATTTTTTTAACATTACTCATTAGAATCAGATTAGTAGATGAAATTTTATAAAATATATAAGAAGAAAAATACATATCACAAAAAACTTTTCAATACAAAGGAAAATAAGGTATCACATAATATATTTGGGTTTGGTGGGGTTTATTTGATTTTGTTGTTGTTTTGTTTCTTGTTTTTGTTTTGTTGTCTACTTGTCAGCTTTAATATGACAAATTTCCAAGATTGAGAACATTATTCTGGTTTTATTCAAACCAGGAAAAAAGGAGTAAAGGTAATTCTGTATCTAGACTCCTGTGCCATTTCAATGTTCTGCTACCAAAGACAAATAATCACATATTCTTTAAAGTATTCAAAATTTGTCCATTTCAAACACTTAAAGTATTCAATTTGTATCTAAATGTATCATAAAATTAATACATATATTTACAATGACAATATAATCCAAAATTTTCTTACCATGTCTACACCAACAAAATATCCTAAGCTCTCTTTTCCTGGTAAAACATCACAGAATATTACTGTTCCAGATTCTATAGTTTCTCCAACCTTCAAAGAAACTCTGGAGTTTATTTCCAAAGGGGGGACTTCAGACTGCATTGTGTCCACTGGGCCTGCATAATCACTTTCCAGCCCGTTGTCATCGTCTTCTATAATTTCTAGTTTGTCCAAGGCAACGAACACTCCACAATCTTCCTCACACTGAAACAGCTGTTTTCCTTGATATACCCCATCAGTGAAACCTTGACCACGGCCTTCTTCCTAGTTTTTAAGAGAGAGATTTAAAAATGATAATAGTAGGGCTGATATTAGAAAGGTTATCCACAGGTAAAAGGATGTCCTGGGGGTTTCAAGGAAATTACTTTGGAAAAATTCCAAATGACTCATTATAATAAGAAATACAATGATTAACAGCTGTTACTGGATATAAGGTGTTTAAGGAAGAATCTGAAATAAAATTACCTATCAATTTTTAAATCTCTGGTAAGAGTTGGACTGAATTCACCAGATACAGTGACTCATGTATACCTGTAATCCTAGCTACTTAGGAGACAGAAATCAGAAGTATTACAGTCATCCTAGGTGAAAAAAAAAAAAATCCTCATCTTAACCAATAAAAAGCCGGGCAGTGTGGCACAGGCCTATCACCTCAGCTGTGCAAGAAGTATAAATAGGAGGATTATGGTCCAGAGCAACCAAAGCATAAATGTAAAATCCCCATTAGATAAATAACCAGAGTAAAACTGGACAGAGGCATGGCTTCATTTTCTTGAACATAGTTCAAAATGGAACTTTTTAAGCCTAAATTCAAGGTTGGAATAGATAGGATTATGGTGAAACTCTCATGTAGTCATGTGAATAAAAGCTACATAAAGACAAAACTTTCCAAAGAAAGGGGCAGTCTAAAATGAAAACCTAGGGCTTGGAGGCATGGCTCAAGCAGGAGAGTACCTGCTTAGCAAGTACAAACCTTAAGTTCAAACCTCAGATCCACTATAAAAAGAGTTGGGCTGTCTACAAAGTGATCCTAGCACTACTTTTGTCATAACACTTCATCTTAAATTAAGTAATTCCATTTATTGAGTACTTACTATTTGTCAATCATTTTACTAAATCCTGTATCAATGTTTCACAAAAACACTTAAGTTGTGCTGTGTTATCATCATTTTACAGATGACAAAGTAGATTTATAGAAGTTAGATACACTGGCTAAGTAACCTGACAACATAACTAGTAATGTCAAATCCTTAGTAATTTTACAACTGAAAATATTGAAATATTGAATCAAGAGGCAAATAAAGCCTGAAACTGTATTCATCAAGAATGTCAAATAGTAACTGAAATTTCAATTCTTGAGAATTAATATTCATCTTAGAAATATTCACAAAGATATTGGGTCTGATTTAATACAAATAGTTTCTAAGCTGATTTTCATATCTATTATCATGGGTAATTATCAACAAGTTAAATTACTGCAACTTATTTTAAAACCTTAGATCTAAATCGTCATTAATAGCATACATTAAGAACTGAGAAAGTAGGGGTTGGGAAGGTGGCTCAGTGGTAGAGCGCTTGCCTTGCATGCATGAGGCCCTGGGTTCGATTCCTCAGCACCACATAAGCAAAAAGAAAGAAAAAAGAACTGAGAAAGCTATAACTGATAATGTCACAAGGTAACGAATAATTTTGATATGATTAATTATAGTTGGTGGCGCTAACTTATAATATAGACAATGTTAAATTTTCTAAAAATTTGTCAGGCATTATAGCTCATACTTATAACCCTGGCTATGGAGGCAAAGAAGATCAAAAGTCCTAAACTATCCTGGGCAAAACGTTACCAAGACCCTATCTGAACCAATAGCTGGACACCAGTAGTGTACACCTCTTATCCCAGCTACATTGGAAGTATAAACAGGAGGATGGAGGTCCAGATTGGTTTATGAATAAATGCAAGACACTATAGCAAGAAAGAACTAAAGCAAAAAGGGCTGGGGCATGGCTCAAGTGATAAGAGCACCTGACTAATGAGAATGAGGCTCTGAGCACAACCTCCAGTACTAGAAAAAAAAACAAACCCTGGAAGCCAATAAGTGTTATATTCTTACTGTAGTAAGCAGTTTTTAAACATTTTCAAGCATCATCTTTACATCATTTCTACGCAAAGATGGGGGTCTTAGTAGATACAAGGCCCTGACGTACATTCCCACCACTGCAGCAACAGCAGCAAAAAGTAAATCATACGGATCAAGAATTTTAAAAGTTACAGAAGACTTCTGAAAAAACTTTTGTGTTTAATGAGGAAAAATACAGCTATGCATATAAATACATTTGTATGCCTATAAGTAGATACACACAAGGTACACAAATGGCTGATCAAACTTACCAGTAATTCTACTCCAAAGAATATGCCCGACACTGTTCTCTCAGCTAACAAGGGTCCTCTGAAGCGCACGACTCCTGGAAATTTCTCTTCCCCAGATCTCAGCTGCACCTTCACAGGACAGCCGACATCTATCTGGAGGCCTTTACTTAGTCGGCTTCTGTTTTTAAACAGGCTGAGCCTCTCCTCACAGTTAGTAATTGCCAGTAGTAACTCTGTGAATTTTTCATTTATTTCTACAACATCCTTTTCATCAACAAAAAGAACTGCATGAGGTTGCTCTAGAATCTTTAATCCAATCTGATTTTTCTTGCCTTTCGCTGAAGGAATCCTTGAATGCCCCACAGAGCGATCTTGGATGTACTGTCCTATACTCCCCTTCGGTACTTTAAGCAGCTTTTGTGTCTGTTTGTCTGTCACACTGCATTCTTGAAGAAGCAAATAAAATATCCGCTCTTCCCAGTAGGGTGAAGTGACTTTTTCTTGGCTCCATAAGCCTGAACTCATTGTGACAGTAACTTCAGAACATTAACTCAGGAAAAGGAAGCACTAGTAAGTCTGTTGTAAGACCACAAAAGATACACTCACTGGCAGTCCCAAAGCATGTTTTTAGCAACTTGGTAGCCATGCTGTAAAAAGACAGCAAATCAAAATGTTTGTTGAACAAGCAAAGCAAACTTGACTACAGTTAAAGATTTAAAGTTTTCATTTGATTAATACATACACAGATAGACACACACATATATACATACACTAAGTATTTCTAAAACTATCTAAAAGGACTAACTTGTATCTACTGTGATGATTTAATTAAGGAAATCTAATGATAAATACAATAATGATTGTTTCCAAGGTTCTGAAATTGATAAAATCAGATCTAGCAAAAAATGTTAGATGTTAACTTCATATGCACACACATACACCACATATATATAGTTTGACATTAAACTTCAAAAACATGATTTTATAGATTCTGACTAACTTAAACAGGTGCTATATTTGAGCATAACATGCATAATCTAGCCTTTTTAATAAAGGACATTATTTCTGAATACATTTTAATAATTACATTATAGTGCTTAACCGCTTTTACCAATAAAAAATATCCTAATATATTATGAAACTTATACCACAACTCATTTATGTAAGCTCTATTTTTATGATGGAACATTTTTACCTCTGACTCAATTTCATTTCCTTAATCTTGAACATTTTGTTCTTAGACAGACAAATGTTAGCCACATTAATCATAGCCATCATTTAATTTCTCAAATCAAATATCAGGCATTAAAATATGATTATATTAAAGACATTTTTGAAAATCACTTTATAGCATCATAACTTGGGACTTTGTAACAAAAATACATTTGCAATATAAATGATGCTGATCTTTATAACAAACCTAAAGTGTTTTTATACCACAATTTAATCTATGTATAAGAGGAGGAGAATATACAAAAGATTCTCTTCCAGCTTCAAATTTTCATTTTTACAAAAAGCAATCTTTCACAACTAAGTAGCTTCCCCCTCAAGGCTACTTTAACTTATGATTAAAAGCTACACAATTTCATTCATTCCAATTGAAAAACTGGTTATTTTAATTAAATATTTTGCTGAAAGTAATAGCTCCTGTGTAATCTCGGCCACAAGAATGTAGCTATTTGGTTTCTAAACATAGTGCTTATTCCGTCCCTCTTGGAGATGGAGCTATCAACTTCCATTATTTTGGCTGATGGCAGCAACTGATATAGCACCATCATACTTACCCACTTTAAGCTTGCAATTAAAAAAAAACACCTAAAACTAAAGAACTCAACTTTTAATCATCTAACTTAATGATCAAACAATCCAGAAAACCCATACACAGAAAAACAGTATTTCTCTTAGAAAGAATTATTAGGTAATGAAGTATTCCATCACAGTAAAGCTTTCACAAGTCTGTCCTTTGACAAGCCAAAATGAGCCACATAGCTTACCAAACAGGCTAAGCAGGGCACCTTCTAAAACCAGTATTCTGAACTACGTGTGCAACAACTATGTTTAGTGAGGACGGAGCCAAAGGTAACTTCTCTCTCTCTCTCTCTCTCTCTCTCTCTCTCTCTCTCTCTCTCTCTCTCTCTAATAGAATGTGCTTGCTTGAATTCCACTTGAGGGCACTGTCTACTTCAGCACAAACAGAATCAATTTATATCTACCACTTATGTAAGACACCTGTGGACACCTCCATCTTGTAACCACAGAAACAAAACCTTAAAGAAGAGTGTCCAAGCAGCTCTGTACCTTTAAAGTACCAAAATGAAGTGTGTGTGTAAAGGGGGTGGGGGGGGGAGGAATAACAATGCTTTAAAAGTGTCAGCATTTTTTTTCAACAAGAAATTATGTTTTCCTTAGTCACTAAATTATCATTAGGAATATAAATAATCATGTGTGACTTTCACTGTGTTTGTTACTTTGCTAAAAGGCTTTATACCCCACCTTCTGGCTCTCCTCCCTGCTTTCTATAGAACTGCAATCTATACTTCTCTCTTGCAATCAGCCATTTTCTGTGGTTTCCTGCAGTCTGCAGTAGACTCCTATTGTGGCCTTGCTGCTTTCCAACATACTGTTTTTAATCAATTCTAAGAAGCCAGATGATGAGATGTGCTCGTGTATTTAAAAAAGCAAGACCAGTTTTGGAGCAGCTCTATGTCTTATTGCTCTAGCTAGACATTGTTGGTAGAAGTGTAAACTCGTTCAACCACTTTTGAAAGCAGTATGGAGGTTTCTCAAAACGCTACATATAAAGCTCCCCTATGACCTAGCAACCCCACTTTTGGGCATTAACCCAAACGATCACAAACAAGGCCATACTAAAGCTACCGGCACATCTATGTTTATCATAGCATTATTCTCCATAGCTAAAATATGGAACCAATCCAGATACCCCTCAGTAGATGAATGGATCAAGTAAATGTGGTATATATATAATATATAATTCATACATATATATATGAATTCTATGCCTCCATCAGAAAGAATGACACTGCCCCATTTGTTAGGAAATGGAAAGACTTGGAAAAAATTATAGTAAGTGAAGTAAGCCAGGCCCAAAGAAACATAGGTACCACCATGGTTTCCCTTATTTGCAATAACTAGTATATGTCTAGGATAATCCTACACTAGACAAGTAGAAAAGGTCAAAAGCTATGTACATAATCATATAAGATGGTGCTAAGTGAAATGAATCCCAAGATAGGGACACAAGAGGTTTTTTTCTTTGTTGCTGTTGTTTTTAAAGTATTTATAATGTACTATATGATTTCTTTTGATTCTTTTGTATGTTCTTCCCCTGTGGTATAACCCCTATTTTCACTGTATTTGATTTTGGTACCCTGCATCTTGTATATACAATTTTCTAATCTGGGGGAGGGGAAGGGAAATAACAAAATGCTGAAACAAGGATACAGATTGACCTACTGTAAGATGTACAAGACACTATGTTGAAAATGAACTTTACAACTTCGGAGTGGGGTGTAAGAAGGGAGGAGCTGGGGAGGTGGGGAGGGAAGGGAAAAAGCAGAGGGGGTAATAATGCTTGAGAAGAAATGTACTTATTACCTTCTCATGTAATTGTAACTCCTCTATACAGTATCTTTACAATAAAAAAAATATATATTAAAAAAGCAAGACCATAATAACAAAGGGGGATACACAAACTCTGGTAGGGTGTTGAGGCTTCATTTCAGTACATTATTTTGATTGTTCCCAGAGGTTGAAGTAGTCAAAAATTATTATCTAAAAATAGTGAGTTATAACCAGGCACTGCTAGCTCACACCTGTAATCCTAAATACTTAGGAAGCTGAGATGTGAGGATCGAAGTTCGAAGCCAGCTCAGGAAGAAAAGTCCTGGAACTCTTACCTCCAATTAAACACCAAAAAGCTGGAAGTGATCTATAGCTCAGATGGTAGAGTGCTAGTTTTGAAACAAAGTTAAAGGATAGAGCCCAACTCTGACTTTAAACCCAAAGACCATTACAAGAAAAAGTAAGTTATTATTTTAGTTCTCTTTAAGATATATTTAAATTTTGGAGACTAAAATAAAATTTTAAGGCACTATCTTCAAAAGAAACTTTCTGTAATTTCTAAAAACCTTCACTTTCAAATATTAAAAGTACCTTTCTTAAATTTTTTTTTTTTGGTTGTGAACTCTAGGCTTGGGCACTGTCCCTCAGCTCTTCAGCTCAAGGCTAGAGCTCTACCACTTGAGCCACAGTGCCACTTCCAGTTTTCTGGTGGTTTATTGGAGATAAGAGTTTCATGGAATTTCCTGCCTGAGCTGGCTTTGAACTATGAGCCTCAGGGCAGCCTCCTGAGTAGCTAGAATTATAGGCGTGAGCCACTGGCTTAAATCTTAATAATTGTTTATATAACCAATTTCTATCTTAGTGGTTCTCTAACAAAACATTTAATGTCACAATTTAAATAAAAGCCATTACTGCTAATAAATTATCAAGATAAAACAAAATTATTAAATGTAATGCATCAGGACTCTGTGTGTGTGTGTGAGTGGGTGGGTGTGCATGCACGCACACACAAATACCGAGGCTTGAACTCAGAGTCTGGGTATTGTGTCTTAGCTTTTTTACTCAAGGCTGGTACTCTATCACTTGGGCCACATCTCCACTTTTGGCTTTTTTGGTGGGCAACTGGAGGTAAGAGTCTCATGGACTTTCCTGCCCAGGCTGGTTTTGAACCATGCTCAGCCTCAGCCCATTATATTTTAAATTACTTTAAACTGCTTCCTGTAGATCAATTAAGAAAGGTAGTCTACAGAAAAATTTAAAATAACTACTAGGTTTATAAAAAGGTTGAGGGCAATATAGTAGCTTTCAAGTACCACTTTTTAAAGTGAACTATACAAAAACAATGGTACATTTTTGCTAACTTGTAATAACACAAGTGGAATGAGCTTAGCTTCAACAGCAGGATGGGTCAACATTAGACAAACACTAGTTAATAAGCAAAACAAAGATTATAAAATACTTTAAAAAATAACCCAAAGCTAAAAAAGCATGTGGTCTTTCCCATTTTAGAAAGAATATATTCAGGATAAATTTGAAAATATCATATTAAAAGTAATTCTCTTCATTACAACTGGTAGGGAAAGCTGAATGCAAACTTCTCTAGAGATAAAAACAGTCGCAAATTTAATGGCCATTAATAATCTCAAAATATGGCATTATGTTTCCTCCCATTATAATAACACATGTAATACCAATATTTTTCTTTCACTGGAATATTCACAGTAGATGCAGTCGTAAGAACCCTAAAGAGTAATAACTAGCTCAATATGAAGATTCTTGATGTAATGGACCACACCTATAACCCCAACTACTGGGAGATGGAAACAGTTCAAGGTCAGCTCAAACAAAAGGTAGGGAGATCCCGACTCAAAAAACAAAGTTTAAAAAAAAATAGAGACTGGGGCTGGGAAGGTGGCTCAGTGGTAGAATGCTTGCCTTGCATGTCTGAGGCCCTGGGTTCGATTCCTCAGCACCACATAAGCAAAAAGAAAAAAGCCAGAAGTGGCGCTGTGGCTCAAGTGGTAGAGAGCTAGCCTTGAGCTGAAGAGCTGAGGGACAGCGCCCAGGCCCAGAGTTCAGGCCCCACAACTGGACCCATAAAAGAAAATTAAAAAAAAATAGAGACTGGGGGAATAGATCAAGTGTTAGAGCCCTTGCTTAGCAAGCAGTAGACCTGCAGTGCTACCAAAAACAAAACAAATAATAATATGAAGGGAAAAAGCCAAGCAAGAAAGTGAAAGGCCCCAAGTTCAAGCCCCAGTACAACCACAAAAAAGTTCAAATCACATGGTAAATAGAGTATTTATCATATAATTATGGAAGCTCTACGGCAGTACTGCCCTCAACAAGTCATCCCATTTCATTCAACTTCTGTCATTAAGCATAGGTCTTGGGGGCAGTAACAGAACACAAAGAAAAAGAAGCCTGACTAAATTCAAAATGGGAGTGGAACTGGTCAGTGTGAAGGAGAAATTTCCATTTGTAGTCTCATTACTTTGCAGGTAGAATCATTTTGAGAGTGAGTATACCACAAATGACTCATCTAAATACTACCTTATTCCATGATGGATAATTGAGTGAGCACGAATATCTTGGTTGAAATTGCTATATGTAGTGAATGAAGACTGCCAGGGAGCTGGAATACAAAAGTGCAGCCCCCAACTGTTCAGCCCATTATATTGATGAACCGGCCTTTCCTTTAGGGACACTGAAGATGGAGAAACAATTCAGAGTCAGAGATTTGAAACTATGTCTGATTATCTGAGTTTGCTAATAGTCTGGACTTGGAGAAAGTAAAGGAGGAGCTAATTGTACTCAGATAGAACTACTAAACCAAAATGAGGGTTGTATGCAGGAAGTGGAAAGGAGGTGATCAAGAAACATGTCTTATACAAAAATATTAAAGATTAGAAATACTAAGTACAAATTTTTGTACAGAGTACAAATGCATTCATTAGCTACATAAAATGACTTGTTCTAAAACTCACAAGAAGCTCTGTAAACCAGAATGAAAATCACAATACTAAAATACTGCCACTGATCACAAATGGCAAAAGGATAGGAATGTCTTCATGAACACCCAAGAAAAAAAGACACATGAGCCTTTTCCCCAAATGCTTCTAGATATCTGGAACAATTATCATTTTAAGAAAGAACTTCTCTTACTAAAAGAATGAATTATACTATTTATATTATACTAGATAAATGTATATGTACTATATATACATATATACTATATATGTTATACCAATATACTATATATATGTATATATAATACTAACAGAAATTCAGGACCAGAAAAGATATAACCAGTTTTAGTTTTCTGACAGATTAATTTAGGACATAAAGACATAAAACAAGCATATTCTGGCTCTTGAACCTAGAGGTTTGTTTCAGAGAAACAAGGAACACTGCTGTCTCCCTAGAATGAAACCTAACCACTCCATTCCCAAACTGTGGGCTTCCCAATTCCTCCATCTTTGTAACTTTGGGGTACATTCTGCTTAAGTGACTAACAGCATCTTCCATGATAGGAAAAATTAAAAGGAAACAATTGAGGAGTTGGGACTATTTAATCATTTTTGTTAACCCATATTCTCTGACCAAATCAAGTCGTGACCACTGATGTACTATATCCTGTGTGTGACACGCACACAGGATAGGAACAAATGAGATTTTTAACAATGGTGAAACCAAGTTGTTTTGAGGTTAATTTGAAACTAGCTTTCTAGAACCTTACACTATGTGTGATGCTTATAAATTTTGCATGAATAATGTAAAATCCCCTCTGACAAACAGATCATAGTTTGAAAACCAGGGACAAAATACTAATACCTAGTTTGAGTAGCAGGATAAATACTCTCTTTCTCTTCTCCTATTAAAGACTTCTTAAAAGCACCTAAAACCACAGTTGAGGCCTGCTACACCAAAGAAATCATTCTGCCTTATATAAGAAGTGCCCTGGCCTTATCGGCATCTCACAGAAGTTTCTGCCTAAAACAAGGCTTCTTTGCAAGAATATCTTAAAATTCTGCAGCAAACAGAGAATGTTCTGAGTATTATCAACGTTCAAAGTACATAAACTTCACTAAGAATTTCCAGCACATCATTTTCTCCTAATACTGTTCTAATGTAAATCCACCCACTACCCAGTGGGGAAGAAACTGAATTCTTGGGGCCATTCAATCTCCTTGGGGTGTGAGGGGGTGTGCAGGAAACTGATGCTTGGATGCATGCCCTCTTAGGGCCTGAGTTTTCTCTAAGGAGCCAATGATTACAAAATGAGCAATCATATTAAGATTCCTAATTAATCCCAATTCAAAAGCAAGGAAGGAATGTTGCTCTAACCTGAGCAAAGCTAAGAAGCCAAGTGCCCAGAAAAAAATCGAGGGAAGCAGTGGTGACAGGGATAGGGGTACTGGGGGCTGGGAGACTGCAAGACCACAAGGCTTTGGTGCCTGGAAGATGACAATCATCCTAAACATTGCAAACACCGAGGGGAGGGACAGAAGAGATGCCAGGGATATGAAGAACCAGCAGGGCAGCTGAGTACCACCCTGGGTACAACTGCCTTCTAGCAAGTCTTCAAATGACACCAGAAAGGAAGGAGGAATACCTGGCTCACCAGGGCACACCTTGCAACGACAGAACTCCCAGCTGCCGAGGGGAAAACATCCTCACCCTGAAAAGGGGGAAACTGAAAGAAAAAGCAGAAAGCGCCATTAACCAGACCAGAATCCCCGCCTGCTCTTCCCTTCCAAGAGGGAGGCCATAGACACCCCCTCTCCCCCACCCCCAAAACTGCCAAGCCCAAATGCCCCAAGGCTCAGAGAAAGGTGAGACACTACAATCCGGGTCTCTCCACGCCAACTGGGACCCTCCGGGAACCAGCGGCCCGTGCCTCAGTTTCCCCACCTGCAAATGGAGCGCGCCAAGGAGGAAAACTGAGTTTTGCGCTACTCCTACCCCCAAACCCTCTCCTCTCCAGGGGTCCTGGAGGTGGCGATCCCTCCCGGGACTCGGAATCCCTCCCCCGAAGGCCGGGGGAGGGGGGGAGGGATGGGAGGCGGGGGGCGGGGGAAGCCCGGGCTGACGTCAGCGGGCTCGGCACCGCGCGGGCCTGGCGGGTGCAGCCGGCCCGGGCAGCTAACGGGCCGGCGCCACGGTGCCGCGGTCGCGAGGCTCGACTCGCAGTTCCCAGAGGCCCCCGTAGCCCCGGAGGACTGCGCCGCCCACCGCTCGGCCACCGCACTCTCCCTCACCCACCTCCGGCGGCCCGGCAGTGCTCCCCGCCCCGCCCCGCCCCGCCCCACCCCGCATCCAGGCCGGCCCCAGGCCCCGGGCCCCACACCCACCGCCCTAGTATTTACCTCAGACGCGCGGACCCCGCGCAGCCGAACCTGCTACCTGGGCCCGCCCCCACCTGCCCCGCCTCCTAACTGCCCGGGGCGGAGGGAGGGAGCGGGGGCGGTGGCCGCAACCGCCGCGCAGACCAATAACAGCTGAGGCTGCGTTCCTATTCACGTCCTGATTGGTTTTTCCTGTGGCAAACCTTCCGCCAATGGCAGCCGGTGTGGAGCCGCTGAGGGACTTTCCACGGTGTCAAGCTCGGTGGAGCCAAAGGGAAAGCAAAAGGGGGTGGCGGAAAAAAGCCGGGGGTGGGGGCGGAGCGCCAAGGCTGATTGGAGGAAAGGCTGTGGGTGCCGCCTCACTATTGGCTGCTACAGAATACGGGGCGGGGCGCTGTCTTTTCCCAGCTCCACCCCCCTGCTCCAGGTTTGGCGCTTGCCTTAGCTGTCAAAACTAGGGTGGGAAGCAGTCCAGACAGCTGGGAACCGTTTTCCAGGAGTCTGTGAAGAGCAAGCATGTAGAGTCACCTCTAAGACTGAATGTTTTGCTTTCCCCACTCGTCGCCGCGTGACATGCGGACCTGACAACCCCGCTGAGCCTCAATTTCCTCATCTGTAAAATGGAGGTGATGGGATCACTTGTCTGACGGGACTATAGTGAAGTGCTGCATGGAAGTTGCTGACACTACGAAGGGCTCTCCCCTCCCCTTCCACGCGGCTTTTTGACCCCTTGTGTTTCTGAACTGTTGCCTGTTTGGTGCCAGGTTTCCTGCAAGTGGAGAAGAAGGGATTTTCACCGGCGGGGGCTTGCTCGGTCCTGCGCCCCTGGCCACTAGCCAGGACTTGGAGTGTAGTTAAGGATCTTTCAATTAGAAGGGAGGCTTCTGATTCCCCAAAGTACTCAAAATATTTAAAGGAATGCTTTTTTATAATCAGTCCCAGAGCCTTGCAATATCTCTTCCTGCACTGGATACTCCTGTTAATTAATTCCTTCTCCTTTGACATTTTATGTACTAATTATGGGGAAGATGATTAATAGTGAGAAAGGATGTGTGTGTGTGTGTGTGTTTAATTATGACACAAAATTTCCCCCAATGGAAAGTAGCATATTTCTGAAGATCGGGGGAATTTTAACCAAGAAGTACTTAACCACACAGGCAACTGCAAGCACTCCTTAAAAAAAAAAAAGCCACCCGTCTCCCTCACCAAAATCTACCACAATGAAATGGGAATCTTTCAGAAACTCAAGCATCAGTCCACTCCTATCTTGTCTCAGTCCATTCTTGTCTTGTTCCCCAGGCTTTCTAGCATATTCTAGGTGGAAGCAATGTGGCCTTAGGCCTCACCATTTTCCTCTATATTACATTCTTCAGTGAAGCTGCTAGGATTTACATATCACAATCAGGCTTTCTGGGGGAATTTTTCCTTCTGTGTTGGATACAGGAGGAGGAAGAAGATGAGGAAGCAGAGGAAGAGAATGTTTGAATCCTTTACACAAGACAAGCATTCTCACTTTCCCCAGTTTGTCACACTTCTTACTACTCCCTATTGATCCCCTGGATCACTGCTCTCATGAATATTAACTCTTGGTTGTTTATTTTTTTACAGGAACTAGGGCTTGAGGTTAGGACCTTGCACTGTTGCTTGGCTTTTGTGCTCAAGGCTGGCATTCTACCCACTTGGGCTATACCTACACTTCCAACTATTGATTCTGGAAGGCATTTGCTTTGCCACTCCTGGACAAGAGCATCTTTACTTCCTTTTGAACAGTGACATAAAAGTGGCCAGTCACCTGGCTCACTGTCACACATTCACTGAATCAGTGTCAGAAGCTGACTTTATCCAAAAGATCCCTACCTCAGCCAAACCTGACAAAACAGGCTTATCTCAATTACCACGGCCTGTAGGTGACCAGTAATAGAACTGTGTGTTGACATGACCCTGAAATTGTATAGTCAAGCTCCCAGGGAGAAGAGATGCCTGCCAATGGAGAGTAGTGTCATGATGCTATTTATTATTTACAGTCTCTCATCTACCAGCCTCTCATTGTACAGAAGGGAAAGTAAGGTCAAGAATGGGGAAGTACTCACCCTGCCTTCCCCTATCACAGAGGAGACAGACTACTGAGACCTAGAGTCTCTGGATTGCAAGTCAGAGATCTTCCCTCACCTCTGTTTAAAATGGCTTCTTTCACTGAAAGGCACATCCTCTCTACCCTCCCAGAAACCTCCTTTATATGGTGTTCAGCCAAAGTCCAGCCTCTCCCAGAAGTCTTTGTAGATGGCTCTCGCCCTCACCAGTCACCTCGTTCCACCTACCCTCAGCCTGTTCCACACAGCTTGGCCCCAGGGTCATGCAAATGAGTGAATGACGTACTGAGCAGGTACCAGGAAACACAACAATGAACAAGCAAGATGCCACTCCTGCCTCTAGCAAGGAAGGCAGACGTTAAATAGCTAATTACACAATCACCCATTTAACTGCAGTTATAGTAGACCGGAAGGAGAATGTCTTTGAGTGCATTGGAAGGGTGGTACAGCTCCCAAGGAAGGTTGTTTGTGGAAGGCACCTTTAAGATGAGACAGGAAAGATGTCAGAGTTGGAGTGAGGGGAAGCACTCTAAACAAAGGGAAGTAGACAGTGTGTCACTTGTTGAAGGAAGTGAAAAAGGGGAACATAGATTATGAACCTACATTCAGGCAACTGCTCCTCATTCCTAGGGCCCCTTTGAAGGGTTTTTAGCCTATCACACATAGTGCTGTGATTGTGCCCAACGGGAGACTAGAAAAAAGCCAGGCCTTGGTAAAGTCCAGCGTCTGGTCATAGCCTATGACAAGGAGTCACATAGTCAAGCCTCTAAAAAATAACCTTTACACCAGATGCTGGTGATTCACACCTGTGATCCTAGCTACTCAGAAGACTGAATCTGAGGATCATGGTTTGAAGCCAGCCCAGACAGATAAATCTGAGATACTCTCATCTCCAATTTACCAGCAAAAGCTGGAAGTGTAGCTATGGCGCAAGTGGTAGAGCACCAACTTTGATTGAAAAAGCTAAGGAAAAGTGGGAGGTCCCGAGTTTAAGCCACAGAACCAGTACAAGAAGGAAAGGAAGGAAGGAGGGAGGAAGGAAGAAATGGAGAAGGGAAAGGAAGAGGGAAGGATGGAGGAAGGAAAGAAGAGAAGGTGGAAGGGAAGGGAGGAAGAAAGAAAAAGAAAGAGGAAGAAGAAAGAAATAGAGAATGGGAGGAAGGAAGGAAGGAAGGAAGAAAGGAAGAAGGGAGGGAGGGAGGGAGGGAGGGAAGAAAAGAAACAAGGAAGGAAAGAAGGAAGGAAGACAAGCAACACTGCTCTCTGTATAGCAACACTGTCCATATTACGGAGCAGATCCTGCTTGTGCTTTCTAGTGGCCACCACAGGCCCCCTTCTTCTGGCTCACTAAATTCCATGTTGATTTCTTATGCTGTTCTGCTACTGCAAACAAGGCTGCTGAAAGTGACTTCCCCTAACCTATGTAATCCTTCTGCCCTTCCCATTACAGCCAATGGAATCCCCCAGTTATTCACCCAGTTTCCTTCCATAGTTCTAGTCACTTTCACACCAATACAGTGAATATGACCATTCAGAAAGTACTCTGAGCCAAGGGGCTTCCTGAATCAGGCATTCCACAGGCCAGGATATGATACCAGTGCTTTCTCCGTAGGCCTTCAATGTGATGCCACCATCACTGGATGAGGAGCTGAGAATTCTTTATCCTATAGATTTGCTTAACTCTCAGGGAAAGGAAACCCTAATCATGGGGGGTCTTTACTCTAGGCTCTTAAAACCTCCTTTTCATGAGATAAAAAGAATTACTTTAATCATATTTAATCCAGCAGAACTGTAAGCCCATACTCTCCTGTAGGAGCTATTTGCTGCTATTGATGATGAATGATCTGTGTGTGTGTGTGTGTGTGTGTGTGTGTGTGTGTGTAAAAACAAGAGCAGGGCTAGAGCTATCATCGAGATGTTTGTGCTATATCTGCAATCCTATTTGGAGCAGGTGTTACACTAAGAATGGTCCCATGTCAGCACAGCCTCCCTTTCAAAAGAAGCACTTTCAGAGTTAGAAAAAAGACAATCCATCATTATAATCTGCCCCAACTTTGATTTTATGCTCCCTTTAAGTAGATTCCTCATGTAAGTTACCCAATAATCAATGAGTGCCCACTATGTGCTGGACACCCTTTTAGACTGGAAGACCATGCCATGACCATGATCTGGTGGCTGACATTCCAGGGGATTTGTGTTAGTCAGCTTTCTGATGCTGTGACAAAATACCTGAGAAAACTAACTTATAAGGGGGAAAGGTTTGTTTTGGCTCACAGTTTCATCCCAGGGTGAGTTAGCCCTATTATTTTGGGCCTGTGGTTGTACACATTACCTCATAGTGGTGAGCATGAGATGGAAGAAGGAGCTCACCTCCTGGCAGCCAGGAGACAAAGAGAGAGGGGGAAGGGAGGAAGGAGAGAGGGAGAGAGGGAGGGATCAGAGTCCCAAAGCTCCTTCAAAGACATACCCTTAATGACTGAAAAGGCCTACTAGGCCATATCTTTTGAAAGTTCCACGACCTCCCAAAGGCACCACAGGCTGGCAACAAAGCCTTGAACACATGGAACATTGAAGAACATTTCAAGTCTAAACCTCATCTGAGAGATCTTAGAGATTCACTCCCAGGGTCTTTGGAGTCCATCTTCTTTTCTCCATCTCCACAACCCACCCTGAGGTGGGCCCACTACCTCTTTACTTGCAAGAGCTCCTAGGCAGCCTCCAAACTTCTGCTTCCTCCATCCTCACTCCTACACATTCCAGTCCCATTCCCAGCCAGGAGCCAAGGGAACCCTATTAAGTGTAAATCTGGCTGCACCTTCCCTTTTAGAACTCTCTGTTAGCGTGCTAGTAGTTTAAGATCAAGATTAAGTTCTTCACCATGGACATCTAGACTCCTCAAGATTTTCACCTGTGGTGGGGGTCTCTGAAACATAACTCCTGTGATAGGTAAGGGATCACTATTTACCTATCTCTTTTTAAACCCACAATACAGTGAAGCCACAATAGGTGAACTGCCATAGAAAAAGGATGACTGTAATTAGTAATACTTTAATAATATTCAACAGTGCTCTAAATATGCTTATTTTATGTCCCAGTATCCCAGGAAGAGGTGGGTCCCTAACAATCTGTATCAAAGGCAGCACGGTCAAATGACCTTTGACCAAACCTCAGACTTCCGCAAATCCATCTAGTGTCACTCTTCTGAGCTCATCACAAACAGACTGTATTAGCTTCCTACAGCTGCTGTAGCAAACTACCACAACCTGATGGCTTCAAGTGACACCAGTTATCCTTTTACAGTCCTGGAGGCCAGAAGTCCAAAGTGAGCTGGAGGCTAGGTAGGCAGGGCTGTTCTCCTTCTTAGGCTTTGTAGGACAATCTGGTTGCTTGCTTTTCCCAGCTTCTAGCACTGTAGTCCTTGGTTCCTGGCTCCTTCATCCATCTTCAAAGGCGCGAGTGTGGCATCTGCTTCAGTAGTCACAGTTCCGACTTCTCCTGACTCAGCTCTCCCTTTGCGTTTCTCATAAAGACATTATCATTGCATTTAGGACCTAGCAGATAATTCAGGATCATCTATCCTTAACTCTCAAGATCCTTGACTTAATCAATTGTACAAAAATAACAACATTCTTCATGTAGGGCAACATTCACAAGTTCCTGGGAATTAGAACCTCAAAGTTTTTAGGGTCTACTACTCACCCTGCCACACATACCATGTTTATTCCATAACAAGAGTGTATAGATAGATAGACAGACAGACAGACAGACACACACACACACACACACACATACACATACACACACACACACACACACACACACACACACACACACACACACACACCTGGCTTCCTGTGACAAAGGTTCTATCTCCCTGGTCACTCATGGTATGGCCAGCTTCTTCCCATTCTTAGGAAGACAGTTTACCTGATACCTCTTCAGAGAACCTGTCTTGGACCAATCTTTCAGCAATCTGAAGAAGGTCCCTTTTACCTAGTGTCGTTATTTCTGTGTTAGTCAGCTTTCCTTAGCTGAGATAAACAATACTGGAGAGAAACAACTTACAAAGAAGGAAAGATTTGTTCTGGGCTCCTGGTTTCTGAGGTTTGGTCAAAGGTCATTTGACCGTGCTGCCTTTGATACAGATTGTTAGGGACCCACCTCTTCCTGGGATACTGGGACAGAAAATAAGCATATTTAGAGCACTGTTGAATATTATTAAAGTATTACTAATTACAGTCATCCTTTTTCTATGGCAGTTCACCTATTGTGGCTTCACTGTATTGTGGGTTTAAAAAGAGATAGGTAAATAGTGATCCCTTACCTATCACAGGAGTTATGTCTCAGAGACCCCCACCACAGGTGAAAATCTGTGAAGCAGCAATAAGAGAAGCATGATATAGTGAGAGACAACTATATAACGCTGCTACTTACTAGTTGCTAGCTGCTAGAGCCTTCTACATGACCTCAGCTACCTTGAGAAAAGACTGCCAAACCAGTCAGTCAGAATGTCCTGATGCCAGCTTCCAGTGCACTACTCTAACACCTCAAGATATTGCTCCGATAAGCATCTTGCAACGAACTCCAGCTGAATATAAGATGGACTATTACTTCTGCTCAGGTGTGGGGGGTGGAGGCAGGGATCGCACTTCAATCCAAATGCAGGTATGTGATTGGTGTAAACATAATCCTCAGTGAGCATAATAGATTATCACTTGATTGGTGTGTAAACACAGTGGTATTTCCCTCAGACACACCCTTGAGCCCTCCCCATCCTGGCTATCCCCCTTGGTATTTTAAAATCAGGATTACATAAAGACTTTCTTGTGCATGGGCTTGCCCACCTTTGCTGAACTCCTATCATGAAGAAAAAGAAAAGAGAAAGAAGCAGCTGTGGCAGGAAGGTAAGGCAGTTCAGGCCAGCAAGCTGATTAGACCAAGTGAAACTGATGCAAGTGGCAGACAGAGAGTAGCTCATCTGGTTGAGCCTCACATCCTCTACTGCCACCTTAGCTGTACTTCATCCCAGTTGTCAATAGTCCAGGAGAGACTGCTACTGCATTCTAACATTCACTCTTCCACCTACAACTATCCACCAAGAGCACTAGAAAAGCTTTCCTTTGCCTACTCACAATTTCTGTCTGGGGAGAGCAGAAGGAACTCAGCCAGCTGTTTATAATACTTTGGGCATGCGGCAGCATTTTACATTATGGCAAGAGTATGTGGTGGCGGAAACTGCTTACCGCATGGCAGCCAGGAAGCAAGAGAGGTGGAGAGCGGGGTTCCTGATATGAACCTAACTTCCTTCCACTAGGCTTCACTTCCTAAAGGCTTCACCATCTCCCAGTAGCACGCAGGCCAGGATCAAGCCTTCAATACATAGGACTTTAATGGACATTTCAAAACCAAATTAGGGCAATTTCCTTCCTAACACTTACTGCAATGGACACGTGTGGGGGGAGCGTGCATATGTATTTTAATATATTAGTTTTCTGCCTGCCTTCCCCTCTATGCACCTTCAGAGGCACCAAGACACTATACCTGCTTTGTTCATCTACTGATTAATAAGTAACTGATAATAACATAACTGATTAATAAGTCATTGATGAAGATGAATTTACAACCCATTATGGTGCTCTGCAAATAGGCTTGTGTGTTTTCCTTTCAGAGAAAGCAGATCAACCTCTCCCTTCCTCCTGATCATCTATACTAGAAAGAATAGTCCAACCAAGACAAAGCCCAATAACAAAGAGTGCCACAGACAGGCTCACATTAGGAGCCCAGGGACATGCAACAGCATTTATTGAGCCAGATGCTCACAAAAACCTTTCAAGAAAGCAAGAGTCCACCACAGGCCAGCAGTCACCTGAGCCCTTGCTCATTAAATATAGCTAAGAATGATCTCAGCAAGGCCTGCACAGGAGGTTGCTGGCAGAGGAAAGCTGAACACAAACCTTCTCCATCCTTCTCCTGTTAAAAGATTCCTGGAGCCACATGGAGAGACTTGAGAAAAGACCCAGAGGCCTTTCCACATTTGCCATAGTCTCTCAGCCCAGGCACTGCGGGCTCCTCCTGCACAGCTTAAAACTTCACGCTGGTTAGACTTTTCTATGCTGAAGCCAAATGTGTTCTGATTGCCAGCCTATTTCTGAGAACTGCTTTTGCCTTAAGCAGTAAATTATCTGGTTGAACACCCCCCAAAATTCAAGTAGAACATTGTGCTTTAAAATTTGACAAGCTTAAGGAATATTTTTAAATGTTTGATCACAATGAAGAAAGCTGGGAATTCGATAAGCATTTTTCTTCTGTATAATTTGTGCTATAAAGTTCACAGGCATGTTTTCTACAAAATACCAACTCGAGAGAATAAAACAATTGCATTTACAAATATTCACCAGTTTTCACACATAAATAAGATTTACAGTAGTAACATCTGCAGAGCACCTAACAGTTTACAAAGGTTTTGACCTACATTATTTGGAAAAATCCAGAAAGACATTTACTCTGAAGGAGGAGCTTGGTATTGTCCCCATGCAAACTTCTAATCCCCAACTAATATATCCCAGTGCATTCTGTCACAAGTGAAATATCATTATTGCTTTATGGTTGTGTTTCAGAAGTCTGTTGTCAAAGTTCAATTCATAGGCATCAGCCGGAGGCCTAATAGGGCTGTTTGAAATGCTGGCCCAGATTAATTTTAAAAAGCTGCCTTTGGACATGTTGCTGCTTCCAAAGGCTTAACTGGAGAGTAATTGATTTCACTGGAAATAAAATGTCCATGTGTGATCTCTGCTGGAGTGTGGTCACATTTTTCTTGCAAATCTAGAATGTCTGAGGGACAAAATGCTGCTGTGTTTCTCCTTCCAACAACGTTTTAAGCACCAGCGAGGAGAGCAGGGCAACCGTATGACCTGAATGCCAGGGTTAGGATGCTGTTGGGTCTCGGGCAGAAGAAGTGGAAGAACCAGGAAAGAATAGATGCTTTTGGTGTGAGTCCAGGCTACGACAGATGACCTGAGTCAAGATGTGGCTGAGAGCTAAGAGCGCCTCCTGAGACGTCTCGGGGCACCTTTCATGAGGGCCCAGGTTTCTAAACCAACAGGCATTTATGGGTCCCCTTGTCTTCCCTTCCCCAGCAGCCCCTCTGTGCATTTTATCCATGGTTTAGGAAGAACTTGATGTCAGAAGCGGGTTTGGGAAGAGTTGATTCTAGAGGGTCCTGAAGAGCCTTCAGTCAGAGTAAGATGACCTGCATTGCTCCCAGAAAATAAATCCAATCCTCAGCAGGACAAGGCATTGGCCAGACATCCAGCTTCCAGAGTCCAAACCCACAGATAGCTCACAAACAAAGTGAGATGAATGTCAGCCCAGAAACATCAAAGCAAGAGTCTAGAGTCTGTGTGGCTGAGCATCTCCATTTCCTCTGGAGAGAAAGTATTCCCTCGGAGCCTGCAGAGACAAAGTGAACAAAATTAGAACAGGTCTTTCAAAGGGAAGCTGCTCCTCTTTAAACCTATGCCTGGGAGGGGCTGGCCCTTGGGCCTAGCTACAAGCGAGGAATCATGAATGTGATGCTGTTTTTAACCCTCTGTCCCCAGAGCAGTTCATGAATTATTGCCCATGATGAACAAGATGCAGTGACCTGGCAGAAAGACTACAACACTCGGCCCAACGGGGCATATACTCCCCAAGGCTGGTCAATCTTTTTTTCAGGCAACAACCAAATCTGTCAAGAATGCAAGGATCAAGTTCTGACACCCAGCCCCATCGATGAGGACATCACAGCCCTTAAATATCAACCTGAGGCTGGCTGTTCCCTGAACACAGAATGTGACATTTCTTAAGATTGTGCAATGATTTAAAAACAACCCTCTTGAGCCTTTGTTCTGCTGACTTCACGGGCTATGGACTTGCTAAATCATACCAAAAGCAAAAGCTTTCCAGCCCTGGGGACAATTGAGAGTTTTTGCTTTGAATTTCAACATAAATTTGTTCTTACCTTGATATACTTTTTGAGGAAGACACAGGTCTATCTATAAGCTTAAAACAAGGGTCACAGGCTCTCATGGAGAGGCAGACAAAAGGTATCATCTGCATCTCCCATTGCCTTGGATCCTGGAGGTTCTATAGGGTGGAGATCATGACACAGCATGGCCACACCTGTATCATTAAAAGCTATAGTCTTTCATAGACTTAAAACAAACTAACATCAAGTCACAAAGATTTACACTCATTTCCAGGGACGTCAAATAATAAATAGAAAGGATTTCTTTAACTCACAAGTGAGTGTTAATATATGTTTTGAGCAATATATACCAATATTTAAAAACTTAACTTTCCTGCTCAGAATTGTATTTCAGACTAGGTATGAGGGCACATGACTCTGTGAAATTCCAATACTTGGAAGGCAGAGACAGATTTTGAATTTGAGGCCAGCCTGCCTAGGCTACATTGGAAGACTCTGTCACAAAGCAGGAGGGCGGGAGCTATATTCTTTTCATTCTCCCATTCTTTGATACCTACTTACCCTGTTGCTTAAAATAGAAAATAAAAATACTCCTGGTTTTAAGTAGAAGAACCATTCTCTGCTTGGAGACCTGATGTCTCTCTTCCCAGCCAGAGATCTGGATTCATCACAAGCACAAGGGATGTGGTCATTTCTCTCATCCCTCACCCCATTTCATAGATAGGAAAAAATGAGGCTCAAAGAGATCACCAGGAGCCTTACCAGACTTCCATGATGGTGGTGTTCATCTGGAGGGCCTGCAGGAGAGCTTCTGCACCCAGGTGGGTGATGCCATTGTTGGACAGCCTAGAGAAGAATGGAAGGCTTCAGGTATAGAAGCCAACGGCAGCCACCTATCCCTAGACATGTCCCTCTCCTGACTGAGATTTCCAAGGAGCACCTCTACAAAGACTCAGAACCTTTAGAACCTTCTTGCTTCCATTTAGATGATTACTGCTTCCACCTAGATGATTGAATTAGGCAGCCCCTCCCTTAAGGATAAAACTATAGTGTTGTGGTAAGAAATCTGAAGTTTAGCTCCAGAATCTCAGAGATCAAATCCAACCTCTCCCTCTTCCTTTTGTTATCTCAAACAAATTTCCCCACCTGTAAAATGGTTCTAAGAAATATATACCTTATGGAGTATTGAACATTGAACAAAAAACTGCCTAAGTCAGCCCAGTATCTAATTAACAGTAGATAATAAGTGGATAGATTGTTTTTGTTGGGGGGCCTTTGGGGTGCACAGGGTCACAGGCTAGAGACAACAGGAGGCTGGGACAGGAGGGAAAAGATGAGCCTTGATCAGTGAGGGCAGAAGAGCCCAGTATTTCCCATGCTGCCTTTTGATTACAGCTTTGCCTTCTGGTAACTTCTGGTGCCTGCCCTCCCTCTCCTTGCCATGCCAGAAAGGTCTTACAGCTATGTCAGCCACCAGCGTGTACTAAAGTTTCCTTCTGTGCCAGCTCTTTGCCTATATTCTGCCAGTGAATGTTCACAGCTCCATGAAGAGGGGTAATTAGTACCCCTATTTACACTCAGCAACTAAGGTGCTTGAGCAAGGAAAGAGACAGCTGGCAGTGGGGAAACCAGGGTGCAGATCATATGGCCACAATCCCAGATGCTCACCAACACTTGGCAGAGATGATGCTGGGAAAATGAGACAGGCTCTCTCTCTCTCTCTCTATACATACATGTTTGCAGCTGAGGTTTTATGGGGAAACAGTGAAGGAGAATGAAGTCCAGATGCTGAATAGGTGGCTGATGGCAAGATAGGGTGGTACACCCCTCCCCTTCATCAGTTGAGTGCCTGGCCTCCTCAGTTGGGATTGAGTGGAGGTGGGGTAGCTGTCACAGTAAGGAAGGACAAATTTGCTACATCTAAACCTGGAAATTAAGGCCCAACTATGGCCAAAGGCCCCCAGAGAGCAAAGCGAACATCTAGCTTGGACAAAGCGAGGCTCCCCAGCCTGCTTGCTCTCAAGTGAGGCCCTGTGGAAGTGTTTTCTCCAAACATTGGCAACTCCCTAGCCTGCAAAGCACCACAAACACACATTGCCAGAGCGGATGACAATCTGGCAGCAAGGCCAGAGGCAGCTGTCCGCCTGTCTCTGAAGACAAGTATATTCTTTGGGCTATATTTGTCAGGGCAGATGCCATCTTCCTCTAACCAAAGAAGTCACTGCTGATGGGTGTCCCCAGTCCCCGAGAAGAGAGACCTTTGCCTCAGTCTCTGGATGTACAGACATAAGTCTGGCAGTCTCGCATCTATCATCCCTGTCCCTGTGGTACAGGCCCCTGGACATTGAGTCTACCAGAGGAAGCCACAGCATGGCCTCCATCATCTTCTGGCCCAGGCTGCTTTCAGCCCTCAACTCCTACATCCACAGGGCCATGATCTCTGCCCTTTAACCTCCCTGCTGCCATCAGCCTACTCCAAGCTACTCTCACCTGGGTCTCCCACTTACTTTCTGTTTCTACTGGGCCATTCTCCAGGCTTTGGCTTTCAGAATAAGAATGACCTTCCTATGATATAGAGCTGTCAAGATTGATTGATTGATTTTGGTGGGGGCAGTAGTAAGGTTTGAGCTCAGGGCCCTGTACTTGCTAGGCAGATACTCTACTATTGAAGCTATGCTCCCGGTTCTTGGCATTCTATGATTTTTCAGCTAGGATCTCATGACTTTCTCTGGGCTGGCCTGAGCCATAATCCTCCTACTTGCTTTGTTCATAGCTGGGATCACAGGTGCTCACCATCATACCTGGCTTACTTTGTTCAGATGGAGACGAAGTCTCACTGTTAACCTAAGCTGGTCTCAAACTATGATCCTATTGACCTCCACCTCCTGGGTCATTGGGATTACAGGTGTGTATCACTGGACCCTGTAAAGCCCTGGCCAAAGTCCTAAATGTAAATCCCAAATCCTTCCAAGGCCTGTTCCCCACCTCTTGCCCCATTCCACTCCTGTTGCATTCCAACTGTCCAGTTCACTTTCTGTCCCCAAAGCCACAGGCCTGTCTGTCTCTCTGCCTTAGTGCATTTGCACTCACTGTTCCTTCTGCCCAGATTTGGGGCATGTGCCTTCTTTTTGTTCAGGTCTCAAATCAAATGCCATCTTCCCAGAGAGATCTTGCCCAAGGTTAACCCCACCCTCCTGCCACATGTCCCTCTTGAACCAGGAATGACCTAACTTACTGGTTCACCAGTTTAACATCTGTCCCCTCTTAGAATGTGAATGGGGGCTGTTACGACCTTTTCACCACTCTACCTTTGGTTCCCAAACAGTGCCTGGCAAAAGACAGGCCACAAGAGCGCGCGCGCGTGTGTGTGTGTGTGTGTGTGTGTGTGTGCGCGCGTGCTGGTCCTAGAGCTTCAACTCAGGGCCTGGGCACTGTCCACAAGACAGGCCACAAGAGCGTGTGTGTGTGTGTGTGTGTGTGTGTGTGTGTGTGTGTGTGTGTGTGCGCGCGTGCTGGTCCTAGAGCTTCAACTCAGGGCCTGGGCACTGTCCACAAGACAGGCCACAAGAGCGCGTGTGTGTGTGTGTGTGTGTGTGTGTGTGTGTGTGTGTGTGTGTGTGTGTGAGTGTGTGTGTGTGTGTGTGTGTGTGTGTGTGTGTGTGTGTGTGCGCGTGCTGGTCCTAGAGCTTCAACTCAGGGCCTGGGCACTGTCCACAAGCATTTTGCTCAAGCTTTTTGGTGGATATTTGAAGATTAGAGTCTCATGGGCTTTCCTGCCCAGACTGGCTTTGAACCACAACCTTCAGATCTCAGCCTCCTGAGTAGCTAAGATTACAGGTGTGAGCTACCAGTGCCCAACAAGAGACATTTCTCTTTTTTTTGGGGGGGGGGGTCTGGTCGTGGGGCCTGAACTCTGGGCCTGGGCGCTGTCCCTCAGCTCTTCAGCTCAAGGCTAGCACTCTACCACTTGAGCCACAGCGCCACTTACGGCTTTTTTCTTTTTTTGCTTATGTGGTGCTAAGGAATTGAACCCAGGGCCTCATGCATGCAAGGCAAGTGCTCTACCACTGAGCCACCTTCCCAGCCCCAAGAGACATTTCTTATAGAGATACATTAGTGGTTTGTAAATGAATGCATGAATGTCAACAAAGGGTACACTTGTAAATACAGGCAAGTGACCACATCTGCAGTCCAGATGCAGATCAGCCAGGAGCCTCCTTCCTGAGCAGTGGTGGCCTGGAACAAAGAGAGACACCCTGCCAGCCACACAGTGGGGTGCAGTTGGCAACCTGCCTATCCCTGTTCTTTCAGCTTACTCTTCCAACTCAAGAGTTGCATGCTGGCAGACTTCCCACACTTTGTCTGGAGCCTTTATGACAATAGCTGGAGAATGGTGGATGTGAGCTGAAACTTACCCAGTGACCATCAGGTCTGCAGGAGAATTTTCCCCGCAGAGTTCCCTGCACCACAGAGGTTGGGCACTTGGAGATCCAGGTCTATTGTTTGGGTAGTAACTAGGTATGTGTGAAGCTGGATGCTAGAAGCCTCATCCACGTGGAACTCCAGCTTCCTTCAGGGCTCATTGACTCAGTATCGCCTCACTGGTGACCTTCCTTTCCTGACTGTGTCCTACTATAGTGGCCCCACACTTCCTGGGGCCACCTCTCACACTGACTGCCTCGTGTAGTGCATTCCTCCCCTCCAAGACCAACACATGTTGCTTTCATCTTTATCTGGGCTAAGAAGCTGCCCTGAACTCTGCTTCACAACCCGGCTCCCAAGATCTGGCTCCTGCTTACAGGGTCCTTACTTCAGGACTCTCAAACTCGAATTTCTCTTCAGTCCTTCGGCGAGCAAACACACTCCTTCATCCCCGATATGGTTCTCCTCCAGACTGACAAGAACAGAGAGAAAATCAGGCTGATCTGATAATACTTACAATGGAAGATGTCAGTAATGGTTTCCCTATGTTCTCCATTCCCCACCCCCCATTTTGAAAATCCAAGCTTACAGATATATTATCATTCTCAATTCCAGGACATCTGTGCAAGGAATTCACTCCAAAGCGCTACTACGTAAAATACCCGTCATCCCCAGTTAGCCAATTCCCTTGTTTTTGTTTTTCATATTAATAGAAAGCTCATTTCTTTTCAGACAGCCATGTGCTGGATGGCAAACAAAACAAAACAAAGAAAACCACCTACATTTCCCCCTCCACTGCAGCCAGGGTTAGCCAAGTGAAATTGATATATGGAAATTTGACAGCTGCTGCTTACAGCAATGCTTTTTAAAGGACAGGACCCTGCTGACCTATACCTTTAGCCCTTTTCAGATATACAAAGTAGATCCCAGAATACAGAAGTAGTAGTTAAGAGAAGCAGCCATCTTGTGATAATGAGGCAATCTGCCATGAGAACTGAGGGCCTTGGTAGTCTTTTGTAGACACCATAGCTCCACACTGCTGAAGCCTAATGCAATGTTAAATTAGACTAAATTGGCTAGAAGCTGCTTTCACGTGCTCCTATGCAGCAAACTACAACCTAATTTAATATCTAAACAAACTGTGACCTAACTAAGATTATATTCTGGTAAAAAATAGCTAAGTCTCAGCCAGTCATAGGTTGCCAACTCTTCACATCATGCCCAAATAAGGCCAATGAGGAGCTGTAACCAATCAGACTGTTTCTGAATATCAAGTCCTTTTTCTGTCTGTCAACACCACCTGCCTACATTGCTATGTGGGGCACTCTGAACCTAACCTGGCTCTGAGTGCTGCCCGTTCATGAAACTTCTTGGCTCAAATAAACGCTGCTAATTTTAATTTGTCTGAAGTTTTTATTTTAACAGTAACCATAAGTGGCACACTCATGGTGAGGTGCTTCTCTATCAAGAAATGATCCAGTCAGGATATAATCAATGACAATTTAGCACCAAAGACCCCTGCCAATAGCCAGTACCCATCTGTAGTATCTGTAGTAGCAAATAATGTTTCTCTGCTTCCTAGAACTATCAAGCAGTCTGCACCTTCTCTCCCTGGTATATCTAGAATCTGAAAGATGTCCCTGGAATGGAAGACCCTACAAGCAGCACCTAAAAGAGGATAAGTTTGGAATCTGCTTCAGGTCAACAGCAGAAGCACAAATCAGGGGTCATCTTTCAGTCCCCCATATTCCATTTATTTTTCAAAGTGACTTTGGTTTAAATACTCAGGGGTCTTAGGTACTCAAACGCACTTTGAAAAATCAAAATGTCCTTAATAGTAGTAGTCAGAGGACTAGTAGAAATTGTTGTCATAGCACCAGCAACTGTAGCAGTAAGCTTGCCACAGTTACAATTTAATACTTAAGAACTGACACATATGCCAAGCTATATTAAGTCCTTCACAAGCACTACCTTACCTAACTCTCACAAATGTCTTTTTATAGTTAGAAACAGTCTTATTTTACAGGTAAGAAACCTGAAATTCAGAAATTGTTATTTAGCTTGCCAAAGATCACAGCTTGTATAAATCCAAAGCCTGTGATCTCCACCATTATATCATATGCAGGCAGTAAACAAACCAACAAAACAATAAATATAATACATTAACCCTAGGCTCTATAAGCTTCATATGACAAAGGACAAAAATGACAAAATCAATCACTCAGCATTCCACCTTTCTCTTATCTACGTAGCTGCTCCCATTGATGAGGTCGAAGTCAAAGACAGGCAATTAACATCATTCCAGTGATCCTATCTATTCAGGAAGCTGAAAGCTGGTGATCACAGTTCTGAGTCAGTCCAGGCAGACAAATCTGTGAGTGAGACACTTATCTCCGATTAACCAGCAAAAAGCTGGAAGTGGAGGTATGGTTCAAGTGGTAGAGAGCCAGCCTTGAGCTGGAAAGACCACTGCAAGGGCAGAAGGCCCTGAGTTCTAACCCCAGTACCAGATGTTGCCTGCCTCCCCCCGGAGCAGGGGAATCTCACAAACTTACCAGAGCTCTTCTAATGCTATGTTCTTCTCCAACATGAGTGCTAAGGCTTGGGCACCCACACTGCCAATGTTGTTCCCCACCAGGCTGACATAATCATGAAACAATAAAAAAAAAAAACAACATTTTAGAGCAGGGGAGACCTTGAAGGTGGAGATAAACTTACCTATGATAGGCAAAATAAATGGCACACTAACCACCACCCTCCCAGTGTGCTTCATTCAGACATTACTAATAGATTTCAGTGCTTTTTAAGACCAGGAGCAGTCTTTGGAATTAATCCTTAAGGCAAAATGTGACTGGTAGAGCTCAAGATCCTCAAGTTGCAGGCAAGGAATCAAGACTCTAATGAGGGAGGAGTCTCTCCTAAAGTCACTCAGACATTCTCAAGTTTCCTGACTCTAAACCCAATGGTCTTTCTCACCCTACTGCATAATACACCAGGAGGCATATTGGAAATGAAGTTCGACAACCCTCAAAATACCGCCACATCCCTCCCCCCTCCCTCCTCTCCTGGTTCTTCCTGTAACAATTCAGTACAAATCTGCAGCTTACCTAAGCCACGTCAGACTCCGGTGATCTGTTAAGGCTTCAGCCAGGGCTTGGGCACCTTTGTCACCCACACTGTTGCCCCAGAACCTGAAAAGGCCAGCAGAGGCCACAAAGAGTATATATGAGCACCTACTGCGTGTTCTACATGCTGTTCTCTGCAGCCCCAGTGCCAAGGACTGGACAATCCATTTTGGATAAGTCTGATGGGGCACAGGGGTCCCAGCAAAGTGGTCCTGTTACCGTCTTTGATGTGGGATAGCCAGACTTCGCTCAGACTTTTTAGTAGCTTTAAACCACAGACTTACTAATGGGGTCCCATCTACCTCATACCCTCAAGGGCTGGAAATTCTCAATAGCAATTCACATGACTGTGACTTTTTCTTTCCTGACATATACCAGATTTTCTTCCTGGTAGCTCTAAGTTTGTAATTACCTAGGGATCACCTAGAACAAGTCTAACTCTTCTCTCACAAGATAACTCCCTATCTTTTACTGATTCTTAAAATATCCAGTTCTTCATAGTGTCCAGCTCCTTCACATTCTGGGTCCTCCTCTCTGACCCACTGTAAGTTGGAAAGATCCCTTTTGTAAAGGTGAAGCCAGCACATAGCTTCCAATCCAGCTGCTTATAAGTGAGACAGCGCATGGCTTGCTTGCTGCACTTCTTTGACTCCTCAGGCTATGTGTAAACATTGCTCTATGCTCTGTAGATGGGGCGCTGTAATTGCAGAAACAAACTGGAAACAACCTAAGCAGGCATCCCTAGGTGACATTAAATAATTAAGGGCATCCAAGTGGTGGAATAGTATGCAGCTCTTCCTCACAAAATGAGGGCACAGTGGTGGCTCTTGCATACAGACTGAAGACAGTGAAAAGCTCTGCCACAAGCCAGTCCTACTCCTGGTTTACATTGAGCTTTTAGGCAACTTCCCTGCCATGGAAGTGAGTTAACTACCTGGGCATTAGGGTTTTCTCTCTACAGTCTTGGGATTCTAAAAGCCCTACTTCTTGTCAAATGAGATTGGCTTGCACAGGACAGGAAAGGGATTGCTGGGGGTGACATGGGTGAAAACTTAGGGTATAGACAGAGACAGTTTCCCCTTTGCAGTCCTGCTGGATGTGGGTCCTTCCTTTTGACTGGCTTGGATTCTCTCATTTCCCTAGTAGTGGGCAGTAGCTCTGAAGAATCTAGAACAGCCCCTCCCATTCCAGATCCTTTCTCATCCTCTTCCTCATCCTTCCCCACCTCATCCTTCGTTTGGCCAGGGATTCTGGCTTGATTACAGCTGACTGCAGTCTGGTGGGGTTCTTCAGAAATGCAGAGTAGTTCTAAGCCACAGCCTGGTTCTCAGCAGCCTCAAGCACTAGAGGTCTTCAGACCCCCAGGGCAAGGCCCTCACCACCCCTACCCTGCCATGTTGAACTTCTGGTTTATCAAGTGAAGACACCAGCATGGAGGCAGCCAAGATTCACTCATTCTCTACCCACCTGATCCTCCTTCAAACTGCCTCCCTGTAGGCCCCTTTGCCCTGAGCCCCAGCCTACCCGAGGAACTGCAGGGAGGTGTTGTCTTTGAGGCCCTGGGCCAGCACCTGGGCTCCTGTAGCTGTGATGTAGTTATTGCCAAGCCTGGAAGGAGGATAAAGCAGGGTGAGAGAGCACAGCCACAGGCAGGGCATGAGTGGGGCAGGGCCTTGGGTCCAGAGCCCTCGCCCACCTCTGAGCTTACAGACAGCCCCCACCACTTCAACCTCGTGGTCCACCAGTGAAGGCTAAGCGTGAACGGCTTGTTTTACAAAGCATACCAGTCTGGACAGGAGCCACAGTAGGGAGCTATTGTGGGAGCTTGGTGTCTGAAAGGAACCCAGATGACTTAAGATTTCCTCTTAACCTCTTTCCCCTTACCCTTAGCCATCCTCAGTCTACACCCTAGAATGCACTGCATGAACTTCCCAGATCCACTGTCACCACAAGGAACATTTTACCTCTGCTGGGAGCAGCGGGCAGTGGGGAGGAGGGAAGGAAGCAAGGGAAGGAAGGCTCTAGGGACAGCCAAATCCAGCCACCTCTGTGAGTTCAGAGAAGTGTTGTTTGTGGAACTCAGGGCCTGGATGCTCTTCCTTAGCTTTGTCACTCAAGGCTGGTGCTCTATCACTTGAGCTACAACTCCACTTCCAGTTTTGTTTTTTTTTTTGCTAGTTAATTGGAGATAAGAGTCACATGGACTTTCCTGCCAGGGCTGGCTTCAAATAGAGATCCTCAGATCTCAGCCTCCTGAGTGGCTAGGATTACAGATGTGAGCCACCAGTGCCTGTGAAGGGCTTTAAGCCTCTCTGGTTCACATGAGAAGGCATGCGGCACCATGGGAATGCACCTGAAACACTTCCAACCACATTTCCCTGAGGTGACCACAAGCATGGCATGCTAGGTTCTGGAAATTAACATCAAGGTCTTGCAGCAAGACTTGCTTCCTGCAGACTGCTCCAGCAGCAGAGGACCTCATCCAAGACTCATGGGGGTCTGACTAGGCAAAGTGGTCTTGAGGGTGCCCCAATGGCCTTGCAACTTCTCACGCTGCATCAAAGCCTAGAGTGCTTCCTCTCCACTCTCCTTCCTTCCCTGCTTTTCTCCTCCACTAGGGGCCTAACACCCTAGTTCCTCCAGCTCCCTTCCCTGGTCTCCCCTCACAAGCATTTCCCCCAATACATTTGTTGCACATCTAATCCTTTGTGGACTAAAACAGGGATAACAAGCTGTGAGCTTACATAATTTACCCACGATCCTTCAGTCCCTGAGCCGACTATATAAAGAACAGCCTGGACTGCACCAGCTCCTCATGCATGCTAACTCAATTCATCACATTCATCTCCACAACAACCTATAATAAGATGGCTGTCATTATGATCCTCAAAGGCAGAAACACTCGGCTGGTCAAGGTCCGTCCGAGAAAGCTCATGAGGATTCAAATCACAGGCGTTTCTAGACTCCAAACCCTCACCGTGGGCAGCCTCCCTCCCAAAGCCCTGGTTCCCAAGTCTGACCAGGTACTGGCCACAAACTGAGGCCTCCAATTCTGAATCCACCACCCTTATGACCCTCACAGCTCTCCCTGGTTGGACAGGCCAGGTGAGTCTCAGGGAGCAAGTGATAGTGAAAGAGCAGACTCTTTTGTACATAATGGAACCTTGGCCTGGGACTCTGCAGCCTTGGATGAGCCTGAGCTATGTGGCCAATTTAAACATGACAGCTCCCCAAACCCAGTCCAGCATCTGAGAAGAACAAATAGAAATGATTCAGTTACTGCATTACAAATCTCTGTGAGAGACAGGGGGAAATGGAGGGGAGATGGGAAAGGAATTGAAAGAAGAATAGGAAGAAGAAGAAGAAGAAGAAGAAGAAGAAGAAGAAGAAGAAGAAGAAGAAGAAGAAGAAGAAGAAGAAGAAGAAGAAGAAGAAGAAGAAGAAGAGGAAGAGGAGGAGGAGGAGGAGGAGGAGGAGGAGGAGGAGGAGGAGGAGGAGGAGGAGGAGGAGGAGGAGGAGGAGGAGGAGGAGGAAGAGGAGGAGGAGGAGGGGAGGAGTGGAGGGGAGGAGGAGGAGAGCAAAGGAAGGAAGATGAAGAGAAGTGAGGGGAAGGGAGGGAAGGGGAGGAGTGGGGAGAGGAGGTCTCAGAGGGACTAGCTGGGAGGCATTTAAGGGCATCTGGTAGGATAGAGACTCTAGTGAGACCAGCAGGTTCTGGAGCAGAACAGCAGACTTCTGGAATAGAAGTGCAAACCTTGTCTATTCCGCATGGTAAAAGGAGCTTGGGAGAGCATCCCAGCAATTGAATGCCACAGCTGTGGTGGTAAATGACTACTAGGCCTCCCACAGCAGGACATATTCAGTGTTCATCAGTAACCCAGACAGCCTGACATTCATAGCCACGGGAAGGCCTAGAAACTCCTTTTTTGCCTTAGAGCTAAAGTTCTAGCAGGCAGGAAATCTTGATGCTCAGGAAATCCACCTCAAAGCTAGAGAGTCCTACATGTAGTCAGGGATCACAAGCCAAGCAAGGCAGACCTCAGTGGAGACCAGATGACACTGATTCCTCTGTGGGGATTGGGGAAACCCAGAGCTCACCTCAATGCCAAGAAGTTCTGTTTGGATGCAAGGAGCCTGGCCAGGGAACCCGCACAGCCATCAGTCAACTTGTTGTTGAACAAACTGTTAAATTTCAGAAGAGAGAGGATATGGTGACAAGGCATGTGGCCAGGGAGGACAGATACCCATGAGTGTCGATTCTCTCTTCCATGCTGTCCTCCCAGGAGCCACCCTACCCCCTCTAGCCAGGCAATACTGTAGCCCAGTTCATTACCCACTCAGTTGGCCCAGCAACACAGCAAAAAAAATTAGACTTGAGGACACCGGACCCAGTGTCCACAGCTCAGGCCTACTTACGCTAATTTCTGTAGCTGTTCACAGTGAAGAGCATGTTCAATGAGCTGGCAGATGCCTCGGTCTGAGATATTGTTATCTCGTAAACTAAAAACATAAACAACCAAATAAATAAATAAATAAATAAACAAGACAGCAGAAATTTGATTAAAAATAAGTGCTAGCCTCTCTGCTTCTGGAAATGATCACAAGGTCAGGATAACCCCAGAAAGGAAGGAGATGGTCAGTATCTCTGGGCTAGGAAGCTGATCATGTAGAGGACAGTCCAAAGAGTGGGGGACCTAGAACTTTGAAGAACACTGGATTACATTTCAGGCCCTGTTCCCATCTGTGCTAAAGGCAACGATCATCACAGCAGTCTCACAAAGGATCCAAAGATATGGCCCATGGGGGAGATGCATCTGGAACCAAGTAGGCCACCACTGGGATACCTGTCATCACCATTTTCTAGCAAGTAGTAGATGGTAGACCAGTTAGATGAGAGTGACCAAAACTTTGGGAGCATACATGTAGTTGTGGTTAGCTGGGCCCTACTGGCTTTCACTGCTGCAGGCTACATCCTGCAGAGCAACCCCTTCCAACAAGCCTCCAGGGGGCACCATTTCCAAATCTCACCTGGTCAACTAAAAGTTTTTCATATATAGATATAGATAGATAGATAGATAATTTGCCAGGCTCCTTCCCAATACTGGTGATTCCATACCTGTAGACATATTCCAGACTCAGGAATCTGTTTAACTGCATGCACATGACTCTTTATCTTCAGGCACTTGGGAGGCATTAAGTGGTCAGCCATCAGCTGACCATTGGCAGGCCATTTACTATGTGCTGGTCCCTCTAACCACAAGATGGCATTGCCACCTGCACTGGGCTGTGTACGTAGCTAGATGCTCCCAGAGCATCTAGCACATGGTCAGAGTATTCATGGACACTCACAGGCATAGTGCATTTGATATTCCTGACCTAGGCACTTCCCTAGATACTTCTCAACAGTAATATTATGTAATCCTCACCATAGCCCATGTAGGAGGTGCTACTATAACGTGAAGAAACTGAGACTGAAACAGGTAAAGTAACTTGGCTGAAGTGCCTCAGCACCAACAGGGTTGAGCCCAGGTAGTATGGCTGCGAATCTCAGCCTTAACCAGAGCACCATGCAGTCACCGTATCACCTTTCGGGGGCCCTCATGATCCATGGTTTGCAGATTGCAGGTTATATGACTTGTTCAGGGGTCATAAAACCAATTTTGAAAGTCATGAGCAGTATTTTAAAGCTGAAATAGAAGACAGAAGAAGAGAGTAGAGCATATCCAAGTTAATTAGGGAAATCATTCACTAAGCTTTGTTTCAATCCCACACACCATGTGTCTGGTCCTCTGACTTGCTGTCTCTTGCTCTCTCTCACTGTAAGTGACAGTGGAAACTTCGAAACCTATCATCCTAAAGGCAGAGAGCCAGGTCTAAGGAGACCTGCATAGGGGCACTTTGCATTTGTCGTTTTATAGAGGTTGAGGATTTTGGTTGGCATGGAAACATGGAGTGGGAGCAATGTAGCCTGGCACTGTGGGGGAGGAGCCCATCCTCCTCCCTCCTCCCTCTTTCAATCTCTATGTGTGTGTGTGTTTGTGTGTGTACATGTGTTTGTGCATGTGTCTGTGTGCTGCCTGTTTCATTTATCTCACACACACACACACACACACACACACAAAATGCCCACAGCAACCTCATGGTTGTGCACAAAATAAAGAGCAGGAGAACTCAGTCAAGGACAAACTGTTGTGTCAGTCAGCTTTTGTAACAAAATACCTAAGACAATTAATTTGTAAAAAGAAAAGGTTCATTTTGGAGATTCCAGTCCATGGTCCATAGATCCAATTGCTTTGGGACGTATGGTAAGGCACATATCACCGTGGAAGTGTCTGAAGAAATAGCCTGCATCCTAAGGCCAAGATGAGAAGGAAGAGGCCTGGATCTCATGATTCCTTTCAAGGGCATGCTTCCAATAACCTAAAGACTTACCCCAGGTCCTACTCCCAATGATGCTACCCTGGAGATCAAGTCTTTATCTCATGGACCTTCATGGGATGCTATACAAACCATAGAAATGAGAATGGGAAAACCAAGCTGATTCCTTTAGAATACTTGTTCTCACAGTGAGAACTAGAATCAATACCTATACTAGAATCAACAGCAACTCTGTCAGCCTGGACCACTAAATCTACTGAACAGGAATTCCTGAGAGAAGTCCCCAGAATGGTTGCATATTGCAGTCAAAGTTCCAGGCTAGAAACAGGCTGGCTTCCCTCTGATGTATAGCTTCAGTAGTAATGTGCCAGCCTCAAACAAGAAAACCTAGTGAGAACATAAAGCCCCAAGTTCAAGGCCCCATACTGGCATGTACAAGTGTGTGCACACCACACCCCTACCCCACCCCCACCCCCGACACCCACAGACTAAGGGCCCAATGCAAAGAAAATACACATTCAATTTCCATCCGAATAGCTTCAACACAGACCGAAGCAAGGTAAAACCTTACTTCCCAAGAGAATGAACCAGTAAGCTGACCTCCATTTTCCATTTGCCTGTCCAGATCTATACTTCCCCCCTCTCTCCACACTCCCCCTCTCTCCATGCTTGCTCTCTCTCCTGGACTTTGATCCTAAGAAGCTGCTGCCTGTTTCCCTTCCAAAACAATAGCAAGCAGCCTGCTCCCTCCCCACGTAGTTCAGTGAACTTCAGGATCTGTCAGGTGCCCAGAGCCTGAAGGGAGAGAGAGAACCAGGCTTTCTTCCCCTAGATGCCACCATCTCAGGCTGCAGGAGCCAAGGCAGTCCTCTCCAGGCTTCCACTCAGCTAGTAAGTGCTCCCCATCCCCCTACTCCTCAGGCCACTTCTACCTGGCAGGAACGCCAGGGCCCTGGGCCCTTCCTCTGAGTCCTTCCTAACTCGTGGCCTCATATCTGTAGGCAGTCAGTCCCTTTCATGGACTCTCCCCAGTTTAAGTGTCATCTATTTCCTTCAAGACCCCAGTAAAGACATTCACATTTCTATTATATACTAACCACATATAGGAACTATGCATATTTAACACCATATTGTCATAAACTTATGACATCAATGTTAGTGTTACCAAGGCCACTGCACCATTTCAGGTAGATCTCCATGTGCCTGTTTCATGCTGCTTGGTCACAGAGAAGATCTACCATTTAATACATTCAAGCCTTTCCTTTGCTCAAGGCCAATCAAGGTTATCTGGAAAGCCTCAAGAGACTGTGAATAGGTGTGTGTGTGTGTATTCGCACACATGCACCTGACAGTCCTAGGGCTTGAACTCAGAACTCAGGCTAGTGCTTTAACTATTTGAGCGAGAGCTCCATTTCCAGCTTTTTGGTGGTTAAGTGGAGATTAGAGTGTCACAGGCATTCTTGCCTGGGCTGACTTTGAATCATGATTCTCAAATCTCAGCTTCCTGAGTAGCTAGGATTACAGGCGTGAGCCCCCAGCATCTGGCAGCTGTGAATAGATTTTTAACTGTCATCTATAACTTCCCCTTTCTAACAGGTCTAGATAGGCAGCAGGACATCCCCTCCCAAAGTCTGGAAAGGAAGTTGGGGGGCTGATGCTAGTCAACAAATATCCTCTGTTCTCACTTGCTTCAAGGTGTGGGAAAACACCCACATGTTCAAAGACCCAGGTAATTCAAAGAGCAAACCCTCACATTTCCATCCTAGGGGCAGAAAGCATGGGAAATGGTAAAAGGGAGGCTACTTTCTATCTCCTAAGTTCTAGGGGAGGAGGGAGTTGGTCATGAGGCTTGAACTCAGGATCTGGGTGCTGTCCCTGAACATGTTTGCTCAAAACTAACACTCTACCACTTGAGCCGCAGCTTCACCTTCAGCTCTTGAGTGGTCAATTGAAGATATGAGTCTCATGGGGACTTTTCTGCCTGGGCTGACTTTGATCCATGATCCTCAAATCTCAGCCTCCTGAGTAGCTGGGATTACAGGCATGAGCAATTGGCACCCAGCTCTGGTTGGGATTTTAAAGACTGATGGGGCATAAGTCATCTCTGATGACTCTCAAGATCTCTGAGACCTCAAGATTTTTCTAGAGCTGTTGAAGTGCATCCATAGACAGGTTCCCTGCCAGGACCAGGCCTTCAGAATCAGAAAGAGAGTTTATAAACCCACACTTGAGCCAGGTGCTGGTGGCTCACGCCTGTAATCCTAGCTACTCAGGAGGCTGAGATATGAGTATCAGAGTTTAAAGCCAGCCTGGGCAGAAAAGTCCATGAGGCTCTTATCTCCAATCAACTGCTCAGAAAAAGCTGAAAGTGGCTTAACTGGTCGAGTGCTAGCCTTGCTCAAAAGAAGCTTGGGAACAGTGCCCAGGACCTGGGTTCAATCCCCAGGACTTGCAAAAACTAAAAGTAAATTTAAAAATAAACAACCCACATTTGCCATTTCCTGTGTGACTCAGGACAAGTTATTTCATTTCTCTGAGCCTCAACTCAAGGATGATAGGGCTAATAACATCTCTGCTGACAGCCCAGAGATATGTTCATTCTGGAAAGTATAGTACAGAGCCTAGCACACAGGACATTCAAAGAACGCTACACTGGCTATCACTATCTTATATGGAGACTAAGAATAGGAGGGCAGTGGTTGGCAGAGCTGGAGTTTCCAGACTTCTGATCCCAACTGGCTTTGATCGTGGCCTTTCCCATAAGCCTGGGCAACAATACCCAGAACACTCACTAGAGAGCTTTGCAGACACTGAGACAGGGCAACAACTGTTCCACACCAATGTCTCCCACAGAATTATGGTCCAGCTGCAGGGCTATGGGCCGCCGGAGGTGCCGTAGCACAAAGGCCAGGGCAGTGCACTCAGCTGGACCCACACTGCAAAATGTCAACTTGAGATGCCCGATGTCCAGCCCACGCACAGCCTCCCGTGCCAGCTGCTCCTCCTGCATCTCATATAGGCTCCTGATGAGCCAGACAAACCCAGGCATGGCATGCATGCTCTTGGCCTCACCAGGCACTGCTGGCGGGATGGAATGGAAATGCTTGCGGAGGCTTCGAGCCAGACACTGGCGGGCACAGGCATGGCACCGGAGCAGGGCCTTCTCAGATGCCTGACACTGGGCCAATAGGGCCCGGTGCTCCTGGGACAACAGGCCTGCAAGGAAGGCTGCTGTGATGTGCAGGTTGTGAGGCTCGGCCTTCTTCAGCAGAGCCAACTCGCTGTCTTCCTTGTTCCTGGAGCTCTGGACACACAGCCTGAGCCGCACTCTAGCCGGTGGTAAGCTGCCTGTCTGGTGGCAACTGAAGAGATGTTTAAATGAAGCTGCTGGAGTGTCAGCACTAAGCACCAAGTAGAAGGCTGCAAAGAAACACTGGAAAGTAATGTGCAGGAATTCCAGAGGTGCTGCACTCCTTGGCACACTTTGGGCATGCACCAGGAAGCCAAGGGAAATGTCTTCAGAATCTACCTGTGCTGCCTGGAGCTCCTGGGCTGAGAACACATAGCGGCACATGGCTAGACCCCAGAGAGCCAGGCGGCCCAGGTGCATCAGGGTGGGGAGCCGGCCTTGAAGGAGGCCTGGGCCCAGGCCATGGGAGGCGGAGTCTGGCAGGGAGGCATGCAGCAGGAAATGCTGCAGGATCAAAAGGTACATGTCTGTGGTGGTCCTTGGGGACCCCCCTTTACGCAACAGCAGTTCCTGGTGGCACTTGGACACCATCCAGGAGAAGACAGGGAGGTGGCACAGGCCATGCAGGGCTGAGGTAGACTGTAGCAGCTGGATGAGGTGGTCCGCCACGCCAGGCTCACGGTGATGTTTCCTTAGGTACAGCCTGATGGCTTCTTCTGAGAAGCCCCTAATTTGGTACTCGGTGCGCACAAACTTCCTGAGCAGGGCTGACACTGCATCTGGACGGCTGGTTAGGACCTTGCGGGCATTCTTCAGCAGATTGCCCTGCAGAAGGTTGAAAAGCAGAATCTGAACTGATGCGGGATCATGTGGAGAGCAGTGACGCTCTTGGTCTGTGAATCTGAACTTGAACTCATCAAAACCATCAAAGGTCAACAGGACACGGTGAGGTTGGTCAAGCAGAAACTGGAAGATATCCTGTTGGCCAGCATCAGGCCAACAGCAGTGTTCAAAGAGTAGTGTTCTTAAGGATAGTGGTTTGGCCACGCACTGCAGCTGCCGGCAGCTGAATGGGAAGACAAAGAGAAATTCCTGGAAGTCTTGCCCTGTAGCCCAGAGCAGATGCAGCCGCTGCAGGAGAGTGCTCTTGCCACTGCCTGCCTCACCCACCACAAGCACAGTGTCTGCATCTTCATTAAGGTAGCTGTGGGTGCTGAAGAGCTCCTCCAGGCCTAAGGTGGCAGGGCTCTTCTGTGATGGTCCAGTCATGCCCACCTCTGTTCTGATCTCCAGGATATTCTCTGTGTATACATCCTCCAGGCAAAGATTCTCTGCCCCATCGTAAGTACTGAGAAAGCGAGACTGAGCAGACACTGTAGTCCTCAGCTTGGATATGTATTTCTGACACTCAGCAGCTGCAAGACAGAAGAGCTGAATGAATGGAGACAGAGGACAAGATGGAACCTGGTCAATCGGGGTGGGCTACCTGGGGGAATGGCATGCTACTGCTGGGCAGAGAGGAGCCTGTGGCCATCTGACCCTGGCTCCTTCACTGATATAGCTGTTGGCTTTGAGAACACACACAGAATCTTCCCAAGCCTTGATTTCCTTCCCATTGGTTGAGGAAAAGAAGTAGTCAAAGCCATGTGCCAGTGACTCATGCTTATAATCCTAGCTACTCAGGAGGCTGAGATCTGAGGACTGCAGTTCAAAGCCAACCCGGACAGGAAAGTCGATGAGATTCTATCTCCAATTAACCAGCCTTGAGTGAAAAAGCTAAGGGACAGTCCAGGCCATGAGTTAGAGCCCCAGTACTAGTGTGTGGAAACCAGTTCATGCATGTTTCAGTTCTCCTTTCAAGAAAACAGGGAAGTGTTGACCCAGAGTCCCAGACTGGGACTTCAGCATGGTGGTTGAGCCCATTTGTTTTCAACTCAGAGGCCACCAGGGACTTCCCACACAGAGAGCTCTCCACTCACTGTAGGACTGGCAGAGCCATGCAAAACAGGTATTCTGCAGCCATGTGTTTTCTTTTATGGGACAGAGTCTTGTTATGTTGTCAAATTGACCTCCTTAGCCAAGCAATCCCCAAGTAGCTAGGGCTACAGGCATGTGTCACCACAGCCAGGGTAGGGCACCTCTCTTGCTCCCAGAGCTGGTGATATTGCCCCTCCTCCCCCTGCTGGATATCCAGCATCCGAAGACACAGATTGTCCTTTTCAAACCCTGACTTCTAGTACAAGTCTACAGCCATTACTAATAGTAATATCCTTAAAAAATTCATTAAAAAAAAAAATATGTTGTCACCGTTAGAAGTATATTTTGGCTTGGCCCATGGCATTGTGTTGCAATGCCTCTGTAGATATCTATGCTTAATGATATCATCAGCAAATGTTCACCAAGGACTGTGTCAGGCACTGTGCACCAATACCTATATCCTGTTCTTGGATAAGATGGCCCACATTGAGCGCCACTCCCAGGGCTCCAGCCATCCAGCCCACAGGCTTGCTTGATGCCCAGAGGGCAGGACCCAGGGTAAGTCCATCACCACATCAGGCCCATAGTTAAGGGGCTCCAGCACCTATGAACTTCCCCTTCAGTGGTGTGGGAACAAGACTCAAAAAAGTGCCATGTTTGCATCTAGTGTTAGCAAGTGCCAATTTCTTCTTCCAAGAGACAAACAGTATAGGTGGGGGATGTCAGACCTATCTTCCCATACTTCACCATTCAAACTGTCTGCCCAGTTTCCATGTCCGTAAGGTGGGAACAACCCCTACTTCTCAGGGCAGAGAATGTGGTAAAGCACCCAGCAGAATAGAATGCCTGGTGTGCCCCAGTTCTGCTAACCAAGTCTCATCAGCTCTTCAGATGGGCTGTGACCAGGGACACACAGTCCACTTGGTTCTTGAGTTTCTGATCATGAGTTGCTTAACTTCAGAGATCAAGAGATTCCAACCCTGACTCCTCAGTATATCTGTATCTTTAAGGTACAGCTGATGAGAACTTAATAGTAAGGAGCACAGGTGGCGAATGTTCTTCCTGTGGAGGATTCAGGGATCAGCAACCATGCAGGTAGGGAGAGCTGACATGAATGCTTCCGTCCTCATGGTCCACACAGCAGCCTAATGAGCCAGGTGGCTGTGTTAACCTTATAAGGAGGAAATGGAGTCTCAGGGAGGTTTATGCAGTCATCTATGGAACTCTATGCTGGTGTGTGCTTTGCTCTTTAATTACAAATCTGTGTGGACTTCCTTTCCTTCTGTATTAACAGAGAGGAACACCTACATACCCTCAAAAGGCAGGGACCGTGGGATTGGTAACTCCTGAACATGTTCCAGAAGGAAAGCAGCCAATCCATTTGCCTTCACTGCAGCAAGATCTAGTAGCCTTCTTGCCTATGGGAAAAGCAAAGGCCACAGTTAATTCAGAAAGGCTGGTGGAGTGGTACAGGAGCGCTCCCCACAAGTACAGCCAGAGCCTCCCTAAACCTGAAAAGCCGAAATCCAAAAGGCTCCAAAATCCAAAACCATGGGTCCAAAAGCATAAAATTCAAAGCCGTGAAACTTAAGTTTCATGTACAGAATTATTTGAAATCTTGCATAAAATTACCTTCAGTCTGTTTGCATAAGATGTATAGGAAACATAAATTAATTTTGTTTAAACTTGTAATAAGATGTTCATTAGGGGCTGGGAAGGTGGCTCAGTGGTAGAGCGCTTGCCTTGCATGCATGAGGCCCTGGGTTCGATTCCTCAGCACCACATAAGCAAAAAGAAAAAAGCACTGTGGCTCAAGTGGTAGAGCACTAGCCTTGAGCTCAAGAGCTGTGGGACAGAGCCCAGGCCCAGAGTTCAAGTCCCATGACTGGACCCCCCCCCCCCCAAAAGCTGTTCATTACAATATGCACATATTCTAAACTTTGAAGGAAAAAAATCTGAAACACTTGTGGTCCAAGGATTTAGTATAAAGGACATTTAATCTGTACTACAATACCTTAACATCTCTCTCCATCACAATAAAAAGCCAGAAAACCAAGCAACGAAACACCTGAGTTAAAGGCAGCTGATAGTATTGGATAATGAAATGAGCACACTTCTAAACTGATTCTCTCTCAAAACCCACCAAAGAGTGGGTAAAAAGTAAGATGAAGGCTGGGTGCTGGTGACTTATACCTATAATCCTAGCTGTTTATAGGCTGAGAGCTAATGAAGGTTCAATGCCAGACCTGGAAGGCAAGTCTACAAGACTCTTATCTCCAATTAACTACCGAAAAGATAGACATGGAACTGTGGCTCAAGTGGTCAATTGCCAGCCTTGAGCAAAAAGGCTAAAAGACAGTATCCAGGCCCTGAGTTCAAGCCCCAGTATACACACACACACACACACACACACACACACACACACACACACACACACACACACACACACACATACACACACCACTGAAAGAGAAAGAGAGAGAGAGAGAGAACAAAATGAGAGAAATAATGAGCATATAAACCTGCAACCTGCAAGGATAGTAGAAATAACTCTGGAAGCTGAAAGTCACACGGGAAAGAAGCAGCTATCCCAAGACTCAGGGGCCTGAATACTTGAACAAGGTCTCTGCTCTGCTCACACCACATCTTCATCTCAAAACTAAACTGCTCCCCTCACTCTAGGCCTCACACACTTGTTTCAGAAGTCTCCTCCTCCCCCACCCCCACCCAAGTCTGCTGACACTATAGCCTTCCTCATCCCAGCTAATGCCTCTCCATCTTTTCAGCAGCTCAGCCCAGAGTTCTTGAGTCATCCTTGAAGCTCTACCTCTGCAATACAGAGCAAATCCCACTGGCTTCACATACCAAGTACAACCAGAACTGCTCTGTCCAATTTGAAACAGACTGCAAACTATGAGCGGGTGGCTCACACTTGTAATCCTAACTTCTCAAGAGGTTGAGATGTGAAGATCACAGTTTGAGCAGACCAACCTGTGAGGCTCTTACCTCCAATTAACCAGCAAAAATCTGAAAGTGGAGCTGTGATTCAAATGATAAGAGCACCAGCCTTGAGCAAAAAAAGCCAAGCAATACTATAGAACCCTAAGTTCAAGCCCCAGTACTGCACATACATACACACAAGTGTGCTCATGCACACACACACACACACACACACACACACATACACAATGGACTTAATCCTATATTCTATTTAACTAAAGATATTGTCAATTCAATATGGAATCAATATAAAGTGAGCAAGATACGTTACATTCATTCTTGGGAGTTAAGAAACAGCTGGTGTATGTGATGTTCTCCCCAGGGCTCTACAACCACGCATGGTTGGCCAGCGTACACATATACTTGATGTAGCGACAGGGCTCTGCCACGGCTAACCCCCTGCTCTGCCTCCAGCCATCATCACAGCACCAGGAAAACTGCTGCCTCCCCATCTCCCTGCTGGGTGCCTGCCCCCATGGTCTAGTCGCAGCATCACAGCCCAAACGTAATCCTTCCAAATAGGTCAGACCACCCTGTTATAAATGCCCCAGTGTGTCCTCATTTCTTCAGAGTCAAAGGTCAAATCCAGTAGTAAACTTTAAGGCCCCAAACTGACAAAATCCCCATTACATTTATGACATCAACTCCTCTTCCTCTTCCCCTCACTCCCTCTACTCAGCATAGCTTTCTGTTCCTAAATAGACTGAGCATGCTCTTCCCTACTTCTGCGCCTTTGTGCAGCTGCCCTGCCCTGCCCCCCCCCCCCCCCCCCCAGCCCACAGCTCTTCTCCTTCAGGTCTTTTCATAAATCTATCTTCTGGATGAAATAATTCTCATGATTCTATTCAAAATTGGGTCACTGCACTGGGTACCAGTGGCTCATGCCTATAATCCTAGGCACTCAGGAAGCCAATATCCAGAGGGCTGCCATTGGAAGACAGCCCAGGCAGAAGTCTACAAGACTACATCCACAAAACAAAACAAAACCAGCAAAAAACGAGTTTGTAGTCATGGCTCAAGTAGTAGAGAAGCAGCTGAGCAAAGAATGACACCACAATTCAGAAAGAAAATAGTGCCCAACTCAAAATTTTCCACAAGTTTTAAACATGCTCTGAAATTTCAACTGTGGTCAGGCACTGGTGGTACATACCTGTAATCTTAGCAACTCAGGAGGCTGAGTAGGATCTCAGAATCCTACTGAGGCTGATCTGAGAATCGTGGTTCAAAGCCAGCCCAGGCAGAAAAATTCATGAGATTCATATCTTCAATTAATGAGCAAACAGCTGGAAGTGGAGCACCAGCCTTGAGTGAAAATGCTAAGGAGATGGCATCTAGGCCCTGAGCTTATGGCACCAAGAAGGAAAGGAAGGAAAAAAAGGAAGGAAGGAAGGAAGAAAGAAAGAGGGAGGGAGGGAAGGGTGGAAGGGGAAGGAGAGAGGGTGAAAGAAAGAAAAGAAAGAGAGAGGGAGGGAGGGAGAGTATGGAAAGGAGGGAGGAAGACAGAGAGAAAGAGCAAAAGAAGGAAATTTCAATTCTCATACTCAGTGTAAAAACTAAGTAGTGGAAATATGATCAGAAGAAATGGAGTGAGCCAGCACAGAGTAAGACTACAAAGGCAAATATCTGGATGGTGGCTGATGCTACAAGTCGAGAGCCAGGATGGGGAAGAGTCTGGACTGAGAAAATGAGACAAGTTAGTGCCAAAATGCCCAGGTAAGCCTGGCCCTAATCCTTATTCATATTTGACTTTGTTTCACCTTGTACTAACACCATTCATCTGTCCCATGCACTTCACCACACAAAGCTTACCCTTCATCTGTCCCTGGGAGCTAGGATAGCTTTGAGTTGTCTTCCTGCAGAGCATACAGAGCAGCCCACTTCCTTTGACAGCACTCCAACTGGACATCCAGCATCTGGCTTGCACCAGCACCGCCAGGTCCTCTAAATTTCCCCAAATTTATTTACATCGTTGGCCACATCCCCAAGGCCCTGCTGAACTTCCCTGACCAGGGAGCCTAGGAAGGATATTTCTCTTTTCTTACACAAAGTACATTTGGCTTGCTGCCCTTTTTATTTTTTTCAAAAGAAAGCAATGCTTTGTTTGGGAACTGATTGTAAAAGCTATGAAAACCAAAGAAGATGAGCCCAAGACAGGTCAATGTGGCAACATGAAGAGACATGAGCATTTGATTTCTGCACCTAAGCAATGGGAATTGCACAAATGAAATGAATCCTCTATAGCCCTAAGACATTTCCTAGCTTTAAAATGTTCAATCTAAAGCCAAGCACTGGTGGCTCATGCCTGTCAGCTACTCAGAAGGCTGAGATCTGAGGACAGCAATACAAAGCCAACTATGGAAGGCAAATCCAAGAGATTCTTACCTCTAATTAACCAGCAAAAAGCTGGAATTGGAGGAGTGGCTCAAGTGGTAGAGTGCTAACCTTGAGCAAAACAGCTTAGGGACAGTGCCCAGGCCCTGAGTTCAAGCCCCAGTACCAGCACACACACACACACACACACATACACACACACACACATTTTTAAGTTAAGCTTGGCAGCAGTAGCACAAACCAATAATCAGGAGGCTGATATCTAAGGAGAGAGATTAGAAACCAGTCCAGGCAGGTAAGTCCCTGAGACTCTGACCTCTAATTAACCACCAAAAAGCCAGAAGTGGAGTTGTAGCTCAAACTTTGAGTGAAAAAGCTCAGGGACAGCAACCAGACCCTCAGTTAAAAAAAAAAAAAAAAAACAACACCTCAGTACCAAATACACACACACACACACACACACACACACACACAGAGCTACTGTAACAGGCAAAGGCATCTCAGGGCATAGTCTGACACCTCAGCCCTAGCAGCAGCAATAACAGCTGTCTGAGCTTCACAGACAGCTGGTATCACAGCTGGTGTTACCAGCCCACGTTCCCTAACAGCTGTTAACAGAGCAAGCTCTTGCATTTGACAACAGAGGGAAGTTCACCTGCTTTGGAGAAAAGCAGGCCTGCATTCAAATCTTTGCTAGCCTCTTTCCAGAGGGATGAAAAGGGCATGCTAATCACTGTTCACAAACAGTATGGCCATACTACATTGTTGGAAGGATGTAGTGTGGCTTAAATGAAACAATACAGGGAAGGGTTGGGTACAGTGCCTGGCACCCAGAGGCACTCCTGCAGTGAACAGTAGCTACAGCTTTCTACGGGTTTGGGTCTTTAACCTGTATTTGCTTCAGTCCCTAGCCTGCAATCAGTGAGAGTCACCTCTATATAGGAAATTGAAAGGGTGACGGGGGGGGGGGGGGGGGGGGGGTGACAATGCCACAAATGTCCCTTACACTGTATCAGAAAGGCAGCCACTGAGAGAAGACCAGTAAATCAGAGATAACAGAATTCCAGAGCTTGAAAAAGGTTTACAACCAAAGCTTAAATCTCAGGCATTACCGTCCCTTTGTCACCTTCTAAACCTGAGTCCACTGTTCCTTCCACTCACCCAGTTCAGCCCCGGCCTTTAAAGTTGGCTTTTGCTGAGTTCTTTCTTAGCTCATTAAAATTCAGCTTCTCTTTCCTAATCTAAGCATTTTAGGCTATAAATTTCCCTCTATGTTCTGCTTTAACTTCATCCTATAGATTTTGATCAAGTAATATTATCCATTTTGATTTGATTCTAAATATTTTCCGATACCCATTCTGATTTTTTTCTTTCACCCATGAATTGTCCCATTTTCTTTTTCTCACCAATCCAGAAAGATCTTGTATTCATGCCATATCCTCTGGGCCCTAAGGATCTCAGCCACCTTCTCCAAATACTCAGACAATCCAGTCAGAACATACTGAGAGCACTCAGCCAAAGCTAAGACAAGACACAACACTGTAAGCTCTTGAGGGGGCTGATTCTGTCCTTACCACAGATCACAAAACACTCCAAGGATCAGGGCACATCTCTGGGCCACACCTCTAATCCTAGCTACCCAGGAAACTGACACCTGGAACACTGAGGTTTCAAGCCAGCCCAGTCAGAAAAGTCAAGAGACTCCAGACTGGAGTCTGGCTCAACTGCTAGAAGTCTAGTCATAAGCAAGAAAGCCAAGTGAGAGGCTAAGACCTTGAGTTCAAGCACCGGTACTAGCACACATACAAACATACACAGAGACACACCAAGGTAAGTACAATAAGTAATATGTCTTTTGCATCTCCTTGGAGTGAACCAGATCCAAGGAATTTGTGCTGGGAATATAATTGTGGATTTCATATGCACTACCTGGAAAGAACAAGACAGAGGTACTTAGTTTATGAATCTCAATTTAGGTTTACCTAGACTTGAACCTCTCTCTCTCTCTCTCTCTCTCTCTCGCTCACACACACACACACACACTCACACATATACATGAATTATACCCATATGTATATATTTTAAGACACAAAAAGAAAAACTAGACCATCCCCCAACTCAGCCCACCTACTATTCCACTATCACCAGAATTCACTTGATAAACCCTCATTTATTGCATCAACAAGTATTTATTGAGTACCTACCATAGGTAGAGCACTTTAAACACACCTACTAGACCTTGGGGCCACGACTGAATGAATGAGCAAATGAATGAGGAGTGAAAGAGTCGAGGTGGTGGGGGAAACACCAGCCCCACCCTTCCCTGCTCTCGTCCTGATGACGTCCCTGCTTCTGCATTTCCCAGTCTACAGAGTGGAATGTTAGTGACTGTTTCCATCTGACTAAGAAGCACTGTGTAAAGGAAAATAAAATGGAGTTTCAAAAATACCCAACAGACTCTTTTCTGTCCCTGTAGTCTCTGTAGAACCACTGTATTATCAAGGGTGGGCTTATTCCAACTCTGAATGACTCATCTAATAAAATTTTATATCAGAACCCCTAGGTATTCATTTCAACTACATTAGAATTCAGTGTGCTATATCTTTCAGTACAGATTTAACATAATGAAATGCTATCTATCCTCTGCTGAGCTGTTTATTTAAAACAAAGCAATAAGCCAGGTGCCTGTGTGGCTCACTCCTATAATCCTAACTACTCAAGAGGCTTAAAATCGGGAGGGTTGTGGTTCAAAGCCAGCCCAGGCAGACAAATAAGAGAGACTCTTATCTCCAACTAACCAGCAAAAAGCCAGAAGCAGAGGTATGGCTCAAGTGGCACAGCACCATTCTTAAACAGACAAGGGGTGTGAGAGTAAGTACCAACAAACAAAACAAAACACCACAATATTATTTGTACCATAAAATGTACAAATAGAGAATGCTGCTCATTCAGAGCAGAAATAACAGCCACCTGGGGGGATGTTTCTAGGGAGTTCCCCCAGGTATTAGCTCATTGGGTTCTCCCTCAAACCTCAAACACTAGGCCCTGTATGACCACTGCCAGGGTTTTGCAGAAGGAGACTGGGACGGGAGGGTAAGGATGGGGAGTTCTGTAGAGAAGGCTGACGTCACATATACATCACTCCGGCTGCAGAGCCCCAGCCCTGGATGGTCACACAGGTCTAAGACACCAGCAACCCAAAGCAACTCTGACTTCCCTGACTAATGGTTTAAGGGGAACTCCTCAGGTCAAGATACCCCCATAGGACTGACTTCCCTAGAACCATAGTCTTGGTGACTAAGTATCCATTTCCTGGAAATTCTGCTGAACAAACTAGAGGGTCTTACCCTCTGGGATAATGTAAAGACTGGCAGCCTGATTTCATCACACTCGTACTGGCTGAGGAAGCCACGTTCCTGTGCCAAGTCCAGCACGGCTTCCACGTGGCTGTAGAGTTTCCTGACAACAGCTGGCCGGTGACTCTGCAGGTCTTGGGCTGGCTGCCTTGAATGGGGGGACCAGCAGGCATGCACCTCAGGGCTGTGGCTGCTGGCCTGTGCTTCTTGGATAGCCGCGATGAGCTTCTCACAGCCCCAAGCACCCTTGCTCCAGACTGTGTCCAGCAGGCACCTAGCTGAGTGAGACAGAGGCTGGCCCAGGAGGCGGAGACTCTCGTAATCCTCCCAGGAGAGCACTTCCCAGGACAGCAGCCAGTCCAGGATGCACTCGAAGCCCTCCAGGGACCCTGAGACCAACAGCGCCACCAGCTGGCTTCTCTGTGATTGGAAATCTTCCCGTGAGCACATGTCACAACCTGGGAGAGAAATTAAATCAGCAATGTGTCTACTCAAGACTATACAATCCATGCTGCCCAGTGTGCATGCATGCAAACGAGCCCCTGAGGACAGAAACTGCCTCAAAATCTTTGCCCCAGGGTCTGAAGTGGCCAAATGTTATATCAACACCCCTAAGTCTCTTCTTTAACAAGTTTAGCAAGGTGCCGGTAGCATACACCTATAATGCTAGCTACTCAGAACACTGAGATCTGAGGATTAGGGTTCAAAGCTAGCCCAAGCAGAAAAGTCCATGAGAGCCTTTTTTATGCATGTACCAGTCCTGGGGCTTGAACTCAGGGCCTAGGCACTGCTGCTGAGCTTTTTGGCTCAAGGCTAGAGCTCCAGCACTTGAGACACAGCTCCACTTCGGACTTTGTGGTAGTTAAATGGAGAGCATAATCTCAAGACTTTCCTGCCCAGGCTGGCTTTGAACTGTGATCTTCAGAACTCAGCTTCCTGAGTAGCTAGGATTAAGGGCATGAGCCACCAGAACCCAGCTCTTTGAGACTCTGATTTCCAATTAACCAGCAAAAAGCCAGAAGTGGAGGTGTGGCTCAAGTGGTCAGCGCCACCCTTCGGTGAAAAAGCCAAGCAAGAGTACCCAGGCCCTGAATTCAAGCCACAGTACTGCTACAAAGAGAAGGAAGAAAGAAGACGGGAGGAGGGGGAGAGGGAGGGGGAGGGGGAGGGGGAGGGAGGGGGAGGGGGAGGGGGGAGGAGGAGAGGGGGGGAGGGGGAGGGGGAGGAGGAGGAGGAGGAGGAGGAGGAGGAGGAGGAGGAGGAGGAGGAGGAGGAGGAGGAAGTTGTTGTTTAGAAAGGCCAGGCGAATAGGAGGAGTAAGAGCTGCCAAGGAATCGCCATTCATTCTCCAAAGCGGAGCAGGCAGTGCTGTTGGCTGTGTCCCACACAGTTTCAGTAATGACTAATAGCCATGAAACCCCAGTGAGGTACCGAGCATTGTCCCAGGGACTTTCCTGTATGAAATCACTTACCTCCCAGCCTCTAAGAAGTGGGTGCTGTGACCAGCCCCACTGTACAGAGGAAGAAACTTGGGACCCACGGGCAAGAGACTTGTATAGCTTGCCACACCCTGGGGAGGCAGAGCTGGAATCTGAATGCAAGCAGTGTGACCCCAGGATGCCCTCAAGTACCATATCCCTGGGCTCTTCATGGAGATCCAAGCCCCACTCCTCATGCGTGTGCCCAACAGGGAAGCTCTATAGTGCAGAATCTTTCCTGCAGTAAAGACCCCACCCAAAGGAAATGGCAGATCATGGCATCAGCTTACTGGCATCAGCACCACACACACACACACACACACACACAGACCTGCCATGAGGCCCTCACTTCCTCCTACACAGCCCCCACCACAATGTCCACACACTGCCACTGTCATCAGTGGCAGGCTCTGGGCTATATCCCAGTCTCTAGATGCTGGGACTTGGAGGGAAGGTGACCCACACCTCCCAGAGCTTCAGATTCTGGGAGGGTCCCTTACCAAGAAAATCTCAGCAGGGTCTGGGGACCAGGGCTGGTGTTGTGCCCTGAGAAAACTAACATGAAAAGTACTGGCACCAAGGCAGAAGATGACCATGGGTTTCCTCCAATACGTCGGGGACATTCCCAGATGCCCAGAGCAGATGCCAAATGGCCTGGGGCTTGCGTCTTTTCAGTGGGCTGTCTTTGTTCCTCTCGGAGCAACCAGAGTCCTCATCCTAAGCTGCACAGGCCACACTCATACTCTGTGGAATGTTCCTGAATCCCAACCTACAAAGGGAGATCAGGGGCTGGGACATCCTGTGACCATCCTGGGACAGCCCAAGGAAGCAAAAGGAGAAATCTATAAATCAGAATGCTACCAAGCATGGGCTGGCCAGAGAGGAAAATTGAGACAGCAAGGTGAACTGTGCACCTGGCCCTGGTGCAGGGGGCACTGGAGACTGGGTGCTAAAAGAATGTTTCCTGGTGGGGTAGCGGGGAGAACAAGGGGAACCCAAGCCCCCAAATCCTGAAGAAAATAATCACCTACCCTCTGAAAATGCCCAGAAAGAGGAAGCCTGGGCCCCAGGCCTGGTGAGCATGCATGTATACAACCAGGAAATTCTTTGAAGAAGACAGGAGTGATACAGAGGTGAAGTGCAGTTCCCCTTACCTACAGAATCCCACGCAGAGACATCTGCTGTTTTCTTCTCCTGCCACAGCCTGGCCCACCAACCCTAGAGGGCTGGAGTGCTACCAGACTTCTATGGGTGAGTCTGAAGTAGAGACAGCAAAGCCCAGTGGTGCTAGACTGGCTGTTATGAATCTGTCACAGCCCCACCTTAGGGAACTCCCAAAAGGATGAACCCCGGAAGCCAGAGCTTGCCAGCTGGTCAGCCAGCCAGAATGCAGTAACTCTTGGCAATTCTAGGTCTTTCAGATGCAGACCCTGGTGACATAATTGCCCCCACATTCAGATGGGCTCATCCACAAAGAGACACAAACAGGGGCCTTTCCCATACACACCCAGGCTATGGCCAATGCTCCAACCACACACACACCCCAGCTGGTGACATGAGGATTCAGCAGGCACAGGAAGGGACAGGCCCAAGCCATGAGGCCTGGTGCTGTCCTCCCACCCAGCAGCTGGAAAGCCCCATCTGTGCAAGTCTTCTAGAAGCCTCGGAACAAGAGTGTCTATTCCCATGGACCAAGTTGGCCAGCTCCCATCTCAAAGCAGGGCCAGCATCACTCTCTCTCGTGAAAAGTAAGATCTGGCCTTGGTGCTGTCTTCACAATTATCCTGCTTCACTTAAAATTAGGAGAGGGGAAGAATAAAAAGAGATCAATGTTCTGCTCTCTTCTATTAGTAAAAATTTGTCCCTAAAAGGTGGCTCTTGAATGACCTTACTAGGTCATTCTTTCCATCTTCAGATTAAATATATTAGTCTAAGCAGAGTACTGGTTCATATGTCTGTAATCCCAGCCATTCAGAAAGCTGAGACCTGAGGATCAAAGTTCAAAGCCAGCCTGAGCAGGGAAGTCCGTGAAATGCTTTTCTCCAATGAACCAACAAAAAGCCAGAAGTGGATCTATGATTCAAGTGATAAAGCACGACTTGAAAGAGAAAAAAAACTCAGGGACAGCACTCAAGTCCCAGGACTGGCACGCGCACACACACACACACACACACACACACACACACACACACACACACACACACACACACACACACACACACACACACACCCATTGGTCTACTTTCATCAGCTTTTCTTCTCTACTTCAATTTTTATGACTTTGGAGTCACTATTGTTCTACCCAAGGTGGAGCCCCAGTAAAAACAGGGGTACCCTCTTGCTAAAACAAGAGAGTAAAGGGGTGACCCACAAACCCTCTCACCATTCTCAATCCACAGCTGTGCACTGACACCTCCTTGCTTCTGGAGACCAAGATGGTGGCCAGGCTGGCTTCCCTGCGGCATCTAGCCAGGGGCTGGGCTTGGCACTGAGGTCTCTGCCTCAGTCCCAGCTCCTGTGGACGGCAGAGGGGCCCAGGAAAGCTGCTGCTGCTGAGCTTTCTGGGTCGTAACCTGGGTCAGGTCTCTCAGAGCAATGGCTCTACCTGCCCTCCCAGGCTCTAAGCTGCTGCATGTGAGGAGACCAGTCCCAAGCACCAGTTCCCCCATGGAAAGAGCAAAGCCCTCTCTGGGCCCACCCTGTCAGCTCAGTGTCCAGGGGTGTGGAGCCCAAGGCCTCCCCACTTTCCTGCCAACTGGGACCTCACCAGTACCTCCCAGTGCTCAATCCTCGGCTCTCCCCTGCTGGCTCCACCAAAGGCATTTGTTGTAAATCCTCCTTCCTCCTCTCCCTTCTCCCTTCTCCCTCCTCATCCAGAACACCCATTCTTCCATTCCTCCCCATCTCCTTCCATTCCTCCCCATCTCACTCCAGGCTCTTTCTGTCCCTGCAGCCCCCAGACCTGAATGATCTCCCTCCTCTCCTCTCTTCACCTCTCTTCTCCCCTCTCCTCTTCCCTATACTCTTTTCCCCTCTCCTCTCCCTTCCCATCTCCTCTCCCCTTCCCTCCCAGCCCTTCTCTTCTCTTCTCTCTCCATCACTCATTCTTTCTGGAGTGAGCCTACTTGTTCTAGCATGAAACCCCAGCTCCACAGTGACAATGCCCAAACTTTACTGCCAGCTCCAGCCCCACTGAAACTTCTCCCCATTGTCCACTGGATGTAGCTGGGCTGTAGGTGCCTAGAGGCATCTGAAAGCAAGCAAGCACAGAGCAGAACTCTGATCTTCCCTTAAACTGCTGAGGTGATGGCAGCCCCAACTTCCAGGTGCTCTGGGCAAAAACCTCAGAGCCAATGGCTCTCCCCAAGCCCTATTGACACCCTAGAGCCAAAAGTTTGGATTTTGCACTCTCTCTACCCTTTTATGCCACAAAGCAAGTACCACAGCCTCTCCCTAGAATGACAGCAGCAGCTCCTCACTGGTCTTCTCTGCTGCCTTCTCCCTTTTGGGTCTGTTTTCAGCTCCTCAGTTTGATGAGCCTGCTTGGCCCTCCTATGGGAGAGCTGGGGACTCCATTCTCACAGCCTTCTGATGGCTCTCATATTACTCAGAGTAAAAACCAAACCCTAGATGGGAGGCCCTCCCCTCCCCCAAAGCTCTCCTTCCTGCATCCACTCTTCCGAATTCCCATCCATTCCTCACCATCCTGCTATAGCCATCCTGGCCGCATCTTTGGTTCAAGGACAAGCCAGGCTTGCCTGTCATCCCCCCCCCCCAGCCTCCATCCTGCTTCTGCCCCAGGGCCTTTGCATAGGCTCTATGCTTGGTGAACATATCACATGACTTGCCCTCATCTTCTTAAGATTCTGCTCAGGTGCTGTCTGTGAGAGGCCTTCCTGAATATACTGTATAATGGCAGCCCCCAATCCCAGCACCCTGGCCCCTTTCCCTGCTTTATTATCCTCCATCGCAGATGCCATGTATTTACGCATGTCACTGCCAGGAGCTACTTTCTGGACGCTACACCTCCCCACTCCACCCCCCATGAGGGCTGAGAACAAGTCTAATTTTTCAATTGTTATCTCCATTTCTCCACCCGGGACTTGAGAGAATGAAAGGATGGGATTTACTCTACACCGATCCCGGGAGACAAGAGGCAGAATCTTCAGGGCACAGAGGAGCCCATGAGGCAGAAGGCCACTTGCTAAGTGACACCTTCAGGTCTGTGCCGCAGGGGGCACATGGAGTGTGGGGACCGAGCCAAGGAGGAGGCCAGCCCCCTGCAGCAGGCTTCGGGGCAGGCAGTGAGGGCCTGTGCCGGCGGGGGTAGGCCTCGAACCTAGCACACTCAAGAGCAACGGATGAGGACGGAGACGCCTGAAGACTCACAGGGCAGATCACCCAGGCAGATCTCACCTCCCACGGGTGGAGATGGGGAAACTGAGGCTGGCAGCGGGGAAAAGCCCGGGGGTGGGAACGGCGCTCCCTGACCCCCCGGGTCTCCTCACTCTGGGGTGGGGGCCTGGCGTCCTGCAGGCCTGGCCACAGCCGCTCTGCACACCTCCAAGTCTGCTCACGCTCCACCCCTCCAGCCTGGGGACCAGCCCTTCCCCAGGCGCTGTAGGCCAGGGCAGCTCGGGAGCCAGGGGTCCCAGGGGCCGAGCTCCCGCGAAACTCCGGATCAGCGACACTCACCGTCCGCCCCGCGCCCGGATCCGGCCCCGGCCCAGGCCCTCGGGACTCTCACTGGCTGCCGGGTTCCGGTCCCGCCCCCGACGAGAGGCCACGCCCCCTGTAGGTGGCCCCGCCCCTATCGGGAGGCCCCGCCCTGCCCTGCTCAGGCGTTCCCTGTCGGTCTGGTGAACCAAGCGATGGCCACACCCCTGCCGGCCTCGGCCCATCCCCACCCCATCCGCCTGGCTGGCGCGTCCCGCTTCCCTGGAGAAGTGGACTAAGACAGAGGTGCAGGGAAGAGGCCAGACTGCCTCCTGCTTCAGTCTATGCATCCAGCCACTGTCCTGGATCAATCAGGAGGGAAAGTGAACAGGAACGAACCCCGTCCCGCCCTAACACGGGCGAGTACACAAACACACACACAAAGCCATGCTCCTGAAATTAAAAGCTAGGGCCAGCCGGGCGCCCGTGGCTCACGCCTGTAATCCTAGCTACTCAGGAGGCTGAGATCTGAGGATCGCGGTTCAAAGCCACCCCGGGCAGGAAAATCTGAGACTCTTATCTCTAACTACCAGAAAACCAGAAATGGCGCTGTGGCTCAAGTGGTAGAGCACTTGCCTTGAGCTGAAGAGCTCAGGGACAGCACCCAGGCCCAGAGTTCAACCCCCACCAAAAAAAAAAAAAAAAAAGCTAGGGCCTCTCTGAAGGACTGGCAAATCCTGTGAAACCTTAGAAGATATTTCTGGGCAGAGTAGCCAGGACATTTAAAGTTCCTGTTTTCCCAAGTTAATCCTTCCTATACTGAGCAGAGAAGTCTGCATTTAGTATTAACTGGGCCTGAATACTTGTTTCTTTACCTTGCTCTGCAACAACCTCTAACTAGAATAGAACAGCATAGATATGTTTCCATTCAATATATTTTATTTTATGGTTTCTGGTTCTTCCAAGCAAGTGACAGTTGCTTTCCATTTAAGAAGTCAATAAAACACAATCTGAGCTTCCTTTAAAAAATAATAATAATAATGGAGCAGAGCACCAATGGCTCATGCCTGTAGTCCTAGATATTCAGGAAGCTGAAATCTGAAGTCTGAGGTTCAAAGCCAGTCCAAGCAGGAAAGTTTGTAAGACTCTTATCTCCAATTAACCACCCAAAGACAGAAGTGGAGTTGGAAACTCAAGTGGTAGAGAGCAGCTTTACGTTAAAACAATAAATAAACAAATAAAAGCTCAGGGACAGTGCTCCAGGCCCTGAATTCAAGCCTCAGTGCTGGCAATAAATAAATAAATAAATAATGATGATGATGATGATAATAATAATAATAGAAAGTAGTAGAGCACAGGCCTGGAGTGGAAAAAGCCGAGTGAGAGCACAAAGCCTTGAATGCAAGCCCCAGTACCAGCACAAAATAGTAATGATAACAACAATAATAATGAAAATAACTGTCATTGACATATATTCTCCTGTGTCTGCCCTCACTATGTCCCCTCAGCTCATCCCACCCACACCTACAGGGAACTGGCAGGTTTGTTTTTGGTTCTGGTCTGTTGGGGTTTTTTTTGTTGTTGTTGTCTTTTGGTCAGTCATGGGGCTTGAACTCAGGGCCTGAGCACTGTCACTGCACTCTTTTACCAAAGGCTAGCGCTCTACAACTGTGAGCCACAGTGCCACTTCCAAACTGTCAATTTTTTATCCCTAACTTACAAATGAAGAAACTGAGGTGGTAAAAACATAATTAACCTGCCCATGTAATGAGAACAGGGCAAAGATTTTCCCTAAGTCCCTGGTCCCAAAGATCATGGTCTAAACACTTCCAGGTAAACACTCCATTTCCGTGGCGCCCAGCCAGCTGAGCGGGACCCTTGCTGCATTAAAAGGACACAAGATGTTAGTTAGAAAAGCTGATGCAGCATTGGATACTGGAAAACGCATCTTCTCACTCACTCCATATCTAACTAACCCTGGTATCATGTACCTTCATTTTCAAAATATGTCCAGGATACATTCACTTCTTACCAGAGCCACCACAACCACCTGATTCAAATCCCTTCCATCTCTGACCTGGGTTCTAGTCATTGCCTATGATTCCAGTGGCCAACTTTCTTCAAAACAGCAGCTGGAGTGAGTCCTCCTTTAAAAATCAAACTATGAGCCAGGGGCCAGGGCTAAGTTCAAATGTTGTATAGGAACCCTCATACCAAGTTCAAAAGCAGACAAAACTACATTGCAGTGAAAGAGCCAGGGTAGAAGCTGCCCATGGGAGGAGGTTGGGCTTAATAATGGCTGGGAGCAAGGACCAAAGAGACATCTGGGGTCCTGGTAACATTCTGGTTTGGGTCTGAATGGTATTGGCATGAATGTAAAACAGGTCAAGTTAAACACTTATAACATGTGTATTTTGCTTTGGCGTGTCTGTTAATTTTCAGTCAGAATTTACTTTAAAAAATGTTTTTCTAGTCCTGGGGCTTGAACTCAGGGCCCCTGGCTCTATCCTTGAGCCTCCCTGTGCTCAAGGCTAGTGTTCTACAACTTGAACCACAGTCCACTTCTGGTTTTTTCTGAGTAGTTTATTGGGGATAAGAGTCTCACAGACTTTCCTGCTCAAGCTGGCTTTGAACCATAATCCTTATATTTCAACCTCCTGAGTAGCTAGGATTACAGTTGTGAACCACCAACACCCGGCTTCAAAATTTACTTTTTTTTTTTTTAGTCAGTTGTGGGGCTTGAACTTGGGGTCTGGGCACTGTCCTTGAGCTCCTATTCAAAATTTACTTTTTAAAAAGGCTAGAATGTATGTTTATTAGCACAGATAGATGTCCATAAGATAAAGGTAAATTTTAGAAGTAGATTGTTTTCATAACAAATTCAAGAAAACAATTCAGGTGGTAGGGAAACTGGATGGGTCTGGATTCCTACCTCATGCCATACACAAAAATTCATCCAAAATGGATCCAAGACTTAAATGCAAGTGCTAAAACACAAAATTTTTAGAAGCAAATAGATATAAATCCTTGAGGCCACAGAAGGAGCAAGGATTTCTTACATCTGACACCTAAAACAAAACAACCCAAGTGGGAGGGGACAGATCAGCCGGGCTTTTTCCAAGCTGTAAATGTTTGTGCTTCAAAAGACAGCTCTAATGGCCATGCCTCTAATCCTAGCTACTAAGAAGGCTGAGATTTGAGAATTAGGATTACGGTTCAGAGCCACGTTGGGGAAGAAAAGTCCAAGAAACTCCTAACCACCAAAAAAATCAGAAATGAAGCTGTGGCTCAAGTGGTAGAGTACTGGCCTTGAGCAAAAAAAGCTCAGGAATAGTGCCCAAGCCCTGAGTTCAAGCCCTAGTTCTGGACTAAAAAACAAAATCAAACAATCAACATACCGCCTTTGAACTCAGGTAAATAAAATGAGGCACTCAGCAACATAAGAGGAGCCATAATAGAGCTAAAAAGCCAGGGCAGGGGTCATGATGATATCAGGAAACCATGGCAAGAAACTGCTAGACAAACTTACAGAAACCTCCAAAAAGAAGAACTTAGGACAAGAGGTAGTTTGTGGGCAGCCAGTTCTATTCTGAGTGGTGGGCCTGGTGCCTACACTTCTTGCTGACAACCAGATATTTAGCTTCTATATTCTGCTTCTGCATGTTGCTTGGCTTGCAAAACATAGGAGAGTTGGAAAGATTCCATTTACATGACAACACCCCTCCCCCACATTTGGGGGTATAAAACCCCCTACTTGTTGCTATTCAGGGCGGCTTCTGGATTCCTAATACCTAGGAGTAATCCTTGCCGGTTATAATTGGCTATTGTTATATTTCCTTTTTTTTTTTTTTTTTTTTTTTTTTTTTGCCAGTCCTGGGGCCTGAACTCTGGGCCTGGGCGCTGTCCCTCAGCTCTTCAGCTCAAGGCTAGCGCTCTTACCACTGGAGCCACAGCGCCACTTCCGGCTTTTTTTTCAGTTTTTATGTGGTGCTGAGGAATCGAACCCAGGGCCTCATGCTTGCAAGGCAAGCGCTCTACCACTGAGCCACCTTCCCAGCCCTGTTATATTTCCTTTTACTACTAATAAATTCCCTTATAATCAAGATTTGGTTTTTGAGTCGGTGGCCTACATTTTCAACTTGTTGCTCCTTGAGGGTTAATCTTGATTGGATTGAGACATGGTTAAGAAATTATTTCCTTTCTTTTTTTTACTTTCTCTCTCTTTCTTTCTTTTCTTTCTTTCTTCCTTCCTTCCTTCCTTCCTTCCTTCCTTCCTTCCTTCCTTCCTTTCTTTCTTTCTTTCTTTCTTTCTTTCTTTCTTTCTTTCTTTCTTTCTTTCTTTCTTTCTTTCTTTTTTTCAATGGACTTGAACTCAGAGCCTCATCATACTTGCAAGGCAGGGACTCTACCATTTGCCACACCTCCAGCCCCAATCTAAGAGATTAGTAAAGCTCCTTTCTAAGTATGTTGGAGAGAGCATTTTCAGAGATGCCTAACCAAAGGGGAAACCCTGCCCCGAATGTGGGTGTCACCACCCATAGACTGGAGACAGAGATGGAATAAAAGGGGGAAAGAAAAAAGCCAGCCCTGTATCTCTCTCTCTGTCTCTGGTCTCTGTCTCTGCCTCTCTCTGTGTGTGTCTGTCTCTCTCTGTCTCTCTCTCTCCTTCTCTCCTTCCCTTTTTCTCTCTCAATCCACTCATATAATGTGAGCGGCTCTGCTCCCCACCATAACCATGACAGACTGAAACCTCTGCAGCCATGAACTACAATTCCTTCCTCCCTTCAGTCGTTCACGTCAGGTATTATGTGGCACCAAGGATCTGTGAGAATGACAGAAATATTTGTGAATGGTGTCTAGAATGCTGTATATAAAAAACTCCTGAAACACAATAACAAGAAAGTGTGTGTGTGTGTGTGTGTGTGTGTGTGTGTGTGTGTGTGTGTGTGTGTGTGTGTGTAACAGGGCTTGAACTCAAGGCTTGGGCACTGTCCCTTAGCTTTTTGACTCAAGGCTGGTGCTCTACCACTTAAGCCATAGATCCACTTCTGGCTTTTTGTGGTTAATTGGAGATAAGAGTCTCACAGACTCTTCTGCTGAGGCTGGTTTTGAGTCTTGATGCTCAAGTCCCTGAGTAGCTAGGATTACAGATATAAGCCACCAATGATTGGCCTAAACAAAGGATTCAAACAGATATTATTACAAAGAAGATACAGAATAGGCAAAAGCACTGGAAAATAGTCTCAACATCATTTATCAGAACCTGAGTGAGATCATACTAACACCAATTGGTATAGCTAGTCAAGAGGAGAAAAAGTCACAGTGTCTGAAAGAATGTGGAACTGGAAGGTGGTAGGGATGTGACATGGTGGAAACTAGTTTGGTGGTTTTTCAGAATATTAAACAGAAAGTAACAATATGATCCAGTAATTCCACACCCAAGAAAGTGCCCAAGAGCCCTGAAAACATATGTGCACACAAAAATTTGTACAGAAATGTTTATAGCAGCATTATTTATTATAGCCAAGAAATAGAAACAACCCATATGGCCATTAACTGATGAGTGGATTTTTTTTTAAAAATCCACTCATTTAGAAAAGTGGAAAGGTATAGAGCTTGGCACAGTGGCTCACTCCTGTAATTCTACTTGGGAGACTGAGATCTGGAGGATCTCAGTTTGAGGCCAGTCTGGGCAAAAAGGATTAGGGCTCCATCTCAACAGAAGAAGCTGGGTGTAGCAGTGTTCCTCTATTATCCCAGCTATAGCAGGAAGTATAAACTAGGATCTTAGCCTAGGAGGCTGGAGGTGTAGCTAAGCAGAACACCTATCTAGCAAGCTTGAAGCTCTGAATTCAAACAGAAGTACCACAAAAAATTAGGTGATGTATCCACATAATGGAAAATTATTCATCCACAAAAAGCTACAGAGTCCTAATACAGGTTACAACATAGTGTTTTCCCCATGTTTGTTAAGTGACATAGAAAAATCTTGAACACATTGTGCTAAGTCAACAAATATTCAAATTGTCACAGGACACTTGGGAGAATGAGCAAATCCATTAAGGCATTAAGTAGATTTGTGGTTCCCAGGGAGTAGGTAAGAGGACAACAGGAAGTGACAGTCTGGGGATGAGGGCTCCTATTTGGTACGATGAAAACAGTCTGGAATTAGATGTTGGTGACAGCTACTCAGCCTTATGAAAGTACTAAAACCCATTCACTCAAGTGCCTGAAATGGTACACACAGGGCAATAGACACATACATGCAGGTCATATGGAACGCATGTGTGTGGGTATGGGAGTGTTTGAGGGGGTAGGGGAGGGAAAGAGAATGTTAGATGGTGAAGAATCTAGAAATCCATTGCATCTGTAAATGGAGATGGTCAAATGGAACTCACCGGAAGCTGTTGAATCACAGAGGGTAGTGGGGGTGGGGGAGAGTGAGGGTTAGCAAAGGGGTCAATCCTGATTCAAGTAAAGACCCAGGCAATGGTGGTTTAAACCTGTAATCCTAGCTACTCAGAAGGATGAGATATGAGGTTCATGGTTCCAAGCCAGCCCAAGGCAGAAAATTAAACATAACCAACAAAAAGCCTGGCCAAGAGTAGGTAGAGTGCTGGGTGAGCAAGCTGAGCAAACCAAGCAAGTGGGAGGCGCTGAGTTCAAACCCAGTACTGGCTAAATAAATAGATAATCTCTGTTATTTATAAGTGACTCAGTGTATGGCATTTTGTTATAGCACCTGGAGTAGACTGAGACCAGATTCCCAGCTCCCTGTGCAGACTCTTTGCTGCATTTCCTCTCTCCTTCACACTCCCTTGCGTAAGTATTATTTCTAGAAGCACTTCAGCTTACACATCTCACTTTGGCTAAAGTATTCCCTACAGTTCCACTGTTCCCAGCCATTAACAACAATAAGCCAGGCCACACAGGGCTATTGCCCTAAGGAGAAGTCGGCCCTTTTGTGTGCCTGGATCTCAACCTAGTCCTGCCTTCCTCAAGTGCTCACCAAAGTCTTCACTGGGTCTTCTGAGTTGAGGTGCACATTCTCCTGAGAAGGAAGGTTAGAACTTCTCTATGTCTTCCTCCCAAATCCTGGCACAGGTCAGGCCTGCCCATCCTGAGGCTGTTAAAGGACCAGTAGGCCCAGCCCTGGCAACCTGAGCACAGGAACGTGAGCACTGCAAAAATGGAGTGGTCCTAGTTCGGCCCTCGCAATTCTACCTCAACCACCACAGCAGCAGCCCACAGGGCACTCTCTCTGGGTTCTGATTTTTTTTTTATTAAATAATTTTTAATTGAGATTAAGTGATTACATAAATTCCACAAATTTCACAGTATAGTGGGATAGTGATACTTAAAGTCACAAATACAGTTAACCTTCACAAGGCAAATTATTATCACGGTCTATAAAGTCTGTGAATGCTGTAAGCTTTGACAATATGGGATCCTGATTTGAAAGTCTTGCAGTCTTAAAACCTTCCCAATCTTTAGGAAGGCCCATGTGGCTTCTACTCATGCCTTGCAGCTCAGGTTTGTTTTGTCCTGTGAGGAGACACCCTGAGCGATCAATCTCTGTCTTATTTGTCAGGAAAGGCAAAGGAGTGTCAAAGCCCCTAGGGGTTCAGACATCTGGATGAGAATTATGCCACCCAAGTAGCCACCACCCAAGTAACCCCATCTCTGCATGCACTTTCATACTCACCCACCCACCTCCCACCCACCCACTTACCTGCTCAAACTTTCACCAAATCACCCGCCCTTTACTCACCTGCCCACTCACCCAGCCATCCACTCATTCACCCACTCACTTGTTCACCTACTACTCCTTCGCCCACTCAGTCACACAGCAATGACCCACTAAGTGTCCACTAGATGGCAGGCATTATTGCTTGTTGCTAGCTACAGATTATTGATACAGACCGTCTCTGACTCATTGTGTTTGAGACAGACCATCCAGAAGTAAACCAATAAGCACACCACGAAAGAAGGTGGCCTGGGACCCAGAGAAGCCCACTTGAGGGAGGGACAGGGAAGCACAACTAAGGATATGAAAATCAACTGTGGAAAGAACCCAGAGATGGGGGTTGCCAGCCAAGGGAAGTAACTGCAGAGATGGAGACAAGTTTGCACAACACCAGAGGACCAGGAACAAGGAGGAGACAGTGCAGAGTGACACTGTAAGGGGACCTAGTGGGATCCGTAAGAGCCAGACTGCAGATCACAGGGACTGCGGTGGGAAGTTCGGCTTTCCTCTGAATGGGACCGGAAGTTACTGAAGGTTGGTACAGGAGAGGATATGTGTGCTCTGATTGAATTCTACAAGAGACATCCAGACTCAGCCATGCCCTCAAGTCCTCTTCCTGATTCTTGGGTGGCCCTCGGTGACCCTCCTCACCATTTGCCTTCAGTATGAGTGACAGAAGTCACTGTTCTGTACCCCCCCCCACACACCATAGAAGAAGAATCCCCACCTGCCCAGCATAGGCTGAATGCATCCTTCAGATTCATGCTAAATCCTGGCTCCCCAGGTGAGGGCATTAAGGGGCAGTTCCTTTGGAAGGGTGATTGGTCATGAGGTGGAGGCTGCGGAGCTCTCTCATCCTCTTCTGACAGGACAGTAGATGGTCATCCACAGACCAAGGCTCAGGCCCTCACCAGACACTGAACCTGTCATCACTTTGACCCTGACTTTCCCAGCTTCCACAACTATGTTGTTTAAACACCCAAGTGTGGGTGTTCTCATTTTCCTTATAAGGCTCTGTGCTGTAGGGCAAAGCCAATGCCTAGCAGATGCCCAAGTGCAAGTCTTCCATCAGTCTGATCCAGCTGTGTCCCTCCAGCACAAGCCAGACGCCACTTCATGTCCGGGGGTTTCCAAAAATGTCTCTTCTCCCCAAAAGTGAAAGCAGCGACTGCCGCATGCACACTTGTTCCCCTGTGGCTACTGACGTGGGGCGGGGCAGGGTGGGGGTGGGGGAGAAAGGGGAGGCTAGCAGGGCTACAGAGAAGGGCTCAGCCTGCCTGGGCATCTCACAGAGGCCAGACTTAAGCTGAGATGGGACAAGAAAACTTGGAAAGCTACAAGAATTGACCCACAGGAAGGGGGGAAAGGGAGGACCCAGCTGCAATATTCTTGGGTCCTGTCTCATAAACTTGCTAGACCTGAGGATAGAGCTCAGGGCCTTACACATGCTAGGCAAGTGCTCTCACTTGAGCCATACCTGCAGATTTTTTATTTTATAATTTGCTTTTGTGATAGGGCCTCACTAATATGCTGAGTGGCCCTCAAATTCATGACATTCCTGCCTCTATCTCTTGAGTAGCTGGGATTACAGGTATGAACCATCACACGTGGCTCCATGTTGGACCTTCTGCTAGGCAGTGAGGCAGAGACAAGTGAACTGCAAGAAGCTCCCTGGCAAGCAGGCCAGAGGCACATCGTATCTGATGCTTCCCTTGGGCTCATTCCAGAGACACATATACATAGAGATGGGACTGGATGGCTATTTCCATAAGCAAAGCCAACAGGTAAGCAGCAGATGCATTCTAGAGTGCCAATGAGAGGAATAAACTGTAACAGTTTGAGAAAAATATCAGTTGTTGGCACTTGTACAGCACGGCACAGCATTCTTCCACTTCTTAACTCATCTTAAGCCTCTTGATGGCCGACAAGGGTGTTCCAGAAATCAGTCATGGAGAAATCACCATAGCCCTGGCTATGAAAGCAAAAGACTGATATAGTTGGACACTTACTGTTTGCAGCTTCTTTTATTTTTAATTTGGTCGATCATGGGGCTTGAACTCAGAACCTGGGAACTGTTCCTGAGCTCCTTAGCTCTAGCTAGCACTCTACCCTCTGAGCCACAGCACCACTTCTGGTTTTCTGACAGTTAATTGGAGATAAGAGTCCCACAGACTTTGTTGCCTGGGATGGCTTTGAATCGTGATCCTCAGATCTCAGCCTCTTGAGTAGCTAGGCTTACAAGCGTGAGCCAGGAGCACCCGGCATGCAGCCTCTTTTTGTTATAAGATCTCATTAATGAACTACAAATGCAAAGCATGCAGGGGAGGGACAATGGGGGTGGGAATATGGAGAAGCACGTGCACTCAAGTGGGTAAATCTTAAAACCTACAAATCTGTAATAAAATATTTCAATAGAAATGAAAGTGGGGGGGCTGGGAAGGTGGCTCAGTGGTAGAGTGCTTGCCTTGCATGCATGAGGCCCTGGGTTCGATTCCTCAGCACCACATTAGCAGAAAAAAAAAAGCCAGAAGTGGCGCTGTGGCTCAAGTGGTAGAGCACTAGCCTTGAGCTGAATTGCTGAGGGACAGCGCCCAGGCCCAGAGTTCAGGCCCATGACTGGACCCCCCCCCCCCCAAAAAAAGAAAAAGAAATGAAAGGTGGGCTTGAACAGACCTTTCATTGAAGAAGAGGTGCAGATGGGAAGTAAGGTCATCATCCATCTACAAAAATGCACCTTCAAACCCTAAGGAGACATCACTGCATACCTATGAGAATGGACACAATAAAAGATAGTGACATTATGTTATTGGTGGAGGACCTGGAACTCTCAACTTGGCTGGGGTGGAGGTGATGCCGAATGGCACAGCCACACTGGGAAATGGCTCAGCATAATCCAGTGCAGAGGCAAATACTCCTACTCAAAGATCCACATGGACTTGCATAAATGGGTCAGACATGTAACCATGACACCCCTAGAAACAACCCAAACATGCAGCAATAGACCTAAAAGAGGATAGTGTCGCATCTAAATCATGTAGCAAGAGAAAAAAATAAAGTTCAGCCACACACACATATACACAAATATTGTGGGTCTTGCTGTTATAAATGTTGACTAAAGAAGACACCAGAGAACACAAACCACACATTTTCTTAATTCATATAAAAATGCACAGAATGAGCATCAGGGTTCAAGGATCTATTCACAGATGACAGCAGAATCAGGACTGTGGTTACTGGCGGAGAAGACACAGGGCAGGGAGGGGAGGGGTGGCTCTCTGGGACTAGAGGGCAAGGTTCCCCTTTCCCCTAAGGCCGAACAGTAGTGATCATGGGCCACACCCTGTGAAGAAACCTTCTCTGGAACTTCCTGTCAGTAATCTTGGATGCAGATGCTTGGTACCAGATGACTTCTGAAGCCACCCACCAGCCTTCTAATACCAGACACTGACTCTGTGTGCTCCTCCTCCCAGCTCTGTGCTCCAAGCCTCAGTTTCCCCACCTGGAGCATGATGGCCCCATTGTTCCTAGGTCATAGGTGCAATGTTAAGGAGTCCCAGGATTTGGCTGTGCCTCCCAGATCTGTGAGTTGGATCTTGCACCCCAGAGCGCAGGGTTGAGATGTAGATCAAATGAGAGGTCATTCAATCACAAGAGTGGGTAATCATCAGACTGGATTGACACAGTTTTTTAATGTCAGTACTGGGGCTTGAACTCAAGGCCTGGGTCCCTTCAATTTTTTGTCAAGGGTAACACTCTACCACTTGAGACACAATTCCACTTCTGGCTTTTTGGTGGTTAATTAATTAGGAACAAGAATCACACAACCACCAGGCGCTGGTGGCTCACGCCTGTAATCCTAGCTGCTCAGGAGGCTGAGATCTGAATATCATGGTTCAAAGCCAGCCCAGGCAGGAAAAGTCCATGAGACATTTTTTTTTGTCGGCCATGGGGCCTGAACTCTGGGCCTGGGCACTGTCCCTCAGCTCTTCAGCTCAAGGCTAGCACTCTACCATTTGGGCCACAGCGCCATTTCCGGCTTCTTCTGCTTATGTGGTGCTGAGGTACTGACCACAGGGCCTCATGCATACAAGGCAAGCACTCTACCACTAAGCCACCTTCCCAGCCCATGAGACTTTTATCTCCGCTAAACCACACAGAAAACCAGAAGTGTTGCTGTGGCTCAAGTGGTAGAGCACTCACCTTGAGCTGAAGAGCTGAGGGACAACACCCAGGCCCAGAGTTCAAGCCCCACGACCGACCAAAATAATAAGAATAAGAATAAGAATCACACAAGCATTCCTGCCTAGGCTTGCTTTGAACTGAGATCCTCAGATCTCAGCCTCCTAAGTATTTAGGTTTAAGAATGTAAGCCAACATTCAGCTCAACACTGTTGTGGGAGTGGACTGTTCTTAGCAGAGTGGAGTTGTTACCTTTGGCTCTCAGATTTTTTGCTATTCTGCCTGAGAGCCCTCTGCAGACACTGCCATCTTGCTTTTGGCCTTCCCAGTTTCCAGAACAGTGCGCTAAACAAATACCTTTGTAACTAATTCAGCCTGTGGTTTTCTGTCAAAGGCAGAGACAAGGACTGAAACAAAAGACATTGTCCAGGCCTCTGAAGGTTATGGGGGCTGCTGGAAGTGAGGCCAAGCTGGACTGCTAAGGGCTGGCTCTATGGCCTTCCCCTGAGGGGGCCCCAGATTGCCAGCAGGTCTTGGTTCACTACCTTTCACCAGCCAATGGGCTGTGGCTGTTGGGGGGAAGGTTCCTCAGCCTATTTCCTGTTTTCATACAGGAAACAGCAAAGCCAAGCAGCAGACAAGGCAGACACTCATACACGTAACTTGCCAGAGGTTGAAACAGAGAGCCGACCTTCTCTTCCTGGACCGGTGGACCCCCACAGTGCCTGGAGACTTCAGGTCAGTCAGTGTTTGACCCAACCTCAGTCCCCCCCCTCCCCTCCCTGTCCACTGTGGTTCAGCCCCCTCCTCCTGGGGCCTCTTATCAGTACTTGGTGGGGCAGGGAAGTAGGAAGGAGTGCGTGTGGCACCCCCTAGGTAAGGTGATCTCCACAGCTTATCAGGGTAGAGCAGGTAATGGCTCCTTTATTACCCCCCTACCCCACCTGCCCTCCATAACCTCAACTCATTTTGAAATGCCAGGTACAATCTTAAGAGTCCTGGGGAATAGTTTAGAATCTGTACCAGGGCCTTGCATCATTATGGCCCCAGAAATGTGTGTAAATGCAGAGAGCAAGGCCCATACCCGACCTCTTAGCTGAACTTCCTGGGTTTTGAGAGCCAGGAAATCTGCCTGAGAGCAGCCCAGGGCACCCTATCCCACCCCACCACCTGGGAGATTCCAACACATGCGTAGGTTTGGGAGCCTCTGTCGTTGGCCAGGATTCTCAGGAGAACACACAGACATCCAGTGTGGCCCACCCTTCACTAGAAGGGGTAGTGCGGGGACGTCGGGGGTGGTGGGAATACTGTGGCTGGACACCCTAATCCTGATCCGAGGAAAGCAGATCAGAAAGCCAGGACTCTGAAAATAAAATTCAGCAGCCAAGGCTGGCCAATCTCAGCTCTCTTTCAATGAATGACTCTTGTTTAACAGCTCAAGTCCCTGCCTCCCAGGGCCAGGAGATGTGATTTCGCTGTGCTAGAAGTTAATCCCTAGTAACAGTCCTCAGCAGCCCCTCAGGAAGGTGGCCTAGGTGCCCATTCAGACTGGACATGGCATGAGCACTTGAAGGGTGGTGTGGGAGAGGGCATCTGGGAGACAAGGAGGATGGCCAAGAATGCAGAGATACAGGGGAGCTACTCTGTCCTTTGGGCCAAGTATAGACCAAAGCCAACAGCACCAATATTTGCAAGGTTTTGTCATAAAGTTTAGAAATATTTGCTACAAAGGGTGTGGGGAAGTAGGGGAACTTCAGTGTGGTTATTGCCAAAGAATGTTTATAGAGAGATAAGATTTCCTTCTCATTTCACAGATGGGAAAGCTGAGGCCTGTGATGGATGGAATGCTGGATTAAAAGCCTCATAAGGCATGTGGGGGGGGGGGGGGCAGAAAGGAAACGTATTGCCCTGTAGATGGGAATGTAAACTAGTACAGCCACTCTGGACATCAGTCTGGAGGTTCCTCAAAAACCTAAACACAGACCTTCCCTACAACCCAGCCATACTACTCCTGGGCTTCAATCCTGAGTATCATGAGCCAGGGTTATAAGGACACTTGCATACCCATGCTCATTGTCTTACTATTCACAATAGCCAAGATATGAAAACAACCCAGATGCTCCACAATAGATGAGTAGATCCAAAAAATGTGGTACCTATATGCAATGACATTTTACATAGTCATTAGAAAGAATAAAATAATGTCATTTGCAGGGAAATGGATGGAACTAGAACAGATCATGTTAAGTGAAGTAAGCCAAGCTCAGAGAGACAAATGGCACAAGTTCGCCCTGATATGCAGAAATTAGATCCAAAATACACTGGGACGTGATATACACAGTTTTAGATGCTCACACACAGTGAGACCAAAAGAAGATACTTTTAGGAGAGAAACACAAAGGCACAATGCCAGCGCCTCTTCATATTTCTATAAAATAATACACATATTGAAATGAACTCCAAGATATGGAAACGTCTCTCTTTTTTCTTTCTTTTTTTCATTTTTAGTTTTTGGTGATTCTATCTTCTTTATATATGTGTATTCAAAAAAAGTGTACATCTTCAAAAGAGTACAGAACTTGAGGCAGCGGAGCTCACTGGATACTGATGAAAATGAACTATATAACTATATATATATAACTATATAACTATATATATATATAACTATATAACAAAAGACATTGTAAAAAAGGAAATGTACTCATTACCTGACTCATGTAATTGTAGTCCCTCTGTTCATTACCTCTATAGTAACAATACAGTAAATTAATAATAAGAAAAGAAAGGAAATCAATGGACCCAAATGTAGAGTAGAAAGAAATTTACCACCAGGGAAGTCAATGATGCTCCAAGATAATATTTTGATTCTAAATAATATGTTTGAAGGAAGAAAATAGTTAATGATTATCTTTATTTTTTAAATGATTGGAATTAATGCTACCTATAATAAGAGTATGAAAGTATTACTTTAGAACATGTTCTATGTTTCAGTGGGATAGTCTCTCTGTCCAATTTTTATTTCTTTAAAATGCTCAACTGTAAAAGTATATACTGTGAGAAATTTTGTAAAAATGAAATCATCTACAGACAGAAAATGGAACTTCCCATCACTGAAACCCCACTTGGTACCAGTGCAGTTTATATCTATTTAGCAATGATTTCCTTTCCATAAACACATTCACACATGTCAGATGTATGTTATAGAAATGTGAATCATACTTGTATATCACTTTGCACTTTGATTTTTCTCTTTATGAAATATCATGGTATCCTATATCTGCTCCTTTCTGGATAAGTAGTATTGGTACCTTCTGTAACCTTCCTTGATTTTAGCTTTCTTCATTTCTCCATTTTAGTAAAATGGAGAAAATTCAACACCACTTCATGAGATAGTTGTTGCGATTCTATGTAAAATATTCTGAATGATACCTGTTGCACAGGAATGCTAGGAAACAATACAACACCATTTTGTTGTTGTGTTACATATGTATCCTACAAATAGATATGTAGTTCTTAAATATTTCCTTTAATAAATATTCTTATATTTCCTAAAAAAAAACAGGCAAAAATGTGATGGGAAGAGACAGGAAAGATAGTTATAGCCCATGACTCAACAGGGATTGCATTATATTGCAGTGTATTGGCAAAATTCAATTAATGTTTATTACATATTTTTTCACTTCATTGTAGATGTTGTACATCAATAATCTCCATGCTTGAACATTTGGGGGAAAGTATACTGAGATAGCAATTTATCTTATGAGATATACTAAAAGAAAAAGATGATCTAACAAATTAGATGGATAGAGTGTGATCAAGCAGGTATAATAAAGTTCATGGTAGAGAATTTTAAAGAGACTTCCATGGGAGCAGCAATGTGTAGCATTTCCCTTTCCACATCTCTCAGTGGGTGGACCCCAGCCAGTTCCCTAAGAGGAAACCGACCAGCTGACCTTGATTGCTGAGATCCACTTTCATTCAGGATGAGGTGTCCAGATTTTTCATTGCAGTGTCCAGTCAAAACAGCATCTCTGGGCTCTTCCACGGTCCTGAGGAAGCCAGTGTCCTGCTTACCAGACACCCGCTCATGAAATCAGAACTGGATGGGCTGAACCACGAAATCCAGCACCTTCATTATCACCCATTTCACAGATGAACCAATGGAGGCAGATTCAGAGCAGCTCCTACTGGAGACAGTGGGTCCCAGGAAATCCTAGCCATCAAAAATCCCATTAGATAAGAAAGTATAGGCTATCCAAATCTTGCTTGGGAAGTTAGCAGGATATAGGGGATCTACCTCTAGCCCTATGTCACCTTACTTGGACAGGGCTGTGGACACACTTCTCAGGTAGGGGGTAGAAAAGAGGGGCTGGGAGGTGTAAACAGCTCACCTAAGGACTCGGCAGGCATGATGGAAGGCCACATCTCCCGGCTCCTTAAGAGTCTGAGAGACAAATGAGACAATCCTAGCCAGCCAAGCCCCTGTTATTTGACTCCGTTTGCCCATCTATAAAAGGTGAGGTAGGGTCAAGGCTCTCCTTCGATCCACTGGATGCCTGGATAACACCCCAGGTTCCTTCTACTCTGCACAGAAAGTTCAAGCCTGGTGGCTAAGCCCACTGAAAAGGGCTCTCAGGTCTAGAGCCGGGGCTGCAGGGGAGCCATAGGCATGCTCAGGCAGCAGTGGCCCCGCTGTAGTCAGCAGAAGGCATGAGGTCATCACTTCTGCTACAAAGCTGTGTCCCAGGCCCTGTTCCATCAAAGCAAATCTTCCCATTTCTCTTTTCCTGATTTGTGCCATTTGTAATTCAATTCCAGCGTATAGCTTAATTTAGCCATGTATATCACAACTCTGGCTCAAAGCATCTAGCACAGGCCAGATCCTAAAAACAGGGATGACCCTACAGGGCCCAGAGTGAAGCACCCAAGCTAAGGTGACTTTCCAGCTAACAGGTACCTCCTTTACCTCTCTAGGTCACTAACAATTTCTGTGTCAACGAGGCCCTCCCTCCTCATCGCAGAGAAGTGGGAAGATTCTGGGGTAGCGCCAGCCCTTTCTCTTGGGCAGCTCTATGTCTCTGTTCCTTCATCCCACAGTGGAGGCAAAACCAATTTCCTCAAAGGTGGTGGTCAGATTCAGAGAGAGAGCATGACAGAGCAGAGTACTGTCAAAATAGCTCAGGATGTTGGGGTGTCATGTAGGAATAAAGACACCAACTTGAAAGGAACTTGGCAAAGTTTACTTCTGCAGAAGGGTGAGCCATCAGCCAAAAATTTGGCAAGCAAGCACACAGAGCAGGCGGCCAACTCCCTTTTTATCCCTAACACAGCAGGCCCCGCCCCTCTGCTCACTTTGGTTGAGCTCAGGTTCACAGTCTGCCAAAAGATGCAGCTTCATTAACAGGATGCAGCTAAAATTCAAGGAGCTTCTACCAGTATGTCTTAAAGTGCTCAGGAAAAGGATATCTGTAATTAAAATATAATTAACAAGGGCCAAGCCACCTGGCCAAAGCAGAAACCCTGCAGAAGAATTTTCTCAAGATTAAGAGAAAGCACGCAACCATTTGCATAGATGCTTTTTCTCAGAGTACACAGCCAGCATGGCGTAGCATTTGAGATAAATCCTGGTTTGTTCATTGGTTCACTCACCAGCTGCGTGACTGTGGGCTGGACTTCTTTATCTGTTGTTTGGCTGGGGGGATGATAAATTTTTGTGGGCATTGAATTAGACGTGGGGTGTAAAGACCTTGGCAAGTATGAAGTGGGAATAACAGGCTATCAGTCAATCTTTGTTTTTAGACAGACAGATACATATATTCATAGATTAGATGCATTCGTAGGAAGTAGACACTTAGATGATGGATAGAATTTTAGGTAAGTAGATAAAGAAACTGATTATAGAGATAGATAATACATGTGTATAGTGATATAAAATTGAGTACCAGGGCATTTGTCAAGACATTCTAGCACCTTTTCCCCAAGTAATCAACAAAGTCATTCCCTGGATCACTCAGAGACTCTGAGCCTCCTGGGAACCGCTGGCCAGCTGAGGACAGACCCGGGTTTGATCTGAGTCTGGGGCAGGCAGGGGAGGGTCCAGCAGAGTGGGGGATCACTGTCACTCCCCTAGCTGGACAGCAAGGAACAGGCCCACTGGGGACCTCCAGGAGCCCAAGGTGAATGGACACTCACAGTCTTCTCTTTCACCCCAGCAGCCTCCAGCATGGAGAGTCCAGAGCACCCCGAGAGCCCTGGCTGGACAGGACCTGTAACCCCGTGTACAACAAGGACCAGGCAGGAAGCACCAGCCACAGGCCCAGACCTTCTCTGTGTAGGACCTGACGGACATTTAGGTGGGTTTGAGGCTTGGGGCTCTGGAAGGGGGGCAGCAATGGAAAAATAGCTGGAGTACTTCTGTAGGTGATGCTCTGATCATCCCAAGGCCAAACCAAGACAAGGGTTTGGTGCTCATTGTTTGCCCGGGAGCTGACCCTACAAGGTACAGCACAGAACATTAATGTGGGGGAGCAGAAGACTGGGGCTCAGTCCCAGTGGAGATGCCCTGGGATGAAACACATTTCATTTTAGGCACAGGGGAACTAGGCTATATTATCCCACATTCCTATCCTCCATGGGCTGATGTGGGCTCCTGAATATGCTACTGTGGCCCTAGACAGGCCCTTGGGAGAGAGTCATAGTTGCTTCCTTGAGGGAACCAACAGGCAGCAAGTATCACAACCGTGTCAACCGGCCCAGCCAGCATCTACCATGTCAGCTACAGCGCCATCTCCTGGCACAATGTCTCCTCACAGTTGTTCTAAGTGCAGAGAAAGCAGAACGGAAAGAACATTGAGCTGACCCTCAGCACAGAGTTCAGAAATGAGAAATGCCCATGAAGAATGATTAGGAATGCCACAAAAAGGCTCCCAGCACAAGTAGGAGGCCTTCACCTAACACCACAGGGCATCTGGGGCCGGTGGAGCCACTGGACAATGGGCCCCAGACCCCTTTACCAAGCATTTGCTCAGACTCAGTGGGGAAGGATTCTAAGTTTTCTCTAGATCCTCTGGGAGCTCTGGGCTCAAGGGAGGCTTGGGTAGCGCTGCTGTGTTCCAGTTAGAACATGGGCGGACCATCTCCGTGTGTGATGCCACGTGGGGAGTGTCAGGACAGGGTCAGGGGTCCCTGCTAAAGTCCCAGGGCCCCTGCTTCAGGGAGCACAGAAGTAAACGTAGTAGGCCCTGGCCTGCGGTGAGCATGGGTTTTTCTGTCCGCAGGCTGGAACAATGCATTTCCTAACCAAGAAACGGTGGGTGGGGGATGGGCTGCGTGAGACTGGCAGGGCGAGTGGATTCAGGTCAGACTGCACACAGGGGTCCCGTCAAGGGGATCCATATTAGATCTAGGCAGGCTCAGCCACCTCCCTGCGCCCTTGCTCCAATGGACGCTGCCCGCGCAGTCTCCTTAAGGGTGCTGTCCTTCCAGATGCCCTCAGTGGCCCGAGCTCCAACTCCAGCATGACCACTCGGGAGCTGCAGGAGAGCTGGCAGAAGGAGAAGGGCCACTGGAAGCCGGTCAAGCTGCTCTTTGAGATCGCTTCAGCACGCATCGAGGAAAGAAAACTCTCGAAGATCGTGGTAAGTTGAGGCCGGGAAGTGGTGGAGGCCCTGTCACTGCCTCCTTTCGGTGAAACCGCAGTTTTCCCACCCATGAAATGGGTTGGCATACTCGTCCTCAGAATTCTCCCGGAGAAACCAAGGCTTCCTGCTGGCAGGGTGCCAGGTCCTGTGAGGCTGAGAAACACAGACACCGTTCCCACGCTAAGGGACCAGGTTCCAGCCCATGCTACACCCCCCCCCCCCCCCAGCAATTCCTTAACAGCAGATTTCCTGTAACAATCCACTTTCCTTCTTTGAACAGGATTACATTTTGTCAGTGCATAAATACACTTCAGTAAAAGCCAGTATTACAAGACATAAAGAAAAACTATTGTTAAGAGTAAAAACCTAGCTAAGTAAGATGTTACTGCAATTGTGGCTGACCACTGTGGCACCAGAAGCTCTGTGCTGGGGGCTGCTGTCTGTGCCAGACCAGAATTTCAGCCTGGGATAGAGAGATGCTGGAGTAGGCCACTCCCTTCCTCTCCGTGTCATCCAAGATAGGGCAGTAATGACCGTGGCCACTGGGTGCCAAAGGCATGCTGGGCAGAGCCTTCACGGGGCTTCAGAACACTGACCCGTTCTGCTAACATCTGGAAAATGAATTAGGTGTCATTCCTACTGTCCATTTATACAGGAGAAAACTGAGGCTCAGAGATGGTAAGTCACCTGTCTAAGACCACACAGCTTGGAACAGGACTGGAATTCTAACCCAGGCAGTGCAGCTAGGGAGCCTGAGGCTTTGATCAGTATCCTCTCCAAAGGGAACTGTGAACGTTTTTTTCTTGCCATGTAACATCATCACTAGGAGACTAAATGCCAAACCAAAAGCCAACTCCCAGGTGTTCCAACCCAAGCTTCCCAGTTAACAACACAGGAAGCCAGTTTGGGCAATACAGAGCCAAGAGGGACCCTAGGCCCGTTGCACAGGTAGGCAGATTCCTTTTCCCCTGAGATGTTTCTAGTGGTTATTCCAGGATTGACTCTTGCTGAAAACAACTGCTAGATAGCACAGCACAGGGGGAAAGACAAGGTGAACACTGTCAAAGCATGCTCCACATTACAGGCTCTGGTGCAAATGTCACAGTGAAACTTGTTATCTTGCATAAGCAAGATCTGCTAACGTAAATAAATAAGACACACCATCCATCCTCGGAAACGAGAATTTCAGCAGAGCATGATGGCACATGCTTGTAATCCCAGCACACAGGAGGTAGAGGCAGGAGGATCTCCAGTTCTAAATTAATCTAACTTGCTTACCTTAGCAAGCCCCTGGAGAGGCCCAGGGAGGAGGGAAGGAAAAGAAAGGAGGGGGAGGAGGAGGAGGTCAAAGGAGGAGGCAGGAGGAAGAGGAGAAAGGGAAGGAAGAAGGGGAGGGAGGGAAGAGAATTAGAGGAAAGAAGAGAGGGAGAAGATGGAGGGAGGGGGAAGGAAGGAAGGAAGGAAGGAAGGAAGGAAGGAAGGAAGGAAGGAAGGGGAGAAAAACTGCATGTAGGGCTAGCCCATTTAGGGGTGCGCTGTAGATTGTTCTGGTCACTATTTTCCTTTTCCTTTGCCAGGCGGGATGGAGCCCAAGGCCTCCGTCTTCCGTCCTCCGGGATGGAGCCCGGGATGGAGCCCAAGGCCTCCATCCTCCGTCCTCTGTCCTCAGGGATGGAGTCCAGGCCTCCGTCCTCCATCCTCTGTCCTCCGGGATGGAGCCCAAGGCCTCCGTCCTCTGTCCTCCGGGATGGAGTCCAAGGCCTCTGTCCTGTCCTCTGGGATGGAGCCCAAGGCCTCCGTCCTGTCCTCCGGGATGGAGCCCAAGGCCTCTGTCCTGTCCTCGAGGATGGAGCCCAAGGCCTCCCTCTTCTGTCCTCTGTCCTTCCTCAGGGATGGAGCCCAAGGCCTCCGTCTTCTGTCCTCTGTCCTCCAGGATGGAGTCCAGGCCTCCGTCCTCTGTCCTCCAGGATGGATGGAGTCCAAGGCCTCTGTCCTGTCCTCCGGGATGGAGTCCAGGCCTCCGTCCTCCGGGATGGAGTCCAAGACCTCCGTCCTCCATCCTCCGGGATGGAGCCCAAGGCCTCTGTCCTCTGTCCTCCGGGATAGAGCCCAAGGCCTGTCCTCTGTCCTCCGGGATGGAGTCCAGGCCTCCGTCCTCTGTCCTCCGGGATGGATGGAGTCCAAGGCCTCTGTCCTGTCCTCCGGGATGGAGTCCAGGCCTCCGTCCTCCGGGATGGAGTCCAAGACCTCCGTCCTCCATCCTCCGGGATGGAGCCCAAGGCCTATGTCCTCGGTCCTCTGGGATGGAGTCCAGGCCTCCGTCCTCTATCCTCCGGGATGGAGTCCAAGGTCTCTGTCCTCTGTCCTCCAGGATGGAGTCCAGGCCTCCGTCCTGTCCGCTGGGATGGAGCCCAAGGTCTCTGTCCTCTGTCCTCTGGGATGGAGCCCAAGGCTTATGTCCTCTGCCCTCCGGGGTGGAGTCCAGGCCTCCGTCCTCTGTCCTCCTGGATGGAGCCAAGGCCTCCATCCTCTGTCCTCCGGGATGGAGTCCAGGTCTCTGTCCTCCGTCCTGTCCTCCGGGATGGAGTCCAGGCCTCCGTCCTCCGTCCTCCGGGATGGAGTCCAGGCCTCCGTCCTCCGTCCTCCGGGATGGAGTCCAGGCCTCCGTCCTCCGTCCTCCGGGATGGAGTCCAAGGCCTCCGTCCTCCGTCCTCCGGGATGGAGTCCAGGCCTCCGTCCTCTGTCCTCCGGGATGGAGTCCAGGCCTCCGTCCTCCGTCCTCCGGGATGGAGTCCAAGGCCTCCGTCCTCTGTCCTCCGGCAGCTGTACCAGATCGTCGTCGTCCAGACCGGGAGCTTCGACAGCGGCCCGGCGGTGGTGGAGCGGCGCTACTCGGACTTCGAGCAGCTGCACCGGAGCCTGCGCAAGGCGTTCGCGGAGGAGATGGAGGACGTGGCGTTCCCGCGGAAGCGGCTGGCGGGCTGCCTGGCGGCGGCGGCGGTGGGCGAGCGCGCGCGCGCGCTGCGCGAGTACCTGCGGCAGGTGCACGCCCTCCGCGCCGTGCGCCGCTCCCGCGAGTTCGCCGACTTCCTCACGCGGCCCGAGCTGCGCGAGGCCTTCGGCTGCCTGCGCGCCGGCCGCTACGCGCGCGCGCTCGAGCTGCTGGGCCGCGCGCTGCCGCTGCACGAGAAGCTCACGGCGCACTGGGCCCCCGCGCGCGTGCCCGCGCTCTGCGCGCTGCTGCTGTGCCACCGCGACCTGGGCCGCCCCGCCGACGCCTTCGCGGCCGGCGAGCGCGCCCTGCGCTGCCTGCAGGCCCGGGAGAGCCACCGCTACTACGGGCCGCTGCTGGACGCCATGGTCCACCTGGCCTACGCGCTGGGCAAGGACTTCGTGTCCCTGCAGGCCCGGCTGGAGGAGAGCCGGCTGCGGAGGCCCGCGGACCGCAGCGTCACGCTCAAAGAGCTCACGGTGCGCGAGTACCTGCCCTGACCCCGCCGCCCGGCGGCCCTTTGGGGCTCCCTTTGGGGCTCCCATGGTGCCCAGGGAAGCCTCTGTTTGTGTCTTGTTTCCCTTGGGTGCCGGGCTTGTCATCCTAGCCATTCAGGGGACTGAGATCTGCAGATCATGGTTCGAAGCCAGCCTGGACAGAAAAGCCCGTGAGACGCTTATTTCCCATAAGCTACCATAAAAGCCAGAAGTGGCACCGTGGCTTACGCGATGGAGTGTTAGTCCTTGAACAGAAAAGCTTAGGGACAGAGCCTAGGCCCTGAGTTCAAGCCCCAGGACCAGCACAAAAACAAAAACAAAATCCCTACAAGCTCAGCTGCCAAGACTTTGGGAATGATATGGAAATTACCTGTTTCTGTGCCCTGCCAGAGGAGAAATTTATGTCGAGTGTCACCCATAAAGCAGCACGTCATTTTCTGGCCAGAAGGCTCTCTCCAGCGGCCCAGGCTCCTTCCTCTCCTCCTGTGGGCCTGAGGGCTGCTTGCAAATATTCCCAGCCATCCTGACGTCTATCTTTTCTCTTGTAAAGCCACCCCTCTCCCTCAGTAGGTTCAAAACTCATATTGCCCCTCCAGGTCAGCTTCTCCCAACCCTCCCCAGGATAATGTCTAGTCCAATGATCTGACCTGATTAGTGATCCAGGCTGGTTTGAGTCAATATATGGAAGGCTGGGACCCTGTGAAGACCTAAGCCATCTGGCTGAGCTTATCAAGGTGCATTAAGGGACTGTAATTGGAGAACGTTAATATGGGGAACCACCTTGTCCTGGATAGGGGTCTGGCTCAAAGGAGAGGTCAAGGTACTCATGGACCAGCATTCACCAGACTGCACCAGATGCTGTTCAACAGCGTCACCTTGTGGTAGTCACTGTAGTGTTTGCCAAGAAAGTCCTTAAGTCCCTGAATACTGGAGGAGGAAGACATTCAACTGAGCATATGAGAAATTAAAGTGCTGAATGGAAATTTTTAAGTGGTGAGTTGATTTGTAATGTTCAAGCAGATTTGATAAGTTATCAAATGTAACATGTTCTCAGTTGTAAAATGCACCAACTATTCACTTAGAAAGACAAAAATGTGTGACATGAGAGGTTAACATTAGATTCTAGAAACAAAAGAAGAAAAATCCCAGAGACCAAAGTGTTAGGTTCTCAATGTCAAGGTCAGTGTGAGCTGAGCTACTGCTGTGGTTTGAATGCCCCACCAAAACTCCCCCAACCCATCATGGAGGGTAGAGGCAGGACCTCAGCAGGTAGGTAGGTTAAATGAGACTGAGGATGCACCCGTGACTTCCTAAGAAGAGATTGACATTAACACACTTGCTGTCACCATACACAACTCTGGGACTGCAGAGTCTTCATGCAAGAAGGCCTTCATCCAGTGCAGACCTCCAGGATCTGGGCTGAATAAGCCTCCTTTCTTTACAAGTTATCCAGTCTGTGGCATGTACTCACAGCAACAGAAAAGGAACAAGGACACTGCTATGCCTGCAGTTCAATCAAACTTAGCACTGAGTGGAGGATGGGAAGGCAGCCTCTGAGAATTTGGGCTGCAAGCTAGTGTCCACTTTTATCTGGGGACTGAGAGCAAAACAGCATGACCTGAAATAATTACAGCAGAGGGGTCATGTCGAAGTGGGTTGCAGTGGAAGTGTTGTTGCCTCTGTGAGGAAATCCACAAGGATCTAGATTGGTGAAAAGGGTAAGCGCTGAAGTGCAGAGGGAAAATGTACACCGAAGCCAGTGCTGGCTAGTGGTGCACTCCTGTAATTCTAACTATTCAGGAGGCTGAGACCAAGAGGATTGTGATTTGAAGCCAGCCCAGGCAGAATAGTCCTTGAGAGTCCGTCAACAAAAGAACTACAAAAATCCAACTTGGAAGTGTGGTTAGAGCAGTAGAACACCATCAAGAGCAAGAAAGCCAAGTAAGGAGGGTAATGAAGGGATGAAAGAGGATGACTATGGATGTGACAGTTGGTTCGCCTGTTTAAAACCTGTTGGAATGTTTTAAGTAGGATGAAGAAAGTGACAGGGAGTGTGGTTGATACATTGTGTGCATGCATGGACACTCATGCATAACTGATATGTGCTAATAATAGTAAGAAGAGAAAAGGCAGAGCTGCAGAGTGGGTGCAGAGGCCCTGAATTCAAGCCCCAGGACTGGAAAACAATACATAGAGAAAAGATCTATGAGATAAAAAGGACACACAGAAGTATATAGAGGTGTTCCTATCACCCTCCCAAAGGGAAGGGCTAGCCTTCACAGACTGCAGCGGTAGTGGGCTTATTCCAGCTTCCGGACAGGGAAGCTTTGGGCCCCAGCCACTTCCTGACCATTCAAAGTGCTAGCCTTCCCGGTTCTCCAACAGCCTTAGCCGGTGGGTGGGCTGGAGTTTCTGCTGGTCACCCACACATGGTGTCTTCATCAGCGACAGTTGTCTGTGCTGGAATGGCCGCTGTGGCCGTCTTGCGTGGATGATTTATTGGCTCTGCCAGGAGACTTGTTCGTTTCTTTGGTTTCTGGAGCAAGTCTCATGGAGGAACTTTCCCCAGGGCCCAGTCACCCAGCTGGAGTACCCACTTCCTACCTGCCTAAGCCCCTCCCTCCATACCTGCATTACTTAGTCCTTGTTCCAGGAGACTTTGGGGGAGGTAACAACTAGCAGCTGGGACTGGATCCCTTCTCCTAGCTTCCCAAAGCTGGGTTCACTGAAGAGATACGGAAAAGTTGTCCTCTGGGTGGGGCCTGGGGACCAGAAGCACCATCTCCCCCACAGAAATGTGAACCCTCAGGCCCTTTTACATATGTTCAATGGGAGCCCTAAACCCAGCCCCAAGTGATTCCTATGTGTACATGTTTAAGTTCAGTGAGGCTTGACTTGATGGGACCGTGGAGAAAATCACACACACAGCCTGGGCAGGCCAGTGTCCTCCGGTCTACCCCTGCACAGCCCCTCTTCTCCACAGGTAACTCATTCCAGGCTGGAGCTCTAGGGAGCAGCCAACTCCAGGTGCCCACCTCACAGACACAGCATGAACTGGTTCTGGGCACGTGGTTCCAGAGCCTTGTGCCAATGGCCAATGAGAATTTACCCATTCCAACAAAGCAATAAAAGCTTGCCTTGATCTTGGTCAGAAAGTAGCCTGGGTTCCTCCACTTCAGCTCAAGCTGAAGTCCCAATTCTGATTTTGACACCATCTTCTTTTTACATCATTGCCACATCAAAGGACCCCAACTCTGGTGGCACTTGGGTCGGGCCCAGATAAGACTGAGCCCCATAGTACTCCCTAGAGACAGGACAAGGCACTCCACGAAACCCATGTCCAAAGGGTCTCATATCTAAAATATACTTGGAACTCAAAAAATTAAACCCCCCAACAACAAATCCTCAAAGAAACAACTGCCCAATAAATAAGTGGGCGAAAGACTTAAAGAGAAACTTCTCTGAAGAAGAAAGAAGGATGGCCAATAGACACATGAAGAAATGTTCAAGATCCCTAGCCATAAAAGAAATGCAAATCAAAACAACATTGAGATATCACCTCACCCCAGTTAGAACGGCAAAAATCAAGAACTCTAACAACAACAGATGCTGGAGGGGATGTGGACAGAAAGGAACCTTACTTCATTGTTGGTGGGAATGTAAACTTGTTCAACCACTTTGGAAAGCAGTATGGAGGTTCCTCAAAAGACTTCACATAGAACTCCCCTATGACCCAGCAATCCCACTTTTGGGCATTTACCCAAATGTATACAAACAAGACCACACTAAAGCTACCAGCACAACAATGTTTATTGCAGCATTATTTACCATAGCTAAGATATGGAACCAACCCAGATGCCCCTCAGTAGATGAATGGGTCAAGAAAATGTGGTATATATACACAATGGAATTCTATGCCTCCATCAGAAAGAATGACATTGCCCCATTTGTTAGGAAATGGAAAAACTTGGAAAAAATTACACTAAGTGAAGTAAGCCAGGCCCAAAGAAACATAGGTCCCATGGTTTCCCTTATTTGCAATATCTAGTATATGTATGAGTCAAGCAGAAAAGGTCAGATAATGTGATGTCAGGAAAATGAACCCTTAGATATGTATTTTAATGTTTTTTTCTTTCATGCATGTGTTTCTAACGCATTTATAAGATTATCTCTTTGTTGCTTTGTATGTCCCTCCCCCTGCTTTCACTATATTTGATGTCAGTATAACTTGTGGAGGAGATGGGGAAAAACCAGTTGTTTAAGGATACAGGTGGACCTGTTGCAACAATGAGAAGTACAAGTTGTCATGTCCAAAACGAGCTTTACAACGTCGGTGCGGGGGGGGGGGGGGCGGGGGGGGAAGGGGGGGAAGGAGAAGGACTGGGATTGGGGGGGAGGGGGGAGGCTGGGAAGGGATGTGAAGGGTAAACCAAAGGAGGAGGCTGCAATGCTTGGTAAGAAATGTACGCATTATCCTGCCCATGTAATTGTAACCCCTCTGTACAGTATGTTCACAAATAAAATTAAACTAAAAAAAAAAAAAAGAAACCCATGTCCAGGGGGCTACGTGCCGTCTCTGCATGGGCCATGTTCTTGCCCCATTACGTGGATTTACATGGATGCCTGAGAGGTTATGGGATGTGTCTGGGGGTCACACAACTGCCTATTGGAAAAGCAGGAAACAGCTCAGGGCTATTTGGTGCAGAGAAGAGGAGAGGAGTCATGTCCCCGGTCCTCTCACCTGGTCCCACCCTTCAAGGTCATCTCACTCACCTTTGTCTACAGAGAGGAAAGCAGAAGGGGAGGCGACTCACTCAAGGTCACAGTGAGACAGGGCCAGGGCCAGCCCTGGGGTGTCCCACATCAGGGTGCTCTCAGAGGCATGAGCCCAAGAATAATTCTGGGTCCAAGTCCCAAGACTCCCTGGGGAGCCACCCAGCCAGATCTGGCTTGGCTTCCTGACTGGAGACTTGGTTCAGGGGGACTCAGACCCCAAAATTAGCATGTCCTTGCCTCTACTTCCCACTGCTAATCCTGAGCTGGGACTACCTTTGAACAGCTAAGCCAGAACCAGTGCCACCTGCCGGCAGAGGTAGGACTCCCAATCTGTCCCAGCTGGCCTGTCCCCAATGGCTTCTCCCAGATTCCAGAGCCAGGCTGCACTGGCTCACTCCACCATGCCTGTATTTTCACTCAGTCAATGTCCCTTGCCTTTAGGGACCAACAATGCAATCAACTGTGTTGTAACCTGCCACTTGCTCCTTTCCTTTTGGCAATCTCCTTTTACGTATGCAAATTTATTTCAAAAAGAAACTTCCTCTTACTACCCCCAAGTAACAAATCAGAGTTACCTGCTGTAGTTCGATGGCAGCTGGATAAACACCAAGAAACCTACAATGTTAAGAGGCCCCAGTGGGCCTCTACCCAGACAGGCTGCTGTGGGTCCTTGGCTAATGGAAAAATTAGGGCTAGGGACAAAGAAGCAAATGCAGTGGTTGTGATTGGTAAGCTGAGGCTTCCCATGGAAAACACCATCCAGGAAATAAGTGTCTGATTCTGTGTCCAGTGCTGTCACAGACCACGTGGGTCTGACTCATGCAAACCTGTGGCTCTGTTGCCTGCTGCTTGCCTGCGACCCCCAAGCTCTAGGCTCAGCTCTGCTTGCTCTCCAGCTCTGAAATTGGGGATCTGCTTTGATTTTGGCCACCTAGCCTCAGCCTTCAATGTCTCACAGAGGTGGCATCCAGGCTCCAGTGTCTGACTTAAGTCTGACATCTGGCAAGAGGGAGGGAATGCAAAGCCTGATTCTACAGCAGATCCTTGGATGGGTGTCTCAGCCCATCTAGCTGAGAGGCGGCCAGTGAGCCCGCTCAGCTCCTTTCCCAGTCAGGGGCCATACAGGCCTGGCACTCCCCAGCCATCCACCCACTGGCTCTGTGGACACACAGACCTGTGGCACTCCTGTCCTGCCTCAGATTCTGGGAAGAGCCGAGTATGGCCTGTCTTAAGACAGATGTGTACCTGCCCTTGAGGCAGCTCATAGGGCACTCAGAGGTTGGACAGAATTGTCCCCTAACCAGAGGTCAAGGAAGGCTTCTCAGGAGGTGCCATTCAATGGAGTCACGGGTGATATAAGGGCAGCCACCAAGCTACCAAGTGGAGCTCTGCATGGGGAGTGGAATTTCCATCTCCAGTCCAGAACAGCCTCTGACCCAGGGGCTCGGGGAGTCTGCTGGCTGTGCTCGAAGGTGAACAGAGCACCTTGGCTCTTCACTGTTAGTGAATGGGGCATTGCAAAGTGAACGTGCTTTGTAGCCATGAAACACGAGACAATCCTGAATTCAGCTGGCAAGATAGCAATTTATTGCCAGAAAAACCCAGGATATTGACTAATTTCAAGCCAGATTGGATCCAAACATTGAAACTTTCTCATCCAAGTCTTTTCTCTCTCCCTTTCCCCCTTCCCTGCCCTCTTTCCCTCCCTTCTCCCTCTTCCCTCTCCCTTTTCTTTTCTCATTCTTTCAGGCAAAATGGTGTGTCTTTCTGTATTTCTGCAGTCTGACATCTACCTCTAACTGGAAATTTCTCAGTTTCTTTTTTTTTGGGGGGGGGGGTCCGGTAGTGGGGCCTGAACTCTGGGCCTGGGCGCTGTCCCTCAGCTCTTCAGCTCAAGGCTAGCGCTCTACCCCTTGAGCCACAGCACCACTTCCAGCTTTTTTCTTTATGCTTATGTGGTGCTGAGGAATAGAACCCAGGGCCTCAGGCATGCAAGGCAAGCGCTCTACCACTGAGCCATCTTCCCAGCCCCAGATTTCTCAGTTTCTAAACACTTCTTTTGACTCTTCTTAATCTGTTTAAAATTTCCTTTTTTTGGGGGGTTCATTTGTGGGGCTTAAACTCAGGGCTAGGATGCTGTCCCTGAGCTCTTTTTGCCCAAGTCTAGTGCTCTACCACTTTGAGTCACAGCTCCGCTTCTGGTTTTTAGGTGGTTAATTGGAGATAAGAGTCTCATGGACTTTCCTGCCCAGGCTGTCTTTGAACCATGATCCTCAGATCTCAACCTTCTGAGTAGCTAGGATTATGGGTGTGAGCCACCAGTGCTCAGCTTAAATTTTACTTTTTTCTTTCATATTTTTATTGTCATTAAGTGATTACATAAATTTCACAGTATTGTGGGATAGTGATACTTAGAGTCACAAACACATTCTAACCTTCATGAGGCAAATTGTCATTATCATGGTCTATAAAGTTTGTGAATTCTATGAGCTTTGACAATACAGCTATTTCTTCCACACCGGGGGATATGTACATTTCTTCCCATTTGCTTAGTGGTATTTTTTGTGTGTGTGCCAGTCTTGGGGCTTGAACTCAGGGCCTGGGCACTGTCCCTGAGCTTCTTTTGCTCAAGGCTAGCACTCTACCACTTGAGCCACAGTGCTATTTCTGGCCTTTTCTGTGGTACTGAGGAATGGAACCCAGGGCTTCAGGCATGCTAGGTAAGCACTCTGCCACTAAGCCACATTACCAGACAGAAATTTAACTTTGAAATTGACCAGAGAAATATGTATTTAGGAATCATCTACACTTCCATGCTTTTTCTATTACTAATTTCTCTGTCTCTGAGCCTTCCACAACCCTGACATTTAAACTATTTTTGTTTCAACTCTGTTCCTTTGAGCAGGTAGAGAGAGGAGGGACCTTGTGGCCCATCCAGCCATTCACAGGGCGGCCGGCAGAGGGTGCTGCCGCCTGGCGGCTCGGCGCAATCCTGACCGTGGAGAACCGGAGAGACTTCGCCAAGCGGATGGAAGCGGGGCGGGAAGGGCGTCGCTGGGACGGCGCTGGCGCAGGGCTGCCTCCGTCTCTCTCTTCGTGGGGGCTGGACGCATCCCCCTTGGGATGCTTTCTGTCCTGTTCGCTTCCTGCACCCCAGGGGCCCGCCTGCAAGGGGACCCCCCCCACCCTGCCAGATTCCTCGCGGGAGCTGCCTTTCCTAATGGGGAGCGGAGGGGCCCAGTAGAGGCTCCTCCCTACACCCATCTAGGACCTGGGGGGGGGGGGGCAGATCTGGGCTGCAGGAGGGGGAGAGCGCACACAGGGAAGCCACCCGCGCCCCCCCCCCTCCCCGTTTTGTTTCGGTCGTGGGGCTTGAACTCAAGTCCTGTCCCTGAGCTTTTTGCTCGGGGTGAGCATGCTATCACTTGGAGCCACAGAGCCACTTCCGGTTTCCTGGTGGTTAATTGGAGTCTCATGGACTTTGCTGCCTAGGCTGGCTTGGAACGGCGATCCTTAGGTCTCAGCCTCCTAAGTAGCTAGGATTACAGGCATGAGCCACCCGTGTCCAGAATTTATGCTTCTTACCAGGAGATGCCCAGGCCCAGTCCAGAATGAATGGCTCAATGGAAGGAAGGGGAAGAAAGAGGAATAACCTTGTTTGTTGTTACAGCCCAACTGGGTACTGGCGCTTGGATAAACTTGGTGCCATCTTCTAAGACTCAACATAAAGGGACCTCCACTTGCTGGGAGAGAGCACCCTGATCCAGGAGAGCGAGCTGATCCCACCTCAGGACCAGAGTGTGCCCACCTGGGGTCAATCCAGGTACTCATCCACAATAAAGTGGCATGCTCACCTCCAGGACATTCCACAGCTCAGAAGCACAAGGAAGTGTAATTTCACAGGCTGAGTAAAAGAAGCCAGGCACACAAGACTTTGGTTCCATTGCCTGAAGGTCAAGAACAGGCAAAGGCCATGACAGTGTTAAAGAATCTTGATTTAAATGGTGAACTTCCATAGAGGTGTGAGGGTTCCCCAGAGAAACAGAGCCACCAGGAAATAGATAGACTAACAGATGACAGATAGATTTAGATAGACGATAGATAGACAACAGATAGATAGACAACAGATAGATAATAGATGATAGACTAGATAATAGATGCATGATAGACAATATATAGATGACAAATGACAGATGATAGACATCCACAAAGAGATGCATTAGAAAGTTTTGGCTCATGGAGGCTGAGAAGTCAGACAATGTTGTCTGCCTGCTGGAGATCTGGCAGCCAGAGGTGGAGGCTGAGGTGTAGGAACCAGGAACTAAAGGTTGATCTACTGTTCCTCCACTCTGAAAGAATTGGGGCCCTCTGTTGTACCTGGTCTGCCAACAGCAATGCTGATCTCTTCCAGAGCCACCCTCACAGATAGGCAGGCATCCTGTGTCTTGGGAGAACTGATGTAAGATTAACTACCACACACTTAAAAGTTAAAAATAAACAAGCAAAGAAAAAAATGACCATGTTTGAACGAAAGTCCAGATAGTAGTTGCTGCTGTGTGCTAGCAGCTCACAACTGCTATCCTAACTACTCTAGAGGCTGAGGTCTAGAAAATTGTGGTTTGAGGCTAGCTAGAACAGAAAAAAAAACCCCACCCAGACTCTGTCTGTCAAATAATCAGCAAAAATCAGAGCTAGAGTTGTGGCTCAAGAGGTAGAGTGCCAGTCTAGCGAGGTGAGCAAGTACAAGGACCTGAGTTCAAACACCTGTACCAGAAAAAAATAATTCCAGACAGTAGTAGTAGTCACCACTTCCCAGAGGCAAGGATGTTTCCTTGCAGAGGGAGCTTGGGGTTCTGGCTTTCAATCTTGAGGGGTGTTTATAGGAATAGTTACTTGGTTATTGTTGGGTAAGATGTACATTTATATTTTATGCACTCTTCTCTGTATGTTGCATTTCACAATGAAAATATTGTATATTAAGTTATGTATAATAAGGTTACAAATAGATGCAGTGAATATGAATTCTGTATTCATTAGGCCTTGCTATGATTTGAATTAGTGCCCCACAAAGGCCCATGTGATATAAAAGGGCACTATTGGAAGGTGGTACCTTTAAGAGGTGGAGCCTAGTGGAAGAAAGTGATGTGTTCCTCTTCCCTTCTTTTGCAACACAGCTGTTTTGCACCGTTTCCAAACTGCAGGCAGAGTAGGGAGGTCCTCATTCATTTCCCATCCCCAAGCCCCACTGTCCTGCACACCTGCTTTGGCCAGTAGGCTGTGACGGAGGGGATGGTGTGCTGGCTGCAAGCTTTGGCCTCAAGAGACCTTGTATATTCCCCTCCTGATCTTGAACTTGTGCCACTGTGGTGAGATCCTGCCAGAGTATCTTGCTGGATTGCCAGGATAGGATAGCACAAGGAACTGAGCCAGAGGCAACTGTTTACAGCAGCTTAGTCAACTTAGCTATGTGATTTGTGAGTGTAAATTGTGAATGATTATTGTTCAAAGCCATCAACCAGGAGCTGTTTGTTATGTAAAAGTAGCTGACTGCTACACTGTCCATAAATAGCAGTGAGGTCTTGAGGCCTTGTTGGGAAGTAATCGATATTTGGGATTCGGCCAAAAACATCACATCCATGGACAGTAACAGGTGTGGCTAACAGAGGCCAGGTCTCAGGAATCAAGGGGCAGAGCAGAAGCTTGGCCTTAGCTTCTAAGCAGGCTGAGTGGAAGAGGATGGCATAGTCATTCAGACTCAGACTCAGGACATAGGGGTTGCAGGGGTGGGGATGGGAGGTGTGTGGGGGAGACCACACCGAGAAACTCCACTGTACATTTCAGACTTTTCTTTTAAATCCCGGAGCCTGTTCTTCAAATGAAATCAGATACGTAATTCCAGGATTTCCCATAGAACTTCATGTGGGAGCAGCCGGAGTGGTCCCATCCTCTCAATCTGAAAAGAACGAAAAGCCTCAGGCTCACAGCAGGCATGGGAGCAGAGCCAAGACTTGAACTCAGGTCTCCTGCTCCCTGCTCCTGAGCTTGTGCTGTTTCAAAGGCACAGGAACAAGACAAAATGCTTTCTAAAAGTGAAGAGAACTGTTTTTTTTTTTGGGTCCGGTCGTGGGGACCTGAACTCTGGGCCTGGGCGCTGTCCCTCAGCTCTTCAGCTCAAGGCTAGCGCTCTACCACTTGAGCCACAGCTCCACTTCCGGCTTTTTCTTTTTTCTTATGTGGTGCTGAGGAATCGAACCCAGGGCCTCAGTCATGCAAGGCAAGCCCTCTACCACTGAGCCACCTTCCCAGCCCCTGGTTTATTTTTTTTAATCATAAAAAAATGGTGATACTTTGCTCTCATCTGGTAACCATTTTCAACCAGGCCGGAGGCTCTGGAGGCTACAAGGGTGAAGTACAGATGTGGAGGCCCTGCACCTGCTGAGGTGAGGGAAGAGTATGCTCCCGGCCTCTCTCTCTCTCCAGCTTCTGGTAGCTTCCAGCAATCTCTGGCATTCCTTGGCTTGTGGCTGCATCGTTCTGCCCTCTGCCCTCTTTTCAAGGCCCACTTTTTGTGTCTGGGGCCAGGTTTCCCACATCTTTGGAGGACACAAGTTGCTGGATTGGAGCCCACTGCTTACCAGTGTGACCTCATTCCAAAGCTCCACATCCCAGAGACTTACGTCCAAATAAACCACGTTCACAGGTACTGAGGCTGGGGCTTGAGCCATCCCCAGCGTACAACCACAGTGGACCTAAAGGAATTGGGCTCAGCTGTATAAGGCACCTGCCTGGGATTTTGTCCACTAAATGATATTCCAAGGACTGAAGCAGATGGTCATTTGTCCAGCCTTATCTACCATTGTGGATAGTCACAGTGTTCTCAGCCAATCCCAAGAGGTCTGCAGCCCCTGCCTGGGCCAACTTTCCTATCTCCTCCCCCCTGACTGAGCCCTTCTCCTCTCCCCTCACAGGTGGTGACTGGAGCTTGGTCTTCCTTTGTAGCACCTAGAATCCACCCGCCAACCCTTCAGCTCCATGCACGCATGGCCTTGTCCAGACCCAGATGACCCTCCAGCATTCTTTGTCCCCTCACCACCCAGACGCTCACTGCAGACACTGAGGCAGACAGCCAGGAGGCCTCCCCACCCAGTCCCCACCCTGGAAAAGTGGACTTTGTCCCTCCCTCCCTCCCCCCCTCTCCTCCTTCTTCTTTCCCTTTCTCCCTCAACCCCCACTCTTTCCCTCTATCCCATCTTTCCTGATTAGGGAATGGGTCAGGATCTTGAGTGTGCCAGGCAAGAATTCTACCCCTGAGCTTCACCCCAGCCCTCCAATCTCTGGGGTTTTTTGTTCCTGTTGTTTTGATTTGGTTAGTTGGTTTTAGTTTTCATCGGTACTGGGAGGCGAACTCAGGGCCTTGTGCGTTCTAGACTACTTGAGCCACCCCTCCGGCCCCCCACCTCTTTTTTTTTTTTTTTTTTTTGCTTTATTTTTTTCAGGTAGAGTCCCAAGTTTTTCCCCCAGGGGCCATTCTTGGAGCATAACCTCCTGTGTATCATAGGCCTGAGTCACCATGCCTGATTATTTTGTTGAGGTGGGATGCCTCCCAGAAACACTTTGTCCTTGAACCATGATCCTCCCAATCTCTGCCTCCTGAGTCTCTGGGATTACAGATGAGCACCACCTCACTCTGCCTGTCTCTGTTTTTAGTGAGAGGGCTCTGGACTCTTCTTGACGCTCTCTGAGCAGCAGTTCCCCAGAATGGAGGAGTATTGCTTCTCGCTGTTTCCTGGCCACTTTTGTTGCCATGGTGGTGTGGTCTCTTCATTCATGGGGGGAGGGGCGGGCAAGAGTTTCTTTGTGGACACTTAGCCATCTTTGTAAAGCATAGCCAGGTGGATGGAGGCCAGACTGAAACTGTGAAGGGAGTCCGCTGGGAAGGAAGGTATGTTCTCCAGATCTAGACCTGCCACAGAAGGCACTGGGGCTCTGAGAGAGGGGAACAGGCCTGGGACTCATACATAGGTTTGTGGAACCTCAGACCTTTGACCCTCAGCCCCAGTGTGGTCTCCCCTCTGACCACCCAGCCTTAGCACACGGCGATTCCTGACGATCAAAGGGATTGTTGTCCTTCTAGAAAGAGTTTCCACCAAGACCCTGCCCGTCCCCTCAGGTCCTTGGTCTATTTATATTCCGGTGCTGCTGTCAAAGGCCTGGCAGTGCTTGACAACGCTCAGACAAGAAAATCTGGTGCTGGAAACCATGTTTCTGCTCTGAGCCTGCCAGCGACTGCCTTCGCCACTGCTGCTTTAGCAAATCTTCACAGGGCGTACTTTAAATACTCTTTCTCCTTTTGCTATGATCAAAGGAAGAGCTTGTTCCCCTGATAGGTGACAAAAGATGGCAGAGACTAATGAGAGCGTTAGGGGGCCGCCCACTTCCCTTCCCTGAGAGAAGGTAGGGCATCGGCTGGGATCTGGAAGACACATGTGAGAGATACAGGCGGAGGCCCCCAGGTAGGCACAGAGAACAGGCCCTCCGCCTTGCAGGCTGATAATTTTGTACCAATCGCTGGCCATCTTCAGGCCTGCATTTTCTCTTCTCCTGGATAGAACTTTGGATAGACTCCTACCCCAATTCTGAGACTGTATACCTAGGTCAGACCCGGCCCATAGGGATCTCTGTGGCCATCATGACTGATATTGAGGTGGGCATATGAACCAATCAGCATCCAAGAAAAACAATCTTGGGGCTCTTTTACACAGACAGAGAACATTTGATCTTGATTGTGGTGATGGAAGCCTAGAGCTTCCAGAAGCCTACAAAAAACTAAGAAAATGGTGCCCAAATTGGAGTGAGACAGTGTGTTATCATTTTTTTTTTTTTTTTTTTGGTCAGTCATGAGGCTTGAACTCTGGGCCTAGGTGCTGTCCCTCAGTTCTTCAGCTCAAGGCGAGCGCTCTATCACTTGAGCCACTTTCGGTTTTCTGAGTGGTTATTAGAGATAAGAGTCTCATGGAGTTTCCTACCTGGACTGGCTTTGAACCGCAATCCTCAGGTCTCAGCCTCCTGAGTAGCTAGGATTACAGGCGTGAGGCATGGATGCCTGGCTTATGATTCATTTTTAAGCTCCTAAATCAAGCCATACCTGAATGTGGTTCAGTAATCTGTTTACTATATAGACCTTCCTCAGAGATGTACAGGGTGGAGATTAGAGTCCTCAAAAGCAGGGGAAGAGCAGGACACGGAGGATGGGCACCAATGCCAGGGCAAGTCTCATGGAGGAACTGGTTTTCCAAGAACTGGGGCCTGTGAGGCCTCAGAGCAGTGGTTCTAAGCGCTGGGCCAGCACATCACCCCAAATGGGATCTCCCACCCCACCACCTCAGACCTTGGGCTTTCCCATGTGCCTGGGTAGCTCCATTGCCCAGGAAGGAGGACAGCACTGAGCAACACAGGCTCTGGTAAAAGGTGCAGTTTTCCTTATTGAGAACCGATGTGGAAGAGTTGATGAAGCAAAGCATGGAAGTGCCTCCACCTGGATTCTCCTGAGGAGCCTTGTCTACCAAGGAGACCCCCACGCAGAAACCTCACAGCCATGTGGAGAGAAGAGAGGCCCCAGGGGGAGTGACCAGGAGGCCTCGAGCCTGGCGGGCTTCCATCTGTGCCTGGTCTTAGCCAAGAGAGGCCAAGTCACCTATACCAGAATGTGGCACTGAGCAGAGCTCAGAGCATCATGGGCCTCTCTCTTTTTTTTTCTATGCAGTGGCTCACCAAATCAGGCTGCTTCTCTCCTGCAGTTTTTCCGTCCCAACACAGGTGAGGGAGCGCCCGGCAAAGGAGACAAAAGACAAATCAATTCTTATTTTCCTTCTGCCTCCATCCCTGTACTCTCTACACAGCTTTATCATTAAATACCAGGTAGACCAGAATCCCAGACCATCTGCAGATCAGGAGTCTCTGAAGGCTATGACAGTTGCTTCTTACTGGATTGGCTCCAGATTCACAACCTCTGACATGTGAGTCTAGGTTAACATTTGCCTAAGTGATTTGCAGAAAGAGTGAAGACCGTTTTTGCTGAAAATGCCGAGTCTTTGCTGGAGCCGGTAGAGGTACCTGATGGGTGAGGAGGATGGTCAAGAGGCTATGTCTTTCTGTGCCCTTCGCCGCCTCCACCTTCAAGCTAGACATGCTTAGCTCTGCACAAGGGCTCGCTGACCATTTGAGAAAGGGCAAACTTGGACTATTGCCTAGTGGGGGTAGATAGGTGATGCTTCTGCCAGCCTTGTGTTTTCTGGGCAGCTCAACACCTACAGGCCTTCAACTATATCCTAAAGGCCCAGACCAAACCACAGGGCCCAGGTGTTTAGCAAGTCATGACACCAACAACAGGAGAGACTCAACTGTTCTTGGACTAAGTCACTGCCCATATCCCTCCAAGGCCAAGGCCAAGGTACTTCCTCATGAGACCGTGCCTGTGACCTGATAGGCAATTACCCTACGTTAGCCAGCCCCTCCCTGCAAGCAAACACCTAGGAAGCGCCTACTACTTCCTTCCTGTTGTCCAGTGAGCAGCCTGGCTCCCTTCCATCATTGCTGTGTCCCATCAGCCATCTCAGGCTAAACTCCCCACGAGAAGAGTCTCGCCCGTCTCGTTTCTGATATGCTGCTTGGCTACATTCTGCTGATTCCTTCCCTCTGGTGTCACAGAGGCCAAGAGTTGGAAGGTTCAGGCTAGCTCTTAGGCACCTCCGCATTGCTGGTGGCCCACAGGCCGGAGGCTCTGTGAGGAGGGGGCTGGGAGCACTGGGGATCATGGGAACTGTGGGAGATCAGAAGAAACATTCCCAACCTACCTGCTGCACATTGCCTGCTCTTCAACCTCCCATGGGAACCTCCCACCCCCACCACACTCCTGGGGAGGATAAGCTCCAAGCAGGTGCGGTGCTCGGCCCTGGGTCCCCCATCCCCTAGAGAGGCAGGTGCAGCAAGGCTGCCCTTGAATTTCCAAGTGTCTGTGAGTAGAGGGGGCTCAGAACAAAGCCTCCCTGGCGTAGCCAGGATAAACTGGGTCTGGCCTTAGCCCCCTGAAGACAACTTGAGCCAGCCTAGCCTGATCCCCAAAGCATCTCCAGAACTGGCTCCTGGTTCAAGCGGAGTCAGCTCGAAGCCTCTCATCCCTCCCTGCCCTCTGTCCACACACAGATGTGGTGGAAGAGCACACCACGGGCTCCCACTGCCACCACGAGACACCGGACCCCACGTCAACACCCAGGAGGCTGCGTGCTTCTTATCTGAAGATGAAAGCATCGGCGAAAAGCGTCATCTCCGAAGGACGTCGTTAAAGGAAGAGTAGATCAGCAAGTGGCGTCTTTCATCGTGACAGCAGTCCCTCGCCACACTCTCATTAGGGCTCTAAGGAACATCTGGGCCCAGTCTATTATACTGTGCTCACAATGACATTGTGTTTGACGCTGGCCTCCAAGCCCACACCACACTAAACTTCTAACTAGACAATGAATGCCTATTAATTATAGTTTTCAAATCAGCACACACGATCCTTCATTAGTGTAATTGCCTCTTCTACTTTATCAGGAAATTGTATTTTCTCTGTGCGTGACCCTGCGTGGGGAAGCTGCCATGTGACCCTTGGCACGCTGTGTAAAGACTGTCTCTAGCTACTCGCACAACCCTCCACCTCACCAGGGCCCTGCCCCACCTAGAAGGCATCTAGAGAGTTCCACAGGGCTGACGGGAGAGGCATGAGCTGGAGGTGTGATGGGCTATGGGGTGAGTGGTGCCTTCTTCTAACCAAGTTGACTTGGTCCCAAACCAACTGGAACCAGATTTAGGTGTCAGCATGCTTTGGATGAATTCAGTCGGTCCTGGGTGCTGGATGAGCTAAGTCAGTACTATGAACTCAAGAAATTCCATTAGTCTTGTGTCCTGGATAAGCTAAGTCAGTGCTACAAACTTGAGGCACTCAGTCAGTCCTGTGAACTGGATGAACTAAGAGTGCCGTGAACTGGATGAGCTCAGTCAGTACTGTGCTGCCTGAGCTGTCAGTGCTGTCACAGTGCCATTTCAGGGGGCAGAGCTGCTTCCTTAGCCCCTCACCAGAGGCTCCAAAGCCCATGTGCTCACTCTCAGAGGCATCTTGCAGGAGGAGCAGGGGAAGCCTGGTGCCCAGCGGGCCAGTGTGGCTGGGGTGTGCAGGGGGCCTCAGCGTGGTGCCTACCCTGGGTGCCAGGGTCAACCAGGGCTCCCTGGAAGAGCTGGGTTTGAAGACAGGCATCACTGAACCCAGAGCTCTGGGTGCTAGAGACCCCCCCTACACACACACACACACACACACACACACACACACAATGCACACACACACACACACACACACACACACACACACGTCCTTACTCCAGCAGTCTTCTGGCCTATCTCCATGTCTTCTCCAGCTTAGCTGGAAGTAAGGGGCACCTGCATGCCCAGAAGCACCCTGAGATGTGGCTGGGAGCAGCAGGCGCATGCTCTGGACTCGCGTCCTCCATGTGCATCCAGTACTTTGTCCTTGTCCCAGAGGATCATTGCTCCTGCGGTGACCTCAGCAGCACATGCCGCTGTTGGCTTGTCCCACCAAGGTTTGAGGCTCTCCACTCCCTCACCCCTGCCTGGTGACACTCAAGCAACGCCTCAGGCCTCAGGCCCTTGGGTCAGTTGCACCTAGAGGAATGTAGGCTAAGACCGGGGGGTGGGGAGGTTGTTGGGGGAATGGCAAGAACCAACAAGGGTGGGGAGGGAGCAGTGTGTCCTCCACTGTCCCAGGACCATCCTGACCCGCAATGCCACAGGGAAGAGGAAAGATGGAATGAGGAGAGATGAGGTAGGAAATCAGGCTAGTCTCCAGGGGCAGGGCTGGGCCTTGTCCAGAGGGTCATGGATGATCTACAGCAGGAAGTTCAGCTGGCAGGTGTGTTATCCACAGGGGGACCAGAAGGAGGAGGAAGGCTGCAGGAAGTGATCCCTGGGCTGGGAGCGCAGGGAGGGCTCTGTCGGGGAGCAGCAGCCAGGATGGAGGGGCTGGCATGCACTCTAGGAAGGAGGAGGGAATGGCCTTGGTAGCTGGGGCAGAGATGTGGAAGAAGGAAGAGTAGAGGAGGTATCCAAGTGCTGATCCAGGCTGCTGGCTGGATTGTCTCTCTGCTGCCCTGGGAATGAGTTATGGGGTATGATGGTGAGGTTGGTTGATCATGCCACGGGAATTGCCTAGAACGGAGGCCATGGAGCAGATGAGACTCCAGGAACTAAGTCTATGGAAAAGGCCAAGGGTAGCAGCTAACACCACCTGTTTTATACTTTGAAGGAATGATCAATTCACAGAAAGTTACAAAGGTATCAAAGAGAAGTCCCAGGTACTCACACATGGCACCATTAAGCAAGGCCCTCTGGTCTACAAGGGGCCCTGAGGCTGGAGAGGGTGACGTCAGATACACAATTTCACTTATATTTGACATGGTTGCAAATTAATGTGGTTCAAACAAGTGAGAACTTTTCTTCCTCCTTTATGTAATGCTGTACACAGAGCCTCCACACTAGAATAGAGAACTTGGTCCTCTCAGGCCCCAGAGACCTCATCATCTCTGGTGTATTGTCATGATCTGGTATATCCTCATGATTCAAAGTTGTGGCTAGAATTCCAACCATCACATCTGCTCTCCATGAAGCAGAATAGAAGAAGAGACAGAGAAGAAAAAAAGAGGATAGGTGTAAATAAGCCATCTTGCAGGAAGAGTCTCAGGAGCTAAGGCACGATCCATGAATGTAGTCATAAAATTTAGTTGGAATTGTCCGAGAAGTTTTCTGTATTTTTAAACTCAAATCCAAAGGTCTATTTATTACCAAGGAAAAGGCAGAGAATGAATACAGGGCACACAGCCTGCTATGCAGCGAGTACCAGGACAGAGGGATCTCTGAGAGGGAGAGTATACAGAGAATCAGTCAAGACGGATGGAGGTGTGGCTCAGCAGTAGAGCTCTGCCTAGCGAGTTCAAAGCCCTGAGTTCAACTCCCACTACTGTCAAACCAAAACACAATCAAGAAATCCCCAAATCTAGCCTATTGAACTACTCCCTGGATCTAGGGACAAGACAGTCAATGGCAACTCAGCAGATAAAAGGACAGGTGGGCGGGAGGTTGGACATGAGGGTGCTAGACCCAGTGCTAACCGTGACAGGAGGGGGGAAGGAAGCAAGGCAAGGATTGTGGAGCGGATGATGGGAAGACAGTGGAAGAATGGAGAGGGGTATGAGGGGGAAGAGGAAGACGGCAATTTGTGGCTTCATAGGTGAGTCCACCATAGGGCTCAGAAGTGAGCAGCACGGAAGGGAGAAAAAGGAAGTCTGTGTGGGGGCAGAGCAGATGTCACAGAACTGGGAACTGGGGCTCAGGCAGGTGTGGAAGCTCCCTGGGCTCTGGCAGGGTGTGAGGAGGGCAGAGCTCTCCCAGGGACCTCGCGGGCCCTCACCGCGTCCCAGGATCCTCTTATCACTGCAACACCTGCCTTAAACCTGGGCTTCCTGGGTCCTTACCGAGTTCCAGGGGACGTCCAGCCCCCTCATCTAGCCCTTGGAAGTCCTCACCAGCCTGCTGCACCGGTAAGGATAATCTCAGATCTGAGCAGCAATGGCTGGACCTCCAGTCGCAGACATGGACCTCTGGTGTGGGCTGGTTCAGCAGACTCAAAGGTGTCTAGCTGCAAGTTCTCCTTCTGTCTACTTTCCCACTCACCTTCAAATCTTTTCTGGGATCTTGATCCAAGGAAAGCCAAAAAAACTGAGCCTGGGTGGGGGTGGGGGCAGAGGGAGCACCAAGTACTGCCTGAGTGCTACCCCAGTGCTGCCCCCCCCCCCTGCCCCCCAGGACCTATGCTCTGGAGGCCTAAGGCTGCTAGCAAGATGGCTCCTACCACAACCTCATCTTGGGCCGCAGTAGACTTCCCTTCAATTGCCATTGGCTGGAATAGGGTCACGTGACCTTTTCTGGCCCAATTGCTGGCAAAGGTGGTGGCTTTGCCAAGGCTGGCTTCGATGAATGATTTATAGGCAGAAAAGATAAGAACACACTCTCACATCATTTCCGCCCATGGATAAAAGAAATGGGGGGAGCATCAGCAGGCTGAGCATGCCAAACAGCTCAGTTTGCCCTCTCATTCGTTCTTCATGTATCCGTTCATTCAATACGTGTATACTGAGTGGTTACGACAGTCCTGATCTCAAGGCCTCAGGGCTGTTTGGGGGGATGAGATGCGGGTAGCACAAGGGTATGGGGGACATGGGCAAGGCCCTAAGCGGGCTGCTGTGTCCTCTGGATGTTTCCCCCTCCTCCAGTCAGGATCAAGCTTGTCTCATAAAGCCCCTCTCCTCCAGGGTGCCTTCCCCGATTTTCCCACACCTTGGGGACAGGCGCCCACACAGCCTGGGCTGACTGCCGTGCCCTATGTCCCCATTATGGCCCCCAGAGACAGGACGCCGTGTCCCTGGAGCTGACCTCTGCCTGGGCGGAAGGCTGGCCCTGGTTCCATCCGCACACACAAGCCCAACAGCTTCCCCCTCCTTCTAGGTCTCTCCCATCAATTTCTTATTTCATAAAAATCAATTTCTGTCCTGTTTTCGCTGTATACATAAAAGACTGGCATCAATTAGCCTTCGTTCTCTCCCTCCACCCCTCCTCTTTCCTCCTGTCTTTTTTGGAAACCTCTTTGTAGGGAAAAATCTCATATTTCAGCAATTTGCATTATCCACACACTCAGCTTTGAAGTTCTAAGTTATGGTAAGAAAAGGACCCACTTATCTGCCCATAAAAAATGTTCAAAGCTTATAAATTCCCTGAAACAGATGTACATTATCATTGGATTTGCCTTCCTTTTTGCTTGAGCATGCCTAATAGAGTCTCAGCCACCCCCCTGGCCCCTTCCACCGCCCAGTCAGCAGCTCCTCTCCACAGAAGCCCGCTCCCCACTGGGCCAGGCCGACTTCAAAGGTCCTGGGCTGTCTGTGAGAAGCCAAGCACAAAGTGGGAACATAGGGGCCTTTTAAATCCCCCACATTTAAGTCGATAGTGGCCTCCTTCTTGGGCCCCCTTGCCTGGCAGAGGAACACAAGTCGGCCCTTCCTTTCCTGACTCAAGAGGACCAGGAGCAGAAGAGGCCTTGTCTTCCCCCCCCCCCCCCCATGTCTGTCTGTTTCTCTCTCTTCTTCCTCCACTTAAAAAATGCTATCTGACAGCAGGGACTCTAGTACTGATGGGTGAGAATGTGGGAAAACGGGACAGGAGCCCTCCATGGAGGTGGGGTCTCAGTGTACCCTGTCCACTGAATCACCCTAGTACCCTACAATGTGTGTGTGTGTGGGGGGGGGGGTCTCTTCAGGATGCTGCTTCCAATCCCCTCTCTACACAGTGGCCAGGATCACATCCTACCCCTGCTTCCCACCCAGTATTTTGGTGAGTTTCTCTCAGGGTAATGAGCACGTTATCCACCATAACCCCCAGACCGTGGCTATCCCAGGCTATCCCGTGGCTATCACCAGCCTCTATATTTATCCAGTGGTTCATTCTCTCTCCTACCTCAGGGCCTTTGTACAAGCTGTCCTCATTAGCTTTCCACCTAAGGAACCCCTCCACAAACTTAGGCTTTTGGTCTATTAAAGGATTGCTGGTAAAGATTGTTTCACAGTCTGTTGGCTATCTTCTATATCCTTTGTTGTGCAGAAACTTTATTTTGATGTAATTCCATCTGACAAGTTTCTTTCCTATTTGCTGTGCCTCTGGGACTCTTTCAAAAAGTTCCTTCCTATGCATATAAGTTCTAATGTTTCTCCTACTCCATTTCACAATCATTTCAAATGTTCAGTTCTGACACAACAACATAGCTTTTATATGACAGTTAACTCCCTACTAGACTACAGGCTCCAAGAAAGTAAAGTTGTGTGATATGCATTTTTTTTCAGTTTGGAGTATAATTGTTAGCATGTAGTAGCTGATCACTAAAGACTGGAAAGCATGGAGGATGGAGATAATTATTGGATGGGTGTGGTCAAGGGAAAGGCCTGCTGTGCCCTAGCAGGTTCCAGTCCAAGTGGTGAGGGAAAAATCTGACTCATTCTTTGCTCTACCTAAATCTTGTCCCAAAGTTCAATTCTGGTGGTGGCTTCTTGCAGGAAGAGAGAGAGAGAGAGAGAGAGAGAGAGAGAGAGAGAGAGAGAGAGGTCATACCCAGAGTTTGACATGCTATACTAAACTGCACAGCAAGACAGTAGGGGGCCCAGTGGTCAAGACTTCTCTAGAAGGAAGGAAGCTGGTTGCTGGTGGCTCACGAATGCAATCCTAGCTATTCATGATCCTGACATCTGAGGATCCCAGCCTGAAGCCAGCCTGGGAAGAGAGAAGTCCACAAGACTCATCTCCAATTAACCAGCAAAAAGCTGTTAGTGGACTTGTGGCTCAAATAGTAGAGTGGCAGCCTGGAGCAAAAGAGCCAAGCAAGAGTGAGAGACCCAGAGCTCAATCCCCAATATGAGTATACACACAAAACTTACTAGTAGGGAGGGAGGTAAGGAAGAAGGAGGGAAAGCTCCATTTGGGGCAAAGGTTCTATACCAAATAAGTATCAGATGGCAGACTGAGTAGTCAGAGGAAAGGGAACCTGGTGAGCTGGGCTAAGGTGGTTTGAGGCCTCTTTCCACCTAGGGAGGATCTGGCTAGGGACCTAGCCACCAAAGGCCACCCAGAGCATGGACTGAGAGCCCACAGACCAGCCCCTGTGTCCCTCTATTCTAAACCCCTAGAATACCCCCAGTTTTCACCTCTGCCTCATGTCAGAAGGGACACACTACTGGATCTGACTATGAGAACAGTCCATTGCTGGAACTTTGTAACCCAGTCACCACAGAGGCCTTGCTGGGGCCATGCTGGGCCAGGTTGGGGTCCATGTGGAAGGCCCAGAGCGTGTGTCCTTCAGTTGCTCAGCAGCCGTCTGATAAGCAGCTGTCTTCGTTGGGCCCTTGGGACTGGAAAATAATACCCTTATTATTCAGAGAAGCAGACAGTGCCCGTGGCATGAACAAGTGCGGATAGCGGATCCTCGCCACTCACACTTGCTGTATTGTGAATTTGCCTATTCACTACAGTGTACTGGGAACACCAAAATCAGCATTTCCAGCATTTTCATGGTCATTTGTGGACACGTGCAGAGTAGTGGAATTTTCATGGTTCATTTACTGCTGGTGATTTTGCTACTTACAATGGCCCTGGGCTCTGTGTGGAAGAGACATCTGCTATTCCCGAGCACCAAGAAGCTGTGACAGGCATGTACGGTGTATGTGTTAGATGTGACAGTGCTGTGACCCATGCTAGTGGGATCCTCACCCTGCACGAACCCAGAAGTGACCACTCAGTATCCACAAAGTCAATGTTTGAAGCAGCTTCACAGAATACAATGAATGTCCCAAGTGAGTTGCACTGACTCTGGTCACCAATGTGGTCAGCTCTGGGAATACGGGGACTATAAGGGCCCTCAGCCAGACCATAGCCCTATTCCCAGAACTCTCTCCCCTATATTCCCTGAACTAGCAGGGTGATGGCAGGCCTGGGACTAGCCCTGGTCAGTGTTGGCTAACACTATCCCTGGAAGGCAGGGTCAAGTGTTAACAGCTCATCCCCATACACCGTGATTATGTTTAAGCCTTCTGTGAATCGATGGCAAATTTGGTGAGTAGCTTTTCTAGACTGTAACTGTTTCCCCACTGGTTCCTTACAAGACTATTCTGAGTTTATCAGGAATATAGGCCTGGCACATACTAGGCACTCCATAAGTGATAAGTTCAGCATACAGTAGCTGCTCCGTAAGTAGTAGTTATGACAACTTTGACTCCCCAGCAATTTTGGTGTGTCAGCTCATACCCAGTTCTTTGAGGACAAGGACAGGCCCAGAGGTAGGAGACTACTGGATTCTACCGCTTTCTCAAGCTCTACCCACAGATGAAATGACCAGAATTCAAAACACCAGTTCCTGAGAATCTGAGGCCACATCCTCCCAGATTTGTGGGAGCTACAGCCAGCACCTGGGTTGGAAAGACCAGAGCTAGAGTCTCCTCGACCCACTGAGAGCCCCTTCAGGCCAGCAGCCTTCTGTTCCTGCCTGAAAAGAGTTAGGGATGTTGTTTCAGGGAGCTTGATGTGGAAGATTGTCCTCTTGCATTTCTTGCCCCAATGAAATATCCAAAGATCCTGGAGCTGAAGCCAAGCATTAGGCCCATTTTATAGAGAAGTAAAGTGAGGCTCAAAAATGACCAGACTGATGCCTCCATCAGAAAGAATGACATTGCCCCATTTGTTAGGAAATGGAAAGACTTGGATAAAATTATATTAAGTAAGCCAAGCCCGAAGAAACATAGGTCCCATGGTTTCCCTTATTTGCAATATCTAGTATATGTCTGAGTCAAGCAGAAAAGGTCAGATAAGGTGATGTTAGGAAAATGAACCCTAAGATATGTATTTAAATGTTTTTTTTCTTTCATGATTTTGTTTCTAACGCATTTATAAGATTATTTCTTAGTTGCTTTGTATGTTCCTCCCCCACAGTATAACCCCTGCTTCCACTGTATTTGATGTAGGTATAATTTGTGGAGGGGAAGGGGAAAAACAAGTCGTTTAAATAAGGATACAGGTGGACCCGTTGCAACAATGAGAAGTACAAGTTGTCATGTCGAAAATGAACTTTACAACTTTGGTGGGGGGGGGGACTGGATGGGGGGGGCGGGCGGAGGCTGGGAAGGGATGGGAAGGGGAAACAAAGGAGGAGGCTACAATGCTTGATAAGAAATGTACTCATTATCTTGCCCATGTAATTGTAACCCCTCTGCACAGTATTTTCACAATAAAAAAAAAAAATGACCAGACTGGTGCACAGTCAGTAGCTCACAATGGCACAGCCAATTGGGAATCCAGGAAGTCTGTGTGGCTGACACACTTTTAACACAGCGTTAGCTTAAGAAGGGTGGCAGTCTCACACAGACCAGGACCCTCAGAGCGACCCGAGGCAACCCAGTCCCACCTAAAGGAAGAATGAGATTATGTTGTGAGCAAGGGTTTAGGACTTCCCACAAGGACCTCCCAAGCCACTAGCCACTCAGCCCTTGATTGGGCCTAGTTTTTAATGGGTGACTTCCAAGGTTGAATATGAGAGGCCCTAGGAATTGTGAGCTACACGGTATTGGGAGGGAGGCTGGGGAAGGGTTGGGGGGCAGGTAGAGGGGCTCCAGGGGGAAGTATGTACGCCATTGGAAAGGGTGAACACTACTTAGTTCCTGCACATTGCTGCCTGGGGGGATGGGGTCCCAAGGTAATCTTGTTTTCTGATTTTTACAAGAATAGCTAAAAATCCTGATTTTAAGAGTTGCAAACTTTAGGTCTTAGAAATCTGGACCAAACGTGACAAGTTGTTGGGCCACACTAGCTATGGACTGGCCAGCAGGGCGTTGGCTGTGGGAAGGAGGCAGGGAGTGGGGCCTAGAAGCTCCCTGGGGAAGAGCTCCAGGCAAGTCAGCCTCAGGCCCGCCCTGCCCTGCCCTTTCTGCTGGTACTGGAGCTTGAACTCAGGAACTGAGCTGTCCTTTAGCTTTTTCTCTCAAAATCTGTCGACTCTATCACTTGAGCCACAGCTCCATTTCTGGCTTTTTGGTGGTTAATTGGAGATAAGAGTTTCACAGACTTTTCTGCCTCTGGCTGATTTTGACCTGTAAGCCTGAGATCTCAGCCTCTTGAGTAGCTAGGGTTTCAGGCATGAGCCATTGGTGCTTGGTTCTTTTCTATTCTTTGTTGTTGTTGTTAAGTACATATTTGGTGAAATTAAAAAAGCAACACAGTGTGTTTCCAAAGTTTTATTTGCAATGTTTTCACTCTGTATATGTAAAACCCTCCAGTCAGGACTCACAGGCTGGAGTCATGGACGGACAGTGCAGGATGGCAATGGCCACTGCTCCTACCTGCCTCTTACCCCATCTCATCCGCTCTTGTATTTATTACCAGCCACCCTCCCCACCCTTGCTGGAAGTAGCCCTTGCTTTTACCCCAGGAGGCACCCTGGCTGCAGGGGCTTCGGCCCAGGAAGGTCAACTTCAGGACCAGTTGGGATCCTCAACAAAGCCTGTTGTCTGCTCCCTGCTGGGCACCTGCCTAAGGTGCCTACAGGAAGAATGGCCACCCTGGAAAGAAAACAGCATAGGTCATCTTTGATGACCTCATTTTGAATTTTACCATCAGAAATATCTGGAAAAAGAGTTATTTTAGTGAAGCAGGGGACCTCAGAGCTCAAGTGGCAGCATCCTGCTTTGTGCAGTGTTGCTCTTGTCCTGAGGTCCAGGTGAGGTCTGGGGCTCCTGAGTCGCCCTGTACCCACACTCAGCTCTGGCCTCTAGGGCCCTCCTGGCCCACCTCTCTCCCTGAAAGGAGACTGGAAGGGCTCTCTGAAGGGTCTGTCCACACATAACCCCCAAACCTAGCCTGAGTTTGCAGTACAGCCAAGCAGGGCCACAGATAGCTGTTCCTCATGGCTGGCTTTGGCCCAGGGCCATAGGCCAAATGCAAAGGCTGGAGAGAGACACTCTCAAGAGGTGAGTGATCAAATCTAATTTTCTATTTTCAGGGCTGCACCCTGAGCCAAGGCAGAGATTGGGTGGTCTACACCCAGAAACCACCTGGGTGACCCTGGTTAGAAGCCATCTGGCCTCAGAAGATCTGATTCCCTGGGGTGCATGTAGCACTATAGTGAGGGGAGGAGGTGTCACCACGTCCCCCCATCCTTTGGTGCGGTCATGGTCACTTACCCCAACACCTATGTTTTGGGAGGTCTCTGGTGGGGCAGGAGCAGGAGGCTTCCTCTGCCTCTCCTGCCACCTCAGTGTACATACTCACAGAGGCTGGGCCTTGCTTGGGCCCAGCCACAGACTTCTGGGCTTCTCAGACAGGCCTAGAGGCTTAGCTGCAACACCAGCTCCTGGAGGCAGGAAGCTTATTAAAAGCACTGGCCTTGTCATACACTGAATTAAGTAGAGGCAAGAGACTCTTGAAAGGCCAGCCTGGGCTACAGAGAGAGACAATATCTTAAGAAACACATAGATAAGGCATTGGTCCTGTGCTCTACACCCAAGCCCACCCAATCAATCCTATTAGGTCTGGGGTCTTCGGTAACCAGGTGCCTAGGGAGATGCCTCCAGCTTTGAATTCAGGTCTTTCCGCTGAGGTCATCTGCAGTCGATGCCGCTGGCTCCACAGGAAGCCACATGGGAGGCTGAAATACTTTAAAATCCCCGAGCTACACCCAGGACCTGAAGGTCAGCATCGTCAAGAGTTAGGCTTGGGAATTGGTCTCTGGAAAATTCTCCCAGGTGACTGTGAATTCAGCCATCACAGATTGAGAGTCACTGGTGTGTGGGGCCCACTCTGCCCTTCTCGCCCCTGGCCAACGGCTGGCCCATGTCAAACTCTCCTATGTTGTAGGTAGAGATCTGCTTGTCTCTCTGCTAGACTTACACACTAAACTCATGAGGATTCTAGAGTGGGAGGGGGCGGGGAGTGGAAGGCAGCTTCACAGTTTCTCTGGAGACCCGGCACCAGGGCAGGGGGATATGCTGAAGACACAAAGCCCTCTGCAGGAGAAAACCACCCAGGTAAAAGAGGCTGAGCTTGATGATCCACTGGCCTGGAAGGTAATGAGACAAATAAACCAGATCAGAGCCCCAGATGCAGGGTGGGGCTGCAGAGTGAGAAGGTATCCCTGACATGGCTTTAAGATGTCAACCAAATTGGTGGCACTGAGGACCTGTGGTGTATTCAGTCCCTAGAGTGGCAGGCCTCTGTATTTGACCTTCTGAGCCCAGTCCTGCTCATATCCAGAAAAAGGGGAATACTGAGTCTGGGGAGGGTGGTTGTATCACAGGACTGGCCAAGGAGCAAGATTATCTCAGGGTCCTTGGAGGCCTGCATCCCCTGGGCATCTGCTGGGTGGTGGGGTAGCCTTTCTGTGTAGAGATGAAGCTGAGGGCAATGGGTGATCTTCACAACCCACTGACATGGAGTAGTACATTGATTCCTAGAGTACTGAATGGCTTCCAGGAGATGTAGGCTGGTCCCCATTCTCCTCACACCTCTGTAGATGCCTTCTTTGGGATCCAGCAATGATTTGAGAGCTGAATGCTAAGAAAATGGGAGAAAGCCAAAGAACCTGCTCCTAGCTGGTCCCTTTGCCAAAAAGTTCAATTGGCATGGCTGGCATGTTGTATTCCAGCCCTGAGGACTTCTGGGGACCGACTCCCACGCTCCTGAGATGAGAACAGACCATGCTGCTCTAGGGACTGAACACACCACAGGTCCTCAGTGCCAGGAAGCAGCAGCAGGAGCCCACACCTCCCAGCGGACCAGCTCATGCCAAGTGCACATGCACACATGCCTCCAAAGCCACAAGTCCTGACCTTAGCTCCCGGTAACTACTCCAGGCCCCATAATACTCACAGGCTCTGAGTTCAGGGGCCAGGAAAGCAGCAGCTGTTCTTGGAATTCAGATCTGTAAACAGGACTAAACTTCTCACCTCACCAGCCAGCAGGAAAACACACTCAAAACCTCAACAAGAAACATGGATGCTCCTAATGTGCTTTTCTTCTTTTTCCCATCCTTCCTTCCTTCCTTCCTTCCTTCCTTCCTTCCTTCCTTCCTTCCTTCCTTCCTTCCTTCCTTCCTCCCTCCCTCCCTCCCTCCCTCCCTCCCTTTCTTCCTTCCTTCCTCTCAATTTGTAAGTACTGATACATGTTTACTTTTTGAAGCCACTTATAATAACATCAAAATCAAAATCACACCTGCTTGAACTCCATTGTTCAGTGTTGACACTTCTGGTCACTGGAAGTGTGCGTAGACACCAAGACAAGCCCTGTACAAGGACCCTTTAGGCTGTCACAGCCTAGGATGAGAGATGACCCATGAGCCTGATGGGAGGCGACAGTGCCTGGAAGCAGGCAAAAGCTAAGCAGCTGTTGGGGGGCGGGGGGACTCAGGGAAGTCTCCAAATATATTCAGTTGAGGAGAAAAGGGCCTAAGCATGCACGACTGCTATGCTGCTTGAATAAAAATAAAACGGTGGGGTGGGAAGGGGATTAAGCAACAATTTCAGGGTTTTCTTTCTCAAAAATAGATCCGAAAGAAATAGTACAAAATGTCAGCATTTGTAAATGGTGAATGGAGGGCTTAGCGATCGCTCTGCAGTATTCTGTTTCAAACTTTGTGCCTAAATTAACCCAATGTAAACAAGGAGTTATTTTATATAAATGCATTTATTCTGAGAATGAAGGACAGATAACATGGGTAGTTTCCACTGAGGGGAAACTGAGGGACGGCACTGACTGCACTTGAAGTACAGCAGGATGAAGCCAGGGACCCAGGACTGGAACCTGGGAAGCAGGGCACAGCGGGCTGTGCTCAGCACACCCCACACTACGTGACTGGTCCCGGAAGGCACCCAGAAGCTGGCATCATGCTGCTGGGGTAGGATGACGGGAAGTTTATTTCTTACTGTATGGATTTTCACGCTATCTAATCTTACATGTGTACATGTTGCTGTATTTTGTAAATGATATGTTTTTTAAAAACTTGGGTAAATCCATTACCAAGAAATAAAAGAATCCTATCGGGGGTAGGGCAGGAGTCAACACCTGGCACTTCCTGGCAGCAGGAGTTGGGGGTGTGTAGGCTGAGGAGCTGCAGTCAAACCAGGGGCTCCAACTCCTGGTCAATGTTCATTGTGGCCTTCTGGTGCTGACTTTATCCCCTACTGAATAGATATGTGACCCCAGATGAGCCATGGTGATTGGTCGGGGGAGGGGGGGGAGTGGGTACCTGCCCAGCCAATCAGAACTGTTCAGTGGAATTTCCTCAGAATGCTAATAGCTAGAACCCCAACTTGGCTGGAGGTACAAGTCTGAGTCCTAAAAGGGAGGGCTAAGAATCAGCTCCGCTCAGCTTCACACACCTGATTTTGTCACCTCCAACAGCGCCATCTGCCTCCCTCTGGTTTGATTATAGCTACTTTGAGTTGGATCCTGACTGAACAGAAGAAAGCCACAATCCCAAGCAAGGGAAGTCCCAAACCAGTGGTTACACCCTTTTCATAGAGGCTAAGGGAATTCCATGGAAAATACTAGAACCCAGCCCTGCCACTTACTGTGTAGTCTCTGGGGCGTTACTAACCTCTTTGAGCGTGAGGTTGCTCAGCAGGACTGAATAAAACTGACACAACTCACGACCATAGCCTTCAGGAGGAGGAACTGCCTTCCAACCATGTTCAACTCCAATTCAAATGGAGGCTATGGGAAGGGATTCTCAGCAAGAAAGCCATAGGAAGGAGATTTTAATTCATCTGGCTCTCAAGAGTGCCCATGGAACCTGCACCCACACACTCTGGGGCTCCCTAGCCAGAGGTGCCTTTGGAGCATGTGGGGAAGAAGCCGAGGATGTGCGTTTCCTGAAGGCTTCACAGCTGGCTGCATCCCTGGAGTGAAAACCATGGCTCCTTCAGATGCTTCCTCAAACTTTTAGTCCCGTGTGTAAAAGATACTCCATGCTTCTCCCTCGCCCCTAATGGGGCTAGGGGGAGGGGAGTGGCACCCAGGACAGCCTGAGAATTCTGTGCTCTCTCAAAAGCCTCATGCTGTCAGTAACCCCATGATTACATCTACTTAAATTACCTAGTCTGAGAGGGATCTGGATTTTGTAGGAATCCCAACTGATTAACAGTGGACCTTTCCCTGGTCTCCCCAGGTCCTGGCCAAACAAAGGTTAGCCCTGCTAAGGACACTGACCCTGGGATCCCCCTCTGGCCACTGTCCCCATTCTCCTCCAATCTTCTGTACCTACAAAGGCATCTTCCTAGTCTGTATCCCCTAAACCCTCCAGGAAAGACCACTACTCACAGGGTGGTGACTATGTGTACTTGACAGACATCCAGCACCCCAGCAGACACAGAGTCACATCTGGGCTCCAGAGGCAGCCAGAGAGCCTGACCACTGGTTTCTACGTGCCCAGCAAAGATACCTGAGAACATATATTTCTAGAAAGATACAGAGACACAGTAGGTGGCATCTACCTCTAGATGCAGAAGACTGTTCAGAGAACCACAAAGGTGGGCGCATATTCACAGCTGGTAAAACCTGAGGCTTCCACCCTCTCATCACAGCCAATACCACACAACCTTGGAAAACCATGCTTGTTTATGAGGTTGGTTCTTTCTAACGGTTTCCAAAATGAGAAGGCTGGTTTCAGAGACAGTCCTTAAACATGGGTGGGTCTTCCAGATGCAGAGAGGAGTGGGGGAGTGGTGGAGGGGGATGTTTCCATGGAGCGCAGAACAGGAGAGATGGGGCTGGCTTGGGCCAGGATGACATCCCACTGGATAGGTAGGGAAGGTAACGCCAGAAAAGATTCCTAAAGTTTTTGGGTTGGGACATAAAAACACAGTGGCAGGGAGGTGGTGTGCTGGCAGTCCGCTGAAATCCCTTGTAGCACATTACAGTCAATTAAGGACAAAATCAAACCAGAACAACACTACGAGGTAGCAGCTGTTTGTCCTCTGGAGATCTTGAGGGTCTCTGATGCCAGGCCAGGGAAGGCCCAGGCCAGAGACTGGCCCCAGGGCTCCCATGGCACTAGGGGAAGATGGGAAGATCCATGTAGACTCCACAGCTCAAGGGGCCCCCTAAGGATGCCTCTGCCATTTACAGGCCCCTTCTAAACCCAGAGTCACTTCTTGGGTGAGTTATGCATTCCCCACGACATATAAATAAAAAGTTTTAGTTCTGTGTTTCCATATATCTTCTACATGAAGGCTAGCTAAATATTAGTGGAGTAACAATAATTATTAATAACAATAATCGTCATAATAACAATAATTAATAGAATAACAACGCCAGGGGGCATGGGGAGGGTCCTTCATATGGCGGATAGGGCCCGGGGACGGGGGCTCTAGGGCTGGTAGAAGTGGTGGTAATGGTGGTGGTGTTCATGGTGATGGTGGTGTTCGTGTCTCTGGACTGCCTGCCCAGCCTGGCTTTCGTATACCACCACGGCAGGCAGCTCTCGCATGTGTTCCCGCCCCAGCACGGTACCTGTGGCCAGTGGTGCCTGCAGGCCCCGGCAGCCAGCCTGGCTCTCCTTGGCTCGGTGCTTGTGTTTCTTGTGCCCAAGAGGTGCCAGAACAGGAAGGAGGGTTGGGCTGGTGGCCAGGTGGGCAGCGGGGGACATTGCAGGGACAGAGGGTGCCAAGGGAGGCTTGCTTCTGGCTCCTCTGGCAGCATGGCCCACACCCATGCCTTTGCCCTGGGCTTTGGGGGACCTCACAAAGTGCTTGCTCCCGTCCTGGGTGCCACGGAGCCGCTGCTGGAGCTCTGAGACCTTGGCGAATGGGGTGTCAAGGAAGTGGAAAGAGCCCGGGTCTGTGCTTTGGGGCTTCCGATGGGGGACATGGATGGCTTCTGGCTCATGGGAGCGAGACCGGGTAGGGTTGGAGGTGCGAGGGGGCAGTTCTGACTTCTGGGCCACTGAAGGGGAGCCTAGGAATCAATTCAACAACATTTAGTGAGCACCTACTGCGTGCTGGGCTTGCACCCCAGATCACCCTGCCCCCAGGCCACCAGGATGGATAAAAGCCACTGCCCCACTGCCCTGGGAAGAGCTGGGGCGAGGTGAGTCTTCAGAAAGAGTAGCTCTCATTTGGGAGGGAGCTGGGAAAGATTGACAGCAATGAATACTAATAACCAACGGATCAGAAGGCTGAGGAAGAGCTGTAAGCTTTCTGATGGAAATATAGAAATAAATTAAATGCACCAAGAGGGAGGGAAAGGGGAGTTGGGTGAGTGAAATTAGCTTAACAAGAGGAAGCAATGTTTCCCCGGGTGAAATGACCAAGGAACATCCAAGCAAGGCTTGGACCTGGGCTGGGATGGATGGACAAGGAACCATGGTTTTCTTTGTGTTCTAAGCCCTCAGGCAGTACTGGATTATGTTTAACTTTGTGCATGGATTACTTTTATTTTGATTTCAAACTCCAGGTCCTGGGGTTTGAACTCAGGGCCTCAAGCTCTTGCTTAGCTTTTCCAATCGAGAATGGTGATCTATCACTTGAGCCATACCTCTACTTTTAAATTGTATAATTGGAGATAAGAGTCTTGAATTTATCTGTCTGGGCTGGCTTGTACTGTGATCCTCAGATCTCAGCCTCCTGAGCAGCAAGGATTACAGGCATGAACCATTGGCGCTCAGCTTGAAAATGTTCTTACAGTTGGCATCTTGACCAGTCCATAACAGCTCCCCCAGCCCAGGAGAACAGTGGCCACCACCCAGCCTGGAGCATCCAGACCTTGCCCACATTCGCCTCCTGCAGCAGGAGCCTCTTACCTGGCCCAAACTGGGACGTGTAGTTTTCTATCCCGGCGAGGTCTAAGTAGTGATTTCTCCTCTCAATGTTCTCGTCTACGCAATGGTGGTAGCAAGCTGACTGCTCCAGGCGGCTGTCACCCTGGAACCTGTGGTGGGGGACAGAAGTGAGTACCGCAATCTGGACAAATGCCCACACCCCTCTTCATCTGGGGAGGAGTCAAGGGAGCAGACATCTCTAGTCAGTGCACTGATTTCTCTGTGTTCAGAAGGGTGGTCAGGGACTTCACACCAAACCGGCTCAAAGCAAATGTCAGGCTGTTGAAATCAGAAGGTGTTCCCAGTTCAGGCTTTGAATCACACATGCCCACTTGCAGGCACCCAGCTGACCTTGGCCTGGTTCTCCAAGGGCTGTGGGTAGGCCCAGCTGTTAGCATTCAGGCTGGCAGCTCCACGACCTGCCCCGAACCCAGTCTAGGCTCTCCAAGGAGAAGGTACCGCAACAGCCACTCTTTTGCCCCACAAAGGATGCTGACCTCCCGCCTCCCTCCTCTGCAGGACCTCTGCAGTCTGCTCCCATCTCCTGGTCATTCTCTCCACACAGCTCCAGCCCCCGGGACATCTCTGACCCTAGCCCTCTGTGTGCTCACATGGCACCCCGGCTTGGCCTGTCTCCTCTTCTCCCTGCATGGGGAAAGCCCTACCCCACCCGTGCTGTTGGTCCACCAGGTGTGAACAGATCTGCACATCAGCTGTGCCACAATTCTGAAGCTCAAATGCCTGCAAATACAGGTTCCTCTTAACTGCTGGGCGGCCAGCCACCCCACAGGGAGGAGGTGTTGAATCTTTGTCTCACTGGGTTTCAGTGAGCATACGTCCTCCCAAGGCACCATCGTGGTAGGTCCTAGGATACTGCCTGAACCCCACCAACAGTGCACGGGGAAACATGCCAGGGATACCCCACAAATGCTGAATCCAAATCACATTGGTGATACGGGTTTTAGCATGACAAGATGAGGGCTACAGCTCATTATTTGTGAATCTGTGTAGTGAGACCACTGGCCCCCTACAAAGAGCCCAGAATGGAGTCCCTTTGGAATCCTTCAGATGCAGGCACCCAGCTGGTGCTTAATACATGCTCACAGGTCCCAGGCTGGCCCCTCTGCCTGTGCCCACTGTACCTGAGGGGGGCTCGATGCTTCTTCTCCCAGCTGCGCAGCTCCTCAGCAGGCTTAGTCTCTGCTCGGGGCCTCGTGCCCTGCACGTCTGAAGCACAAGGAATGACCGTGAGCTGCCTGCTCCTGGCCCTGCCAGGGTCTGCCCAGGTGTGCAGCCCTTGAAACATGCCCATGGAAGCTCTGCTATGGCTCTATAGGACAGTCCCCTGGCTCAGGCTAAGTAGAGGGTGCACTAAACTAGGAACAGTTGGGGGACACTCTACAAATGCTGACTAAAGCATACTGGGGACGAAGCGTCTCCTCCCCGAGACTCTGTAGCTTGGCTCCTCGCACTAGCCCGCCTCCCCGCCGCTGCTCATCACGCCATCTCCTGCCTCTACATCCCTTTGTGGGTCTCCACCTGTGTTGCTTCCTTCCTTCTCTTACCCTCCTGTCCCTGTGCTGCTCCTCCAGGACCTGCCAAACAAAGCCCCACGTGGGCACAAAGCAGCTCCTCACCAGCATGGTTGAGAAGGACACTCCTCTTGCTCTGGCTCCCATCGGGGGCCACAGTCAGCTTCACCCGCAGGGTCTTGCTGGATGTTGGGGAGTGGTTCATGGAGGAATCGACCACCTCATAGATGGTGTGCAGCAAGCTGGTAATGTCCTGGGTGGGAGGAAGCGGGTGCCTGCATGGGCCTCAGCTCAAAGCATCGTTAACACAGCAGCAAGGGCTTGGCTGCCTATGCACTGCTGGGGGAATGCAGATGCAAGGCTGGGGGAAGCAAGGGGCCAGGTGGCAGAAGGAGGAAACAGCGGAAGAAAACCTCAAGAGTGGGTTGTGGCTACAAACCACTTAAGCTCAGGGGTACCAGGACCCTCTTAGGGATGGCATGGAGCCCACGCCAGGCAGCCTCATCCACAGCTGAGGGCACAAACAACTCTCATCTATCACTGGTGTCCCAGGATGCCCACACCCCCACGCTTTCAGCTTGTCCTGCGAGGGCAGCGCTAGCCCTAACTCCACAGAAAGCACTAGCCAGGAAAGCAGCAGAGAGGACTTAGAGGTGAGCCCGGGGAATATTGGGGTGGAGGTGGCAGCAGCATCTACTCAGGTCTGATGAGCACTTTGAGAAGGAAACAGACAAGCAGATGTGTGACTGTTGTGAACTGAGTTATGGCCCCTGGCCCCATTCCTTTATTGAAGTCTGAATCCCCAACACCCCCCTGTGGTTGGAGTGAGAGGTGATTATGGCCGAATGTGCTCATAGAGGTGAGGTTCTAACCTATAGACTTGGGGTCCTGATAGGAAGAGGGGCTACTGGGGACACAATCTGGCAGCAAGTTGTGTCTCTAGGTTCTCTCTCATCACAAAAGGATGTAGGGAGAAGGCCATTTGGGAGGAAAGGCTTCACCAGGACCCAAATGGGCCAGTGCCTTGATCCCTCTGTCCAGCCTCCAAGCTGGACACTTCTACTTCTGTGGAGTTCCCCCGCCTGGGCTCCTCAGTCATGGTAGCCCACATTGACCGAGACCGTCTTGAGGAAGAAACTGAGCAAAATCACATCTGTGCTTGAGAGTTTGTTTGGAGGTTCTACCTGCTCGTACACCCTTGGCTGAAGACGGGGCCTCCTCTATCAGGGATGGTTGTCCTCTTCAGCCAAGCATGCAGCTTCAGGGGGCGGGGGGGGGGGGGGTAAACATGGAGCAGTGAGGAAGGGGACACCCTCCTAGCCAGCCAGGTCAGCTAAATCAACCCTGGCAATCAATGGGGCGACAGATGTCATATGCAGATTGCCTCACATCCTACATCTGTTCTTTGGGCCTCAGTTACCCTCTAAACCAAAACACCAGGGTCTCTAATCTGGCTTCTGACTGGGACTGGAAGTCCTCCCTTGGTTCTGGGTATCTGTTGAAGTCATTTGTCTGAGGGGCAGTTTTTGCTTTAAATAATACTGGAAACTTCTGGAATGTATTTTCTGCATGCAAGAGACCCCACAGTCCCATCTGTCCAGCGATTCTTCATGAACCCAGAACTTGTACGTCTTTCACCTCCCTTCAGCACAGGAAACAGAGGGGATCTCCATGCTGCCATGGTGGTGAGCATGGAGGGGCCACGGGGGCCCATGGAGGAGTGAGTGGCAGGCAGTCAATCGGCTCAGCTGACATGCCCTTATTTGCAGGCTGAGGATCATCTCTGAGAAGCCCCAAACCCCAAACCATCTGTGAATCTTCAGTCACTGATACTGATACCAATAACTTAAGAAAAAAATTGTCACTTGTAGAGCTTGAACTCAGTGTCCTGGGCACTGTCCCTGAGCTCTTTTGCTCAAGGCTAGCAGTCTACCACTTTGAGCCACAGCTCCGCTACTGGTTTTTGAGTAGTTAGTCCAGGCTGGCTTTGAACTGTGACATCTCAGACTCCTGAGTAGCCTGGCTTCAATGAGTAACTTTTAACAGACCCCTGGAAGAACAGACCCGACAAGGTGGGGGCTGGACTCCGACTGCGGAGACCAAGTTTGAGAGTCAGGCTTCCATGGCTACTCCTGGCTTACCTGGCCATCCCAGCTTTAATGAGGCCTGCAGAGAACATTTCTGCTCCCTCCCTCCCTTCTCTAGAGCTCCTCCACATGGCACAATGCCCATTTCTTGGGAAGCCAGAGGGAGCATCATGGGCAGATGGAGGTCTACCGACAGCCATCTTACAAGCATCATCATAGGCCTCACAGGGCCTGGGGGCATGCTTTGTGATCACAGCAGGTCTACCAGGAGTAGCTAATACTAGCTACTCAGAGGGTTGAGATCTGAGTAGCACAGTTCAATGCCAGCCTAGGTAAGAAAGTCCATGAGACTCTTCAACTAACCACCATAATGCCAGGAGTAGAGCTGTGGTTCAAATGGTAGAGTACCAGCCTTGAATGAAAAAACCAAGGGACAGCGCCCAGATCCTGAGTTCAAGTCCAAGTACTAGCGCACATGTGCACACACACACACACACACACACACACACACACACACACACACACACACCCCAAGGGCAATAGCAATGAGGCTTCAGCCAATGGCAGGAGCCCTGTGGCCTTGGATACCCACCCCTACCTCAAAGCTCTGCTCCAGCATAGAGGGGTAAAGTGGCTTGGGGTGGCTCAACCCCACCCTTAGAGATTCAGGACCGCAGAGAAAGGAGCTCGGCAGGTTCTGGAGTGGCCTGTGTTCTATACCTGTTCCCTTCCATCTAGAGCACTGCCCAGTCTAAGTGTCAGGAAGCAGGCTGCCCCTTCCTGTCTGTTACCTCCCCCTTCCCGTGGCTCCACGGTCCCCACTTCACACCCTCCCCCCAAGCCCTGCCACTCCCAGGCCTGAGATCAGGCCCCTGTCCTGAGGGCCCGAGGGCCCAGCAATTGCCAGGAGGCAGAGCCAGACACTCACCTCCCGAGTGACCTTGCCATTGTTGTCGAAGTCATACAGGGTGAAGGTCCATTCCTGCCGGCTGTCCTCCTCCACAGACACATCACACTGTAGCTCCTGGACACAGACAGGAGGGCTGGTCACTTATCAGCTGTAACAGTGGCTGAAGGATGATGCATGAGCCCACCAGCCAGGCCTGCCACGGGCCAGGCCATGGGCAGACAGCCCCTGTGCTCCCCAATACCAGGGAAGAAGGAGCAGAGGACTACGCAGGGACAGAGGACCTGGGGGGTCAGCAATCTCCAATCTTCAAAGACAAAGGAAACACAAGAAAAAAAGCAAAACCTGAACCCAGGGCTAGAAGCTGCTGGAAGGCAACAGGGAAGTGACGTGGATGGCCCGGGAAGGCCCCTGGGGTCAGCTGCCTGAAGCAGGTAGCAACAGAATACAGGCATTCATGGCTAAGATTCCAGGGTTTGCCCAAATTAATGGTTCCCACTTAGTCTTCCACAGCTGTGGGAGTCCGGGCAGGTTGCTCTTTCTTGATGCCTCAGTTTTCCCTCATATAAATGATGAGAAACGACTATCCACCCTGTAAGGTTGCTGGGGAAATGAAATATCCTGCTTCATAGCCCTTGGCTCCTCAAAGTTCCTGCAGCTGGGGTGAACATCCCCACCCCCTACTCACCCACACAACACATCTGAACACATACTTAGGGGATTGTCACAGAATAAAGCTCCTGCTGCCCATGAGCCCCATGTGGACACCCTTCACTGGCTTCCTGCCATCATCCCAATACACAGCGCACACCCCACCCTTGTCTAAGAGGAAGTGGGAGGAGTGATAGTTATTATACCATGTGCCTGGCACCTGGCTAGTGATACTGGCTGTTACTGTCTGCTGTAATTGTTAACCCAGGAAGTCCATTATCATTATTCACAGAGATCCTGGGGTCCACCTCTGGCAGTCTGAACTGTGAGGTGGCAAGCTCCATTACCAGAGGCCTGGACACAAAGGCCAGCTGAGTATTACAGACAGTTCTAGAGAAGGCTGTTTGGGAGACACTATTTCTACTCAAGGCCTTTGAGGCCATAAGAGTCTATGAACCTAACAACAGGAGTCCCAGGTCATTCTGTCCTTTCTTGTCTCACTCTGCCTATCCTCCTGCTGCAAAGCAGCCAGCACCGGAGCTTGTCATCTCTACCACAGGCTCAGGCCCCAGGAGAGGGCAAGATCTGGAGGAGTGTGCCCAAGCCAGCCAGCATGGGGCCATGCGAGTGAAACCAGTTCCTTTGCAGCTCTGGGTGGGCACAGGTGAGTTCAAAGTCTGCACGTGCTCAACTGTGACATGCCTGCCTATCTGCCACTTGCCAAGGACTCCTCTGCCCTCCAGAAAGTGCTTCCCATGGCATCATACAACCCATGCATTCATGGCTACCTGCGTATATGCAACATACATATACCACGCATCTCAAATATACATCACACACATGCGTGCACCACACACCTACCTGCAAGTCGTGTACCTATACACATGCATTGCACACAGACAATAACTCCTATGTTCAGCACACTCCTATGTGTGTATCGCACACGTGCATGCATCATGCAGAGACAATGCATTACACATGCATACACAGTGGTGACCTTTCTGACCCTACCTGTCTTGTGTAGGTCTCCTTGCCCCACCCCCACCCCGGGAGGCTGCAATGAGCTTGATTCCCACAAGGTGTGCGGGCATTGCACCTCCACCTCAGGCCTTTGCTCCTGCTGGTCCCTCTGTGTGAAGCGCCCTTCAGACCCCCTTGGCTCCCTGAGCATCCTTCCCATTTCTTGCTCTTGCACTCAGGGGTTCAGTGCTCAGAGTTCAGCTTGGGGGACATGCCCAGAGCCCTCTGCCTCACCTCGCCCACCCTATCATCACTGCCACAGATCAGCTTTGGGAAACTGAGGCCAAGGAGGGAACAGCTACTGTTGGGCCAGAGTCCTGTCTCCCTGCACCCAACGCTAGACACTCCCCATCCTGGGCTCCTACCCAGAACCCAGCCCGATGCCCTGGCTACCACTTCACAGAGAGGCCAGGACTGAGCTGAGAGGGGCAGCACTAAGCCCTGGGGAATGGTGGGGGGAGGGAGAGAGGCAGAAGCGATCTCCCACCGAGGCTAGGGGATGTGAGGGGCCTCCATGCCTGGCACTGTGCCACCATGACGGGAAATGCAGCTTGTCTCCCCAGAGCCCAGCAAGAGGCAAGGACACTTACTTCAAATTTCAGCTGCTTCTTGGAGGCTGGGCACGTTTCACTCCCTCTCTCCATCCTCTTCTCATCTCCACTGCCCAGGCCGTCAGTCTTCTCAGGTGGCAGGGCCACTGTGGGGCAGGTGGATGGGAAAGTGAAGGGGGATGGAGGTGTTGAGTGGCTATGACATGTACGCCAGCGTGCTGGGCCCTTGCTGCCCTGCTCTGCCCATGGATGGATCTGACTCTCTGGCCCTGGTAATGCCGGGCCACCCCGGGGAGCCCCTCCACAGGGCATCACACTGGCCACAGGTTTCCCCCATGGACCTCTCTGACCCCCATTCATCCCTAATCTGCAGCACGCACAAGCAGCCTGTGCCTTCTGTGCACACAGAGGGGCACAACCAGTGTTGGGCAACAGAGGAGATTCTGAAGCTCAGAGAGGGACTGTGGCTATTTTCTACACAGTTCCATGGTTTTCTCTACATTTCAGCCTCCTGAAAATTGTCACCCACCTGAGTCAATGTGAGGTACATTACTCTGTGTGTGTGTGTGTGTGTGTGTGTGTGTGTGTGTATGGGGGGGGTGACAGGAACTGAACTCAGCTGGGTTAATGAAAGGAATCAATGTGTATCAACACACACATATTTCACACACACACGTGCATGCATGCACATCTGCGTGCACACTTGCCCACCTGGGCCTTGAAATTGGCCTTTTCTTACTAGGGTCCTCCTTGTCCCTTTGCCAAAGGCCACAGCTCTTCATGTCCCCCAGTTGCAGAGAGGGGATGTAAAATCTGACCTACTAATGCTACTTCCTTCCTGTGGGTACCGCCAACAAGTGCCAGGAGGGGAACTCTGGGCAGCACTTCATCCCAGAGCTAGGCCCTAAGGTTCCATCAAGGTTCTATCAAGTCTTGGCCCTGCCCACAAGCCTCTTCTGGCCCTTTCTGTCAGTTTTGAGTGTCTCATAGGGGTCTCACACTTCTGGGACTACTTCCTGGAATATACATACTTTCGGCTCTTCCCTCATTAAATGTCCTCCAGAACCCTAGGGCAGTGTTTTGCTGTTCTGTTTTGTAGGTACACAAAAAGTGGTAGGACAGCACTGGTGGCTCACACCTGTAATCCTAGCTACTTAGGAGGCTGAGATCTGAGGACTGAAGTTTAAAGCCAGCCCTGGCAGAAAAGTCTATGAGACTCTTACCTGCAGTAAACTACTGAGAAAGCCTGAAGTGGAGCCTGTGGCTCAAGTAGTAGAGCACCAGTCTTGAACACAAAAACTCAGGGACAGCACCCATGCCCTGAGTTCAAGCTCCAGAACTGGCACCAGAAAAAGGAGTATGGATTTCTACTCCAGGAGCCTTCCCCATCCATCTTGACCAGGGGGTGACCAGGCTGCAGAGGGCCCCACAAGGAAGAGATTTCCCCACTACACAGGAAGATGTGGTTGGGATTCCTTGATATGTCAGTGCCTGGCAAAACGAGGTACATGCCAGGACCCTAGGAGGGAGTGTGGGGACCTCCCCAAAAGGTGGGACCAGCCCCTCTTCATCCACTCACCCATTCCTGTCCTGGGGTAGAGCCCTTCCTGGAAGTTAGCTATAGCTCTCCTTGTGGCACCCCTGGAAACTTGGGGTCCCCATGTGTGTATAGAGATGGTGCTGGCATTGTGCCAGGCCTCCTCAGTGCTAAGTACTTGCTATTCATAGATTGCCCTTACTGGGAGAAGGTTTACCAGCCCCATTTTCCAGATGGAAGCTGTAGGCTTCTGAAACCCACAGCAGCAACTGCCTGACCTGGCACACAGCTCCATCATGGCTCCCCTCTGGGCCAAACCTGGGAACCCCTTCCCTAACACAGCAGGCCCGCACAGCAGGGACACAGCACCCTAGAGCCATCAGGAGTGCCAGAGGTCCTGTGGTCTCAGTTATGGCCCAGCTCCTCCATGGAGGAAAATGAACAGTGCACTCCCCCACTCCCTGCAGAAGGGTGCAGGGGCTCACCCTCACTGCAGACAAAAGTCCTATTCTTGCTCCCCCAAAGCCAACCATCCGCTCCACTCCAGGGCACCTCAGCCCCGGGGACCAAAAGAGCAACTAGGCAAACATCTAAGAACTGTCAAGCAGAGTAGCTGCCCTGTCCTGAATCTACCTGGTACCTTCTGGGCACAGCTGCCTTGCACAAGGCATGTGGTCCTCCTGTTACCCCACAAGCCAGGATCTGGGTTCTCCTGGGCTCTCCAGGACTGTCCTCAGTTCTAGAAGCTTCTAGCATCTCCAGCAGGCACAGCTGAGCAGAACAGGAGTACCCCAACTGATGGGGTACTGGAAATCCTGTCATTCTGACTCTGCCCCTGGCTGGTTCCAGTAGCCTTGGACAAGGCAGGTCCCAGTAGCCTTGGACAAGGCACCGGCTGCCTGTAGACCTGTCCTCACCTCTGTAAGATGGGGCCACAACGGCGTGTCCCTCCCAGGGCTGCTGGTTCCCACACTAACATTGTGGGGACAGGAAGGCCAGGAGAAAGCAACAAGGGAAGAAGTGCTCACTGAACACAGTAATAAATGCTGGCTGAGCCAGAGTCCCCGCTGGCATTCCAGATCCAAATGACCCTCTAGTCACTAGTGCCCCTTGAAGAAGGGGCACCACTGATGTGGAGGCTGCAACATCTGTTGGAGGAGAAGAGGAAAAAGGAAAACAAAGCCTAGTTCCCCCTTCAAAGCTGCTTCCTGCTGCCCCCCTGCAGAGGTCCTGCTGGAGAGGCCAGCCATCAGGGCTCATCGAAACCCAGATGCAAGTTCAAAGGAAAGTTATCCGACAAGCACCTTCAGGTTCAATTGCCTTTCATGTTCCACTTGATAAACCCCAAGATAAGGACCCTCTGTGCCTGTTCTTGGAGGCTGTGGAGCACCCTGATGCCACTGGGCCAGCAGCCCGCTGCCCTCGAGTCCTCTCCTGTCCCCTCCTCTCTTCTCATCTCCAGCCTCATGGGTTTTCCCCAAAGACCAGCATGACCAGGACTGTCCTCTCCACAGGTGCCTTTGTCCATCCCAGACAAGAACACCACCCAGCCACAGGGCAGCGGTGCTCAGTGAAGCCACCAGCACCCTCCCAGCCTGAGTTAGACACAAATGGGCAGGAAGACTGATCCAGCCTAGGACATTAGGGTGAGGACCGAAGGAATCTTTCACCCTCTGATCCAGGGCAAAAAGATGTCAGAGAACTAACCAAAAGCCGTACAGACCCAAGACCAGAGTCAGAACTGGGACTCAGGTGCCCACCCGCCATCTGCAGCTCATGGGCAGGCAGCATGAGGCAGACGGTGAGCCTAAAGGTCATTGAGCCTATTTTTGGTTTTGTTTTGCCCATACTGGGGCTTAAACTCAGGGTCTAATGCTCTTGCTTGTTTTTTTTTTCATTCATGGTTGGTGCTCTACAACTTGAGTCATGCTTCTATTCCTGCATTTTGCTGCTCAATTTGAGATAGTCTTGCAGACTTTAGTGCCTGGGCTGGATTCAAACCTTAATGCCTTGAACTCAGCCTCCTGAGTATCAAAGATTACCAGTGCCTGGCTCAGAAAGACACAGGTTGAGCCAGGCCTCAATCAGTGTCCAGGTCCATTCTCTACTTTTCATCCACACTTCCAGCCAAACCCTGGGAGTGACAGGCTTTTGCACACTCCAAAAATGTTGTACTTGAAGGCAGACTGCCTGCAAGAGGGCCTGCCAATGAGAATGAAGGAAGAAAAATAAGGAATAGATGGACAGAGGATGCAGCCAACCATCTTCCATTTCCCTGGTAAGCCTAGATGATATGCAGAAACTGCGAGGAAACTAGACCCTAGAAGTTGGCTTGGCCTAAAGCTTGGTTTTGTAAATAAAGTTTTATTGGGGCACACTCATGTATATGTACTTTTTCTCTGCCTGCTTTCTCTTCCCAATAGCAGAGCTGAGTTTCACAAGAGACTGTATAGCCTACAAAGCTGAAGATAAGCACTATGTGCCTTTTCTAGAGTTTGTGGGTCACTACTTTAGGTGATTGCAGACCCCTACCCCCACCATGATACATACTTGATGAGCAAGGTGCAGAGTGGAGTTCACCTAAGACTTGCTTATTTGACTGGAAACCTTTGTGCAGTATACAACCTGCCCAACTAGACACAACAGCCATGGAAGAAGGAAGATGTTAACTTTGCTTCCTTAAAACTGAGTCTGGGGGCTGTTAGGGAAGCTTTTGCCGGTTGGAAGCTGTTCCCTGTCCCTCCTTACATCATGGCCAGAGCCACAAGGAGTCTGGCTCAGTATTCACCAAAGACGTTCTCAACCTGGCTGCTCTCCACCCCCAGCAACTGCCAGATTAAATGCGTTACTTGACCATCTTCACCCGGCTCCCTTTGATGTTCCCTTCTCAAGCTTCAAAATACCTTTTGGAGGGAGATCAGACAGCATTAAACAGAATTACTAATTAATTAAGCAAAGTTAAATTTTAAACACTGTTTGTTGTGTTAGCCAAAAGCCTGAACAGAACAGACTTTTTTCTTCCACTGAGATCAAAGACAGCCTCTTCCCTCTCCCTCCTCCAGTTTAGAAAAAAGGGAAAGAGGAGGAGAGAGAAAGCAGAGACTGAAGGGTGGCAAGCGAGAGCAGGGTACAGGTTCCACCCTCCCATGGCCAATGGGGACCCGCTGGGGAGAGCACCGTCACTTTCGGGGGACTGTTTACTCTGGCAGACAGCAGTGACCTGGTGAGCAGGTTGGCACAGCCCACCCAGACTAAGCTGCTGACAGCTGGTGCTACCCTGTCCTTTGGCAGCCTCTTTCCCCTAAGTTACCCAGAGCAGACACACCTTGCTCTATGACTGGGGTCATTTGGGGTCACTAGCAGACAGGCTCAGAGGGGCAGGTTGTGCACTGCACAATTCCAGAGGTGTGGGGTGGAGGGTGACCCACTTAATAGACCAACACCACGGATGTGGGTATAGCTGATGACATTTCTCCAACAGGTGGCAGGCAGGTGTGGAGGAGGAGCAGCTTTCCTAATTGCTACAAGTGTATCTGAGATGGAAGGGCGTGGTCCTCCTTGTTAAATCTAGCCCCTTTGTGTACAGCCCCACCTAGACCTCCACATCTGTACAGACACAATGCACACTTCCTACACTGCAGGCCCTATGGCCACTGCCCCAAAAGTGCCAGGCTCAGCCTGTCCCATGGGTTCACAGAGTAGAGAACCTACCATAGTGTATCCAGAAGCACCAACTCCTAGGACATCAGGAGGAAGGCTAGGGTGCAAGGCACACCCATCAGACCCACCTACATGGAGATGGGGACCCTGTGCAGGGGAAGGAGGTAGCTCCTATGCAGGCGGAAATCCAATCCCTTGGTGCTATCAACAAATGCCAGCTTATCTTTAACACGATCCAGAAAAAGCCTGGTTGATATTAAGCTTTGGGAAAAAGAAAACAAACAACAGACAAACTGGAAACACAATGCTGACCAAGTTGGTCCCTCTAAAGAGAGACCAGAAACTTCTGGCTTATCAAATGTCCAGCCCGTGTCTGCTTTAGCACAGTTACCTGGCATGTTCGTCATGGTGGGTACAATGTCAGATGTAACAGAAGCCAGAGATTCCTTGCTGGAGTTTGGGCACATCCTAACCTGCCCCTGGCCCCCTTTCAACTGGCCACGTACACATGATCTGCTCCAAGTATTTTGGTCTCAGGGGACCCTGCCAGGATGCTTCTGTGTCCCCAGTCCTCCAGCAGCAGCTGTCAGAGGGAATGTAGATGAATTTTAATATTAGCCTCTGCCCTACATAATTAGGTGGGTAAGTCTGCTGCCAGTAAAAAGAGAAAGCTATCATGTGTGCATTCCAGGCAAATGGTTTCTCTGCATCAGGCCCTCCTGAGGGTGGGGACCAGAGAGAGACACAGAACTGTTGGTCCCATGGCCACATATACTGGAGGCCAGCCTGCAGCTGCTGGGGAGGTTGCAGCCACACTCGTGACTGCATTAAGTCCTCTTATAAACACTGAGCAGGGGTGTTGCTGTTCAGGCATTTGACAACAGCAGAAATAATGCTTTAAAAAGTAAAACTGAAATCTAGGTGTGGTCGTGCATGCCTGTAATCTCAGCTACCAAAAACAAACAAACAAAAAAAGCAAAAGGCTTGGGGCATAGTTTAAGTAGGAAAGTGCTTGTCTAGCAAGTGTAAGGCCATGGATTCAAATTTAGTTCTGGAAAAAGAAAGTGAACAATTGAAATCGGGGTATGATGGTGCCCACGTGTAGTCTTATCATCCCTTGGGAAGTGGAACCAAAAGAGTATGAGTCCAAGGCCAACCTGGGCTACACTGTGATACTCTGTCTCAAAAAAAAAGAAAAAAGCAAAGTTGATCAGTCATTTTCCCGCTGAAAACTCTCCAAGGTTGCATGTTTCTGAAGGAGGAGGCCAAAGGCTTCAGATTCTAGTTGCGGTGTCTTCACTCACACTCTGTGGGATATGGGACTGCTTTCCCATATGGTCCCTGTGTCTGTGCTGCTCTCCCTGGAATACAGCCTGAGCCCCCTTCCCTGTGAATCGGGGCTTCACACTGCAGAGAGGAATCCTGTGCTACATCGATACACATGACTGTCCAACTCTTTTCACTGTGGCCGATGCCCACAGCACAGTGCCCGGCACACTGTAGGTGGTTCATTACCACCATCAGCTACTGTCAAAACAAAGTAGCCAGCGGAGCCATGATCTGAACCAAGCTTGCAGGAGAGCTTGGAGCTGGGGGTGGAAGGGGGCACCAGCCTGCTCCCTCACTGAACCACTGGAAAGCCCCTTCCAGATGTCCAGGGAGCCTCCAGCTGGCCCTGCAGTGACAGGCTGACAGCAGGGCAGAGGATGAGAGAGAAAGAGGAGGGAGAGGCAGTCAGGGGAGTGAGATCTCTGGAGCCCATGTGCACATGCACATGCATGTGTGTAGTCACATGTGGACATGCGTGGACATGTGCACGTGCATGCATGCGTGTGTTCGATGTATGAGTATGAATTCACATTTGTAATGACATATATTTGCACATGTGCATACACTTAAATGCAGGTGTGTGTGTGTGTGTGTGTGTGTGTGTGTGTGTGTGTGTGTTAGTTCCATGGCCTGTGTTTCTAGACCTGGCCGGGGTATTTTAGGGAACTGCATCCTAAGCTTTTAATGACTTGTGACCCAGACATTCCAGTGAGTTTGGGTTGAGTTTCCTAGAGAACCAGAGGATCCTGGCTGACCTAGTTCTTACTCCAAGCTCCTGCTTTTCAGGAAAAGCCCCCTAGGACCCCAACACAGCTGTCTGCCCCACACAGAACGCCCGGGTATCTTCAGCTTCTCCATGCTTCCTGAGAGCAGAGGGGTGCCAAGGCTGTGCCCAGATGAACTTCCCTCTGCTGTAGACACAGCTATAGCTAAAAGGAGAGAGGGGAAAAGACTTACACACACACACACACACACACACAGACACACACACACACACACACACACACACACAGTACTCTGGCTTCAACGTCTCAGCGAGCAGGTTTCAGCCACTCAGCTCTGAGGGTCTAGGGTGACAGTCCTAGGAAAGGCAGGAACAGAGAAGAGCCTCCCTTTAACACCCCCCTCCCTTCCCCTGTCCTCCCCATCCCTTCCCCTTTGCACTCCCCCTTCACTTCCCCCCCCCCCCCCCCCCCGCCATCTGAGTTACAACACACCATGGAACTCAACTTTTACAATCTAACCCCGAGCTACTTGAAACTATTAAAACCTTCTTGGTATCTGACACAAGTCAGAATTTCCACTCTTCAAGCTGAGCTTTTATGAAGAACAGACGGAGAGAAACTACGGAGGTAACAAAGTCCTCTTGTTCTCCCTGTCACTGCGGAAACTCAGCCATGGGGGAATGGAAGGAGAGGCGTGCGGCCCGCTGACCCCCCCACAAGCCAGCCTCCAACTGGGCAGAGCCCACCTTCCCATTCATCTTCAGGGGTTTATGCTACTTCCCAGGGGTCCTCCTCCCCACTTGGGGCTCAGTGGGGTTGCCTGGGGCCACTGCCTGTGGCCTCATCAGAACAGGACAGTAAGTGTCTGGTCCTGACTCATTCCCTGAGCTGGTACGAGCTCCAACCTCCACCTGTCTGCCACCAGGCAGCCACAGCCACAGTGGTCCATCCACCTGTATGCTCAATTAGCATCTCATCCTACTTCCCCCCAAAGAGGGTGTGGTTCTGCCTTACCCAACTCCCCAGCTGGCTCTTCCTGCCACTCTGGCCTTTGTTCTAAACTCAAAGCTCATTCTCCCTCCACATTCCCCTACGGCTGGCTTCTTCCTGGCATCCAAATCACCTTAGGCATCACCTCCTCTCCCCATACTTCTTGGCAGAGCCACACACCAGACGCCTGTCAGCTCATTCGCCGGTCTACTATCCCCAGTCTGCCCTCCTCTGAAGGCCCACAGTGGGGTCTGCTGTTTGTGGTATGAATCCAGGACCCCGTAGAGCAGTAGCAGTCTTGAGAATATACTGAGGAGACGGAGACCTCCATTCTGTTCTATCTGTTGTGTGATGTTGGCCAGGTCACTTCTCCACTCTGGGATTCAGTTTTTCAACTACAGCAGAAGGAATTAAACGCTTCTAAAGAGTTCCCCAGTTCTGTCAATGGTCAAAGCACCGATAGCAAAAGCCTGCTATCCTAGCTACTCAGAAGGCTGAGATCTGAGGACTGCGGTTTAAAGCTAGCTTGGGCAGAGTCTGTGGGACTCTTATCTCTAGTTAACCACCAAAAAGCTGCAGGTAGAGTTGTGCCTCAAGTGGTAGAGCACCAGCTTTGAGCAAAAAACCTAAGAGACAGTGCCTAGGCACTGACTTCAAGCTCCAGTACCAGCACATGCATGCAGGCATACGTGCGTGCGCACATGCACACACACACACATACACCCCTTGGGAGGTCAGGTAGACAGCCTGGGCCCAGACAGTGTGTACTCAGGACCTGCCCAGTAGCTTGAGGGGGGGGGGGGCACCTGATTTCCGTGATTTTCGAGTGTTGACACACACTCAAGGTGAGTGTTTATTGAGTACTTGCTGCATGGCAGGCTGTGTGCTGTGTCCCAGGTCTGAGAGCAGGATCAAAGCAACTTTTGGTACTTGCCTCCTTTGATGTGGACTGGGTGGTGACAGAAGTACATCAACCCCAACTGGACCCAAGAAAAGGCCGGATGCATGGCTACTCTCGAACCCTGTTCTCGGGGTTCACACAAGCTACCTTACTAAAGCACCAAGAAGCAAGTGACTTGTTTGAAGACACAAATCAGATAGTGATAAAGCCAGGCTAGGAGGGGTTGATGGGAGTTAGAATAAAGTGAGAAGTGCCTCCACTTGGGCAAATGATTCAGGAAAGATTCAGGACGCATGGAAAATTTCTCAGTCCCAGCACTTCTGCTCTGCTTGGCACAGTTGGCAGTTCTGGACTTCCACTCTGGTGCCAGGGGAGCAGAGATGCTCTCCTGGTGTCTGAGGCCATGTGCAGACAGAGCCAGAGGAGATGGGCAGCAGGGCTAATTGGAGGTCATAGGACTTCAGTGGCCTTCCAAGAGCCTGAAGAGCAGAAGCAGCAGGCTGAGCGGGTTCTGCAGAGTTTCATTCTATGCATGATGCAAACAGGTGGGCACAGGTGTGGGGAAAATGTGAGGTGAGCCTGGATGGTGAAGCAGGGAAGCCTCAGGCAGGCAGGGAGTCCCAGGCAGGCAGGGAATCCCAGGCAGGGAGGTGAGTTGCAGGCAGGGAGGTGAGTTGCAGGCAGGGAGGGAGTCCCAGGCAGGGAGGTGAGTCCCAGGTAGGGAGGTGAGTCCCAGGCAGGGAGGGGGTCCCAGGCAGGCAGGTGAATCCCAGGGGGGCAGGGCAGTTGCATGTAAACAGCAAGAGGGACACAGTTCAGCCCCTTTCTCTTCCACATTGAGTCTGGAAGAGCTTGAGAGCAGGACACTCTCAGGCACAGCAATTTTTCAGGCCACACAGGGTGACAAGGGTCTGCCAAGCAAGCCTGGCACTGAATTTCACCTCTGGGCACAAGCCATGATGATGGCTGCCATCTGGCTCCATACTCTGCTGCTCTGCTGCAGAGGTAAAAGCAGGTGGGTTCTGGAGATGAGAAGCAACCCCCCCCCCCCCCCACACACACACACTGGCCCTGACCCCTGATAGGTCAGCAGAGGGAGGGTCCCTCTCCCTTATCCCACCAAGGCCTCCCTCACCTCCCCAGCCAGCTACGCCCACCCTGTGGCTCCAGCTTGGAACTTTTGATGTTTACTTTGTTCTTTCCTAAGTTCAAAAGGAGCTGGGCCAGCCCTGCACCAAGCCGTCTTAATCCCTTCGCCGCTCCCAGCTGGCCAGTTAAGGCAGCTAAGGCACGGGATTAGGGGCCGGCTTCACGGAACAACACAGGAGCTAAAGCCATCCTCTCCTGGGATGGCTAAAAGACTTCTTTTTATCTTCACGCCTCAGATGGCCTTTTCTCTCCCTTAAACAGCCCTCCAGCCTGCCAAGAGGCAATGAACTTGGCCAACAGGAAGACAAAGAAAACATTCAGGACCCTGCTTGTCTTCCTGGGCCAGAAGCACAGACGCATGCTGTAGCCCCAGGGCCAGGCAGGTGGACAGTTGTGTGATCAGGACTTGTGGCACCTGCCCTCACCCAAATGGCATCTACAGCTACATCTCTACCCTGGAGTGGGCAGGCTCAGGCCACAGTACCAAAGGTGCCTTCGGGGTCCATGGTGCACGGACAGGTCCAGGTGCCCACCTGCCCCAAATCAAAGCAACTTCTCTTTCATTTACTGCTAAAGTTCAAACATTCATGACACATAATACTGCAGCCTTTTCCACCCAATCTTTCCAGTTTTATTTCCCTCCCCTGACCAAAAGGAACTCTTGTGAGAGCCCTCTGTCCACAGGACAGGCATGTGTGGGGTCCCACGGGACACCAATGATGGCCTGAGCCTTTCCTCTGTGAACATCATACCACCTGCATCGCTCCGAAACCAGTTCTAACTATTCTACATCTTGTTCTTCTGTGTAAGCTCTAGCTGACCTAAGAGACTGAAAAACGACCACCAGCAATCTAGCCCAAACTCTAACTGGGAAACTGAGGCAGGCTGCTGGCTTCCAAGCCCTTCCCTGGTCAGTAGAGGCTTCATAATCCCTGAGCACTGTTGGTAAGGTGCTCAGCCTGACACAAAGCTTTGGGCCTCGGGATCTGATTAAGTACCACTAACCTCCCAACCTGTCTCTGACCGGAGCTGGTCTCTGGTACCCATTACCAGGCCGAGGATGACCGAGGTCCTCCCACACAGTGCCCATGTCTCTAAGCACCTACAAGCCCAGCTCCAAGTCACCACTCTCCTGTGACAGAGGGGGAAGGATCCGTCCAGGTGTCACAGCAAGTCACTGCCTCCTAGGAAGGAGCCAGGATCATGGCTCCTCTCACACCTATGCTCAGGTGAGGACTTCTCACTTAAAAGCCAGTCACATGGGGGCTGGGAAGGTGGCTCAGTGGTAGAGCGCTTGCCTTGCATGCATGAGGCCCTGGGTTCGATTCCTCAGCACCACATAAGCAAAAAGAAAAAAGCTGGAAGTGGTGCTGTGGCTCAAGTGGTAGAGCGCTAGCCTTGAGCTGAAGAGCTGAGGGACAGCTCCCAGGCCCAAAGTTCAGTCCCCACTACCAGATCAAAAAAAAAAAAAAAAAGCCAGTCACATGATTTCAGACTTAGCCTAGGGGTCAGAAAGTCCCTAGGAGATGGGCACCAGTCGCTCACACATGTAATTGTCTCTACTCAGTAGACCAAGATCTGAGGATTACAGTTCAAAGCCAGCCTGGGCAGGAAAGTCCAGGAGTCTATTATTTCTAGTTAACCACTAAAGGGAGCTGTGCCTCAAGTGGTAGAGTGCCGCCTTGAATAAAAAAGCTAATGGACAGTACTCAGGCCCTGTGTTCAAGCCTTAGTACTGACATGTATACACATACACATACACATACACACACACACAGAGTCCCAGATTTCAGCTCTAACTGGGACTCAGTAAATGATGGATGAAAGAAAGAGCAATGGATGGATGACAAATGGGGGCGATGGGGTGATCAAGTGAATGATGCTGATCATAGGGTAAGGGTGAGAGGTGAACGATAGGGACCTGTGAGGACTGATGAGGTTGATGGGTGAATAGATGCGGGACAGGAGCTAGACACGACCAGAGGATGAATGGAAGGATGCAAGCAGTGCTCAGGGTGGGTGGATGAACACGGTGAATGAAGCACCAAGTCCCAGCACCTCTCCATGAGGTAAGGGTAAAGGAACCCTACAGCCTAAACAAAGCTTTCCATCCCCACATTCCTGCCCTTACCTGGGGCCTGCTCAGACGCAAGCAAAGCTTAACATACACACATGCATCCCCTGCCTCCACTCCTGGGAAGCTGAGAAAAATCTTCCAAGTTCATCTCCAAGAGCGGTGTGCATATGAGTCAACAGGAGAACTTGCTCAAATACAAGGGGAAGTGCCCAAGAGCCTCCATTTGTAACAGCAACCAGGCTGGATGGGGCCTCCATGCCCAGGTGGCCTAGGCTACCTCTACTATTTTACTCTCCCCTCAAAGCCTAAAACCCAGGGTTTCCTGAGGACCTCTGTATCCCAGCCCTCAGCTCTCCAGCCTGAGGTCCTTCCTCTTCATGTTCTCCAGCTTGGTAAGTCTCTTCTCACCCTGAATAAAGGGATGGAATGCCTCTCCTTCTGCTACCTGAGGTGGGCAGCACCTGAGCCGCCTGGCGCCCCATGCAGGGAGAGGCTCTCACTCCCCGCCAACAATGAGTGGAAGGCTGGGAAGGCTGACCTGCCCTAGGTCAAGCCCGTGCAATAGGAACCAGACCCCCATGTCTCTCAGAAACAGGGCCAGAGCAATGGACACAAGACGGGGCAGGCTGACTGAGTTTGCATGTGTGTTTGCATGTGTGTATGTAGCACTCAGCCTACATGCCCACCAATGCCCCGTGGGTGGCCCACACTTGAGCTGATATCAGTATGATGTTCCCAAAGGGGGAAAGCTGGGCTGTGAGAGCCTGTAATGCCCAGCTAATGGACATCAGGCTCTGCTGGCTTTGTCATGGGACAGGACCTCCTGCCTTCCTCCTTCTCCTCCTCCTCTTCCCCCTGCCCCCTCACCAGCCCACCCCATTGTGAGTCATAGCATAGCCTGCAGTCTTCTGGGGCCCATAGGTCACACCATTAACAAGACTCTTTCCCCACCTTGCTGCTGGGGAAGCAGGGGAAGCATGAATACCAAGTACCTTCTAGCCGGAAGTCCTCCTCTTCCTCCTCACTGAGTGCTTCTCGGAAAACGTCACCCGCGAGCTCCTGGGGAAGACAAGAAGGGACATGAGGGAGGTGTGTCCATCTTTCTGGGCACAGAGTGGAGATGAGATCCTGATGGGATCAGGGGGCTGGGGTGGGCCCAGTACATTAGTACATGTGGCTAGTCAGCCATAGCTGCGTTCTGTATAGCACCAGAAAAGCTGCCTAGAACCCCACATCTTGCAGAGGGCATCATCTCCTTCCCCTGGGAACCCCTAGGCAAGATCAGAAAGTGCCCCTTATCCATCAGCTAGCCAACTTCACAGCACCAAGCCCAGCATGTTTCCTGTGGGCCTCAAGAGGTGGTCAAGGTCTGGCCCTTTCCTCAACAACGTTAGGCCTCCAGGACCCGTGGGGCTCCGGGGTGGGTTCCTTCCCTCCCCAAAATGACTTCACTGCATATTGGTCCTGCTGAGCCCCACTTACACCACATCTCATCCTGCACCTGCCTTGCAGACACTGGCCTAACTCTTGCTAGCCCTCGCTTGTCCCTGCCAGTGAGCTCGGTATCTGACACCGCACTCATCCATGGTGAGCACGGTCCCTGCACTCAGGGTGAGGAAAGTTTCACTGGTCCACAGACAGCGAAATATCTGTGCTATCCAGCATTTATCTAAAAGTCTAAGAAGAATGACTGCAAATATGCAAGAAGTGAGACTAAAGCTTGTCAAAGGAGCTTCTATATTTATTGATTTTTCTCTCACAAAGAGTCTGGGTATCAAAGAAAATTATTTTAGACAAAGCTAAATAAGACCTCTTAGTTCAGGACTTATCAGAGCCTTTATTGTAGTTAATAGCACTGAATCTCTACACGTTGGTATATATTGCATTTTCCAACTCTATTTAGACCATGGGATTTTGCTTCTCAAAAGCACATGTGATTCATGATCCAAGCAATCCACTTTGGAAAATACTACTCTTGGGGGTTCAGATAAGATTTGGGGGATTATACCACCTTCTCTCTTAATGCCTACAAGGATGTTCTAATATTCCCCCTCAAACCCATGAAAGGACAAGCAATAAAAAGCCCAAATGCAGCAGCTGTCACCAAATTCTCTTTGTGAGAAGAACAAAAAGAAAAAGGAGAAACATCCGCTCCTTGGTGAGAAAAACAACAAAATCCCTGCACCTTAAATGCTTGAAGCAGGGCCAGGAGTATCTTGGAGACACCCCCGCCGCTGGGGGTCGGCTTCCTGTTCTCTGGTTTCTTGTTTTAAAGATAAACAGCCTTGAGTTCTGTGGATGAGGATGGGTCTGTTCTGTTCAGAGTCTTCTTTGAAATCTCTCCGGGGCACTGCCCTCTTTCCCAACGGTGGTTAAAATGTGGCCTTCCAGGCTCTCGGTGCCCCATTTACTTCAAAACCAGGCTATGCTCGACACTCTCCTCCTCTGCCAATTATTATAATGGCAGAACATTTCCCAGGCTTGTAAACTGGCTGTTTGTGTTAACAGAGCAGAGTTGACAGGGGAGCTTGGAGACAGTGACAGAAAAAAGACACATACAGGTGGCATCCTCAGACGGCTGGGACGCCCCAACAGCCAATTAAAGCCTGGTTTTCATGCTGGGAAGTAGAAATAGACACACACACACACACACACACACACACACACACACACAGGTGCACAAGCACACACATGTGCAAACACCACTGCCACCTCCCTCCAGGGGCAGCAACAGGCCAAACAGACGTCCATCCTAGGTCAGCACTGACAGCCTTTTAAGACCCTATTTGATGGAATTTAGAGTCCAGATGCCACTCTAATGGAGGAGTGGTGAAGGCTCTACATTGGCACCTGCTTCACACCCACCATGAAGTCCAGTACTCTGGCTGGGAAGGGCTCAAGCAGAGTTCTGGCCAGTTCTGGGTGCAGCCTCTTACCACTAACGGGTGTCATCTCTGTAGCTGCAAGCACTCATTGACCTGCTGGCCCACTGACGCTCCACCATGATGGAAAGCCAGCATGTCCACTCTGCCATATTTTACAGGGTCTACACTGAACAGTGCCATGGTCCTCACAGTGGGGTCACTGAACCCCAGATCAGCCAGCCCCGGGTTATGTCCGGGGCTCCAAGCCCACTCTTGTTCTCATACCTCAGTCTACTCATCTGTAAAATGGACCCAGAAATGAACCACATTCCCTGTGCATTACCTGCATGCCAGGCACCATGCCAGGCTCTTCATGCATTAATGTACCACGACTGACACAACAATTCTGCTCTTCCACCTCTCCAAGAATAAATCATTTATAAATCACAAACAGATAAGCATTCCCCATCCTCAGGGACACCAGACAGAATAGGACACTGATAGCCATGCATAGCATTCCTCATACATCCCAGAGCCTGGGCGCCAATGGTCCTGGGTTTAAGTGAGGTAAACCCTCAAGAGGCTGGAGGCTGGCTGTGGACTATCAACTGGGTTCCTGGTCAGCTTCAGGCACCCAGCCCAAGGTAGAATTGCCCACCTTGTAGGCACACCAGCTGAGAAGGACAAGAGACAGGGACAGGAGACATGTTTTAGAGTACAGGGGAAAAAAGTCCTATCCAACAGCTCTGTGGTCAGAGATCAAGTGCTCTCCTCTTCCCAGTGGACCTCAAAAGCCCTCAGGACCTCCCCACAATGTAGGGACATGATCCTGCCCTCCAGTGCAGCCTTGAGAGCCTACATGCAGGCCCTGGTGCTAGGCCCTTTGCATTATCCTATAGGAAGACAGGGGCTGTTGAGAGGAGTCACTCAGACCCACAGGGGCCCAGTGTAGAGGGAGCAGAACTGGAATCAGACAGATCTTGAGCAAAGCTGTGAAGAAGTTCTGCTTCCCAAGCTCTGCCCATCTGCACATGGGCCAGACAACACATGTGACATCCCAGGGTGGCTGTGAGGAAACTCAGCCTCGTACCTGATCACCTGGTACTGCAGTGGAGTCGGACACACTGGTGACAACTGTTTATCCCTTCTCCTACCATTATTAGCAAACAGCTGCGAGGCATGGAGCGACTCACCAGCCTCCAGATTGCCTCATGGACTCCTGAGGACATAGCCTCAGCCTGCCCAGCACTCTCTTATTCCTTGAGCTAATCCCCACCGCATCACTGAGAGACAGCTCAAAGGATTCACGTTGCAGATGAGAACCTGAGGCACAGCGCAGTCAAAGGACTTGCCTGACATCACACAGATAGTAAGTGCCTGAGCCTTCACTTTCATGATGGCCCCTCCTTGTGAGCAGCCTGTGAGTGGAGCTTGGTATGTAGTGACCATCCTTCGATTCTTCTGTCCCCACCATTCTGGCTACGTCCCAGGCCTCTTCCCTGCTGGCCTCCAGAATTGATAGTTCCAAGTTCTGAAGAAAGCCCTTCCTGGGTCCTCCAACTCTAGCCCAGGGGACTAGTTAGTTTGGTGGCCTCTTGGGAAACAGGACCTAACAGGCCTCCCAAGTTCCAGCGCGCTGCCCCACACTGGGCCCCAGGAAGGGAGGCCAGCTCCTGCGGCCAGCACCAGCCCCAAGCCCAGACTCGCAGGGCTCAGTGCCTTATAAGGCTTCCAGGATGGGGAAACCACATCAAAGCAGGGCCGTGGGGGGCAGGCTGGCGTGGGCTGGGGATTTTCCTTTGTCTTGAAGACGTCATACTTCCCCTCCCACTGCCCCAGCAGGTCTGTGTCAATCTTTCTGTTCTCTAAGAGTTCACAGATGTGGTGCCACAGGCTTTCAAAGCCAATTCCCGGTGCCCATGGAACCCAGCAGGACATACACATTCTAGGAAAGCAGAGTGCTGAGATGCTCGTGGGAAGGGAAGGCTGAGTGAAGGCTGCCTCCTAACCCTTAGATCCAAGCAGCCTGCCTGGAGCTGCCCCAGGAAATGCCTGGCAGGCTCGCTCTCCCCATCCTGCCAGGCCTTCCTAGGCCTCTTGTCCCCTCTGAGGAGGTAGGACATGGCCTCTCCATTCACCAGCACCGTGTAGACCTGGCTTGGGGGGCCCCCTCACCCTCAACAGCTGAGAGGCAGCAAATGCACAGGCCTCGTTTTTTCCTGGGCTAAAAAATGAGGACTTAGACGTCAAAGAGGGTACATGAGATGTAGAGAAGATGCCCAGGGGGCATCTGGTACAAAGTTGGGACACACAAAATGACAACTCCTATCTTTCTGCAGTGCCTTCCTCTGGCATGTGCTTGGAAATGTCTCCAGTTGGTCCTTACAATCACCCAAGGCCCAACAGTCCACTCTGGGACTAATACACAGGGGCAACAATGAGGCCCATTCAAATTCAAAGCAATATTCAAGACTCCTATTAGCGAACAGTCAGAACCACCTCACCTGCCACCAAAAGACACTAAACTGGTTTTCTACGTGGAACACCACCGTACAGGTTCAAAAGGGTGGAGCAACCTGCCCACCTGCCGTGGAGAGTGCCGCAGCACATACCTGTACATAGGTACAAGTAAAGGATGAAGATCCTCACCTGCAAGGAGAGGCAAGGGCAGCATCAGAAATCTCAGTCTTGCTAGAATTGCTCTATTTCTGCTCAATGTGAAAGTTGTCCCTCTGTCTCCTTCAGACATGGGTTCCAGGATACTTATGGGAGGCCCAAACAAAATCCTTGTTTTTTTGGGGGGGAGGGTTTTTTTTTTTTTTGGTCGATTGTGGTGATTGAACTCTTGGCCTGGGCGCTGTCCCTGAGCTCTTCAGCTCAAGGCTAGCGCTCTACCACTTGAACCATAGTGCTACTTCCGGTTTTCTGGTGGTTTATTGGAGATAAGAGTCTCACAGATTTTCCTGCCCAGGCTGGCTTTGAGGCGAGATCATCAGATCTCAGCCTCCTGAGTAGCTTGGGTTACAGGTGTAAGCCACTGACGCCTGGCTTGTTTTTTGTTTTTGTTTTTTTGTTTTGCTTTTTTGTTTGTTTTTTTGCCAGTCCTGGGGCTTGAACTCAGGGCCTGGACACTGTCCCTGAGCTTCTTTTGCTCAAGGCGAGCACTGTACCACTTGAGCCACAGCGTCTCTTCCAGGTTTTTCTGTGTATGTGGTACTGAGGAATCGAACCCAGGGCTTCATGCATGCTAGGCAAGCACTCTACCACTGAACCACATTCCCAGCCCCTTTGTTGTTGTTGTTGTTGTTGTTTTTTTTACTGTTTTTTTTTTTTTTTTGTTTGTTTGTTTGAGACAAGGTCTTACTTTGTAGTTCAGGCTGCAGTTGAACTCACATTCCTCCTTCCTTCTCCCAAGTGCTAAGATTAAAGGCATGGACCACCATACCCAGCCCCCAAAGACTTTAAATCATCTTTAGACTACTCGTAATACCCAAGACATTATAAATGCTATGCAAATGGATATTATGCTGTACATGTTAGTACAAGTACAATGTTTTCTTCTCCATCCAGTGCCAGTTGAGCCTGTGTATGTGGAATCCCCATATACAAAGGGATAGCTATACATCTACAGTTACTTTAGGTGACCGTAGCCTGATGCAACAAGACTTTTTCAGAAGATGAAGTCAGCAGATGAAGTAACAGGTGCCAAATATTCCAGAGAAGGTGGCAAGGCAGGTTAGAATGCTCAGGTAGGCCTTCTTATGTCCAGAATGGGCAGGAGGCTTGATGAAGCTCAAGGTCCTGCTCAGTTGTAAACATGCTAGAATTCTAGCTCCTTCCCCCGAACCTCATCAATGATCTGGTCTTTTTGGGGGATGGGGGTTCCTCTAGAGCTACACCCTAGGAAACAGAAGAGAGAGGGAAGGCAAGCCCCGCTTTCTGGGCCTCTTTCTCAGTGTGGAATACCATGCACTCTAACCTGTAGACTTCTGTCTTTCTGCCCAGTTTCCCCCTTGATTGGTCCCCAGAGCCATTCTACTCACAGCCACAGCAGGCCAAAGGTACTACTAGGGAGCTGTCCGCATCAGGTCAACATACAGGCCAGGGAAGCAAAGGCTGTCACCATCCCAGGGCTGGGGAGATGGGACACAAGGCTCCCAGAGGCTCTGACTCCATATCAGGGATTTAGAGATACTATCCTCCCCAGGGACAGGAAGAGAGCAAGCTCCCTCCCTGTAAATAGCATTGGGACCTGTTCCCCAGAAGTGTGGGCAGCCTCTCCTCAGACAGCCGCAGGTCACCAGCAGTGGCTCTTGGCTCAGTCTGCCCAGTGCTCATCCCAGCTGCAGCCATGGGATCCTCCTAGCAGAAGCTGGTGAACGACATTCCCCCTGGGACCCTGTCACGTCCTGTCTCAGCTCTGCTTCAGTCAGATGCTCGCTCACACAGAGCAAAGAAGGCAGAGACAGCACCACATGGGCTTCAGGTTGCTGCCCTTCAAGCAGAACCTGATTGGTTCTTTGTATCATTGCAATCTGGGATGGTTATAAAAGCCATTGAACTAACCAGGCACCCGTGGATCATGCCTGTAATCCTAGCCACTCAGGAGGCTGAGATTTGAGGATTGTGGTTTAAAGCCAGCCCAGGAAGAAGGATCCATGAGATTCTTATTTCCAATTAACCACCCCAAATCCAGAAATAGAGCTGTGGCTCAAGTGACAGAGCACTAGCCTTGAGCTAAAAAACTAAGAGACCCAGGCCCAGAGTTCAAGCTTAGTACTGGGACAAAAAAGGAAAAAAAAAAGAACCACTAAACTTTCATCATCACTAACAGCAAGGTTGAGCTTCTGGTACTAAATGAAGACTCCCTCCCCTGGCCCCCAGGGCCAGGTCACAGACTCCTGAGACTGCAGTTGGTATTTCTGACACACCTGGACACCAGCTGTGGGCAGAGGCTTCTGCCACCCCTCTATGGTGGCCCTGCCACAGCCTCTCTCCTCTCCCCCTCCACTTTCAGGGCTGGCCTTTGCCTCAGCCCTCAAGGAGCAGCCTTCCAGGCTCCAAAGACATGGAACTGTGATTAAAATTCCTCACATTGCTCCCAACTATTTTTATCTGCTCAAAATGTAATCCGAGTGCCCCTCACTGTATACCCAGCCTCGGTTCCCCATGTCTGGGCCTCCGTCTGAGCTCCCAACCTGGGCTGGAGGGTCTGGTGCTGGGAAGGGGGACATTTAGCACAGAGGGGAGCATGCAAGGGGGTGTGGGTGTCAGGCCTGAGACCCCACAGAGAGTGAGTGGCCAAAGTCTGCTCCTCAGATTGCTGTCACCCCAAATCCTGCCATTTCACAACTTGCTCCATAGTGAGGTCCCATTCAAGCTACTGGGAGCACTTAATAGTTCTCTATAAACTGGACACCCCTCTCTCCCTCCATCCCTCCCTCCTTCTCCTTCCCTTCTTCCTTTCCTTTTCCCTCTCCCCTCCTTTTCTTGAACAAGATCAGTAAAATCATGGGTGTGAGAACTAGTTTTATTTTGTTTTTTAAAAAACATAATTCAAACTGAACACCAGTGGCTAATACCTCTAATCCTAGTTTACTCTGGAGGCTGAGATCTGAGGATCATGATTTGAAGCCAACCCCAGCAGCAAAGTCCATAAGACTCATTTCCAGTTAATCACCAAATAACTGAAAGTAGATCTATGGCTCACGTGGCAGAATGTTAGTCTTGAGAGAAAAACAAACAAACAAACAAACTCAGGAGCAATGCCTAGGCCCTGAGTTCAAGCCCCAGGACCAGCACAAAGGAACACCCTTCCCCCCCCACCCCCCACACTTCATACCAAATACAGACAAAATCATTGATGCAAGATTCCCCCACTTAGCACTTCCAGTTCCAACACCCAGAAGACCAGGGAACATGCTCTGGGAACTATATGGATAAAGGATCTGAAAACGCAGTTTTGTGCCCCTCCGCCCCTCCACCCCCCCACCCTACCCTGACCCCCTGTCAGGCCATTTATACCAGAGGAAGTCAAGTGCACAGCAGGAGGTTCCAGGCTCTTCCCCAAGGTTCAGGTACCTGGTGTGGATTGTAATTTCTAAATATGGGGGGAAAATGGCCCATGGAAAAAATCAGGCACAAACTGACAGATAGGGTAAATCTGATTACCCAGAATGCTCTCATCTCAAACTGTGGCATCTCAGCAGGGTCAGGGGTGACTCAGTGCAGGGCAGACTGTAGAGAATAGGCCAGCCATTAGCTTGGCTGGACTCTTCCTTGAAGTAGCCTGAATTCAGAGGTATTTTCTTAAAGGAAACCCAGAGCCAACAGGCTGGGGTGTAGGAACAACTGGGGTCATGAAGATAAAGGATATTGGTAATGGATAATGGTGACAGCAGACTCTAACTAAACACCCACAGCCTAGGAGTCCCTATTCCCATCCTCATGAGCTGTGAGGAAGGCTTGGGGGTGACAGACTCACTGCAGTGGGCAGTGAGTTTTGGCCTGGCTCCTCTGGTGAACACTAGGAGACTCTTCACAAATGACTACACCTGTGTATGCCACAGTTTCCCCTGTGTTGTGAAAGGGAGCTGAGAATGGAGGAAAGCACCCGGCCCACTGCCTGGCAGAGTTAGCATGTCCTCTGCAGGAGCCGCGGCTCCCTCTTCTTTCTTCTTCTTCACACTCTCCCCTCCAACCAAGGGCTACAGGGATCAGACAGCAGTGAAGCTGGACAGTCCTGTCTCAACCATCCTTCAGGCCTCAGAAACTCTACCTCCACCCATCACCCACCCTCAGCACTTGGCAAGATCTCTGCCCTCTGATCTAGTCCCCTCTCACTGACCACACCAGGCAATGCCCACCACACTGCTGACCCTGGCTGCTGGCCACCATGTGGCACAGCCAAACTTATAACAAGAGGCCCGGGGGCCACAGGCACCTCTGCCCAGAGTGCAACTGGGCTGCTTCTACCAGCAGCTGTTGGCCTGGCCAGTCCCCAGGTCTGCTGCCCAGGTCCAGCCTGTGTGCCCTGCTGAGCAGGGTGGCTGTGATCCAGGTCACTTAAGAATGTTGCTGTCATTGTTCACTGATGGACAGAGGTCACCTCACTGTGGGGAAGGATGCACACTACTGCCCAGGGCAGCAGCCTGCCAAGTGAGCAACCCACAATGACAGGAGACTCTGGGATCCCTCACCAGCCTCAGGAGCAAGAGATCAGGCCTCTTGCTTTTCTTAGCAGAGCTACAGAGATACAACATGATCCTTTCTACTCATACATCTTGGAGCCTCTAGGGAATAATGAGGGGCCGAAGCCAAACTCTCAGACACACATATACATATACACATGTACATACGTATAGAAGCACACATGTACACAAGTGCACTATGCATGAGCACATGCATACAAAACATACAGATGCATATATACAGAGGTGGACATGGATGGCATGCATCACACACACGTGTGTACCCACAAGCATACACAGGCACACAGATACGCATGCACATGTGCAATATGTGCATGTATACTTACAAGTACATGCATGCTCATACACATGGACACATGCCATGCACATATATATTACATACTTATATACATGCACACATATATGCGTAGACGGGAAGACATACACACACGTAGCCTCCCTCATCAGAGAAGCATCTGGCTGCCCTGCTCCCAGCCCCTCTAGGGATCACTTTTGCAGATCTTGGCTCTGTCCTCCCGCCCTACAATCCAGCTCTGAGAACCTTCTCTCCATTTCTCCCACAGGACGGTGTGGTGTTCCCACCCCAAGAGCCCTGTGCCTTCCCTGGCCCTCTGCCACCCACACACCAGAGTGGAGGTGATACACAAAACAGGCCGAGGCTCTGCTGTGCAGTGAAGCTGGGGATGGAGCCGTCTCCTGTGCCTGGCCAGCTTTCTGGGCTGTTTAAGTTGCTTCAGTTCTCTTCCCTAAAACATGCAATGCCTTCACAAGAAAAATCAAGACAAAATAGAATAATCAAACAAAGCTGTTTTCCAGTAAAACCATGATGTGGCCTGTTGCCTGTGTCATACCACCAAATGCTCACCAGCCACCACAAACGGTGTGTATCCCAGCTGACTCGGGGCACCCCCCAAACCTGTACCCCTCTAAGAATTCCCTGACTTCAAACAGGACAGCTCTCTCTGTCCCAACCCCTAGAGTCATCTGACAGCTGCTTTTCTTCCACCCTTCACTCAGTCCATCTGTGTATCCTGGCATCCCGTCGGCTCCCCTCACCCCATCCTCACCTCATCTACCCTGCGCTCCAGCCTCTGTCTTCTCTCATCTCTGGCACATTCCCACCCCAGGACCTTTGTACTTGCCACTCCTTCTGCCTAGAATGTTCCTCCAGACAGAGTATTTCTCTCTCCTGCCCCTCCTTCAGGGTTTTGTTGTCACTCTGCAACTTGGACAAGGTCTTTCCAAACCTCTAAAAAAAAATCATAGTCCATGCCCTGGCACTCCCTCATCCTGTCCCTGCCTCGTGTTCTCTGGGGCCCTCACCATGCGGGACAGCCCACATATCCACGCAAGACAGAGGAAGGCTCCGCAGGCACGTGCTGGACACCACACACAGTTCTATATTTACTGACTGCACTTCCTTGCCCCGAGAACAGGACTGCAGCCACTCACACCACCCACGTGGCATCAGGGTCAGAGACACGCGTCTGGAGAGACAGACAGGCACCAAAATGCTCTGAGAGGTGGTGCCCGGGGCTGGATCCCAGCTGTTCATCGTGAATACGTGAGGTCACTTATACAGGAAGAAAGAGAAGCCAGGCACTTTGAAGGCAACACACTAAAAACAAGCCGAAATGGGCACCAAATTGGTTCTATGCTGACGTACATGCAGATGCTTTCCAGAAATGCCTGAGCCCTTGCCTGCTAAGTCTTGCAAGTTTCTGGTGAGATGGGAGGTTTTCTGATTGCAGCCAAGAGGGAAGGTGAGGCTGCAGGCCTCTACTAGATCCCCACTCCCTGCACTGCTCCCCACAAGCTGCTCATTGGGCCATGAAGGCCCAGCCAGTCCCTGTCTGCTTCTTGCTGCTCTGACTGTACCCTCAGAGGCAACAGGCTGCGGACTCAGCCTTATGGAGTAATGCAGGCAGGTTTGATTCCAGACATGGCAGAAGGCTAGTTTATCATGTCAAACAAGTATGGTGAAGACCCAGGGTCATCCCAACCCCACCACAGATCAAAAGTAGGGGATATCTGAGGCACTGTGGGCCCCTGCAGGCTGGGCAGCAGCTTCTGTGAGGGGACTGGGTGGACCGTGGAAGGTTCTAGGAGGTTTGGCATACGCTGTGAGGTGTCATAAAGTATATGGCAGAGATCCTTGCACACCTGAACCTCCCAACAGCACACAGAGGCCAAATCAGTGAGTGTCACTCCTCTTAACAGATGGGGAGACTAACGGTGTACAGGGAAAGCAGGGCAGGGGTGCAGCTGGGAGGGTACCATTCCTGTGAGGTTCTCAAGAGGACCATGGGGCTGCAGTACAAGAAAGGCCAAGGCAGTCCTACACCCCAGGTTGGGGTCCAGCCAGGCAGAGCCTTGGGGAAAGGTCCTGACCTGCAAGAAGCTCCCCAGAAAATGCCACTCAAAGTGGAACACTGAACACTGGGGAGCACAAACTACCAGTTACAAGTCCATTTGTAAACTTTAGCAAAAATTCCTCTGGGTCCAGATGGAGAAACTGAGGACCTGAGTAGGGTCATAAGCCAAAGAGTGGCAGAGCCACAGCAGACTCCAATGTCTGACCAATGATGACCAATGCATGGCTTTAGCCAAGCTAGGGATTTGCAACTTTAGGATCTCTTCTCGTAGGTGTATGGGAATCTAACACTGCTGAGAACCTTCTACCGCCTGACAGGAAGACTCTAAGCAAGAAAGACATCAACACCGAGGAAAACAGACCCAAGAAGTTGAGGAAAAGGAAAAAAGGTTCTGACAACAGCCTTTGAGCCCTAGATCAAACTATGCCGGAAGCGAGGTAGATCCCCTAGAGTACTGAGTGGGATGAGCCACTAGGTCTCTCCTTTCCGTTAAATCAGTTTGAGCTTGTTTTTCTACCATGGGCTGGTGATAAGCCCTATACAGTCAGTCCTCCTCTTTCCCTAGCACAGGGCTGGACACAGGGTCAATGCCTGCGAACACTTAGCTTTACCCTTCATGGAGAAAGCCAGAGTGGGATTATGGGAAAGCCTGGGTTTTCAAGTCCTAGAGGCTCAGTTTCCACCTCAGTTCTGTCCAATCTTACTCCAGCATCTAGAACAATGAATTTGAATCTCCTTAAGCCTGTTTCCTCAGCTATAAAACACAGACACACATCCATGTCTGGGGTGCCTTGCCAGCAGCTTCCTATCACCCTAACAACCATGAGAGACAACCAGCTTACAAAGAGAAAGGCTCATGGGTTTAGAGATCTAGTCCTAGATGAGACAGATCCAGGGCTCTTAAGTTTCTGGTTGGGCACCAATGACGGCAATGAGGAAGAGAAAGCAACAGAGTAAACCACTCACATGATGGCCAAGGTGCAGAAGAGAACGTGGAGGGAGCCTACCCCTTTTAGAGAAGGCATGCCCCCAGTGACTTAAAGACCTTCCATTAGGCTCCACCTCTTAAAGGGTCCACCACCTCACAATAGGCCACCTCCGAGACGAAGCCTTTATACTACAGACTGTATCCCATGGCAAGTGCCCATATAATTTTACTATCTAAAGCAGGGCACTTTTGAGAGGGAAGGAAGAGCATGAGTAAGCTGAGACAGCAGGAGCACCTGAGCTGCCAGGCAGGGGTAACGGAGCAGCGGGTACAGTGTGGACAGGGAGCTGTGCCTTCTACTGACAGTCCCCAGACCGGTGACCTTATGAATGCGGCCGACTCAGTGAGGCCAGGGTCTGTACATTTTCCTCCCTCCAACCACTGAAGTCTCTGCACTCCACCCAGCACACACAGAGACAGGAAACGAACAGCGCACCTCCCTCTTCCTCCTCTGCAGGGAATCTGCCCTGTGTGTTAAGAATCCCACTGGGCACGGGCAGCAGGGATGAGGAGGGCTGTGTGGGAGTGGGGAGGGCACAGGCTGGGCGAGAACCTGGACATACTGGAGCCACTGCCTCCAGGAGCCTCAGGAGGCTCTGCCCTGCTCAGCAGCACCACGCCCCCTGCAGCTCCACACAGTGGTGGCCACGACAACGCACTGGCCCCAGGACAGCTTTCACTGATCTGGGGCCAACATGGACTGGCCTGGAGCCTGCTATCTCTTCCAGCACAGGCCCTGGCTTCTGCTCAAAATCCAGGCCGGCGTCTCCTACAGCCTGGCCAGCTCCATCCACCATGGCAGCCAACTCACTATCCAAATGCAAATTGGGCAGGTGCAAAGGCCCTCCACTCTAGAGTAGCATGCACATGCATGCACACATGCATGCAGAGCCAGGCTGCTCCACTCCTGAGTAGATGGCAGCCCTGCCCTTCAGGGCTTGGCCCACCCTAGCTCTTCAGCCCCACACCAGGGTGGCCTCTGCTTACTTCTTGGTCCAGCCAGGCCTACAGCCTGAGGTCCGCTTCCTGGCTCACATCCCAAGCCAAACAGCATATGTTTCCCCCACCTGCTCAGCAGCCATCATTGGCCCCCATTCCCACCAACTCAAGGCCTTCTAAAGTTTTGCCCTAGAGCATTTTCAGTCCTGTTGGCTGTGCTGAATCAATTATTATGGTGGGAAATTAGGCCGGTTTGAGAATGGGTGTTCTGCCTCAGTTTCCCCCATTTGTACAAATGGAAAAGACAGGGCAAGAGAGTGTCTCAAAGGCTTTCCTGCCACCAGGGTCCGTGATGCCACAGCGCAGACAGGGTCAGTTCATCCAGCACAGGCCACTCCCCTCCCTTGGCTCTGCTGTCATTATTAAGCCATCCTGAAGGCAAACCAGCCAATCCTCAATTCTGTCTGTTCAAGGAGGCAAAGGTCCTTGAGAGAGAAGGAAAGAAATTGGGGAGATGCATGATTCTTCAACTAGACAGCACTGGCTGCAGTGGCCATGGACAGAGGCAGTTCTGGAACCAGGTCCAGCCACGTTGCACATATACCTTGCAGACAGCGCCTGAAGGCAAGTTCATATAATAGTTTAATAGTTTGATACATGCCATTAAGTTTTAGGGTGTGGAATTTTCCACACGTGGCTTTGGGTAGCACTCAGGAAGTTGTGGATTCCAGAATGTTTTGGAATTTTAGACCACTCCAGCTGTCTCTGCCTGCAATCATCAACAAACACAGAATCCCTCAGGAAAGACCCCAGCAGATTCAGCTTGGAAATTTGGGCCTTGAAAAATAATCATTATCAGGTTAATTTTAAAAACAGGACAAGTCCTAGTGGCTAGAACCCCATAATGATACTACAGGGAGCAGCAGCCTGGCAAGGCAAGAGACCTGACTCAGGCCAGGTGAGGATGGAGGTTGGTGCTATGTGGGGCTCCGTTTCCTCCTCTGGGTGGTGGAGGATATACAAAGTCTACCTACAGAACAGCTGTGAGGATTAAGTCAGGTCTACCAAGTATTTGAAACTGTGAATGCTGTTCATTGGAAGTAGTCTATCAACTCTGGTTACACAGGGCCAAAACAAACAAAGGTGAGCGTGAGGCCCATGGGGAAAGAAAGTTTGAGCCTAAGGATAAGAACAGCCATCTCTGCACATCCATAGCCCTCACTGAGCACACAGAAGGAGCCAAAGGAGCATGGGAAACTCTTCCTACTGGGAAGATGGTGCCCCAGGCACTGCTGGTCTGGTGTCTATATAAGTACAGGGCAGGGAGGCTGAATCCAGGGGTCCTGAAAAAAACAAAAGGCTATTACCCGTAATACAAGGTGGAAGAAGCATACACGCTGTAGAGGGCTTCCACCTGACCCGGGGAAGCCTAAAGATGAGCCCCCTCAAGGTAGCTCCCAGACTAGGCTGGTACAGGAAGGCACAGTCTGTCTGTTAGAATCAGAAAGCTGACTGGGATACTGTGCTTGGTGGCTGATTCCTGGGAACTCAGCTCCACATTCTCTCTGCTTTTGTGTATATCTGAACATTTTTATGACAAAAATTTCTGAAATATATTTTGAAATTTATGTTTTTTGGTACTCGGGATCCAACTCCAGGCTTCAAGCTTGCTAGACAAGTGCTTTACCACTTGGGCCATGCCTCTGACCCTGCTTTTTGTTTTAATTATTTTTTCAGATAGAGTCCTCATGGTTCTGCCCAAGTTAGCTTGGACCATGATTCTCCTTTCTCCTACTTCCTATGCACCTGGGATAACATGTGTTCATTACCATATCCAGATTGTGTGTGTGTGTGTGTGTGTGTGTGTGTGTGTGTGTGTGTGTGTGTGTGTGTGTGTGTGTGCCCACACACACTGGACCTTTAGGCACAATGAAATCACAGCAAAGCAGGAAAGGACCAAATGACATTTTATTAACTCATTTTTTTTATGAACTCATTTACCTGACACAGTGACCAGAATAGACATTGCTACATTGCCTATCAATGATGGAACCGAAGCACAGAGCAGGTAAGAAACCTGAGCAAGAAACCATGAGTCCTGGCCACTGGACATATGAGGAACTGATCTGGAAATTAGCACCAAAAAAGTATATTTTGGCCCTTCCTGTTACTTGAACTCAGGGCTTGGGCATTGTCCCTGAGCATTCCCACTCAAGGCTAGTACTCTACCGCTTGAGCCATAGCTCTACTTCTTGCTGTTTGGTGGTTAACTGGAGATCAGAATCTCATGGATTTTCCTACCTGGGGTGGCTTCAAACCAGGATTCTCAAACTCAGCCTCGTAACTGGGATCAGAGGCATGAGTTACTCGCACTCAGGTTAAAATCTTTAAAATTCAAAGTGTGGAGTTTAGCCTAAGATATTGTGAGGAAGCAGTCTCAGGGCCCACCCTGGCTACGTTTATCTGGTCCCCATGCAGACACTTTGGAATTTGAGAAGCCCTAAAGAAAGCCAAAGGTGACAACATAGAGCTGATACTTCTATACTTAGCATCAACCTTATTTTTAATACATGGAAGTAATTTGCATGTACTAACTCACTTGGTATTCACAAGAAGTCTGATGTAGGGACTGTGGCTATCCCATTTCATTCATTCATTCATTTATTCATTTGCAATACTGCAGTTGGACTTGGGGTCCCATGTTTGCTGTCCAGGCACTCTACTGCTTGAGCTAGACCTCTATCCCTTTTTGTTTTACTTTTCAGATATACTCTTGTTGTTTTACTTAGATGGCTCTCAGAATTCTTTAGATCTCTTCCTCCCAAGTTTATGGGATTGTAGACGTAAGGACTGCGCCCAGTCTACTTATTTATTTTGCAAGTCAGGCTTTGCTATGTAGACCAAGCTGTCCAGGAACTCAGCATCTGCCTGCCTCAGCCGCCCAAATGCTAAGATTACAGGTGTGCTCCACCATGCCTCATATCTATCTCCATTTTACAGATGAAGATGCTGAAACTCAGTAACTTGCTCCAGGACACACAGCTTGGGTGCAGGAGAGCTGGTTGCATACTGGGAAAGGAATAGGAACTCAGGGGTCAGTAAAGCCTCCAGTAAGTTAACAGATGAATGCAAGAAGCCCCCACCCCATTCCTGCCCCATTCCAAGCCTGGCCCCTGAGCAGGGGAAGAAGGCACTACCTGAAGGCAGAGAAGGACAAAAGGCTACAATGCCCAAATTCTACTCTCCTTCTATCCATCAAGGGAAGAGGCCTCTTAGGTAGTGAGTCCGGTCATAGCATGTATTCAGGAGAGGCCATGGGCCTCTGTGGATCTAACAGTCTGAACAGTTTTGACCTTCCTGCCTAAGCACTGCCCTTTTCTCCTGGACAAATCATACCTGGCTCCAGGTGGCCCTTAGACCACAGGCAGAGTTGAGAGACCCCTCACTGGTGAATGAAGGGAGACACCCCCAAATACAAGCGGATGCCTCTGTGTCTCGGTGACACATGCTTCCAAGCCAGGAAGCCCCAGAAATCATTGCCATTATTACCAGTGGCCTTGGCCATGACTCACTAGGCCCTTACTGGCACCTTCTGGGACCTGCAGCTCCAAATTATGATGAGAACTAAAGTGTCAGGCTAGAGACATTTCTCCCACTGACACGTAGCTGTCTGGAGACAGCAAGCCCAGGCAGAATTTTCCGTGGTCACACAAGAAGGTCAAAGCCTAGCCCTCAATGCCCTAGGCCTTAGGCTCTGATGGAACACAAGGGCAGATGTCAGCCTATGCTGAGAATGAAATCATCCTGCAAGTAGCACTAGCACAAAATGAGCACTGCAGATGGTCACTAAGGGAAGAAGAGGAGTGGCCAGAGCATCCCTGTAAGGCAGGTGAGCAGACCAGGTATGAATGGACCAGGTGTTCTGGCTAAGTAGCACCAGCACACAATGAAGTTCTGGACTAAGGGCCTATATAACCCTGCTTCCTGACCTGAGTCTGGAAACTGGGCTTGTCACTGTCCCCATGGCTGCTATGGCTTTTAGAACCATTTGAACTTCTAGCAGGAAAGGAAATAAATCTGCTATCTACCCTGTCCAGTTCAGGCCAAGGCAAGGAGGGCAGGGAGCAAGCACAGTGGAGGGAACATGAGAGAGGAGGGGGAGGCAGGGGGGGAGGCAGTCAAGGGAAGGGACAAAATAGGAAAGGACAGGAGGCAGGCAAGGAGGGAACAGAGGTCAGGGGGCAGGGGGAAGGTTGGGGACAAGGCTTGTGGGGAGGGGAGATGGGACAGATGGAAGGGGGGCAGTCTGGGGAGAGTGGACAGGCAGGGGAGGGGGCAGGCCGTGCTGGGGAAACACTGGGCGGCTGGAGTTTGGAGGCAAGGAGGCCTCTGGAGAGCCAGCTCTAAGCCTTAGAAGTCAGGCCAGCTTGCCATTCCCAGCATTCCAGCTCCAAGTCCCCAGTTGGGCCTGCTGCCCAGGGCGCTCAGATTCTTCCCGGGCCAAGGATGTGCTTCCAAAGCAGCCTCTCCTCAGCCTCAGCCAGAATTCCTCGGCCGGCAGGGGTCGTGTATCCAAGAGCTGATGAAGCCCAGCTGCTGGGCGCCTCTCTTCTTCCACAGGCTCCATCCAGCTCCTGAGCAGGCCAACCTGAGTGGACAAGGTCCCTGGTCCCTGCCAACACTCAACATCAGGAAGGCCCCTTAGTGACCTCAGTTTCTTAGTGCCTGACCAGTGGCAGGCAGCACTTCTCAAAAGCTCAAACTGATGACTGGTATCTCATCTACTCCTTCTGGAACCTTCTTTCAGGACGGGAGCAACATCCCACTAAGGGACAAGTTCTGAGTGAATCTGAGCAACCAAGCCCACATCTGACAATCAGGCAGCCCCAGCTCCCTATAATCAAGAAAGCAAGGACTCAGCTGAATCCACCTGAGATGGAAGAGAAGGCCAGAAGGTCAGAGATGGCAATTACCGGTGTGCCTATGACCTAGCAAGAAGGTGATATCTTAATAGCACCATTTTCCAAAGCCCATTCAGCGTCAGACTTTGTGTCACATGCTTTATATTTATCCTCTTTTGAAACCTGTGCAACAGCTCTGTATTATATTCACTTTATAGAGAAGAAAACTGGGATACAGCATAAATAATGCACAAAGTCACACATTTGAAGAGTAGCAAAAATAGGACTCCATTACGGCCTGTGGCAAGGGGAAAGACCTTTCAACCCAGCTTTTGTGGCTGATGCACTAGGAGAGCCATCGCTTCAGTCCTCATCCTGCTGCGCTATCCTCCACGCTGAGCCCAAGCTTAGCCACGTGACCTGCTCTGGCACTGTGTAGTAGTAAATGTGTAAATGTGATTGGACCCTGGTAACGACTTGGGGCTCCCTCTTCCCCTCCCAAGCCTGCCACTATGATGACAAATGCCTGAGCTTGCTTCGGGGGGGGGGGGGGGGGTATGCAACACAGCTGAAGAAAATGCAGCTTCTGGTGCTAGGTGTTATAATCCAAGCTTCTAAGGAGGCTAAGATCTGAAGATCAAAGGTCAATGCCATCCTGGGCAGGAAAGGCCATGAGACTCAAATCGTCAATTAACTACCAGAAAGCCGGAAGCTGCTCTACCATATGAGCAGCTTTTTCAACCTAATTCAGCTCAAATCAACTCAACTATGACCAATTCAACGCAGTCCTGAGCAAACTCAACCTAACCTAGATCAGGCAAGATCAAGCCATCAACCCATTTCACTCAGATCAGCTCAATCCAGAAAGTTAAGCTTTGATCATCTAAGTTCAGCCCACAATGGCCCACATCAACCCAGATCAGCCCAGCCTAAGCCAGATGAGCTAAGTACAGATCAAGGGCACTGTTCCAAGCAATTCTTAGATGTTTGACAAATGGCTGTTTTAAGATACCAGGTTTAAGGGATGCTTTGGAACATAGCCAACTATACTTTTAGATAGGAAAAAAAAAACTTCCTGAGAATTAATAAGGTAGTTGATATATCCAAAATGCTTGGCATCGGAAGTATTTTGGATATCTTGTCTGGATTTTAGACTATTTACATATACCCAGTGACATATCTTGAGGATGGGACACCAAATTCACTAATGTTTCATATATTCTTTACACTCATAGCTTGAAAGCAATTTACAGAGTATTTTTACTGTGCCTGTCTTTTAACTGCAACCTCTCATGGGTCAGGCATGGAATTTTCTATTTGTGACATCATGCTGATGCTCAAACTTTCAGATGTTGGAAATTTCTATCCTACCTAGCCAATTCTACACTAGACCAGGTTATTGCTAGCTAACTTGGTAAAACTGTCCTCAGATGAACAAGCAAACCCAACTTAGTTCAGCCTAGTTCAGCCCAGGTCCACCCAACCCTGATCTGTTCAACCCAACACTTCCAGATTATGGATATTCAACCAATTTCTCCTTTGAATTAAGAAAACCACTTGCTTTAAGTGAGGTCAATGAGCACCTGTGTTTAGGTCAGGATTTTTTTTTTTTTGTCCTACAAACTGCCGACTATACCCACAGAAGAGCCAAGCCACAACTACAGTTACAAGCCCAAATACTCTGTGCAGTGCTCCCAAAATGGAAGCAGCCATTCCTCCCAAATTGCTCTCTTACCTATAGCTATCTTTTATTTTTCTTTGTTTTTGTGTGCTAGTACTGAGGCTTGAACTTGCAGACTGGACACTGCCCCTTAGCTTTTTCTCTCAAGCTTTACCACTTACTCGAGCCACTTCTGGCTTTTTGCTTGGTAATTGAAAATAAGACTTTCAGACTTTCCTGCCTGGCTGGCTTTGAACTGTGATCCTGAGATTTCAGCCTCCTAAGTAGCTAGGATTACAGGCATAAGCCACCAGCACTTTTTTTTTAATGCTAGGACTTCACATTTTTGCTTGGCTTTCTTGCTCACTGCTAGAGCTCTACTCTTTTGAGCTTTTATTAGTGTGGCTTTTTATTAGTTAATTGAAGATGAAGTCTCATGGACTTTTCTTCCTGGGCTGGCTTCAAGCCACCATCAGGTCTCAGCCTTCTGAGGAGCTAAGAATATAGGCATGAGAGACTGGTGTCTTGTTCTAACCTACTTATGAGGCAATTATGTGCCATGTGCCAAGGGATACACCTATTCCTTCTATGCCAGCCTTCACAGCTATATAAACTTAGAGACATACAGACCTCACTTGATCATCTTGAGATGCTTTGTGTTGCTGGGCTTTGCCTGCATGTTTGGCTGATTACAGCCAAGTTTTGGGTGGCTGCAGGCAAATAAAAGCTCAGGCTATCTGAATCAGGAAACCCTCTGGGCTGGCATCCCCAAACGGTCTGATCTAAGGCCTTGACCAGAATGGCTGAGAGGCTGGGCTCAGCTAAAAGGCTGGATGAGCTGGGTTCTCTTTTGTTCTGTTCTGTCTCAGAGCCCCACCCTCTCCATATGACCTCTCCAACATGACCTAGACTTCACAGGGGGCACCTTGGAATGTCAAGGGTGTCCCTCCTGCTGCTTCCTCTTGGTTAAAGCAGGCCCTGAACCTACCCAGATTCCAGATAGGGGAATAAAGTCTACCTATAGATTAGAGAGTGACAAAGAAATACCATTAGTGACTTCAGCACATTTCTAGCCTCCTCCGCACAGCCTGACAGGCAGGTATACAGCATCCCCAAACCTGAGGTGGAGCCACAGTGCATTCTACCACCCATTTGCAAGAAACAGCAAGCCTGGATCAAGCTACAGGACATGTGTGGAACACACACAATGAAGCACAGACAGTTCATGGTCAGGATAAAGTCCAAGACAGCAGCAGTGCCTGGGGACCCCAAGGCCCCCATGAGGCCCCTCCTAGAATGTGTGAGAGGATCACTAAATGGTGATACTCCCCTTCCTGCACATACACATAGGGACACCTGCAGATGGAATGCAGCCACACTCACTGTAAGGACCTCAATCTGGAAACAAGCACCTGCAATGTCCAGATCCCTCAGGCCCTGGCATCCATGCTCTCCCTCCCACAACAGAAGTGACTCTCATCTTGGCTGGGCTCTGGGCTCAGCCTGGGAGACAGCTATACAGAGAACAGCCCTGAGAGAGCCCTTAATCGTTTAACTAAAATCACATTCATGGCATAATTAGCAGACAGCTCCAGATTCATGATCTGAGGCCCATCGGCTCTAATGGGCTAATTAGTTAAGACATCCTTGGGCGGGCAAAGTACTCTGGCCTTCCAGAAGCATCTCATCAAGCTCTGCAGATCAAGGCTGGCATCTGGTCCACGAGCTGTCTTCCTAGACTGGTGAAGTGGCAGACTCATGACTAGGCAGGAAACACACCTTGGAGAAGGGACTCGGCAACCCCCCTCCATCCCAAGTACCAGTCCTTGCAGGGTTAGGACCACAAACACGCATCTCTCCTGGCTTTAGGCAGTTAGTGGCATGCTTCTGCCTCTGGACGCAGGCAGTCATTTCAAATGGGCGAAAATGGTGGACATTGTGCACATCTAATCACACAATTCTGCCCTCCTGGGTTGCACCTGTCTGCCCTGTATGCTCACAGCAACCTGGAACCCTTCATTTTGGATCTGAAAAAGTAATCGCCAGCTCTATGAACCCCTAAAGTATAAAGAACCACAAACCCTTTGTACACAGCAGGTGCTCATGCTCAACTCGCTCTCCTCACCCAAGCTGCTTCTGATCAAGCGGCAGAATCCAAATGGGGAGGGGGGGGGGGGGCAAAATCTCAGTGAAGAATTGATAGAAGCTAAGTCCTTTTAGAATAAAGTAGCTCATCTCCCTCACCTACCCATCTTTGATGGCATTTTTTCTATGCAAGAAACAAATATTTGAATAAAAGAAACTTCTTCACAGAGTGAACAAATACAGCAACAGTACCCATTGGACACTGTGTTGAAAAGGAACTATAGAACTTGTGGGTGGGATGGGAGGGAAAATCTGGGAGAGAGCAAGGGAGGGGGTAACTTTTGTAACTGTAACCTCTTTGTACATCACCTTTATAATAACAATAAAAAAATTACAAAAAAAAGAAACTCCATGAGAAAAATAGAGCTCATATCTGTAATCCTAGATACGTAGGAGCTGAGAACTGAGGATCATGGTTTGAGGCCAGCCCAAGTAGGAAAGTCCAGGGGACACTTACCTCCAATTAACCAGCAAAAAACTGGAATTGGAGCTGTGGGTCAAATAATAAAGTAACAGTCATGAGTGAAAAAACTAAAGGACAGCACCAAGGCTCTGAGTTCAAGCCCAAAACCAGCAAAAAAGCAGAAGGAAAAAATTGCCAAGAGCTATGGTGAAGACCATGGAGAGAACAAGTTGTTGAGTTGGTGAGCACCAAGGGGCTCTAGGGGGGCACAACCCTGCCCAGAAGCCAGCCACCCTTAGCTCTAGCTGAATACTGCCAGGCTAAGAAATTAAAGTTTATGAAAATCTCAGGCCCTCATGAAGTAGAAACAGCAGGATCACAAGTTCTCAGAGCCTAAGCTACGTGTCGATATCCTGTTTGCATTAAGGACTGGGGTATAGCTAAGTGGTAGAGTCCTTGGTAAGGCCCTGAGTTCCATTTCTAGTGCTACAAGAAAAGAAGAAAAGGAAGAGGAGGAGGGCGGGGAGCAGAGGAAGAAGAGGAGGGGGTGAGCATAGGAAGAAGAGGTACAGGAGGAGGAGGAAGAAGAAGAGGAGGAAAAGGAGGAGGAGGAGGAGGGTAAAGGAGGAAAGAAAAAAGAAAACAAGGGAGGGTAGGGAACAGAGATACAAGCTTTTCCCATTTTAAAGGCAAAGTTATAAATCTGAACTTTTAAGCGAGATTGCACATGGTTTGTTCTTTTTACTGTTGGCTCAATTTCTTTTTAAGTTGAGTAGGTCAAATAAAAATTTCCTGAAGCCGTGATTCAGCCCACAGGTGACAGAGTGACACTCTTTAAATGGCTATTATCATCTAGAGCTGCCAGGAAATCTCTGAGAGGCAATGTGCAGGGCAGTGCTCTCCCTGGCACCCACCTAGCATGCACACTGCATCCCCTGTGTGAACCTGCTGTGACACTGCACGCCCCAGGGCCTCCAAAGTCACAAATTAGTCATGTGCAGACCCCAGCACTACACCCTCTCCTTTACTCTGGCTGCCCTGGCACATGTGAAGGGTGAGCTCTGAGGCTGGCACACAGTGGGAAGCCAGGGAGGCCAGTCTTCAAAGAGGATGGATGGTGGTGTGGTGCTCACAGTCCAGAAGTTCCCTTTCAGAAACAAGGCTTATTGTCAAGAACCACCACAAATAACAGGAACAGAGAAAACCCACATGGACAGACAAGCAGAGATGGCACAACTACGGAATGTGTGTCCAGGGATGGCCTTGTTAGGGTCTCTCCATGGCCATGGGTCAGCAGCCAGGGCTTCCTTTCAATGTGAGTTTATTGTTGATGATGAGTCCATGGGTGCAAAGTGACTCCAGCAGGAGGTCCCAATGGCACCTGCATTTCCTCTGACCCAATGAGGTACCATTGGAGCAGTGACCCAGACATAGCCAGGCTGCCTCTTAAGCTGTCTAGAGGGTCTCTGGCTACCAAGGACCTGAGCACTTTCACAATGGTGAGGGACCTCCTGCATCCACCTCTCAAACAGACAGACACAGCAGGGCACAGTGAAGGCATCTGAGAGGCTGGGTGTAAGCCCCACCCCTCAACCAAGTGTCAACAGCCTCCGGAGGCAGTGCCACTCCACATGGTAAAGAGGTAGAAGCTTCTAGAATGTGAAGCTAGACAAAACCAACTTGGGAGACATCGCCAGCCACACAGAAGCTCAGGCTGAGGCTGGGATAGAGACAGGACCCCACTCCTAGGATCCCAGCCCTCACTTCTAGGTGTATAGCTATGTCACTGGAACATGGCTGCCTCAATGGTCATCAAATTAGAGCCATGGAACTAGTTCCCACTAAGGGAACATGAACAGAAGTAGGGCCTGGGTCTTGTGCTGAGATCTTGTTGATCTTGGCCCTCTGTTGGCTAGAAGCAGAGCCCAGAGGCCCTGGCAGAAGAATGAGCCACAATATGGAAGTTGCCTGGGCCAGCAAAACAAAACCGTAAGGGCATGAGCCACCTGTTTAGGGACTAGTAGGTGAATGTCAATGAAAATTCTAATGAGTCGGGCCACTGCACCATCAAGTTTATTTCTATTGCATTAGTCCATCTAAAAACATGAACAGAAAGAGAAAAATATCATGGGTCAAGAAAAGCAATGCTCATCCCAGTGAATAGCTCCAGGCAAAGCAATCCAGGAAAAATACCTGCTAAGTGGAATTAGCCCTGCCTCCTACCTGCAACCCATCTGAACACTGGAAGGTCGACCAGATGAAGGTTGATGTTAAACCCCTGGGTGCTCATTATGACCAAGTGAAACTCACCTATTTTTGTTGTTTTTTTTTTAAATGTTGGTTCAAGTTTTCAAATGTTGGCTCACTTATTACCTTGACCAAGAGTGACTTGCAAAGACAAGAAATGCATGTCTCACTTGGAGGTGGAATATAAAACTCAGAAAGAGAGCAGACTAGTGGTTTTTCAGAGGCAAGGGGGAAGGGAGAAGAAGGGAGGGGGAAGAACAGGGGAGAGGAAAGTAGCCAGAGAAGTGAGGGTGGAAGAGGGAGAGGAGGGAAAGTGGGCAGAGGATGGGAGAGTAGATGGGGAAACAGACAGGAGAGATGTGAGGAAGTGTGGGTTGTATAAGATATATTAAGTGTTGATATCACACACAATAACCACGATGATGATGATGATGATGATGATGATGCTGGAGGCAGAGGAAACATCCAGAGGTGACAGATAGGCCTATGGTGGTAGTGATGGCTTCATAGTATACCCCTATCCACAACTCCTAAGTTGTTTATATTAAATAGGTACCGTTTTTTACTCAAAACTCAATTAAGTGATTTTTTCTTTAAAAAAATAGTAACAAATGAAATGACTACAGGAAAAACAGACTACCTGCCAAGCAAACTCTAAGAAGGTATTCTCAAGTATTCAGAGTATGTCTAGGAACACGTGAGGGCTGGTGGGGAGGTGAAGAGGTGGGGGCTTGCCCCGCCCCTTCCACCAGCCCCTCCTACTCTGGAGCACTGCTCTCCTCCTCCCCAAATCGCTTCTGACCTGGTCCTGCAGCAGTACGCTGGGGCTCAGGCTGCCCTCCGGGCACCCTAACTCTGAGGGCTGTGAGGCTGAGGACCATGGGACCAGCTTGCAGCCCTCATGGGCCAATGGAGCATCTCGAAAGAACTTGGGGCTACCATCGCAAATCCATCCCGCTAAGCCGCTCTCTCCAAGGGCAGGCAGGACTGTTGTGCCAGGCAGGGCGGGCTCTCCTGAGAAAGTGCTCCTCAGCCATAGACACTTGGCTATGTAATCTTATTCATCATCTGTTGTCAATACTCACTTCAAGGAGTCATTCTCAGCCCTGGGCTTTGCATCTGCTTTGCTGACTGAGTAGAGGAAGAGAGGGAGTAACCAAGGCCCTCACATCAACTCTCTTCTGGACTTGACAACACTTTGCACACTTCTCTTAGCTACCAAGCACCTATCTGTCCCAGGTTTGGTCAAGGCCTAGGTTGGCTTCTTGGGGGTACTTAGATTAGCATACACTCCCACTTTTGAAGAAAGAAATAAGCCAAGAAACTACCAGCCAATCTCAGGAGCTTTTGGAATGTTCTCAAGACCAGGCAATGGACATGGTAGGCACTGCAGCTGAGTGGGGCCCACGTGCTTCCCTGAGGCAGGGTTCATGACCTCATACAGTAAGTCTTTGTAGGGTATGTGGGGACACCCAGCCACTCCCCACTACTGCCTGCAGTACCTCCCACTGTCATACCAGTGAAGAATATACCCAGCCACTGCCAAAGGCTCCATGTGCTTATAACCCTGCTGTAAATAGTGCCAGCCATACCCACATCCAGGTGAGTTGGTTTCCCACTTCCATTTCAAAAACCTTGGTTTTTATGTACCATGTCTCCCTTTCTAAACGTAGGCAATGAGTTACATTTCTTTTGGGGCACAGGGTTAGAACCCAGGACTTCATACATGCTAGCAGAGCACCCACCACAGAGCTTCATCCCCAGCACTTATTAAGTTCTTTTACTCTGTGAGATCCACTAAACACAGGTGCAGGTCACAAGCTCCAGCATACCCAGCCCACTGCTAAGCCCAAGGAGAAATGAGAAACCAAGCCTTCACCGAGCAGAAAGGCCACACTCTGGGCCAGAGCTCCCGAAGGAACCTCAGATGTGAGAAGCACACATAACATAGGCAGACAGGTAAAGAGAGTCCTAGATATTTGGGGTCACCATTCCAACATCACCTGTCCAATAACTTCCTTCTAACACTTCTCCCAGAACCCCAGGACAACAAACTTATCTCCAGAAACCCAGACCAGTTTTCTTTGTAGTTGCCCATCTCCTCCTCTCCCCCTGCCCCTGCAATCAGTTTCCTGCTGAAGTTCTTCCAGCTGGCCCTCAGCCATTCTGATCCAAGAAGCAGAAGCAGTCCAAGAACTGCCTGCCCTGTGAGTCAGTCCATCTCCCAGTAACATGACCCCTTCAGAAGACCCTTCCCTGGCCTGACACAATAGTTCTTATTTGTAACTCCAGCTGCTAGGGAGGCAGAGATCAAGAGGATCATGGTTCAAAGCCAGCTCAGACAAAAAATGAACAAGACTCCCATCTTAACCAACAAACTGGACATGACCGTTCTCACTCATAATATTAGCTATGCTAAAAAGGTAAGGTAGGTAAGAAGAATGGTGGTCTAACGCCAATTCCAGGCAAAAATACAAAACCCTAACTTTAAAATTACTACAGGGAAAAAAAGGCTAAGAGCGTGGCTTACTCAAGTGGTAGAATTTCTGTCTAGCAAATGCAAGGCCCTGGTTTTTTTTTAAAGCCTTTTCTGCTTTCAGCCCCTAGTTAGAGCAGCTCTGAGCAAGTTTCTCTTCTCTTCTTGCAGTGAGAAAACTGGGTTACTGGGGGAGGGCAGCAGAGAGCGGATGGATCTTAGACTACTCTTCTGGGTGAAGGGGAAACACACACCTCCTTACTGGTGTCATGAAGCAGCCGCGTGGCCCTCTCTGAAGAGAGCCGGCTCAGAAGTCACTATTGTGTTCAAGCAGTGCTAAATCAAGCTGTGAGCAGCACCGGTTATGCTTTTAAAGAACGCCCCGAGCCAATTCTGATGTTTAAAGGGAAAAGGAAAAAGTTTCTGTGCCTTCCATAAATTCCAAAGAGAGGAAGTTTCAAACTTGGGTGTTCACAGCCCGTGGCCTCCACATGGAAACAGCTTGGTTTCATGTATTTGGTTTTACTGCTCAAACTTTAGGGTCTTTTAACTTTTTATTTTTACAGAGCTCAGAAGAAAAGAGAGACGGAGCCATTTACTCAGTAAGTGCCAAAGAAAACCCCAGCACCTCCATCTCGGGGCCTGTGCCTGACACACAGCAAGATGGGGAAGGGAAGCCCCTCCCTCCCAGCCCCTGGCACACCCAACACAGGCTTCTACCCACCAGGAGCCAGCTACTAATTAGCTCCGACAAGATCAATTGAGGCCAGAGCTGGCCAGGAAATGGCAGGACTGTCATTCAGCTGCCACCGGCCTCTGGCCACCACCAACAGCAGGAGGAACACGATGGAGATTTTCCAAACTTAAGAGGTCCAGCCAAGACCCGAGGAATCCTAAATTTAGTCCCTGGGGGGAAGACATGTCGCCTGGCCAGCCAAGGCACCAGTGAGGTCCAGCACCCCTTGGAAGTGTCAACCAAACAGTCCCTCCCAGGACCCCTCAGCCCGGAGCCTGACATCAAGGGTGACTCAGGGTCTGGGCGCTGTACACTGGGCAAGGTGAGGAAACCAAGACCTCAAAGAAATATAGAAGAAACAGAACAAGCAGAGGAAAGAGCCTGAATTTTGATCAGCTGGTGAGTTCTGTAATTACATATCCAGGTGACCCAGAGAAAAGCCTGTGCCACGCCGAGCCACAGGTTTATGGCTATGAAATCAAAATGGTAGCTCTTACCCCAAAGAGGTAGAAAGACACTCAAAATTTAAGTGGATTATATGTGGATGTTTTATACGTGCGTAACACACGTGCCCATGGGTTATAGAGAGCCTCCTGCATCCCACCCTCTGCATGGTCCATAGTTGTTTGTGTGCCCCCCCGCCCACCCTCATGCTGTGCAACAACATCCTGTTGGTCCTCTGGGAGTCTCCCTTCCCTCTCTGGGACCATGGGCGGACACAGCCCTATGTTTCTATAGAGCTCTCAGGCTCCTGGCCTAGCATTGTCAAGGCTGAACCAGGCCAGTTCTTCTCTCATCCCCTCAGGTGATTCTACACACAAAAGACAGGACAGACTCCAGACAGCCTGGACTGGCTCAGTGACTGAGCTCAGAGAGGGTGCTGGCCACCTCCAGAGTGCTACACATTTGATGATCCTGTGGATCATCAAGATGAACCTCTTCCAGCCTACACACACACACACACAGACCCACACACAGACACACACACACACGCACGCACGCCACTCCCTGGCACCAATGGTGATGACTACCACAGAAGTAGAAGGAACAGAGTATGATGAGAAGAAACCCCAGCAAGGAGGAAAACTGGCCCAGTGAGGTTCAGGGGAAATTGCAGACACGGAAGTTGTAACCCTAAGGGCGAAAGACCCAGGGAGGGAGTAGGGCAGCATCTTATGCAGAGAAAGTGAATATGCAAAGGCCCTGAGGTAGGATGGGATGGGATGTTTCCCTCAACCAAGATCAGCCTGGCTGAAATGTAGAAGATACATTCAGGGACTGCCAGAGTCCTCCAGGGTTAATCTGATGGTATCTGAGGCCAGGACAGGGACAGTGGCAAGCAGTGGACAAACGAGATTCTTTTTTTTTTTTTTGGGTCCGGTCATGGGGCCTGAACTCTGGGCCTGGGCGCTGTCCCTCAGCTCTTCAGCTCAAGGCTAGCGCTCTACCACTTGAGCCACAATGCCACTTCCGGCTTTTTTCTTTTTGCTTATGTGGTGCTGAGGAATCGAACCCAGGGCCTCAGGCATGCAAGGCAAGCGCTCTACCACTGAGCCATCTTCCCAGCCCCCACGAGATTCTTTTTCTTTGGTCAGTCATGGGGCTTGAACTCAGGGTATGGATGCTATCCCTAAGCTTTTCTGCTCTAGGCTAGCATTCTATCACTTGAGCCACAGCTCCACTTCTGGCTTTTGTGGTGGTTAATTGGAGATAAGAGCTGGCTTCAAATCATGATCTCCGGATCTCAGCTTCCTGAGATTACCGGCATGATCCACAGATGCCCAGCTTACCTTCCACTTCTAAATCACCTCTTCCAGGGCACAGGACACAGGGCAATCTCAGTCTTTGCCCATCCCTGGGTTATCTCAGCAGAGGAGGGCTGTGCCTGTGGCCAAGGCCACTCCCAGGTGACTGACACCTCCCAAAGTCAGGGAAGGGACCTGTAATCCAACTGTATAGTAAGTTGGGCAGTTGGCAGGAGCCCCTCCTCCACTTTACCCTATTTCCCCAGGACACTGGTGCTGCCAATGTGAGCCCACAGAGGGCCACGTTGGCCAGCCTCAGTGTGACACCTCATACATCTTGTCACAAAGGCTGGAGTGGGGTCTACCTGCAGCCATGTTCTCTTAGTACAAAGTGCTCAGCAGCATGGTGCCCAGATAGGAAGTAATGTCCTGCCCTGTGTGGACTCCAAGCCATGCCTGTTACCCAGAATATGAATAACTTAACTGTCCAACATGTTACCTACTTTCTGTGAGCCAAGAGCTGAGCTAAGTGTATCACAGACCTCTCATTTAATCTATTACAGTTCTGAGCACCAAGTCCCCTCCTGACGCCCACTTTATACATCAGGAAACTGAGACACAGATGAAGACACTCAGAGAACACCCAACAAATAAGGCCTTACACCTGGACATCAGTACTGGAGCTACATATCTCATTGTCCACCTCTTTCCTCTCCTCACAGAGACGATTATTTTCCCTACCATAAAAGGTCAATGCCACAAATACACTGTGTACCTGCTTCTGTATTTCATATGCATTTGTGCTTGACAGCTTAGAAATTTTAAGGTCTAAAGAATTTTAAGATTTTAAGGTCTAAAGAACCAACTTTTAGCTGGCATAGACAGCTCACATCTGTAATCCTAGCCTCTCAGGCGGCTGAGATCAGAGGATTGAAGTTTGAAGATCGCCTTGGCAGAGAAACCCCAGACACTGTCTCAAAATAACGAGTTTTTAAAAAAAAAAAGAAATCAGGCTAGAGGCATGGCTAAAGTTGTAGAGTGCCAAGTGAGCAAACAAGCCGAGCAAGTGCAAGGCTGAGTTTAAACCCCAACACCAGCACAACAAAACAAAAACAAAAACAAATCTAACTTTTCCTGCAGGCACAGGTTGTCCTCCCTAAGAATGAGAGAGCCTCGGGTCAACACGAACAGAACATAAGCCAATTTTTTAGCAGCTACACTAAAAAAATAACAGTTGAACATACTCTAACAAAGTGATTGGAGCCAATATATCCAAAAATACTGACATTTCAAAGCAGTGTCATTATCTGTAATGAGCTGTACAAAATTGTTAAGAGTAACTTTTTCCCACACTAAGGCTTTGGAATCCCCTGTGCTTTGTGATCCAGATGACCCCATTTCAACACCTGCTGGCCCATAGACTAAAGGTCACCACAGACCATGGGGCCCAGGAACTCCAGCCTCCTTCCCCAGTGTCCATACAGCCAAGCCCCCAAGGAACTTCTCTACTCCTGGATCTCCATCACTCCTCACCAGCTGGTCTACTGGTCCACTCAGGAGGTTCTCAGGACTACTGGACAAGACATCTCTCCACAGGGTACAGGCGATTAAGGGCAGGCCTCTGCCCTGGAGCAACTTAGAACCAAAGGAGAAGCAAAAGCTAGTACATCCAGAGATTCAACCACCCCAGGATGGAAAAGACTGCATCTGTACTGAACATGTACAGGCATGTTTCATGTCATCAGTCCCTAAGCAGTACACTGTAGCAACTGTGTGTATGGCATTTACAGTTTCTTAGGCATTTTAAGTAATCTAGGCATGATTAAAAGTATACAAGAAAGGTGTGCCTAAGTTATATGCAGAAGGGACTAAATATCTACAACTTTGGGCAGCCAAGGGGCAACCTGGAACTAGGTCCTAAGGTTCCCAAAGGATGACTGATGGTTCACCAAACCCTCCTGCTCAGCAGCCGAGGCTGCTCCCTCCACCCTCCTCCCATTAGCTTTTCATCATGTGCATCCCAGGAGATGCTTCACTAGCACGATTGCATTTTGTTGATGAAGAAACTGAGCGCATGGATCTTGCTCAGCCCCCACCAATCTGACATGGCCAACCTCAGAACGCATCAGCAAGGTGGTACAAAGCTACCAGGAAGGAGGAGGGCAGACATGGCAGAAGCAAAGAAAGAAAAAGCAGCAGAGCTCCCAGGACCAGACAGGATCAAGTGCATATGCATTTGTAGGGAATGTAGAAGCATGGGAAACTTCCAGGGGATAGAATCAACACAAGGAATCCTGGGAACCTGGAAGACAGGCAGAATTCTGGGTACAAAGGTGCCTCCATATGAAGCCTGTGCTCAGGTACTATGAGAGAAGTCCAGGTTCAACCACTTAGTCATGGAAAGCAGCCACTGCTCCCTCCACGGGCCATAATGCCAACGGAATCCAACTTCCCAAAATATTTACCAGAGGCTCTGGGCACAGACTCCATTCTGTAAACTTGGATGCCATTCCAGAATTGAAGCAATAGATCTCCCGGAGAACAAGATAAACTCTCCCTCACATTCTAAATAGTGAAAGGGAGGTGGGGAGGAGAAGGAAATAAATCAACCCTCCCTAACCCCAACTTAAAAGGGATTATGGTAGGGAGCAAGACAGGAGCAAAGATGCCGCACCCTTATCAGGCACGAGGCTGCTCCAGACACAAACAAAACCTTTGGCAGGCATCCTTCTTCTACATGGGTAGGGGGAGCACCAAGCCTCCATGCACAAGGGCAGACTCATCTTCCCCTGGACAAGGAGGCCCATCATCGTCCCTCTAACATCTGGGAGAAATTGGTTCTTCCCATGAGCACAAGTGCTGACTGGAGCTTGAAGCACAAGGTCAGCAAAGGCCAGTTGCTAAGAGGTTCAGAGTTCAAGTCTCCCACTTTATGGCCCACTTCCCTAAGAATCAGCAGCAGCAATGGAAGTCGCAGATGAGGGGATTCAGGAATGTGTTTGAGCCAGGCACTGGTGGCTCACTTCTGTAATCCTAGCTACTCAGGAGTCTGAGATCCGAGGATTGCAGTTCAAAGCCAGCGAGGGCAGGAAGTCCATGAGACTGTTTATATCTCTACCAGCAAAAGGCTGGAAGTGAAAGTATGGTAGATTGCCAGTCTTGAGCAAGACAGCCAAGCAAGAGCACAAGATCCTCAGTTTAAGCCCTACTATCCGCACTCCCCCCAAAAAGAATTATAATTGAAGACCCACCTTCTGCCCCAACTATCACCTGAGCATCCTAGACACAATGCACAACAAAGCTCATGTCTAATCTTCAGGACCAGCCCACCAGGTAGTACCAATGGTATAAAAAAAAAGGAAGAAAGAAACCAGTGGCATATGGCTAATAAACAGCAGGGCCAGCTGTGATCATACCCCTGGATCTCCAGCTGGGGGCCTCTGCACTGATGCACCTGCCCCCCCCCCCCAACACTCCCAATCTCCAGCTGCTCCAGAGCTCAGCTCTGACATCCTCCCTTTCCTGCTCCATATCTTTAGGGTGGGAAACAACCACAAGTTCCCAGGGAGGTAGAAGAAAAGTGGGTACACACTTAGGGGCCCTGGGCCTCCTCCAGCATCTCATGACACCCACTCCAGACTCCAGAAATGTAGCCAGGCTCTCCCACAGCCCATCCAAGAAGCCAGCTTTCTAGCATAATATTTTCCTCCCCCAGAACGTGAGAATAAAGGGCTCTTTGCTTGTCTCCTAAAATAACTGGCTCTCACCATAAAGCAATCTTCTGCCCAGTAAAAATATTTCTGTAAAACTTGGTAACTCTATCTGTGGTTCCTTTTCTGAAAGTCGAAAATCCTTGGAGAGTGAAATACGGCAGGGGTAGACATTATGACAAGCTCATGAAGTCATGTCTACTGAGGCGGTCTCTCCTGAGCACAGTGATTAATTTGCTGCTAACCACAGGGACTTTGTGTCTTAATGCGCTCAGAGCAAAGCACCAGCTCACATTTCTACCGGAACAATACCCACCACCCTGGCCCAGGTCCTGCCAGGCAGGCAGTAAAGCCACAGTTGGGCTTGGGGACTGGGAAGGCCTCCGTTGAGATCAGGGCACCTCTGCAAGTGGCCACAGTGCACAGGTGAGCTGGCTCCCGTATTCTGTCTTTGGCCAGGGAAGAGATCAGCTCGTAAAGCAAGGCAGGGATGTCCACTCACTAACCATGCTAACCCCAAGATGCCCAGGGAAGCCACTGGGGCCTTAGTCTTCCAATCTGCAGCTGAGGGAGGTTCATCCCAGGGGAGCCCCAGACAAACAAACTTACCTGAGTCTCTTTCTTACCACACAGCAAGCCCCTTGCATGGCTAATTTAGGCCTGGAAGAGATGGCATGTGCACTTTGTGGAAACTTCTAGAAGGCATCAGCAGCTCTAGAAGACTTATGGGGCTACCAGCACATGTCCAGAGTGATGTTATATCCTAGGTCGTAAGTAGCCATGTGCTAGAAACAACTCCAAGAGAGGGGTCTGCTCCCCACTTAGAGGTGAGCAAAGTAAAAGAGTACAGGATAACCCCAAGCCTGATGTCGACATCCAAGCCCTGTGCTCCATGAATTAGGAAAAGATCCACACAGGGAGATGGGGAGATGACCAAATTAATAAGGTTAAAAAGGAAAAAATCCATACAAACTAAGGCAGGAGTTCTGAACCTGGGGGCTCAGGATATCCTGAAGCTGGACGGGAGGGTATAAGGGCATTTACCTGAGGAAGAAAACACTATCAGATTCAGTAGATTCCAGTCTTGTTGCCAATGCTCTGTGGGTTAGGAATCACCACCACAGAGAGGCTAGGAGCTTCAGAGGAAGGGTATAACCCAGGTGGGCTGCCTGGAGGAGGTGGCAAACCACCAAAGCTCTTCTAAAATCCAATGGTAAAAAGCAGTTTCCTCAGAGGTGAGCTACTTTGTGCGTGGTGGTCCTGTCCCCGCCCACCTTGTTCCAGGGCTCTTGGTCCTACCTACCCATGCCATTCAGAGCTTTCTCCTTACAGGGTGGTGGTATTTGTTTGTTTGTTTGTTGTCAGTACTGAGAGTTGACTGAACCCAGGTCCTGCTTAGCAAGCACTCTACTCCTTGAATTACATCCACAGCCTTTTTATATGTTTTTTGGGATAGGGTCTCACTAACTTTTCCAGAGCTAGCCTTGAACGTGTGGCCCAAATGTAGTTTCTCTTTAGGGAAGTTCCAGCTGTGCCCCAGGGCTGCTCAGGGCACAGGGTCTGGTTCTAGAGTAAGCATATGGCCCAGGTCAGAAGAACAGAAGCCCACCAAGCCTGGGCGTTCACCAGAACTTTCTCTTCCAGCTGAAGATAGAAGCCTGGACAAATTATCACTATCCAGAGAGACACTGTCTAAAAATGAGGCCAACCCACTGGGCTGAGGTATAGACTAAGCTCCAGGATCAAGCTGTGCCTGAAGTCTGCTCTGTAGTTACAAGAGCTAATAACCTGCCTTTGTGTAAACAGCTGAGATGGACTTAAAACCGAGAGTCCTCAGGAAGCTACAGCAGAGGTCACAGTTAGGGGGCAACAAACTCCTTCCAGAAGCTGGCCCTCTCCTGGATTTGGAAGGCAGAGTCAGAAGCAAACGCTCTGGTTTCAGCAGGAAAGTAGTAGAGGCATATCCGGAGATGACATCAAGGTGTGTGCAGTGTGTGTCACAGCATGGGGCATGGAGAAGAACACGCCATAACCAAGTAACATCGACCTAAAGCTGACTCAGGGCAAAAGTCAAGAAATGACCTCAATGGCTAATAAAAGAGGCAGGGCAGATGGCTATCTTTATAAGAACAGCCCAAAAGCGACAGTAAGACCATCTGCACTGACACGGAACAGCTCCATGATGCACTAAAGTTTAAAAAGCAAGTTGCAGAGCCAACTTTTTAAAAGAAAGTATTGCCAGATACTGGTGGCTCACGCCTGTAATCCTAGTTACTCAGGAGACTGAGATCTGAGAATCATGGTTTGAAGCCAGCCTGGGAAAGAAAGTCTGTGAGATTCTTATCTCCACTTAACTATCAAAAAAGCTAGAAATGGAGCTGTGGTTCAAGTGGTAGAACATGCTAGACTTGAGAAAAGAAGCACAGGGATAGCCTTTAGGCCCTGTGAAGGAAGGGAGAAAGAGAGAGGGAGGGAAGGAAAGAGAGAGGGAAGGAGGAAGTGAGGGAAGAAGGGAAGGAAGGAAGGAAGGAAGGAAGGAAGGAAGGAAGGAAAGAAGGAAGGAAGGAAGGGGAAAAAAAGAAAGTGTTAGCTTATACCAGTCGCTCATGCCTGTAATCCTAGCTTGTCGGGTGGCAATGGCCAGTGTGGGTACTTCCCTCCCAGCCTGAACAGAGTCTGTCTTCTACAAAACCATGTTCTTCCTGTGGGACTGTCCATGTTCCCAATAAGTACCATGTTCCTGCGTCTGTGTGCTGCACTGTCCCTTCTCCTAAGTGCAAGCTGGACGTGTTATTTGCTTTCTCCTAGACAATTCAGGATTGCCAATTCCTGAGCCACGTTCCAACCTTAGGGAAGCCAGCCACCATATAAATGTGGCTCTCCAAAACTGCCATACCATGAAGAGGGTGGCCACCTGGAGAGAAGTGAGGCCCTGCCACAGGAAAGGAGAGTGGCTGCTGTCCCCTCAACCTGGCATCTCAACGGACAATGGGATCATGGACCACACACCTGAGAAGCTCTGCCCAGATTGCATGAAGCTACACAAATCAAAAACAAACAAAACAGAAAACAGTAAGTTGAGGAGTACTGGTGGATCACGCCTGTAACCCTAGCTACTCAGGACGCTGAGATCTGAGATCACGGTTCGACACCATGCAGGAGAATCTGTGAGATGCTTATCCCTAATTAACCAGTGAAAACCTGGAAATGGAATTCAAGTGGTGGACAGCCAGTCTTAGCTAAAATGCTAGGGACAGTGATCAGGTCCTGAGTTCAAGCTCCAATGTCAGCACGCATGCGCACACATACATACACAAATAAATTAAGTATTGAACCTTTTGTCATAAGACAGAAACAACGAACACTTGTCCTCTAACATGGAGAGAGCAAAAGTCACAAGAGCCCATGACACCTCCCCAACAGCAAAGCTGGACCACACACAGGCTTCCCAGGACCCAAGACTCAGCCCTATCATTGCCCAGGCTGCTGCTCTTTACACTCAGGTGGTGGCTCTCAGGGGTGAGGGCACAGGACCCGCAAGGGACTGACCATCAATTCTTTTTGTCCCTCTAAGCAAAAGGAGTGGGCAGGAAAGCACCCATGGCGTTATCATGGTATCTGCCCCCAGACAAAGTCAAAAGCCAAAGGAAATAAAAGGGAGGCCTAGAGTTAGATGTTAGGGAGCTTGTTCCAGAGACAGTTTTGCAAAGGAGAGTGAGGGCCTGAAACCAGCTGAGGGCCCTCCGCCGTGTGTGAATGCCACCGTTTTCCTCATTGCTGTCATGACCTACAGTAATAACTCATTTAGAATGGCCTCCTGTACATATAAGCTTAGGCAGAAAGTATGTGTTGAAACTCATACAAATTATAACAAATGTTTACTCTTACTCTATCTGATTTTTGTCCTTTTTGGGGAGAAGGGGGCAGTACTGGGGTTTGAACTCTGAGTAACCTGCTTTGCTAGGCTGCTGCTCTGCCCCTGGACCAGCTGGAAGCCCCCAGCCTCCTCCTACCCTTTGTCATATTTCCACTTCATTTTCTGAAATACTGGTCTAATAGACATTGATTGATTTCATGGGCCATATGATGTTATAGCATATATGATGTTGTAGCATATAATAAAAAGAAAATACCATCTACACCGATTAAAAGATGCATCTAACATCAGATCAACCTGAATCTACCTCTTGCTAAAATGAGACTCCACCTCCAGATCAAGAAACTCTGGGAAAGGTGAAAGAATTCTTAAAGCCCCAGTTTCCCCCTGAGTAGATATGGGCAACAGAAACACCTACCTTCTCCTCAAGACAGGGTGGGCCCTAGGGCCTTGGCATCACAGCTACTCAATGACCGCCTCCTTCTCAGTGGGCAGGTATACCCCGCTTGGGCACTAAGCCTGCAGCCACATAACAGTGAGAAAGAAGGCACTGGCCCAGGGCTGCCCAAGCAGGAGCCATTGTGGACTTCCCAGGACAGGGAATAAGAAGCCTCCAGCACCAATGGAAAGGCAATTTTGTTCGTCTCAATCACAGTTTTCTTGGATCATCTTTTTGCTCTTGCTGTCTATCTAGATCATGTAGAAGACAAAAATTCAAGATCAAGGGCCCTTTGGAGGTGAGATGTACAGTGGGTATGGAGCCCTAAGCCCCCAGCTAACTAGTGGAGCCACTTGCAACTGAGAGCTTTAAGCCAAGGGCCCCCTTGCCCACACAGCCCCTTGAACTTAGAAAAACATCCTCAGCAGCGTGGCTGTGGTCCCATCCACCTTACCTTCCCCTAGCCCAAGGCAGACAGACCTATCCTGACAAGAGGGCTCTTTGAGCTCTGCCCCTCCCCGGCCAGGACCCCAGCTCCATATGCAGGGCCGGGCACTTGAATAGCCCTGGCCATCACCTCCAGGATGGCATACTGTCCTATGACCAATAGATTCTAAGCTGAGCGCTGAAAGTTTGCAGGGATTAAACGCAGGCTCCCTTTGGGCTACAGCATCCAGCAGCACCACTCACCCCAATGGGTGCAGCCCACCAGCCCGCCAAACACAAACTTTTGCCCTAATATCTCAGACACCAAAGTCAGACTGCTAGGAAAAACAATTGCTCTACTCATTACATAGGTTTGAAGACTGCTAATGGCAAAATGAGCTATTACTAGGCCCAAGGCCACCTAGTCTAGAGTTTGTTTCATCTTCATAACAGGGGAATGATGAAGGTGGCAGATACAAGGATCTAACAAGAGAAGACAGGAAGTGTCAGACACAACGTGGAACACTCATTGTGTGCCCTTAGGTTCTGAGATCCACCATCACCAGCACTTTCAGAAACTCTCTGACTACAGGGCGCCAGAGGCTCACGCCTGTAATCCCAGCTGCTCAAGAGGCTAAAATATGAGAGTCAAGGTTCTAAGCCAGCCCATGCAGAAAAATCCATGAAATTGTTGTCTCCAATTAACCAGCAAAAAGGCTGAAGCAGAGGTGTGGCTCAAGTGGTAGAACACAGCTATCCTGGAGCGAAAAAGCCAAGTGAGAGTTGGAGGCCCTGAGTTCACACATAAAATACATTTTACAGACTAAGTTAGAAAGCTAGGCACCCCAGGCTGACTTCAGCTGTCTGGGTCATCCAAAGACAATGTTCTCTAAAAACTAACTGGTTGTGGAAAAGAAAAAAATGGCGCGATTATGTAGTCCATCCAGGCTAACTTTGAACCCACCATCTTCCTGTCTCAGCCTCTCGAGTCCTGGGGTGCTAAGTGCATCCCCTAAGCAACATCAAAATGTTTTACATGGAAAAGGTTTTATATAAACCTAGATGTCTGGATCCTCTTCATCGTCAGAGTGTTGGCAACGCCAGAGCTGCTCCCAGCTGGCAAAGTTTGGCTAGGGCTGAGTGATACTGCCCTCTTGAGGCAGGGCTTGTGTTCCCAGATCCCCACCCCTCCCAGATGTCTCCCACCCAGCCTGCTACACTCAATAATATTCAACCTCTCTGGTCTCTGCAGATCCCTGATCTGTCTGAGTACACTTTAAAGCGCTCCTCACAGGCCATCTCCTTCAAAAAGCCTCCCAACCACCCATGGTGTGCCTGTCTAGTGGTTTTACAACTTAAACCATTAACTTGAACTGTGCCCTATTATGTGCCCGGAAGTCATGGTTCTTTTACTCAGGCATCTCCCCAACCATGCCTAGAAGCAAGCAACATTATTATTATTATTGTCCCAATTTCCAGATGTGTAAACTGAGGCCCAAAGACAATTATTCTACTGCCTATGCACCCCCTTCCTTCCCTGTGTTGCCTTATGCCCCTACAACCTAAGTTCTTGGGCTCCCTTGCCTGTTTTCCTCTAGATTTAGCTCACAGGAGACCCTGGCAAGAAGATGAGAAGAGAAAGGGAATTCTTCCTGCATCCTTGCCACCTCTGTACCATGGCTGACTCCACTTACCGTTATGGCTGCAGCTCTGCCAGGCTGCCGCCTAAACCCTGCTTAGCAGCTGCTCCCACAAGGGCTGACCAGGGACAGACAGCTTTTCCTCACCACCCTTTCTGTTTCCTGCTGCTGCTAAGCCTGAGGAGCTTCAGCTTCCATCCAGGTCAGGTTTCCCCTCCCCTGGGCATGATTTCAGGAGCTCTGGGGGTCTTCTTGGATAAACTTTCTACAATAGACCTGTTTCCACTCTGTTTTCTACTGACATGGAGGTCAGGCACAATGCCCCAGGACCCAAGATTAGAAAACAGTGCAGCCAGGTTTAGAACTAAGGACACAAATCTCTAGGGTCCCTGTTCTTTAGCCCTGTAGCATATTCTACTTCTCCTGCTCCCCTGTCTGTTTGTGGCCTCCTCCAGGGTTCCCTGGCTGGCCCCAGAGAACCAAGCCCCATACCACGGCCCGTGCAGCCATGCAGATGCTCACAGAGCCCACACAACAGTGTGTCACTTGATTCCTCTTTATCCTACGAAGTATTTATACAACTGAGAGCCCATCCCCACATTCCTCCTCCCCCACCCACCTCACTCCTGCAGGCCTCATACAGGGCCTGCTCGGATCTTCCCTCTCAACCAAGTCCTTGGCCCATAACACAGAGAATGCCAGCAGGCCCGGAGCCTGACTACCATCACCTCTCAAACATCTCACCCTGGCTTTCTGCACTCCAGGTGTTTCCCCACCTACCAATGTCCACATGGACGTGGACAAACTTCGTTCCGTCTGGCTGCTCTCACCCCTGTGCCTCAGCTTCAACCAGATACCCTCTGAGACCACCTGTGACTCAATGTTCTTGAAGTTCCCTTAACATTGTCCTCATTCCCCACCATCGGTCCTTTAACCTGGTAAAAGATCTGCACAACAGTAACAATCACATTTTAAAAGAATGTTATTGTGCACTTCAGTATAGGGGGAGCAGTTCCCTGCATAGATACCCAAACTTGCCAGTGTCCATTATGTGTATTATTTGCTTGTAACCTATACTCTAAGTCATTTCTGTTATCCATAATACCTAGTACAATGTAAATCATTATACTCTCATTTTTAAAGAATAATAGCAAGAATAAAGTATGGTTGCTAGAGGTTAGGTCTGCCCTCCCCACCCTACCCCCAATCCTTCGTGAAACACAGCACAGTAGCCTTGTCAGAAATCACCTGCCCCCAACCAGTAATCATTTGTAACTATCAACCACCTGACTGAGTCAGCAAAGGAACCCAGCTCCGAGGTCATTTCCTCATCCTCTGAGGTAACTTCCTCCTCTGCCCGGGTTATGCCTCCTTCAGATGGAAAGTGAGAGGTCCCCCAGGCTCTGAGGTCATTTCCACAACTGCTGGGACCGCACCCTTCTCCTCAGCCCTTCTCCCTCCACACCTTCTCCCTCCCCCCCACCCACCCCAGGAGCTATAAGTTCTCTCTGCGGGCCTCCATCTGGTGCAGACCAGTGGTTTGGTTCTCCTAATAATAAACTCTCTTCTGCCCGAACCATCTCCTTTCAGGAATCTTTACATGAAAGATGTATTTTGTTGTTGTTGTTGTTGATTGTGACGCTTGAACTCTGGGCCTGGGAGCTGTCCTCAGCTCTCAGCTCAAGGCGAGTGTTATACACTTGAGCCACAGTGCCACTTCTGGCTTTTTCTGTTTATGTGGTACTGAGGAATCAAATCCAGGGCTTCATGCATGCTAGGCAAGCACTCTACCACTAAGCCACCTTCCCAGACCCTAGAGATATAAATTTTTTGTCACCTATTTTCAGTGTCCCATTGGTTGAGACCAACGGGTAGGGTGCACTGACTCTCCAATCTCTCATGTAACCCATAGTGACAAAGAGAGACTACATTTAGGAGTGCAAAGAAGTTAAACACTAGGAAATCTAGCAATGTTAAATCATATGTACAAACATAGCTCGTATCAAGAAAGAACACCTCGATAGCATTTGGTGAAATTTAGCTATTATTCTTGATTTTATAAATCTCAGCTGCCAAGTGCTAGTGGCTCATGCCTGTAATCTTAGTTACTCAGGAGGCTAGGGTCTGAGGATCACGTTTCAAAGGTAGGCCCAGCAGAAAGTCTTCTCTCCAATTAACCAGCAAAATGCTGGAAGTGAAATGATGGCTTAAGTGGTGGAGCACCAGCCTTGAGCAAATAAGGAATAGCCCCCAAGCCCTGAGTTCAATCCCCAAAGTTCACACACACACACACACACACACACACACACACACACACACACACACACAAAATCTTGTCAGCAAGCAAGAAATAGAAGCAAAATATCACAGCCAAATAAACAACATGATTCTTGGTGGTTATTAAACTGCACAGGTAACCCATACCAATGCAAAAAGAGAAGAAAATTAGAAGCATGGACAAGAATTTAGTTCCAATCCCTCAACCACTAGAGCCATGCTTCCAGCCCCGCTTTTGGCCTCTAATTTCCACAAGGCAGAGAAAAGCAAGCATTCCTGTTTCCACATCCTAAGGATAGCACATGGCAGAGAGGTTGTGGTATCAACGACCACTCCGATGAGGACTAATCACTCAGAAAGCACACAGTGCTCTTTGGAGAGTCTTTACTGCCACTTAAATTGTGCAATTTGTTTTTTAAAATACTTATACTTTCCACTGGGCACTGTAGCTCACACCTGCAATCCTAGCTACTCAGAAGGCTGAGTTCTGAGGATCAAAGTTAGAAACTAACCAGGGCAGGAAAGCCCAAGAGATTCTGATCTCTTATTTAACCACCAAAAAGCTAGAAATAGAGCTGTGACTCAAGTGGGAGAGCCAGTTGAAAAAGCCAAGGGACAGTGCCCTGGCACCGAGTTTAAGCCCCAGAACTGACATACTGACACACATATATTTCCTGCCACATGGCCTGTTTCATGAGAAGGCCTATGCTCTAAGTGGCAGAGCAGACATACACTGGCCTAGGGTGGGTACTCACATACTACATGAATTGTGGAACAACTGCTAAATTAAGATGATTTTATCCTGCTTCTCAGTTGTACAATCCAAGGCTCAGGGAAGAGAGGGGCTCATGTCTTGTCTGTAAAGCCCACCCAACACCTTCCAACACATGTGAACCACACACCGAGCCATGCACGTGTGCCACAACCAATATGGCTCAGCAAGCAAGGAAAGCAAAGCCCAGGCCAGCTCCACAGGGCCCACTGAATAAGCCCAGCCCAAGACCCACCCAGCAGCACAGGCAGAGCCAAGCTGGCCGGCCAGGGCCCGTGCCACACTGAGGCTAAGGATGACTTCAGCAAGGAACCTGAGGCTTTCCTCCCTGTGCCTGGCCTAGGGCGGGTGCCCACATGGATAAACAGCCCCTCCACTTGCCCGGACAGTCATCAAAGAATGACTTATGCCTCTGGAAGTGTGTGTTTAGAAAAGGGTCCCAACCCAACCTGGGTTTGGCAGGAGAGGCAGCAGGGCCAGGCGCCTGAGGGGAGCAGGGAGCACGCGGGCCTCTCCTCCAGCCCCTGCAGGAGCCGGGCCATCCTCCACAAGGAGTCTGAGGCCAGAAGGCTGCAGGCAGCTTCCCAGGATAAACGGAACAGGGTGACATCAAAGCCCTGAGCACAGAGTCAACAACCGAGGCCTTCAGCTCTCTGGCATTTCTTCCAGGGTGTTCTAGGCTTTTGCCTCACTTCTCCTGGAGATAGAAGGGCAGGTATTTTGTTTGAAAGAAACAGACCTTTTTCTTTCCTTGAAGAGAGGGGGAGAAAGAGAGGGGAAGGAGGGGGCAGAGTGGGAGCAAGAGGAAGAGAAGAATGTCTGTGAGAGACAAGAGCTGTGAAAGAAACACATGTGCGCAAGCGAGCGAGCCAGGGAGGCAGCAGCCAGAAGCGCCTGCCTTGGAATCTAACAAAGGACCTAAAAATTCCAAAAGTTTCCCAGGCAAAGCACAGAGTAAAGCTACAAGAACCCTAGCTGAGAACCTCGGTACCCCTGACCACCAGCAAGCCAGGCTTCTTGTGGGCCCACCTCTGATCCCTTGATGAAGGGCCACTTTGCTCACCCTTCCCCTGGCTGGGCTGGGAAAACAGGCACAGGCTCAAGGGGATTCTCCCTGGGATTGGCTGTTACTGCCTCGTCACTTGGCTCTTGAGGTACCTCTTATTCCCCTGCCTCCTACACACACACACACACACACACACACACACACTCCTCAGCTTCTAACTCTATAGCTGACTGCCTCTCCCAACACAGCTCCAGAGAGCTACAAGTTCATCAGCTCCAGAACATGTTTGGCAGCTGACTACCCATGACCTGCACCTGACCAGAGGAACAGGTACCCAAGATCAGCCCATGTGCAGGACATTCTCAGATTGAGCCCTCCACCCGCCTCCAGTCATCTGCCTGACACTGAGGCCTCCCAGCAAGCCCACCACCCTCGTTTCCAAGGTCAAAGAGTGTACTCCCTTCCTCCCACACCTTCTCCCTCAGTGCCTTCAGCCCACTGCCTGTTCCAGGCCTGGGCACCTGTTACTCCTGGTTTCCTTCAGTAGACTGGAAGCCATGTGTCCTTTCTCCATTGTATCCCCAAGGGATGAGTAACAAGTCATTACTGATCATTATCAATGTTACTGATTAATAACTAATGCTAAGTAATTATTGGTAAATTAAACTGCTGCCTGAAAGACCTAGGTCTATTCTTCCACTGGGGAATGTAAGACCTTAGAAGAGTAGAACTAGGAAACAGAATGACGTAGAGATGCTGTTGGAGAAGCAGGAGGCAGGGATGGTAAGCAAACATATATCCATTCATCCATCCCTTCAGTAAAGGTGAGTGCTGGGTGTGGTGGCTCAGGCCTGTAATTCTAGCTACTTGGGAAATGAAGATTGTGAAATGGAAGTTGGAGGCCTGAAGTTTATAAGACATGCACCTGTCATCCCCAGAGATGTGGGAAAGCACAACTAGGAGAATCACAGTCCAGGCCAGCCCAGGTATAAAGCAAGAAGACCCTGGCTTAAAAATAACTAACATAAAAGGGGGCTTATGGAGTGACTCAAGTGGTAAAACATCTTTCTAGCAAATATGAGACCATGAGTTCAAACCCCAGTACTGAAAGAGAAGGACAGGGGGAGGGAGAGGAAGAAAGAGAGAAGAGTTGTGGAAAGGAAAAGATTTGAAGGGAAGTAAAGGTGTCCAGCAGACACTCCATCATGCAGATGATCTAGGGCAGGAGATATCCTTTCCCACATTTGCGCAGTGACCTATGAGAAAGCCACTAGCACTTGCGCCAACTCAGTCTTTCCAGGCCTTTGAGCTAGCCCTGAGTTTTGAGAGCACAAGAGATCCTGCACAGAGAACTCAAACTCGCCAGCGAGTAAGGCACAGGACCTCTACCCTAAGCCCCCATCAGCCTCAAAGCGATCAACTTTTAATTCTCAAAACAGCAAATATTTAATTTATGCTCTACCTCAACTGTCAAGTCCACCTTCCGGCACATAGCTTTGAAACCACGTAAGAAGGCCTAACGCTTACCATGTGTGAAGACACGAGGCCTTTTAATTGTGCCAACAGCTATCATTCAAGGGTAATTCCCCTGGAATCTGGCATCAAGCAGCAGCTGGGCCAGCCTCCACTCTTGCCACCTAGCCCCATGCATCCCAGAGGGCACCTTAAGCTTGTGCCCTCTTAATCTTCCTCAAATATCAAAATGCAATAGGTGCCCCTCATCATATTACCCAAGTGCCTGGCAGTCGCCTTTGATCTAAAGGGGTTTTGCCTGCCCCCAACTCCAGTCTATTTCTGCAAGCAGTGCTGCTATAAAAGAACAAAAGCATTCTGGGAAAAGGAGGGAGGAGGGGGGAAGAGGGGAGGGAAGGACTGTTATAAATCTATAGTGCACACTCAAACTTACACACATGTATACAGAGGCACAGAGGCACAAAGGCCCTAATACTCTACTGCCTCATACCTGAAGTCCTCTGCTTCCCCATCCATATGAAGCTGAAGTCTGCCTTCCCCACACCCAGCATTTCCACGTGGTTTTCTTTTGAAACCGCCTGTTGCTGCTGTTCCAATATCCGACATTTTATTCTGGGAGATTATTATACTCATTTTCCTTCTAATTCTGTTTAGCATGTGTCTCTCTGGCATATGCATGGCTCAATCTATTGTTCTGTTTTCAGGGTCCTTGTAGGCCTCCTACTTACTTCCAGCAGATACCACGGAAAGGCAGCAGCCAGGCCTTAGCTGGCTCAAGTGAGCCTGTACTGAGGGGCGCAGGGAGCCCTGGAATCACAATCCCTGCTTACCGGCCTCCATCTCCACCCAGGTTCCACTCTTTTTGAAGAGTTATCTGCCATTGTTGTACTGTGGATGAAAGTACTAAAACACCCATTTTGCAGATGAGCCAATTGAGGTATATAGCAAAATGGCTTGCTCTAAGCCTGACTTCCTTTATGTCTATATTCGGAAGGACAGGCTTAGTTTAGTGCCGTGCCATCTCTCCTCTCCTCACACGCCAGGACTTTACATGCAATACAGACCTGCACCACAAACAACTCATGTGGAAACGCTGGGTAGCTGGGCAAGACGCCCCTCCCTGAGTAGTCAGCAGCACAACCCACTGCTGGCAGATGCTGTGGCAGAAAGCTTTGCCACACGCAACTTCCCTTCTCCTAGAAAGTACTTCAGGAGGGAGGAAAAGTTGGTTCATACCAGCTGGCTGGTAACTCCAGAGGGTTCCAGGGAGATTAAGATAATGTAAGCAAAGTGCATGACACAGGCACAGGCACTTAACAAATAGTAGTTATCCTTGCAATAATTATAATGCTAGTTAGATAAGCCATTAATGTGTCCCAGCCACTTTGGTGACTGGCCAGGTGAAGAAATGGAGACAGAAGAGCCATGCCTGGGCTGGCTGGAGGCTTGCTGCCAGGCTGGACGGCAGCAGACTTAGGAACCCACGCCCTACTCCATCCTGATGATAGCAGGCCACGATCCAACAGCCACTCCTCTGCCAGTGGCAATGCAGGAAATGAAGCAGAGCTGCAGGGGATGCCCACTTGTCCAGTCCAGAACCTCAGTCTTTGGGCACTTCACTCTCACTTCCCTGGGAATGGCACTTGTACTTGGTAATTTTCTCTGAGTTGCTTTTAGCCTATCTCTTGTAACTTAGCTTCATCCTAAGTGATAATAGCCACAAAATTATTGGCTTGACGCCCTAGTTCTTTCTGATTTTTTTTTAAAAGGTGCCTATTAAGATTAAAAATATTCCTGCAGGCACCACCTAAAAACACCTCACAGGTCTCTACAACACTGCCTTAAACCCCTGGCTTATCCTGACCACCTCCCTCTACAGACTCCCCACCCACCCTTACAGATCCCCAATCCGGACCATCTTAGTCCACAGCAGGTGAGAAGCAAGGCATCCAGATGCCAGTCACTAAGACCAACTCCCAAGAAACAGAGATGCCCTACTCAACATCTCTGAGGGCCGAGTCTACCCTCCAACCCCCCTTTTGGCCCCTCCCCCAGCTTTATGCCTCACATCTTCAAAAGTACTTTGAACAAATATTAATGACCCCTCAGCGTTTGTTTGAGGGCAGGCGAGGGAGGGAGAGAAGGAGGGAGGGAGGCAGTGAGCTCCCTCCCATGCTGTCCTCAGCTGGGGGAAGAAACCAGGGAACAAAATTCCGTGACTTCACCAAAGCCACAGGCTTAAGCAGGGGCCCCCTCCCCACCCCCTCTCATTTCCCCCAATGGCAACTTTTCCTCTTGCTGGGAACACTACTATTTAATTAAAAACGACAGACTTTTGTTTTCCTCTCCTTCTTCCCTCCTCCCTCCCTTCCTCCAGGACTGGATGCCAAGGAGACCTACCAAAAACATGCGGGTAACATTTGTTATGGCTTTGAAGATAAAAGTCAATTGAAGCAAGCCCTTGCTGTATTTCAAGTTTCCCCTCTAGCATGGAGCAAAAGCTGCCTGGCAGTTTAGGAAAGGGGGGGTGGAGGGAGGAGAGAGAGAAGAAAGAAAGAAAGGGACTACAAATAAATGTCATTCAGCAGGAATACTTTGTAAAAATAAACAGGCTGAAGAAAACCCCAAAGTTGATTAATGGAAATCCACTCAGTTGGCCTCTGAGTTGAGCTGCAAATATACTTGTTCATATGGCTAAACTGGATCGTTTTCATTGGTCTTTAAATAAATAAGTAGATCAAAAACTAAAACATAGGGGGAAGGAGAAGTTTGTACTTCTGTTGTTGAAAGGCCCCAAGCACAGTGTCCCCCACCCACGAAGCTTTGACCTTTATACCAGAAGAGCAGCCCCCAGATGAGGAGAAGCAGAGAAGAGAAAGCAGTGGAGGGAGAGAGAGGAGCATCTCCCGGACACAGAGAACATCACTCACACACACACAACACTGGCCTTGCAACACAGCTGCCAGGTCCTACCACCCAAGTACACGTACACGTACACACACACACACACACACACACATCTGTACACTTCACTGGCCTCTCCCCAGCCATGGACAAGACCAAAGAACTAACCAGACCCGAGACTGAGTCTGTTCCCCCTCTAAGTTAAAAAAAAAAAAATTAAATGTCACATCAAAAAGTTGATTCATCCTTTGATCCTCAGCTTGTGAGAGTTCCACGCAGACCATCTGAAAGCCCCGTGCAGAGTTCTGGAGCTCACAGGACATCTGTGAACGCCAGTCCCAGGCCAGGAACTGGGGCTGGACTCCCTCATTTCATTTCCCTGTCACACTCACTGCTCCTCCTCTTGGAGAGCCCCTGGCTGAAGGCACAAGCTTGTGCCCAGGCTGCAGTATAGTGAGGCCAGGCCCTGTTTCTCCTTGAGGGCCACACCAAGGGGTCACTGGGTCTCAGCACCCCAAGCTCTCCACTTAGATGGCAGATGGCACTGATGAATGCCACAGACCCAGTTGGAAGTGGCCACAGATCTTGGGCCCGCACAGCCCTGCTCTCCACCAGACATGGCTAGAACCTTCACTATCCCACCTCCAACACCTCCCACTCTTTGACTGTTGGCCACAGAAAGCAAGCAGAAGTCAGGGCAGACCCCCATTCCTCCAGCACAGACCAGCCTCCCCACCACCTGCACCTCCTCACCTAGGACCACCCCGCCCCCCTTAAAGTGCTCTGCTTCCAACTGGGCTAGGATTCCCCTGACCCCTAAGTTTCCCCATAGCATGGGGCACCGGTCATGCCTGTGGAACATGGGGCTACTAAGAAGGGATTTGGGGACCTAGATGCTGAAAGTTGGGCAGCTGGGGTGAGAAGATCTATCCCTGAGGCTCGAAGGGGTTGTGGAGGTGGGGAAGAGTGGGGGACCATACCCGGCTGTCTGGACCAACGGTGCCTGCCAACCGCAGCTGTCGAGGTCCTGCGACGCCGCCCGGGCAGCGCTGCCGCCCAATCCACTCCTCGATGCCTTTCCGAGCCCAGGCAGCGCTCACGGCGAAGCTGTCACCTGGGGTGAGGATGACAGGAGGCCCCTGAGTCTGGGCACTCCCACCCGCAGCCCAGCCAAAAGTTACCAGAGAGCCGAGAGCAGAGGCAAAGAGGGGTGCAGCAGAGCCCCGAGATCAGAATCATTGAGGCGTCAAGAGCCGGGGCAGGATCGGAGCGAGACGGGCACGCCAGGAGAACGGGGTTCGGCGCAACCCCAGGGCAAGGATGCAAACGCGAACGAGAGGCAACCTGGGGAGCAGGGAGCGCTGGAGGCCCGGGCGGCTGAGCAGAGCGCGGCGGGGCAGAGGGGCGCGGGGGGCTCCGGAGCCAGATCTCCGGAGAAGGGGCTGGGGGCCGGAAAGAGAGGGGCAGGGTCTTGAGGGAAGGCATCTGGGAGTCAGAAGGGGGGAACCAGTGAGCGCCGAGGGCGGGGACGCGGGAGTGGGAGGAGGTTTAGGATCAAAAGTGGGAGCGCAGGACCGCGGGGAGGGGGCGGGCGGACGGAGGAGGGGGCCCCAGGACTGCTCCGGCAGCGGGTTTGGGGGGGCTGGCTGCCAGGACCAGGGGTCGAGGCGGCCCTAGGGATGAGATCCAGCGGGCCTGACCACCCGGCCGCCGGCCCGGGGCTCCCCCCGCGCCTCCCCCAGCCGGTGCCCCGCGCGCCCCTACCTTCCGGGCTCTCCCTGCGCTTGCACACGGCGGCTGCAGGCACATCGCGCGCGGCGGCGGCGGCGGCGGCGGGAGCCGGAAAGAAAGGAGAGGGAGAGTTAGCGATCGCGGGGGGCAGGGCGCCGGGGCCGCGGCCGGGCGCGGGCGGGGGGCGGGGGGCACTGACCCGGCTTGGAGTGAAGTTTCCCCATGCTTGGGGGCGCGGCGGCGGGAGCGGCCCTAAGCCATGCGCCCGGCCCGCGGGCCCCGCGCCTCGCCTCGTCTAAGCTGTCCTCCTCCCAGAGCAGCCCCGGAGCCGAGCGGAGCCGGAGGCGGCGACGGGACACGCTCTTGCCGCCGTCGCCGCGGCCCGACTGACGCCCGGGCGCGCCGAGCCCCCGGCCCTCCGTCGCGGCCCCGCGCCTCCCCGCGCGCCCATTGGCCAGGCGCGGCGCATCAAAGGCGAGGCGGGCCGCGGCGAGGCGTGGGCGGGGCCTGAAGTGGGCGGGGGCTGGCGCGGGGCGGGGCCTGCGAGCCGGGGCGGGGCCTGCGAGCCGGGGCGGGGCCTGCGAGCCGGGGCGGGGCCTGCGAGCCGGGGCGGGGCCTGCGAGCCGGGGGCGGGGCGGGGAAGGCCAGCTCGGCGTCCAGCTCTGGCCGTGGTCTCTGGCCAGCCGCCGGGGTGGGGACCGGGTGCGGAGGCTCGAGCCCGGAGGCGTCCTGGGACCGATACTCTCTGGGGTGCAGAGCTCCACCGAGTAACCACTTCCTCATTCGCTGCACAGCGCCTTCTCTCCTCTCTGCATTTTTCGCGGAGTGGCAGGGCAGGAGTCCAGTTTACAAGTGGGGAAACTGAGGTAGGGAGAACCGATCTCAGCTGCTGCGTGCCTCCTTCCTAGTCTTCCACTTCTGCCTTCTTCTGCAGAAATGTTGGTGTGTTTTCCTCCCCATACTCCTCCTCCAATCTCTTTAATTTTTAATTTGGGAGCCCCGGACCCCCCCCCCCCCCAGCTGCTCCTCAGGTCCGTGCGAGTCCAGCATGGACACGACAAGTATTCAGAGGCGGACCTCCTCGTCTAGGGACCCGTGGGTGCCCGGCCGGGGTGGGGGCGCGCTGCCAAGCTACATGGCCGGGAAGAGGGTAACCGCTGGGTCTTTGATCTTTCTTGGTTTCCGCTCCCTGCTGAAGTTCGCCAGACCCAAGGGCTTGTTTGTTTTGTCTGGGGAGGTCTCTGCGAAGGGGAGGGCGACATCAAGGGGTTCCACCCCACCTTTGTGGTTCTCAGAGAGAATGCCTGCCCCGCTGAGGACACAGCAGGCCTGTACTGAGCAACTCCCTGGTATCAGGCAGCCTGGGTGTGGGAAAGAAAACCCCCAACTGGGCTCTACCCTCTGGAATGAAGTCTTCGTGTGAGCCTCAGTTTTATGATCTGTAAAATGGAGATGCGACTCTGCTCCTTTTCCGTACACTCTAAAGCGCCAATAGAAATGTAATGTGAGCCACATTTCTGGTTTTAAACCTCCTAGTGGCCACCTTTAAAAAAAATTTTTTAAAGCAGGTAAAATTAATACATTTCATTTGAACCAATATACCCAAACTATGCTTTCAATGTATAATAAGGCACTACGTTCTACATTCTTTTCCACTGCCTTTAAAGTGTCATGTATATTTTATATTCAAAATACTTCTCAAGCTGTGTTTTGGTGGTACATACCTGTCTAATCCAGCACTAGGGAGGCTGAGACAGGAGGCTTGGAAGTTGGAGGCCAAATGGGACTACAGAGTAAGACCCTATCTAGATAAACAAAACAATAACAAAAACCACACATCTTTAAACCCAGAGTAGGCACACTGCAAATGATCTTCAGCAGGTAGGGACTCACTACCATATTAAACAATCTATCTGAGCACGAAAGGGAAAAACAAAGGAGGAGGCAACAATGCTGGATAAGAAATGTACTCATTACCTTGCTCATGTAACTGTAACCCCTCTCTACAGTATTTTCACAATAAAAAAAATGTTTTAAATCCTTTCCTTCCATCCTCAAGCTCTGTTACACACCTTGTTCAGAGGAAGTAAAAGCCAATCTTATTAGTAGGTACTCCAATGCTGAGGGATATCCCACAAGACAGTGGTACTATTGTCATTCTTTATCCAGTAACTTCTATTGCTAGACATTGTCCTGTATCACAACCACTTTCTGCTGCAGACTTGTAACTGCAAAAAGGAAGGGCCCTATTAGGCTCAGAGAGGCAGAGTTATTTGCCTAAGGTCACACAGCTGGTCAAACCAAACCCATCTGTTAATTACATTACTCATGCTCTTATTTGCTAGATCAGGTTTCCTCAACACATTCCAAATCTAATAATATCCCACCATAAGAGTGAGTCCCCACACCTGGAAAGAAAAATGAGTGGCAGCTACCTGGCAAGCCGTGTCAAGCTCTTAAAGGATCTATCAGAGAACAAAATGGACATATACCACTCTTATAGGGCCAGACTGGGTACTGGGTATAAGACAGGCAAGAAACAACCAGCATAATGAATAGTTAAATAGTGTGGGAAATTATAAAGCAAGTTAACCCCCAGAGATCTTTGGAAGTTTCTGGACACATCCAGCAGGTAGAAGCTAGGATAGCTCCCCAGTAAGAAATGATCTGAGGCCAACGCCAGCAGTGGGAATCTGAGCCCTTGAGCCCTGTGGAGATGGAGTAGAATGGAGCAGAGCCTAGCTGTGGTTAGGGGCTGCTTTTCTGACGCGGTGGGAGGGGCCTACAGGCCCCCTGCAAGGATAGACAGAGCTTGTTCCTTGTCCTTCACAATCCCACTGGAGCCAGGGTGCATGGAAATCAAAGCCAAACTCTTTCTCATCATGCTTAGAAAGTTGGTTGCTTCCTTAAACCAGCCATGGCTTTCTTCTTTCATGAGAAAACAGTATCCCTTCTTCCCCTTGGGAATTTCTTTTTTACAGTTCAAAAAGAGATAAAAGCAAGAACTAAAACTGCAGTTACCAGCTTGAGTCTTGGGGGAAGTAAATCCCATAAGTCCAGCCAGACACAAAGCCCACCTCCTCCCCCCCCCCACCCTCCACACACACATACTCTACCTCTCTACCTTGACACTGGACATCCCAGACCAGCAGGGACCTGGACTTCAATCTCCTGTAATTGTGACCACCATACACACCTGGCCCTGGGGTGGCAATCAGAAAGATGAGCCTGGGTGGGACCAGGGCAGTGTTACCAGGACTCTCAAGAGGGGCTGCCCCCGATGCCATCAACGTGCCATCCAACTGGGGTGGCCGTGTGGCCTTCAAGGGCTTCCCTCCCCACAACTCAGTGTCTTTTATGTGTTTTAATAATTTATCTAGCCCATTTCTTGGTCTGTATATTTACAGTGACATGTCTTTTTCTTTGAAGATTTACCATCCTTTGGGGGAAAAGATGGGAGAGGAAGGCCAGAAAGAGATAAGAAGGAAAGATTAGAACAGGCGGCTGCACAGAGCTGGAGGTTTAGCCAGCCTAGTTTTGGTGAAATCTGTCAGACAAGAGCTGGGAGATGGTTTTTTTTTTTAATCTGCATGGCCCTGGTTGGCTCCCCACATACCCTGACTTAAGCCATCTGATGTGGCCCCTTTCAAATGCCACTTCCTAGAGGAAGCCCTCCTTGGCCTTCCAGCCTGAAAAGCTCAATTCTGATCAGAACAGCCAGGGGAGTCCCTCCCCTCTTTTCTCCCACCCCTACCTCCCCTCTCCTCCCTGCCCACATTTGGCATTTCCTCCGTGTGTGTGTGTGTGTGTGTGTGTGTGTGTGTACATGAAAGCTTGAATCCGGGGCCTAGGCTATGTCCTTTTTCACTCAAGACTGACACTCTAACACTGCCTTTGAACCTCAATCCTCAAGCCTCAGCCTCTTGAATAGCCAAGATTACAGGGGGTCAGCCACAGGCATGCACGCCTTACTTTTCATGAAGAAGCTGCTCCCATCCAGAGACCCTCTTGGATGGCTTGTATACATCTGGATGTAGTGCCCAACACAGCCTCACCCATAGTGGAACTTTGTATTGAAGGAGAGAACCATAATCTTTCACTTAGCCTGGGGATGAAGAGATCCCTAAGACCATGAGAGGCCTGCCAGGAATGTGAGCTGGAATACACAAAGGAACAGATTCATTCCCAAGTCCCCACTGGTTCCTAGTGGGTCTGGAGATACTTCATTTCACCATCCTTTGGGGAGCTTCGGCATTGCTAGGTGGCCTGGAGATGTGGTTTTGGAAGGGGATGATGGAGGCAGTATCTAGGGAAGGTAAGAGAAGGGTCTCCAGGAGACCAGAGTATGAGGAGAGAGAGAGAGACAAACAGGAGCTGGGGAAGGAGCGTATCCTGTGAGGTGGAGAAGCTGTGCAATTGGCAGCTGTCATCAACTCCATCCACTGCTCCAAGCCCTTCACAAAAATCCTAACCACATTCCCCAGTTAGAGGCACAGGACAATACGAAGGACTCATAAAGATGGCTTAGCACTGATCGTCCACAGAGCACCAGGCCACAGGCAGAGTACAGTTGGCCAGTGGAGAAAGGATAGGAAGAAGAGGCATCCATCAGTCTATGCGAGTCTTATCTCCAATTAACCAGCAAAATGCGGAAGTGGAGGTGTGGCTTGAGCAGTAGAGGGCTAACCTTGAGCAGGGGAAAGAAAACAAGGAAGAAGGCAAAGCCCTGAGTGCAAGTCCCAGCACCAGTATACACAGAGAAAGACAGACAGAGACAGAGACAGACAGACAGACAGAAAACCCAGAAGATAGCTACTAAGCATTGTTGGAACCTTGGTTGAATTGCATTGGATTTTCGTAGCACCAGCTCCCACTTGTAGGGAAGGTTCTCAGTGCATTCTCACACAGGTTCTCCTGCCCAGCCAGAAGCTCACCTAGTGATGGTACCCTCTCTATTTCCACACTGCTGTTACAAAAGACAAGGAGAGGCCATCTTTTTAAGCCTGTATTCGCCAATTAAACGCAACCAACCTCGGCCTGCCTACCACAGCTAGTGTCACCATCTGTAATGTCAAAGGAAGGATCCTATTTCTCAAAATGAGTTCCACTGGACACTGGTTTGGAAAGATGCTATTTTGTGAAAGAAAGAGCTCCATGAGAAAGTTTGGGCCACCCTGGCTTAGCTGCAGGGAGACAAGTTCTTTTTCTGCAGGACTTGTCAGAGCCTTCAATGATCAGTCAAGTGTTTCAATTTTCTAAGAGGAAAGCATCAGAAGCAAGGGTTCTTATACCTGCCAGGCCAAGTGTTCATGGAACATGCTATATCTGATAACTTTCTTCGAAGTCATCCTTCCAAGAACCAAGTCTAGGAACTATGCTAGGCCTGGCAGGAAGGACAGGTCAGGGGAGACAGCTGAGGAGGAAAGGTTCCTTGTGGGAGAGCATCACCAGTCTGCAGTTACTGTGCTTTAGGACAGCTTGCTGGTGCTAAGAAACCTTACACTTCTGGTGCCTCAGCCTCTGTGATGATACGTGAGGCATCTCTAGGTCACACCTAGAAGAATGAAAGAAAAGCCATCACCACAGCAAAGCTCACGGATGATTTGCCCAGATTGCCAGCCTTTCCTCCCAGCTCAGCTCCTTCACCCCTCCCCGCTTCCACCCCATAATATATAGCTACCATATTGGTACCCTTTAACTGCTTCACAACTTGGCCACTGCTGATTGGATGTCTCATCCACCAGCTTAGCCAATAAAAATCTCTTCATAAAATTTGAATGGGGGGTGGTGGTAAATAGTGCTTTGGGTAGTCTAGGGGGATGGAGTAGCTGCTTGTAGTCTATATGAGTTAATACAGAAACCGAAAGAGACAAGAACAGAGATGGAGGTATAGTTTGGATATGAAGGGTCCCCCCAAAAGACTCAAGTATTAAAGGCTTGGTCCCCAGCTGGTGGTGTTATTGAGAAATGATTGGATCATAAGCATGTAGACCACTGGTGAGTTCACAGCTGAATGGGCTGATAGGAGGCGGGGTCTAGGTGGAGGACGTAGCTCATAGGTGGCCTACCATTGAAGGTTATTTGGGGTCTCCAGTCCTTCTCGCCCCCTCCACCCTCCCGCCTCTTAGCTTTAATGAAGTGAGCAGTTTTCCTCCACCATACCCCTCCATCCATGATGTTCTACCCAGAAACCCAGAGCCTAATGAGCATGGACTGAGACCTCTGAAACTGTCAGCCAAAACAACCTTTCCTCCTTATAAGTTGTTTACGCCAGGCATTTTGTCACAGCAACAAAAGTCTGACTAGCACAGATGTGAGCCATGTGGAGACAGACACCTGGGCAGACAACTGTCTTTGTCCCTGATATTGCCTCTTTTGTGTTCTGGCCTTGGGTTCCTGGAAGCCCTGTATTTCTCCTTTTAGAAACTGGTGTTAAGTAGCCTGGACAAAGGTTCTTTGGAATTGGGTGTGCAAAGGTATGGGTCCTTGTTAAAATTCAGTGCAGCAAGGCCTGAGAATCTGCATTGCTAAGGAACTCCCAGGTGGGGCTGAAGTTGTAGATAGGAAAGCTTTCTATTGGAGCTGTGGAGTTCATCTCCACATAGAGTCTGTAACAGCTTCAGGGCCTAGGGGTGAGGCAGATGGCAGGGCAGGGGGAATCAAGAAATATAGGTATCTTTTTAGTAAGAATAAAGTTGTGCCATTGAGTATCTGTGGGAGGACTTCCACTAAATGAAAATAGTTCTATGTTAACAAGGAAGGCATTATAAACAAGTCAATGATATATCTATGGGGGAAAAAAACCCGCTTGGAAAGAAGAAGAGAAACTACCAAGGTAGGAGGTTACAGAGGGCAACCTTTGAGCAGACTTGAAAATGCTCAAAGATGGCACCATTCCATCCCACAGGATCACCTGGCCTTCCTCAAGTCCCCACATATACTTGTCTTCTAATTTTGTGTCCACACATGGATAAGGAAATCAGGGCAAAGCAGGCAGAGGCCAAGGCAACAACAAATACAAGGGCCCTGAGGCAGGGACAGGCTGCAAATGCTTTGGGAGCAGCAAAGAAGGCACTGGGTCTGACGGCAAGGTGATGTGGTTTGGGGTGGGGAAAATGAAGTGAAGTTGATAGAGTCAGATCAGGAGACCCTCAGGAGCCTCAACAAGGGCTCTCACATTACTCCAGTGCAACAGGAGCTTTTGGAGGGGACTACACGGGAGAACAGAGTACCTGACTGAGAGGTGACAGTAGGAAATAGGCTCAAAACAGTGCTGGCTTAGAACAGGGTGAGAGCAGCAGAGGTGGTGGAAGGCACTGGGTGTTGAATGAACTTCAAAGTGGCGGGAGTGGCTAATACATCAGACCCTGAGTGGGAGGGAAAATGAGGATGTCAAGGTTAAACCGGCCTCCTGGTTGGCAGCAGGATATGCCACTAACAGAATCATTGAAGCCTGTAGGCGGGTGAGGCAAGGTGGGTTGCAGGTCCAGGAAGATGAGGAGCACATTTGGAGCATATCATGAAACCTGTGGGGGCCCGAGCTGCGGAATCAAGTGCACTCACACACTTGGCACTCAGATCCATGGGCTTCAGACGCAAGCTGGTATTGTAAGCGGAAAACCCAACCCTGGCAAAGAGAAGAAGGGAGTCCAGGATAGAGCCCGGGGGCCTGCAAAAGTTAGAAGTCACCACCAGTGCCTTTATAGATCCAGTCTGTCTCCACTGCTCTTCTTAGGCCCCACTGGGTTCCATGGCTTCTCCCTCCTGGAGAGCCTGCTCTCCAGCCTCCTCCCCGGAGCTAGGGGGCCAGACAGGCCCTGGATCTCCACCTGAGCTCTCAAAGCAAGTCTTTGTTCCTCCAGCCCTAGAGATAGGCCTGATAAAAGCCAGGGGGTGGTGGGTACCTGTTCCCTCGATGCATGGTCACAGCACAGAATCTCACCCTCGCTGTGGCTCTGCCCCTTACTGCACCTTCTCCATACTCGTCTGACACACAGCAGGGTTTTAGAAAGATCTGCTGTGGCATATGGTTAAGGGAACAGATGTATCTGACCAAAGGCATACCGTACCATCTCCAGCCCCAAGGCATCTCCTCCTTCCCAGCACCCTCCCTTCCATACTTGTCATTTTCTTTCTTCTGATTCAGTGTCCAAGACAAGGTCACTGCCTCTCTGACACTCTGACAGACTTGAGGACCAAGGGGAAACAGATGCTGTCCCTGCCCCAGGGCCCAGTCATCTTTCTCCCCCAAAACTGAGGAGGACTCCCCATTTGCATGGCTGAGTAGCAAGCAAGCAGGGCACACCTCCACCTGGCACATCTTCAACATCATCTTCTGCCACTTCTTCGGGTGACAAGTGTCTTTGTACTGTGCCCCTTCCTGCCCCTCCTTCTCTCCCTGGGTTCTAACTCTCTGGCAGGCTTTCCTACACAAAGAGACCATTGAGAAGAGGCTGTGGGATGCCGCCTTTGATCTGGGCTTCTAATAACGGTGTGTATGTTTTCATCCCCCGAAGCCGGGCAGAGGGCTAGCTCATGAAGGCAGAGGAGGAAGAGTGAATCGGTTAGGTGACACCCTGGAGGCTTGGTTGTGAGCCTGGCATGTTTGGAGGGCACCCCCGTGGGTTGTCCTGGTGAGGGGCACTTGTGACACAGATGCAGACCATGGTTTGATCATGAACAGCCAAATTGAAGCCCAGGAGGTTGGTAGGCCTGCCACAAGCTCCATGGAGCCGTAGGTCAAATCACCCCAGGAGAGGGCACAAAACCCAAACAATGGAGTCCAGCCAACCAGGTAAGATTGGTGGCAGACTAGACAGCAAATGCCCAGCATGCAGGGACGATGGCTGCCCAGACCACCTGCTAGTTGCGGGCCCTCCATTGCTTCAGCATCAGATCTTGAAGAGTAACAAAATCTGGGTTTCTATATGAAATGTCCCAAGCTTCAAATTACAGCACTTTAAAAAGTGTGGCCAAATGTGGTGGCACATAAAATCCCAGCACTCAGGAGTCTGAAGCAGAGGATTGTGAGTTTAAGGCCAGATAAGACTTTATCTTAGAAAAATAAAACAAACAAAGAAAAAAACATGCCAAGCTGTTGAAATCCAACCCAGGTAGAAATGTCCCTGAGACTCTATTTCTACTTAACCAGCAAAAAGCTGGAAGCTGAGATGTGGCTCAAGTGGTAAAGTACCAGCCTTGAGTAAAAAATCTAGGGACAATACCCAGGCCCTAAGTTCAAACCCCAGCACTGACATAAATAAATATTAATATTGTTCATGCTAGTCCTGTGGTAGAACAGACAAACTTCAATGACACATTCATGGAGGTATATACAATCCCTGGGGCTGGGCTTCCCTTCGACCCCTCTTTCCTGTGTAGGTGTTGCTTCCAATCCTGCTTTGCCTAGACCTTCTGCCTCTCAAAGTGTTGAAGAAAAGCAGAAAACCTGCAGTCTTTTGCCCTTGGTGATCCCATCTATAAATGAGGCCTGGCACACCATCTTCGTGATTACCATGGGATGCCCAGGCCTGCTGGCATGGGAGAGGGATTCTGGGCTAAATGAGGTAGCTCTGACCTTTGTGTCTGGCAGCCAGGTGACACTAGCTGACTGTTCATTCTCACTCCCTTCATCTGTGAAATGACATACAGAGCCTGGCCTAGAGTCAGCTTCCCGACGGTTAGCAGCCACGGATGCTGGTCAGTATAATCATCGCCATGGAACCGTGCTCAGGAGGGCCCATGCCCCTGTCCTGCATACAACCTTCCATGGCTCCCACTTTCAGACATCAAGATGACTCCTTCCAGGAACTCACTGGCTGCACAACACAGCAGATCTCTCTAGTAGTTGTGACACAGAAGCAAAGTGACGGACTTATACGCCTTGTGGAGTGAGGTGGGCCCAGGCTCTACCCCTCAGGTGCTAGATCCTAGAATGGGGGAGAGAAGAGAGAAAGCAGGGACAAGGACCCAGCCTCCTTCCCCCATTGGCTGGAATCTTTCCAGGGGAGGTGTGGGGACAAGTCAAGCCTAGAGAGAATCAAACTGGCCTCAGAAAGACAGGGGGAGGCCAAGCAGGGTGGCTCCTAAAGAATTGTGGATACTGGATCTAACTGGTGCCGTCTTGGCATCTTGGTGGATGATGGGGACTTTGCAAAAACTCCTAGAGGTGAAATTCCTCTTCTCTGCCCCTATCCTTTGGTAATAGGCTCTAAATTCCTAGAAATGGGGGCAGGGACACAGACAATAGGTTCTTGGGCCTGCCAGACATATACCATAAACTCGGGAGACTGTCTGAATTTCTGCCCCCCTGACTGGGACCTTATTTAGGCCCACCACCCCTGCAGTTATTGTGTCAAGCCTCCTGTCTCTTGACTCTCCTCAGGTCACCTTAGTGTCCTTCTTCAACTTTCCATTAGAGTTGATCTGGCCTGTTGAGATTGTTTTTCTGCTCTCTCTTTACTACTGTCGTGACTCAATTGTCTAAGAGTATTGAGTGCACTCAAGACTATAAGTTTTGGGGGGATGTGTCTGCTCATAGGCACTGGCTCTCTAATAAAGACTCCCAATTCAATGTCTCAAAATGTGGCTTGTCTGTATCTCGCAGTCTAATTCCCATATAACAATGTCAGTAATCCCATTTATTCAGGAGGCAGAGGCAGAAGGGCTGCAAGTTTGGGGTCAACCTGAGTAAAATGTATCAGTGAGATCTTGTCAAAATCAGGATGAAAACAAAAATGTGGGTGGTGGCATGGTTCAAGTGGCAGAGCACCTGCCTAGAAAACATAAGATCCTGAGTTCAAACCACAGAATAACCAAAAGAGAAGAGAGAGAGAGAGAGAGAGAGAGAGAGGAGAGACCGAGGAGGGAAGGAAAGAAGGAAGGAAGGAAGGAAGGAAGGAAGGAAGGAAGGAAGGAAGGAAGGAAGGAAGGAGAAAGAGAGAGAGAGAGAGAGAGAGAGAGAGAGAGAGAAGAGACCAAGGCAGAGGAGAGGACATTCTGGGAATCAGGCCTGGAGCCCCTCCCCACTGCTCCCTGTGGCTCCTCTGGACCTTTGCCTCCCCCTGCCAGAAGATAAGAGTCAGAGGACAGTATCAGCTATCATGGTCCTTGGGAACTGCAGGGGGCCCAGATAGCTCTGGGGGACATTTGAAAGGACATTGAATCTTGGAAAGGCCCTGGAATTCACAAGATGCCTGGGAGGTGAAACAGAACAGCACAGGACACCTGGACAGGGCTTCAAGCAGGGAGAGCTGTAGTCTCTCCCAAAACTGCTCACTAAACCAGAGAACCAATGGCTCATGCCTGTACTCCTAGCTACTCAGGAGATTGAGATCTGAGAATCAAGGTTGAAAGCCAGCCTAGGCAGGAAAATCCCTGAGACTCTTCTCTCCAATTAACCAGCCAGAAGTGGAGCTGTGGCTCAGGTGGCAGAACACCAGCCTTGATCGAAAAAGCTAAGGGATAGTGCCCAAACTCTGAGTTCAAGTCCCAGTACTAGAACACAAAACCAAACCAAACCTGTTCTTTACATAATGATAATTGTGTGTGTGTGTGTGTGTGTGTGTGTGGATCATGGGGCCTGAACTCTGAGCCTGGGCGCTGTCCCTCAGCTCTTCAGCTCAAGGCAAGTGCTCTACCACTTAAGCCACAGCACCATTCGGGCTTTTTCTGCTTAGTGGTGCTGAGGAATCGAACCCAGGGCCTCATGCATGCAAGGCAAGCACTCTACCATTGAGACATTGTCCTGGCCCTCTTAATGATAATTAAAAAAACACTTTAAAAATAGTTAATTGTATACAGTCAATGTTCTAAGGATCACATAACAGTCTGGATATCTCTAGCTTTAGGTAAAAATAAGTCATGTTTTAACTTTTTTTACAGTTTAACTAATTTTTCCTTTTGGTAGTGCTGGGTTTTAGAACTCCTAGGGGAAGAACACAAAGGTGCAAAGCCTATGTGCCTCTGTGGTATTTATCGCAATGAACTACAGGAAATGGAAACAAAGTTTTTTGTTGTTATTATTGTTTTCTTTTCTTTGACTTACTTTTCACGTCTCTGTCTTTGGGAGGGTAAGCGGCCACAGAAATGGAGGGACAAAGGGTGAAAAAACGTAGCAGTGGTACCCACTAAACACGATGTTGAAAATGAATTGTACAACTTGTGAACGGGGACTGGAGGAAAAAACTAGGAAAGTGAGGGAAGGAGTCGCATTGTCCAAAAAGAAATGTACTCATTACTTGGCTTATGTAACTGTAACCCCTGTTACACCTTTATAATAACAATTTTTTTAAAAAAATTTTAAATGGAAAAAGAGCAGGCCAGGTGCTGGTGACTCACACCTGTAATCCTAGTCACTCAGGAGGCTGAGCTCTGAGGATCACGGTTCAAAGCCAGCCTGGGCAGGATAGTATGAGAGACTTTTATCTCAATGAATCACAGAAAAAGCTGGAAGTAGCATTATGGCTCAAGTGGTAGAGCACTAGCCTTGAAAACAAAGAGGCTCAGAGACAGTACCCAGGCCCCAGGACAGGTAAAAGAAAAGAAAGAAAGAGAAAAGAAAGGAAGGAAGGAAGGAAGCAAGGAAGGAAGGAAGGAAGCAAGGAAGCAAGGAAGGAAGGAAGGAAGGAAGGGTGAGTAAGCCTAGCCCCAGAGTCTCTCTTCCCTCCTGTCTTGCCATGAGACTACTCTTTCCCTCTCAGCCACCTCACTATGGTGCTACCTACTATACTGTGACATAGCCAAGGAGGCTCTCACTAGATGGAGCTGTGTGATCTTGAACTTTCGCTCTCCAAAACTGTGAGCTAAATAAACCTCTTTTCTTGATAAATGGCCCAGCCTTTGGTATTTTGTTAAAGCAACAGAAGATGAATATAATAGCTATTCAGGTACTTTTTTTTTTTTTTTGTCGGTCGTGGGGCTTGAACTCTGGGCCTGGGCGCTGTCCCTCAACTCTTCAGCTCAAGGCGAGCGCTCTACCACTTGAGCTACAGCGCCACTTCCATGAAGATGAATATAATAAAAATATGAGTCTAATAGAAAAAATGTAATGAATATAATAGAAAAATAATAGAATGAATTTAACAGAAAAAATGAATATAGTAGAAAAGCCAACTTAGGAAAGGAAGGCCTGAAGGTAGGGTTTACAGGTGAGCAGGAACAGGACTTTACCCACTTTTATACAACCACTTCCCCCAAAGATCAGTTCTCAGCCAACTTTGTCCAAGGCCCACCTCCATATCCCATTCACCTCACAATCGCTGATACACACTAAGTCTGAGATGACCCACTGACAAGTCAGTTAGGTGGCCATGGACTGGGGTGTTCTGGGCAATACTAGGACAGAGCAACCTCAAGGAGATAAAAGGCAGCGGGAACATGTCACTGGTCATATGCAAATAACCCAGATTGAGATAAACCATGAGCTGAGGATACAAGAGCTTGGAACAGATCCTAGAAAATAGCAGTTACACAATAAAAGTAGCTGTCATTCTATTATTATCATTAAGCATCAAAAGTAATATTTTCTCAGGATTTTTTGGATTGTAAGATACAGTGACTAAAATGAGCCCAAGCAAAAAGGAACATGAGGGTTCCTATGACCCAGGTGTTGAGAGGACAGCTTCAGACTTACAACCTAATAAATTTACGTTGAATATAAAAAGAGAACTATCCTTTCCCAACTCATGGAGAATCTGAGAAAGAATCTGATTGGTGCCTTGATCATGCATACATTTGTGGGCCAATCAGGACTTGAGTTTGATTGCTCCTACTTCTGTCAGCAGCTCAAGCCTGTTTCCAAATGGAGTTGATTGGCAGCTGCACTTCAGCTAGGTACTGGATTGGAAGAGCAAGTGGGTCAAGGGAAAGAGTGGGAAGGGAGCAAGGGCTTACTGAAGAAGGTCAAATGTTCTCCTGATTGACTTATTCCAATGCACAGAACTCAGGGTCCTTCAGAAGGGTAGTAGCCCTACTCTATGGAGGTGGAATTGTAATTCTCTAACCTATGCAGCAGCTTTCGCACAATCACATGCTTTTTAAGGGTGATCCTGGAACACAGTCTGGGATTGTCTGCCTCCATGCGTTTCCCTACACCTAATCCCCATGACCCGGCATTCAGAGGAAAAGAACAATGACTACATATAGGAGCCACTTCTGGTTTTCTGGTGGTTTATTGGAGATAAGAGTCTCACGGGCTTTCCTGCCTGGGCTGGCTTTGAACCATAATCCTCAGATCTCAGCCTCCTGAGTAGCTAGGATTACAGGTATGAGCCACTGATGCCTGGCTTAAGACATGTTTTTAAATGATGAACTTGATCTCTTGGGCAAGACTAAGGAAGAAGAGAGTGAATCATCCTAGAAGCAACTTAGCAATCACTTTCAGCCCTAGAACACTGGTGCCATTGAGACCAGAAGCCATAGATCCTGAAGGAAAGCCAGTAGAGTAAGGAGCTGGAAGAAGACCATTCTTTTATTTATTTGTTTATTTATTTTTGTCAGTCATGGGACTTGAATTCAGGCCCAGGCATTGTCTCTGAGCTTTTTTGTTCACTCTAACACTTTGAGCCACAGCATCACATCTGGCATCCTGGTAGTTAATTGGAGAGAAGAGTTTCATGGACTTTCCTGACTGGGCTGGCTTTGAACCTCGATCCTCAGATCTCAGTCTGCTGAATAGCTAGGATTACTTCCATGTGCCCAGCAGGAAGATGATTCTTACCATACAACATCTCCTGGCTACCCTGCAAGGGCCAATCTCAGGGAAGCTCAGAATCCTAAGACCGTCTTCACCACATGACCTGGGCCTTGACAACAGAGGGAAACATCAAGTGGGCAGAGAATGCTCTGCCATTAGGGTGTCCAGCCCTAATGAGTTCCTGAGTGACATGGCTCCAGAAGACATCAATCACACAGAGTAGAGCTACCAGTGAGCCCCGCCCATCCACAAAGTCCCAGGAGCTAATAAACCAGGTGTTGTTTAAGCCACTGGACTTTGTGGTGGTTTATTATATAGCAAAGGATATAAAGCCCTGGGTTCAAGTTCCCATCAACTAGTCTGTTTTTTCTGGAACAGCTTGCTAATGAACTGATCAATCAGCCTTACTCTATTTCCTGGAATTATTTATCAAGCTCAGGATGGATAGTGTCTCTCAACTGCTCAAAGCCCTCATGGCTTGTCATAATGAACACTTAACCCTTGTCCCATGGTGAGCACACTGGAATAACTAGGGTGCCTTTTCAAAATGCATACTTTCTGCTCAGAAGGTTGGAATCCAGGAGTCAGATTGAGAGAAAACTCGTATGGTCCATTAAGCCACTTCTACCCCAATTCTTCTTTGTCTACTTCATTGACTCACAGTGCTCAGGGGCTTCCAGTGTGTGGAATTAGCCATGTGACTCATTTTGCTCAATTCAGTATGGATAGAAAGAACACGGTACCAGTTCCAAGTGGCCTTATGAGACACTGCATATTTCCATTCTGTCCTCTGGCCTTTCTGCAATTTTCCATGGCAGGCCTCTGCAGACAGATTCTGCCCTTTTATCTTGGGTCTTCAACCCCAGCCCCCCAGCTGGATCTGTACTCCACCAACACTAGTCAAGTTCATCAGTCAACTCAGCTGATCAAAGACTTGCAGTGGCAAAAAATAAACATTTTGGGGGGGTCCTGGCTTGTTACACAGCATAACCACAGCAAGTGCTGACTGGTAACAGCAGGTGATGGTAATTGAGAACCACTAACCAAAGAAAATACTCCATCTCCTAGCTGCTTCTGAACCAGTCAAGGATCTGGTAACAACCCTGATTTGGAAAAAAAAAAAAAAAAGCTGGGTACCAGTGGCTCATGCCTGTAATCCTAGCTACTCAGGAGGCTGAGATCTGAGGATCGTGGTTCAAAGCCAGCCCACGCAGGAAACACTGTGAGATTCTTATCTCCAATAAACCACCAAAAAACCGGAAGTGGCTCTGTGGCTCAAGTGGTAGAGCGCTAGCCTTGAGCTGAAGAGCTGAGGGACAGTGCCCAGGCCCATAGTTCAAGCCTCATCACTGACCGACAAAAAAAAAAAAAAAAGGAGCACAGAGGCAGCTGTAAAATCTCACTAAGACTAATAGACAGGAAGCAGGAAAAGGCAGGTAGGTAGGGTCAGAAGAGGCCACAGATTTGATATAGAGGAAAGGAAGGCCCGATCTGGGGATCTGTCCACTGACAGGACCTAAAGTCACTGCTATTTGGGAGTAAAATCCAAATCTCTTGACTTCTCTGGAGAGGAAAGCACCCCCCTGGTAACCATGCCCAGCCAGTATGGGGAAAGACAACAGCTATGTGACAATTGAGAAAGACAGAACACAGGCACAGGATGTCTAAACTCTATAAACATCCCTCACATCTAGGTACGAACTTGGTTTGTGCTTATAAAGCCCTCAGACTTTCTCTGGCATATAATAGATGATCTGTGAGTACTTTACAAATAAATATTATCAAAATGAATTAACTGAATGTCAAATGTTGGGACTAGGGGACCAATAAAGCCCCTTTGATTACTGCTTTCCAACTGGGCAAATGCAGGTCTTTTCAAGAACAAGCAAAATCCATGTCTTTCCTGAGGCCCTGCCTGGTGTCCCGGTGGGGAAATGACACTTTGTCCCTTAGCAGCCCAGAGGCACCTGGCCTTCCTGTCTCTGAGCTCAGAGCAGGTGCTCAGGAAGTACCAAAGGAGCATTAGTGGCCTGTGGCCAGCTGTGAACCCCCACCTGCCTCCACCCCCTCCAAACATGGATGGGGATAATAAGCATTTTGTTTTGCCTGTTGTTGTGAGCGTGGGTAAGTATTATAGTCCAGGCTGTCCTCACTGCCTCAGCCTCCTAAGTGTTGGGATTTACAGATATGGTCCACCATGCCCTGTTTGGGACTTTAAAAAAATGCTCCCAGTTTTTGACTTGAGCATATCATCATGCCTCTGGGTTTGATGAGTTTCCTATTGGTAAGTGTTGAGCAAATCAGCTGATCCAAGCAGAGCCCTGGAGCCTTAGGTAAGCTCTGGCCCAGAGGAGTGAGGCTGCTGAGCTTTACTTACCTCCATACCTGCTTTAAGTCTGTGAAAGAAGACCCAACTCCCCTCTGCCCCTTTCTCTACCCTGTAACATGCTTTGACTCTGAGTAGCCAGCACCCAAGTCCCATTCTCAACAGCAGCCCTCAGCTTTCCAGGGATCTCTGCCAGTGGCTGGCATCCTGGAAGTGTCAATACCCCAGCTCTGGTCTCTGCTTTTGCAGCTCTGAGCTACTATACATCATATCCCTAGAGTTTAACTGTGGGAATAAGCCAAAATTGCCCTCTGTGGGACCAGGCTTGGCAGTTTCCCTGCCTGCCCCGCTCTCTCAGCCTTCAAGGATATGCTTCTAGGAGCCCATCTTAAGACAGTGGAGATGTAGAAAATTTCAATGATAAAAAGGATCACCACTAGCCAGGTACTGGTGTGCCTCATGTCTATAATCCTAGCTATTCAGGAGGTTGGGAAGAGAGGATCACGGTTCAAAGCCAACTCAGGCAGAAAAGTCCATTAGACACTTCATCTCCAATGAACCAGCCAAAAGATGGAAGTAGAGATGTACCTCAAATGGTAGACCTTCAACCTTGAGTGAAAAAACCAAATGAGAGTATGAGGTTCAGAGTTCAAGTTCTAATAGTGGTATGCGCATGCGTGCGGGTGCATGTGTGCACACACAACACACACACACACACACACACACACACACACACACACACACACACACACACACACATGACCACCATCTATTGCAATGTTTATTCTACTTCAAGTTCTTCCCATGTACTTGGCACCTTAATTAGCTATCCTACAAGGAAGTTTTGTTTTGTTTTTGCCAGTCCTAGGGCTTGAACTCAGGGCTGGGCACTGTCGCCAAGCTTTGTTTGCTCAAGGCTAGCACTCCACCACTTGAGCCACAGCACTACTTCCAGCTTTTTCTGTTTATATGGTACTGAGGAATCGAATCCAGGGCTTCATGCATGCGAAGCAAGCACTCTACCACTAAGCCACATTCCCAGCCCTACAAGGAATTTTTATTCTCATTTTAAAGAGGAAGAAATTGAATCTTAGAGAAGTAACTTGGCCAAGGTTACATAGTTAATAGGTATTGGGCCAAAATTTTCTAACAACGGTATGCCCTCCGTCCCACTACATACACTCTCTTCATCAGGTTTTGTTTTACCTTTAATCTTGAGATAAAAACATAATCTATTGAACACACAAAAATGGCAGGTTAACAGGCATGATGGAAATTGTTTATTTTGTTGCTGTTACTGTTTTTCTGTCATAGTCTCCCTGCTTTAGTACATTCTCTTTTTCTTGCAGTGGGCACACAGTCCGGCTCTCAGGGGCAGGAGATGGCTGCAATGGACACCTTAGGCAGTGGCCTCTTCACTGCCAGGCATCTTAAGGATTTCTCCTCAGTTCTCTGTCTGAAGGTCCCAGGTCACTCCAACAGAAGCCCAAAGACTCACAGCATATGGCTGCTGCTCATTGACCAGAGACCACAAGTGATAGAGAAATTGGTACCAGGAATGGGCTACGGAGTGATCTGCCCTAAAAATACTGAATTAGTAGATGAGCAAAAACAAAATCCTCCTTACTTGTGTAAGCACATTCAAATGAGGGTGTTTTGTTTGTGTGTGTGTGTGTGTGTTTGTTTTTATACCTACAACCAAAAGGCTTTGAGTGGACATGTGAATGGAAAGGGCTGGTAACCCTCTCCCTAGGTCACCTTCTGGAAGCTATGGAAGCTATGTCCTTCTGCTGCTTTCCTATTGTATTAGCCCATATCTTCTTGCTTAAACTATGTTGATGATTAAGTCAGACACTGGTGGCCCACACCTGTAATTTATCTACTCAGGAAGCTGAGATCTAAGAATCATGGTTTGAAGCCAGCCTGGACAGAAAAGTCTGTGAGACTCATATTTCCAGTTCAAGCTCAAGTGATAGAGTGTTAGGCTTGAGAACAAAAGCTCAGGAACAGTGCACAGGCTCTGAGTTCAAGCGCCAGGACTGACACAAAAAATGTTGTCAGTACTTGTCAAGGTAATCAGGTGTCATCTTGCGTAGGGAGTCACTCGTCTGTCCAGGGGGTCCTGGGCCTGATAAGTCATTCCTGAAATAGCTGTGAAAGTGTGGCAGGAAGGCTGTGGGCTTGGGAATGGTAGTCCCCACCCCCTTATAGGATGGTGGTGATCTCTTTATGTCCCTCTGGGGCCTGACAAGTTTCTCCAGAAACTTGGAGAAATGTAAGGACACTTGGTCTAGATATACATACAGACCAACTAGGTGAGAAAGGCAGCCATACCCACATGCTGAGTCAACCTGGGCCTCTCTGAGCCTTCACCTGAGCATATTTATGAGAGCCAAAAGTGGCACATTTATTTTGCCAGTTCATTTTCCATGATCCTCTACTATTCCTGTTGAAGCAGGAATGCTATTGTCTCCTGGTACATACTCTCTCTTGTTCTTTTCGGCAGCAGAGGGGCCACACAGGCTCCCTGGCAGCAGCGAGTGCTCTAACAGGTCTTATCACTGAGGCAGGAGCAGAAATCCAGTTTGAACTCGGCTCTGGGGAGGCAGAGGATGACAAAGGAGTTCCTGGGGTCTCAGAGCTACTTCTTGAAGTCAAGTCAACCATCTCCCACTTAACCTGGAGTTTCATCTTGGAGAAAGAGCCCTGGGTTTAAGTTGCTGGGCCTGGGAGCTATTCTTACAGCAGGTTGGCCTAGGCCTACCCCACATGTCCTCCAATTGTAACCCCTAATCCTCAGACCCCTTTCAGGCAGGATGGAGGAGCTACTTAACACCATAAACACGGGAAAGGAGAGAAGAGACATAGGGCAAGGGAGACAGTATTTGGGGGGGTCAACTCTCTGGGGTCACTTCTCAATTATCTTGGAAGCTTGATTCTCTCCTTGAAAATACACATAGTCTATTATTTTCTTAGAAGTGATAGGCACATTTCATTCATCTTCAGGAAATGTCTGTCGATGCGTGAGTCTGAACAACATAATTTCTCTGTTTGTCATTTTTGTTCTATTCAAGTAAATGGTGTTCAGCAAGGTCAGCTGCCAACTCAGCTGCGCTGTGCTTTCCTGTGACAACCCTCCTGCTTTGGAATGCAGGAAAGTGCTCCATGCTTCACTTAGCTGCACGGAATGGTAAAATGGACCAACCTCCAGGGTCAAAGAAATGAACAGATTCACAAATGTTCCTGCTTCAAGGACATCAGAGGTGATCTGGTCTCCTTTTCTGGTGTTTGTCTGTGAGCATCATGGCCCGGTACATGCCAGGACTTCGGCAGGCACATTTGCCGTCACTCCCATACCATCCCAGCATGTATCAGTGAGGCGGGAGGACAAGGGGCAGCTCAGTTTCATCACAGAAGTGGCTGTGACCTTATGGGCCCCCCGGAAAGGGTCTTGGGGACCTCTAGGCCTTCACAGACCTAGGCACCACCTGTTACCACGCTGCCTTTTGTCAAAACTACCCACAAGTACATAGAGAATCTTTTTTAGGTCTAAGAGCAGGACTCAAACATGGTACCTGACACTTTGGCCCATTGGCTAATGCTATATACCAACTGAGCCACACCTCCAACGCCAACACGCAGAATTTTCATTTTATGTCTGTGCATGCATGTGTATGTGCATGTGCACCAGTACCAGGGCTTGAACTCAGGACCTGGACTCTTTCCCTTAGCATTTTTGCTCAAGGCTGGTGCTCTACCAGTTGGGCCAGCAGCTTTACTTCTGACTTTTTGGTGTTAACTGGTGATAAGTGTCCTATGGATTTTCCTGCCTGGGCTAGTTTCAAACCATAACCCTCAGATCTCAGCCTCCTAAGTAGCTAGGATAACCGGCATGAGCCTCTAGAATCCAGCTATCATTTGATTTTTAAAAGGGCACTGGAATATCAAAAAGAGGAAGGACGTCATCTGAGAAGAAGGGAAGGTCCATTAAAATGAGCACATTGAATTTTATGAACAATCACCACAATGTCCTTGTTTGTCTCATTTGCCAAGGCCAGGGGGCAGATGTGGGCTCGGAGAGTTGGTGTTTGGAAAAAGCCTCCAGCCTGCCACACCCTCCTTATTCAGAGAAGAGAAACTTTGCCCAGGGGCTGAGTTCCAAGGAGGCACACAGCTAGAAGCAGAAAAGCTGAGCTGGGCCTGGGGCTCCCTCTCAACAGCCCACCAATCCCCAGGAAAACCTGGACCCCACTCTACTTCTCAGGATTACTAAGAACCACCCTTTTTAGTCTCATGAGAGTGGCCCAAAGGGCACTGAGTCTGCAGGAGGGAGACGCCAAGGCCCCATGCATACCGCTGGCCTAAGCCAGGCTGCAGGACACAGGTTCCCATTCGCGTGACATGCACACTGTCACATACCTACTCCCATCATGACACTCACCCCTCTTTCTTCACATCCACTGTTTCTGGGGACTCATGGGAAGACCAGACTGCAACCCAAACAGCTCCTGCTTCCCCTTTCTGCAACTGTTTCACAATTGTCACCAAAGTCCCTACACTTCCAACACCTGGTGATTCTATCATGAAAACAGAAGGTTGCAGGCCAGCCCACAGCCCAGGTGGGATACGATGGCAGGTGTCCTCAGTTCCTGCAGGGGGCTGGGACCTCTTGAGACCAAGGTCTGCGACTGCAATGAGGGAGAGTAGACAACTTTGGGGGGGAGGGGGGAGAGCCTGAGGAAGGAACAAGGAAAGAGAGCAAGAGAGGGGTGTAGGAGCTGCTACGTACGGTACAATGGTGGCCAAAATGACACAAGCCTGTCCTCCCTCCACAGCCCCTCCTCGGCAGCTTTCCAGCAACAACAGGCAAAAGGGCCTGAGGAGCAGCTACCAAAGCAGCTGTGATGGAGAATTTTATGCACCAACTTGACTGGGCCATAGGGTGTGCTGATATTCTCCCAGCTACTGGCCTAAGTGTGTCTGAGGGGGAGTTTCTGGATGACATTAAGATAGGAATCCATAGACTGAGTAAAGCAGAGTGCCCTGCCCAACGTGGGTGGGCCTTATCTAATCAGTGGAAAACCTGAAGGAGCAGAAAGGCTAAGCTGGAAGGAGTCTCTCCTGCTGGGATGCTGGAGATTTGGTCAGAAACATGGGCTCTTCTCAGGTCTTGAGCCTGCAGGCTCCTTACTATATTTACATACAGGCATCTCCTCGTGGTCCTGATAATATCTGGAAATAATACTGTGGAGCCCTGATCCTCCTGCCTGCCTCTTACCCAGCTGGAATTGCAGATCGCCATCTCCAGCCTTGAGAACTGGGGTTTGAACTCAGGACTTCCTGCTAATTCAACAACTTGCATCACACCTCCAGTCCCTTTTAACACTGATTATTCTTGAGGTAGAGTCCCACAGCTCCAGCCAAGTCTAGGCTGACTTCCTCTGACTTGGCTTTTCCATGATGGTAGCCACACAACTGTACCAAGCAAGATCTCCCAATCTCTGCCACCCACATATAGGGTTATATGTCTGCTTATGACTTTATTTTTTTTTGGCAGTACTGGGATTGAACTTGCTAGGCAGCCTCTCTACCAGTTGAGCCATACCCCCAGAGCATACATTAGCACTTCAGATCACAGTGTATTTGCTGCACTGGCTGCTCTCCACTTTCAGAGAATGGAATAGTTGAAGAGAGGCCTCATGAGTTACCCATGTTCTTATAGCTTGTGGGGGCTGGGCCCAAGGTGACAAGATCATATAGGGTGACCATGATGCCCGAAATAGTCACAGCTCTGCCAGCTTCCTAGTGAGTAAAATGGAGAGGGTGGTGATCATAACCACCTTCCAAGTGTGTGAGGATCACACAGTTAAGCTACATAAAGCCCCAGAACTCCCATAATGCATGCTTGTTCCATGCTGCTTCCTGAGCTGGTGACACAACAATTGCAGGCCCAGGAGGCTCAGGCATTTTGTCAGGGTGTGTGTGTGGGGGGGGGGGGGGAATACCATTATTCAACCCTCCTTGAACCTTGGTTTCCCTACTTGGGGCCCCAAATACTGTCATGCAGTGTTCTCATCCAGGAAAATGGATGGGAATGCCTTGGTTCTGAATCGCATCCCTTTGGGGTTGTGCAGTGCGCATCTGACCAAGCATACTTGCACAGCAGCCCTGATGATGAATACAAAGTGATGCCACATTGGAAAGCCCACTGGGGCCTCTCTCTGTGTGATCAGATACCTCAAAACCATCGGTCTTCCTGAGTACAGTGTGTGCAGAAGCTGAAGAAGATGGAAGCCACCCCATCTACCCTGGGTCTACAAAGTCCTCAGCCTCAGGGAATGACAGTTTCTACCAACGGGAAGAACAAGCCCTTGTAATGCAGTTCTGACTCCAAGGGGCAGGCTCCAAAGAGTAAAGGGACAAGGCAGACTAAGGCCCAGGACTGCAGGACCGTGTTCCCAGGGAGGGTCTCCGGGGACAATCTTGACTTACATGTGTCAGATGAAAAGGGAACACTGTGACGCAAATGACTGCACAGCAAACCCAGCAGGACTCACTGTTCTGGCGTCCCCTTGTGCCCACCCAGCAGTGCCCCCACCCTGGCATGGAGCGGGCGGGGGGCCTCACCCCAACCCCTCGCTGTACCAGTGGCTAATCCACTTCAAATAGGGCAACTGGGAGAGAATGCCCAGTGACACTATTTTTCTATTACCCTTCATTACAACCACTTAGATCTTTTATTTTATTACAAACATTCTTTAGCCCAGTTATGGGCTGATCTCCTAATTGGAGCTGCAGCCTCCTCCCCCACTCAGATCAAAGCCACCCTGTTTGTTTGTGGAGGATGGAGAATGAACTGTCTTGCCGGCCTTTGAACATGAAGGCCCCTTTGTCTTCCAGCTGAAGTCATCCCTGGCACGGCACTGGGAGGGTGGGCGGAGGAGGAGGGGGTGGCAGGAGGGGAGGGGGTAGGGCCAGGTTCTGTAGCTGGTCCAAGGCTTGGACCAGAGCTCCACTAGCGAGCAGCTTTCCAAGTGGCACCCAGCCTCCCAGCCTAGCTCAGAGGAGGGTTCAATGACTTTATTTAAATACTAATCCAAAGGTTGAAAGATTTCTTTGTGTGTGTGTGTGTGTGTGTGTGTGTGTGTGTGTGTGTGTGTGCATGCACGTGCGTGCGCACCACTACTGGGCCTTGGTTGTTGTTTTTTTTTTCACTCAAGGTTCGTGCTCTACCCCTTGAGCCACAGCTCTACTTCCAGCTTTTTGCTGGTTAATTGGAGATAAGAGTCTCATAGACATTCTTACATGGGCTGGCTTTGAAATTTGATCCTCAGATCTCAGCTTGGAGGTAGCTAAGGATACAGGTGTGAGCTACCTGTGCACTGCAGAAGATCTTTTAGAGGCTGAAAACTATATCAGATACCTAACATTACTCACTTAAAATCAGAACACCTGAGCCAGATGTGTGGGGCAAGCCTGTCATCCCAAGCACTTGGGAAGCTGAAGCAGGCTAGTGTGGACTACATAGTGAGATTCTGTCTTAAGAAAAACAAAAAACAAGCAAATATCTGATATTATTAGACTTCTGCAGAGAGAGAGAAAGAGAACAAATCCATTTGCTGAAGGTTTTTCTTACTTTTCCTCCTCCCCCTCCTCCTCCTCCCCCTCCTCCTCCTCCCCCTCCTCCTCCTCTTCTTCAACTGCTACTAAACTATTGTTTACCCAGTAGTTCCTGCACTGAACCAGTTCTTGCTCCTGGTACTGGGAGGGAACAACCAGATGACTGGCTTGAAGTGACAGTATATGACAGAGACACTAGCTTTATCTGTCCTTTATCTTGATGAGTCAACAGCACTACACTGGAAAAGTGAAGCCCAGCACTGCCTCCCTCAAACTGAAGTCACCCCATGTTCATGCGGGGCCTACTATGTGCACAGATGCACAGACATTATCTACCCTACACGGCAGTCCTATGAGGCAGGGTGTTTTTCACATTCAATAGTGGATAAACCCAAGGCTCTAGGGCACACAGACTGGCCCAGGGTTACAAAGTGAGGTGCAGGCTTAACCCCAGGTCTGCCTGGCAAGTGGTTCCCAGAGTAGGGTCCACCATGAGCTGGGTGGGTCTTTAGCAAACTGCAGCCTCAGAGGTCCCAGACCACAGGGATTTCCTTGCTCAGACAGCACATCTTCCCCCTCCACCATCTCACCATCCCTCTAATGACCAATTGGACCAATGGTGGTCATCTGTCCCCAGATGTGCAATGGATCTTCCCTCTTCAGGAGCTAGGAGTGCAGTTCATTCATGGGAAGCTATATTTGAATGGCCAAAACTGGATGAGATGGTAAAGAGATTATAGGGGAGACAGAGAGAGAAAGAGAGAATGAGGGAGAGAGAGAGAGAGAGAGAGAGAGAAGGAAGAAAGGAGGGAGGGAAGGAAGGAGGGGGAGAGGAAGAGACAGGGACAGGGACAGGGAGAGATACAGACAGACAGAGATCCTTATTGCAGAGGTAGGAAGGACACTTCCATGCTATGCATGTTACACTTCCCCCAACCCTGGATAGCACAATGGACAGGGATTCCCCTCTGTGGGGGAAGGAAAGTAAACGAGTAGGTAACTTGATCAAAGCCCCAGAACCAGGCCCATCCCATGAGCTCCAGAGCCAGGCTCACCACCAAGGCTCCAGGTTCCAGATGGTCCCCAGCATCACACTGGTCCTAAAGATCTAGTCTCATCCTGCAAGAGCACTAAGCTGGCCATACAGGCCCAGAAGTTGGGCCATACAGAATCACGTTCCAATCCTCCCCTCCCCAGTGCCAAGCCCATACCAGTGTCCAGACTACATGCTTGCCCAAACCACGCTAGACCTCACAAGTCCAGGCTCCAGACACACCCTAGTACCAGATTTTAAGACCATCCAAGTACCAGCCTGGTCCTCTAGCCCCAGGCTCCAGGCCTGCTCCAGCACCAGGCCATTCCTATAGGCCCAGGCTCCAAGACCACATCTAGTACCAAGCTTATTCCTTTGGCCCAAGGAAAAGTCTGGTCCCAATGTCAGTCTGGCCTGACATTGATCCTTGATTAGACATGTGTGGCCACAGGGTCAAGAAGTCCCCAGGTCCAAGAATGCTCTTGTGATAGCCATATGGACAGGCCATAGTCCATGCCTACATGAACAGATTTTAGCACAGAGACAATGTCCTTGGGCCCAGGTATCATTGAGACCTCCATGATCTCAGACCCAGGCCCAACTCTATGGCACAAGTAGAGCCTGGCACCAGGCTGGCACTTGTAGATCAGGATCAGGCCCACCCTCATGGACTTAGGCACTAGGACAATCTCAACACGAGGCCATCCTCCCCTGGTTTAAGGTCTGTCTCAACATCAGCCTGGCTCCAAAGACTTAGCTTCTAGCTCTTCCCTGACCCAAGGACATGGCCAGCCTGCCTGAGGATTCCAGCCTGAGGATTCCACAGGCTAGCCTGCCTGTGGACCCTACCACCACCTGCCAACCCAGACTGTAGGATAAGCTGATTGGCAAAGGGCTTCCCCTGCCAGAGCCAGTCTACAGAGGCTGGAGGAGGTGTTTATTAAGTCAGTGTACAGGCATCACTATAAAGATCACAAATAGTTGAGAAAATATGACACCATTAAAGAGTACAATAACTCACCAGGAATCATTTCTAAAGAAATGAAGATACATGAACTGCCTGATAAAGAACTTAAAATAATTGTCTTAAAGAAGCCTATGGGGCTACAGGACAACATAGACCCTAAATGATGTGAGAACAGTAATACATGAACAAAATTAGAAGTTCAACATAGAGATAGAAACAATAGTGAAGAACCAGACAAATTCTGGAACTAAAGAACACATGACTCAACTGAAAAATACCACAGAGGGTCTCAATGGAGACCCAGGCAAGCAAAAGAATCAGCCTGCTCAAAAATAGGCCATTTGAAGTTACCCAGCCAAAGGATCCGAAAGAAAAGAGAATGAAATAGGCCTATGTGACAGCATCAATAAACAATACTCTAATGCTATGTCGTAGAATCCCCACAAAGAACAGAGAAAGGGACAGAACGCTTATTTAAAGAAATACAGAAAGCTCCCCAAATAAGACAAGGAAATGAGCATGTCCATTCAAGAACCCGAAAAGGACTTTAAATATAGAATATAAGGAGATATTCACCAACATGAACATAAGTTTTCAAAAGTCAATGAGACAGTTTTGAAAGCAGCAAGAGAAAGTGAAACATATCATACACAAGGGAACGTTTATAAGACTATCATCAGATTCCTCAGAATCTTACAGTCCAGGAGAAGATGTTAAAACACACAAAATTCAGGGGAGAAAACTGTCCACCAAGAATATTATATACACCAAAGCTGTCCTCTGAAAGAAGGACAGAAAGGTCTTTCCTAGACAAACAAAAGATGTGGGGATATTTTTTAACCATTCAACCTGCATAAAGGAAATATTAAAGGAGATTCTTTCAGCTTAAATCAAAGAATGTCAACCAATAACATGAAAATGTAAGTGTAAATAATGAATAAAGAATAATCAAAATCAGAGCATTCTAAGACTGAATAGTGGTATGTTAGCCACATTTAACTCTAGCAAAAAAAGTTAAAAGAAGAAAAGTTTGAAATAGCTAAAGCTACATTAATAATGTGTAAAAGATATAAATTGTGAGATCACAAACACAAAATCTGAGTGTAGCAGAAGGCAAAATGTAGAGTTTTTGATGAAGTTGAAGTTAAGCTTCTGTCACCTTTAATTGGGATCTGAAGGGTATTTTGTGGAAGACTCATGATCACCACAATAAAAATATAGCAGTGTATCCATAAAAGAAAAAGATAAAAGAATTAAAGCAGACCAGTATAAAAGACATGCTCAAATCACCAGGCACACTGGCACACAGCTATAATCCCAGGTCTCAGAAGGCTCAGCCTAGAGGGTCTTGAGTTTGAGATCAGGCCCTGTCTCAAAAAGAAAAGTTCTCAAATCACAAATGAAGACAACAGAAGAGGGAAAAGAACAAGGAAATTATCAACCAATAAGAAAAACAGCTTATAAAATGGCAATATCAGGTCTTTGCCTATCAATAACTATTTAAACTTTTAAGAGATTCAATTCTCCAGTAAAAGGCCCAGTGAGCCAGGTGTCACTGGCTAACATCTTTAATCCTAGATTCTCAGGAGGATGAGATATGAGGATTAAGTTTCAAAACTGACGCAGGCAAAGCCATCTCCAATTTAACTACCAAAAAGCCAAAAGTGGTCTATGACTCAAATGGTAGAGCACCAGCTTTGAATGAAAACGCCAAAGAACAGTGCCTAAGCTCTGAGTTAAAACCCCAGTACTGGTAGCAAAAAAAAAGGGGGAGGGACCTAAAGAAGACCAACACATATGCTATTTTACCTTAGCTTCAGGATTCTCATAGGGATTGATATTCCAAGGAAATAGGGATTAAAGGAGCGAGATTACCAATCCTACACTAGACAAAAGAGATATTAAGTAAAAAAAAATCATCATATTCAACAACAAAGCCCACTTTATAATAGTTAAAGGGTCAATTCATCAAAAGAACATAACACTTGCAGATATATATATATATGCACCCAACTTCAGAGCCCCTAAACAATAAAGCAAATATTAACAGGGCCAAGGGGAAATTAATACAGTAACTGTAGGAACCATCGATATATTTCTTTCAACATTATTCAATGTCTGTCTATTCAGATAAGAAATCACAAGTTGGTGTGACACTACAGACCCAGTGGGCCTGGCAGACATGCACAGTAACTGTACAAAAAACACATTCTTTCAAGTGTATACAGAATGTTCTCCAGGATAGGTCATAAGTTAGGCCACAAAACAAATCTTCATGGATTTTAAAAGGCCAAAATCTTATCAAGTATCTTTTTAAATCTAATGCTATGAAACTAAAGTCAGTAATAGAAGAGGAAAAAAAACTTGACAATTCTCACCTTGTGGAAATGAAAAAAGTGCTCACCTGACCAAATCAAACTGGAAATCAAAAAGTATCTTGTGACAGTCCATAACAACAACAAAAGCAAAACAACAACAAAAAATCTTATGGGCTGCAGTAAAAGCATGTCTAAGGGCTGGAAAGGTGGCTCAGTGGTAGAGTGCATGCCTTGCATGCATGAGGCCCTGGGTTTGATTCCTCAGCACCACATAAGCAGTAAAAGCCAGAAGTGGTGTGGTGGTTCAAGTGGTAGAGCACTCGCCTTGAGCTGAAGAGCTGAGGGACAGTGCCCAGGCCCAGAGTTCAGGCCCCACAACCACCACCACCAACAAAACAAAAACATGTCTAAGAGTTTATACTGATAAATACCTACATTAAGAAAAAAGAGCCTGATGCCAGTGGCTCATGCCTGTAATCCTAGCTACTCAGGAGGCTGAGATCTAAGGATCACAATTCGAAGGCAGCCCAAGCAGGAAAGTCCCATGAGATTCCTGTCTCCAATTGACTACCAAAAAAGCCAGAAGTGGAGCTGTGGCTCAAATGGTGGAGTGCTAGCCTTGAGCAAAAAAGCACTGTAACAGTGCCCAGGCCCCTAGTTCAAACCCCTGGACTGACACAGACAGATGGACAGACACACACAATCACACACACACACAATCACTCACACACACACACACACACACACACACACACACACACACACACACACACACTACAATCCTAGAGGGAAAAAAAAAGAAGAAAAAAGATATCAATTAAGCAACCTAACATTATATCACAAGGAACTAGAAAAAAGAAGAACAAACTAAGCCTGAAGTTAGCATAGGAAGGAAATAAAACAAATCAGAGCAGAAATGAATGAAATGAACTAGAGAAACAATAGAAAAGTATAATGAAAAAGAACTTCCACACTATTCAGCAAACTCACTTCTGGTGTCTACTTAAAGAAAATGAAACCCATTTCTAGACAAGATATCTGTACTCTCAAAGACACCGCAGCACTGTTCACAATAGCCAGGACACAGATCAACCTCAGTGTATATCAGCAGACTAATAAACTTTCATAAAGAAAATGGTAGGTCTGGCAATGGCAGCTCACACCTGTAAACCCAGCTACTCAAGAGACTGAGTGAGACCAGAAGGACAGAAGCTCAGCAATAGCTTGGGCAGAAAAATCCTTAAGACTCCTCAATTAACCAGCAAAATGCCCGACTGGAAGCACAGCTTAAGTGAAAGAACACCATCCATAAGAAAGGAATTCAAGCAAATTGAGGCCCTGAGCTCAAACCCTGATACTGGAAAAAAAAGAAAGAAAAATAGAAAAGAAAAAAATAATCTGTTAATCTGTGTGTGTATGTGTGTGTATGTGTGTGTGTGTGTGTGTGTGTGAGAGAGAGAGAGAGAGAGAGAGAGAGAGAGAGAGAGAGTACACAGATGAACCTAAAAGACCTGATCTCACTTATATGTAGAATCTGAAGAGAATGTTCTCTCTGAGTGCCAGTGGCTCATGTCTGTAATCCTAGCTACTCAGGAGACTGAGATCGGATGATCACAGTTTGAAGCCAGCCTGGGCAGGAAAGTATCTCCAAAGTATCTCTAATTAACTGCCAGGAAACCAGAAGTGGCACTGTAGCTCAAAGTGCTAGAACACTAGCCTTGAGCAAAAGAGCCCCCCCCATAAAAAAGAATGCTGTCATAAAAACCAGGTAGAATGGCGGTAAAGGATGATAGGAAATTGTCAAAGGCACAAACTCTCAGTTATGCAGAATGAATAGCTATATATCAGATCCAATGGGATCTGATGTACAGCATGATAATCATCATTAGCCAACTCACACTGTATACTTGAAATTGCTAAGAAAGTAGATTTTACATGTCTTACAGCACACACACACATACACACATACAGTTGGGAGATGATAGATCTGTTAATTCCTTTGTGGTAACCATTTATGTATATCAAAACATCATGTTGTACATCATAAATATATACAATTTGTGTCAATGGAGCTTAAATATTCAAGTAGATAAATAACAAAAGTAAAACCAAATTAAACATGACTCTAAGCGCCAGAGCAGCAAGCATGACTGAGAGTTTGGTCCTGGTCACTATTGGTGGGCCCTTACCCCTCACCAGGGCTGGAAAACCCCCCAGAACTCCTTGGAGACTATAGCTGGATGCTTCCAACCACAGCTGGCAGAGGAGCTTTGCTAAGTCTGGAGCATCCTTCCAGTCTCTCTATCTACGGCCATTTCCTTCTAGAGGTTGTCATCCTGTTCCCCAGGTACTGTCTTGTTACTTCTAAGAGTCATAGATTCTACACATCCTTCTCCACTCCCAGGGACTTCTGTTTTTTTCCTTAGTACCTCCTCTTTGTGTGTTAGAGTCTTGTTCTCCCCCATCCCCTGGATAATCTAATACAATGGTTCTCAAAGTGTGGCCCTGGATCAGCAGCATCTGCCTCACATGGACATCTGTTAGAAATGCAAATTGTCGGTCCTCCTGAGACCTAATGCTTCTGATGCTTCGGGAGCGGAACTTGGCAATCTGTCTGAACCAGCTTTCCACATGATTCCCATGCATGCCTGAGTTTGCAGTGTAATCTACACTGTGAGTTTATACTTTCCAAAGCAAAGGCCAAGATGGGGCTTGTTTGGGGATGACTTCAGGTTCTAATCTCTGCTTCTTCCTCACTAGTAAATTACCACAAGCATCAAAATCCTGAGCTAGCAACAAAGGATGGGGCCAGCCTGGATGGCCGTGTGGACTTTTGTGCACTGCACAACTTTACGAGATGCCATCCACCTAATCTGCCATGAAACTAGCACAACATGGTGGGAAGGTGGAAACATCAGTGGTTTGGGGAAATTTGGTCCCCATTAAGGGGCAGTTCGGAAGATTGGAAGAAAAATGATACAAAACCTGAACCCAGCTCCAGGGGGCGCTGTATATGAGGACAATGTGCATCACAAGTGAAACAAAGAAAGCATTATTTCAGGGGGTCTCAGATTCAAATGTGTCTAGAAGCCAGACTGGCATGTGAACAGCCAGGAAGATGACCCAGGCTCTGCTATTGTTGCCAAAGACACTCTGAGCTCAACCTTTTCAGATTTTCTTTTAAAAACAAACAAAGCCAGAAATTCATAGTCTTAGTTTAAATATTTTAAGTAGGCTATGATTTTTTTTTAGTAAAGCCTTTGTAGTAGCTGGGCATGGTTGGTACATTCCTGCAATTATAGATACGCAGGAGGTACAGATCAGGAGGCTCATGATTAGAGGCCAGCTTTACCAAAAAGTTAGCAAGATTCTATCTCAAAGAATAAACTGGGCATGGTGATTCATGACTGAAATTCCAGCTACATGGTAAACTTAGGAAGAAGTATTACCGTCTGAGGCTGGCCCCCATACAAAACAAACAAAATTAGACACCCAGGCATTGCTCAAGTGATAGAGCATGTGCCTAGCAAGCATGAGTCTCAGAGTTCAAACCTCAGTATCAAAAACAAAACACCTTTGTATTGTATCCAGAATATAAAAACATATTCCCAGATCCAATTATATGGTGGGCCTTTGGAAACCATATAGTGCCTTTTCTTTCTTTTTTTCTTTTCTTTTTTCTTTTCTTTCTTTCTTTCTTTCTTTCTTTCTTTCTTTCTTTCTTTCTTTCTTTCTTTCTTCCTTCCTTCCTTCCTTCCTTCCTTCCTTTCTTTCTTTCTTCCTTCCTTCCTTCCTTCTTTTCTTTCTTTCTTTCTTTCTTTTTGTCAGTGGTAAGGCTTGAACTCAGGGACTGAGTGATGTCCCTGAGCTCTTTTGCTCAAGGCTAGGGCTCTACCACTTTGAGCTACAATGCCACTTCTAGTTTTCTGGTAGTTAATTGGAGATAAGAGTTTCATGGGGACTTTTCTGCATGGGCTGGCTTCAAACCATGATCGTCAGATCTCAGCCTCCTGAGTAGCTAGGATTATAGGTATGAGCCACCAGTGCCCAGCCCATAGAGTCCCCTTTCTCTCTTTTTCTCTCTCCTCCCTCCCTCGCCTTCCTAGTCACCAAGAAATGAGCAATGTTATTGCTATATGACCTTCCATTATGTTATTCTACCTCATCATAGTCCAGAAACAACAGAGCCAGCTAACCAGACATGGACTGAAACATCTACATCTATCGGCCAAAATAAACCTTTTCTCTTCTTGCATTATTTATGTCAGCTATTCTATCACAGCAATGAAAACTAACACGATGTCTTAGTCCATTTCCAGAGATCAGTTAATTGACAAGCAATAGCAGTCCATTGAGCTCATCATGGTTCTGAATGCTGAGAAACCCTAGAGTGTAGTGCTGGCATCAGGTGAGGGCCTTGTGCTGTGTGGGAACATGGTGGGCGCATCTCAGGGAGAAAGCCCCGTACAGCCACTAATCCCACAATGAAGACCCTCTAGATCTCATCTAACCCTAATCACCTCCAAGACCTCTGAATACCATCAATCTATTTCCAACACAGAAACTGGGGGACAGAGGACACTGTTGAACAATAGCAGGCGGGAAGCCTTCACCTGGACCCGCAACAAGGACAGTAGCAGAAGTAAGATTTTAAGCTGGGTTCACAGTGACAGCCATTGCTTGCCACTTGGAGTTACCTGTGAGCTGTCATTGAAACGGACAGACTTCCCTATCTAGAATTTTCTTTGGAAAAGAAAAGAGGCCTGGCAGAGAAGAGCTTGACTGCACCTTTGGTTCCACCAATTGTGTAGCCTTGGGTAGGCCTTCCTAGGGCTCCCAGGCTGTTCAACCCTGTGGAGGTCTCCTCTCCTGGAGGGTGGATAAGAACCTTGAAGATCTAGCAAAGGAGGGTGACCTTTAGCTCCAGGCTTTGTAAGGAAATAAACCAGTCTAAGGGCAGACATGTTCTAAATACAAAAAACTCTTCCCAATGGGCCCTCATACTTCTGGGTCCCGGACCTCCACTTGCTTAAAATGCCTAGGCTTCTTGGTCCCCTTTACCACATGACACACCATGGAATGATCAGCCAGATGCCCACTCAGCCCTTGTGGCAGAAGCATCCAGGCCTTTTCCCTGAGGTAGCCAGTCAAGGTGAGAAACAGGACCATGCCTGAGTCCTAGGCTTGGAGGCTTTGAGCTACATAGTGCAGGACACCCAAAGGAAGGGATTCTGGCAATTTGGGCCTCAATTTTCTCATCTGTGAAGTAAGGACTAGTAATAGTATCACAGAGATGGAGGCATACATGACTGTCCTGGGCTAAGCCTTGTGAAAACACCCCACCTCCACCCCAAGCAACCATTTCCCAGGAGACAGCCTAACCCCTTTCCAGGGAAGCTAAGCTGCCTTCTGCTGAGCAGATCGACCATATCCAAAGAAGGGCCTAAGCCCTTCCATAGCTTCTAAAAGAACAATGGGGTGGGGACAAAGCACTGAGGGCAGGGGATGGGGTGAGTGGGCCCAAAACACTGAACAGAGGAGCCAGGGGAATGGAGTGGTGGTTTCTGGAACCTGGAAAAATAAGCCAGAAACAAGAGTCAGTGGCCAGGGCCCAGACTTGGGGGTGGGAGGTTAGTTGTACACGGTGTATAATGTGGTCCTTGCTCCAGGTCAGCTCCTAAAGCCTGTATCTATCTTTTCAGGATGGCTTGAATATGGCAGAAATGTAATCCCACTGAGATGTTTAGAAGTGATTAGGTTAGATTAGATCAATAGGGAAGAGGCCTCATGATTGGACCCTAATAACTTCATAAAGAGATAAAGAGAGAGAGCTCACCCAGACACTTCTGCTTCCACCATGATGGGGTGCAGCCCAGGGAGTACCCACCAGAATATGCACAGTGCTATTTGGCCTGCAGTACCCCAAATCATGAGCCAAGCAAACCTCTTTTCTTTGTAAAGTAGCCTGCCTCAAGTAATTCAGCATCATGACAGAAGGCTAACTAGCATATTCCATTTTTCAGAGAGACAACTGGGGCTCCACAGCTCACACTCATATTTAGCAAGTGACTGACTAAGACTGAAATTCTTAGTCTTCAGTCTCTTGGATTAAGGTCGTAGCTCTGCCATTAACTCATTAAAAGAACTTAGGAGAGGGTACAATGCATGGTGGCATGTGCCTGTGATTCTAGCCACTGAAGAGGCCGAGAGAGGAGGAGCTTGGTCTGAGAATAGTCCCTTGCAAAAGCAGGACGCTATCTTAAAAAGAAACTAAAATCAAGAGGACTGCAGTGTGGCTTGAGTGCTAGAGTGCTTGTAGCAAGTGCAAGGCTCTGAGTTCAATCCCCAGCTCCACAAAGAAATATATAGTATAGTAACAATTTTAAAAAGAGCTTAGGAAAGTCTTGCTCCTCCGTGAGCCTCAGTTACCCCACCTCTAGGATCACTGGAAGAACCTCCCCCCCAGGTCTTAAAGCCCCAAATCCTAGAACTTCGTGGAATCCAAGCACCAGCTCTACTTCTACTCTGGGATTGACTCTCTTCAGGGAACCTGTCACTCTGCCTCCCCAGAGACCACCAAACCACTATACCCTGGAAAAATAGTGGCCAGGACCCCCAGGGCCCCAAGGAGAGGCACCCCAGATCTGAGCACTCAACTTTCTGGAAGAATGACCCTATTCTCTTTGTTCATTGCTGTCTCAGGCTACAGAGAGCACTTCTTCCTCCCTGCCACTGCAGACAATGCCTGAGGCCCAGGCTGGACCCCTGCTTCCTGCTCAGCCCTCCCCACACACCCCATCCACGTGCACCCTCATGCCCCGGCCCCTCAGCACCAGGCACCTGCTCCCTTTCTGGATCTTGACACCAGGCTGGGGGCAGGCAGGCATCGAGCCCAGAGGCCCAGGGCCCCTGAACACCCTCTGGACACACCCCCAGGGGCTGCCCAGGTTGCTGAGGAAACCATTTCAGGTCATTTGAGCTGATGAGGAAAGTAAGCTCTGTTTAGAGCTACACAAAAAGAAACAAACCCAGTGTGTGAGGGTGAGTCCAGTGACACTCTCACACAGGCCGGAGCAGCTGCCTGCTTCTCCAAGGCCCTGGCTCTTCCAGGCTGTTTTTTTACTCTGTCCACAAATATTTATCCAGGGAGCTGCTACTGGGCTGGCAAGGCCATTCAGGAGGTCATGGGGTAGGGGTGGGGGGGGAGAAGGGGTAGGTCACTGAGAAGACAGGGAACCCTGGAGAAACAGACGTAGCTCCCAAGGGACCTTGCTTTTGCAATGATTGACACCTGAGCTACTGTGTGGCAGGCAGCACCCATGTCCTTTGCTTCTACGTGGCTCAGAGGGAAGAGAGAACCAAAGTCTTATCAGTCACCGAGGGGGAAACTGAGGCTAGAGGAGAGGAGTTATGTCAACAAACTCATGACTGGGTTAAACAATAACAATAATCCTACTGGTAATAAGAATAATAGCAACGGTAATAAAACTAAATGCTCATTGGATTCCAGCCTCCTGTCTCTCCCTCTGGGGCTTTAGCTGGTGCCTTTGATATTGGTACTGATGCACTTTCAGACCCAGCTGGGCCCAGATGTTGGTGGCTCAAACCTGTCATCTGAGCTATTCCAGAAGCTGAGACCTGAGGATCATGGTTCAAAGCCAGCCTTGACAGGAAAGTCCATGAGATTTTTATCTCCAATTAACCACCAAAAAGCTGTAAGTGAAGCTCAAGTGGTAGAGTGCCATCCTTAAGCAAAAAAGCTAAAGGTCACTGCCTAGGCTCAAGTTCCAGTACTGGCAATACACAACACAGATTCAGCTGGGCTGGGGAGCAAAGCATTCTGGGTGCCTGGAAGGCCATCCACATGGGCACCTTCCAGTGTGTGGGAAGTCTGCCTGGAGCACAGACTGCAACTCTCGATGTGGACATTATTAAGCAGTTAGATTTCTCCTCTTTCCAGCAACCTTGCCCCCCCCCTGCCCACCCCCTAGCAAATGGATAACAGGAAACAGCCAAAGCTTCTTAACTTTTCTTTAATCTTCTCCTCTCTGGCAAACTGAAAAATCAAACGATAATTGTCTGGGTGATCTCATTATTGTCAACAAAATCCAAGCCTTGAAGTCGGAATCCACTGAAACGCTGACACATTAAACACAAAAGGAAACTGTGCCTTCATGTTGTTCAATAAATAAATAAGACTGGCGGGCGCTCAGGAGGCCGGGCACTCGGAGGGCCATGCTGGCGGAAGTGCTTGGACAGCAAGGTGCCAATGGGGACCACACAACCCTGGCATCTGGAAGGTCAAAGTCCCATCTTTCCTGTTTGTGTGAGTCCTAGCCAGCAGGAAACAGATGGCACTTTCCCAAGGGCTATTATAGAGGGTAGGAACCCCAAAAGGCAGAAGAGGCGCCCTGAGACCTGTAGATTAGGAACATGAAAGACAAGAGGGAAGAACTCAACAGGAACCAGAGCCCAGATCAAGTGGGCCATACCGGGCCTCCAACAGGAGACAGGCTTTGAGGGAGACATGTCATAGCCACCAGCTCTGATCTAGCCGGGAGAGGCCCACTGACCACCCACGGGTGCCCCCTATTGGTTAAACCTAAGCAAAACCGGAGGCCTAGCTAGAGTCAGGAAGACGGGGCTGTAGGTCAGGAGGCGCTCAGAGCAGGGTGCCAAGGGGTGACAACACCCAGCATTCCGTGCATGGTAACACCCCTGCAGCAAGCCCCAGCCTTGCACAGTCTTGGCTTGCACACTTCCAGGGCTGGGAAGCTCATCCCTACTCCTGCTGCTAACTGTCCATTAGAATTTGGAGATTACAAACTTCCATTTCTGTAAAGTCAAGTACTGGGTTTGCGGAACAGGTGACCTCTATAATGGGGAGCAGGTAGTGAGAGAGGAGGGCTGGGAGGGACTGGAGGAATAGCTGTTGCATTGGTTCCATAGCCAGATCATTCCCCTTTTGTTCACTTCTCTTTATACTTCTTGGTTTTTCTTTTCCACCATCTTATCATAATCTTAGCAAGTGTCATGGCATGTTCACTGGTCACTTTTCGGGATGTGAGGCACTTAGAGAAGCTGAAACGGAATGGGGTTGTCACTGACCTCCACAGCTGCTCCCAGGCTCTCAGGGAACAGGGCAAGCCAGCCTGCAGGGCAGGAGGTGCACAGGCCAGGGGCAGTCCCTCTACCAACAAGGCTGAGTGGGGCACTGCCCAAACCCAGGGCTGTTTGTCAGCTGTGTGCCCCAGCATCCCCCTTCTTAGTCCCACAGAGGAGGAGAGGGGAAGAGGAGGGGGCAGGGCATCAGGAGACCTGAGTGATCCCTTGTACTCACCACTTTCTGGTTATGTGACCCTGAAGAAACCCTTCCCTCATCTGGATCTTGACTCTGACCTTGGCCATGCTGAGATCCCAATACAAGGAGGAATTTCCCTCTTCTTTATCCCTTCCCGATTCTACTACTAGACAGGACAAAGGTTGGTGTGTGGCTCAATGATAGAGCAATTGCTTAGGGTGCATGCATGCATGTGTGTATGCCCGTGTGTGTGTGTGTGTGTGTGTGTGTGTGTGTGTGTGTGTGTGTGTGTGTGTGGCCCTAAGCTCCATCCCAGCAGTGCACATGGTTGTTTCCACATTAAAAACTTACATCTTCCTCTTTTTTTAAATTTATAAAATCTGCCACAAGCACTTGTATTTTGCAAAGGGCCTCTTGCACGCTGTCATATTTTGGTATTTCTCAAACAATTCTGTTATCTATAGGCAGAAAGGAGAAGGGAGGACACAATATCCCTAACTATATCAGTGCCATCCTTGGCCTGTGCACACCCCAGGACAGGACACTCATCCCCATCTCCACCTGCACGCAGCCCATTGGCATTTGACGATTCTAAAGCTTGGTCTCTGCCAGAAACTGTCCACACCCCTCTTGCCCAGTAGCTCTCCCTGTGTCCTGGCTGTATGATTGGCAGGTTAGCTCACCAATCTGAGTCTTTATTTCTTCATCAGTAAAATTGGGATGTTGCTAACATATGTATGAGTGACAGCGCAAAGCACTGGGCTAATGCCTTGGCATTTAAATGCTCCATGGACAGACAAGTATGACAAGAATAGTGACACTTTCTGTGCACAAGTGACTGCTCAGTGCCAGGATAAGTCTGGCCTCCTAGGGCGCTGGGTGCAGCTGGATTTTCCCTGCAGAGTCAACCAGTCTGAGAAGGGCCTTTGGGATCACCTCGGAGAGTCCTCCCCTGTTTGTTTATTCCTTGCCTTCCTTCCCCTTAGGCTCTAGCTGGAGACAGACTCTGCTGAGACCTGTGGGAAGAAGCTGAAAACCCTTAAATAAAATGCAAAGGATTGAGCTGGGCTCTGTGACTTGCACCTATAATTCTAGCAATGTAGGAAAAAGAGATAGATCTGAAGATCTTGGTTCAAAGTCAGTCAGAACAGATAAATCTGTGAGACTCTTATTGCCAATTAACCACCAAAAAGCTGGGAGTAGAACTGTGGTTCAAGTAGTAGAATGCCAGCCTTGAATGAAAAGGGTCAGTGCCCGAGCTCTAAGTTCAGGCCCCAATATCAGCAAAAAACTAAACACTAAACTAAACAAACTAATAAATTCAAAGAACTATATGCTTGCAAGGAATTAAAAAATAAATAAAATATGTTGACTTTACCTTTTGGTGTCTTGTCGCCTTGAATAGGTTCTCTTTGAAAATAAAGGCAGAAAATCGTTTACTGAACACTGTGGTAGATATTACATGGGTACCCCAATATCTGGTTCAAGTTTTTCTTCCTAAGCATAGAAAAACTTTATCTCCCAGCACCACTGATGTGAAGAAGAGCCATAGGGTAGAGGAGGCCAGTTCATCGTGAGCAGACCAATTCTTATTTAAGTTGACTTCCTCTGCCACAGTAAATCTGAGACTTCCTGCTGAAATGAAGAAGCCAGAATTTGATCCTGTCAATCACTGTCACCTGGGGAGGAAATCTGCCCTGAGGAGTGGTCTGGACATGCAGCAAGCTTGGCGTGAAGATAATATTTCTGTTGGAGTAAGCCACACTGAGCTTTGAGGAATGTTTGTTACTGCAGCATTTCCTTACCTGGATTGACTGTTACAAGGATTCTCATGTGCAAAAACTTTCATATGAGGCCAAGTATGATGGTGTGTATCCATAATCCCAGCTATTTTGGAAGTGGGTTGGGAGGATTGTGGTCTGTGGCCAGCCAGGGTAAAAAGCATGAAAAATAAATGAAAAAGGCCTGGAGAATAGTGACACTTTCTGTGCATAAGTGTGCATAGCTCAAGTGGTAAAGCACCTGCCTAGCAAGTGTGGAGCCCTGAATTTGAAGCCCAGATTCATCAGAAAGAAAGGAGAACCGATACCTATATTCTCTCACTTAATCCTCACTGTTACTCCAAAGGCAGGTGTTACTACTTTTTATTATTTTTAATTTGAATTTGAATTTTTTGCCAGTTCTTTAGCTTGAACTCTGGGCCTGGGCACTACCCCTGGGCTCCTTTTGCTCAAAGCTAGCCCTCTACCACTTCAGTGACAGCACCACTGCCAGCTTTCTCTGTGATTAATTGGAGAGAAGAGTCTCACAGACTTTCCTGCCTGGGCTGGCTTCAAACCTCGATCTTCAGATCTCAGCCTCCTGAGTAGGTAGGATTTCAGGTGTCACTGGCCCATGGCAAGTGTTACTATTATCTCCGTGTTCCAGGTGTGAACCTTGAAGCAAAAGTGTTCTTTATTGAACCCAATCAATAAAAGGAAGGCCCAGGGAGGGGGTCAGGTTTATTCAACTTCCTGAGCTCGGTGTCTTAACAGTCTGGGTAGATATCGCCACCCAGAAGGAGGAAGGCAGTGAAGCAGACATGGAGATGGCCCTCTGGTGCAGCAATGACCCAGTCAGTGAGGGGTCTTTGTAAGTTAATCATAAACTTTCAAGCGTGGCCTCCAGACTCTGGGAAAAAAATGTTCCCAAGCTAAAAGTAGCTGCAGCAGAGGGTCCCAGCCAAAGTCTAACTTCAGGTTGGCAGAGTTGCTGGATGGCTTGCAATTCCAGCTGGCCAGGGCTCCGTGGGCATGCAAGTGTTTACACTCGCCTCAAATTAGTCCTCCCACGCCTCCCAGGAGCCCCAGCCCATATTTGGGATGGAAAAGGGAAAATGACTCCCAGTGGGGATTCGAAAGCATCAGAAAAATTCCTCGGGGGCAGCAGCTTCTCACTCTGGGCCCGGCTCTAACAGATGCATCATGGTCCCTCATCCCTGGACCCTGTGTCCCGCAAAGCAGCCAGGCCAGAGGACAAGAAGCTCCTCCTACAATGCTTCAGAGGAAGCACCTTTAGGAGGGCCAGAGCATCTCCGCATCCAAAGGAAACACAGGAATGGGAAAGAAAAGGGACCGGGTAACTTGCTCCCTGTCTGTTGAAAGTGGACTTCTCTCCCTCCTTTGAAGAATGAGATCATGATAGCCCAGGGGACCTGGCAGCATGGATCCCTTTCAGAGGACTCCAGAGCAGGTGAAACAAAGCAAATGCTGTTTGACCAGCATTACCATGTGATAAGACTACTTGGGCTCGGGAATAGTAAACAGATTTGGGACACAGCTTACCTGAGGCTGAAGGAGGAGCATGGCCAGGAGCATAAACTAGTCATCATCACTGTTGACATTACTTCCTCAATGGAGAGATGGGTTCACAGGTGTTCATTGTTTTAATTAATAGACCAATGGCAGATCATCATGAATTAGGCTTATGGCTAATCCCTTTCTGTCTAAGATTTTTTTCCCCCCAGTTCTGGGGTTGGAAGTCAGGATCTGGGCACTATCTCTGAGTTTCTTTTGTTCAAGGCTGATTAACTCTTGAGCCACACCTCCATTTTTTACTTTTTCCTGGTTAATTAGAGATAAGAATCTTACTGGCTTGCCTACCTAGGCTGGCTTCAAACTGTGATCCTTAGATCTTAGCCTCCTGAATAGTAAGGATTACAAGTTGTGAGCAACTGGCACCCAGCTCTAATATCTATTTTTAAAAGAGAGCTAATACTCACAAGACACCATGCTGGAAATGAACCTTATAACTTTGGTGGGGGGAGGAGTGGGGAAGGTAGGAGAAGGAATAGTGGGATAAAAACAAAGGAGGGGGTAACAGTGTCCAACAAGAAATGTACTCATTACCTTGCTGATGTAACTGTTCCTCTTCTGTACAGCATCTTTACAAGAAGATAAAATTTAAATAAACAAATAAAAGAGAGCTAACTAACAGCCAATACTTTCATATCATTTCCTGAGTGCCAGGCCTGGTGACAGTCCTGTCACAGACATAAAGCACTTTCACATCCCAGAGCAGCTTTGTGAGTGGTCTTACAAGTTAAATGCCTGCCCAGGGAGGCAGATGTGTTAGTCAGCTTCCCACTACTGTGACAAAATACCCGAGGGGGTAAATTTACAAGGGAGAAAGGTTTGGTTTAGCTCATGGTTTCAGCCACTTGACCATGTTGCATTGAGCCTATGAAAGCATGGTATATTGTGATGAAAACCCATGGAGGAGAAGGCTACTCACCTCATGGTGCCTTGGAAGCCAAGGGAAAGGAGAAGTGGCCTGGGTTCCAATTACCTAAATCCCCTCCAATAGGCTCCGCCTCCTAAGGGCTCTGCTACCTCCAGACAGCGCCACAGTGCCACAAGGTCCTGAGTTGAAACACTAGTACCATGAAAAAAAAAAATCCAAGCCTTAAAATAAGGCAATTGGTCCTCAAAGACCTATGTCTTAGGCACTGGACAATAAAATGCTAATTACCTCATATAACTACAAGTGCAGGGGTGGAGCTGTTGTTGGCTCCGTGGGCCGGTGACATCCACAGAAGCACTTCCTCTCACTGCCTCTCACTTTCCATGTGTCATTGATGAGGAACTCCTTTGCCAGATTTAACTCATGAGACTTCCATTTGGAGCCAAATTTAGACCTGTGCCCAGACTCAAATCAACTTCTGGCCGCCAGAATGGGCTTTGCGTCTTCATGGTTCACCCCTGAGAGTACAGGGAAAGGCAGGCATGTGCAGGGAGGGAGCAAGTGATGGAGGCTTTGCTTCTGTCGTTGGGGGAGTCCCCAGCAAGGGCTCTGAGCGGAAGACAGGATGACCCTACTCGATTTGAGATCCCTGGACAGAAACCATACCTGAGATATCTTATTCTCCCTGCCCCTGTGCCTAGTGCTTTGGGCTGTTTTCAATCAGTATGACAACATGCCTGACTCTGGGAAATGTATAAAGAAAGGAGATTTATTTAAAGTCCACTGCTTTAGAGATCTAAGGGCACAATACTGGTACCTGCTTGACACTGGTGGGGTCGTCTGCCTACATCGCAGCTTGGTGTGCAATGTTGTTATGGGAGTATGTATAAGAGGAAGAAGTCATAGACAAGAAAGCAAAAACAGTCAGCTGAGAAAGCAAAACTTGAACTCAGGGCCTGTGCTTGCCAACAGGTACTCTACTACTGAACCACATCTTCAGTCTTTTTTTTTGCACTGATTGAGAAAGGGTCTCACTTCCTGCAATCCTGCACTTGGACTGCAATTCTCTTCTTTTATGCTTCATGCTGTAGCTGGTTGACTGGCATACATCACCATGCCCAGCCTGTTTTATTGACATAGAATCTTGCTGGGCACTGATGGCTCACGCCTGTAATCCTAGCTACTCAGGAGGCTGAGATCTGTGGATTGTGGCTCAAAGCCAATTTGGGAAGGAAGGTCCATAAGACTCTTTGCTCCAATAAACCACCAGAAAACTGGAAGTGTTACTGTGGCTCAAGTGGTAGGGCATTTGCCTTGAGTTAAAGAGCTGAGGGACAGCTCCCAGGCCCAGAGTTCAAACCCTATGACCAACAAAAAAGAAGGAAAGAAAGAAAGAAAGAAAGAAAGAAAGAAAGAAAGAAAGAAAGAAAGAAAGAAAGAAAGAAAGAAAGAAAGAAAGAAAGAAAGAAGAAGGAAGGAAGGAAGGAAGGAAGGAAGGAAGGAAGGAAGGAAGGAAGGAAGGAAGGAAGGAAGGGAGAGAAAGAAAAAAGGAAGGAAGAAAAGAAAGAAAAAAGAATGAAAGAGAAAGAAAGAAAAGAAAGAAAGAAAGGTCTTACTTTTCAGCCCTCTGTCCTTATACTACAATCATCTGGATCTTGGCCACCCATATAGCATGTGTTGACAGACAGATGCTATTATACCTGGCTATTGGTCACATAAGAGTCTCTGTTTTGCCCAAGCTGCCCTCCCACAATCCTCTGGATCTCAACCTCACAACCAGCTAGGACTACAGGCATGAGCTACTAGTTCCCAACTCATTCTTTTGGAAACTAACTCACTTTAAGTAATCAGCATTAATCCTTTCCCAGGGCAATGGTTCCAGGCCTCACCTCTTACAGACTCTACCATAACAGCACACCACACTGCCACAGGGGGTCCAAGCTGCCAGTGTGCGGAAGCACAGGCACGCAGTTGTGCTGGATACATCAGTCCCTGCCAAGAGAAGAGGCGATACTCCATCTCTGCAGACCACTGTACTCTGGCTAGAGATGACTGGCTACAACCTGTTCCTTTGCTGGGTGCAGTGGTTCCTTCTATAATTTCATCACTCCAAAGACCGAAGCAGGAGGATAGTGAGTTAGAGGCCAGCCTGGGCTGCTTGGTAAGTTTCAAGCAACCCGGAACAGGCCCTGTCTCAAAAATACAAAACAAACCAACAAAAGCCCTCACCATCACCAACAGAAAAGGTTCAGTCACCTTACCAAGGGAAATTTGTGAAGGCCAGCCAGGCAGATATACCATATCTGGCTGGACACAAGGCTCTCTGGTCAGTTACAATAGGAAGCTGGCTTAGTAGTACCTTACTTAACCCAGGCTGGCTGGCAAGCAGGGCCTGGGGGAAATTTGCCTTCAAAGGCTTTGTCAGTAGATAGAATTGCAGAGACATCGCAGAGGAGGCCTGGAAGGGAGACAGGAAGGCTGGCGAAAGGACTCAACATGTCGCTGCTTCAGCCCCAAAGCTGCCCAGTCTCCTTGCCCAGCTCCTTCCCTTCCTGGGGCAGCTGTGGGACACAGGCAACTGTGAAAGCCATCTAGCTGTAGAGCTCTGTGGTCATCATGGGGCCCAGCATCGTCCATCCTGAACTGTCCCAGGCAGTCACCCAAGAACACACCTAATTCACCCTGTATGAGGAGCTCCCTGGGCACTCAGAGGGACAGAAAAGCAGGTGTGAGTATCTCCAGGCAGGTGACAGCTCTTTGATTGGGCAGGACACCTCCACAGGGTCAGATGGGGATGTTCTAGCTCAGGTAAGGCCACAGGAAGGAGGCCAGGCCCAGCTAGAACCTCCATTTCCTGACTTTGGCCAGAGGAGGGCCTTCAGGCAGCTTTGCGGGAGGCCAGCACCCGTAGGAGAAGTCAGCTGGCTTCCCAGGAGTGGGGTCTGAGATGCCTGCAGTGCTAAGATGAGAGAGATGGCACTGCTGGGGCTGGGTCTTTCTGGCTGTGGATGGAGTAGAATTCTGCTTAGAGTCTGATCACCTGAGGTCATCTGATTCTTGCCTTTGGAACTGAGAACCATGAGAGCAAATCCAGGGAGGAGCATGTGAAGAGTCTGAGAGGCATCAGGGCGTGGAGGTCAGGGTGGGTGGAAGTCAGGGAGGCAGAGAGAATCCCCAAAGGGCACAGGAGCCACCCTAGGAATCTAGGGGTGAGGAATCTAAGCTCCATGCCAAGGGGAAAGTGAGCTAGTGGCTCTGTTCCTTGTAATGAGAACAGCCCAGGGCAGAGAAAGTTCTCCCCTGGTACTTCCCTGCTTCCAGACCGGCCAAGGAGAACCAGGCCCTTCATTTAGCAGGGACAGGTGGGAAGGACCCTACTCAGGAGTGTTACATGAAGCAATCTCACACAGCTCTCTATGCTTGGGCAACACAGAAAAGGAGGCCCAGTGGCCAAGAGGGACAGGCAGGATGGAGACCATGGAAAGCCCAAGATGATGTCACCTCTACTCAGGCAGAACAGGATGATTGTGGCGGAAAAGGAACCAGCTCAGTGGGAAAGGAATCGGGCCTGGCACATCACTTCTGTCTGGAGCCTTTCTATCTATCCTCCTCCTCTCAAAAATGTCCCTTCTAGGCTTCAGTGGTCACTACTTGCCTAGCATGCTTTAGGCCCTGGGTTCCACCTCTAGCACCACCCTCACAAAAACTTTCAGGGACTTGCTAGGGAATGAATACTGAACTAGTAACAAAAATCTAATTTGAAAAGATCCAAGGACTTGTATAGACCTGTATCCAAAAGAGGAATCATTTCCCACCTGTTCGGATGGCTGTTGTAAAACAAACAAACCAAAATGGAAACTAGCAAGTGTTGGTGAGAATGTAGAGAAATAGAAACCCATTGCTATAGTAGATGTGTAGCTTCTACCCTGAAATACTCTGGGTAAAGACAGTACAGCAATTTATCCAAAGTTAAACTCAGCCAGGTATGGTGGCACACTACTGTAATCCTAGCTACCCATGAGGTGTCGGTAAGAAAGTCATGGTTTGAAGCAGTTCAGGCAAAAGCACAAGACCTTGCCAGGTGCCAGTGGCTTACATTTGTGATCCTAGCTACTCAGGAGATAGAGATGTGAGTATTTCACCTCAAAGCTGGCCCAGGCAGGAGAATGTATGAGTCTCTTATCTCCAACTAACTATGAAAACCAGATGTAGAGCTGTGGCTCAAGTGGTAGAGTGCTGGAGTTGAGGGGGAAAAGCTACAGGAGAGTGTAAGGCTCTAAATTCAAGCCCCAGTATACACACACTCACACATACAGTACAAAACCTCCTTGAGGAAAAACAAACCATTAAACAAAAACCCTACAAGCAAAAATGACTTAGAGGCATAACTCAAGTACAGCACTGGCAAGCATGAAGCTTTGAGTTCAAAATCTTAATATCACTTTAAAACATAAGCACAGAATCACCACAAGAATTCTACTTTTCACCTCTACCCATGTACCCAAGTAAGGTCAGAGGTTCAAAAGCCCACCTTTTCACTCAAGTTCACAGCAGCATTGTTCACAGCAGACAAAAGTCAGAAGCAGCCCAAGTGTCCATCAATAGACAAGTCAGTAAACAAAATGCTAGAACACCCCTCTAATGTCTAAGCAAGGGTGGCACAAACGACACAAATCTCCCTATTCCCAACCAGTGCCTGTGGCAGACATTATTAATCAATGAAGAACTAATCGATGTTTGCCACCAAGCAAGATAATGTACAGCCTCCAGCTGCCTTGCCAGTCAGCATTGGCTGTGACAGCATTGGGGTGACATCCACTTGTCAGCGGGGTCTATGCTGATGGAGCACACTCTGAGCTCTTAGGAAATTCTCCCATGGCACCAATGAAATACTGCCCCTGCCAGGCCCTGTAGTTCAGAATTCCTTAGCAGAACTAAAAGGCTATAGAACCAAATGGTTCTGTACCCAAAAATTCCATTGGTTCGAAGAGAAGTGGAGTGTTTAGTATATTTTCTTGTCAGCCAACCTGCCCTCCAGGTCCTGTTTGCACCAGGATGGGTCAGGACACGGTAGACTCCATGATCATTGGGAGCCTTGGCTGCAGACCCCGGGATCTCCGTGTCCCTATGAATGGGGGTGAAAAGCCAGGTCACGAGGACCCTGTGGTGGCCATTTCTCCCTTTCTGGAAGGTCCCAGAGCCAAGATAGTCCCAACCCTTCTCTTCAGGGTGGGATAGTGCTGTTCTGCCAGCATCTCTCAGCAGAAGGGCCAGGACTGACATTTCTGCTCTCACGCTGTCCTGGGGACAGAGGGAGGGGAGACAGCCTTCCCCTGTGCCTCCAGCCAGCAGGGCAGCAGCTCCACCAGCTCTGCCAGGCAGAGGGGATGCATCAGGATGGGGGGGGCGGGTGGAGAGGGGACACTCGCTTTGCCACCAGCACTGTAAAACAGAAAACTTTAAATCTTGGTCTCCACTGGGGAACGGCCTTAATTAGGGTGGCGCCAAGCACGGTGCTGTAATTAACTGTGTGTCTGTCTTTCCATCCCAAATGCTCATTTCCAGAGCTTTATGACCCAGTCTTCTAAGAGAAGCTCCAGCCAGGAACTTGGCACCCACAGCCCCAGCGGGAGGGATGGCTGCCTTGCCTGGCTTGCCTCTCATCCTCCACTCAGGATGAGGCTTTGGAAGTGGGAGTGAAGATTTATCTTTTAAAAAAGTGGTTGTATAAAACTACTAGAAGAAAATATAGGAAAAATACTTCAGAACGTTGGTTTAGGCAAGCATGAAACAAAAGCCTACAGACTAAAAGGCCTCTGAGCAACAGTTAGCACAGTGATGAGAAAATATTTGTGAACTAATCATCAGGCAAGGAATTCTCTTCCAGAATATATAAGTAACTCAGAAAACCTAACAGCAAAAAACACAAATAATCTGATTTAAAAATGAGCAACTGAGGGGCTGGGAAGGTGGCTCAATGGTAGAGTGCTTGCCTTGTGTGCATGAGGCCCTGGGTTCAATTCCTCAGCACCACATAAGCAGAAAAAGCTGGAAGTGGTGCTGTGACTCAAGTGGTAGAGCGCTAGCCTTGAGCTGAAGAGCTGAGGGACAGTGCCCAGGCCCAGAGTTCAGGCCCCAGGACAGGCAAAAAAAAAGAGCAACTGACCTGAACAGATATAGATAGATAGATAGATAGATAGATAGATAGATAGATAGATAGATAGATAGATAGAGATGGTTACCAAACATATGAAAACAGTGTTTGACATTATTAATCATTAGGGAAATGCAAATCAGGACCACAATGATGTACCAACTCACCCCAGTTAGAATGGCTTGGCTATTATCAAAAAGACAAATAACATTAATAATAACAAATGCTAGAGAGGATATAGAGAAAGGAAAAAAAAACAAAGCAGGTCCTGAGTTTAAGACCCATACATTACCGCCAATGTTAGAAACAGACTTAGGGCACTGGTAACTCACACTCTAATCCTATCTACTCAGGTGATAGCGATTCAGAGGATGAAGGTTCAAAGCCAGTCTGGGCAGAAAAATCTGTTAGCCTGTAATCAGCAAAAAGGCTGGGAAGGTGGCTCAGTGGCTTGCCTTGCATGCCTGAGGCCCTGGGTTCAATTCCTCAGCACCACATAAGCAAAAAAGAAAAAAAAACGGAAGTGGCACTGTGGCTCAAGTGGTAGAGCGCTAGCCTTGAGCTGAAGAGCTGAGGGACAGCGCCCAGGTCCAGAGTTCAGGCCCCACGACCGGACTAAAAAAAAAAAAAATCAGCAAAAAGCATGACTACAGGCATGGCTAAAATGCTAGAGCAGCAACTGAGCAAGCGTGACTCTGAATTCAACCCCCAGTACTGCAAAATTTAGAAATGGAATTATCAAATGATTTCACAAATCCTGCTACAGGGCATAAATCCAAAGGAATTAAAATCAGTATGCTGAACATACATCCATTCTCTCATGTTCATTGAGGCATAGCTACGATACCAAGAAAGTAGCATCAATCTAGATGTCCACTCGTATGATGAATAGATAAAGGGAATATGCTATAAATACACCATGGAATATTTTTTTTTGCCAGTCCTGGGGCTTAAACTCAGGGCCTGGGCACTGTCCCCGTGAGCTTCTTTGACTCAAGGCTAGTGCTCAGCCAACTTGAGCCACAGCGCCACTTCCAGGTTTGTCTGTTTATGTGGTACTGAGGAATCAAATCCAGGGCTTCGTGCATGCTAGGCAAGCACTCTACCACTGAGCCACCTTCCCAGCCCAACCATGGAATATTGTTGAGCCATGAAAAGAGTAGAATTCTGTCATTTGGAGCAACATGGATAGAACTAGAGGACACTATGTTAAGTGAAATAACACAGGAACAAGGAGAAAAAGATATAATCTCACTTATGTACCCAATCTCATAGAAAGAGAGATTAGAAGGGTGGGGGGAGGAGAGAAGAGCTACAGGGTGCAGGGAGGAAGAAATTCTACTGTTCTCTAGCACATGGGATAACTGCGGTGAACAACAATCAATTGACTATTTCAAAATAGGTCATACTGAATATTTTGAATAGTCCCAGCACGCAGAAATAATAAATATCTAAGATAATGGATATGCAATTAGCTGATTGGATCGTGTATTGTTTGACATGTTACATCCTGCCCACAAATACGTCCAATGGCTATGTCTGTTAAAATTAAAACTGTAGCTGGGTGCCCTGGCTCACACCTATAATCCTAGCTACTCTGGATGCTGAGATCTGAGGATCAAGGTTGGAAACCAGTTCAAGCAGAACAGTCCATGAGGCTCTTTTCCCCAAAATTGCAAGTGGAGCTGTGGCTCAAGTAGTAGAGCCCCAGTCTTGAGTACAAAGGTCAAGGACAGTACCCAGACCTTGAGTTCAAGCCACAGGATCAACTCTCTGTCTCTCCCTGACTCTGTCTCTGTCTCTGACTCTCTCTCTCTCTCTCTCTCTCTATCTATATATTTCCCCCCCTTTGGGGGGGAAGCAGAATGTACACCTGCTACTTTGACATGATTAACATGCATTTTTCATTGTTCCAGTAACTTTTATGTTCCCAGGAACTCGTTTAAGCCTTCTATAGCCCTAGGAAAGGGTCATGCTCTAGACTAGCCAACCAGAACATTCAACCCCTGGCCACAAGATTTGGTCCAGCCTGGGTCATGTGACCCACATCGAGCCAGTAGAATTGTGTTGTGGAACTGAACAGAACGCACGTTCTCCCAGTCTTCTGTCTGTGTACATGGTTTTGAATACTGTCCTTTCCACTGTCTCAGGGCGAGCGCATGCTTCCAGGTCTCTAGTAATTCCCCCGTACTCCCTTCTCACACGGAGCCATCACCTTTGCCTCCCCCACTTTTTTTTCCACTATAAACAATTTTGTGACAGATACCCTTGCATTTCAAAAACAATTATATAAACAAATAAACAGCAATTTAAGGATAAAATGTTTAAGTAGTATACAACTGAAAGCAGTCGATCTGTCATAGACAGGAAAGTAGACACCAGCAGCAAAGGCAAAGTGTTAGCCCAGGACTTCTGATCTTTGTGTCTCACTCGGCACTCTCCCAGAATCAGCCTCTTTAATTCTGGGTGAGCAATAAATTTGTTTCTAAGTTTCTTTTTTTGGGGGGGCCTGAACTCTGGGCCTGGGCTCTGTCCCTCAGCTCTTCAGCTCAAGGCTAGCGCTCTCCCACTTGAGCCACAGTGCCACTTCCGACTTTTTTCTTTTTGCTTATGTGGTGCTGAGGAATCAAACCCAGGACCTCATGCATGCAAGGCAAGCGCTCTACCACTGAGCCACCTTCCCAGCCCCTGTTTCTAAGTTTCTACTGTTGAAAACAATGTTGTAGAGAACAGTCCTTGTATAAGCATTTCTTCTCCCAGGACTAATCCTAAGAATGTAGTTGACTTTGCCTAAACTATTCCTGTCAGACCCTGAATTAAGTGATTTTCACGGACAGCTCAATTGGTCTTCTCAACAGCCTGGTGCCATTATGCCATTTTATGGAACTGGGCAATGAGTCAAGTGGCAGGTGTGTGTGTGTGTGTGTGTGTGTGTGTCAGTCCTAGGGCTTGGTGTGTGTGTGTGCCAGTCCTAGGGCTTGAATTCAGAAGCTTTCACTCTTGTTTGACTTTTTCACTCCAGGCTGGCATTCTACTACTTGAGCCACAAATCCACTTCCAGTTTTCTGCTGGAAATAAGAGATGAGTCTCACAGACTTTCCTGCCTAGGCTGGCTTCAAACCTGGATCCTCAGATTTCAGACTCCTGAGTAGCTAGAATTACAGGTGTGAGCCATCAGTGCTCCACTGCATTCTGCTATTGGTTGACATTTTCCAGGCCCCCCCCCCCCCCCCCCCCCCCCGCTCCATAGGCCTGCACCAACTAATCCTCCCCAGCAGTGTAAAGGGTTGATTTCCCTCCATGTTTGCCAAAGTTGGATACTGCCAGTTATTTTTCAGTGCTAGTTGTGGCTAAACTTACAAGTAGAGAATTTTACTTCATTACAGATACTTCTTTACTTTTTTTTTATGTGTGTGTGACAGTCCTGGGGTTTGAACTCAGGGTCTATGCACTGTCTGTGAGCATTTTGATCTCGGCCAGCATTCTACCACTTGAACCTCAGCTCCACTTCTGGCTATTTTTTTCCTACTTAATTGACAGTAAGTGTCTCACAGACTTCCTGCCCTACTGACTTCAACCCTCAATCCTCAGATCTCAGCCTCCTAAGCAGCTTGTCATCAGTGCCCAGGTCTCTATCTCTTTTTTTGGAATAGTGGATGTCTTAGTTAATTCAAGCTACTATAACACAATTCTATAAGCTGAGCCAGGGCAGGCGCGCGCGCACGCACGCACGCACACACATATGCAGTCATAAACTGGATAGGTCAGAAGCCATAGAAGTTGATCTCTCATAGTTCTGGAAGCTGGAAATCCAAGTTCATAGTACCAGCAAATGTGGTGTGTGGTGAGGGCTCCTTCTGGTCCTGTACCTGGTACCTTCTCACTGTGTCCCCACTGGAGCGAAAGGCTACTGCGATTCTCTGGGCCTTCTTCATAAATTCTCCTCATAAGAACAGAGCATCCCAAGGCCACGCCTCCTGTCAGCACATATAATTTGGTTTGGTTTGGGACTGGGGGTTAGCCAGGGCCTTGCACATGCTAAGCACATGTTCTAGTACTAATCTACCCACCTGGTCCCTAACACAGGAGTTTGGAGGGACACAAACGTGACTGAGACTATATATCTTGTTTTGTAGTAATCAGCCATTTCTGTTTTGTTTCTCTAAATTTCATGTTCATATTTTTCACCCATTTTTGTGTTTACTGGGACTTGGCTTTCTCTCTCTCTCTCTCTCTCTCTCTCTCTCTCTTTCTTTCTTTCTTTCCTTCTTTCTTCCTTTCTTTCTGTACCAGTTCTGGGGCTTGAACTCAGGGCCTGGGTGCTGTCCCTGACCTTTTTTGCTCAAGGCTAGCATACTACCATTTGAGTCACAGCTCCACTTCTGGCTTTTTTGGTAATTAATTAGAAATCAGAATCTCATAGATTTTCCTGTCCAGGCTGGCTTTGGACTGTGATCCTCAGATTTCAGCCTCCTGAGTAATTTAGATTACAGGCATGAGCCACTGGCACCCAACTTCCTGGCATTTTTGTTAATGTTATTGTTATTTGTTTGTTTGTCAAATAAAGCTTTTGTCTTTCATGTACTCTGCAGATCTTTTCCTGTTTTATTTTTCACATTCTAAAGAAGATCATATGATTAAAAGAATTGGTGAGATTCAAGATGTTGTTATTTTACATTTGTTTTGAGAGGATAATTTTTTTAATTTGTTGTTTGAGGAAATGGATGGTCTGAACCCGTGGTTCTTCAGCCCATCTGCATGTTTGTGGGTCCTCAGGCTCCTGGGGGCCCCTTGTGAAGGAGACATATGGGCAGGGTCTGAGGTGGCTGGATTTTTTATTTCATTCATGGTTCAGCCAGATGATACGGGCATTGGCTGGGCACAGGCAGTGCACCCCAGGAGGTATGCAGCCCACCGGCCCTGCCTGCCAACCAGCCGGGCTGATCCCTCCACCAGCCTGCTGGGCCTCTGCAGGAATATTCCACCTTCCCTCATAGGTCGGTGGGGGCGGGGCAGGGGGGGGGGGGAGAGGGGGTTCTCTGTCACTGCTCACTTTCCAAGTTCTACCTCTGACCTGGCCAAGTGATGGGCCATGACACCATTGTGCCCTCAACTCCTATTCTGTGCCCAAGACAGGATGCTTCTGTTGAGTGCCCAGCTCTACCAGCCACCCTCATGCCAAGTAGATCTGGGGCAATAGAAGGAATTACACACCACAGCAAATGACCCCGGCTTCTGCATTCCCCACACCACCAGGCTCCTATGTAGCCCAAGTGCTCTCTCCTTCCCTGAACACCTCTTTGTAAGGTCCGCTCCTGGATGGCGAGCAGACTCCACCCTCCTCTCAGCAAAGTCTCCACCTAGTACCTGCGTTACCTAGGCAACTGAGACACCTGGAAGAGGTCACATCTGCATCCGCTGAGGTCACATCTGAATTTGATGTTGCCGTACCTTTCTCCGCCCATATCCTAGATAAGGCCTAGCCCAGGCCCAGACGCTCTCTCTCTGCTCTTTTCTAGCTCTTTCTCAACTCTTTCCTTCTCTTCTCTTTCCCAGCTCTCCTCTCTTTCCTTCTCTTCTCTTTCTCAGCTCTCTCTCTTTCCCGGCTCTCCTAGCTCTCTTTCCCAGGCCTTTCCCCACCGTGTGGAGGACCAAGATGGCCTGGTGCCAGCCGGAACGATGAATAAACCTACTCCTTACCTGAATACCATGTGCGTGCTGCTATTCTTACTCGGCTACCTCTTTTTAAAAAACCTAACACTCTTGTCCCTTTTCCTGGGCTCCTCCCCACAAGACTTTACCTAAAGGCTTTATTTTAAGAGGTAAATCATGCTTCTTCCTTTCTGTGCAGTGGGACCTCATCTCCTCTATGTGTCCGGGAGATGCTGAGCTAGAACACTGATCTTCAAAAGTAGACTAGAGCTGGGCACTGGTGGCTCACGCCTGTAATCTTAGCTACTCAGGAGGCTGAGATCTGAGGATTGCAGTTCAAAACCAACCTGGGCAGGAAAGTCTGTAAGATTCTTATCTCCAATTAACCACCAGAAAACCAGAAGTGGCACTGTGGCTCAAGTGGTAGAGTACTAACTTTGAGCTGAAGAACTGAGGAACAGTGCCCAGGCCCAGACTGACCAAAAAAAAAAGTGGTCTAGAATTCCAGGGGTCCCCAACACCCTCTTAGGGGCGCCACAGTCAAACTTACTTTCATAATGATACCATAGTAGATTAAATGGTGCCCCCTCAAATATATGTCCATGTCCTAATCCCCAGAAACCCTGAATCTATCTAGACTTGGCTAAAGGCTCTTTGCAGATACAATGAAGGCAAGGACATTGAGATGACAAGATCAGTGTGACTCGCCCGGGTAGCCTTGAGTCCAATGACAGGGAACGACGAGATTGAAGGGATGTGACAACAAGCCCAGGACAGCAGACAGCCACCAGCAGCTGGCAGATGAGAGAGCAGGTCTCCCTGGGGCCTCTGGAGGAAGCATGGCTCTGCTGACACCTTGAACTTGGAGTGCTGGCCTCCAGGACTATAAAAGAAGAAATTTCTGGCTCTGTAACTCATCAGATTTGTGATAATTGGTTACAGCCGCAGAAAGTGACTTCAGATACTGAGACATTATTTTCATCTGTTCTCTCCCTCCCTTCCTCCCTCCCTCTTGAGTGTGCTACGGAGTTTTCCAGAACTTCAGGACATGTGGCTTTAGGACAAACTGAATGCAGAAGCAGATATGAGAAATCAGCTGTCTTCAATTAAGTGGAATGATATGAGATTTAGAAAACAACAACAACAAATAAGCAGGCATGGTAGCATATGCCTGTAATCTCAACACTCAGGAAATTCAGGCAGGAAGTTGCTAAGTTCAAGTTCAGGCTGGGTTACATGGTGAGATTCTGTCAAAGAAATGAAGAAATGAAAGAAGGAAGGAAGGAAGAGAGAGAGGGAGAGGGAGGATAGAGGGAGGGAGGGAAAGCAGACAATGGCATTCTTCAAACAAATCTTTTTGTTTTGAAAATACACTTGAAAAATATTATTTATATTTAAAAAATAAATAAAATATTCTTTATCATAACAATCCAAAGGAATGCAAGTAAGTAGGAAGAGAGACACCTGCAAAGCCAACCTAGGGAACCAGCCTAGGTACCCCACAACCCATGATTAGATAAAGGCAATGAAGAACTTATGGAGTATTATTCCGCCATAAAGAAAAATGATGTGATCTTGTTTGCAGGAAAACAGGTGGAACTGGAGATCATGTTGAATGAGACAAGCAAAGCTTAGAAAAACAAATATCACATGATTTTGCTCGTAAGTTATGACATGATTGTAAAAGGAGGGTTGTAACTGAGGGAATCCCAGGAAAGGGAGAAGAGGAAAATGGAGAGAGGGGAAGGAAAGGGGAAAGGAGAGTATGGGGCTAAATATGATTTAATTACATTAATGGATGATGATAGCATAATGAAACCCACTGAAAACTGTTTAAGGAGGAAGTAGGAGGGAGGGATTAAGAAAAAAATAATTGACAGCAGGTAACAGTGGCTCATCTCTGTAATCCTAGCTACTTAGGAAACTGAGATCTGAGGAACACAGTTCAAAGCCAGCCTGGGCAGGAAAAGCCTGTGAGACTCTTATCTCCAATTAACCACCAGAAAACAGGAAGTGGGACTGTAGCTCAAAGCGGTAGAGCGCTAGCCATGAGCAAAAAGAGCTCAGGGCCAGGAGCACTGGTCCCAAGTTCAAAAAAGAAAAAGAAAAAAGAATTGATGCTAGGCGACAGTGGCTCACACCTATAATCCTAGCTACTCAGGAGACTAAGATCTGAGGATGGTGGTTCAAAGCCCTCCTGGGCAGGGAAGTCCATGAGACTCTTACCTCTAAATAACCACCAAAATGACAGAAGTGGAGTTGTGGCTCAGTTAGTACAGTGCCTAAGCACTGAGTTCAAGCCCTAGAACTGTCACAAAAGAAAGAGAGAGAGAGAGACAGGGAGACAGAAACAGACAGAGACAGAGAGAGACAGAGAATAAGAGAGAGTAATAGAGGAGGTGAATTTGATCGACGTGTGCATGTATGCAAATATCACAATGGAATGCCTTTGTACAATTCATGTATGCTAATGATTTCAAGAATTACTAAAGATCGAAATCTTCCTTTTTAACTTCCGATATAGTAAACCACGATGGCTGTCCACATTAACCCAAGTTCGTTGAGGCCGTTAGTGAACCAAGAGTGAGCGAGACCTATGGTTAGATAATGAAGGACCACAGCGCTAGGCACTCACTACCTCAGCTGCCTTCCCCAGTCCTCTGGTCCTCTCCTTGTGAAATGTGCCAAGATAGACTACATTTGACTGTTACTGGCAGGAAGCCCAACTCAAACTGGCTTAAACAAGCTCTAACTAAAGAGTCCAGAGTCTGGGCCTTCTGCATTTGGCCAATTTATCTCTTCAACTGCTTTGATTCTGCCTCCCCACGGGCACTGGGCCTTGTCCTCATGATCACAGGATGGCTGCAGCTGTGCCAAGCATCACATCCATATGTAGCAATGGTCAAAGTGGGAAAACTGTCATTGTCCTCTCTGACTTTTCCCATGGTCCACAATTGCATCACAGCGCCATTTCTTACCAGGAGAGTGGCATTTCTATTTCTCTGTGTGATTGGTTTGGTCTGCCCAAGATTGACCTCTAGAGTGAACGAGGAACTGTGTCCTCTGAAGACATGGCAACCTGGTTAGAGGACCAGATTGCGGGGAGGCCGGGCAGGCGACTACTGTACCTGCTGTGCCCCTTGGGGATTCTGGGTCTTTGGAAGTGACAGTTTCATGGCCTGCTGACCTGGCTATCCCTTCACCAGGGACTTGGCCACAGGCCAGAGGATCAGGCTGAGTCCCTTTCCTCAGTTAGCCCCCTCTCCCCCTTCCTTCCTTCCTTTCTTTGCCTCCTTTCTGATACTGGGGTTTGAATCAGAGCCTTGCACTCACCAGGCAGATGCTGTACCACTTGAGCCAAATCTCCAGGCCTTTTTGCTTTATTTATTTATGAATTTATTATTTTGCTGTTACTGGTCATGGGACTTGAAATCAGGCCCAGGCACTGTCCCTGAGCTTTTTCACTTTGAATCACAGCTCCATTTTCAGTTTTCTGGTGGTTAATTGGAAATAAGAGTCTCACAGACATTCCTTTCCAGACTGGCTTCAAACCATGACCCTCAGATATCAGTTTCCTGAGTAGCTAGGATTACAGGCATGAGCCACCAGCACCCATCTCATTTAGTTATTTTTAGTAGTGTCTTTCATTTCTGCCTGGGCCAGCTTGGACCACGATCCCTCTATTTGGAATCATAAGCATGTGCCTCCACGCCCAGCTTATTGGTTTATACGATGTCTCATTAACATTTTCACCAGGTTGGCCTTGAATGTGATCCTCCTCATCTCTGCCTCCTGAGTAGCCCACAGAGCTCTATTTTGAGGAAGAAGGAAACAAAAATCCTAGAATTGCTATGGATTTGATGGATGGTGTGTGTGGAGCCACTCACTGTCAGTCCTTGGAAGCTCTGATGTTGTTGCTATACGTCAACATCCCTACAGGGAATCAACTCTGCAGAATACCCCAACCTGAACACCATCTCCCCAGCTTCTTTCCTAACAGTTCAGGAAGTGAGCAGAGGCCAGGGTACCCCCTAAGTGTCTGAGGCAGCAGGTTGAGAGCAAATAGGCCAGGTGATTTGGCTCAGGTCACAGAATAACTCAAAACCAGTGCTGTTACCCACATCTCCGATTCCAAGCCAGGGCCCCTTTGGGCTGCACCTGCCACCCAGTCCCTGTGTGTGGCCCAGAGAGCTCAGCTACCTGTTGTGTCATAGGAATCTGGTCTAGGGCCATTGGTCATCACCTGGTCAAGAGTGATAACAAAAATTTCCAAGAGAGAAGACAAGGGAGCCTCAGAGTTTATATAGCCATGAAGGATCCCAGTAAGGAGAGTTCTTCCAGGAGTAGAAACCAAACACAGAACAGAAAACAAAAAAAACCAAAAAACAGACCTACTTTACAGTAAAATGTCTATCGATTGTAAAGCAACAGATAGCATAAGCAAGGGGTAACAGACAAGCAGTAAATTTGGAGGGGGAGGGGGATCTTTGTGAGGCAGAGGACAAAGGGTTAACATCTGTAATAGACAAAGAGCTCTTACAAACAGAAAAGAAAGGGGCAAACAACCCGAAAGAAATTATGGCAAAGGACATGAATAGGCCATTCACCAAGAAAGGAGGCTGAGTGACCACAGACAATGCAAAGATGGCCCACATTGGTGGCCAGGGGAATGCAAATTAACCCCACAATGAGCTATCATCCAGGAAAATTAGAAGAACAGTAACATACACACTGGCTGGCAGGGGATTGGGGACCAGGCTCATCTCAGCCAGGGTCACTGAAAATGTAAATTATTTCCCATCTTTTGTGGTGTGTGTGTGTGTGTGTGTGTGTGAGAGAGAGAGAGAGAGAGAGAGAGAGGATATTGGAGCTTGAACTCAGGGCCTGAGAGGTGTCCCTAAGCATCTTTTTGTTCAAGGCTAGCACTAGAACCACAGCTTCACTTCCCATGTTTTGGTTTGGCTTTAGTTGCTGCTGTTGTTTTGTAGTTCATTGGAGATAAGTCCTATGAACTTTTCTGCCTCAGCTGACTTTAAACTACAATACTCTGATCTCAGTCTTCTGAGTAGCTAGGATTACAGGCATGAGCCACTTGGCACCTGGACAATTTGGGCTTTTTGATGATTAATTGGAGATAAGAGTCTCACAGACTTTCTACTGGGCTGGTTTTGAACTATGATCCTCAGCCCTCAGCTTCCTGAGTAGTTCAGAGCACAGGTGTGAGCCACTGGCTCCTCACTTATTTCTAATATTCTGAGAAGAAATTTGGCAGCTCCAGAGGAAACTCGAGGAGTTCTATTAGGAATTTGTATTTTAAGCATAATTTTTCATGAAAAATAGTAATATTCCCTTTAAAATACTTCCTAAACCTGAAAATCTAGGTAGAAATTAAAATGCCATTGGCAAAAATAGCAATGTATTCAAATGAGACCTACAAATTTGTAACACTGGGGACAAAGCAAACTAAATCTACCTGAGTGCTTTGTCATCTAAATTAGCAATACTTCTTTCTTCCTAGTAGCTTTGTAATGTTATCTCTGTGTGTGTGTGTGCGCGCGCGTGCACACATGCATGTGTGTATATAAAGTGAGGAAATTTGAAAACCCTCAAATAGTTCTTCCTCTATTAAAAAAAAATTTTGCCGGGCACTGGTGGCTCACGCCTGTAATCCTAGCTACTCAGGAGGCTGAGATCTGAGGATCGAGGTTCAAAGCCAGCCCAGGCAGGAGAGACCGTGAGACTCCTATCTCCAATAAACCACCAGAAAACCGGAAGTGGCGCTGTAGCTCAAGTGGTAGAGTGCGTTTGCCTTGAGCTGAAGAGCTGAGGGACAGCGCCCAGGCCCAGAGTTCAAGCCCCACGACCGACAATAAATAAATAAATAAAAATTTTGTGCTATTGTTGGGACTTGAACGCAGGGCCTGGGCACTGTCCCTGAGCTTCTTTTGTTCAAGGCTCTACCACTTGCGCCATAGCTCCACTTCTGTCTTTCTGGTGGTTAATTGAGGGTAAGTCTCACTGACTCCCAAGCCAGCCCCCCCCACCCCACCCCCTTGGCTTGGAACTGCGATCCTCCGATCTCAGCCTCCTGAGTAGTTAGGATTTCAGGCCTGAGCCACCAGCGCTCAGCCTTCCCTTCAGATTTAATACAAGGAATCTCCCTTCCATGGGAACCCAGATTCCAATTGAGCCTGCAGGTGAGGGAAGCAAACCTGAGGGGGGTGGGGGCTGGAGCTGTGATAATGCTAGGTCAGAGGCCTCACCAGCCCCTCCTGGGTCTTTGAGAGCTGTCCCACACTGAGGTGGCCCCTGGTCCTTTATGATGAATCTCTGTCCCCCACTTGATGGTGGCAGAAGCATGGCAACTGCCTTCCCTTTCAGCCAGATCATGCTGAGAAGGGACTCTAATGCCAGCAGCCACAGTACTCAGACCTGTCCTTGAAGGTCACACACAGTCTGGAGGCAGACCTGGCCCTGACCACCTCATCTCAGCTGGGCAGCCAGTGATGCATACCATGACACCGGGTAGATGGAAATAGCCCTGACCTGTGGAAGAAGAGACCACAGGGTCTGGACCTCATCTGTCTGCTCCTGTATCTACTGACTAGACGCAGGGCTTAGGTTAGACAAAGCACCCAAAATGTGCTTATAACAAAGCAAATGACTGAGTAGCCCTGGATGGGGACTTGACTTCAATTTCCAACCTGCAGAGGTGGAAGACACAGCTAGCATAATTTGCCTTTGCTCTGCCAGATGTCGCTGAGCCTTGGCTCCTCTTCATTCCTACCATGGATGAGAAAAATAGACTCCTCTTTGTTTTGTCTTGTTTGTTTGTTTTTGTCAGTTGTGGAGCTTGAGCAGGCCTGGGCGCTGACCCGGAGCACTTTTGCCCAAGGCTAGCACTGTACCACTTTGAGCTATATCTCCACTTCTGGGTTTCCTGTTGTTAATTGGAGATAAAAGTCTCACAGACTTTCCTGCCTGGACTGGCTTCAAACCTGGATCCTCAGATATCAACCTCCTGAGTAGCTAGTACTACAGATGTGAGTGCCTGCCTCTCGGTCCTTTTAGGCTGCCTCCTATAGGAAGTTTTCCCTGACTCTGCAATCCTCTCTCTCTCTCTCTCTCTCTCTCTCCCCCCCCCACCCGCCCCGCCTTCTCCCCCCTCCCCTCCCCAATCCCTCTTCTCCACTAACCCAGGAAAAGTTTTCCTCAGGTCCTGGCACTCAATTTTGGCCAATGAGGGGATCAGGAGCCTGGGGCTACTGCCAGCCCCTCCCTTCATTCCTCCCCCCCCCCCCCCCATGAAATGGTAAGTAGCCCCACCGGGGTATAGACATTGCCACCCACATTTAGGAAGTAACCTGCGAGCTGGGACTGCTACCTTGTGTATGTGAAGTTTGTGAGCCTGAGCATGCACATTGCCACATGAGGGCCTCAGGGCCGTGCAGAAGCACAGCTCTGACTAATCCACAGGCTGTCGCAGACAGGTCCCCCTCGGGTCTCCCCTTCTGGCCAGCTTACCCCCACTTCTGCTCCTTTATGCTTTGTGTCTAATAGCCTGCACCTGGGGCTGCCTTTGAGGCCTCCCCAAGGCTCTGGCTTTCAAAGCCAGAGAGCTTCAGACATCACTAGCAGAGGGCTGCTCTGTCCTACTAGGCCTGGTAGACCAAGACTGTGCCCCCTTTCTAAAGACAGCAGTCTTTTGCAACCATTTGGCTCTGAGGTAGAGAGCAGAAAGACTGAAAAAAAAAAAAAAAAGATACCATAAGTACTGGTTACTATGCCTGGTGCCCATCCTGCCTCTAGTCTCCACTGGCTGAGACTGGAAAGCTTTTCACAGGTAAGTTACCTTTAGTTGAGACTTCTGGGATATATAGTCAAGAACATCCTGAGATGGAAAGGCTACATTTTTGCACTTTTGTTAACATGATCTCCACCCCCACCCTCCGTTCTGTATTTCTTTTTTTTTTTCTGCTTATGTGGTGCTGAGGAATCGAACCCAGGGCCTCATGCATGCAAGGCAAGCGCTCTACCACTGAGCCACCTTCCCAGTCCCTCTGTCTGTATTTCTCTCTCTCTCTCTCATGCACACACTCAGGGTTGTACATACATCTTCAAGGCCCATTTCTGAAAGTCCAAAGCTTTTCCTACACAATGAGAAACACACTGGCAAAAACACTGTGGAAAATAGTACATCAGTTCCTTAAACATAGAATTCCCATATGGTCCAGCAATTCTCTGGATCTAAACCCTAAAGAAGGAAAAATGAGGTACTGGATATCTGTATACTCATGTTCACATTAGCATTCGTCACCACACTCAAAAACGTAGATGCAACCTGGCATGTTCACTGATGAATAAATGATCCACAAAATGAGGCTTATACATACAATAAATTATTCAGCCTAAAGAAAGAATGAAAGTCTCACACAGAAGATACACAGATGAACCTTGAAGACATTATGCTAATGGAATCTCTCAGAGACAGAAGGACCAAGAGTGTATGGATCCCTCCTGGACCACATATAAACTAGGCAAATCATAAAGGCAGAACAAAGGCTGGTGATTTCTGAGACTGAGGGCAGGTGGGAACTGGGAATTTCCTTGGGGTAGATGATAAGGTTCTAAATGACAGCTGGACAGTACTGTGAATTACTTTAATTCCACTCCAAAGAGGTTAAAATAGTAAACGTATGCTATATTTACTTTCCACAATAAAAAAAAAAGCTGAAAACATTACACACACAAAAAAAGAGATCACAATAACAACAACAAAAAACCCACACACGATACCTTGGAATATACCCACCAGAAAAAAATCACAGGACTCTGAAAAAAGTCACAAAACATTAGGAAGATGTAAAAAAAAAAATGATCCAAGTAAATGGTGGTATACTATGTTCATGGAGAAAAAGAATTAATACTAGAAAGCAGATAAATCTTTTTGAATCAATCTATCCTATAATAGCATTCCAACCAAAGTCCCAACAGAGGTTTTCACTGAATTTACTAATCCAATTCTAAAACTCCTAAGGAAGATTCTAATACAAGATCAACAAAATACAAGGTTTTGAACTTTTGGGTAAAGTATAACACACACAAAGAAAGCACACCAATTATGCTAGTTACTTGTGGCTCATGCCTATAATCCTAGTTACTCAAGAATCTGAGCTCTAAGATTATGGTTCAAAACGAGGTGGAGCGGGAAAGCCTGTGAGAAGCTTATCTCCAAATTAACCAGCAAAAAGACGGAAGTGGAGCTGAGGCTCAAGTGGTAGAGCACCAGTCTTGAGTGAGAAAGCTCTAAGGGACAGCCCAGGGCCTGAGTTCAAGTCCCAGAATCAGCACACCCACACATCTTCCCAAAGATAACCCATCCAAGTAACCAGGAGCCAGATGGGAAATTAGAATCTAGTCACAGGCGACTCCTGCAGACCCTTGCAGGCACTCCCTCACCCCCATCTAAGGGATCCAGGAGTCTATATTAACTGGCTCTGTCCATTTCCAAATTCTCTATGCATAGATTCATACCACATATACTCTTGAGTCTGGGCTTACTTTTTCCCTCTCAACTCATTCTCACTGTTGCTTGAGCAATTGATCATTTTTATTTTCATGTGATTAAAATAATGATGTCCCAATGTATGAATACCCCCCACCCAGTGTTTATCTCCTCTTCACAAGTATTTAACTTACAGATGTTACAACTGCACTCCGTACACGACTGTGGGTCTACATTTAAGGTACACAGTTTGTTAAGTATATCCCTAAGAATAGATCTGGGTCAGGAAAAAAAAGTTAAGCAGGAACAGAGGTTTGTGTGGAGTGTAGGACTGTGAAGTCTTGTTTTACTAGGAATCAAAATTCATTACAAAGCTATTGTAGCTAAAAGAGACATATATTGACAAGTCCCCATATCTGCACAAACACACAGGATTTTCATGTACGTGCACACACGTACATCCATCCACACGCAAGCATGCACTTCCCCAACCCCCCCCCCCCCCCCATACTCCAGCACTCAGCACAGAAAACTCTCAGGCCGGACTTCCCAGACCAGATAACTGAGTGTCGCGGTCCCTTTCAAGTGGTATCACAGCACAGTTCTGCAAGTATCCAGGAGACACCGGATGGAGAAGGGAAAGAAGAGAGAGAGCCCCCCCTCCCCCACCCGCCCACTGGCTTTAAAGGGAGAACAAAGTAAGCCGGATCAGAGTATGCAAGGTGATGGCTGCGCGCTGAAGCCATTCATCACTGCCAGATGTGCAAAGGGTCAGGCTGCAGGGCAGGCTGGGCGTGCCAGCGGGGGTTGCCTGGACCACAGCCACAGCAGTGAAGAACCTGCATGTCTGTCTCCCCCTCCCCACCCCCAGGAAGGGCTGCCAGGATGCAGCTCTTAACAAAATGACAATGTGCTTTTTTTTCTGTCCAGCCTAGAGGGGCTGAGGACCAGGGCTGGAGGCAGCAATGGCTTAATAAAGGGCTGTCAGTCAACTCTTTAAAAATACCCTCCTGCTGCCAGCACGCTCACGCTTGTGGCTGCCTGCCCCCTTGAATGGTCCCTCGGTGACACACAAGGACAAATGTTTGCCCAGAGAGGCCTGATGTCAGGCAGCACACATGATCCAGATTGTGGAATCTATCTTCTTCACCTTCATTCCCAAAGGCATATGGGGGGCCAAGCAGGGTCTTCATGGTCCTGGGTGAATCCTGAGGGATGACCTCAGCCTGGGCTTCTGTACTGTGGGGAGAGCTAGCCTCTCTCCTTACCCCAAAGCCAGGCAAACTCCACAGGGGATTCCAGGACTGGACAGAGAGACACCCTGGGCATCTGAGAGGCTCCCAGCTTGGGAGCCGGGGAGGAGGAAAGGAGGCTCTACCAACCAGCCCCTGATCTGGCACCAGAGCTTCAACTGCAGGGCCGGTTTGTAAATAAGGCCCAGCGTCTGCTGGGAAGGATACCAATCTGCTGGAGGAGGTGCAGCCCAGCTCTTCTGATCAGATGGAAAAGTGCTCCCGGACTGAGTGAGACAGGAGTTAAAGCTTCAAAAAGACATGTTCCCACATAGTGCTGTTGGCAAGCTTTACGCTAAAGTGGCCTTACAGAGCATCCCAGTCCCTGATGCCCTTTCAAGCTCCATTTTCCTTCTCAGGTCTGCAAAGGGGCCTAGGAGTCTGCGTGTCCAAAGCTAGATGACAGTTTCTGTGCGAGACTTTTGGAGAAGTGGAAAGGAATCAAGTGAGTATGGAATGGAGTACTTGGTAACTAACTGATCCTGGGCTCAGTCTGGCTGTGGCTTTATTAGCTGTGTGGTCTTGGGCAATTTTCTTGACCTCCTTGAAGCAAAGGGCAGCAATGCATCCTGTGAGCAGATGGGGCACTGCATGGCGGGGACAGTCAGTGCATAGAAGAAAGTGCTTGGGCCTGGGGGCTGGGAGCTGCCATTAGTTACCCTTAGCAGGTCAGGAGGCTGAGACCTGAGGACTGTGGTTCAAAGCCAGCCAGGGGAGGAAAGGCCAAGAGCATTGTCTCCAATTAACTACCAAAAGCAAAACAAAAAAAGCTGGAAATGGAGGCTTAAATGGTAAAGCATCATCTTGAGTGAAATAAGCCAAGCAAGATCGCAAAGCCTTTTGTTCAAGACCCAGTATATATAAACACATAAACTGCTTATGATAAACTACTCGCTGTGCGGGTGGACGGGGAGGCCTAAGGTGCCATAGGAAGATGTCTAGGAAACAGACCTGGAAGATGGGAGCTGAAGGCAGAGGGCAGAGGGGACAAATTAGAGAGGCTGGTGGGACGCGGGGTCTTTCACACCCTCCGTTCACCACGGGTAAACTGGAGATCACAGCACCCCTGCTTTGAAACTGCTGAGCTGGTCACTTGCACCAGGCGCGCACAGTGGGCGCTCTGCAGAGGCCGGGCACGCACAGGGGGGTGAGGGGGGCTCCGCAGAGGCCGGGCGCGCACGGGGGGGGGGGGGGCTCCGCAGAGGCTGGGCGGCACAGGGGTCGCTCCGCAGAGGCCGGGCGCGCACGGGGGGGGGGGGCGCTCTGCAGAGGCCGGGCGCGCACAGGGGGTGGGGGGGCTCCGCAGAGGCCGGGCGCGCACAGGAGGGGGGCTCCGCAGAGGCCGGGCGCGCACAGGAGGGGTGCTCCGCAGAGGCCGGGCGCGCACAGGAGGGGGGCTCCGCAGAGGCCGGGCGCGCACAGGAGGGGGGCTCCGCAGAGGCCGGGCGCGCACAGGAGGGGGGCTCCGCAGAGGCCGGGCGCGCACAGGAGGGGGGCTCCGCAGAGGCCGGGCGCGCAGGGCGGGGAGGGGGGGGTGGTTCCGCAGAGGCTGGGCGCGCGCACGGGGCGCTCCGCAGAGGCCGGGCGCACAGGGGGGCTCCGCAGAGGCCGGGCGCGCAGGGCAGGGAGGGGGGGCGCTCCGCAGAGGCCGGGCGCGCGCAGGGGGCGCTCCGCAGAGGCCGGGCGCACAGGGGGGCTCCGCAGAGGCCGGGCGCGCGCAGGGGGCGCTCCGCAGAGGCCGGGCGCACAGGGGCGCTCCGCAGAGGCCGGGCGCGCGCAGGGGGCGCTCCGCAGAGGCCGGGCGCACAGGGCGGGGAGGGGGGGTGGTTCCGCAGAGGCCGGGCGCGCGCCGGGGGCGCTCCGCAGAGGCCGGGCGCACAGGGCGGGGAGGGGGGGTGGTTCCGCAGAGGCCGGGCGCGCACGGGGCGCTCCGCAGAGGCCGAGGCGGGCGGCGCGGCGGGAACACGTGCCGGGCCGAGCTGGCCGAGGTCGCCGCGGCCCCGGAGGCCGCGCCCCGCCCCCGCCGGCGGCTTTGAAGTCCCAGATGGGCCGCGGGAAAGGGGCCCCCGCGCCCGGCCCCCAGCCCGCACCTGGATAAACACGCGCTGCCAGCCGCTGCCAGCCCCGCCGCCTCCGGGGCCCCGCCTCCCCAGGCCGCCGCCCCGCGGGGGGACGCCCGGCGGCCGGGCGGCCGGCCGCGGCTCACTTCAAAGCCCCCGGCCGCCCCCGGGAGGCGCCCTAATCAGCCCCGGCTGCCGCCCGCGCGCCGCCCGGCCATCTGCTCCGCGTTAGCGCGCACCGTCCAGTCCCGGACCCCGGGCCAGACCGGCTTCTCTCTCCCCGGCCCCACAGGTCCCACTTGCCAGGTACCCGCAACACGGGGCCTACGGTTCGTTCACCTTAACACTGCAGGATCACACACCCCAGAGGTACCATTCATTCGTGCATTCATTCATTCATTCATTCAATAAATCGTCCTTGTTCGGTGTCATCTAAGGTCTCCGGGCTCGTCGCCCTCCATCCCTGCACTCCAGATAACACCCAATCTATTCACCAGGCTTCTTTGCTTTGTCGCACTGATATCCAAGCTTTTAGCCCTTCTCTCTGCCCGGATCTGCCCAAACTCCTACTCATCCTACAAGAACCCTGCTCAGAAGTTTCCTCTGTTGTGAAAGCCTTCCCTCCTCCCACGACCCTGATCTGCACCCATTTAGTGACTTCCTTCTACTAAAGAACATAGGACCTTGAGTGACAGTGATTTATTCCTTTGCAGGGTTGTGTGCCCACCCACCTCCTCCCTCACAGGTTGAGTCCATCTGGACCCTACCAGTCAGTCTCTGGGTGGCCCTGGGAACTTCCCTGAGCTTCAGTTTTCTGAAACAACAACAAAGGATAAAATCAAGGATTTACACACAAAGCCCCGCCCAGGCAAGCACCTGTCTAGCAAGGATTGCCTGGTCCTCTCCTTTTCTCTAGAGCTTCTGGCCCTGGGAAGCAGAGCCTCTATCTCCTATCGGGCTGCTCTCCTGGCTTCCCTCCCTCTGCTTAATTCTTCTCCTGCCGTTCTGCCTTTCCGCTTCCGGAACCCTAGGCTCTGGCCCTGCCAACCCTGTATCTTTGGGTCTTGGGCTAAGTGGGGCTGCTTGAATGCTAAGCAAAGGGGCAAGAAAGTACCTGAAGGCTGAACTTTTAGTCCAGGAGTGGTGATGAGGGACAGTCCTGCTGCCTCCCCAGGGATGGGACAACCAGAACTTTAGCTCTGGGAGCTACTCAAGGACCTGTTGGAACCCTGGGGGCTTGGAAGAGGCAACCCTAGAAAATGGAGCTAGAACACCTGTCCAGGAGGCAATAGACCCGCAGGCTGGGCAGCCAGGTCTTGAAGAATCTGAAGTTACCCATGCATACTGGCAGACAGACGCACAGACAGACAGGACAGGTGCTAGGTCTCTCTGAAGACCCTTCTCAGGTCTTCACCCCCTTCCTCTCTGTCCCCACTTCTCACCAGCTCATGGGAAAGTACAGAGCCGCTGACTGGCCTCTGTGTATTTTGGTTACCTGTCAGACAGCAGGAAGGGACTTTGAATGATTAAATACTTGGAAATGGGTTAAGATAGGAAATGGGTTGTGGATATTGGAGGACAAGAGGAGATACTTGTTTTTAAGCCATAAGGCTTATGACAAAAGAAGGCCTGGGTTCCATTCCTGCTTGACTCGACCACTTCCTGGGCAAGATGGGGGAGTCCTCTGAACAGAGAAGGAAGGGATCAAAGAAAGCAGGCAAGCCAGCCAGCCATCTGTATCCCAGGCCAAGCACACACAGCGTTCTGGCTCCCCAGGAGAGCTGGCTTTGGTGAATCGGTTCCCATGCTGGGTAGAGCAGTGCCTCAGGTAGACAGGGCTTCCTGTGGGTACCGCTGTCTTAGACTAGATCTTAGGAACACAGCCTGAGGTGAGAGGTCAAGGGCACACAATGGGCTCCTACATGCTTCACCCACAGGAGAGTGTCAGTCACGTGGAGAAGCAAACAGGAACAGAGTCAGGTGTAAGTTTAGCAATCTGCTGCAGACCGGCTCAGGCAGCTCTGGAAGCCAGGAGTGGAGGCGCTGGATTTCCTAGTTCTTGAACCAGCATGGAACAATAGCTCCCTGCTTTGCTGACTGCAGTAGGCACAAAAGGGGTAGCAGGGTCCCAGGGAGTCCAGCCAAGGGCAGCAGGTGCTGGCCACACACAGCACACCCAAGTGAGCACTCATAATAGCCAATCACAGCCAATCCATCATCATAGCCAATCCAAGAACTTCTTTAGCCCTGCCCTTTGGAGCACGTTCTAGGAAAGCACCCCCTAGAGGTGATCTGCTGTGTGGCAGGCTGGAAGAGTTGCAGGATCCCTCAGGATAGTTCCCAAATTGTCTGCAAGACCTAGACTCATTGTCTAGGAACCTAGAACCTCCAGAGCAGGCATCCTTGGCAAAGGTGCCCTGACAGTGGTTTGACCCGATTACTTCCCAAGTGGAAGAGACTTCTTTTCAAATCAAGACATACCAGGGCTTGAGAGGTAGCCGGGGACTACCTTAAATCTGGCCCCATCTTTTAGTATCTTGACACATGTTACAATTACTGAGTCCTTGAATTATTCCGATGCCCTGCTGGGGTTCCCAGGTCCTTACATCTACCCCACTTTGCACAGGCAGTGGGCCTTGTACAGCCTTACCACCAATCCATCACCTTGAATTCCACTCATATGGCCCATGAGGGAAAAAAAACCACCTCCAATGATTCTCATGCATATTAGCTGATTCCTGAGGATTTTTGTTTGTTTGTGCTGACCCTGGGGCTTGAACTCAGGGCCTGGGCACTGTCCCTGAGCTTTTTGCTCAAAGCTATCATTCTACTACCTATGCCACAGTTCCAATTCCAGCTTTTTGATGGTGAATTGGAAGATAAGTATCTCACAGACTTTCCTGCCAGGCTGGCTTCAAACAGCCATCCTCATCTCTCAGCCTCCTGAGTAGCTAGGATTACAGGCATGAGCAATTGGTGCCTGGGCTCAGGCTGATTTTATTGACAATATTGATTTATTGACAATATTGATTGACTATAATTTATTGACAATATCTGAGTATATGGATTCCTGGTGAGAGCCTTTCCTATGTTTCCAGCACTCCTTGGAGGAGCACCATGGACAGAAATACTAGTTGTACACTGAGCAACTACAGGAGCATGATATAACCGCAGTATGAATGGGCCCCAGTGGAAATTCATCGGATTTTACTTGATCATTTCACAAATTACAGCCTGTGAACTCCTGAGTCCAGCAATTTGGCTGTTTTCCTCCATTCCTGGAATGTAGTATCCACCTCTGGGATATAGTATCCTTTTTTTCTTTTCTTTCTTTTTCTTTTTTTTTTGTCGGTCATGGGGCCTGAACTCTGGGCCTGGGCGCTGTCCCTCAGTTCTTCAGCTCAAGGCTAGCACTCCACCACTTGAGCCACAGCACCACTTTCTGGGATATAGTATCTTGAATACACCTATTTGTCCCATGATTAATAGTGAAGCTATGTGGGTATGTGTACTAAGTTATGAACTCTGAGCCTGGCATACTCATTTAGCTTTTTTCACTAAAGGCTGGCACTCCACCATTTTGGCCACTCTTTTATTCCTATCTCTCTCTCCATTCTCTTGTCTCTGTTCCCTCTCCCCTCCCTTCCCCTCCCCTCTCCTTCCCTTCCCTTCCCTTCCCTCCCCTTCCCTCTCCCCCCCTTCCTTCCCCTCTCCTCCCCTCCTCTTCTCTTTTCTCTCTCCTCTTCTCTTTTCTGTGTGTCTCCCCCCATTTTGCTGGTCAATTGGAGAGAAGAATCTCACGGACTCTCCTGCTCACACTATCTTTGAACCTCGATCCCTAGATCTCAGCCTCCTGAGAAGCTAGGATTATAGGTGTGAGCCACTAGCATCCAGCTAACTGCAGTGTTTTTAAGGTCATTGCATAAGGAATCAAGCCAGCACTGGCCCCATGCCTGGCACACAGAAAACTCAGTCAACAATACTGCTATTTTGATTTTTGCCTCCAGTATTTTTCTGCTCAAACACTAGCGCACAGTGGACTTTGGGTTTGAGCTTTGAAGCCCCTTCTAGGAGGTGCCAGCAGGCTAGGGATCCCAATCCTAGCCCCCAGGCCTCTGTTCCCATTAAGAGTACCCCTCCTCCTCCTCCACCACCACCCAGCTGGCCACTTCCCCTGGGGAGAAAAAGGGTTGGGATCACAGTGTCCCTTCCTATCTCTGGTTCAAAGCTACCGCCAGCCCCCACGTGGCCTTGCTTGTTTCTTATCTTTAATTTTTTTTTTAATCGGGCAGATCCCCTCCGGTTACTTTTTCTGCAGCATCTTAGGGCATCATTGCAGCAGGCAACAAAAGCATTCTTTCTGGAGCCCGCAGGGGGCCAGGGCAGAGCCACTTCAAAGGGATGCAAAGCAGTGGTGACAGCGTGTCCCCTCATTGTCCTCCGGGCGAGTCCGAGCCTCCCCCCCCCCCACTGTCCTAAGGCCATCCTGAATAGACAGGCACAAAGGCCACACGTTCAAAGTGGCACCACATGCCCCATTGGAAGGCCTGCTTTGCCCACACTGCTCCTCCTTCTCCTTCTCACACTGGATCCAGCCAGCCAGGAGGAGTGTGTCTGGGGGGGGGGGGGGTCTCCTGTCTTCTCTCTCCTACTCTCCTATCTCTCTCTCCATTCTCTTCTCTCTGTTCCCTCTCCCCTCCCTTCCCCTTCCCCTGCCTTCCCTCCCCTTCCTTCTCCTCCTCTTCCTTCCCCTCTTCTCCCCTCCTCTTCCCTTTTTTCTCTCTCTTCTTCTCTTTTCTGTGTCTCTCCCCTTTTCCTGTCTTTTCTCTTTCTTTCTCCTGTCTCCTCTCGGTCTCTCTTTGTCTCTCTCCCTTCTCTCCTCTCTGTCTCTCTTCTCTAGCATCTTTCTGTAACTTGCTCTGTCCTCCCCTCTCCCCCCAGCCCCTGACCACCTCTCCCTCTCCCTTCTGCAGAACAAGCAAGGTTTGCCCAGGCACAGGTTTGTGGGGAACAAGGCTGTCCTGTGGGCTAGGAGCTGGGGTGGGGGGTTACTGTCTGTCTTCCTCTGAGTTATTCATGTAATTGAAGAGAGAGGGGATCCCACTCTTGGCACCAGGGGTTGGAGACCTGCTGGGCTAAGTAGAAATCTAGAAAGAATATCAACTGGAATTTATAGAAAAGGAACCAGGCCCAGAGATGGGAGAGACTTGCCAAACAAAGCTCCCAAAGCCTCCCAGCAAAGCAGGTGTGGCCAGGGTTGATCTGGGGTGTTTCCATTGCCAGCCCTGTGATGCTTTATTTCCTGCAGGCATTGCTGCATGGGCCACCCTGTCACCACGGAAGAAAACAGCCCAAGCCATGAGGACCAACTCTGAGCACCTTGCGCTCCTGGAAGGTGCCCATCAGGCCTCTGCAGAGAGCGACTGACGCACAGTATCAAGCCTGAGGATGCGCACATTGCCAACATTGTTCCTGAGGCCTGGCTCACAAAGCAGAGGAGACGGCAGAAATGATGTAGAGGGAAAGGGAAAGGGAGCAGGAGAGAAGTTAGCATGGTCTGCAGGAATACTAGTGGCCGCTCTAGTGGTGGCTATCAGCAGATGACTTAGAAAGTCAGGTACGGCTCAGCAGGCCTAGCTCAGGTCTGACATAGGAACCCTTCTAGAAGAAGTCAGCAGAGCCCTCGGCCCAGGAAGGGGAGCTCAGAGGAGGCTTTTAGGGCTGCCCAATGGTGTCAGCCTTTCCAGCCTCCACACAAGACCCAAGTCCTCCAGCCCATTTGTTGTACAAGTGAGGGGCAAGCAAAGCCCCTCCCCATGGCTCACTTTCTCTGAAATCAAAGAGTGCTCTAATTTTCAGGAGACTTGGTCCTAAGGTACAAAAAGCCCCCCTCCCCACCCGCCCCAGGGAAAGAGGCTGCCAAAGGAGCAAAGTGCTGGTGTCCACCCCCAACTGAAACCAGCACAGTCCCCCTGAACCAGCACAGATCAGGTCCTGGATTAAGGGGGCATTGGCACACAGGTACAGTGACCAGGCCACAAGATCTGAGCAGAAAGAACCCTTAGGAAAATGGAATGTTTGCCCACAGCTGGATGGCTCACAGCCTGGGGACCCCTATTACAGATGCTGAAGCTAAATGTTATTGTCTCCTTTTCTCACACACAGAGTGCAAACAACTAACTGCTCAGGTACCCCATATCATCTCCAGAACCCACTGACACATACCTGCCTGCAGTTGAGACCCTCAGAATGAGCTTCTTCTAGGGACAAATTAAAACAAAGTATATATTTGAAACCAAGCATGGTAACACACACCTGTAATTCCAGCCAAGTGGGAAGTGGAGGAAGGAGGATCACAGTTCCAGGCTAGCCCAGGCAAAAACATTGAGACACTATCTGAAAAATAAAACAAAAAGGGATGGGATGTAGCTTAAGAGGTAGAGCACTTGTCTACCACACCCAAAGCCCTGAGTTCAATCCTCAGTATGGAAGGGAAAAAAAATTCAACTGGGCGCTTTGGGCTCAAGCCAGTAATCCTAGCTACTCAGGAGGCTGAGATGTGAGGATCACAGTTCAAAGCCAGCCTGGGCAGGAAAGTCCACGAGACTCTAATCTCCAAATAACTACCAGAAAACTGGAAGTGGAGGTGTAGCTCAAAGTGGTAGAGTGCTAGCTTTGAGCACTAAAGCTCAGGGACAGCATCCAGGCCTTGGGTTCAAGCCCCATGACTGACCAAAAAACAAAAAAAGTAAGTTCTCAGTGACTTCCTACTCTCTGAACCTCTGGCCAAGTCAAAATGCCAATAAAAAATATGAACAACAGCTACCATTAAGCATTTCCTGTGTATCAGTCTTTGTGAGAGACAGGTTCTGTTCTGTGTGTTTAACATCCACTCACCTAGAAGATACAAACAGGTATTCTTGCCACAGGACAGGGGCTCCTTGGCCCTCAGCAACACCCCAGGGGGACCAGGCCAGCCTTCTGAATAAGACTGTCAGCACTGAGGAACTTTTTTGGGGTTTTTTGGTGCCAGTATTGGGGCTTGAACTTGGGGACTCGTGTTCTCGCTTAGCTAATTTTCCTCTTGAGGCTAGTGCTCTATCATTTGAGCCATATCTTCACTTCCTGCATTTTTTTTTTTCTGGCTAATTGGGGATAAAAAGTCTCATGGATTTGTTCTCTGAACGGGCTTCAAACCATGATCCTCAGATCTCAGTCTCCTGAGTTGCTAATATAACAGGAGTAAGCCAATTGATGAACTAATTTCTTAAGAGCTACCCAGAAAGAACTTGATCTTCCAATGGGCTTCTCAGAGACCTCCTGACTGCCAAATGGGTTCCTGATGGAAACTCCATCTCCAATCCTCAGCTCTACTTAATTTCACTCCCCTAAACAAATCAGTCTAATGAAGTTTGCTCTTTCTGTAAATGCGCGTGGGGAAGAAAACAGCTGATTGTAAACAGTTCGGGTAGCTGCCCTGTTCAGACTCCATTGACTTTCAAATCAGTTCACATCCCCCACCCGCCCAGCAGAAATAGACTCCAATGCGAACGCGGCATAAACGGCTCTATCATAAATGTTCATTCAACATTTATTCTTTCTCAAATCATCTCTTAAAGCCCTTTCATGCTAATGTCTAGGAGATGTGACATTAGAAAAATTGCTTTGACATGCTAAGGGGCTCCAAGATTAACAGAAAAAGGAAGGACAAGATAAAGCTTTTGGAAGACCTAGTTCAGAGGAATGCTTCCCGCTTTTGAACGCGTTCCAAGGTTGCAGCGCTCTTCAGCTCGTTGGCATACATGTAAATGAAGTGCTACAAAAGTCCCAGCTAAATTCCACTTGAATGAAAGCTCCCAGCCGCTGGCTGGTGCTGACACTGGGAGGGTGGCCAATGCACCATAAAGGGAGCTGGAGGGGAGGGGTTTTCTTGCCCTGAAGGAGAGGGAACAGACTTCAGCTCAAGCCATGGGGTAAAAATGTCAAGATCAGGTAGGGTTCATGTGTCTAACACCCAGTGGCCAGATTGAGTGTAGTTACACTGCCAGTTGCTGGCTCCACCCACCGTATTACTGGTTTTGTTGTTGTTATTATTGTTAGTGTAGTGTTGGGATTTGAACTCTGAGACTCTCACCTGCTAAGCAGGTACTCTACCACTTGTACCATGCCACTAAGTCTTTTTTTCTTTCTCTAGCTAGTTTTCAGATAAGGTCTCATGTGTTTGCCCAAGGCCAAACTAGACCACATCCTTTTACCTCTGATTGCCACATAGCTGGGATTTCAGATGTATTACTACTATGTTCACCCTCTTTTTTGGGGGTGGGGGGGTGGGTGAAAGGGAACCCAAGCAGTTCTCTTTCCCAGCCTATTGACTAGAGATACAACAGCTAAAGTTGACCAGCTTCTTTATGGTGAAAAGTCAGACTCAGGTAGCTCATACCTGTAATCCTGGCTACTCAGGAAGCTTGAGACCTGACACATTGTACAAATCAGATGTGCTGTGAACATAATACTGCACTCCCCACGTATCTTAGTGTTTCTTAGAGAGGGAAAGAAGGTCCTTCACTGAGCTTCTTCTAAACAAAACACATCATCAAGGCTGGCTTTACCCCACTGATTTCTGTATTCTCATTACAAATGCCAACACACAGACAATTAAATTCCCTGGGCATCCTAAAACCTCAGCAGTGAGGTCATTTCCTGATCGGTAGTGGCCTATAGGTGGTACCCAGAGGCCAGGCTTCCTGGGGTACCTGCCTTGGGAGCCGACTCCAGGGCCATCCTCCTTCTTCTGTCACAGATGGGAAGACAAGGACAATGTCTGGAGGCCTTGATGGATAGCCTGAAGGGACACATTCCAGTGCCCAAACTCAGCCACCTTGCTGCCCCCTCACAACCACAGAGCAGCCAGGAATTGTGGCCAGCCAGGGGAGGAAAAGAGTAGTGTTTAGTAAAACCAGCAGCACAGAGTCAGAGAAACAGTGGACTCTCAAAGGGAACAGCAAGTTAGCGACCACTCTTAGCGACTGTCAGCAGTGTGACTGGCATCTGTCCAGCATCTACGGCAGCTGCTCCTCCATTTCTACCTGGGTGGTTCCAGGACCCTGGGTGTGTGTATGTTTAAATTTCAGCAAGGATTTATTTTCATGTGAAAGGTGAAAGTAGAAATAGGAAAGGAGAGAGAAACATTTCCCACTCCCTTCAGAGGAAATGGGAGTTAAAGACTCTCCAGGACCCTCTTTGAATACCCAAATCTGCCTGTGCTCAGGGTCCTTAAGTAAATAAAAGACATCTTTGCATAAAATCTATGCACAAGACTCTGTATGCTTTAAACAATCTGGACCAATCTTTCCTTAAAATACCTGATACAATGTCAATGCTAAGCACCAAGTCTGTACTCATTCAGCTCGGCATAGATGTAGTTTTATTCTGAATACTTTTAGTATATGTCAGTACTGGGGTTTGAACTTAGTGCCTCACTCTTCGTGTGTGTGTGTGTGTGTGTGTGTGTGTGTGTGTGTGTGTGTGTGTCATTTAGTAGAGATCAGAGTCTCATAGATTTTCCTTCTCAGGCTGGCTTCAAATCACAATCCTCAGATCTCAGCCTGCTGAGTAGCTAGAATTACAGATGTGAGCCTTCAGCACCTGACTCATTCTGATCCTTAGCTAGCTGACCACAGGTCATGGAGCCTGTGCACCTGGAAGGACCCCTGGCCTTGTGTGGGAGGACACTGCTCTGAGTGTTGACCTGCTGGGCGTGGTGCTTGCGCTTGCTGTCCCTGAGTGAAATGATAAGCATGCTGGTGAAAAGGACAGCAGCCAAGGCCCGCCTTGCTCCGGACAGGACTAGAGCTGGCCCTTGGGAACAGCCGGTGCTGGCGATAGGGCCTGGGGAGGAGAGACTTGAGCTGATCCATAAAGGGTGAGGAGGACACAGGGGATGGCAGGATGAAGCTTAGCACAGCACAGCACAGCAGACAGGGAAAATGAGGTGAGAGGCAGAGACCTTAGGGCAGCACTAAAAAGGTTGGTGGGGGGAGGGGCAAGGGGGAGGGGCTGGCCCGGTGGAATGGATGGTGTTGTGAAAGGTCTCACAGGTCCAGGACTGTGAGCAGTAGATAAAGCTGTTAGATCATGACAGTTTTTTCTTCTTTTTTTCCCTGTCTTCTTCCTCCCTCCCCTCCCCCTTTTCTTTCTTTCTGTCTCTTGTTTTAAACTCTTTTTTATTATTATTTGGTGGTATTGGGATTTGAAGACAGGTCACCTACTACTTGAACCATGTTCCAGCCCTGTTTTTGTTTTAGCTAATTTTTTTTTAATAGAGTCTGGTGTTTAATGCCAGGGGCGTCAGACAACAGTCCGACCTGTGCCTCCCTGTCTAGCTGAATTACCACTATGCCTGTTTACTTACTGAAAAGAAGGGTCTTTATCCCAGCTGGCCTCAAAGTTTGTTTCTCCCAATCTCTGCCTCTCAGGTACCTGGGATTACTTACAGTTGTACATCATCACACCTGGTCTTGGGTTATTTCTTTACTTACAGTTTTTTAATCTGATGCTAGAGCCCTGAGCTTACCCCCTCTGTCTGCTACAAGTTGACACTTCCTAGGAGTAGGCCTCAACCTATGACTCATAGGAGTTGATGTAGAACCACCCCAAACCCCTCATGCCCAAGGTAGGAGGGGGCACCTCAAAGCCATGCATCTTATCTCATTTCCCAGAGTGCCCCACATGGTGAGGCTCCAGTCTCCTACTATGGTGCCTTGCCTGACAACATGCCCTTTATCCCCCGCCTTCCCTTCTCCATTGGCTCTCACTACAGTCTTTGGGCAGGTACATCCTGGGATTTTCTCCAGATAAGCATTTAGGAAACAGACTTATGTATTACAGCAGGATTCTGTTGTGATCACTGTGAAAAATGCTGGCAGGTATTACTCATCAATTAACAACTTCCCAAGCTCATCCATTGTCACAGTGGCCCGAAATGGCTGCATATTCTGGTTAGAGCAGTGAGTTCAGTCTCCATCAGAGGAGATGTAGGACTCTCTCCTCTTGCCCACTGGTATCTCCTCAGAGCTGCCCACCCCCACCTCTCAGATCTCCAGAGCTTCTACTTGGGGTAACTTATATAGGATGGAGGTGGGGGGAGCTGGGAGAGCCTGAGCAATTATAATTCTAAGGGAATACATCCCCTTCCTGAATAATGTAGATTGCAACCAGTAAAGCTACAGAATTGCTGAAAACACACGAAAGTCGCTCGTGAACTGCAAAACTACAGCCATTGTTTCATGGTGTGAAAAGAACAAGTGGTTTACCCATGTAGAAAAGAAACGTTTAAAACATAAGCAGCTCTGAGCTGGGAGAAATTGTGTGGACCTGCCCAAGTTGCTGTGGATGAAACGGAGCTCTGTTACCTGGGGACTGTGAGTACGTGGGGTAGGGGGTGGGGGCCACTCCTCCCCTTGATGTCTTCGCCCTGCCATAGCTGTCGTGGTGGCTGAGTTCCTCGGAAACATGGCCTGGCTGGGGCCTGCAGTTTAGTGGGAGGTGGGTTCTCCTAGTGGCAAACATTCAGGAAGAGCCCTCACAAGAGGAGGTTGTGGGGAGGGAAAGGGGTTGCCTGAATAGAAGCCCTCAGTGGTGATTGGAACCTCTAAGAAAAGGGGCGGGGCTTTTGTGCTCTCCAAAGGTGAGTCCAGCCAGTAACTGCTGGCTGCAGGTGAGCTCTTAGGTAAAGGCCAGTTTCTTTCTGCTTCCAGGTAGCCCACACGCCCGGTGCAGGGAGGACCTTTCTCCAGGGCTCTATGTCAAGCTTTGTCCACATTGTATGCTGAAGTGGGCCTGGGGCCTGAGCCATCCGCTCTACGTGGAAAGAAAAAACCTTGTGGAAATAGGGATACAGGTGGACTTATTGCAACAATGAGATGTACAAGTCGTTTATGTCAAAAGACGAACTTTACAACTTTGGCTGGGGGAGGGGGGAGGGGGGATATTTGGGGTGGGGGTGGGATATGGGAAGGGAAAGGAAGGGGAAACAAAGGAGGAGGCAACAATGCTTGATAAGAAATGTACTCATTATCTTGCCCATGTAATTGTAACTCCTCTGTACGGTATTTTCATAATAAAAAAATCACTGTTGAAAGAAAGAAAGAAAGAAAGAAGGAAAGAAAGAAAGAAAGAAAGAAAGAAAGAAAGAAAGGAAGGAAGGAAGGAAGGAAGGAAGGAAGGAAGGAAGGAAGGAGCTTGTGGCACACCTAGGCAATCACAAGAGGGGAGTGGCCGGTCCTAAGTCACTGCAGGGGAGAAGCCCCTTCCTGTTCAGGGCCCTGGTGGAACCTGATTCCCCTCTGCTTTGATGAATGTTTGCAAATCAGAGGACTGCTGTGGAGAGGATAGACATTTGCCTTCCTGTGACCCCTCTCCAGCCACATGGGATGAAGTGACACATCCTCTTGTAACTGTGGGTAGGAGTAAAATCAACTCCCACCTCTTAGTTTTATTTGTGTGTGTGTGAGAGAGAGACAGACAGACAGACAGACAGAGACAGAGAGACCGAGACAGAGACAGAGACAGAGATGGAGAGAGACAGAGACAGATTCAGAGATGGGAGAGAGAGAGAGAAAGGAGAGAGAGAGCATTTTAATACTGTGCTTGAATTCAGTTTTTTTTGCTCAAGGCTGGTGCTCTATCACTTGCTCCACTTCTGGGCTTTTGCTAATTAATTGGAGATGAGAGTCTCATGGACTTTCCTGTCTGGGCTGTCTTTGAACTGTGATCCTCAGATCTCAGCCTCCTGAGTAGCTAGGATTAAGGCGTGAGCCACTGGCACCTGGCTCATTTATTTTTCATTTTAAAACATGTTTGTAGTCCCGGGGATTGAAGTGTAGTGCTTGCACTATGACTTCAGATACACTCCTGGTTCTTTTGTAGCTTTAGTTTTAGAGGGTTTTTTGGGGGGGTGGAGGGGCTGGTTTTTTTTAAGAGGGTCTTGTGTGTGCCAACTTTGCATGGCTTGGCCTCATACCATAATCCTTCTATTCTTGCCTCCCAAGTGGCTGGAATTACAGAAATGGCCACAGCAAATGGGTAATTTTCTTTCTTTTTTTTTTTTTTTTGTCGGTCGTGGGGCTTGAACTCTGGGCCTGGGCGCTGTCCCTCAGCTCTTCAGCTCAAGGCGAGCGCCCTACCACTTGAGCTACAGCACCACTTCCGGTTTTCTGGTGGTTTATTGGAGATAGGAGTCTCACGGTCTCTCCTGCCCAGGCTGGCTTTGAACCGCGATCCTCAGATCTCAGCCTCCTGAGTAGCTAGGATTACAGGCGTGAGCCACCAGTGCCCGGCCAAATGGGTAATTTTCTAACACCTTGACCATAGGTAGAGACCAGGCCACAGTGCACCTTCTGAGAGGCAGTCACCTGCTTCTGTCCTTCCTCTGATTTCTGTGGGCTTGTTTACCTGCTTTCAGGTGTTCGTTGTGTTCTCAGGAATGTGTTCTGTCAAGAACGTGCAGATATCACACCCTGGGTTTGTCCCTAATATCATCCTCCCCAAAGGAGGCCACACATTCTGACACCAAAGCTAAGCGACTCCCCAGTGCCAACCTAGGACCTACCCACTTGCTGTGGGAAAGCACAGATAAGGCCCCAGGATGGGAGGTTCTCAAGGAGAACCAACAAGGGCCTGGACCTCTGCTTGAATTGGGGGAGGGTCTTGTAAATCCAAAGCATCTAAGTTTCCATGATCTCAGGGAGATGCCAGGAGGGTTGTTTTATTTTTACCCCAAAGTAAGACTTTATCACAATTCCGCCAAGAAGAGATCAGGAGGATCTGAAATGGGGAAAGGAACTGATTAGCAATGTCTACTGAGGCCAGGCCTGGGCTCTGTCTGCCTGAGGCCAGAGGAACTAGACCCCTGCTCTGCAAACTTCTAAGTGGAGGAAAGGATACAGAGGAGGGACATGATAAATTGGACTCGTTCCCTGAACTTGCTGGGCCTTAAGCTCCTCATCTGTAGAGGGGCTGATACCAACATAATCTCACAGCAGAGGTTCAATGAGACTATTCCCTTAAGGCCAACATGTGTGACACATGCTTTTATTATTATTATTATTATTATTGTTGCTATGTGATACCTAAAGGCTGCCCTAGAGAACAGAAGCTAAATCTCATAGCACTAAGCTCAAGAAATAGAGATGTCTGAGGTAGAAGGGACTTCAGGGGTCAGCCCTGACCAAGGTCCCTCAAGAGAGTTGATAGAATATGACTTTATATGAGCTGTCCTCTGCTAGTACTCCAAGAAATTAAGCTCTGGCCCTAAATTTGCATGCTACAATAAGCCCTACAGAAGCTTAAAATTACAAGACCCTCTACCTTCCATGTTGGAGAGGATTCTTCCTTTCTCTTGTGTGCACTCCTTGAAAGTCTTACCTACCTGCCCCCACAAGCTGGCTTTTCAAGGGATTTTTTTCCCAGCCATATACTGTGCACTGCCCAAGGATAAGGTCTAACAAATGCTACTTTTTCAAAATCTGCCTTCATTTTCAGGAACCCCTCCCACTCTACTCACCACTTTCTCAAGCCCTGTTAAGAATCATCTCATCTCCATTTTATAGCAGTAAGAAACAATCATTGTGAGAGGTGGCATGAGCAGCCTACAGCCACATAGCAGAATAGACCAAGGCCATACCTCCAGCCTCTCCAGCCAGTACTCTTGCCAAGGACTTTATTCAACCTTCTATGACGGGGTGGGTAAGGCCAGTATACCACTCCTGAGGGCATTCACCCTCCCAGGAAACATGAGCTATTGGGAGTTCTGATGACAGAGACCCAGAGAGAGCTGCAGATTCTGAGGCCGGGACCCACATGGCCAACTCATCTCAGCACCCAGCCCACTGATACATATTTTATGGGCCTCTTCTCCCTTCTTTGCAAAGGATGTCATTAATCTGCTCCCTGGCTGTGTGGAATAACATCCCTCAGGAGAACACTGCTTTCTGAATATTTTATCATCTCTCATTCCTTCTCCCCAAACTAATATATATTTACACAGTCTACCTCCTGCAGGAAGACTATATTGTTTTCTCTCAGTGCCCAAGAACTTAGACACAGAACTGCGCATCAGTTTAAAAAAAAAAAAAGATGTCTCGCCATTGATGTTGAAAGTGAGAACCAATCATCTATCAAGCTGTGAGGGAAGCCAAGAAGAGATTTGCATATGGTTATAAAAAGAAAGAAAGAAAAAATAGAAGAAGACAGACCCCAGCCCCACAGAGGGATGGAATGAAAGACAGCAGCCGTCTTTCTCCTCCTCTAATAAGGAACCGTGGATGTCCTATCCCATCCTTCTTGTGTTTGGCAAATCTCAGCAGTGAGGAGAGCAAACAGCTACTTTGCTAGCTACTATGCTAGTAAGGTCAAAAACTTCCTACTTCGAGATCCAATCTAAAGAAACCAAAGTTCTTGCAAAGTTTTACAGTGCCATTTTTATCATCATGGAATATTTATTACAACAAGGCTTCGGATCCTTATTGTTTGGTTTGGTCCTTTTGCTTCTTTGTGCATTATTCTGTTTGAAGCCCCTACCAAATTAGGGCTTCTGAGATGGGAAGGTAGAAATAGTGACACTCATTTACAAATGAGGGAAAACAGAGCTAGACAAGGTAATAAGATGACTGGCACACAAGAGTATAGGGAAGGGAGAGAGTGTAATTTAACAGTTGGTGCCAAGATCCCTTTTTAAAAAAATAAAAAGTTTCTGTTTTTATGTTTTGCTGGTCCTGTGGCTTGAACTCAGGAGGACTGGGTGCTGTCCCTGAGCTTATTCTGCTCTAGGCTGACACTCTACCACTTGATCTGTAGCTCCACTTCTGGCTTTTTTTTTTTTTTTAGTAGTTTATTAGAGATAAGTCTCACAGACTTTTCTTCCCCTGATCAACTTCAAACCACAATCCTTAGATCGCAGCCTCCTGAGTAGCTAGCATTACAGGTGTGAACCACCAGTGCCCAGCTTCAAAATCCCTTTTAAAGAGAATTTTTTGTTCAGAAAAGTGCCTTTTCTGGCTACTTTGCCTGTGAAGTTAGGGCCTTGAAGACCCATCGGGAAGTTATTTGTCAGCTTTCCGTTATTGTAACAAAACCCCAAGGCAGCCAATTTACAAAGACAAAAGATTTCTTTGGACTCCCAGCTGTATAAGCTTCAGTCTCTGGTCACTTGGCCGTATGTCTTTCAGGCCTGTGGGGGAGAGTGTGGTACAAAATTGCTCACCTCACAATGCAAGAAAGAAAGGACTAGACCAGATTCCACAGTCCCCTCCAAGGGTACACCCCCCATAACCTAACTTCCTCTCATTAGTCCCTTTGTCCCCAAGACTCCATCACCACCCAATAGTGCTACAGACTGAGGACACGGGAGACATCCCAGATCCAAACTGCCACCATGCTGAAACATGAGATTGCTCTGCATAAGTGTGTCAGGAATTTGAGGGAAAAGTGAAGCTGACATGGCCGGACCCCACATGGAAGGCACAGGCTATGGAACAAGGGTGAAGGATGATAACCTGCCACCCATGTCACGTAAGCTTTCTGCCCTGAAACCCTCAGCCCTCAGCAAAGTCCACCATGCAAAGAAACAACTTGTGCAAATTTAGGGAAAATATGGAGTCTGAGGAAGGGTGGCTGCAGTCTCCTTTCCCAGGCTGCTCCAGCCTCTGCCTTAGAGGGCAAACTGTACATCGAATAGACCAGGACACCTGCAATCTCAACCTCTCTGCTATGATATTTGTGCCCTGTCTACTACAACGTGGCCATAGCCTCTTCTGTCCTACCAGGCTGTTTGCTATGGCTTGAATCACTACTTGCCAACAGTACCTGGCCAATATCCATATCCACATGGAACTCAGTTCTGTTTCCTAAGGTCTCTCTCCCATCATTGGCCTGGGGCCTATGGAGACAGGCAGCAGCCACAGAACTACCATGGAATGGACGCTTGGAGAACACATACAGGGCTAAGATATCTGTGATATTGTGGAGAGGAAAAAGATGTGCTACAACAGATGTCCTGTGCTCATTTAGTGCTGTTCTGTCTCAACTGATAGGTTTCCATTGCATCATGATAGGAATTAAATTAATGATGTAGGTATCAGTAGCATGGATGAGAGAGGCCAACTGCTCAAGGTCCTATCCCTGGTATAAGCTGGGATTTAAACCTCAATGGTCTGGTTACAGATTTCCCAGCTTTTGGGCTTCTTGGGGACTTTCTACTAGAAGAGCCTAGTAAGTGTGGTGCCTGAAGTAGAGTTCATCTCCTTACAATGGAAGTGCCTTAGAGACAGGGTCTCATCTACCTCCCTGGGGTGACACCAGGCAGGAGGGTAAATTGGGGAAGGTATATTTGAAGGTATATAGAGGGAGCAGGTCCAAACAGCTTGATGGGGTCACAAGCTGAGCTGGCTTCCTGGTTTCCCAAGTCTGAGGTCAGCAAGAAGTGGCTGGACCAAGAAAGAGGATGGAGAGGAGGAGGAGGAGGAAGAGGAGGAAGAGGAAGAGGAGGAGGAGGAAGAGGAAGAGGAGGAGGAGGAGGAAGCAAATCCAGTGGGGAGCATCCATCACCCCTTATGACCTGCGTATGCCAGGTTGCAGAGTGCCCTCACACACTCTGTATTATTCAGGTGAGAAGACTTCCAGATAGGAAGTTTGTGATGTCTTGGGACTCCATGACCACTTAAGAGAACTGAAAGAATGCTGAACACCAGTGGCTCATACCTGTAATCCTAGATCCTCAGGAGGCTGAGATCTGAGACCAAGCCAGGACCAAGCAGGAAAGTTCATGACACTCCCATCTCCAATTAAATGCCAAAAAAAAGCTAGAAGTAGAGCTATGACTCAAGTGGTAGAGTGCTAACCTTGAACAAGAAAGCTCAGGGACGGCACCTAGACTTGGAGTTCAAACCCGATGACTGGAGAGACAGAGACACAGACAGACAGACAGACAGACAGACAGACAGACAGACAGACAAAAGAGAAAAGAATTTTATTCTGCTCACTTATCTCCTAACCTTATAATTGCAGATCAGAGGCAGACTTGGCACAATGAGCGGCATTGACAGTAGTCTTGTTCCATCCTTCATGATCAAATGAGCTTACATCACTGATTAATGAACAACATTTTGAACTCTTCTAATGGGGCATGCAGGTCATGCCTTAGCTGCAGCAGCCCACTGTCCTAGCAAAGTTACTAAGCCATAGAGTGGGCTCAGGAGGGGGGTCCCAGCACAGACTGTGAGAAGGGTCCCAGGGAGTGCCCTGGGTAGGTAAGCAGGGTTCCAGGACTCTCCTCTTCGGAAACCAGCTGACAGCATTGTCACCATCCAGCTAGGTGGCCATGGGTGGAGGTGTCCCTTGCCTGTGAATGCATTTGCTCAGCTTTAAAATGGAGAAACAATCACACTGATGGCTGCCTCTTAATAAGGATTCCTGTGCCAGGCCTGCTGCTATCTGGTGGGGAGACTGGGTCGCTGCTCACCATAGAGCCCAGGCTCCCACCTCTGATTGGGCACAGCCCAAGAATGCCACAGTGTGAGTTGGTTGTCACTACTGCAGGACTTTCTGCAGAAACAGCCCCCATAAGGCCATGGTCAGCAGGGGCTTTTGGAGGCCTGTAGGATGGGTCCTCCTTCCTTCATGGCATGAGGGACACTTGCCAGCTGACCACCCCCCTCCCTGCTGTGCCTTGCGACACAGGCACGACACTCCTCAGCTAAGTGGCTTCTGGTTGGCTTGGCCAGGGAGAGGCACTGTGGAGAGAAGACAAATGGCCTTTTAGGTTTCCCAGTGTCTGGCACACAGATTCCAGCTCAAAACCAGCTCCTTGGTGACCCAAACCCTAACTCCTCTCTTTGCCTTCCTGTCCTACAGAGGCTGGCCTTTAGGCTGTTCTTTCTACCCATTGTGTCAGTCCCTGGTCTCTTGTCTAAGCAAATGCCTCTGTTAATTCTCTCTCGGTGAGAGGCCTGGTGAGACTGTGATTGGCACGATGCTTAGCCAACGCACACAGCATCCCTCATTCTTCTGTGCAGGGACAATTCATTCCTTCTTGGGCCCAAAAGCTCACAAAAGTGTCAGATGAAGACCCTGCCTCTCATTCAGTTGGATGCTAGGAGACACATACCTACATCAGAAGCTGTAAGCTAACCAAGCTGTGATTGTGCCCAGGGATGGACCAAGGGATACAGAAGGTGGACATGGCCAGCAATGAGAATCAGGCCTGTCTACTGCATGGGCACCTTCACAATTGTCTATGGTGCTGATGAGTCAAATGGCAGGACTGGTCCTGTGGATACACAGGCAGGAGCGGGCCAGAAGAGGCAGAAACTGTGGAGTCAGCACCGTAGGGTGGCCCCTGGGACTCCAAGTGGCTTTAAGTCTCTCTCTTGCTCACTCTCGTTCTCTCTCTCTCTCTCTCTCTTGCTCACTCATTCGCTCTTGCTTTCTCTCCATCTGAGAAATGAACAGCTTTCAAGGCACCTACATGAATAATATGTTTTAGGAGCTTCATGTAGCTCATCTAAAGGAGAACACGAGTCAAATGCCAGTGGCTCATGCCTGTAATCCTAGCAACTCAGGAGGCTGAACTTTGAGAATTGGGCTTCAAAGTCAGCCCAGGCACAAAAGTCCATGAGACTCTTACCTCCAATTAACCATTAAAAAGCCAGAGATGGAGCTATGGCTGAAGTGGTAGAGTGCCAACTTTGAGCAAAAGAGCCAAGTGAGAGTAAAACCCTGAATTTAAGCCCTGGAAAAGCTCTCTCTCTCTCTCTCTCTCTCTCTCTCTCTCTCTCTCTGGTCTCTCTGTCTGTCTCTGTTTCTCTCTGTGTCTCTGTGTCTCTCTGTGTCTTTCTCTGTCTCCATCTGTCTGACTCTCTCTCTCTCTCTCTCTCTCTCTCTCTCTCACACACACACACACACACACACACATACACACAGAGCTGTGGAGCTGGACCCAACCTAGAGAAGCTTCCAGTCCAAGGCTTCCGGAGGTGCAGAAGCTGTCCTTTGAGTGTAAGTATCACTCTGCCACAGCTCCCTGTGTGGCCCCCAGCAAACTCTACTCCCATTTGGACCCTCAGGTTCCTCATAAGAAAAATGTGGTCCCATAAAGCCAATGCAGATGGAGAGAAAAGGTGTGAAAGTTACCAGGGGCACCATAGGCGATGACCAAACTGGTGGGCACAGTAGGAAGCAGGCTGCACCCATGAAAAACAGGGCCAGAAGAACATGCTAACAATCCAGCATCCCCTGGCAATCTGTACTGCCACAGCCACTCGCCCTGCAAGCCAGAGAACCGGCACTGCCAGCAGCAGGATGGAGTTCTATGAGCACAGAAGGTTTCCAAAGGCCGACAAAGGTTCCAGCTCCCATGCAGTGTCCCAGAAAGGCACTTGCACACCCTGCCCCCCTGCCCACAAGTGTTTAGGGTTACCCATAGCTCACACCTGTGAGCAGGAAGTCCCCTGTGGAGGTGACCAGGCAGGTGGGGAGACATGGTTGGCTATTTCAGGTGGATACAGAACAGACAGCCTGGAGCCACAAGTCTCCCCCCACCCATTGCCCCCCAGCCCTGGTGAAGAAATGGTTCTAGGCCATGCCTCCAGTACTGAGCACGGACTGTATTAATGCTGTCTATGGCTGTCTTGGGGCAAGAGGGGGCGGGGAAGACAGGTAGGTGATCAACGTACTTCTTTCCAGCCCCAGCCCTCACAGGCTCCGGCTTAAAATAATATCTCCCAGGAGACAGCTGCCGCTGCCGCCGTTGCTTGCAGAGCCCGGCCTTGCATAAAGCATGGCTGCTCGGGTTTCCCTCTGAATGGCTCCTTTCAGAGGTGAGAGGTTTATGGAAGGATCACCTGGCTTCCTGGAGGGACTGGATCAGCCCTGGCCTCTCCACTCTCTGTCTGCCCCCCACACCATGGTGCCCTACACAGAAGGCTCCCAAGATGGGTGGGGTGGGGCTGAACTCCATCCTGGAAGATGAAGGTCTGTCCTGGATGGAGTCACACAGCCCTGAGTTTGGATCCTCCTTCCTACATATTCTGGTTGTACTGACTGTTTGCACACCCCACCTGCCAAAGCATGTTCAGAGAGGTTGGGATGCACAGACACACAGAAGGACTAGAATTTGGGTACGACGTGACTATGTCCCCCAGAGGTTCATGGGCAGGAAGACCCAGTGTGGCCATGTTGGGGTAACGGAGCTTGAAGGGGCGTGGGGGGAGGGTCCTGGTGCAGTGATTGGCTAATGGGATATCTTGCCATGGTGGCCTGGTCCCTGCTACTTGGACCCTCACCTTGTTACTTCATGAACTATCCAAGCTCCAGTGTTTTGTTACAACAACACAAAACAGAGGAAGGTAGCTAGGCAGAGGAGGAGTCATCAGATTCAAACCAGCTCCGTCTAACTCAGAAATGTACTGTTGTCTTTTGGTTGTGTCTAAGGGTAGAATGGTTCAAAGGAGTGGGTAAGGAAAGAAAGAAAGATCCAAGGAACCAACTCAGATGCCCCTCAGTAGATGAATGGATCAAGAAAATGTGGTATATACACACAATGGAATTCTATGCCTCCATCAGAAAGAATGACATTGCCCCATTTGTTAGGAAATGGAAAGAACTGGAAAAAAATTATATTAAGTGAAGTGAGCCAGGCCCAAAGAAACATAGGCCCCATGGTTTCCCTTATTTGCAATAACTAGTATTGTCTGAGACAAGCAGAAAAGATCAGATAAGTTGATGTTAGGTGAAATGAACCCCAAGATCAGTATTCAAATGTTTTTGCTTTCATGCAATTGTTTCTAACATATTTATAAGATGATTTCTTTGTTGCCTTGTATGTCCCTCCCCCACGGTATAACCCCTGCTTTCACTGTATTTGATGTTGGTATAATTTGTGGAGGAGAAGGGAAAAAACAAATCGTTTAAATAGGGATACAGGTGGACCCATTGCAACAATGAGATGTACAAATCGTTATGTCGAAAACAAACTTTACAACTTTGTGGGGGACTAGGAGGGAGTGGGGGAGATGGAAGGGATGGGAAGGGGAAACAAAGGAGGAGGCAACAATGCTTGATAAGAAATGTACTCATTATCTTGCCCATGTAATGGTAACCCCTCTGTACAGTATTTTCACAATAAAAAAAAAAAAAGCTTTGGGAAAAAAAAGATTCAAGGAAGCCTACCTGGACTGGAGGTATGGATCAAATTGTAAAGCACCTGCCTAATAATTGCAAAGCCTTGGACTTAAAACCCCAGTAGTGTAAAACAAACAAACAAAAAACAAACAAGGAAACCAATGATTGCCCTCCACACAGTTCCTTCCTCTTCTCCTTCTCTCTCCTCTATTCTTTATTCAATTTTTCTTTTTCCTTCCTTTATTCACTCAACCAATATTCCCTTATAAATATTTTCTCTGTCATAAAACATATACAATTAAAAATAAACTTGAAGTCTAGAAAAGTAAAGTTAACAGAATAAAAAGGTAGGCTGGCGCTAATGGCTCACGCCTGTAATCCTAGCTTCTCAGGAGGCTGAGATCCAGAGGATTGCTAGTTGGGGCAAGCCCAAGCCAAAAAAAAAAAAAAAAGGTCTAAGAGACTAAATCTCTCACATAACCAGCAAAAAGCTTAATTGGAGGTTTGCCTCAAGTGGCAAGAGCATCATCCAAGCAAGTGGAAGGCCTCCAAAAGGCCTATAATCTCCTATGAATTTTGCTAAGTAACAAACATCTAGAATTAGCTATTTGTTACACAGGTTCTGGGAGTCCAAAATGGTCCAGGGCACCAGCGATGCCCGCTACCTACTTCACCAAAGCCTAAGCTGGGAAGGCTAGACGGCTCCCTCATCAAGAAAGCTTGTCTCCGCCTTTCTCATTATTTCCTTTCACTCACCACACTTTGTTTTGTAGGTTCACAGCAGCCTACAGTTTCCCATAGACCCCCCCGCCCACCAGGTGCCTTGTCTCCCATCAGTGGCCCCCACAAGAGGGAGACTTTAGTTACAATCAGTAACCCTCCACTGACACCCCACACCACCAATGTGCACTGTTTAACACTCATGCTTGGTGCTAGGCACCCTGCAGACCACTGTCACAGCCGAGTGTTTCGCTGGCCTAAAGCTTCCCTGGGCTTCCGGCAGTCATCCCTCTCTCCTGAGCCCTGGGACCAACGGTGTTTGGACTGTCCCCATAGCATGGCTTAGAGTGTCATCACTGGAGTCCCACACATGCGGCCTTTTCGCACTGGCTTCTCTCAGTACTACACGTTTCCTCTGTGACTTTTCCTACCTTCATCCTGTCCTCATTATTCATGTCTATTTGTTCCTTTGATTACTTTAGAGGGAATCTCACTACATAGCCCAGGCTGGCCTTGAACCCATGATCCTCCTGCCTCAGTCTCCTGAGATTACAGAAATAAGATTTTATGGGGCTGGAACTTAGGGCCTTATATTCTCAATTCAGCTTTCTTGCTCATGGCTGGTGCTCTCCCACTTGAGTCACACCTCCAGTCCAACATCTTGCTGGTTAATTGGAAATGGAGTCTCAGCGACTTTTCAGCCTGGGCTGGTTTCTAACCTTGTCTTCTAGGTCTCATCTCCCTGAGTAGCTATGATTATAAGCATGGATCACCAGTGCCTGGCTTCATTTCCTTTTTTAATACTGAATTAATAGCTCCTTGCCTGGATGTACTACCACAGTGTCTTGTCAAGATTTTGTGTTGCTGTGAACACATACAGGGAAGGAAACAAAAAAGCAACATGAAGAAGGGAAAATTTATTTCTGCTTGTGCTTCCCCAGGATTCTGTTCATCATGGCAGAGGTGTGGTGGAGCTAGCCAGTTCACAAAGTGGTGACCAGGAAGCAAAAACAAACAAACAAAAATGGGGGAGGGTGGGGACCAGGCTGGGGACCAATATAGCCTTCAAAGACACATGCCCAGTTATGTACCTCTTAAAGTTTCCACAACCTTCCAAAACAGCTTCACCAGCTGCAGACCAAAACCTGAGCCTTCACGGGTGTTCCGTATCAAATTATAACACCGTTTATTTATTCACTCGCCTACCAAAAGATGTTGGAAGGTGGCTGCCTTCCAAATTGTCAAGTAAATAAAGCTGCTATGAACGTGCAAGGACAGGTTTCTATGTGGCCTTAGTTTTCAAACCCTTTGGATAAACACCCAGAAACTCAATCGCTGGACCCCAAAGCAGTGTTTAGTGTCATAGGAAACTATTGGATGGTCTTTTCAGCTGGCTGCCCATGCTGCATTCCACCAGCCGCCAGGAGAGTCCTGGCTCCAGGTCCTGTGGGTCCAGGTCCTCGTCAGCACTTGATGTTGTCAGTGTTCTGGATTTAGGCCGTTGTGACAGGTGAGTAATGGTGACTTCCTGTTGTTAATTTGATTTTCCTGATGACCTGAAGCAGCTTTTCATACACCTATTTGCAATCTGTGTGTTTTTTTGGTTAAGGGAGCTGCTAAGTTTCTTTATCAATTTTATGTATATTTTCTTTTTCTTTTTTTTTGGGGGGGGGCAGGGGGAGTCTGGTCGTGGGGCCTGAACTCTGGGCCTGGGCGCTGTCCCTCAGCTCTTCAGCTCAAGGCTAGCGCTCTACCACTTGAGCCACAGCGCCACTTCCAGCTTTTTTTCTTTTTGCTTACGTGGTGCTGAGGAATCAAACCCAGGGCCTCATGCATGCAAGACAAGCGCTCTACCACTGAGCCACCTTCCCAGCCCATGTATATTTCCTTAATGTTGAGTTTTGAGAGTTCTTTGAATATTTGGGATAACCTCCTTTATCAGATAGACCATGTGCACATAATTCTCCCCCCATCTGTGGCTTGTCTTCTCATTCTTTTGACCTTAGCCTTCGCAGAGCAGAAGTTTCTAATTTGAACGAAGTCTAGTTTATCAATTCCTGCACTTGTGGGTCATTGTTTTTATACTTCAGCAAACCCAAGGCCATCTAGATGGCCTTTTCTGTTAACTCATAGGAGCTGCTTCTGCATTTCACATCAAGGCCTGGGATCCACATTGAGCCCATTTTATGAAGAATACAATGTCCGTGTCTACCTTCAAGTTTTTGCCTGTGGTCATGGGTTGTTTCAGCACCTGCTGTTGAAAAGGCCTCCTTTACTCTTGGAATTTACTTTCTTTTCTCTTTCTGGTGACAAAGCTTGAACTCAAGGCCTTGACACTTGCCTAGCTGCCTGGCTTGAGCCTGCTTGCTGGGCTAGTTCCATACCACTTGAGCCATACTTCTAGCCTAGCTATTTTGCTGGTTATTTTGCTGGAGATAAGTGTCTCACAGACCTTTTTCCTCAGGCTGGCTTCAAACCTTGATCCTCCATGTCTCTGTTTCCTGAGTACCTAGGATTACAGGTGTGAATCACCAATGCCCAGCTGCTTTTGCATCTTTTGCCCTTTTCATTAAAAAAGTATTTTTATCAAGGAGTTGTACAAATGGAATACAGTTTCATAAGTCAGGTAATGAGTACAATGCTTCTTAAACAATGTCACCCATTCCTTCTCTTTCTACCATTTCCCCCTCCTATCCCTACCTATAAGTTGCATAGTTGGTTTTATTATTATTATTATTTGTTGGTTTGTTTGTTTTGTGCCAGTCCTAGGACTTGAACTCAGGGCCTGGGCACTGTCCTTAAACTTTTGTGCTCAAGGCTAGCATTCTATCACTTGAGCCACAACTCCATGTCTAGCTTTTTTGTTAGTTAATTGGAGATAAGAAGTTGGCTTCGAACTGCAATCCTCTAATCTCAACTTCCTGAGAAGCCACTGGCACCAGCTTCCTAGTTCATTTTTTACATAGTATATCCAGAATATCATGACTACATTTGTTCACTCTTACTCCTTCCATTTTTGTACTCCCATCCATCCCCCCATAAGAATGTTTCATTTCCTGGAATTCATTTTGATAAATAGTACTTTAGATGTTCAGAGAGGGCCTTTGGGTCCTTTAATCTATTTGTATGTAATGCATAGAGTCCATATAAGTTATCATGCTTAGTTGTATTTTAGATCTAGCTTCCACCTATAAGAGAAAACATGCGCTATTGTCTCTCTGAGCTTGACTTACATCACTTAACATGATTTGTTCTAGGTCCATCCATTTCCCTACAAATGACATAATCTGGGCTGGGAAGGTGGCTCAGTGGTAGAGCACTTGCCTTGCATGAATGAGGCCCTGGGTTCGATTCCCCAGCACCACATAAGCAAAAAGGTAAAAAGCCGGAAGTGGAGCTGTGGCTCAAGTGTTAGAGCACTAGCCTTGAGCTGAAGAGCTGAGGAACAGAGCCCAGGCCCAGAGTTCAGGCCCACGAACGGACCCCCCCCCCCAAAAAAAAAAAACCAAATGATATAATCTTATTCTTTCTAATGCATGAGTAAAATTCAATTGTGTATAGGTGCCACATTTTCTTGATCCACTCATTTATTGTAAGGCATCTGAGCTGTTTCCATAACTTGGCTATTGTGAATACTAATGCAGCAATGAACATGGATATGCAAGTATCTTTACAGTATCCTGACTTGTGATATTCTGGGTAGATGCCCAGGAGTATGACTAGATCGTGAAGAAGACCTATGTTTAGTTTATTGGGGAATCTCCAAACTACCATCCAGAGTGGTAGTACTAGTTTACATTCCCACCAATGGTACAGTAAGGTTTCTTTTTCCTTGCATCTCTGCCAGCATTTGTTATTGTTTGAATTCTGAATGCTGGCCAATCTTACTGGGGTAAGATGAAATCTTAATGTTGTTTTGATTTGTATTTCCTTTATGGCCAGGGATGTTGAGCATTTCATCATGTGTTTATTGGCCCTTCTTCTGAGAAATCTGTTTAGTTCATTTGCCAGTTTATTGATTGGATATTATTTTTGAGAGGGAGATTAACATCCTCATTTTCAAAAGTTTTTTTTGAAAAGCAAGAACATTGAGTTGGGTGCTGGTAACTCATGACCATAATCCTAGCTACTCAGGAAGCTGAGATCTAAGGGTCTCAGTTCAAAGCCAGCACAGATAAGAATTTCCATGAGACTCTTATTTCCAATTAACCAACAAAATGATAGCATGCTCGCCTTGAGTACAAAAGCTCAGGGACAGCTCTCATGCCCTGAGTTCAAGTCCCAGTGCCAGAAAAAAAAAAGGTAATTGTTTTGTGGCAGAAGAAAATATGAGCTATGTAATAAACACAGTGGGACTGGGTGCCAGTGGCTCCCACCTGTAATCCTAGCTACTCAAGAGGCTGAGATTTGAGGATCACAGTTCAAAGCCAGCCTGGAGAGGAAAGCTTATGAGACTCTCTTCAATAAACTACCAAAAAAGCCCAAAGTGGATCTGTGGCTCAAATGGCAGAGTGCTAGCCTTGAGCTAAAGAAACTCAGAGATTACACTCAGGCTCTGAATTCAAGCCCTAGGACTGGTTAAAAAAAAAAAAAGCCAAGTGCCAGTGTCTCATGTCTATAACCCTAGCTATTCAGGAGGCTGAGATCTGAGAATCACAGTTCAAAGCCAGCCTCGGCAGGAAAGTCTGTGAGACTCTTATCTTCAATTAACCACCAGAAAACCAGAAGTGGCGCTGTGGCTCAAGTGGTTGAGCACTGAGGGACAGCACCCAGGCCCAGAGTTCAAACACCATGACAGACAAAGAGAGAGAGAGAGAGAGAGAGAGAAATTAAACACAGTGGATAGATGACTTATTTTTTTATTTTAAAAAACAACATAAAAAATCCTGGGATATCATATCCCAACATATTAAAGCTGTTCCTTCTGTGGTGTTGAAATGTTTCCCTTTGGTTGTTGTATAGGGTGGTCCTGTGGTTGGAATCAGGCCTCTTGCTTGCTCTGTAGGTGCTCTACTCAAGCCCAGCCTCCAGGACCCCCCTCTCCAGTTGTGCATATTTTAAGCCAGGCTTTCTTTTTTTGGTAGGTTATGAGGCTTGAACTCAGGGCCTGGATGCTGTCCCCGACCCCTTCAGCTCAAGGCTAGTGCTCTACCACTTTGAGCCACAGCTCCACTTCCTGACTGTGTATATTTTAAAGCAATTATTTCTGGCTTCCTCATTTTTCAAGTGACAGCTTAAGCACTCCAAGGTCTCACAGCTTGGCTTTCCCAGACTTCTCCCTGGGACCCTGAACCTCTCTCCCCAGCACAGGGCCCCATTTTAATGTCATACTTGCTGGTGCCGCTCCTTGTCCATCTGTCATCCCACTGGGCTGTAAGCTGAAGGAGACAGGAGTCATGGAGCTCCTTTTGGTGATCTTCAGGTATCTGTTACCTGAATGCCAGGCTTCCAGCTAAACATCAGCAACGATGGAGCCTGGAGGGTATCCCACTCTGTCTCTTTGCTTACAGGAACGTCCTGGGTCCTCACAGTGAGGCAGGTATTAGTTTCCCAGCCAGGGGAGGCCCCACCAGGTGAAGCCACGTTCAATGCTGCCTTTCGTTTGCTTTGTTTATTTTAATACATAGTCTTGCTACGTAGCCCAGGCTGGCCTCAAACTCACAATCCTCCTTCTACCTCCAGTGCTGAGATTACAGGTATGTGCTGCCACATCCTCATAACCTCAGTGTGGATTTGGATCACTGCACAGAGTCCCTATGCCTACCCCAGGAGACACAGCGCAGTTTAAAGCTCCAAGCCAGTGCATGGAAGCTCCAGGGTCACCTCAGTCAGGTGACAGATGGCTTTGACAAGGTGATCATGGGTCCGGGCAGCTGACCAGGAGAACGACAGCAGCCCACGGCTGGCATGAGCCCTTCTGGTTTGCTTTGTATCTGGCTCCTGCTTGGCAGCATCTGCCATGCCTGCCAGGGCAGTGCTTTTTCCATTATGTTAAAATTCTTAGAACGATTGTTCTCTGCTTTGCTTGGCAGCCTGCGGAACACACCTCTGATGTGGCAGGAAACTGGATAGGCTCTTGCTCACAGCAGTTTGCTGAACATGGGGTTTTGCACATAAAAAATACATTGCAGCCAAGTGCCAGTGGCTCCTCACGCCTGTCATCTTAGCTACTCAAGAGGCTGAGATCTGAGGATCAGGGTTCCAAGCCAACCCAGGCAGCAAAGTCACCATGAAACTCTTCTCTCCAATTAACCACTCAAAAACCAGAAGTGGAGCTGTGGCTTAGGTGGTAGAGCACTATTCTTGAGCATAATGAGGTTCAAAGACAGCACCCAGGCCCTGAGTTCAAGCCCCATAACTGACCAAAAGAAAATCAGAGCTAGGCACTGATGGCTCATGCCTGTAATCTAAGCTACTCAGATGGCTAAGATCTGCAGATCACAATTTGAAGCCAGCCCAAGCAGGAAAGTCCAAAAGACTCTGCCCTCCAATTAACAACCAAAAAAAAAAAAGGAAGTAGAGGTGCAGCTCAAGTGGTAGAGCATTAGCCTTGAGAAAGAAAACTCAAGAACATCACCCTAGCCCTGAGTTTAAGCCCTATTATTTGTGTCTGTGTGTATGCACCCCACCACCACACACACACACGTGCACACACACAAAATCTCCACATTACAACATGAAACTGTAATGTGTCACTCAGGGACAACAGCAGCCACATTAGGAATTTTGCACAAGAATGGCTCATGCCTGTAATCCTAGCTACTCAGAAGGCTGAGATATGAGGGTCATGGTTCAAAGCCAGCCCACTCAGGAAACTCTGTGAGACTCTTATCTCCAATAAACCACCAGAAAACAAGAAGTGGCACTGTGGCTCAAGTGGTAGAGCACTAGCTTTGAGCTGAAGTGCTGAGGGATAGCACCCAGGCCCAGAGTTCAAGCCTTACGACTGCCACCACCACCAACAACAAAAAAAACTTGGCTTAGGCCAAAAGGAGAAAATAGCAGTAAGGCTGTCATCTGGGTAGGGGTTATTTTTAGCTTCACCCCCCCTCCCCTGCCCCCCATTGTGTGATCTTGGGAAAGGCAATCAACCTTTTTGAGCCTCAGCTCTTTCAAGTGTAAAATGAACAAAAGAAGTTATCTACTAGGCCTCCTGCAGAACACGCACAGGGTGAGAGTTGGCCTGGTTACCAACACATCCTGGCCTAGAACAGGACATGAAACATAGTAGGAACTCAGTAAATGTTTGTTAAGTAAATGTGGCTTGCTCACAGTGTGGCCCTGATGTCTTGAATTGGACATGGCGTGCAACAGACACTGGCATCATGGGAGTTGAAATGGCTTAATTGTTCACAGCTGGCAAGACATGCCATACAATATTCCAGAAGTAACTTCTGAATGAGCGAATGTAAGAATTTAGCATATGACTCAGGATGTAGTGCTCTGTTTATGTTAGTAATTGTTTTTCTTGCTTTTTTAATTTTATTTTATTTTGTGTGTCAGTCCTATAGCTTGGATAGGCTATCCCTGAGCTTTTGTGCTTAAGGCTAGCACTCTACCATTTGAACCACAGCTCCACTTTTTGGCTTTTTTTGTTTAATTGGAGGTAAGAGTCACATGGACTTTCCTGCCTGTGCTGTGATCCTCAGATCTCAGCCTCCTGAATAGCTAGAATTACATATATAAACCACCAGTGCCTGAACTGTGTATAGGGGAAGATGGGGTGAGAGGGGGTGGTTGTTCTAGACTAGGGCTTGAACTCAGGACTTTGTGCTTCTACTTGGCTTTTTCTTTCACCAGTGCCTGGCTTATTCTTTCTTCATTCAACACATACCCACAGAGGGCCAGGTATGGCATTTTCTGACTCCAGTTCTCCAATCCCAGCCAGGAATTTGACTGTTCACTTTAATTCTTACTCTATCTACCCAGAGTTATGGTCAGACTCCACAGGTTTAGCACTCAGCCCCACAAGACAGTCCTTACTTCAGACACTAGACACAGTAGGGAGCACTTGCAGACATATTCAACATTTCCACAATGCCCTGCTCAGGAATAATTCACAGAATTCTAGAAAGTGCTTCACTTATTGTTAGCAGCTCATTCTAAGAGCTACCCCAGGAAGGGGCAGGTAGAAGACACATACAGGGCACAATTATGGAGTAAGATACCACAACCTAGCACCTCATGTGTTCAACAACCAGCTGCACCCCTAAAATTTCAGTCTTTGCCCTGTCCTCTTCCTGAGGAGAAAGTCCCACTTTCTAAAATGACATGTGTGTGTCTCTGGTGACCAGACCCATCCCAAGGCTATCTAGGAGCACCTGAGTCTCCCCACTAGCAGAAGCTCTGATGCTATTGAAGGGATTCATTAGGAAGAACAATTAATGCTCTGGTCCCTGAAGAAGCGCCCAGGCTTTTAGGAATCTTGTGTCCAGAACTGGGAACAAAGGCCAAGTGTGTCTTATTCAAGTGAAGCTGCTCTAAGACTTTAGGAGGGGTCAGCAGAGGAGGACCTGGTATCAGCCAGTCCCCCGCAGTCAGCACACCAGCTCAAGTGAGCTCTCCAGGCTGGCTTCTGCTCCTCACTTTAGCAGGACCCAACCTCAAATTTATCAGGCATCCTTGAGTATCCAGGCTCTCGAAATTTCTGCATGGCTCCGACTCACAGGAGACAGACACATTTATGTCTAGAAATACATAAGAACATTAACTTTGCCCTAATGGGGGCTCACTATACCTCAATTGCTGCTGTGCTGAAGGGCAGAGAGATTTGTGCTTAAGGAAACAAGTACAGGATTCTGCAGGAAAAGAAGCGATAGGAGAGTGTCTGACTTCAAGGGCAACAAATCAGAGATCTCCAGATGCCATTCTGGACAAATTCCTCCATTCTTCTCCTCCCAGCAGACATTGCTATTCAATTACCACCCACTTTTCTTCAACCTGCCAGACCATCTTAATCGATCAACCACACACAGTACTTGAAATGAGACCTTCACCTTCTGCCTACAGTTGCCTCTTTTGTAGGAAGTAGATCTAAAGTCCTTGAATAAAAGAAAGACTGCATAGAGTCAAAGATCACCCTTGAAAATCTCTTAACTCTCAAAGCATAGGAATAACTCAAACTCCTAATGAGTCCAACCAGGCAGTTTTCCTCCAGCCTTGGCCGCAGATTGCTGTGTCTTTGGTTGAGCATAAATGATAGGCTTGTCCACTGCTGTGGGGATAGGATGCACAGAAAACACCTGACTTAGGCCGGGCACCAGTGGCTTATGCCTATAATCCTAGCTACTCAGGAGGCTGAGTAGCCAGCCTAGGCAGGAAAGTCCATAAGACTCTTATCTCCAATAAACCACCAGAAAACCAGAAGTGACGCTGTGGCTCAAGTGGTAGAGTGCTTGCCTTGAGCTGATGAGCTGAGGGACAGTGCCCAGGCCCAGAGTTCAAGACCCATGACTGACAAAAAAAAAAAAGGCTGACTTGAAAAGCTAGAAACTCAGGGCCATGAGAGAGGCATTGAGGGGTAGAACTCCTCCAAGAGTCATAAGAACCAGAACCTCATTTTCTCCTACACACTTCTAGGTAATGATGCACTCACTGGTCAGTTCAAACCTGCTGTCCAGACAGGCCCTTCATTTTCTTCCCCTGAAACCAGAAATACACAGTTGAGAGTATAAAATGTGCCTGAGTTCAAAGTGATACATGGGGTTAGAGGTATGGCTCAGGTGGTAGAGCACCAGCCAATGAAAACAAAGCATTGGATATAAAGTTCAAGTCCTGATCTTGGGAAAAAATAGTACACATGATGCAAATAATCTGCCTTGTCATTTCCACAATAGCCATTTATCCTGGAAGTTAGAGTGACTGACAATGTCTCCTGAGCCCCTGCAGGCTTTATTACACATTTTGTTTCTATTTCAATTTCTACCCTCCATAAGCTGGGAGGTAAAGCTGTCCACACTGACATAAATGCTTATCATATTTTAGAGGAGTGATTCCCAGAGCCTATTCTCTTCTGAGTGCTGGGTGGGGACGGGGGGGGGGGGGGGGGCGCAGAAGGGTGCGCTCAGCTTCCTGGACTCCCTTGCAGCTATGAAGCCACTATATGACAGGGACTGTCTTGGGCAGCTAGTCAGAAACACCTCTCCAGACCTAAAGAGAAAATGTCAGAAGTTCTGTTTTTGTTCAAAGGTAAGATTGAACTGAGTTCCCCAATCAATAGAGACAAACAGCTACCAGGATAAAGGACAATGGAAATGAGTAAGCAAGATAAAGAACAGGAACACAAATGGCTGGTGAGCTTGTGAAGAGCCCAGTTCCCTCATACCTGTTCTTTCATACCTGTCAGGTTGACAACAATGTTAAAGTCTAACAGGTGTGAGATGACATCTCCTTCTGGTTTAACAGGACAAATGGCAGTGTCTAGCAAGACTGACAATGTACACACCCTATATGCCACCTTTCTTTGAGGTGTATCAAAATCCACAGTAGAGAATTCAAACCTTCTTATGTGGGATGAAGATGTGGATTCTCCCAGGCCTTGGGAGACAATGGGAGGAGGGAGAACTGGAGCAGCTTGAGCAGCTTGAGGACTCTGCCAGCTGCAGCACAAGCAGCCCACCCACTGCTCAGGTCCTCCACCACCTCACTCTCCCTAATCACCCAGTGTGATGTGCATGCATTCATGCTATCTGCTGCAGAGCAAGAACTAGTGCTCATGCACAAAGAAACAGATTCCCAAAGATGTCCTTTCCAGCGCTGGTACAATGGGAAGGTACTTACCCCTTAGTAGTGGATACTGTTAGGAGCTGCCCAGATTTTTCCATCTCTCAGGAATATGGGATGTGGATGGCTCACTGCTGAATGGCTTCTTCTTCAGGACTGCTGCCTTGCCTAAGGTGACATACCTGGCCCAGGAGAGCTACAGCCAAAGACTGGTCAATGTAGTAATACAAAGGCTCTGATCCTTGGTCTCTAGCCAGATAGTTCAGAAGGGCTCTCCCAGTTCCACAGTGCCCTGACCCCTCTCAAGACTTGAGCAGGATGATGACAGTAGATAAAATAGAGAAACTAGCCCCTGTGGAGAAATGATACAATCATTAACCTTTTTTCTGGGTGAACTAGGACAGGGTAAGAATGGATGGGACTACACTGAGTGGTGGATCAGCGCTGACATTTATGATGTACTGTGCATAGCCACTGTGGACTGCTATCAATGTTCCAAGACTAAGAAGGCAGAGATGATTAAATCATTAGTTTCAGGTGAAGCCCAAGGCTCTCATCTCCTGCAGCAAGAGGACATGAAAAGCTGAGGGTCAAGACCAAGATATAACCACAAGCAGAGCAGCAGCATAGCTCCAAAGAAAGCTGGATTCCCAACCCCAACCCCCAGGCAGACTTCTGCCTGGTACCTTGGACAGGGTCGACTTGCTAAAGGATTCTGAAACTTTGGATTCTCCTGAGCCTGAAAAAAAAAAAATGGCCCTCTTCCTTTCCCAGGTTCCTTGGCTCAAAATTGGTGCCTTTACACTACCATATGTGCCCTTCAAAATATACCTGGCCTTCCCTCCTAGCCACAAGACCAACAACTAGTGAGAGAAAGACTATTTCTGGATGGAACCTAAGGACTTCCTGGGCCTACATGGCAGCTTTAGGGAGAACACATTTGGAAATGGATCCTGAGGATTCTGAATTAAGGGGGGGGGGGGGGAGAGAGACAAAATCTGACAAAGGAGAATGCATTGTCCCATGATTAAATTTAACACCTGGGCAAGGACCATGGGAGAGGGCACTAGAATGGATCCTGTAGTCTAAGGCCTGCTTCCTTCTCATGGGATGATAGAGGAAAGGCCCTGAGGTCACCCACACAGCAAGCAAGGCACCATGCCTGGCACATGTCTGGTCCTCCTTAGATATCAGCCTCCCAATTCCCAGGGACAGCTCTCCAGAGACTCCTGTCACACGTCTCCCCAGGAAAAAGTCACCTCTCTCAGCCTTGTAGATGGGTTAGGAAAAGAACCCTTCCTTCCTAGGCAGTGTCCCGATGCCTCCCTCAAACAGAGGAGGATAAAACTCTTTAACTGGTCCCACAAAGGACATTACAGACATGAGCCACCGTGCTCTTAGACTGGGTAATTTAGAAATAACAGAATTTGCTCACAAGTCTAGAGGCTGAAACTCCAAGAAAGATGCCACAGCACACATGGTGTCTGGTAAGGACCCATTCCTTGTAGATGGCACCACCTTCCTGCTTCTATGTGAGGCAGAAGGGCAAGGAGGAGCTCAAAAGCTTCTGCAAGCCTCTTCTATGGCCTGGTCCCATTCTGAGGGTAGGACCCTCATGACCAAACTGCTTCCCAAAGTCCCCAGCTCTGTCATGCAAGGGGTTAAGTATGAACACGAATTTGAGGGAGAGACCATGTCAGGCCAAGGGAAAGGGCAAGGTACATGGTCTCTGCCAAACTGGACATCTGAAAAGGGCTAAAGGAACATCCACAAACTTCCTCCTGCTCTCACAAGGAGGAGCAGAACAGGAGCCACACTCCCTGCTCTGATCCAGTCTTGCACAGCCATCAGAAAACAGCCAGACACATGTGTCTTGCCGTGTGCTGCAGCTTGAAGCTCTCCACTCCACCTATATGTTGTTCTAGCCAAAAACTTATTTACCTGGAGTCCATCAAACCACAGATCTGACTTACCACCCACAAGAGGTGAAGGAAAAAGAAGCAAGCTAAGTGAGAACAAAGGAAGCAACCACAGCAACTCATCCCTGCAGGATGACAGAACTGCTCTCTTGCAGTAAGCACAAGAAAGGATGGTATATCCGGTAGAAAACTCTAGGGAGATGTGGTACCAGGAGGCAGTGCATACCCCAGGACCAGGGCCTCCTGTGGGCTTTGGCTCAAGTGGTAGAGCACTAGCCTTGAGAAAAAGAAGCTCAAGGACAGCACCCAGGCCCTGAGTTCGAGCCCCAGGACCGTTACAAAAAAATTTTTTTTGTAGATGCAAACTGGCAGGAAAGGGGGGGGTGGATTGTGAGGGTAAAATGAGCGAAAATGAGGGAGGAGGTGACACCATTCAAAAACAAATGTACTCATTACCTGATTCATGCAACTGTAACCCCTCTATGCTTCACTTTTACAATGGGAGGAAAAAAATCAAACTGGTGAGTTATGGTTAAGACACCCATGTGGCAAAGCATGACAGATGACCTGGATTCTGCTAACCATTCTGTGAACTTAGCAGAAGACTCTGGGCTTCAGGCAAGGTCATAGCCCCTTCCCCCCCTCTCCCCTCCCCCCAACCACTGATACCTTATGGGAAGCCCTAAGCAGAGGACCTAGCTCACCTAGGAATGGACACAGAAGCCTCCAGGACTGTGAGATAATATGTACATGCAGTTTAAAGCAGTGTTCACCTTTTATGATAAAACCATAAAAGACAAATACTCTGCTTTATTCCTTATAACCTAAAGCTGAAATTTCCCAAATTGTGGGCTGGGAATGCATCTCAGTAGTAGGGCTCCAGTCAGGTACAAGCAAGACTGTACTCTAGGATCCCGAAAAGAGGCCGTATCATCCCACAGTGGACCAAGAGTCATCAATGACATGGAATGAAGTACTGATACATGGAACACACTGGATGAGTCTCAAAGGTATTCTATACATCAGAAGTAGCAAAATATAGGAAGCTATGGTTATATTCGTTCTAATTACATGACTTTTTTAGGGGGAGGTCTGGTCATGGAGCCTGAACTCTGGGCCTGGGCACTGTCCCTCAGCTCTTCAGCTCAAGGCTAGCGCTCTACCACTTGAGCCACAGTGCCACTTCTGGTTTTTTTCTTTTTTTGCTTATGTGGTACTGAGGAATCAAACCCAGGGCCTCATGCATGCAAGACAAGCGCTCTACCACTGAGCCACCTTCCCAGCCCCTGTTTACATGACTTTTAAGAGCAGATAAATACTCCAGGGTTGGGGAGCGAGACCATAAAGAAGGTTCCCGGGTGAAGCTGAGCTCAGTGGCTCACACTTTTAATGCTAGCTTATATAAATAGGAGGATCTCATTCCAGGCCAATCTCAGGAAAAAAAAATTAGACCCTATTTGAAAAATAACAAAAGCAAGACGAACACCTGCCTTACAAGTTCAAGACTCTGAATTCAAACCCCAGGATTCCGTTTCCCTTCAAAACAGAACTTTCCAACCAGGAAGCTGAGATCTGAGGATCACCGTTTGAAGCCAGGCTGTGAAGGAGAATCCATGAGACTCTTATCTCCAATTAAGCACAGAAAAAGCCCAAAGTGGCGCTGTGGCTCAAGGGGTAGCTCACTAGCCCTGAGCAAAAGGAGCCCAGGGACACTGCCAAGGCCCAGAGTTCAAGCCCCAGGACCAGAAAAAAAAAACTTTCCAGGAGGAGAGAGATATATTATGTCTTCGTGAAGACGTGGGTTACATGAATTTTACCCCTTTGTGAAGATCTATACATTTATTTCACTGTATAAGTTATTTTAAATAATAATGAATCCACAGTAATAATTCCACCCCAAGTGTTTAAAAGTCAGTAGGGAGTTGCTTCTGAGTCTGGGAACAAGACAGCTGTAGCTGAGCTTTAATGCACCCACACCCACACCAACACACACGTGTATGCACAAGTGCACAATAACAGGGCACATGGTTTAACAAATGGACTGCGCATGTGTACACATGAACATAGATGAGCACATGTGTATCTTTGCGTGCACACACTCACATGTACCCACACATGGACACACATGCCTGTGAACACATAGACAAGTATTATGCAAGCATTTATGCACACATGCCATGTACACATATGTATACAAACACATGTACACACATAAGCTTGCGCATACATGTAGGTGTGCACACATGTGCAGATGGTGGCCCTCCAAGTCCAGTGCAGCTCCCCTTTGGCCTTTGCCTCATTTCCTGTGGCTCAGGCAGCTGCCTCCCAGTGCCCAGGTCACAGCTCCGTGTGTCTGCCTGTCAAGATAAGAAAGCAAGGGCAGACACTGCCAATTACCTGGCCTTTCAAGTAATCCTCTGGCCTCACATCTGGCTCCACCTGCAACATCCAGCTGGAGCCAATAAAAACAAATTAAAATCACAAAGGGCTAATTTGGTGGCCAGTGCTGTGACAGATGGCACCTGAAGAGGTGTGGGGGTGGAGGACAGGACACAGTGGAGGCAGAGGGGAGGGAGGGAGGACTCGCTGACCACCTGCTCCACACACCACCATGGGAAGGTAAGACCACACACTCATAGTTAACAGCTTCTGCCCTGCCCAAGGCTGGAACAGGATCTAGACACATCTTCACAACTTGGAATTGTTGTGATCAACATCCAGGGAGCCACCACCTTCCCAGCCATCCAGGAGCCAAAGCCACAGCCAATATGGTATGCACAATTGAGTACTACTCAGCCAAATGAACAATAAAATCACGTCATTTTCAGGAAAATGGATGGAAGTGAAGATCATCAAGTGAAGTAAAATAAGTCAGAGTGAGACAAATGTGCGTTCTCTCTCACATGTAGAATCTAGCTGTATTTTAAAAATAAAAGAATGGGCCAAGTGTTGGTGCCTTGTGATTGTAATCCTACTCAGGAAGCTGAGAACTGAGGTTCAAAGCCAGCTGGAGAAGAAAAGTCCATGAGATTCTCATATCCAAATAAGCAGCAAAAAGCCAGACGTGAAGCTATGGTTCAGATAATGAACACTAACCTTGAGAGAAAAAGCCAAGTGAAAGTACAAAGCCCTGAGTTCAAGTCCCAGTATGTCACAAAAAAGGGAAGGAAGGAAGGAAGGAAGGAAGGAAGGAAGGAAGGAAGGAAGGAAGGAAGGAAGGAAGGAAAGAAGGAAGGAAGAAAGGAAGGAAGGAAGGAAGGAAGGAAGGAAGGAAGGAAGGAAGGAAGGAAGGAAGGAAGGAAGGAAGGAAGGCAGGCAGGCAGGCAGGCAGGCAAGCATTTCATGTGCCAGTCCTAGGGCAAAGGATTTTGAGCTCAGGGCCTCATGCTCTCACCTGGCTCTGCGTGTGTGTGTGTGTGTGTGTGTGTGTGTGTGTGTGTGTGTGTGTGGTGTGTGGTGTGTGGTGTGGGTGTGTGTGCGCATGCGCACGTTGAACTGAGGACCTGAGCTTTGTCCTTGAGCTTCTTTTGCTCAAGTCTAGCACTCTACCACTTTGAGCCACTGCTCCACTTCCAGCTTTGTCTGGATTAATTGGAGGTAAGAGTCTCACAGACTTTCCTCTCAGTCTGGCTTTGAATAGTAATCCTCAGATCTCAGCCACCTGAAAAGCTAGGATTACAGGCAGGAGCCACTGGCACCCAGCTTCACTTAGCTTTTTTGCTCAAACCTGGCACTCTATCACTTGAGCCACAGCTCCACATCTAGTTTTCTGCTGGTTAATCAGAGCTAAGAGGCTCATGGACTTTCCTGCTTAGCCTGCCTTTGAATTCTTACTCTCAGATTTCAGCTTTTACTCAGGCATGTCATCAGTGCTCAGCGAAAGCAGTATTTCTTTGAGTTGTAAAGCATAAGATCTGTTATTAAAATCCAAATGGTAGAAGGATGTCACATTGTCCCATATCTCAGGATGTGACATCATACCTCAGGAAGTGACATCACATCCCAGGAAGTGGCATTACATCCCAGGAAGTAACATTTTAAAGTCTTGTATCTTAGGGGAAGGAGGCATGTGTGGAGAATGCAGATCAGGAAAATCTTGAAGTGAGGGGCCTCAATTTCCTCAGTCTGTGGAAGAAGCGTTGAACCAATGACCACAGAGGTGATAGGAGAAAGGCAATCTGTCTCCCTGTTCCTTATCTCTGCCCCTCCAGCAGAGATAAAAGACTAGCAACCCTGCCAGCCAGATCCAGCCAACAGATCTGTTTGGTTTGGCTTGCAGAATGTTTTCAGAAAACTTGGGCCAACATTTAAAAATGGAGAGATTTTACATCTTAAAAAATGTCAAATGTCTTGCTTCTTTTGGAAAACGAGAAGTTCTGATGGCATGGTGCCCACATTCCCACACGGCAACAGTTGTTGGGCATTCAGACAGCTGCCCCATCGTGACACCGCACATTGGCCTCAGTCTCCCCACTCCTGACTGTTCCAACTCAGCCCAATTGTCGGGAGCACTTTACTTGCCTGATTCTTGCAGGCATCTGAACTGGTGAGCTGACCTTCCTGGTCCTGGAGCTCCCAGCACCCTGGCTAAGGGGACTCCAGCTCCAACCTCTGCCCAGGATCCTGGGCACCGCTCAGCATTCCCTTTGGAAAAGCTGCAGCAGGCGTGATGCTGACAACTCTTTGAAGGCAATGCCGTGGGATTATTTTGCTAAACATAAAAACCCAAAGGCAGCAGAGTCACTCATGCGTGGTTTTTTGCAAATTAAAAAAGTATGTGTGTGTGTGTGTGTGTGTGTGTAGAATTCAATCAGGGGCATGGACTACTGGCCAAGACAAAGCAGCTAATTAACTCGTAGGGGCCATGCCATGCCACGTGAGCACACGGGTCTGTGAGGACACAGCCATCACAGGCCCTTATCTCTAGCCAGATGTGCTGCCTCACACTCAGCCTAGAGAAGCACCAGAAATGGCTCAACAGCAAATGTCAACACTGTTTGATCTGCTTTTAGAAAATCGCCTTCCAAGGCCCTGGAAGTTACTTGACACTTCGCAAAGAGATTAGAAAGTATTTTTGCTGACTTAGGAAAGGGATCAGGGCAGGTTTGATTGTGAGGAAGCAGGATTGTGACCCCCGAGGTACCCAGTGGGAGACATTGGAAGCCGATAGATCCATTGACTTTAAACATCAGGCACCAATTCCTCCATGGTCTCAGCTAACCACCCTGTTCTCTGCATTTAGAAAAGTCCCAGGATGATTTTCCTTTCTAACAGTCATCCAAGAAGTGACACGGGCTGGAAATCCCAGCCACCTTGCCACCAGAAGGTCTGGAAGCCCTAGAGAAGGTCCTGGGCTGGCTAGGCTAAAGGGTGAGGTCAGTGAACACAAGGTGACTTGTCACATGCCAGGATCCACTGATCTCACCAGGTCTACATGACTGTGCTCCTCCTGTTTCTAGCGCTGGTCCAGTATTGACTTTACTGTAACTACTTTCCAGCTGGTGTCCCCTGACTCTCTCCCCCACCCACACAGCTTGCTCATCCAGGAAATCTTCTGTGTGCTTACACTTCCCTGTTTCCTACAAGACAGAGCCTGCCATTCACACATCCAGTCTTTTCCTTATGGTAATTACTTTTATTGTGGCTTGCTGTACCACTGTCATGTGCCAAGAGCTTTTTACATGGTTTAACTACTTTAATATGGCCTCCATCTCGTTGGCTTTATTTTACAACTGCGAAACTTGAGGCTTAAAGAGCTTTGACGTAGCTGAAGTCATAAAGCCCAGAAGGAAATCAAACTAACCTTGGCTCATCCTGACCTAAAACCCACGCATAGAACTGCCAGCTTATACACATGCTCCCATAAACATATTACCAGAAATGCCCTCATGGCAGAGGAGGTCACTGATATACTGAGGCTGAATGCACCCTGTACTGCCAGCTGCCCCTCTCACAGCAAATGGCTTTGCGCTACAGTGGAAGGTGATGCTTTGAAAAGGAGAGAGCAATGGTGAGTGTGCTTTCAGGAACAGACCAGGAGATGAGAGTGTGACTGAGAAAAGGATTGTGTGTCATCACATGAGAATGCTTGGCTCTGGTCCTTGCAGAAAGCTACACATACCACCAGAGGTGGCAGAAACGAATCTGGGAGAGTCTGTTATGGTTTGGATTTGAAATGTCCCCCTATGGACTCATGTTCAAGACTTGGTCCCTGATTCAGCAGGGTGGGACCTTGAGAGGCATTTGGATTGAGAAGCACTGACTTTATTGTTGAATTCATTCACTGATGAGTTCAAGTGTAAAAAGCTATTCAGAACTGGGCACTGCTGGCTCATACCTACAATCCTAGGCACTCAAAAGGCTGAGATCTGTAGGACTGCAGCCAAATCAGGTAGAAAAGTAAGTCTATGAAATCTCATCTCCAACAAACCAGCAAAAAACTGACCTGGAGTTGTATCTCAAGTGATAGAGCGCCAGTCATGAACAAGCAAGCCAGTTAAGAGTTCAAGGCCCTGAGTTTGAAACCCAGTACCAAAAAGAGAGTAAAAAACAAACAAACTATTCAGTGGTAGGCCTAGTTGAAGAAAGTAGATCACTAGAGCTGTGCCTTGGAAGGGTATAGCTTATTCTTGGACCTCTCTCTCCCTCTTTCTTTCTTTCTTTCTCTCACTCTGTGTATGTGTGTGTGTTTTTAATTTCTGTCTCTGTCCCTCCTCCTCCTCCTCCTTTTTCCTGGATGCCATGAGATGAACCATCTCTTCTCCCCTGGCATCCGTGATGTCTCTGCCTCACCATAGGCTGATAGCAATGGAGTTCCTCTGAAACTGACTGAGAATAAATCCTTCCTCATTTAAGTTGATTCTCTTAAGTCCCTTGTTACAGGAATTAGGGGTAAGGGTTCCAACCTTCCTTGTTTCCAAATCCAAATTAACTGTTGGATATCAGACAAACTCCCAAGGCTCATACCACTGTCCATAAAAGAGAATAAAAATTCTGCATTGTTAGATCAGGCAAGGCGATGCTGTTGTGGCAAACAAGGTCGAAGTCTCCATGGTTGGTCACAACAAATTTCACTTCTTCAACACATTGCCTAGAGAAAGAAGGTCAGCAAAGGGCTGTTCTCAGGACCCAAAGTGACAGAGGTCTCAGTAAACAGCACCTCACAACAAGCTTTCAGTTCACTGAAGCAGGCAAGAAGGGAGCCAGAGAGTAATGTACCACAATTAAGTGTTTCTGTCATAGTGAGACACATTACTTCTGCTTACACTGGATGGGCCAGAATGTGCCTGTGGACACTGCCACAGGATCACAGTTGTAGATCTGAATGAACATTAATCCTGTGCCCTACGTTCCTGTCATTGTTGGCATCAACAATGATGTCAGACAGATACAAAGTCAGGTCTTAGGTTTGGGAGGTTGTATATCACCTTGAGGAAATTGCTAAACATCTCCGTTTCCATTTCCTCATCTGGGAATTGGGGTTATAATCAGAGCTGCCTTGAAGAACTACTGTGGAAATGGGATGAGACACAAAGTGCCTAGAACATAGCACTTAATAAATCCTTGGCCATGATGGCAGAGTAGACAAACCGGATCATTGGAACCAGGTTGATGAGTTCATGGAGGTTCATTAAAATATCATCCCCCTGGCCAAAAGAGAGAGAGAGAGGGAGAGAGAGAGAGAGAGAGAGACAGACAGACAGACAGACAGACAGACAGACAAAGAGAGAGAATATAAGCATGCCTTTGGCCATGAGCACAAAACTCTGCAGGTCTCAAATATGAGAGATGTTGGTGGTCTTCCCTTTCTCCAGCTTGGATCTCTGCCTGGGATCTTTAAAAATAAAGACTATGACACTCTATTAAAAAAAATTTAAAAAAATAAAATATCACCCCCACTCATATATAGCTTCAATTTTTTAAATAATGAAAACATTGTTTGTTTGATTGATTGATTGATTTAACCAAAAAAAAACCTGGAAGCCAGGTGGCAGTGGCTCATGTCTGTAATCCTAGCTACTCAAGAAGCTGAGATCTAAATATCATGATTTGAAGCCAGCCTGGGTAGGAAAGTCTAATACTCTTATCTCCAATAAAAAGCCAGAAGTAGAGCTGTGGCTCAAGTGGTAGAGCACCAGCTTTGAGCAAAAAATGCTAAGAGACAGTGCTCAGGTCCTGAGTTCAAGCCCCAGGATCAGCACACATACACAGACACACAAAGAGCAGCAGGTAGCCCTGTTGTTAACTGCCAGTCATCCCTCATGCTCCAGCTCACCAGTGAATGGCAGCCTTGTACTTCCCAGCAACAGAGCACTGGATATTCTATTCAGAGCAATTAGCCAATAAAGACCATTGGAGCAATCAAAAATGGCACTAGAAATACACAGGGCAAAAAAAATAACTAAAACAGCTTTATTTATATTTTTAAATAATATTTATAACTAAAAGGATAAGAAGCTCAGGATAGATGTTACCAAGGAAGTGAGACATGTACACTGAAAACTAGAAAACATTGCTGAAAGAACAAAGATAGCGGAAATAAATGGAAAGATGACCTATGTCCACTTAATATTGTGAAGATAACCATATTACTCCAAGCAATTTACATACTCAGTGGAATCCTTATCACAATTCCCAGTGGCGTTGTTTTTACAGAAACAGAGAAATTTAATCTAAAATTCATATATAATTTTAAGAGGCCTCACTGGAATAGTTAAAATAATCTTGAAAAAAGGCTAAGAAGATCTATTCTTCCTGATTTCAGAGTCAAATTACAGTAATAAAAGTAGTAGGGTACAAGTATAAGGACAAGTGTGTTGCTCAATAGGCTGGAATAAAAAGCCCATATATGGCCCATTGATTTATGAAGAGGGTGCCTGGACCAATCAGTGGAGAGAAACAATCCCTTCAACAAATGCTGCTAGGAAACTATAAATGCTCCTGAAAAAGAATGAGATTAGACCTTTGCCTTTTACCATATACAAAACAGATCAAAGGTATACATTTAGAAACTGAAATTATAAAACTGTTAGAAATATAGGAGAAAATATTGGTGACCTCAAGTTTGGCACTGGTTTTTTAAATATGCCATTAAAAGAAGAACACAGGCCACAGTGGAAAAATTAGGGAGAATGAACTTCCCAAAAGTAAAAGTGTGTGCCTCAAGGCACTGACAAGTTGGGCAAATGACTCAAGTCTGTAATCTGTAGTTATTTGAGAGGCAGAGATCAGGAGATCAAGGCTTGAGACTTGTCCAGGCATAAAAATTTGAGACTTCAACTCACTCAATGGTTAGGTATAGTGGTCCACACCTGTATCCTCCAGTGACACATAGAGGCACAAGTAAGAAGACCACAGCCCAAGCCAGCTCAGGGATAAACTGAGACCCTCCTTCAAAAATAACCAATGCATAAAGAGGTTACTTGTGTACCTAAAGTGGCAGAATACCTGGCTGGAAAGCATGAGGCTCTGAGTTAAAAAAAAAAAAAAAAGAACACTGTCAAAAGAGTGAAAATGTAACACATAATATGGGATAAAATATTTGTGACTTGGGCTGGGAAGGTGGCTCAGCGGTAGAGCGCTTGCCTTGCATGCATGAGGCCCTGGGTTCAATTCCTCAGCATCACATAAGCAGAAAAACTGGAAGTGGCCTTGTGGCTCAAGTGGTAGAACACTAGCCTTGAGCTGAAGAGCTGAGGGACAATACCCAGGCCCAGAGTTCAGGCCCCACGACCGGACCTCCCACCCCCCAAAAAAAAGTGACTTGCTGGGCACTGGTGGCTCAGACCTCTAATCCTAACTACTCAGGAAGCTGAGATCTGAGGGTTGCAGTTTGAAGCCAGCCCAGGCAAAAAAGTCCCCATGAGACCCTTATCTCCAATTAACCACCCAAAAACTGGAAGTGGAGCTGTGGCTCAAAGTGGTAGAGTACTGGCCTTGAGCAAAAGAGCTCAGGGTCAATACCCAGGTCTTGAGTTCAAGCCACCAAAAAAAATTGTGAATCATTTACCTGGTGAGGGATTAATATCAAGCATATATAAATATCTATAACTCAACAACAACTACAAAAACAACCTAATTTTAAAAAAAGAACATTAGTGCAAGGTGACATACAGGAATCCATTTCCAAAGCCAAGAGTTATTTTCCAGTGACCCAACTATTCAAAAATAGATACAGAAATAACAACGGAATCTTGAGTACAACAGAGTTGAAGAAAGTCACATCTCATTCCTTCTCGAGTACAGTAAGAAATTTTTTGTAAAACTTTTATGAATGAGTCAAATGTGCTATGCTCTGATAAATGTTAAAGTAGACATGAGAAACAGAACATGAAGCTTTCCTGGGGCAGAGGAAGGACAAAGACCAGACATAATGGCATACACTTGTAATCCCAGCTAGTCAAGAAACTGAAGTGAGACCTTCTCTTAACCCTAAGAATTCAAGATTGAGGTGGCCAACATAGTAAGACCATATCTAAAAAAAAAAATGTCCAGGCAACAGTGGCTCATGCCTGTAACCCTAGCTACTTAGGAAGCTGAGATCTGAAGATTGTGGTTCAAAGCTAGCCCAGGCAGCATTTACCCGAGTGATCACAAATAAGACCATATTAAGGCTACCAACACAACTATGTTTATTGCAGCATTATTTACCATAGCTAAGATATGGAACCAACCCAGATGCCTCTCAGTAGATGAATGGATCAAGAAAATGTGGTATATATACACAATGGAATTCTATGCCTCCATCAGAAAGAATGACATTGCCCCATTTGTTAGGAAATGGAAAGACTTGGAAAAAATTATATTAAGTGAAGTAAGCCAGGCCCAAAGAAACATAGGTCCCATGGTTTCCCTTATTTGTAATAAGTATATATCTGAGTCAAACAGAAAAGATCAGATAAGATGATGTTAAATGGAATGAACCCCAAGATAAGGACACAAGTGGTTTTTTCTTTCTTGCTATTGTTTCTAACATATTTATAAGGTACCACATGATTTTTCTGTTGCTTTGTATGTCCCTCCCCCAAGGTATTAACCCCTGTTTTCACTGTATTTCATGTTGGTGTAATTTGGGGAACGAAAGGGAAAAAAACAAATTGTTTAAATAGGGATACAGGTGGAGCCATTACAACAATGAGATATACAAGACGCTATGTCAAAAAACGAACTTTACAATTTAGGCGGGGGTTGGGGGGTCGGGCAGGGACTGTGGAGATGGGAGGGAAAGGATGGTAGGGGAAAAACAAAGGAGGAGGCAACAATGCTTGATAAGAAATGTACTCATTATCTTGCTCATGTGATTGTAACTCCTCTGTACAGTATTTTTACAATAAAAAAAACTTATTTAAAAAAAATAGCTAGCCCAGGCAGAAAAGTCCATGAGATTCTGATCTCTAATTAATCACCAAAACAAGACTAAAGTGGAGCTACAGCTCAAGTAGTAGAACACCAGCTTTGAGTAAAAAAGTTCAGAGATAGTGCCCAATTCTTGAGTTCAAGTGCATGCACATGGGTGCGCGTGTGCACACACACACACACTCTCTCTCTCTCTCTCTCTCTCTCTCTCTCTCTCTCTCTCTCTCTCTCTCTCAAAGACTTTAATAGATATTTCTCCAAAAGATGTATACCAATGGCCAATAAACCCTTGAAAAGATATTCAACATTAGTATTCATTAGTGAAATGCAAATAAAAGTTGCAAGAAGCCATCTCTAGGATGGCCACATTCTAAAGAGTGTTGGTGAGGATATTGAGAAATCAGAGTCCTCAAATTTTGCAGGAAAAATGTAAACAGGCTCTGTTGCTGTAGAAAACTTTGGTAGCTCTTAAAAAGTTAAACATAAAATTTTTCTAGGCAAAGGATTAAATAGGGTGAGTGTATTTAGCTACAGTGATTATAGCAAAATAATTGCTTCAAGATGGATTTTATTTCTAAACATGATTTCAGTAACGATCAACTTTTGTGCAAACTTCAAAAATGAAAGTTGGTATTTTAGAGAATGTTTTTTGTTTGTTTCTATTTTTAACTGGAGCTTGAACTCAAGAGAGCCTCTTGATCTCAGCATTTTCCCTTATGGTGTTCTACCATTTCTGACTTTTGGTGGATATTTGCTATTAATTTCTCTCCATTGTCTGGCCCTGAATGACAATGATCAGCTCTCAGCATCCCAAGAAGCTAAAACTATAGGTGTGAACCATCATCATCTGGCTCACTGTGCATTATTTTGTTTTGTGCTAGTACTAGGGCTTAAATTCAGGGCCTGGGTGCTGTCCTGTAGCTTTTTCACTCAAGACTAGCATTCTACCACTTGAGCCATAGCTTCCCTTTTATCTTTCAGGTGTTTAATTGGATATAAATGTCTCATAGACTTTCCTACCCAGACTGACTTCAAACCTCAATCCTCAGATCTCAGCTTCCTGAATAGCTGGTGCCTGGCAATGTACAAGTTTTTAGATGAGGGTTCAGAGCCTTTATCAGACATGCCTAAGGTCATAAATGAAGCTAGTGGTGACATTGTCCAAAACCAAATGTACACATTACCTGAATTGTGTGACTACAACCCTCTGTACATCACCTCTATAATAACAATAATAAACTTTTTAAAAAATTAAGCTAGTGGTAAAAAATTGTATCTACACCTGATATATCAGAGGCTCTCAACATCATACTGGATTATGTCTTCAGAAATGTATAAACAAATTCTTAATATTCACAAAAAATAAAATTTCCATATAATCCCATGGTTTTACTCCTGAGTATACACCCAAAAGAATTGCAGGCAGGTACTCCAGTAAGTATATAACATCCCAGTTCATAGCATAGAGCATTATTTACAATAGCTGAGGGGAGAGGGGCAATCCAGATGCCATAATAGGTGAATAGATAAACAATTGTAGTTTAGTAGTCTTTCCTGATCCAAGATGCCCAGTGGAAACCTAAAGCCTTGACTCTTACCAAGCCATATATGTTCTATATATGCATACATGTGATGGAGTTGAACTTACAACTCAGACATAGTAAGAAATTAACAACCAATGAAATAGAATGACTAAAACAATAATGCAACTATAATAAAAGTTACATAAGACTTATGGCATCTTTCTGGAATTCTCCATATAACATTTTCAGACCACAGCTGACTTCAGGTCACTGAAACTGGAAAGACAATTATATGTATGTTATACTCAGTCATAAAAAGGAATGGCAAGTTGAGCATTTGAGCATTGCTTAAGTGGCAGAATCCAGACGCAAAAGATCACACAGGGTATAATTACATTAATGTGAAATATCCAGGGTAGGTAAATGCAGAAAGAAATGAAGGTAGAGATGCGATTGCCAGGGACTGGGGTGAAGAGGGATGGGAAATGGTTTATTTTTGGGTTGGTTTGGCAAGATGGAAGAGTTCTTCCTGCTGATGGTGAATATTCTTTTGATGGTTAACACAACACTGAAATGGACCAAACTCTATGGAATTGTTTGCTTAAAGATGTTAATTCATGATGGGAGCCGATTTCTCACGCCTGGAATCCTAGCTACTCAGGAGGCTGAGATCTGAGGATCTCAGTTCAAAGCCAACCCGGGCAGAAAAGTCTGTGAGACTGTTATCTCCAATTAACCACCAGAAAATAGGAAGTGGTGCTGTGGCTCAAGTGGTAGAGCGCTAGCCTTGAGCTAAAGAGCTGAGGGACAGGACCCAGGCCTCCTGAGTAGTTATGTATACAGCATGAGCCACTGGCGCCAGGCCACCCAGGACCTTCTCAGGAGCCAGGTTCAGAATCACAGCTTCTGAATGTACGGTTGTGCTGTGCTGAACTTCCAAGATGTTAAAGCAGGAGGCTGGGGGATTTGTAGACCCCAAATGGGCTTTATGGATCTGGTGGTTTCTTTGTTATTTTATTTTGTCTGTTTTTAAAAGATTTTCCAAGTGCACCCTCACCTTTACATGTGTATTTCTTGTTCAGGAGCCAGCAGGGTGAATGAGTTCCACAATCTGACCATAAACCCTGGCAATGGCTCCCACAGGAGCCAGTGGGCCACCAGTCTGGAGATTCATGAGTACCAGGGCAAAGCCATCACCCCAGACCCCACCCATACCACCCCCAGGTTACTGTCACTGTGGGGGCCATAAAGCCAGGTTTTTATTACACAACTCGCTTTTATTTTTTCTTACATCATTGACTACCCTATCCTGAGTTTTTGCTGCTTGTGACAAGACTGTTAAAGAGATTTAAAGGTTTTTATTCTCTGGAATATTTCTTATTTGGGGATCTTATTTTAATATGCTGGAAATAGAGTGAAAAATTGAATAAGAAAGTAATCTTCTATCTTGATTGACATATTTGCTTTGCCCATGTTCCCCCCCCCCCCTTTTTGGCTGAAGCATTCAAAAGTACACTTTAGATATCATGGCAGTTATATCTGAAATCTGATTTATTTGAGGGTGCCAGGCCAGAAGTAAGGATATTTCCCACAATACTGTTATCACATCTAACAAAATCAATACTAACTCCCTAACATATTAGCTAAAATTCAGTCTATATTAAAATCTCCACTGGTTCAAGAAATGTCTAGTTTGGTGTGTGTGTGTGTGTGTGTGTGTGTGTGTGTGTGTGTTGTGTGTGTGTGTGTGTGTGTGTGTGTACCTCTACTGGGGCTTGAGCTCAGGACCTGGGCACTGTCCCTGAGCTTTGTTGCTCAATGCTAGTTTTCTCCCTTGAACCACAGCTCTGCTTCCAGCTTTTTGCTGGCTAATTGGAGATAAAAATCTCACAAAGTTTCCTGCTTTGTTCCTGGATACTCAGGATTCAGCTTCTGGAGTAGCTAGGATTACAGGTATGAACCATTGGTGCGGCTTTAAAAAATGTCTTTAATGGTCATTTAAACTAAGACCCAATCAAAGGCCATATCTCCCATTCAGTTGTGTGTCTTATATCTCTGTAACTCTAGAACAACCCTCAACAGCATTGGCTTTGCTGTGGATATCAGACCTTCCATCTTAAGGAATATTCTAAGTTCTGTATTTGTCTACCTCCTTGTGGTATCATTTAATCTGTCCACACTGTACACCAAAATAAACATTAGGTTGGTTAGAGGCAGGTTCAACATAACTAGCAAGAAAATACCTCTGATGATGCGATGTGTTTCTTAACAGCTTTCTATCAAAAGAGTTCCCCTATTATTAATGCTAAACTTGATTCTAAGATGACCACAACCACATCATGCCAATGTACAACCATGTTTTCCTTCTACAAGAAGACAGGAGGATTGATAGACAAGATTGGGCAAAAACTCAGTTCTCTATCAATTCTTCACCCAAAGCTTCCAATAACCACTGATGATCCTGGCTTTGTTGAGAGTCACAACATGGCCATTCTCTAATTGTCCCATGGCTTCATTTGTTAGCTTTCATTGTTTTATTTTTTAAAAAGTTTCTTAGCCAGGTGCTGGTAGATCATGCCTGTAATCATAACTACTCAAGGAGACTGAGACCTAGAGGATCTCAGTTTGGTTTAAAGCCAGGTCAAGTAGAGACTCCCTTGTCAATTAACCAGTAAAATACCAGGCTGGAGGCATGGCTCAAGAAGTAAAGCACCAGCTGTAACTAAGTAGGCAGAGCTGTGCCTCACTGAGCATAGCCCAGCACAGTGTTGAGAAGCAGGAGGTATGTATGGGACTCTACCCAGCAAGAACGCCAGTGTCCCTCATCTAGTACGTGATTGTCAACAGCCTAGGTGAACTGGCAGATGGAGTAATAGCCAGAGTGACAAATGGGCCAGAATTAGTGGCTTTTATTTTTGTTCAATATCTCATTGGACCAGTGTTTTCATAAGTGGATAGCTTAGCCACTGTTCAATTTATTTTAGCTAGTTCTGAGAATTTGGGAGAGTTTTGGCTTCTCCAAATTCTACCCACAAACAACTTTTGCAAAATGCACTTGTCAGTTCTCTGTTCTTTTTTGGAGCAAGAGGGAGTGGTGGGGATCGGACCTATGGCTTTCTGCATACACTACCGCTGGATTGCATCCCAAGCCATTTTTGCTTCCTCTCTTAAGTCTTTCATTTCAAGCCAGGAGCCAGTAGTTCATGTCTGTGATCCTAACTTCTCAGGAGTTCCAGAGAAGTGATGCTCACAGAGCCTGTGCAGAAAAGTCCGGGAGACTCTGTCTCCTAAATAGCCAGCGAAGACCAGGGATGAGAGGTGTGGCTCAAGTGGTAGAGTACCAGCCAAGCAAGTAAGCCAAGTAAACACAAGGCCTTGAGTTCTAGTACAAAAAACATTTGTACTAGTACAAAAAAAATTTAATTTCAAAACTCTTTGCAGGTGATATTGTCTGCCTCAGTGACTTTTACAATGTTGTCATGAATTTTTAAATTTGTCTCTGGTGCTAAGTAAAATGCCCAAAATGGATCCGGGCAAAATGAACTTGACTTTCTAAAGGCTTATTTCAAGCCCTGCTATTTGAAATCATAGCAATTTTTCACATCTTAAAATTATAAATTCATTCTAACCCAATAGTCTCACTTTATAGACTTAGCTGCATTCCCCTGGTTTTATGACGTATTCACTTTGTATGTGAGTCATTTTCATAAAGAAAACAAAACTGCAAATGGTGACAAGGTCATGAGCAGCTTCTTTTATGGGCCATTCCTGAAAACAGAGTTAAGATTTTAAATGTGATCCTAAGATTGGTATGTGGAATAAAGAGGTGAGAAACAGTTACATAAATCTCAAGTTCGGTTTTCCTTTCGTCAGAGGCCTTGCTCCAGCTTGACCTGCCATGCTCCTCACTGCGGGGCGGGGCTGTGGCTTTCTTTAACCAAATCATTGTTGGAAAAGTGCTAAGCTGATCTTTGTCTCACTGAAGTCACTAGCACAAATTTTCTTTTTAAAAATGATCATGATAATGATAACAATATTAACTCAGGATCGAATTTTTCAAAGTTATCCTAGGGGGCTAAAAAAAAAAAAAAGCCTGCCTCCACCTCCCCAGTCTTCCTAATGGAACCAGCTCATGGACATGGGGCTGTGAGTGTCTCTTTTTATATGAGAAAAGAGTCAGGATCCAGGCTCAGGCACACTGAGGGACTAAAACAAGGATGAGACTCAAGATGATACCCAACCCTAAGGTGGAAGTAGAGAGGTGTCTCTCCCTCTCCATCGCCAACATCTGGAATCCAAATGCCCTTCCATTTTGAACAAATATGCCCAAGGAATCTTGGGAGATTCCAGCTTGAGAGACTCCAGCCTGCTGTTGGACTAGGGAGACTTTTCTCCACTCCCCCATGCTTAACTTTGCCATTACACCATTTGGGTTGCCTGAAACCAGACCACTGGCTGCTCTGGGACCTCTAAAATGCAAATCCTCCTGAAGGGAAATCTGTCTGGTGTGAAGAGCGACTGAGCCTGAGAGTAGGCAAGGAAAACTAGTTCTTACTCAAGCCCCGCCCAAGATAGTCACCATGGCAACAAGAAGGAGCCTTATAGAGCCCTAACACCTCCCCCCTGACATACTTGGGGGGCATTCCAGTGGGATGAGAACAGCAGCTCTCAGGGTGCCAGTCAAGGAAGTCCAGGAGAGACTAGCCCAGGGCAGTACCAGATGGGGACAGGGGACAAAGTTACATGGAGGTCAACCTCCTGTACTGAATGGTGAGAGGGTGGCTTTCCTGAAGGGCCAGGAAGGAGGAAGTGGTACCTGGAGGCTCTAAGATTCCAAGATCATCTCTTGATCCATAGGTGGATGAGGCTTTTTAAGGGCATTCTGAACACTTGGAAGCTGTGGCTGATGGGCAGCCTGAATGCAATCAGGATCCAAAGGAATGGAGTCTCAGGTGCTGGGGTGAAACTATAAGTTACTGAGCAGTATGTATAGAGCTGAGCCATTGCCCTGGGGACTCCGACTGCACTAGTCCTGAGTATGCACCTAATGGAAAGTCTCACATGTTCTGACCACAAGGTAGACCCACAAACAGCATATTGCTGCAATGTGCATAACCAAACAAAATGGAAACCACCAAGCCAGGCACTGGTGATTCACTCCTGTCATCCTAGTACTCAGGAGGCTGAGATCTGAGGATCACAGTTTGAAGGCATCTTGGGCTGCAAATTCCATGAGATTCTTGTCTCCATCTAACCAGCAAAAAGCTGAAAGTGGAGATATGGCTCAAGAGGTATAGTGCTAGCCTCTAGAGCAAAAGATAAGGGACAGCATCCAGGCCCTTAGCTCAAGCTACAGTTCTTGTACAGAGAGGGGGGAGGTGGGAGGGAGGGAAGGAGAGAGGAAAGAAAGGACAAGAAAAGAAATGAAACTCAACCAACAGTATGGCTGAATCACACAAAATGTTGAGCAAAAGAAGTCAGACACAAAAGAGCACTTTCTGATTTCTTGTATGTAAAGCTCAAGTTCATAACCACATAGGCTGCTAGAAACTAGAACTGTGGCTCTGAGCAGGTAAGAGCTCTCTGGGAAGAGTCTGTGAGGTGTTGATGAGATTCTCTCTTTATTTTCCCCCACAATTTTTATGTCAGTGATTTTTTTTCCCCTAGTACTACAATTTTCACCCAGGGCCTGTATCTGCTAGGCTGGTGTTCTACCACTTTACGCCACTCCACCAACTCAAGATTCATTTTTTGATATGTGTGCTGATTTCAGGGGTACATTCTCTTGGTAAAAATTCATCACGTTGGCCAGGGGCCAGTGACACAGGCCCGTAATCAATCCTAGCTTCTCAGGAGACTGAGATCTGAGAGCAGGAAAGTCTGTGAGACTCTTGTTTCCAATTAACCACCAAAAGGCCAGAAGGTGGAGCTGTGGTTCAAGTGGTAGTGCATTAGTCTGAAGCAAAAAAGCTCAGGGAAAAGCACGCAGTATCTGAGTTCAAGTCCTAGGACCAGCACAAAACAACAACTCCAGAAATGCATCACATTCTTATACGGAAATATTTACTTTGTTTATTTGTGTGTGTGCTCCAAAAATGCATCACATTCTTAAACGGCAATATTTACTTTATTTGTGTGTGTGCTGGTCCTGGGACTTGAACTCAGGGCCTCACACTCTTGCTTGGCTTGTCCACTCAAGGCTGGTACTCAACCATTTGAGCCACACCTCCACTTCCAGCTTTTGCTGGTTGGTTGGAAATAAGAGTCCCATGAACTTTTCTGCCCTCAGATCTCAGCCTCCTACATATCTGGGGTTACAGGTGCTTGACTATTAAGGTTGTATTTGTTTGTTTGTTGTTTGTGCTGGTTCTGCAGCTTGAACTCAAGGCTTGGATGCTGTCCATGAGGTTTTTTTGCTCAAAGCTAGGGCTCTACCATTAGAGCTCTACTTCTAACATTTGGTTGGTTAATTGGAGATAAGAGTCTTCATGGACTTTGAACCACAATCTTCAGATTTTATCCTTCTGAGTAGTTAGGATTGCAAGTGTGAGCCACTGGCATTTGACTATGACTAACAATTTTAATGGCTGGGAAGGTGGCTTTAAATTCATTCATTCCCAAGTAGATTGTTTTCTTCTCCCCATCAAATGCTAAATATTGCACTAAATATAGAGAGGGATTCCTGAGCTCCAGCCACAGTCCTCCAACCTGTAGGGTCTGTGTGTCCTTCCTTCAGGCCTGGTCTCTCTGGGCTGACTCTTTAGTGGGATTTTCCTCCAAGAGCTGAGTGTCAAGTTCAAGAGCTGGCTTCTCAGGCAGACACCCCAGCTACACCAGGCATACTCCAGCCCAGGCGGCCATTAGTACCTTCCCTCTTCACTCATCCTTCCTCTACCTACCAGACATTCTCTACCAAGCCCATCCCTCCTTCCCACAAGCCCCTAAGACAGGGATTAGGACTAGTACCCAGCTCAACAGTGAACAGATGTGGTATCTTGTACCAACTCCACCTTGTCTGGCTGGGTGATGTTAAGCAAGTTGTCTGAGCCTGGAAAAAATAATGTCACTCACATCTATTTCTCCCTAGGCTTGAGAGCCTGAAAAGGGCTCCCAGTGCCTGACACATAGTGACAATAGTTCAATAGTTCAATGTCACTTCAGGGTTGTAGAGTAAGGTCTCAATTATGATGTATGGAACAGTCTAACCTCATGATGAAAAAAGTCAGACCAGTAAGCATGGGAGAGGAGTCTTTGGTGGCTCTTTGCTGTATGTGTTAGCAACTTAGACAATGATTTTAGGACACAGGAAACAGGTGCTCATGGACACTGTTGGCAGAGCAGTATTCAGTGACGTTACACACTGGTACAAGAGTCCACAAGCCTACAGACACAACATCTTTTGTAAATAAAGATTTATTAGAACACAGTCACACACAGTCATGCACAGGTGGCCTTTGCTGCCTCAGTGCAGCTGCAGCAGAGTTGAGAGGTCACACAGAAGCCAAACATGTCTACTGCCTCACTCTGTACAGCAAGTGTTCCAATCCCTGAGCCAGGACCCATTCCTTTTGGGGGAAAATCTCTCCAGCTTTGGTCTGCAAGGGGTGTGTATGGCTACAGTACCAACTAGGCATTCATTCTAGAAGACCAATAGCTAAAATGTAGCTATGAAATGCATGTTTAACCAGGAACCACTTGCTGGACATGGCAGAACATGCCTGCAATCCTCTCTCTCCTGAGGCTAAGGCAAGAGAATACAGGCCACTCTAGGCTATCTCGTGAGACCCTATCTCAAAAACAAACCATAAAGGTAATAGAAAGCAAGAACTAAATGCATGTGTAGCAGCAGGACCGGTTCTCAGGGCTGAGGGAGAAAAACCAAGTGAGTTGTATTAAACTCAACAGAGCTGATGTCTAAGAGCACTTCATTCAAGGTGGGGGTGCTTGAGTGAAATCCTGGAAGGATCTTGTCAGCCTTTCTACTAATCTATAATGCAAGGACCTTTAGCAACCCATTCCACAGATGGAGAGACTGAGGTCTCGAAGCTCAGCAACTGTGAGCAACTGGCAAAAGTGGGGTTTGAAGTCTCTGAGGGCAGAGCCTGGCTTTCTACTGCTACATCATACAGATCATAGTGCAGCGGGTGGGTTCCAGGATCCTTTGCAAATACCAATAGTATACCCTTATATAAATTGCAGTGTTTGCATATGACCACATGCATATCTTCCTGCAGACTTAGATTACTTACAATCCCTACATAGTAGAAATGTGTGCACAAAGTGTTGTGCTATGTTCTTTGGGGAATGATGACAGACTGTGCATATTCATTCAGACACAAGCACTCAGCAACCCAGGAACAAGACACAAGGTGACCGATGCTATGCCCCTCAGTGGTAGAGAGGCCAGGACACTGCCAGGTGGTGCAGGCTACAACAGGGTGTCCAACATAGTACTCAGCACTATGCAAACTCTAGCTCTTGGGAATTTTCTGGAAATGCCTTTGTTGTTAGTTTGTTCTTTGTGCCAGTGCCAGGGCTTGAACTCAGGATCTGGACACTGCCTCTGCACTTTTTTTCCCCCTCAAGGCCAGTACTCTACCACCTGAGCTACAGCTCTACTTCCAGCTTTTTGGTGGTTAATTAGAGAGAGGATTCTCATTGACTTTCCTGTCCAGGCTGGCTTCAAACTACAATTCTCAGATTGCAGTCTTTTGAGTAACTAGGATTACAGAAAGGAGCCACTGGTATCTTGCTGGAAATACTCTTTTTTAACTTTCAGCTGTTGGCTGATAGGTTCTGCAGATACATAAAGTGTTGATAGAGACGCTATTTTTGTAGACATAAAAACATATCTGTTTAAAACATAAATACATTATATGTATTTTACCACATTATTAAGAATCACACATCTATGTGAAAAGCCACATTGCACATTTAAGCATATTTATCAAATACATTGGAAACAGACAATGGAGAAAAGAGGTTAAAAAAGAGAAACAAATAGTGCTGAATAGCTGTACACAAACCCATTGGTACTAGGAGTCATATTTCTTCCAACTTCAAAAATCTTAAGGGAGTCAGATATCAGTGGTTCACACCTGTCATCCTAGCTACTCAGGAGGCTGAGATCTGAGGAATAAGATTTGAAACCATCCTAGGCAGGAAAGTCAGATAGGCTCCTATTCCAAAATAACTAGCAAAAAGTAGAGCTGGAGACATGGCTCAAGTGGTAGAGTACCAGCCAAGCAAGCAAACTGAGCAAGCAAACCAAGGAAGCACAAGGCTCTGAGTTCAGGTCCAGATACTGAGAAGGAGGAGGAAGAAGAAGAGAAGTAGGAGGAAGAAGAAGAAGAGGAGAAGGGAGAGAGAGAAGAAAAATAAAAAATCTTAAGAATCAGAGATGTAGCTTAGCAATGTAGTGCTTGCCTACATTCCATCCCCAGCACCATAACAAGAAATAATGAAATTAGGAAAAATGAAATAAATAAAATATGAAATAAAAGAGTAAAATAAAATTACACATGATTTTATATGTGAGGTCTAACTAGACCAGCTCTGCGATCGCTTTAAAATGAGAAAATGAAATCTTACAGCAAATTCTGGCACTCCAAGTCCAGCACAGGGCCCCAGCCACAGCCAGTGCAGACCACATCTCCACACCCGGCCCCCTCGGTTCTCCTGCAGCCCAGAAGCTCTGTGGGTGTCTCAGCATCCCCCCAGCAGCGCAAGGACCAGGCCTGGCACCTCAGGCCTGGCCAGGCACCACGGGCTGGCTGCCTTATCACACCGGACAGAACTAACAGCGTGGGGCCTGACACAGGCCCTCCCATGGCCGCAGCGGGGCAGCTGGCTTTTTTTTTTTTCTGACCATCTTTGAGCTGGAGATCAGACAGAGGGAAAGATTAAAACAAATATGAATTTAATCAAGGGATTCTGCTGTCCTGGGGTGGAAACAGGAGCCTGCTGACATAAAGAGAGGCTGGAGCACTGGGGAGCCGGAGTGGAATCAAAGCCGCTTGCTTACCACTAACCGCTCAGATGATCCATATCATAACAACAAAAAAGAAAAACAATTATTTATTCTTTTTGATGTTGCAGCTCAGCAGCAACTTGCTTTTTGAAGAGAGCAAGGTCAAAACCAAGTTATTGTTTTTGCCTGAAACTTTGACGGGGCTGTGAGTTCTTCCGTGTGACCTACTTAGATGAGAGGTGCAGCAAACTTGGAGATGCTCATTTCTTCCGGGCCGTGGAGTAAGTCTTCCTTTCTTCTCCTGGTTGGACTCTTTCTGGCCATTTCTCTCCCCCTTCTCTTCCCATTAAGGACCTGAAGGTGATGTCATGGGGAGCCCGAAGGACACCAAAGCAAAAGTTCTGATTCCTCCGGCAGAGTTAGAAGCCAAGTTTTTTTAGATCTATTCCTCTGGGGTGGGCTGGAGGAAAGTCACCATTTCTCTCCCTAATTTATTCACCAGAGACTCAGACATGGTGCTACAATGCCAGGATGGGGATACAGCCACACACCCACACATGCCATATCAGCCCTGCTTCACGCGTGATCAAAGAATCAGTCATCATTCATAGGCATCAGGAAAGTACATGGAAACACAGGGCTCAGAACACAGGCCTGTAAGCTAGATTGGAATACAAGAGCATCAGCTTTTTGCAAAGTGTTATGGAATTGTCCCAGAAGATGGATGGGAAGAGTGTTGGGGTGGAGGGCTCAGCACATGCAATGGCCTGGTGGAATGGTGAGCGTGAAGATTCATGGAACTGAAAATAGCTTGGCTGTGCAGGTCAGGGGCCTGTGGAGAAGAGAGTCCCTAGAACTGGAGGTGTGAGAATCAGCTCTGGCAGGGCCTAGAGAAACTGTGATGAGAAATATGGATTTCCTCTTCATGGCAATGGAGACACACAAACAGGGAGCCATGTGGCCAAAGTGGCTTTAAAAGTTCATGGGGGTTGGGCTGGGAAGGTGGCTCAGTGGTAGAGTGCTTGCCTTGCATGCTCGAGGCCCTGGGTTCGATTCCTCAGCACCACATAAGCAAAAAGAAAAAAGCCGGAAGTGGCGCTGTGGCTCAAGTGGTAGAGCGCTAGCCTTGAGCTGAAGAGCTGAGGGACAGCGCCCAGGCCCAGAGTTCAGGCCCTACGACCCGACCCAAAAAAAAAAGTTCATGGGGGCCAGGGGGAGGGGGGTGAAGGTGGCTCAGTGGTAGAATGCTTGCCTTGCATGCATGAGGCCCTGGGTTCAATTCCTCAGCATCACATAAGCAGAAAAAGCCGGAAGTGGTACTGTGGCTCAAGTGGTAGAGTACTTGCCTTGAGCTGAATTGCTCAGGGGCAGAGCCTGGGCCTAGAGTTCAGGCCCCACGACCAACGACAACAACAACAACAAAAAGTTCATTGGGGACCATAAGGCTCTTTTCAGGGAAGGAACCTAGGGGGTACAAAACGGCCCCATCAGGGGCAGTGGGGGCTGGAGGCAGATGGGGGCCAGTGCACACATCCATGTTTGAGATCAGCCATCTAGGAAAAAGAGGGAGAGCTGAGGGAGGAAGAAGTGATAGGTTCCTGTTTTATTCTCTTATTTTTTTTAATTTGTTTGGCAGTACTGGAGTTTGAACTCAGGGCCTCTAGCCTACTAGGCAAGAGCATTACCACTGAGTCATAACTCCAGCTGTGTTTTTTTTTAATTTTTTATTATAAAGGTGATATACAGAGATGCTACAGATACATAAGTCAGGTAAAGAGTACAGGGTCACCTAGTCACTTTTTAGATAGGGTCTCACTTTATGCCTAGGCTGAAATCTTCCGACTAGTGCTTCCCAGTGTAGCCAGGATGGCAGGCATGCACTGTCAGTGTCATGGATTGAGATGGAGTCTTGCAAACTTTTATACCCATGCTAACCTCTAATTGTGATTCTCAGATCTCTACCTCCCAAGTAGCTAGAATTACAAGCGTGAGCCACTGCATTCAGCTCGATTTTGAACTTGGGGCACAGGCCTGGGGCTCAGGGCAGAAGGGACCAGATAGGCAGGTGTGAGAGGACATACCTCTGCGGACCAGACCATCAGTCTCTCTTCTGCCTTTAGCTCACGCTACCCAGCATTGGATTTCCATGATCTTTGGTTCTTTAACCAGATATTGAGACTGCTGAGCCTCGTGCTGTGTTATACCTGGGACCACCTTTTCAGGGGAGTCTAGCTCAGAAGCCAAGGGAACCTGATAGACTTAGCCCAGGTTAGCTCCTGTCTTGATCCTTTTCTCATTGTCTGTTGCTATAACAAATTACTTGAGACAAGATACATTGTGAAGAATAAAGGTTAATTTGGCTCAGAATTCTGGGTGCTGGGAAGTCCAAGAGTCCAGGGCTGGTACCAGGGAAGGGCCTTCTTGCTGCCACATAACAGAGCAGAGGGCATCATATGACCACCTGGTGAGCCAGTGTAGGTATCTCACCTGGGTCTCTTCCTCTTCTTAATGAAGCTACTAATGTCATGGCCACCCTGTGACCTCATTGAATCCTAATTAACCCTCCAAATGCCATCAGCAAAAGAACTTAAAGATTGAGTTCTAACAGGACTTTTGGAAGAGCGTCTTCAAAGGCCAAGACAAGGACCTCTTTAGGAAAGGGCTCCCAGAAAGCAATGGCAGGAGAGGATAGGAGCAGAATGCAGCTGACACAACTCCATTATGAGAAGGTGACAGATGTGAGGAAAAGGGGTTCAATCCCAGCCCAGCTTAAGGATACACCTGCAGAGTGGTCTACTTCAAAGAACTTGGAGGATGAACTTTGCTTCTTTTTTACTTCATAAAGTCACAGCCTCCAGGATTCTGTTACAGTCACAGAAAACAGATGAACAAACCCCATATCTCTTCCCAGCCCTTCATTCAAGTACACCACACCGGCAGCTGGAAACCAACCATGGTAAGAGCATTTATACTATGAAAATGGGCACCTCCTACAACTTGAAGAGGCTTTCTTTCAGAATCAACCAGCACACCACTGCTCATTTTCATCCTTCCAAGTCACTCTTCCCAGGCCTCTCCTTCCAACCTATGAACTCGCATTCAAATCCTTGCCCAGGGTCAGCTTCTGGAGAGACAAAAACTAAGATAGCTCTCCTGTCCCCAAGTTTGGTGGCTACTAGCTCACAGGGTAGTCTCAGGAGGAGGAAAGGGAAAACAGAGTTGTGCTTGCTAACTGCCCCTGAGGAGCCCAGACCAGAGTAGAGGTGAGAGTTCCAAACACTTCCTGCTGTGCAATTGGCTGTGAAGGGTACTCTTCCCACCCACTGTCCATCTGGGTGGCTCCAAGTGGACCGAGCCCCTCTTGCAGCCCCAGAGGACTCATGTGCCAATCAGCACATGCCAAATCCTGGTGTCCTGGCCTTGATTACCATTCCACTGAGTCCACATGCCTGCATTTTTTCCTGGGATGGTGGCTGCCATCTCCCCATTACAAAGCGAGTGGAGCTCTCATGTGCTTGTAAACCAGCTCTCCTCTCACAACAAAGAAAACACAAAGAGAAAAGGCAAGCCCTGATTTGTAGCATTTGCCAATTTCCACAATACAAATCCATTCATCCCTGCCTATTTCACGCTACCCATGATTTAACATCGGATACCTACAATTCCCAAAGGTTTTAACAATTGGCCTCGATGCATCCTTGCAATGAAATCTACAACCTGGAAAGCTAGCTGAAGATGGAGAGATAGGCAGATTCTGGTAATACAATCTGAGCCCCTAGGTCTAGTCAGGCCTGAACTCCATTAATATTTCTAGAGCTGTTTGAGCTGGTACCTTTCTCTTGGTTCTTCCAAAGCCAGTTCAATTTAGGTTTCTTTCACACACAACCAAAAGAAGACTCACACCTCCAATTCTATGCTCCTGCATGGCTTCTGCCCCTTGAAGAATAAGGTCAAATAATTTAAAATAGTAAGAGTTCTGGGGTCAGGGACTGATTCCTATAATTCTTAGCTACTCAGGAGGCTGAGATCTGAGCATCATTGTTCCAAACAAGCCCTAGCAGAAAAATCTATGAGACTCTTATCTCCAGCTAAGAATGCAAAAGCTAAGGGGAAGCATCCAGGCCCTGAGTTCAAGCCCCAGTATTGCCATGTTTGCATGCACGCACACACGCACACACACACACACACACACACACACACACACACACACACACACACATACAGAATAGTGGTACAAAAGGTACATAGTTTTTTCTATAATTTTTTAGAAAATCAACTATGTGCCAGGCACTTTATAGAAGCCTTATCCTGGCCATCTTCCCATCAGCTGACGAGATAGACATCACTGGAGTGACTTCACAGTTCTGCAAGATGAGGCATAGAGAAGCAGAAGGACTGTGTTCTGTTCATCCACCTGAGCCCAAAGGAAAACTCATGGCCAAAGCCCACAACTTACCCATCCCTCCCCTGAGCCTCTCTCACCGCCGTGGTACCCCTGAGCATTTCCAATGTGTGAAATGGATATGGAGCCATTCCTGCCTACTGATCTCTGTCCTTTTTTTCAAGTAGTCACGTCATCTGTCTAAGATCCCCAATATGCAGGGTGGCAGAGTCAGGGTGTAGACTCTGATGTTCAACCTGCCCAGTCTCCTGCTTTGTCCACTCTGCCTTTGAGGAATGGAGTTCCTGGTTCATGAAACTTCCCAGAGAGCTCTGGGAAAAAGAGAAAGTAAACCATGGCTGAACATTGCAAAATGCTCATTGCTCAGCAGCTAATGGGCCATTTGGGGCCCTGGCCTTATACCTGAGCTCCAGGGAAGCAACTCCAGTTTAGAATAGGTTGTTCTAGAAGCCAAGGCCTGGAGATCAGCATGGAGTAATAGAAATTGCTTCTTTCAGTCTGGGAAGGTGGCTCAGTGGTAGAGTGCTTGCCTTCATGCATGAGGCCCTGGATTCGATTCCTCAGTACCACATAAACAGAAAAAGCCAGAAGTGGCGCTGTGGTTCAAGTGGTAGAATGCTAGCCTTGAGCTGAAAAGCTGAGGGACAGCACCCAGGCCCAAAGTTCAGGTTCATGACCAACAAAAAAAAAAAAACAAAGAAAGAAAAAGAAAGGAAGGAAGGAAGGAAGGAAGAAGGAAAGAAAGAAAGAAAGAAGCAATTGTTTCTTTCTTTTAATAATGGAGAATTTGTTAATCACCTGTAGTCTATGCCAGCAGGTGAGATTCTGCTGCAATCCCCACTACCCCTTGAAAATGTCTTCTGAGCCAGACACAATGTCTGCCTAGGTGCTTGGAAGGTAGATATGGGGAGACTGCAGTTCAAGGTCATCCTAAGCATGACAGTTGATAAAACTCCATTTCACTAAATGGTTGGACACAGTTGGGCATGCCTGTCACCTTTAATTATATGAAGGAAAAACAAGTAGGAGAGTTGTAGCCCAGGCTGGCCTGGCCTACAGCAAGACCCTACTTCAAAAATGGTCAATGCACACCACATGCCGGTGGCTCACACCTGTAATTCTAGCTTTTGGGGAACCTGAGATATAAGTATCCCTCTCCAAAGCCAGACCCAACAGGAAAGTCCATGAGACTCTTATCTCCAATTAAACACCAAAGAAGCCAGAAGTAGAGCCGTGGTTTAAGTGGTAATGCTAGCCTTGAGATAAAAGAAGCTCAGGGACAGTGTTCAAGCCCTGAGTTCAAGCCTCACAACTGGTATGTACACAAATACACACACACAAGACCAATGCAAAAAGGAGTTAGTGTCATAGCTCAAGTGGTAGAAGTCTTGCCTCATAAGTGTGAGGTCCTGAGTTCAATCCCCAGTACCACCAGAAAATAGAGTTGTCTTCTCCCATAGTCCAATCTCTGCTAGCTTACATCTTGTCACTGAAACGTTATGCATCATAGAACTCTTGTTGGAAAGCTATAGAAATCCCAACCCAAAGTCAGTGCAAGTTCCTGAAGTATCCAGGATAAGACCAGGCCCTGGTCTTCCATCTCATCTTTACCGCTTCCTCCTCTGTTGGCCTCCATTGTGTCTTCGGGAAGCCCCAGAAGGTCCAAACTGCCTTCCCATCTTCCAGAAGTACTCTGTAAATAGAATCTCCTTTCTCTAAGTCCTCTGACAAAAAGCAAGCCTGACTCTCATGGCTCACATTGAACACATGGCCATTCTTGCAACAACCCTTGAAGGTGGGTCCAGTTGGCTCAGGCCAGGATCATGGACCATGCCCTGCAGCGGGGTGGGTTCCATCCAGAACAGGTAGCCTGAGACAGGGGAGGAGTTTCCTCAAGGAAAATGGGGAGCGTCTTCCAAAAGAAGCAAGAATGGATGCTGTACAAGTTCCCATGATAATATCCATGTCTACTCTGGGCATCATTCAAGTCCAGACTGCCATGATTTCACCTTACCCAGAGTGCAGCCTCCCATCTTCCCATCCTCCAGACAGCCTCAGTCTTTACAAACTATCTCTCCTCTCTCTCTGTCTCTCTGTCTCTTCCCTCTCATCTCCCTGTCTCGGTCTCTGTCTCTCTGTCTCTTCCCTCTCATCTCCCTGTCTCGGTCTCTGTCTCTCTGTCTCTTCCCTCTCATCTCCCTGTCTCGGTCTCTGTCTCTCTGTCTCTTCCCTCTCATCTCCCTGTCTCGGTCTCTGTCTCTCTTACCCCTCTGTGTCCTTTCTCTGTCTCTATCACACCTCTCTCTCCTATTTCTCCCTTCTCTCATCTCTCTGTTTCTGTCTTTGTCTCTCTCAATTTTCCCTCCTCTCTCTCTCCTCTCCCACTCTCCACTTCTCACCTCTCCCCCTCTCTCTTTCTCTCTTCCCCCCTCCCCATTCTCTCTCTCCCCTCCCCTCCCTCTGTTGTCCAGCCCACAAACTCCAAAGGTCCAGGAGACCCAAGCCCCTCATGCTGTTGACCCTATCATGATGGTCCTCCTGCCACCTTCATTCAGTCACCTGACATCTCAAACAAAAAGCCTAGCTGCTGTGCTGCCAACACACCTTGCAGTTTCTCACCATCCTGTGGGATGTTTCATGGCCTCCATTTCCATATGCCCCAATCCTGGAAATCTACCCCAGCTCATAACCAATGCCCTAGAGAAACTCGTTGTTATTGCTGCCATACTAACTTGGCCTCTTCAATCCAGGGAACCCTCCTCTGACCGCACCCCAGCCCCTGGTCCCAGCTCTCGGTTCACAGAGCAGCTCACAAGGACTGTGGGCCCATGGGATGCAAGGCTGGCACCTCAGTCATCAAGCTAGCCCTTTACCTGATCCAGACTCTCACCTGCAAGAAATCGAACTTGAACCACTTTAACGCAAAGGTACTTGGCACAGTCAGGAACGACATGGTGAGATACCAGTGCGTTCACCACCTCCCTGGCTCTGCCCCCACTTGTCAGCACCCCAGCTCCCCTCTCAAGCTCAGGTACACAGGGAGACAAGACAGCAAACAAGACACCAGCTGGGAGACTATGGGAGACAGGAGGCCCCAGAGGGTCTAGTGCTGAGACAGAAAGCAGAGCCCCAGGCCAAGAAAGCCCTAGAATGGGGATGGGGAGGGGGCAGGCAAGAAGGGAAAGACAAGAAGAGAGAAAGAGAGGGGGGAGGGAAGGAGAGAGAGAGAGAGAGAGAGAGAGAGGCAGAAATGGGGAGAAGAGATGAAGACAGACTCCATCTGTCCTGTGTCATCTCTAGGACTAAGAACAAGGTGAGGGGACAGGGAAAGTCTTTCTAAATTAGGCACGTAAATGGTGGCTGGCTGCTATACTCAGGGTGTGTGTGTGTGTGTGTGTGTGTGTGTGGTTTTTATTTTTGTGCCCATCCTGGGGCTTAAACTCAGTGCCTGGGCACTGTGCCTGAGCTTTTTGTGTTCAAGGCTAGTCGCTTTGAGCCGCAGCTCCATTTCTGGCTTTTTGGTAGTTTATTGGAGATAAGAGTTTTACAGACTCTCCTGGCCAGGTTGGCTTTAAATCACACTCCTCAGATCTCAGCCTCCTGAGCAGCTAAGATTACAGGTAAAAGCCATCAGTGTCTAGCTACATTCTTGAGTTTTGATGGTCCTTAAGTGTCTGAAGCAGGTCAACAGGCTTAAGTGGTAACGTGAACAAGGACAGATGCCCCTAGAAGTTTCCTCTCCTCTGGCTCTAATGTGCCTGACACCCAGAATGCCTACGACCACCTGAAGCCAAGGTGGTCACTGAGTCCTGCATGAGGGCCAGTGTGGGAGGGTGTCAGAATCCCCCATCCATCTCTCCCCAAATGCAAACTCTCCTCTGACCCCCATCATACCAGACCCTTACGTCTTAGTCTGTCCCTAGCCAGTTCCATGACCTTGCTTAGACCCTTCCCCTCCTAGGACCTCAGTTGGCAGTGCCACCAGCACAGGCCTGTCAGACCTGGCATTGCTCCTGGAAATTTATTGGTCTCCATCAACCTTTAAAACAGTGGTGTCTTAAAGCTGCTCCCCATTTCCCTGGCTCTATCCATCTGCCCCCTCTCATGCTGGTTTTCTTTTTTTTTTGGGGGGGGGGGGTCCGGTTGTGGTGCCTGAACTCTGGGCCTGGGCGCTGTCCTTCAGCTCTTCAGCTCAAGGCTAGCGCTCTACCACTTGAGCCACAGCACCACTTCCGGCTTTTTTCTTTTTGCTTATGTGGTGCTGAGGAATTGAACCCAGGGCCTCATGCATGCAAGGCAAGCGCTCTACCGCTGAGCCACCTTCCCAGCCCTCATGCTGGTTTTCATTGTGGTTGCTGTTGTTGTTATTTATTTTTGTCAGTCATGGGACGTGAACTCAGGGCCTGGCCTGAGGTTTTCCACTCAAGGCTATCACTTTACCACTTTGAGCCACCACTCTACTTCTGGTTTTCTGGTGGTTAATCTGCTTAAAACCTCAATCCTCAGATCTCAGCCTCCTGAGCAGCTAGGATTACAAGAGTGAGCCACCAGCACCCGGCTTTCTCATGCTATTTTCCCCCTCTTGTCTGCCCACCTACCCATTAAACCTCAAGGCCTTGCCAAGAAGCTGACCCAGAAGTCAAAACAACCATACTCAGGAACTTCCATGACCCCCGATGAGCTAGTAATAGAAGCAGGGCAGCAGGCGGGTACAGCCAGCCTACCCTGAGGGCTCTGCAGCTCTGGCTGGCCTGGCATTTGGTGGATGGTAAGGCTCTAAGTCATCAGGGGCCTGGTCCCCTCCCTCCTCTGCGGACAGACCTCTCCAGGTAAGGGGCTGGGATTACGGATCGGACCACTCCTCTCCAGGTCCCTAGACCTTAAAGGCAGTGGGAGAGGGAAATGGCCCTCTGGTACCCCTGGCTCCTCCTGGCAGGTGACAGTGCCTTGGTAGCCCATGGGGGGCACCTGGGCCCGGTGGGACTGAACAAGGATTGCACGTCCCCAAGCCTGCACCGAATGTCAGTCATGTTGCCCGGTGCCCCACCCCGTTCCCGAAAACCAAAGGCGCCCCTTCCAGAGAAGAAAGGGAGGGGGGCTTCATCATTAATAGCGCTGGCGGCAAGGTAAAGCCGCCCGCCCGCCCCGAGCGCCCGCGTCCGTAATTATGCCAGCGCGCCTTTCATCCCCACGCGCACACGCGGAAAGTTTATTGTTGTATTTCGGCCTCTCTTCAGTCTTCTCTCCCTTTCATGCCCAGGGAAGGGTGCGGAGGGGTCAAAGCATCCTCCCCCAGCGCCAATCCCTGCTTCAGTCCTTTTAGAAAAACACCCAAAGCCATAATTTGTCTTAGAATTTCTTTTGAAACAGCTACAAGAAAGACTAACGACTGTTCTTTTCCCTCTGTTTCTGATTCCAGCCATCCCTTTATCTGGCTTTCATTAGAGCCTCGGCCGCGCCTCTTTTGTGGGAGAGACTTGAGGGAGCCGAGGCAGTTTCCCCCGCCGCTGTGATGTTGCTAAAGATTAAAAAGGAGCTTTGAAGCCGCACCAGCTCTGTCTGCGCCCCCTCGGAACAGGACCTCAGAAAGACCCGAGCCATCTGGCAAACCTGACATAAAGACAAAATAAAGTGATTGAAACAGTCTCTTCAAAGCCACAATGGCAGATTTGTTGATTTGGGCGTTATCTTTCATGCGAGGCCTTCAGAAGTCACCAGAACACCTAGGTAATCTCAGGCAGGACTGACTGCCGTGGATAGAACCTTCTAGGCCTGAATCAGAGAGGGACCCCAGGGGCTTGGCAGGGGCTGCGGGATGGATTGAAGGTCACTGGAGGTGGCCCTGGAACACTTCAGCATCGGTTCCAGCAAGCCTCCTCTGGCCTCTCTGGCCTACCTCAGGACTTAGAGGGGAGGGGCGGGAGGGGGGACAGGCACCAGATGGAGCCAGGACAGGAAGCCAGAGCAGAGAAGTCTAAAGAGGAAAGGCCACTGTCCTGAGTACAGCTAGGTCAGCAATATCCTGGCAACACTGGCTGTGCTATTCCTAGCTGGCAAGGCCAAGGCACATGGGAAAGTCTCCCCACTGCAGACTGAGCCCTAGACCAGCAACAATCCTGCAGGTGCCTCTGACTCGGTCCTGATGCCCAGGCCATTGGAATCTGGCCTACTATGGGTCTTGCTTGCCCTCCCTCAGAAAGGACCTGTGCAGCCATACTAGGCAGAACCTGCAGCCTGGGGTCTCCGATCATGGGTGGGGCAGCGTAAGAGCCAGGAATACTACTAAACAAACCTTTAGGCCTAGAGTTTGGGGACACCACCCCACTCACGCAACCTCAGACAAATTGCTTCCCTCTTGGCACACCATTTGCCTGAGGGGTGAAATTCAAAGAAAGACTGGAGTATACCAGGGCTCTTCATTTTGCTAGGGAGAATCAGGGTTCCAAAGCCCTTTCCAAAGGGGGTCAGGAGGCATCTAAGAGACCTCTTCAGTTTCCCCACCTTCCTGCAAACAGCTGCTCTGTTTTGAGCTGCCACATACATTGGGATACTTTCTAAATATCACCTCTAGGCTTTGTTTCAAGGTTCTGCTGATTCACACACACACACACACACACACACACACACACACACACACACACACACAGCTTAAAAGGCCCAGGTCTTGAGGTCTGTGTTCTTTCCTCCTGACCTCTTTGAATCTGTGATTCTAACCAGACCCTGATGAGCTCAATAGGAACTAAACTACATTCTATCTAGTTTTAGCAAAATAATGAATTCACAAAGTCTAACTGTCAGTCAATCTGGAAGAACTAGCAGGTGATCTCACTCAAATGTACACACAGGCTCTCAGCTCTTCCTTGTGTCCCTGTCCCCTCCAGAGACCTACAGAGGAAGCTTGGGCACAAATGGCCCTCACTCTTCTTCCCTCCAGAAGCACTACTGGCCTGGCATCAGGGTAAGAGACTCACAGTAGATTCCCTGGCATTGATGGCCAGAATGGAACTAGTCTCCTATCTGTATGTCCTCCCAAAGACAGAAGGGAAGTCCAGCTCTCCATAGAGACAGGGCCACAGAAGAGCACAAGTGAGACGGGCCAGCTCACCCACCAACTCCTAAAGAAAACCTTCCAGAGAGACAACTTAATATGTCCCATGCTTCCATATTTCCACTGTCTGGTGAACTCCCACTCATCCTTCAAAACCCATCTCCAATGTCATACCTTCTATGATGCCTTGTCTGAGCCTCCTTTTCCCTCAGCTCACATGCCACTTCATTCACCTCTATCGTGGGAAGCGCTAAATTAAAAGACAACTTTCCCAGAAAGAGACATGTGGGCCTCAGTCAAAGGACCTTGGGTCAGATGTCAGTTCTTGTTCCGCAGCTATGGGACCTTACACAGGTCACTTTCCCTCTCTGATCGTCTATTTGCTCATCTGCAAAATGAAAAAAAGATAAATCTTATCCTCTGCAGCTATTTTGAAGATTAAGTAAACTAGTGTATATAAATGAGCCAAAAATTGCATCTAGCACATAGAGGGGATCAGGAGACATGAGGTTCCTTCTTTTCTTGGTAGAATCCTAAATCTCCCCTTTATTTATTCATTCATTTATTTAGCCATGTCATCTGCTGAGGTATAAGTTCCACAGCAAGTCTAATACTCATTCTGTTCCAGTGCCCAACAATGTCATAGTCTCCGCAATTCTCCAAGCAATACAGCACCTGCTTTGGCCAACACTGTCCCCACCTTTCGCAGGTGGTTTGGCCCTGTGCAGGTCTTCAGAGTCCAGGCTGAATGTTTCTGGCCTTCTTGGATGACCAACAGGCTTCTTTCTTAGACTAGGAATCAATGTTAGTGAGTTGTGCATAGTTGTGAATAATAGTCAAGAAAAGCAATCTAAAGGAGGAAAGATTTACTTATTTTTATGTTTGTACTGGTATTGGGGTTTGAACTTAAAGCCTTGAACTCTCACCGGGCTTTTTCACTCAAGGCCACACCTCCACTTCTGGCTTTTTGCTGGTTCATTGGAGATAAGAGTCTCATGGACTTTTCTACCCTGGCTGGCTTTTAACCATGATATTCAGATCTCAGCCTCCTGAATAGCTAGGATTTCAGGGTGAGCCACCAGTACCTAGCTAGAAAGGTTTATTTTTACTCATGGTTTCAGAGGTTTCTGTTGATAGTCAGGATGCAGGTAATGGAGCAAAACTATTTGTTCACCTCATGGTAGCCATGAAGAAGAGAGGGAGCAGGGGCTGAGAGAAAGGGAGAGAAATAATTCAGGAACAAGAGACAAGATATGCCCTTCAAAGGCACATCCTCACTTCTTCCAATTAGGTCCTATCTCCTAGCAGCCATCCAGCTGTGAACTCATGGATGGATTAACCCACTGGTGAAGCTGGAACCCTCATGATCCAACCACCTCTCAGTACTGCCACCAAGTGGGTATCATGTGCTCAATGCCTCCGCTTTTACGTAGATACTTTGTATCTAAACCATAGTGGCATCTTCCAAGGGCAACATCTTTCCAAAGACTCAGAGGAGAAAGGCAAATGGAAACCCCATAATGCACTCTTATGGGAATTTCTAGTCTGATAGAGGAAGTATTCAACCCATCACTGGGATGTTTTCAGCCTGATGGAAGAGAGACATGAATGGTTCTCAGATCTGAAGAATTGCCAGTCTGATGGGAGAGCCACATTTCCCTGAATAAGGGTACCCAATTGCTATAGCAGAGAGCAGAGTTCCATTTTTCCGGAGACTCCTAACTCATAGTCTGATGGAGGAGACACCTGGCTCCTGGCCTTGGCCCAGTCTATCATTGAAGGGAGGGAGGTTATTTCTGCCATGGGGACACCTCCTCAGATGGGGAGGCAGGCTACCAACAGGTAGTTTGAAAATCAGATAGAAAAACAGGGGGGGGGGGGGGAAATCATTCACCTGGCGCATTTGCTAAGCCAATTGGGCAGCATCTGTGTCTGTGGGCTCAGTGGTGTTCCTAGCTCCAAAGATGCCTCATCCTAATCACACGGCTGGACACAAACAACACAGGATCACACGCCTCGTGGGCACCCAGCCAAGTCCTCTCACCAGAGAATCAAGCCAGAGCTGGCCTGAGGCCCTGGCCCGGGCATCTTGTGCCAGCCTTGCCAGGCTAGGCTTTCTCACGATCAGGGACATCTGGGCTGGCTCAGCTCCCAGAGGCCACTGACATGAAAAGCGAGGGGCTCGGCGGAAACACCATCTGTACACCATAAAATGGCTTGGAGGTTCCCAGGGGCTGCCTCCAGCTGCGGCTGGGTTGCCTGGGGAAAAGCAGAGGAAGGCACCAAGCAGCCAGAAGGGGGAGGCCAGGGTGAGAATGATGGCCACAAGGGGAGCCACGCAAGATCTCTTCCACTTGGTCCCCTGCACACTTTGAAAACAAGTACACCTGGTTTGTCTCTCTGAGCTACTGTGGTTTCTACTTGTCCCCAGAGGTGATTTGGTGACGTGGGGCAGTGTTCAGTTAGTGGCTAGGTACTCAGTTCTAGAGTTACATTCCCTGAGTTCAAACCCCAGACCCCATCCCTTGGGTGGGAGGATGGACTAGGCTCAGCCTCAGTTTATATCTCTGTATGTTGGAGCCGATAATAATCATAGCTGCCCAATGGTAGGTTTGCAGATTCATTTGGTCCTGCTATAACTAACGGCAGGAGAAAAGCTGGTCTGTCTCCATTTTGTATCTGGCTTTGCTTTGAGCCCTTCTCTCTATAGCTACCTTGGAATCCAAGGGCAGGACTGATTAATAACATCTTTATAATGACACAGAGAAGACATTCTCCTCCTAAAAGGAACAGCAGAGCCTCTGCAGGACAAACCTCACCCCAGGCAACAATGAATTGTTTATCCTGATTATATTGCTCCCTTCAAGGGACAGCAACCATACTTCTCTGAAATCCTAAATTGATGATCAGCTTGGCCATCCATACTTTGATTGACTCGGGCTGTTTAGTAAGTCTGCATACCTTTTGCCTGTCCCAGATTCTTTCTCTACTTAAACCTAAAGCTTATATCTGTACCTTGAAGATTAAATGAAGTGCTTTCTTTGCATCTTTCCAAGATGTGCTTTTGTGGCATTGAAAATCCAGTTTCAATGCATCTTTATCATCTGTGTCCCACCCTGATGTAAAGTAAGAGTTCAGTTACTATCAACTATACATATCATCAATAATACTCACCCTTCCTATCATGAAGCTACCTACCAGTCAACTCATATATCAGTCATCTTAATGGGTAAGGTTGTTGAGGCTATCTCATCGGCCCTCCATGACCAAGGCTCCACCCCCAGCACCAAGACCACAGATGATTGGACAACGGAACAGCATGACCCTATTGGCAATTTCAGCAGTGCTCTCAGATTCTTTGTATGTGCCTAGGCTCATGCCTATAATCCCAGCTACTTAGGAGACTAAGATCTGAGGATTGGGGTTCAAAGCCAGTCCTGGGAGACCACAAAACTTTTGTCTCCAATTAACCAGCAAAAAAGCTGGAAATGGAGGTGTGGCTCAAGTGGTAGAGTGCCGTGCCTACGACACATAACACTCTGAGTTCAAATCCCAGCATCAACAAAATCAAAAGAGTTTCTTTTAAATAAACAAAAAAAGTCCCTCAACCCTTCTTCATCTTTCTTTAGGTTTGTGAGTAAAAATAATTGACATCTGAGTTTGCCATTGCCAAAATTTTCCTTTTGGTGTCTGATTGTTCTAACTTTCGAGACTGTTTCTTTTTCCTTGCTCATGAATATAGTCTGTGCCTGAGTTCTAGAATGTGTGAGAACTGATGGAAAATGAACTGAAAGCACTCACCTTTCCCCCTGACAGCCTTACCTTGGAACTGTCCTTCCTGCAGACCCTGCTGAATCATCTCCCCTCCCTTTTCCCGAGAAAAAACATACCCTGAGTTTTGGAGAAGAGAGCCTGAGCCAAGGCCATATCTGATGCTGGCGCCCCTGGTGGACACAGATGCAGCTGAAACCTTGAAACTCCTCAGTAAGAATTACATTGCTCACCCACTCTGCCTCCTTCTCAACCCCCTTCTAGCCCTGCCTGACTTCACTTTTTCTGCCTAATATTTAAAGGGACTCTAGTAGTAAACGGGATGTGCCATTTCCCCTTCAGCCAGGCTAAAGGAGATTTGGTTTCCTTTCCCAGGTTTTCCTCCCAAATAAAGCCTGTTGGTCTATTGAAGTTGCCCTTTCTGCCCTTGTTCTTTTCTTACAAGAACCATTCTGGAACATTTACAAATCTGTGTCTGTGTGTGTGTGTGTGTGCGCGCGCGTGCCCAAGTGCGCGTGCAAGCACTATCCCTAGGCCTGCCCCCCCCCCTTTTTCTCTTTCTCTCAGGTTAGCACTCTACCACTTGAGCCACAGCTCCACGTCTGACTTTTTTTGGTAGTTCATTGGAAATGAACCAAAAGTCTAATAGACTTTCCTGCCTAAGCTGACTTCAAGCCACAATCCTCAGATCTCAGCCTCTTGAGTAGCTAGGATTATAGGCATGAGCCACCAGCGCCCAGCTAAACATTTGCAAACTTAAATACATATGTAATTATTCAGGCATCTTGTTATAAACTGCCAAAACTACTAAAATTACCAACCTCTAGTTTGAGAAATGAATTGTAAAGTATTATCAGGAAAATTGTCTTTTCTATCAAAGTGTGTTGCTTAAAAGTTTCTGCTTTGGCTTGGTTAATGAAAAGAGGAACAGCTTTGGGATAAGGAAGAATTTGTTTAATGTAAGGTTTTTGTCTTAAACTGGTTTCTTTTCAAGATGGACTTAAGACACATCTCAAATTGTTCAAAAAATAGTAGAGGGTTCAGGTATATTTTGAGATTACTGTGAACGTAATTTTGAAGTAATCTTATGTAAATATATTTTACCATATTCAAGCCAGCCAAGCACAAGCAGATTTTAAAACTGAGCTTAACCAATCTGCAGAGGGGCAGAGCCTCCTGTGTTGGGGATAAATAGCAGGGCAGTCAGCCTGCTCTATGTGCTTGCTTGCCAGATTCTTGGCCAGTAGTCTACCCTTCTGCAGAAGTAAATTTTGACGTGCAGAGACAATTCTTTATTTTCATGTCTATCATTGTGACTCCAGTGGTTCTGGGCATATATTTATAACAGTATCTGGAATAATATGTCCTGAAGTATTGCAAAAAGAAGTGAAAGGATGAATTTAAAATGACTTCTTCATGACTTTAAATTTATTTATTCTGCATTTGTGCTGCTTAGGCAACAACTGGGTTTCAAGTCTAAAAATTAAGGAAAATGTAAAATACACACAATATGGTGTGTGTGTGTGTGTGTGTGTGTGTGTGTGTGTGTGTGTGTGTGTGTGTGTGTGTGAATTCCAGGCTTGAACTCAGGGCCTATGGGACAGTGGTCCCTTAAGCTTTTTCGCTCTAAGCTGGTGCTCTACCACTTTAGTCACACTTGCACTTTAGACTTTTTTAGTGATTAAATGGAGAACAAAGTCTCACAGACTTTCCATCAAACCATGATCCTCAAATCTCTTCTGAATAGCTAGACTTAGAAGCATGAGCCAAACACACCAGGGCTTTCAATTCAGCATTCAGTTTGCACATAGATATTTTTTAAGTCAAACTCTTTTCGGACATTGGCAGAGGCCCCAACATGTGTCCCCACAGCAACAATCTGAAAAACACCATCTCATACTTTTGATGGCCCTGTAGAGATGGGAAGGTTGAGGCCAAGGGAGAAGAGAAACATGCTTGGCTTCACAGTAGTTGTGGCAGAGTCATGATGGCAGTAGAAATCTGTACAATATGGTACAAGCCCAGAAGCACAGTCTAGTAAGGGTTTATCAAGCACAATCAGGTACATTCCTGTGACCCCAGTACAGGCAAGAGTATCTCAAATTCTAGGCCAGCCCAGGCAAAGTAAGCAAGACTCTATCTCAAAATTAAAATAGAAGTTGGCGCCAGGGGCCAGCTATTCCTAGCTACTCAGGAGGCTAAGATCTGAGAGGATCATGGTTTGAAACTAGCCAAGGCAGAAAAGTTTTATATTCAATTGCCACCAGAAAACCAGAAGTGGTGCTGTGGCTCAAGTGGTAGAGTGCTAGCCTTGAGCAAAAGAAGCTCAGGGACAGCATCAAGACCCCGAGTTCAAGACTCGGGACCAGCATACACATAAAAACATTTAAATAGAGACAAAAGAGCTTTGATGTTGGGGCTGGGAAGGTGGCTCAGTAGTAGAGTGCTAGCCTTGCATGCATAAGGCCCTGGGTTCAATTCGCCAGTACCACATAAGCAGAAAAAGCTAGAAATGGTGCTGTGGCTCAAGTGGTAGAGTGCTAGCCTTGAGCTAAAAGCTGAAGGACAGTGCCCAGGCCCAGAGTTCAGACCCCACGACTGACAAAAATAAAAGAGCTTTGATATAGCTTATGTGCAAGCCACTGGGTTCAATTCCCAATGCTGGAAAATAAAAATAGAAGGGTTATCAAGCACAAAGCCACTTGTTCAGAAAGAATTGAATCTTGATCCATCCCCACAGCAAAGCTCCAAGAAGCAAATGTGGAAAGTGAGTCTGCAGGAGCATTTTGAAGCCACTATGTGTCCCACACGGGGCTCCTGGAAATATCCAGCTGAAGCCAGGGCCCTTGTATTTCCCTTGGTAACAGAGTGCAGTCCAGTCTCTGCCTCTTGGCATGGGAGCCTCCTCTGCTTCTCTTTCTCCCCAACCTCCCCTCTTACGCATCCTGACAGGCAGGTTTCTACTCACTTTCACGACTTCCCCAGCCTCATCAGAGGCTCCTAGGGCTGGACACCTGCCTGCAGCCCAGGCCCACCCTCCAGTCCTCAGCCTCTTCACTGTTATCTGGTCCTCTAGTGTCCTATTAGGGCTGGAGGCTCCCCACTGCTCATCTTCTGTGGGCCCTCCACCTTCTTCTGCGTGTCCTGAAAATATCCCTGCACCAATGTCTTTTTTTTTTTCTTTGTTGGTTGTGAGGCTTGAACTCAGGGTCTGGGTGCTGTCCCTGAACTTTTCTGCTCAAGACTAGTGCTGTACCACTTCAAGCCATACCTCTACATCCAATTTTCTGGTGGTTCATTGGAAATAGAGTCTCATGGACTTTCCTGCCCAAACTGGCTTTGAACCCTGGTCTTCAGATCTCAACCTCCTGAGTAGCTAGGATTATAGGTATGAGCCATCAGAGCCTGGCTTTCCAATGTCTGTTTTCTGGCTTGATTTTCTCCTCCTTAGCTATTCCCAAGCATCTCTTTCCTACATTTCCTTCCTCCCAAACAACTCTCCAATTTTCCCATTGCAGCAGCCACACGCCAAGCCCTCACCTTCTCTTCCTGATGGACCACATCAGTTCCCTCTGATTTCTCTGCCTTGTGTCATGAACCATGAGTGCTTCCTCCACTCAGAAGCCAAAACTCTTCCCTTTTAAATTTTTTGTTATTATAAAGGGGTTAGGGTTATGTGTCAAGTAATGAGTACATTTCCTTCTGAACAACATCCCCCCTTCCCTCACTCTCTTCCTATTTTTCCTTCCCATCCCCATCCACAAATTGTATAGTTCATTTTCAACATAGCGCCCAGTGAGTACCATTGCTTCAATTATCTTCCTTTTTCCACACGTGCATAAACAGTATTTTAATCAGATCCACCCCTCACTCTCACTTTCCCTTTTCCCATTACCCTCTATTAGTCAAAAGCTTTCAGTGAGTTTTGTTTAGCTATCTTCATTCACTAACATTCTCTCTTCTTCCCTAGCCCCCTCAAATAGGCCTACAACTTACAAACATTTAGATACATACGCATGAATATATATGCAGATTTGCATACATGCATACTTATATGTGTGTATGTATATATGATCTTGTGTATGTTTATCCTTTAGGTCTAGCATCACATATAAAGAGAAAACATTCCATTGTTGTTCTACACCTGGCTCATTTCAGTTAACATGATGATCTCCAGTTCTATCCATTTCCCTGCAAATGGCATTAATTTCCTTCTTCTTTATGGCTGAATAACATTCCATTGTATATATGTGCCATATTTTCTGGATCTACTCGTGAGGTGTAGGGCATCTAGTCTTTTTCCATAGGCCAAAGTACTTCTTAAAATCTAAAACTGGCTGTGTTCTTAGTTCTGCTGCCTTTGCAGGCATCCAAAGAAAATCAAGCATCTGAGCCATGCCTGACAAGCTCCATTCATGGACCTTGCCTCTGTACCGACTACCTCCCACCTGCTCCAAGCCTGGCCTCCTCTCTGCCCCGCATGCATCTAGTCTTGCTCCTGGGAGCCCTCTCTCAGCTTAATGGGAGTAGTGATGTCCACACAGCTTGCCTTTCCAGAGAGGCATGGAACAGAGAGCCACCTCCAGCAGCTGGAAGTACTGGTTGCTAAGGGCCAGCAGCCATCTTCTTTGGAGAACTACCCTGGGACAACCTGGGCCTCTACAGCAAACCAGGGCAGACTTCACTATCTGGTGCAGGCTGTGAAAGCCAAGTTATTTCCCTAAAGGGAGGCAAAGTTCCCTGGTGCAGTACATGCTCCACACACCCCACTATCCCTTCTAGCCTGGCCTCGCCTGATCCCCTCACTTCCCTGCAGCTTTTTCCTGCTTGCTACCCCAGCCCTCCTCTCCACTAGAGCATGTACTTCTAGGGTTCCCAACCTAAAACCCATGCTCCAGACAAAGGGTGCTCTCTCTAAGAGACCTTGCCTGGGCCCCCATGCTGGAACAGAGCCTGGTCCTAACAGTACCCTGTCCACAGTTCTATAGTTAGCAGTTAATGCACACTCCCTTGTTGGGCTGTTACCACCATGAGAGCAAGCCACATCTATTCTCTCACCATCTACCTAGCACCTAGCAGTGCCTGGTACACAATAGGCATACAAGAAAGACTAGATAAACTTAGGTAGGAAGGCAGGAGGGAAAGAGGAAGGGCGGCCCGAGGGTTGCCTCTTTTGAATAGGAACCAGGGCTCCAGGTTTATCTTTGTCTAGCCAGGAACTCAGTCTGAATAACTTTCTGGTTTGGGACTTGCTGCACCCAGCAGGCAGTCCTGAGACCACACCCTAGAGGTAACATGAGATACCAGATGGCGGCTGCCATCTGCCACCTCTCTCTTCTGCTCACTCTGATCAAGAGGCCCGGGCTGCTCTGCAGTGACCGTGAGCAACCCCGGAACCTGCCATGTCAACAGCTTGTCACAGTTCAGCACCTCAGGCCACTGCATACCCAAAGAGCTGCCAACTGACCTAGCCTTGGCCCAACCCCTCAGGGGATCTCCTAGCAGCGTGGGCATGCTGGCACCAGGAAGGCCCAGACCCATCTCTGCTGCCCTATTGGGGTACCAGATATGGTTCTGGGGACCCAGACATAGGAAATGCCTCCTTTGTCTCCTTCTCTAGGACAGTGGACCACTCACTGTTTCTCCCCCCCTCCCATCCTGAGTGTTCAGGAGGACTAGCCAGCCCTTCCCCACCCCATCCTTCCTCTCCTCCACCTGTACGTTTTTCATGCTTTGCTTTTGCTCATTCTCACGCCAGTCCCAAGGGGTTGTCCTGCCCATTCCTCAGAGGAAGAACTGAGATCCAGACATAAGAAAAGGGCAGGGTGCATGGGTACCTGCCTAGCAAATGTGAGATACTGAGTTCAAATCCCAATACTGAAGAGAGAGGAGGGAAGGAAGGAAGGAAGGAAGGAAGGAAGGAAGGAAGGAAGGAAGGAAGGAAGGAAGGAAGGGAGGAAGGAGGAAGGAAGGAAGGAGGAAGGAAGGAAAAGGGAGGGAGGGAGGGAAGAAGGAAGGAAGGAAGGAAGGAGAGAAGGAAGGAAGGAAGGAAGGAAGGAAGGAAGGAAGGAAGGAAGGAAGGAAGGAAGGAGTTTATGAAGGGTCTCAAGTGGCTTCCTAGACCAAACCACTGAGCTCCACTAAGCCTGTCTCACATCCATTCCAACCACAGGAGGCCACATTATACCCCAGGAGCAGGTGGCCAGGGTATTTGTTATATCCCCAGAGTGCCCCTTCCACAGGAGGGAGAGCTATGGGAGAACAGGTCATACTGCAGGGTGATGGCAGCTGCTAAGGACCTGCATCTGCTCTGGCCTGGGGAGCAACTCCTCTACAAAAAGATTGAGCTGAAGAGAGGCCCCAAAGTAGGGCTGGGCCGAGATTTCCTGGGAATGTCACACCCCCCAGTGGCCAGCCTTCTGTGGTACCTCTGGCTTCCTCCACAAGCTCTCTGGAAGGCAATTAAGACAGTTACCTCCTGTGGCAAGCACAGGAGACATGAGATTTAGGACTCCGTCCCTGTGAGCTGGGAATGTGGCTTAGTGATAGAGTGTTTGCCTAGCATGCATGAGCCCTGGGTTCAAGCAGTACCACATAAGCACAAAAAGTTGGAAGTGGTGCTGTGGCTCAAGTGGTAGAGTGCTAGCCTTGAGCAAACGCAGCTCAGGGACAGCGCCCAGGCCCTGAGTTCAAGCCCCAGCACTGGCACACACACACACACACACACACACACACACACACACACACACACACCTTAGTCCCTGTCCTCAGGGTGCTGAAAATCCACTGTGTGGGTGGGGAGGGGAAACAATGAGAAACTCGGCACAAACCGATAACACTGTATCTGAGCACCTAGGCCACAAGAGCCTACATGGACATGGGGGAAGGACGGCTGGGGCTCACTGTGCAGATGCTTGGGGAAGTGGGGGTCTCACAGTGAGTACAGGAGGTAGGAGAGTAGTGAGAGTAGCAGCTGAGAAGAGAGTGCACTAGGCACAGGGAGGAACAGAAGTCAAGGTCCTGGGGTGGAAGGTAGCCTAGGGTGTCAAGAGTCCAGGAGGCCACTGCAGTAGGGCCATGTCAATAGGGGGCTAGAGAGATAACAAGGACCAGATCAGATCCTGAAAACCAATATGTGAAGTTGGCTTTGATACTAGGTGAGATTGGGAGCCAGAGACCGTGTAAAACAGGGAAGTGATACTACCTAAATCATTCTTAATGGATTACCACTATTTACAAGTTATTATCAGCAGTAATGTTTATTGAGCACTTATTATGCTCCCACTTCATTAGGATCTGGCCACACCCTATTGCCTCTTGCTGCACCAGGTCTGATTACCTTGTCCTTGTTCTGAGGAGGAGACAGAGGTTCAGAGAAGGGTAGCCCTTGCAGTTATACCCAAGATGGCAGAGCTGGCAAACATAAAGCTGTAACCTGAGCAGATTTGTCCTTCTTCAGAGCTGTAGGGTTTTCCAAGCCTGGGTCTCAATCCTGACTCCAACCAACCTACTTTCTATGTGATGTCTACTGTCTTATCCCTGTCCCAGGAGCAGGAACCTGCAGTCACTCCCAGCTGGGTGACTTTCAGGAGGTCCTCCTAGCGTGGTCAATGAGTCTGGCTGATCGCAAGTACATAAGGGTTACTCATGCACAAAGCTTTGGGGCCACATCGTAGGACCTGGTGAAAGATACACTATGTAGTTCTAGTCCATGAAAAGGAGGCAGCCCTTGGTCCTCCACAATGGAGTCAGCAGTAAACCAGCTGCAAGGAAAGCAATGGAGGCCTGCCATGGAGCCTGATGCCTGGTAGGATTTACCAAATAGAGCTAGTCTGGGCCTTACCCAAGCTATCTCCTCCTCTTCAGCCAGTAAATATACAAGAGCAGAAAAGACGCCACCCATTTGATGTTGAGAAGCCATGCCTCACACCCATACCAGAGTGAGCCCTCCACTCAATTATCAAGAGCCCATGTTGTGCCAACCCACCATGCCACCATTACAGAATGATTCCACCAAGATAAACAGTCATGTTTTCTTGGGCCAATTCAAATCTAAAAATGGCAATTAACAGTAATTCCCATTCTTTGTCAAATCTCATCCTTTTTAATGCATGAATACATATGTCTGAACGTATTCATCCTCTTCCAGACTTGTTTTAGGCTATTTATTCCATGCACATGGGAAGGGGCGCTGGAACTGATCTGACCTCTTTTTTTCCCTGAAGGTCAGAAGGTAGGGCTTGGAGTTTAGGTAGATATGGATTCAGGCTGGCAAGCTGGTAACTGTGGATAAACTACTTGACTCCTCCAGGCCTCAGTTTCCCTGTCGGTGACAGAAATGACAGTGACCTTCCTGGCTGGCCACAGTAAGGGGAAAGGGATAATGTGTGCCACACTTTAGCAAGTGCACCACTTTGGCTAGTGCTCTATCCATGTCAGTCACTTAATCCTTGCAGAGATCCATAGCAGACACAGTTTCTCTGTTTAGGGTGGTATTTGCTCAAATGCCTACTGCTGTGTAACAAGTTGACCCCAATCTTCATGTACTTTCATGACCTGCTGGTTTCTGGAGCTTAGAGTCAGCACAGATTCTCTCACAAGGCTGAAACCAGGATGATGGCTACGCCTAAGGCACGTCTGAATGCCACTGAGGAAGGACTTGCTTCTGTGTATCAGACACATGATTAATGCTGAGAATTTCAAAGTAGATGCGTTGGGCTTTTTACCTTCCAAGAACATTTCCTAGGAAGTGTTTTCTGCTTCCTGTTCTTGTTTGTCATTGCTGTGAACACTCTGCCCCATGAAGATCACTTTTTCTTTTCATTGCTAAGGACCAAACTCAGGTCCTTGCACTTGCTAGGCAGGTGCTCTTCCTTCGAGTGAAATCTCCAACCCTGAATATCCCTTTTACAGGGAGAGTTGTTCATTCCATAGTGGAAATGAAGCAAGCAGATCTTTTTCCTCCACCACAGAGCAGTCACAGGAGGGTGATGACACTGGGAGAGCGGTGGTCGTGTGCTGGGTACTACGGGTACCAGAGATAAAGAGAGCAAACTCTGTGCTTAAGGAGGGCACAGAGTAATGGCAACAAGTAAATGGGGAGGAACGCCCTGAAGTAAGGCTCACCACAGTAGAGGCCACACCACTGTGGAGTCTGGTGCAGCAATGCTTCTTAAAGCAGAAAGAGCAGAATGCCAATAGCTATACACCAGAACATGATAAATTATACAGGACTCCATGCATTCACACAAAGGGAGACCAAAGGAGGATACTCTTAGGGGAGGAACCCAAAGGTGCAAGGCCTCTGTGCCTCTGATCACATAAAATAATATTTATCAAGGAAAAAAAAAGCCAATAGCTGTGAAGCTGAACCCAAGATTTTCCCTGTCCTTAGGGCCCTGGTGGCTTGATTCAGAAGAAGAGGTTCTCTTACCCAACACTACCACTCATCCCTCTTTTGCCCACCCCTGACCTCCACCTCACAGATGCAAAAGAAGCTCCTTGTAAAGAGGAAATAGCCATAACGCTTTTCAGTGAAAAAATCAGCTGCCTTGCTCCAGGAAGTTCACCTTGGCTGGTTAACCACAGGGGCCTGGAAGAGGCTGCAGAACACAGACCCTTCTCCTCTTAGCCTCAGAGCTGGACCCCGGAACCAACAAAGATCAACTTTCTACTCCTTGGCCCGCAATGTCTTCCAAAGAGAGCCAATCAGAACTCTTCCCTGAAATTTCTTTTTATTTTTTTAGGTGGTAGCGGGTTAAAGCTGACTTGGAAGAGACTTCTTCTCCCAGTTGGTCAGGATACATGAAAAGATTTGCATGTAGCTGGGCACCAGTAGTTCACACCTGCAATTCCAGCTACTCAAGAGGCTGAGATCTAAAGACTGTGGTTCAAAGCCAGCCAGGGCAGGAAAATCCATGAGACTTTTATCTCCAAGTAACCACCACCAACAAGAAAAGCCAGAAGTGGAGCTGAGGCTCAAGTGATAGAGCATTAGCCTTGAGCACAAAAGCTCAGGAACAGCACTCAGACGCTGAGTTCAATCCCCAGGATCTATCTCCCCACCTCCTGAGAAAATAAAAATAAAAAGATCTGTAGGCAGCTGGGAGCTTTGGGGGAGATGGGAGATCGATGGAACCACAGATAGAAAGATAGATGGAACCCAGAACCTCAGATCTCAGCCTCCTGAGTAGCTACGATTACAGGAGGGAGCCATTGGTGCCGGGTGGTTGTGTTTTTCATTCACAACTTGCAGGCCTTTATTTATTACCGTGTAAGGTCTTGTTTGTTTTCGATTTGAATCCTTCAGTCACCAATGCACAGGGCCTGTTGGATGTGTTATCCGGTACTGGAGGGGTTCCATAGTACTGCTAAGCAAAAAGAAACAGAGGCAAGGAAAAGAAGAAAGGAACAGAAAGGAATCAGATAAGGAGAAAAGGGAAGAAGAAGAAGAAGAAAGAAGAAGAAGAAGAAGAAGAAGAAGAAGAAGAAGAAGAAGAAGAAGAAGAAGAAGAAGAAGAAGAAGAAGAAGAAGAAGAAGAAGAAGAAGAAGAAGAAGAAGAAGAAGAAGGAAGAAGAAGAAGGAAGAAGAAGAAGGAAAAAAAGGAGAGAAGTGGAAAGAAGGGGAGGGGAGAGGGATTCTGAATAGCCCCACCCCGACCCCGCCCCGCTTCGGCCCCGCCCCGCTTCGGCCCCGCCCCGCACGGCGGGCTGCAGCGCCCCCTCCAGCCGCGAGGGGCCGCTCTCGCAGCCGCCCGCTCCGCCGCGCGCGCGCGGAGGGCCCTCTCTCCCGCCGGTGCGCGGGCCGCCCGCCGCTCCAGCGTTGCTCTCGGGCTTCGGCCGCGTCGGGCGCGCCGTCTTCTCGTGAGGGGCCTCGCGCCGCCCGGCGCGCGCCGTCCCCCTGCCTCGCGGCGCGGGGTCTCGCGGGCCCCGCTCCCGCCCTCCGCTCGCCTGGCCCGGACCGGAAGCGGCGCCGCACGGCCTGGGCCTGGCGCGGGGGGCGGGCATCGGGGCCCGGTCGGACATGGGCAAGAAGCACAAGAAGCACAAGTCGGACAAACACCTCTACGAGGGTGAGGAGGGCGCTGCGGCCGGGCCGGCGAGCCCCGCCTGCCCGCGTCGCCCCCCGGCGCCGGAGCAGGCCCGACCCGCGGAGCGGGGCGCGGCCCCCAGCCGCGCAGCAGCCGGGCAGGGCGGCGTTCGAGCCGGCGCCCCGGTGTGGGTGTCGGTGGGAGACCGGGAGGCCACCCGAGAGGCCCGGGGGCGTTCGGCCGCGCCCGCAGCCGGGGTCTGCCGTTCGACAGGCGCCGGGCGGCCACGCGTGCCCCGGAGGCCCAGCTCGGCGGCCCCTGTGCGGGCGCGGCGCCGCCCCGCCGGCCCTCCCGTAACGCCGGCGCGCTCGCTGTGTTTCAGAGTATGTGGAGAAGCCGCTGAAGCTGGTCCTGAAAGTGGGAGGGAACGAGGTCACCGAGCTCTCCACCGGCAGCTCCGGACACGACTCCAGCCTCTTTGAAGACAGAAATGATCACGACAAGCACAAGGACAGAAAGCGGAAAAAGAGGAAAAAAGGGGAGAAGCAAGCCTCGGGGGAGGAAAAGGGCAGAAAACGGAGGAGGGTCAAGGTAAGGATGGCTGCGGGCGTCACCCCCAAGATCTCCGGGGGCGGGGGTGCCCCACCTCCAGCCGCCGGCCTCGCCTGACAACTTCCTAGTGTCCAGTAAGACACTGGAAGCTTCAGATGGCCTGGGAAAGTCCAGCTTGCTCTGTGGAGGAACCGGGCAGGAAAGACAGCGAACCACCTGTGAGTTGGGAAGGCCTTATCCTTACGCTGTTAAGAACTTGGAGCCTCGCACGGTGAGTGGTTGAGGAGCTGCTTCAAAGAAGCCTTTTAACCCAGGAAGGGTAAGACATTACGCCCAGGGAAGCCTCACTGTTTGTCAGAATTAATACAAAGTGATTTGGACCTATTGATTTTCATATATTATGAAATATTAGTGAATAACTGTTGATTCTCAGATCTCAGCCTCCTGAGTAGCTAGGATTATAGGAATGAGCCTCAAATGCCTTCTAAAAGTTGAGCTGGTCGTGGTTGTGCCTGCCATAGCAAGGTTGAGGCAGAATCATGAGTCCTGACCAGCCTGGGCTACATACTGAAACCAAGTCTAAAAAAAGCCAAGTTTGAATGTTGTACTGGTAACACCAGGAATCAAAGTTAAAAACCACTTATATTTAGTAGGAAAGAATAAGTAGTGTTTGATTTGTAAGCTAGACAAAACAGTAACTGAAAACTTTCTCTCCAAGGGTGATCCCATTCCTGTCTGGAATTGTCCTACAGTTCTGCACTAAATAAATTTTAACCTTTTACTGAATAACTTACTGTATCTTGAAAGTAAATGTTTTTTGTGGGGGCTTTTTTGGTACCAGTTCCTGTGGCTTGAACTCCAGGCTTGGCACTGCCCTTGAGCTTTAGTGCTCAAGCCTAGTGCTCTATCACCTGAGCCACAGCTTCACTTCCAGCTTTTTGGTGGTGAATTGGAGATAAGAGTTCACAGACTTTCCTGCCTGGGCTGGTTTAAACCACGATCTTCGATCTTATCCTCCTGTGTAGCTAGCTACAAGTGCCTGGCTCTTGCTGGTTATTTTTGGCAATAGCGTCTAGTAAACATTTCTACCTAGGCTGGTCTAGGTAGAAATCTTCAGGTGTCAGCCTCCTGAGTAGCTAGGATTCCAGGCATGAACCACCAGCATCTGGCTATGAATGTAGCTTTTAAAAGACAAGAGTACTGCAAGGCTGTTTTATACAACAGCATTCATGCATACTGCTATGGAGTTTTACATTCTAAACTTGAAAATTTTTTTCCTTTGGATATTTATCTCCATTTCTAAATGTAGGCTTGTATTGCTGCTTAATGACTTTATAATTTACATCTATTGCTGACATTGTGATTCAAGAGACGAGAAGTTATTATTTTTTTTAAAAATTACTGTTATAAGGTGATGAACAGGGGGCTTAAAGTACTGTTTTTATACCGTTCATCCCCTACTTTCACTTCCTTCATTCTCACAGTATAAGTTCAGCATAATTATTGATTAAATCAATACTTAGTGATTCTTTTTTGTTTTTGTGCTGGTATTGAGGCTAACTCAAGGCCTCAAGCTCTCACTTAGCTTCTTCCACTGAAGGCTGATACTCTACCATTTCTTGCTTTTTGCTACTTAATTGGAGAATAGAATTTTTCAGATTTGTCTGCCCAGACTGGCTTTGAACTCTGATCCTTGGCTTCATGCGTAGCTAGGATTATAGGCATGAGCCACCTGTGCCTGGCTTAGCAATGTTTTTTCCTTGACTGCATATTGTCTGTTATACCATCCTTTGTTTAATAATACTTTGTATTGTCCTAAGTAGTCCTTTCAGTGAGTTTCATTGTGCACATTTTTGTATACTTTCATGAGAATAACTTCAGGAGAGACTTACAGTCTTGTTCCAACCACTGCCCTTTCCTGACTGCATTTATAAGTATCAAGATACACCTGTATATCTTGATGCCATTCTGCACTAAGATGCATTTGCATCTACCAGTTGAACAGAGTAGGGCAAGTAGAAGGTAAGTTTCCATTTTACTTTTTGTGAAGTGAATTTGCAAACAGTTCCACTTTCTAAGGACTAGAAACCATAGAACATTGGTAGATTCTGGGGTTGCTGGTGCTGTAGGGACTTTTGGAGTCTTTTTTTCCAAGTCAGTCTGGGCATGGGCAGGTGGTTCTCTTTGCTAGTATTACTTAGAGAAGGCATCTTCAGGTGCTACTCTGAGCTGTTTTCTGCATTTCTACAGGTTTTCAGACTCACTGGTCTCTTCTTGAGAAAATTTAGCTATATGAAACCTCTGGAGTCACACAGCTGGCGTGCGGGTGGCTGTGCCCTCAGTTCCACGCAGCAGGGGCCAGGAAGGCACAAGGAGAAGATAAAAGAACAACCGTTCCAAACTTTCAGAATTTCTTTTTCTGCTTATATGCCATTAGCTGAATTTTAATCCCATGGCCACTCTACTAGGCAGACCTGGCCTCATGCTTGCTCAGCTGGTACTCTGCTACTTCAGCCACACTCCAAGCCCTGCTTTTTACTGTGTATTTTAGACATAGTCTCTCAGACTTTTCTGCCTGGGTTGACTTTGAACCTTGGTCCTCTAAATCTCAGCCTCTCAAGTAGCTAGGATTACAAATGTGAGCCACTGGCACCCCAGCAAGTTGTTGTCTTTTAATTAGGGGAAGTCAATAGGTTTATTGTACTCTGCTAAAACTCAGAAATCTGTTACTTAAGAAAATAAGCAAAAATTTGGGGAACGCAAGCTACCCAATACAAAATGCTTAGCTTTTTGTTGTTGTTTGTTGTAGGGCTTGAATTCAAGGCATGGACACTGTCCCCAGCTCTTTTGCTCCAGGCCAGCCCTCTACCACTTTGAGACACAGCTCTACTTCAGGTTTTTGAGTTGTTAATTGGAGATAAGAGTCTCATGGGGACTTTTCTGCCCAGGCTGGCTTCAAACCATGGTCCTTAGATCTAGATCTCAGCCTCCTGAGTAGCTAGGATTGCAGGCATGAGCCAGCAACACCCAGCTTAACATTTGGTTTTAGATGTTGTACAGAAAGGTTACCATTTTGTAAGTCAAGTAATAAGTGCAAATTTTTTTCTAGACAATGTCACCCATTCCTTTGCTTCCCCCAATTTTCCCCTAAAATGCTTAACTTTTTAAAGATGTCAACTGATTTTCTTTGTTTAGGTGAAAGCCTCAGACTATACTTTTTATCTGATTTATGTAACTTCAACCCCTCTGTACATCACCTTTATAATAATAAAAAAATGGTTTAAGCCAGACTGTTTTAGTTTAAAATGCCCTACAGGTAAGATAAATAGTAGAGAAACCCTACAGAGAATAATATTTGATCCTAACCAAAGCATTAAGTGTACAGTATGAGTTGAGGGTACAGTTCAGTGGTAGAACCCTCGCATGCACAAAACCCTGGGTTCAGTCATCGGCAATGCCAAAAAAAAAAAAAATACGCTGTGTCTTAGTTTAACCAGACCGTAGTATAGATACTATCCCTATGAAAGCATAGTGATTCCCCTTCTCCCTTGAGCATTTGGATGCGCAACAGCTGGCAAAAAATTTACATGCTAAGCTGGGTGCTGGTAGCTCATACCTGTAATCCTAGCTACTCAGAAGACCTAGACTTAGAAGATCACAGTTCAAAGTTAGTCTGGGCAGAAAAGTTGGAGAGAGTGCATCTTCAAAATAACCAATAAAATGTTTCACTTAGATTAAATGTTAAATTAAAATGTTCACTTAGATTAGTGGCATTTGGTACCAAGTGTGCCATGAGTACAGTTTAGAACTTTTTTTTAATGGAGCCTTTTATTAATATTATTATTAATAGAGCCAATTGTGTTGAGGCATGGCTCAAATCATAAAGTGTCAGTTCAAAACCCTAATGCAGCCAAAAAGAAAAAGTTTCCATTCTAGATTATATTATACATTACCCTTTCTGACCAATGTAGCTTTAAGTTTTAAAGTTATATATGTTCATATTATCTAAAAGATGAAATAACAGTTCCTGAAAAGATGCTATGCAATCCAGCCTGGCCTTGAATTCAAGATGCTCCTACTTTCATCTCCCAAGTGCTGGGATTACAGGTATGCACCATCATGCCTAGCTTATGTTTCAGCTTTTCCCATTTCATGACTCTGTCCCATTGACTGTGATAAATAATAGCTCACAGTTACATCTGGGTCTTAGCAGTGATGAAGAGGGCTAATGAAAGTAAGTGTACTGTCCTAAGTCCACACTGTTTTAAGTTTGAAGTGAGGCCTCTAGACCACAGATGGGCAGTTGGCCAGTTCTGCCTGGCTTTGTAAAAGTTTACTGACTCTTGACACTGGCAGCTGGTACTAGTTCTTTTCACCTGGGGTGGGGGAAGGGGTGGGAAGGGGGAGGGGGACCACAGCCTCTAAAGCTGCCCTTGCTTCACATTTTATATTTAATATGAAGGAAGAATCTGTGTCTCTGTTCTACAGAACCGATATTTAAGCCTATCAACTTACAAAAGATTCATGCTGGGCTGAGAATGTGTCTTAGTGGTAGAGTGCTTGCCTAGCCTGCATGAAGCCCTGGGTTCAGTTCCTCAGTATCACATCAACAGAAAGAGCCGGAAGTGGTACTGTGGCTCAAGTGGTAGAGTGCTAGCCTTGAACACAAGAAATTCAGGAACTGCTGGGTGCCAGTTGTCACGCCTGTAATCCTAGCTACCCAGGAGGCTGAGATCTGAGGATCGAGGTTCAGAGCCAGCCCGAGCAGAAAGTCCATGAAACTCATCTCCAATAAACCACCAGAAAACCGGAAGTGGCACTCTAACTCAAGTGGTAGAGCACTAGCCTGGAGCTGAAGAGCTGAGGGACAGTGCTCAGACCCAGAGTTCAAGCCCCACGACCGACAAAAAAGGAAAAGAAAAAAAGAAATTCAAGACAGTGCCCAAGCCCCAGGACTGACAAAAAAAAACAAAAATTCATGCCAATTTTACATATATACCTATATACATACATACAATATATATATATAATACAATTATATTTTTTAACGGTGAAAAGACAGTTCACTTAGATTAATGGCATTTGGGATCAAGTGTGCCATGAGTACAATTTAGAACTTTTTTTTTTAATGGAACCAATCGTGTTCTTTGTTAGGTGAAAATGGAAAATAGAATATGAGTGATTCTCCATAAGTGTGATTCCTGTACTAGAACACCCTGTCTGAGCCAGCAAGTTCAGGCTCCAGTACTACACACACGCAAAATAATATATGCTTACTCATTTTCAACAGATAATCCTAAAACCTTTTTCTCTAGAAATTGTTTCTGAATATTATCCATATTGACAACAAAATTTTAGGCCATTTATTTCACCTATTATGTAAAGATGGCATAATTTATTAGTTCATTTTCCCCTTAATAGCATGTGCTTGGTTCTAATTCTTTCACTTTTTCAAATAGTAGTGTAATAATAGTCTTGTTTCTATGTTTTGTGAAAGGGAGTTTTTCTAGAGCAGTGCTAAGATTTATTCTTTATTCCTGCTTGCTAAGGCAGATGCTTTTTCACGTTAGCTACACTCTTGGCCCTGAGATTTATTCGCTTGTGTCTTATTTAGGGAAAAATTTCCCAACTCTTGGGTATCAGATATTCTTTTATCTGAAGATCCAAGGCTTTGATTTTATACATTTCCTTTTACATTTAAGTATGTAATTTGTTTTCTAATATTGCGGGAAGTAGAGATTAGATTTTATTTTCTTTTTTCATGTAAGTAAGCAGTTGTCATGGACCTAACAATTTTTCATCGATTTATAATACTCCCTCTATGATAGTCCTATGTGTGGGACCATTTCTGGCATTCCTAATATATTCTCTTGGTCTGCTTGTTTATTCCTATGTCCAGCTCATACTACTTTTATTACTATCACTGTATACTAATATTTGAGGTCTGGCAAGGCATATTATCATTATTGGGTTTTGTTGTTTTACAATGGTCAGGGGTAAAGAGTGGGGGGGAGTAAACCTAGTGCATGTTAAGCAAATGTTCTACAACTGAACTACATTCCCAGACCTACAATATCTTATGACCTTTTTTAAGCTATTCTAACTCTTGTGAATCATTTATTCAATATGAACTATGCATTGGCTTGTCATCTGCCATGATAAAACCTTGTTTCAGAATTTTGATCAGTATTACATTGAATTTGGTTACTTTGGAGAGAACTGCGTTTCTCTTCATGTATATAGATAGTATAGCTTCTTTATTCAGGTCTTCTATGGCCTTCAATAATGTTTTATAATTTTTACCAAATGGTTATGGGAATCTTGTACTAAATGTATGTACTAAATGTATGTACTAAATGTTCACTTTTCTGATTGATTGTGACATAAACTATTTTTCTTTTATAATATGTTATTCTCTCCCTTTCCAGTAGATGGCAGTAAAACATATTAAAAATTTCTCCATTTTTAAGGTTTTTTGCTTTCCAGTGGTTTTTTTTCCCCATTAAAACTACAGTGAATCCTAGGTTTGAAGCCCACTTGGGCAGGAAAGTCATTAACACTGTTATCTTCAATTAACCACCAAAAAGCCAGAAGTAGAGCTGTTGCTCAAGTGGTTAAGTGGCATCTTTGAGTGAAAAAGCTAAGTTTAAGAGTACAAGCCTGGCTGGGAAGGTGGCTCAGTGGTAGAGCACTTGCCTTGCATGCATGAGGCCCTGGGTTCGATTCCTCAGCACCACATAAGCAAAAAGAAAAAAGCCAGAAAGTGGCACTGTGGCTCAAGTGGTAGAGCGCTAGCCTTGAGCTGAAGAGCTGAGGGACAGCGCCCAGGCCCAGAGTTCAGGCCCCACGACCAGACCCAAAAAAAAAAAAAAAAGAGTACAAGCCTCAGCCAGGCACTGGTAGCTCATGCCTGTAATCCTATCTACTTCGGAGGCTGAGATTGAGGACCATGGTTCAAATTAGCCCTTCAAAAAAGTTCTCTGGAGACTATCTCGTTAACCACTCAAAAACCAGAAGTGGAGCTCTGGCTCAAAGTGATAGAGTGCTAGCCTTGAGGAAAAGAGCTCAGGGGTAGTGCCCCACACCCTAAGTTCAAGCCCCAAAACTGACCAAGAAAAAAAAAATATGAGACTCATAGTTCAAGCCCCAGTGCTAGCATACACATGCGCGCATACACAATCACATACCAAACACAAACTAAAATGACTTACATATTTAAAGGTGTTGATTCTCAAATCTTTCTAAATTTTCTCTCTTTGTTCCACTTAGGAGGATAAAAGGAAGCGAGATCGAGACCATGTGGAGAATGAGGCAGAAAAAGACCTCCAGTGTCACACCCCTATCAGATTAGAATTACCACCTGAGAAGCCTTTTACAAGCTCAATAGCCAAACAAGAAGGTTGGAACCATTGGGTTATCCATCCTAAGGAAGAAAGCCATTGCCTTATAGCTAGGGAAAGTGACTACTTCAGTTTCTAAGTTAAAGTTTAAAGATCGGTGAAGAAAACTTAAAATTTTCTTTTTGTACAAGAACTTTAATTTTGATGCTAACCTACCTTTAACATGTTTTTAAGATAAATAGAATTTTTATATGAGATAATTATAGAAAGCAAGCTAAAGAGAGTACTACTGCTAGAATATCCCTTTTTAATATTCCTCTTTTCTGTCTGTTTGCTTTAGAAGTAGAACAGACACCTCTTCAAGAAGCTTTGAATCAGCTAATGAGACAATTGCAGAGGTAACTGTCTTTCCAACATTTCTATAAGATTTAAGGGGGAGTATAAAGGTCCAAAACACTTTTCATTTGTGATTACTGAAAGCCATGTTTTGTTTTGGTTTGGTTTTGGTTGGTCGTGGGTCTTGAACTCTGGGCCTGGGTGCTGTACCTCAGCTTTTCAGCTCAAGGCTAGTGCTCTACCACTTGAGCCACAGTGCCACTTCCACTTTTCTGGTGGTTTATTGGAGATTAGAGTCTCTGGGACTTTCCTGCCCAGGCTGGCTTTGAACTGCAGTCCTTAGCTCTCAGCCTCCTGAGTAGCTAGGATTACAGCTTTGAACACCATATTTTGTGGCCTAAATCCAAACATACTTGGTTTCAATGTGAATGGTAAATATTTGGGTAGGTAATAGAACTATTCCAAGAGAGTAACTTTTAGATGTTCTTATTTGGTCTGTTTTAACTGCAGCTTAAAGGTTGTTTATGTAATGGTAAATTTCTCTTTTACTAAAGTAATTTCTGATATTAAAACTTGAAACCAGAAATAACAGTATGTATTTCCACTTGGCTGATAGATGGAAGTATTTCTGTATATTTATATGGGAACCTGTGAAACCTGTGCTGTATTTGGCATACTAAGTCTAGGAGGAAAAAATATGGTTTCTTAAGGTTTATGCCCTTGTTCTGTTTTTGTTTTTTGGAGCTGGTCCTAGGGCTTGAACTCAGGGCCTAGGCACTGTGTCTGTTCTTTTTTGCTCAAGGCTAGGGCTCTACCATTTGAGCCACAGCTCCACTTCCACCTTTTTTTTTTTGGATGATGGGGGTTTAATTGGCTGTAAGAGTCTCTCAGACTTTTGCTCTGCCCAGCTTTAAACTATGATCCTCAGATCTCAGCTTTCTGAATAGGCAGGAGTAAAGGTGTGAACCACCAGCAACTGGCATTATAGATTTAAAAAAATAAATAAAGCCTCTATATTGTCTATTGTCAGCACAACTTTGTATTAAGGTCAGTAGTTGTTGGCTTCTTTTTTGGTATCTAAGCAATTGAGAATATGACAGCTCTTGGCTTTTCACTTAAGTAAATCATGCATTAGTTATCCCAAAGAAGTAAACAATATTTATCGTGGACGGTAAATATTTGACCTGGTATGTCTATAAAATGTTTCAGCTTCCTATTATAGAACAGCAGATAGGTTCATAATGTCACCCTAAAAAAAATTTACTTAAGGAAGTATTCAAAAGTGCAAAGATGTTAGCATTGCTCAGGACATTTTTGGAAGTAGTACCCAGAATCACATATTTTTTTCTAATTAGCCTTAGTGATTGGATGATTCTTTACCCTTGAGGGATAAAACTAGGCCTGGTTTTAATTTTAAAAGAAATCTACTAAACCAGGAAGTGGCACTGTAACTCAAGTGGTTGAGTGCTTGCCTTGAGCTATAATGCTCAGGGATAGTGCCCAGGACAAGCATTCAAGCCCCATGACCGACAAAAAAGAAAAGAAAATCCCTAAAAATGTACTTAATCAAACCTTGTAATTCCATTTTTTGTGGCTTTAGGACTTTATATAACTTGAGAGTATAATTTGCTCTGATTGTTTTAAGTGGTCATCTATAGATTAAGATGATTGATATTCATAGTAACTATTATGAACTGCACAGATTTCCATATGGATATTTTTACATATTGTCCTTATTTACTTTTGCAGCTTAGATATCTTTCAGTGAAAAGAAGCAATAGAATTATACCTGATCAACTTTCAGATTTTTTTTTTTTTGGCCAGTCTTGGGGCTCAGGGCCAAGGCACTCTACCACTTGAGCCACAGAGCCACTTCTGCTTTTTTCTGTTTAGGTGGTACTGAAGAATCAAACCCAGGGCTTCATGCATGCTAGGCAAGCACTCTACCACTAAGCCACATTCTCAGCCAACTTTCAGATTTATAATTGCAAACATGATTTTTCTCTCTCTGAGCCTCAGTATTTTCATGTTAGTGAGGCTACCATTACCTTAATGGCTTTTGTGCAAATTAGGTATAAAATACCTCACTTGGCCCTGAACCTTGCAACATGCTGAAAACATAACATTGTCATTGGACTTTCCAGAAACACTTTTACTGTTATTTGGCATAAGAAAGCTTTGTATTGGGCTGGGAAGGTGGCTCAGTGGTAGAGCACTTGCCTTGCATGCTCGAGGCCCTGGGTTCGATTCCTCAGCACCACATAAGCAAAAAGAAAAAAGCTGGAAGTGGCGCTGTGGCTCAAGTGGTAGAGCACTAGCCTTGAGCTGAAGAGCTGAGGGACAGCGCCCAGGCCCACAGTTCAAGCCCCACAACCGGACCCCAAAAAAAAAAAAAAAAGAAAGCTTTGTATGCCAAATTGTCAGAATAGAAAGAAAATCTAGTGACTCAAACATGCTGAGCACTGTCAGCACAGAAATAACAATGCCAAATACTTCAGTACCAGTATTGTTCCTTGATGATGGAAATACTATTGCCTTTACCCTATCTTCCTTTATGACACTGACTTACAGGGCCAGGGTGAATTTTCTCTATTCCATCCTCAACAGAATTTTTTTTCTAGTTCTGATTTTAACATAACCAAAGGTGAAAACATATTGATAAAGCACTGTTTTCAAATAAAAAATAGAAATTATATGCATTGATTGAGAAAACACGCATTTTTGCATCAGGAGTGCAAGCCTAGTAGTTACAGACTTAGTATGGAGGAGTGCAGATGTGTATTCATTTATCATTTCTGCTTTTTTCTCAGTGGTAGATAAATGAGATATTCAAATCTCCCAAAGACTAAGATATTGGTCAGTTTTTCTAGGTTACTTGTTTTGCTTTTTCCCCCTGTGGAGAAGATTACCAAGGTTACATGTTTAGAAGAAAGGGTCTGTGTCTTAAAAATACTAGTGTGTACAATGGAAATAGTGTGTACATTAGAATAAGATTGTGTCATTTGCAGAGAAATGGATGTACGTAGAATAAATCATATTAAATGAGGTAAGCCAAGCTTAGAAAGACAAAAACAGTGCAAATTGTCTCTCATATATGGAAGTTAGATCTAAAATATACTGGGCATGATAAATTATACAGGACTCTAGACATTCACACACAAACAATGAGACTAAAAGACGGTTTCCTTAAGGGAAGAACCCAAAGGTGACATGTAAAATTTTACTTATTGTTATTAAGTAGTTGCCAGCCTTGAAAAACATTTCTTCAGTTTTTTTAGTGAAAAACATGTTAACATAGTACAAATTCTTTTCACATCTGAACTTCTGCTTCTAGACCAGGAGATTTTAGTAGAAATAAACCACAATTTTGCCTTTTGCATCTCTTCACAGAAAAGACCCAAGTGCTTTCTTTTCATTTCCTGTGACTGATTTTATTGCTCCTGGCTACTCCATGATTATTAAACATCCAATGGATTTCAGTACCATGAAAGAAAAGATCAAGAACAATGACTACCAATCCATAGAAGAACTAAAGGTAATTATTATTTGTTTAGTAGAATGAACTGTGAACAGACTAACCTATATCTTTGTTAAAATGAGTCAAACAACATCTTGTTAGAAACCTGCATATTTAATGCTCTGACACTTTCTGATTGACCTTTTATTTTACAAAGAGAGTCCAAATCTTTTTTTATCCTCTAAAAGATGGTTTTTTTTAATGTGAACTGAATGATAGAAAACCAGACAACTCTTTTTATTCTACTTCTATTTATTTTTAAATTTTGAGTACTGAGGAATTTAACTCAGAGCCTCATGCTTGCTAAGCAGGTACCACGTGAGCCACAGCTGTAATCCAAGATTGAAATTTTTAATTCAAGATCAGTAAAACTAATATTTTAATAAAAGTTACACGGAAAGAACTTAAAAGCCACAAATAGCACATACATGCCAATGTTATCGTTGAGTTTTCCTCTATCTTTAAATAGTCATGGTGTGTTTTGATTTTATGGGTATACTTTTTTGGTGTGTGTGTGTCGGTTGTGGGGCTTGAACACTGGGCCTGGGTGCTATCCCTGAGCTTTTTCACTCAAGGCAAGAGCTCTACCACTTGAGCCACAGCCCATGTCTGGTTTTCTGGTGGTTAATTGTAAATAAGAGTCTCATGGACTTTCTTTCCTGCCTGGGCCAGCTTTGTTTTTTGTTGTTTTTTTTTTTTTTGTCGGTCGTGGGGCTTGAACTCTGGGCCTGGGTGCTGTCCCTCAGCTCAAGGCGAGCGCTCTACCACTTGAGCTACAGCGCCACTTCCGGTTTTCTGGTGGTTTATTGGAGATAAGAATCTCACGGTCTCTCCTGCCCGGGCTGGCTTTGAACTGCGATCCTCAGATCTCAGCCTCCTGAGTAGCTAGGATTACAGGCGTGAGCCACCAGCGCCCGGCTTCCTGGGCCAGCTTTGAATCATAATGCTCTGATCTCTAATGCTCTGATCTCGGCCTCCTAAGTGACTAGGATTACTTGAGCCATTTTGCATTTTAATCTTACAAAGAAACCATTTGTGTTTAAAGTTTTCTTTGTACTAATCTACCACAAATTTAACTAGCTTAAATAATCGTCTTTATTATTTTCTATGTAAACATGTTAGTAGTCACTTGATCTAAGGGCTAGGCCCTAATCAGTTACAGAAGGAAAATAAGGTAGTAAACAATTGTCTTCTCATTTAGGGGTGGGGGAGGGGAGTCTACATGTTCTCAATCAACTGAAATTTATGAAGAACACCAGCATCTAATTTTCTTTACTATTAGTGTAAGTTAATAGATAATCTGAATTCCATTCTCATTAAAGAAATAGAAATATTTCCCAACTTTTCTTCTGGTGAAAATTAGACCAAACTTATTTATTTCAGCATATTTTAGATTTTGTTGTTGCTTGCTCTTTTTCTCTGGTCTTTCTCTGTGGTACAAGGGAGAGAAGTGTGTCCCTTAAGTGTTGGGGTTGCTAAGCAGAGTCAGGTTTCTTACATTGAAGTGAGGTGTTTTAATTTCTTGGAGTTTTTCCACATTAGGAAAAGTATGCCCAAACATTTCACTTCATGAGTGACCAAGTGCCATTACATAAATGCCAATAAAGGTTAGTACATTGCAGTTAAGTTTTAAGAAATCTAAATGTTGCCTAAATAAATCAGATTCATGATGATTAGAATATTACTTCCATGTTCATATGCTTATTGTTCTCTTACCAGTTATCAATCCAAATGGTCACTTAGTATGTGTTTATGTAGTTATGTACTATCTTGTTTTCATTTGCCTTCTTTACCCAAATAGATGTTCAATAATTCTTTACAGAATGAAAGCTTTTTTTTTTTTGGTCCGCTCGTGGGGCCTGAACTCTGGGCCTGGGCACTGTCCCTCAGCTCTTCAGCTCAAAGCTAGCACTCTACCACTTGAGCCACAGCTCCACTTCCGGTTTTTTCTTTTTTGCTTATGTGGTGCTGAGGAATCGAATCCAGGGCCTCATGCATGCAAGGCAAGTGCTCTACCACTGAGCCACCTTCCCAGCCCATGAAAGCTTTTTAGAATGTAGCAAAGGTCCTTCAAGACAAGTCTTTGGGAAGACTAAGAATAAACTAAAATGATCATTTTTGTGCTCATGTGTTCATGTGTGCATCAGATTCTGAACCTGGAAAATCTCAATGCTGAGAGAGTTGGCCAGAACTAAGGATCCACATTTAATAGCAAATTTATTGTGGCCTTTAAATATTCCATACACACACACACACAATGCCAGAGTTTTGCTTCTGTTTTTTTACTGGACACTCTCTCTCTCTCTCTCTCTCTCTCTCTCTCTCTCTCTCTCTCTCTCTCTCTCTCTCTGTCTCTCTGTCTCTCTGTCTCTCTCTCCCCCTCTCCCTCTCTCCCTCTCTCCCTCTCTCTCTCTCTCTCTCTCTCTCTCTCTCTCTCTCTCTCTCTCTCTCTCTGCCAGAGCTTTGCTTCTGTTTTTTTACTGGTTAATTGGAGATAAGGGTCTCATAAACTTTCCTGCCTGGGCTGGCTTTGAACTATAATCCTCAGATGTCGTCCTCCTGATAATAAGCATGCACCACCAGCACCTGGCTGCTTACATATATTTTTTTAAACAAGACTTTGTTTACCTATTTGCATTCCATTTTAAATGGTATAAGCACCAGGCATTAGTGGCTCACACCTGTAATCCTGGCTACTTAGGAGGCTGAGATCTGAGGATCATGATTCAAAGCTAGCCTGGGCAGAAAATTCCAGGAGACTTATCTGCAACAAAATACTCAGAAAAAGCCAGAAGTGGCTCTGTGGCTCAAGTGTTAGAGCACTAGCCTTGAGTACAAAGAAGCTCAGGGATAGCACCTGGACCCTGAGCTCAAACACCACACGGATTAAAAATTAAAACAGTCCAATTGTAAGAAACCTGAATGTTTAGCAACACCAGCACTCGGGACACACTTCTCTCCATTGGACCACAGAGAAAGATCAGAGAAAAACACCCAAACTTTTCTATTAAGCAAAGTCCAAAATTAAAATTAAAAAAATTAATGTTACAAGATGTCACTACTATCAAATAATGGGATATGAATGCTTTTGTTTTAGATTTGTAGGAGTTCATAGGGACAGATTTCTGGGGGAGTCTTTTGTTTGTTTTTGTGGTAATGGCATTTTAACTCCAACTTGTGCACTTGGTAAACAGACACTTTACTACTTGAGTCACACTCGTAGTCCTTTTTGTTTTTACTTTTTGAATGAGGTTTCACTTTAGGCTGATGGCAGTCTGTACCATGATCCTCGCTTTCCACATAATTGGGACAATAAGTACACACTACTACACTCAGCTTTTTATTGGTTGAAATAAGGATCTCAATAAACATTTTGTCCAAGCTAGTCAAAAGAACCACAGTCCTCCTGATTTCAGCCTACCAAGTACTAGGATTGTTATAGGCATTAGCCACCACTCTCCTCTGAGAGCTTTCTTGGTACATCCACTTATAAATGTAAGCATTTCTTAAGCTTGAAAAAATGCAGTGGGCTTGAGTACTTTAATACATATACCTACTTTGAAACTTAAGCCAGAAATATACTTCTGGTCATTTGACTACTCCACTTACATGTTTTAACTCCTTGAGGTTATTTCAGATTGACATGATTTTGAAATACTCTACAAATTATATTTAATTTATGGTAGTGTCCAGATGCATAAAAAAATAAGTTTTGCTCATTTAATTTTCAGTCAATATTTGAAAAAATGTTTAGCTTCTAAGCAGAAACCTAAAATAAGTGTTTTAACACAATAATATTTATACATGAACCCCGATTACTAAATATGAAATAGAAATTTTCTTCAAATTCTTTTTATAGATTATACTGAAGAAACCTATTTGAAACTTCCTGAAGTTAAGGTTTTTTCTATACAGGTTTTAAGCCTGGTGCCAGTGGCTCACACCTGTAATTCTATTTACCCAGGAGACAGATCTGAAGATTGAGGTTCAAAAAACCAGTTGGGCAGTTTTATCTCCAGTTAACCAGCAAAATGTCAGATTGGTAGTATGGCTTAAATGGTAGAGCACTAGCCATGAATGACAAAGACTAGCAAGAATGTGAGGCCCTGAGTTCAGGGCCCTGGTGCTGACACATGCACATACAAAATACTTAAGAATTTAAAAGCACATTTTGAAGTATTGGCTTTTTTGGTGAGTTTTAAAACTTAAATTGCTATTAGTGTTGTTTAGTAAACAGGATATTGGAATTTTTTTTAGTATTTTTTTTATTGTAAAGATACTATACAGAGGGGTTACAGTTACATGAGTAAGGTAATGAGTACATTTCCTATTGAACATTGTTACCTCTTCCTAGAATTTTGTTTTTGTTTATTGGAGGGCCTAAATGGTTTCAGACGGGGTGAGGAGTTGTTCTAATGAATGTTTCCTCTTACTATTCTCTCTATAGGATAACTTCAAACTAATGTGTACTAATGCCATGATTTACAACAAACCAGAGACCATTTATTATAAAGCGGCAAAAAAGCTGTTGCACTCAGGGATGAAAATTCTTAGCCAGGTAAAAGGAACTCTTTGTCACAAGTATAAGTATTGTAAAAATCTATATCCCTTTGTTAAGTTATATTGATGCAAATCTACTGTAATGTTGATCCTCTTTATTGATAGTCAGAAATTGGGGAAATCAAATGAAGAAAACTAAAGCAGCAAAATTCTCACTTGTAATTGTTAAAAATAAATGTGCCACTTATAATTATTTCTTTAGAGGTTTTTAAATAACTTCCTGGATAGACTTATTTTGCTATGGGAGAACAGCCTGAATTCCAAGATAAGATTGAATTAAGTATGAGGCCTTTTAGGAGAAAAGCTCTCTGTTTTCCTTTGTGATAGTAGAATCTGTACTTCTTGATAAAGCACAGAACTCCTTGTAGAAAGAAAATACACAAATGAGAATATTTGGAACTGTCTCAAAGCCACCTCTCCACATGATCGTGCTCTTCGTTGAAGGACAAGAATTAATGAGTAGGAATAGGTATTTGAGGTGGGATAAATGTTTTGCAGAGGCACCAACATGTTAGCATCAAGAGTTTATAAATATGTGATACAGTAAATAGCGGCAAGACAGATCTGAAGAGTAAACTTAAGTAGTAACTGCATCTGCTGAAAGAAAAGGAGAACCAAGGTAAGATTTAAGGTTTTCTCATATCCCTGAGTACAATGAACCTAGTAATTGAGGGTGACTCATGACGTTCAAAGTCTGAGTTATAATGTTAGCTGTCTTACATTAACTAGTGGATATTGGGCAAAACAGTAATTGCCCGGGTCCACAGTTCTCACTCATAAAGAATTACTCTGTAAGATGACTTATAGCATAAATGTTCTGATTCCAGTTAAGAGCTAGAAAGAGACTATGTAAAGATCAGCCAGGGACAGGAACAACTTTGCAAAGTAGAAATGAGTTGGGATGAGACCTGTAGAGGGAGAAAGGAATTAGATTTGGGGCACTTAAAATTAATCATGTGTACCTGCTATCTTTTTCTTTGTGTGGTGATTATCTGTATCACAGTTTTACATTTAAAGAAATGCTGTGTTGTGCAGATGTCTGAATGTGGCTTGGCTTTGAGATACTCTTGGATCTCCATAACTAGGAGAGAAAAGAAAATGATTATTCTTGTGCTTTGATTTTTAGACATTGTCAGCTTCCATCTTTCCTAAGGATTTATTAAGAAGCTAATATAAACCAGTTACCTGTTTTGAGCAAAATTTGGAAAGGAAAAAGTAAAATATTTATCATTTTGCAGAGTCTAGAACTAAGTATTTTCCAGGTTTAAAAATTCAGAACTGTTTGTTGTATTTGAAGTAAAAGTACATTCAGCTTGGCTCACAGTATGGCTCAGGTGGTAGAGTGCTAGTCAACAAAGCAAGCTGAGTGAGTTCAAACCCTCCTACTACTGCCAGAACAAAAAAGGACAGTCAACAAATATGATACTCACTTCTAAATATACATATTGAATCTAATACTTTATTTCCAGTCCTGGGGCTTGAACTCTGGGCCTGGGTGCTGTCTCTGGGCTCCTTTTGCTCAAGGCTAGGGCTCTACCACTTAAGCCACAGCTTCACTTCCAGCTTTTTGATGATTGATTGAAGATAAGGGTCTTTTGAACTTTTCCGGTGCTGGCTTTCAACTGCAATCCTCATATCTAGCCTCCTGAATAGCTATAGGCATGAGCTATTGATATTTTAACTAGAGAGGGAGAGAGAGAGAGAGAGAGAGAGAGAGAGAGAGAGAGAGAGAGAGAAAGCCCTGCTTTCAAAGAAAACTTTCCTATGACTTCTCAACTTAATTGTGCATGTTGTATTAAAAATAATAGTATCTTCTTTACAGAATTCTAGCTGGAATTAAAAGGGTTGTCAAGAATTTACACTGAAGTCATTGGTGAACCTTGAGTTACTATTGAGCAATACTGTCTAGCTTATACTGTATAGCTAACTACATGTTCCCTTTGACCACCGTGTCTAAGAACTTATCCTAAAGAGATTAAGATATTCTTGATGAGATTTATCAGTGGAAATATAAGTGCCAGATTGGATTTGCTACATATTCTAGTTATTAAACACTTTTTTTTTTCTTTTTTCAGTTGTGGGGCTTGAACTCAGGGTCTGGGTACTGTCCCTGAGCCACAGCTCCTCCTGGTTTTCTAGTGGTTTGGAGATAAGAGTCTCACAGGCTTTTCTGCCTGGGCTGGCTTTGAACTGCAATTCTCAGATCTTAGCCTCCTGAGTAGCTAGGATTACAGGTCTGAGCCACCAGTGCCCAGCATTAAACACATTTTAGAGATTTTTTTTGTCATTGTGGGGCTTGAACTCAGAGCCTAGGTATTGTCCCTGAGTTCTTTTGCTCAAGGCTAGCATGCTATCACTTTAAGCCCCAGCTTCACTACTCCTTTTTGAGTGGTTAATTTGAGATAAGAATCTCACAGGGACATTTTTGTCCAGGCTGGCTTTGAACTGTGATCCTCAGCTCTCAGCCTCTTGAGTAGCTAAGATTACAGGCATGGGCTACCACTGCCTGGCTTATTTTAAATAATTTTAATGTTATGGCAGATAAATTATTTTAATGTACTAACAAAAATGTGTTTACCAGATATTGGGTATAATTTCTCTTGCTAAAATATGTCCTGCTCAGAAAAGAATTGGAACAATAAACCCCCTCTTAACACTACCCCTCTCTGGGTGACATATTAACCAGCTTTTGCTTAGTTTGTTATCTTTGTCTGAAGTCAGATATCACTTCAGTAGTTTTATAATTCATTTAAAATACAAGTCCATGAAGAAAAGCGACTCTCATGTTGGGGATATCACCATCTGCACGAATAGAGCTTATTGTGATAAGAAAAGATAAGGGGCTGGGAATGTGGCTTAGTGGTAGAGTGCTTGCCTAGCATACATAAAGCCCTGAGTTCAATTCCTCATTACCACATAAACAGAAAAGGGCACAAATGGCCCTGTGGCTCAAGTGGTAGAGTGCCTGCCTTGAGCAAAAGCAGCTCAGGGACAGTACCCAGGCCCTGAGTTCAAGCTCCAGGACTGGCAAAAAAAATGTTAGCTGTTGAGCACTGGTTGTGTAGCCTCAAGTCAGTTATGCAGAATTTCTGAGCTACGTTGTCTATAGAAGTCTTTCCTGCTGCTGTACAGCAGCCCTGATAAGGTGACACTCATGATAGTGTCAAACTATTACTCTCTGAGTTCAAACAGAATAGTCAGATTTGTTCAGAAACTTCAAGCCTATAACCGTAGTGAAAATGTCACAGTACATCCCTGCAATGGAAAATTAAGCACGATTCAGAAAGTAGAAACAAGGTTTCTCTGGTTAGTTCTAAGAACACCATGAGTCATTCTGAGAAAAAGGAGCTGTGCTAGCAAGCATTTATTCTCCCCACGGCCTGTTGTTCTCCCACAAAGCAGAATGTATATCATAGTAATCAGTGATCACCATAGGATAGCAGAGGTAGTAAAGTCCTTCACATTCTCCAAACATCATGTATTTAATCATTCTGAAGGCTCAGAAGATAAGACAATCTGAACCCTTAGTCTCAATTCATTCTCTTCTGTTAACTGTCTAGTAGCACAGTAAAATTGAAAAGCTTTTTCACATTGGAAATGATCTGGATGAATTATTAAAGAACAGACTTTGTCCTGGTTCCTGGATAAGACTCCTATGATATAATTACATTAATTGATTTTCTTCCCTATTTCATGACAGGTTAAGTGCAAACTCTTGGAGGGAAAAGCATTACTTTAAAACTCAGTGACAGTCATACAATAAGAATGTTTTTAATGGCTTTAGGAAAGAATTCAAAGTCTAAAGCAGAGCATAGACTTCATGGCAGACTTACAGAAAACTCGAAAGCAGAAAGATAGAACAGATACCTCGCAAAGTGGAGAGGACAGCAGCTGCTGGCCACGAGAGAGGGAAGACTCTGGTGATGCTGAAGCACAGGCTTTGAAGAGTTCCAACCAGGACAATAAAAAGTAAGAGGAGAAAACACTGATTCTGCCTAACATGGGAAGACCAAGTTCCAGTATGTCAGTGGTGACCATTTCTGGTCAATAAAGCCACTTTTAATGACCTGAAAAGCTCTGTTTACACAGCACTCTATGAATTCTGAATGAATATTTGGATTAACATAATTTTAAAGCAAGTAGATTATTTTTAGGGACTCATGTTGAACTGTTTGTTTAACTGTGTATCCATTACCTCATTCCACAAAGAGAAAGGAGTTGGGCAAATGCACACTCAAAGCTGTCGCTGAGGGCTGTGCATGTTTTCCAATAGACAGCAGCTGGCATGACCAGGAAGAGCCACAGGTCCTGGCAGCCATCCCCGTGGCTGGACAACAGTCAAGTCCACGTGCTCATGCTGCTTACCACAGCCCTCACTGGCAGCACCAAACTGTCAACTGTGGAGACATTTGCAGTTAATAGTTTGACATTTTTGCTGTCAAATGCAAAAGAGGCAAACGACAAATCTCTGTTCTGTTTCTAAGATTTATACACTTTAAATGTCTGCTTGAAATCACACATTTTTAAAATTGAACTTAAATTTTAACTTGCTCTCCATTGAAAGTAGTATCCAAAGTAGGATTCATTTTTGTGAATATAACCTGAAATGTTTATGGTAAGTAATACTGAGCCAAAAAGGAGGGAGGGAAGTATGAAAGTTTTCTTTCCATCATTGGAGTACAAAGCCTTAATTAGTGCCAGTAGTACAGCTGTCTCATATGCATATTGGAATTCATTTTAATGTTAATGGATGTTTGTTTTAGAAAAGACAAAGATGTGCTTGAGGATAAGTGGAAGAACAGCAACTCAGAAAGGGAGCAAGAACAGATTGACCGTGCCGTGCAGGAGTCTGGGGGAAAGCTGACCCGGCGGCTGGCTAACAGTCAGGTGAGGGGGCCTCTGAACCCCAAAGCTTTAAAGTTCTCATCACTGGGACAGTAAGGAAAATCAATAACATTTGTTTATAAGCCACATGATTACTATATCCTTTTATGACTGGGTTTTTCCTGTGGAATTAGTGTGTTCTAAAATTAGCATGTGAACAGTATAGTTTATTTTAAGCTTATAAGAAATGAGTTACATGTTCTGGTCGTTTGAAATCATAATGTTGAGCACATTGTTTTTAAACACACGTAGTTTCAAACATGACTTTGAGCGGGTCACTTCTCCTGGTCTTCATCTCCTTGTTTTGAGAACCAGGTAGTTCACACAGCTCTTTACAATTCTGGAACTTCAGCCAGGTAGCAATGGCTCACTCCTGTAATTGCAGCTGCTCAGGAGGCTGAGATCTGAGGATGGAGGTTTGGAGCCAGCCCAAGGCAGACAAATGGACAAAACTTTATCTCTAACCAGCAAAAACCTGGAAGTGGAAGGGCATGGCTCAAGCGGCAGAGCACCAATTATGATGGTAAAGGGGCTGAACAAAAGTGCAAGGCCCTGAGTTAAAAGCATTAGCAAAGGCAAAAAAAAAAAAATTCTGAGATTTTTTTTCTTACCCTTTCTTTTACTACCTACTAACACCTGTATATGTAGAAGACCTGTATGAAAGTCATTGTTTGGGTTTAGTGAAGTAGTATGTAGTATTAGTTTGATTAACGCTTTCTAGTGTGGGTTGTGTATATGTGTATAAAATTATCCCATTTGAATACTTTGGGTCATTGCAGTGTGAATTTGAAAGAAGAAAACCAGATGGAACAACAACATTGGGACTTCTCCATCCTGTGGATCCCATTGTAGGAGGTAGGATCACAGAGACTGTGCATGAACTTGATAATGTGTGGCAAAGAACAGTAACCTTGTGTGGTAGTCAGATAGCATCCCTGTGACAACAAAAGCCAACACAGTGATTTAGGTAGGAAAAGCATAGTTTCAGAAGGCTTCATACATAGTCTTTGGCTCCATTGAGTCTGAGCCCATGGTGAGGCAGAACATCCTGGCCCTGGGAACATGGAGCCAAGGCGATACATCTCTGAAGGACATGCCCAGTAACCTACTTCCTTTAGCTAAGCCTCATCTCCTCCTGCTTCCAAAACCTCAAAAATAGTGCCTATACATGAACCTTTTGTGAGTGGATGCTTCATATCCAAATCATACCAAGATTAGATTTTAAAGCAACAAATCTGAATAATGATAAATCTGAGCATGGCTAGGTACCACAGGTACAGTGTACTTCTTGATAACAATAGCTATTTTTCTACTGTTATGGAGTTAAGAAATGGACGGTTTGCTTGAGAAAATCAGTCTTTGAAGTTGTAGTTGAAGCTAGATGTGTATAGTCGGAAGCAAAACAGGAGACTCCTCTATCCCCTCAAACTGGGATGAGAGAAAGAAAACACACACATAAATAATTGCAGGAAGTATCATTAATAAATATGTGAATATCTGCCTTTCATGACTTAACAACTACAGAGGGAAAGTACGTAAGATAAGGTACCTGCCTAGTGCCTGAGTCCAGGGAAGGATTCCTTAAGATGATGCAGGTATGGGCAACAAGAATAGCAGTGGGTGATGTAGATGGTGAATAACTTGGTAGATTTGAACACTTAAAAGAGCAAGTCTGTTGTTTACTGCTGTGTTTTACAAACAAAACTCATTTTTTAATTCCTACAGACTTTTTTGTCTGTCATGGGGCTTGAACTCAGGGCCTGGGCTCTGTCTCTGACTTTTTTCATTCAAGGCTAGTGTTCTACCACTTAAGCCACAGTTCCACTTCCAGTTTTTTCTGAGTAGTTCATTGGAGATAAGTCTCATGGACTTTCCTGTCTGGGCTGGTGATCCTCAGACCTCAGCCTCATAAGTATCTAGGATTATAGGCATGAGCCACCAGAATCCAGTTTCCTATGTACTTTCCATAGTAAAATTTTATATGGCTTTGGTCAAAGAAAGTATCCTGAGTATAAAATTGGCTTTTTCAATCAGTTTTTTATTGCTTTCATTTGTGTTCTTTTAAGTGTACTTATGGGGAGAATCTGGTAATGTGAGATGCAGACAACTTGTTTAGGCCCTAAGGTATACCTGCTGTTTTGAAGGCAGCATCTGGTCTCTGCATTGGCCTGCTTTCCCAGGTGTTTAGCACTCTGCTCCCCCCTCTTCCCCCCCTCCCCCCAGCATGATCAGTCAAAATTGACTTGATCCATGAGTGGCCACTTTGCCATCTGCTCAGCTTCATCTGCACATTACTTGTCATAAACAGTAATTTATAACTTAATATATTGAATTCTTGCTGTCTTTGAGTATTTTGTCCTGATTTAATCTTTTACTAATCTTTGTCCTGGTTTATCTGTTGTCTTTTTTTTTTTTTTTTTTTTTTGGTCAGTCATGGGGCTTGAACTAGGAGCCTAGACATTATCCCTGTGCTCTTTTGCTCAAGGCTAGATCTCTACCACTTTGAGCCACAGTGCCACTTCCAGTTTTCTGGTGGTTAATTGGAGATAAGAGTCTCACAGACTTTCCTGCCTGGGCTGGCTTTAAACTACAATCCTCAGATCTCAGCCTTCTGAGTAGCTAGGAGTACAGGCATGAGCCAACCAGTGCCCAGCTACCTCTGTCATCTGTAAATCAAACTGTTCTCTGGGAAGAGGAAGAGCTATAGGTGTTCAAAGTATCTTACCCTGATTGCCTGTGGTAACAACCTCTATAGCAGATAATAGTGTTACAAAGAGCAAACCTTCCTGTGAAGGACTGGGGTTTGAACCTAGGGTCTTGGGGTTGCTAGGCAGGCACTTCGCCACTTGAGCCATGACCCCAGCCCTAGCAGGGAAAAAACCCACCTTTCTGGTTTTGCTGGTGGCACATGTATCCTAATGCCAGCTTCTTCTGTTCTGGGATCCTTCTTCATATGCTGTGTGCTTATATCACATATTCTGAGCCTCAGTAAGGTCTTCATAGCCTGATTTAACAAGAGCACATTTTTAAAGGCTCATACCTTTGCAGTTAAAAATATTCCTTTAATAAACACTGATTTATACTTAATACATCATGAGTTCTTACTGGCTTTAGTCCAGGTTTGCTCTGGTTTGGTCTTTTACTTACCTTTCCCTGGTTTAAATCTTTATTTGGGAGTTTGGTTTTTTAACAAACATGTATAAGTGGCCGGTCACCAGTGGCTTCTGCCTGTAATCCTAGCTACTTAGGAGGCTGAGATCTGAGAATCGAGGTTCAAAGCCATCCCAGGCAAAAAAGTCCGTGAGACTCGTATCTCCAATAAACCACTCAGAAAACCAGAAGTGGCACTGTGGCTCAAGTGGTAGACTGCTCACCTTGAGCTGAAGAGCTGAGGGACAGCACCCAGGCCCAGAGTTCAACCACCACCAACAACAACAAAATGTACAAGTGTAATATGATTATGAAGAATTCCACTGAGCAGTACAGTTTAATGAGATAATCCAGGTTATTAATCTGACTACATTCCTGCCTTTCTAAGCTCATATTTTTTTATCAGTTTTTTTGTTTGTTTAGTTTTGTTTGTCAGTTGTGGGGCTCGAACTCTGGGCCTGGGTGCTATCCCTGAGCTCTTCAGCTCTAGGCGAGCACTCTACCACTTGAGCCACAGTGCTACTTCCAGCTTTTTCTGTATATGTGGTGCTGAGGAATCGAACCCAGGGCCTAATGCATGCAAGGCAAGCACTCTACCACTGAGCCACTTTCCTAACCCCTGTTTTTTTGTGTGTTTGTTTTTTTGTTTTGTTTTGCTTTGTCTGTTGTGGCGCTTGAACTCAAGGCCTGAGCACTGTCCCTAAGCTTTTTTGCTCAAGGCTAGCACTCTGTCACTTTGAACCATAGCACCATTTCCAGTTTTCTGGTGGTTAATTACAGATAGAAGTATTATAGACTTTACTGCTTGGGCTGGCTTTGAACTGCAGTCCTCAGATTTCAGCCTCTTGAGTAGCTAGTATTACAGCCATGAGCCACTGATACCAGGCTAGATTTCCTTATCTTATCCAAAAAAACATCCTGATAGAATAAGGGCTATGCAATCCCCTCCACACCATGAAGATAACATGAAATAATACACATGAAAGCAGATACCCTGTGGGTCATTTCTATGCATGCCTTCTTCATTGTGCTTGGTTTTATGTCTTAGAACCAGGCTACTGCCCTGTGAGACTGGGAATGACAACTGGAAGACTTCAGTCTGGAGTGAATACCTTGCAGGGGTTCAAAGAGGATAAAAGGAACAAAGTAACCCCAGGTGAGGCTCCTGTGTAGTCCATGTTTTTTCTCTCCTCTCTGTTTCAGGTTGGAATAGGAAGTGTAATTACCACTCATTGCTTTATTCAGTCACTTTCTTGGTGGTATTTTTGTAGTATCAATTAGCTATTTCACAAGAAACTGGAAACTCATATTAAAAGTGAGTTTTATTCTTTTCCTTCTTTGTGGGGAATAATTAACTTGGTTGTAGCTTCCCAGATGTAGGTGGCCCTCTGTGTCTGAGGACTGCGTTCACAAGTTCAACTCACTTATTTTTTTCTTACTCTCTTAGCAACAACACAGTTGCTAAGATAATTCATCTAGAGATGACCTTGTATACTAGAGGATATATGTAGGTCCTATGTGAGTACCATGCCATTTTATGACTTAAACATCCTTGGTATTTTGTATCTGCATGAGGTGTATTTTGTATCTGCATGAGGTCCTAGAACCCATTTCTTGAGGATGCCAGGAATGATTGGACCTGTTTGGGAGAAAAAGTCTGTCTTAAATATATGACAATCAATTAAATAGATTAAAATAATATTTCGTTTTTTCAACAGTATTATACTTGAATTATGGACCCTACAGTTCTTACGCTCCACATTATGACTCTACATTTGCAAATATTAGCAAGGATGATTCTGATCTAATTTATTCAACCTATGGGGAAGATTCTGGCCTTCCAAGTGATTTTAGGTGAGTCCCCAGTAAATATGCTGAGCACCACATTTCTCTAAAATGTTTTCAAAAGTACAGTATATGGTGGTAGACAATTTGCTCCAGGGAAGTTAGAATGAACTTGTGACTTTGAAATTATGTAATCATTTAATCACAATCAAAAAAAAAAGAACCTCGGGGAAGGGAGGGAGGGAGGGGATGGTAGGGGGAAAACAATGGAGGGGGTAACAATGTTCAAGAGGAAGTGTACTCATTACCTCACTCATGTAACTGTAACCCTCTGTATAGTAGCTTTACAATAAAATAAAATTAAAAAAAAAAAAGTACAGTATATGAACAATATGTGATTTATGGGTAGATGTATAGTTATCTAAATGGTGAAAGAATGTGTTCAGAAAATTTTAATTAACAAGTTATTCAAGATAGTAACTGATAACTAATATCCAGGGATTTCTTAACTCAAAATGATGGGTATTTTGTGTGTCAGTGAAGTTATTTCAAACTTGATCAGTTGGGGCACCTGTAGAACATTTTCCCTGAGCTGTTGTGAGGTGTGGGATATGAGGACATGATCCCTGAGGCAACACGTAGCCAGGTCTGTTTGACCATCATATACCCAGCTACGTCAGTTACACCCCACACCCCTGTTCATGTCCTAGTGGGTCAGTAACGTCTGTGTTCCTGTGTAAGATGCTGAGTGCTTTGCATGCCATCAGTATAATGAGATCGCTTCCCTATTTACCATGATTGTGGCTCATGGCAGGACATTTAGCTTAGGATTTCCCTTCATGGCACTTGTACCTTATAAGAATTTAACCCTGTAGATTAAACCAATCCCCTTGTTTTCTGATCTCTTAAATGTATGTGTGGTTTTGTTGCTTTTACAAGCAGGGGTCCGTAAATTAGAAATGAGCTATGGTTTCAGAACAGACTGTTTACATTCTTAGATATCACCAGTTTGAACACATTCTTTGTGCATGCCAACTGTGTGCTAGGTGTTTTCCACAGGAAAACAGTGGTGATAAAGGGAACAGTGGTGATAGAGACTGGGTCTCCTGTCAGGTGGTGACAGTGCTTTGAAGTAATGAACAGTGGTGAAGAAAGGCAGGGCTGGTGATAGGTCTTCAATAAGGAATCAGACAGTCAAACCAAACTCAATGGAGGTAAGGAAAGCAACCCTAAAAGCACCCTAGTCCAAGAATTAACCAAACTAAGACTCTGAGCTGGGTCTGCCTGGGCCTTTCAAGGAACAAAAGAAGAGTAGAAAGGAGCAGAGCAGGTAGAGAATAAAATAGAGTGGTCACAGATCACACTAGATCTTTGTAAAGACTGGGAGTTTCTGTTCTAAGTAAATAGGGAGACTACTAGTAGTTTATAAGTGAAGTTGTAGCTTGGTCTAGCTTATGATTCAAAAACCATTCTGTCTACCCTGTGTAGCATTGACTACAGGGGCAAGACAAGAGCAGGAGTTTGGGAGACTGCAGTGGAGTCCCATCGCAGTGTTAAATGATAGAGACTTGGTGTGGTGGTACACACCTGTAATCGTAGCTGCTTAGAAAGTAGAGATTGGGAGGTTTGCAGTTTAAGGCCTGCCTGGGCAAAATGTTAGTGTGACTATCAGAACCAACAAGCCAAGTGTGGTAGCATACTATCTATCATCTTAGTTAGAACATCATAAATAGGAAGCCCTAGACAAAAATAAAAAACCCTAGCTGGGCACTGGTGGCTCACTCCTGGTTCGAAGCCAGCCTAGGCAGGATAGTCCATGATGCTCTTATCTACAGTTAATCACCAAAGGCCAGAAGTGGAGCTGTAGTTCAAGTGGTAGAGTGCCACCCTTGAGTGAAAAACTTAACAGGACAAGGCTGGGATTGTGGCTTAATGGTAGAGTGCTTGCCTGGTATGCAAGTGCTTGCCTGGTTTGATTTCTTAGTACCACATAAAGCAAAAAAATTAATTAAAAAAAAGCTAAGAGAGAGTGCCCAGGCCCTGAGTTCAAGCCCCAGTCAGTACCAGCACACACAAAATTACAAAAGCCTGCCCACAAAAAAAGGCTAAGAAAGAACTGAGGTTTTGTAATTCAAGTGATAGAGCCTCTCCCTAGCAAGCACAAGGTACTGATTTCAAACCCTATCACCACCAAGGTTGAGGCAGTCAGTAACTAGTCAGGAAATTTTGTACAGATGAAAATGGAGTGAGAGAGAAGTCAGGAAGACTCTCAGGTTTTTCAGACTTAGCCTAAAAGGATGTCCTTATTATTTATTGATAAGTAGGTAATTTGGGAGCACCACTTGGGGAGAATTTCGTGCATTTTCAGGTTAAACTTGACGTGTCTATTTAAGTAGAGGGTGTAACTTTTGAGTTTTTAGTGTGTATTAAAATACTGAGGTGAGGGCTGGGAAGGTGGCTCAGTGGTAGAGCGCTTGCCTTGCATGCATGAGACCCTGGGTTCAATTCCTCAGCATCACATAAGCAAAAAGAAAAAAGCCGGAAGTGGCGCTGTGGCTCAAGTGGTAGAGCGCTAGCCTTGAGCTGAAGAGCTGAGGGACAGCGCCCAGCCCCAGAGTTCAGGCCCCACGACCAGACCCAAAATAAATAAATAAATAAAATAAAATACTGAGGTGACCCTGAGGTCCATGGGAGGAGCAAGAAACCCCAAGAACTGCCTGGGCCCTATCACTGTGCTTAGTCTTAATTTTTCTTTGCATAGCTCTCAGAACATTTCGTTTTTCACTTTGTTCTTATTATTGTTTAATTCTCTGATGATGACAGATTTATCACTGGTAAATATGTAAATGCAGCGATGCTCTGGACAGAAAGTTTTACATCAGGGTGTGTTAGCCAAGGACATCTGATTGAAAGAGTTGGCTGTGTCAGAGGATTTGAAGCCAGTGCTGATGATTTATGTAGAAGTCACTTTCCCAACCCTCTGTCTTTCAGCATCCAGGAGTTTTTGGCCACATGCCAAGATTATCCATATGTTATGGCAGATAGTTTGTTGGATGTTTTAACAAAAGGAGGGCATTCTAGGACCCTGCAGGAGTTGGAAACGGTAAGAATGCTGCTAAAGAAACAGGGCAGTTTATTCTTGGCTCTGAAATATTAGTCACTGGGTGTTATGAAACTCAGGATTAGCCAGTATGACATCTGGACTCTATTCCCCTGAAAAGTGGGTGGAGGCTAGCATGGAGGACAGGGTACAGAAAGGAATAACTTAACTACTAGAGTTCATGAGGGCCTAGATTGTCATTCTCCTGATCTTGGGGAGATAATCCTCAAAAATGAGGGTCACAACCCAGAAGTTAGTGACTGCTGTATATCCTAACTCACTAGCTGGTAACTGAACTGACTAAAATGGTAGGGTATGCTCTGTCCTTATGTGGTAATAGTGCATTGGTAGGAGCCTTAGAAAATAAAGAGCTTTCTCATTGCTGCCTTCTAGCACTTATAAAGGCCTCTCCAATTTAAAATTTTTGTTTTAAAGATTAGAACCTGAAAATGTTCCTTGTGGTGTAAAAGAGCATTGACACAACGTTAATGTCACCATAGTTAGAAAAGCCAGTGGCTCTTAATGGTGGCTCTTAATGGTGCTTTGTCCATTGACCACAGCTGTATAGGTGGTGGGTGTTCCTAGGAGACTTGTCAGTAAGGCTAGCGTTAGTGCCTCAACGCTCAGTGTGACTGAGGTAAAATCCTAGCACATGAACTACTTTCCTCATTTGACCTGGAAAACACAACATACCCTTCCCATAAATGAAGCTGAAGTAATTTTTTTATAGAATTTTTTTTTGGTAAATGTAGTCATGTATTTTAAAATGTAATTGTTTTGCCCTTGTATGCAGCAGTTCTCTTTATAATGTATCTTAGAAAATCAAAGTTTCATATAGACAGAATACATGGTTTATCATTTTTAGAAAATGGGAATTGTTATATCACAATACAAATTTTTCAAGAAAGATGTCTATTGATGCCATGATGCACTTGTCTATGTGTGAGTTCTTAGACAGCTAGGATTATAGGAAAGTCCACATTCTGTGCTATTTGCATATTTTACAGCTATCTGAAGATAGTGCTCTGGTAATAACCTACAGTCCTTACTTGCCAATCTTAACCTGTTACAAAGCTCCACTTAGGTATTTTTTAATGTTTACCAGTGATCCTGATCACTGGCACTTTAACTGACAAATACTCTCAAAATGGTAATGATTATATTTAATTTCATTTTAAAAGTTATATTCTAATACTGCTGTCCTTTTAATTACCATACACTGGTTGTACAGGAGGGGCTCATTAGGTATTTTCATGTATGTATACAATGCATCCTGCTTAAACCCTACCCCCTGCATCCCTCTCCCTTATCTCCTCCCCTTTCTTAAATCCAGCTCTTAATCCTTTTCTCTTGCTGTAAAAATTGACACTTAGCTATTTTCTTTTGCTATATGTTTTCATAAACTGTTGTTTTTCTTTATCCTTATAGTCATCACCTGAAGATGAAGGCCAGTCTAGCACCTGTGATACAGCTAAAGAAATGGAGGTGATTTTTTTTCCCCTGGTACTGGGGATTAAACTCACGGCTTTGCACTTGCTAGCATTCACTCTCTGCCACCTGAGCTATGTTCCTAGTCCATTTTTAAATGGAGAAACTGCTGAAAGACCTAGATGATAAAGCTTTTGTTTATTTTTAAGTACTCATTAGATTTCATCTGATAAAAGTATTTTTGCCTTTGGAGGGTTTAGTAGTATAGTCATTATTTAGAAGAAACATGTAAACCACGGATCCAAAATCAGTTTCCATACAGCGTAAATACATAGGCTCTGGGCACCCAGAAAAGGAACTCACTGCTTTGTGGAGCTATCTGAACAAGGCTAGAAGATGAAGAAGCAGTCACTTTCCCAGAAAGCAGGGCTAGGCATGTGATGTCTTGAAACAGGTGAAACTACATGGATAATGACAAATTGGTCTGAAAGCAAAGCACCTGTGCAGCAAGCTCAGCAGATGACCCAGTATCTCTGGGTAAGAATAGGTGAGGCAGGCTGGAAAGGTGGCTCAGTGGTAGAGTGCTAGCCTTGCATGCATGAGGCCCTGGGTTCGATTCTTCAGCACCACATAAACAGAAAAAGCCGGAAGTAGCGCTGTGGCTCTAGTGGTAGAGGGCTAACCTTGAGCTGAAGAGCTGAGAGACAGTGCCCAGGCCCAGAGTTCAGGCCCCACAACTGACAAGTCCCCCCCCCCCCCCCCCCCCCAAGAATTAGGTGAGGCTTTGGGTAGGAACCCTAGGATCAAGAATCTTCTGTGCATTGCCAAAAAGCTGAGACTAGGATGGGATACTATGATCAGATATAGGAAAGGGAATCTGTGAAACTTTTCTTAAGCCAAAAAACACCTAGCATACTAACATTAAAGTTGATAATAAGGATTTAGGAGGAATCAATGTGATCTGGATCTGGTGCATTCAATCTTATAGGAAAGAGAGCACACCCTAAACGGGAAGAAGGACACGCCTTTCAGATGTGATAAATGTGATCTGGGTGCTGCAGGTGTGGTCCTAAAATCTCAGGTCTGGGCTGTGGTATGGCAGTTGTGGATATAAACATAGCACTCAGGATGAACATAGTGAAAGGCTAAAGGATAGCACTTTGGAAAAAAGCAGTAGTCGAGTAAGGTAGGAAACTTGCAAAAAGATACTGAGCAGGAGGGGAGAGTTCAGCAACATCAGAAGCAAACCAGTCCAAGAAGAAACCTGCAAATGTTACTTTGTAGTACTGGGGTCTAGAACTCATAGCCTCTCATTTGCTAAGCAAGTGCTCTGCCACTTGAGCTATATGCCTCCAGTCCCTGAAAATGTCATTTGTAACCTTGATCACAGCAATGTCAGTAAAGTGGTAAGGGGAGAAGGCCTTAAAAAGGACTAAACAGAGGTGTGAGGCCAAGAAAGTGAAGATTTAGATGGTATTTATACAGCCATGTTTTCATATGCTTAGTGAAGGAGCAAGAGTGAAAGAAATCTTGAGAATAGGAAAAGTTGGATAAGAAATAAAGACTAGGGCTAGGGGTAGGGGCGCTGGGGAAACAAAGGAGGAGGCAACAATGCTTGATAAGAAATGTACTTATTACCTTGCCCATGTAATTGTAACCCCTCTGTATGGTATTTTCACAACTTAAAAAAAAAACTAGGGCTGGGAAGGAGGCTCAGTGGTAGAGTGCTTGCCTTGCATGTATGAGCCCCTGGGTTTGATTCCTCGGCACCACATTTGCAGAAAAAGCCAGAAGTGGCACTGTGGCTCAAGTGCTAGCCTTGCACTGAAGAGCTGAGGGATAGTGCCCAGGCCCAGAGTTAAAACCCTATGACAAAAAAAAAAAAAGGAAAGAAAGAAAGAAAATAAAGACTAAGCTGTGCTCATGCCTTAATTCTCACTACTCAGACTGAGATCTCAGGATCACAGTTCAAAGCCAGCCTTGGCAAAAAAGTCCATGAAACTCCCTCCAATTAATCACAGAAAAAGTTGGCAGTGGTGCTATGGTTCAAGTGGTAGAAGCACTATCCTTGAGCAAAAAAGGAGCTCAGGGACAGCACCCAGGCCCAGAGTTCAAGCCCCAGAATGGGCCAAAAGAAATAAAGGACTATTGAGTAGAATTATGAGGATCCTGCTAAAATGGTCAGCTATAAATACATACTAGTGTCAGTTTGTACAGCTGAAGTTTTGCACTGCGCACTTTCATACTATTTGTATGTAAAGGAAAGGAGTCTGGTGTCCAGACTGGTTGAGCTTTGAGTGCAGTACTCCAGTAGAAATGGAACAATGACTTTGGCTACTTATCTAAGTTGATGGCATTCTTATGAAGAATTGTTGAGGTTATGGAAACATTGAGTCTTACAATTCCAGAAATAAAACTCTCCCTTCCTAAGGTTTTCTTTCTCCCGTGCAGCACTAGCAGCCTGGTTTGGGTGCCTGGAGTTGACCCAGGAAGATTCTTACACAATAGGTCTATAAGAATGCACATTTATGGACTGGCTGGACTGAAACACGTACCCGAGTCTCCAAAACATGAGGCATTGTTGTCAGTATTGAGGCAGTGACTTCTTAAAAGAAGTGTATAATGCAGATTGTATAAGATGTAATAATATTATGGAGAAGTGTTTTCTTGCCAAAATTTTAAGAATAACATTTTAAAAGGATGTTTTGGGTGGTTGGGAAGGTGGTTCAGTGGCAGAGTGCTTGCCTTGCATGTATGAGGCCTTGGGTTCGGTTCCTCAGCACCACATAAGCAGAAAATGCCAGAAGTGACACTGTGGCTCAAGTGGTAGAGTGCTAGCCTTGAGCCGAAGAGCTGAAGGACAGTGTTCAGGCCGAGTTCAGCCTCACAACTGATCCCCAAAAAAAATGGGAGTGGAGGGTTCTTGGAAGGCATTTTTTGATAGTCATATAATTGTAATAGGTGGAATAGCTTTGCCTAGAAACATAGCCATCTTACTAATTTTTACTGAACATTGTCATGACTTAGCAAGCCCAAGTAATTGCCTTTTTTTTTTTCCTTTTGAGGCAGATTACAGAAGTAGAACCAGCAGGGCGTTTGGACTCTAGCACCCAAGACAGACTCACAGCACTGAAAGCAGTAACAAACTTTGGTGCTCCCATTGAAGTATTTGACTCTGAAGGTGAGGCTCTCAGGACACAGTGTGCTGGGAACTGCATAGCATAGGCATTGAAGCATTACTGCTGCCTCAGTGGCAACCATCCACCACAGGAAAACCAGGGCCAACCACATTAAGTGAATAGTAAAGCATGGCTGTGCTCGTGGTTTCATTTGAGGGGAGGAGGCTAGCCAGTAAGAAACAGGGCCTGAATAGTATGATTCACACTTCCACACAGGATGAAACAGGCATGCCCATGTCTTCTTTGGTGTCTTCTTACCACAGAGGCTGAAGTGTTCCAGAGGAAACTTGACGAGACCACCAGGTTGCTCAGGGAGCTCCAGGATGCGCAGAATGAGCGGCTGAGCACCAGGCCCCCTCCCAACATGATCTGCCTCTTGGGTCCCTCGTACAGAGAGATGCACCTTGGTATAGTATGCCTCCAGCAAGTGTCAGGGAGGAGGGGTGTGCATAAAGGGAAATTGCTGAGTAGTGACAGCACTGTAAAGTGGTGGCACAGAATGCTTGTTCTCTGCATTTGTACATTCACTGCTGTCTTGGATTTTTTTTAAGGAGTCACTTTTTGATACCTGGAACTGTTTTTCTTTTTCTTTCTAGCTGAACAAGTGACTAATAACCTTAAAGAACTTGCACAGCAAGTGACTCCAGGCGATATCGTGAGCATGTATGGAGTTCGAAAAGCCATGGGGATTTCCATTCCTTCCCCTGTCGTGCCACACAACCTCATAGACTTGACAGAAGGTGCGTGCTCGGTTTCTCTGGGACAATGGGAGGCTCTTGTATGTAGAACTAGTGTATTTCTCACATTTTCAGCAAAGTTGCGGTAGTGACCTAATCACTGCTTCTTAGCCTTGAGTGTGGTGCAAGGGCTATCAGCTAGAGGTGGCTCACCTCCACTCTCACTCTAATGACATGGCAGAGTGTTCAGTACTGTCTTCTTCCTTCAGAGCTTGAAGACCCTAAGAAGGCTGATGTTGCTGAGTGAGGACCTGATGGGAGCTCAAGCTTGCTGGTATTTGATTATATATTATGTACATATTTTCTTCATTCCAAAATTGGAAATGCCTTTCAGAAGATATTAACTATTCATAAATTGTGTTTTTAATTAAACTTTGGAACAGTTAATTTTATATGTTCCAGAGATTGGACTTGTATTAGGTAATAAAGCTGAACCTGGAACTCCGAAGAGTACTGTGCATATCCATCAAGTTCCCCCTGACCTTCCCTGACTCAGAATATGATTACATCTTAATGGACCAAGTTCTCAAGATAAATTGGAATCCCTTATTTTTTACCCTCCCCATTAAAGAAATTATACCCAGGTGGTTCTGCAACTTACCAGATCTCATCATAATTCAGAAATCAGCCCTTTGTGAGCAAGGCATATAGCTTTGGCTATTGTCATACCTGGGTGGGTCTTTTTTTTTTTTTTTTTTGGTCCGGTCGTGGGGCCTAAACTCTGGACCTGCGCACTGTCCCTCAGCTTTTCAGCTCAAGGCTAGCACTCTACCACTTGAGCCACAGCACCACTTCCAGCTTTTTTCTTTTTGCTTATGTGGTGCTAAGGAATCAAATCCAGGGCCTCATGCATGCAAGGCAAGCGCTCTACCACTGAGCCACCTTCCCAGCCCCACCTGGGTGGGTCTTAATGCTACTTGTATTTTACATACAAGGCAGCCTCATCTGAGAGCTGGAGCATGGCTCAAGTGGTTGAGCAACTGCCTAGCAAGTGTAAGGCCCTAGAAAATAAAAATAAAAAATCAGCCCATCTAGTGAGATCTTTCATTTGCATACCACAAAAACAAACACACTTAGAATGATGGGAGAAGGCACCATATAGAAATGATGTGGTTAGTAATTAGGAGCCTTCCCCCATCCCACCTACCAGAAAAGGAGAGGCTAGGAGGTTCTTAGCACTATAACATGTCTGGTATTTTTGTTTTTTCATTTTTGCAGTTATTTGGAACACTAGCAAAAAGATGAGCCAAATAAGCTAAAACCATCCTCCAGAAGACCAACTCAGAAGACAGTTTTTTTCTGTTTACTTTTTTTCTAAGATCACCTCAGGGCATGCATCTGAGTATTTTTTATCTGAAAATGGCTGTTTGTTTAGCAGTCACTCAGCTAAGATGGTGATTTTCTGCTTTTAGTTCAAAAGATAGCCTGTTAAAAAGCCAGAGTGGAGGTATACTGATGTAAGACTGTAAATCTCAGGAGGATCCAAAGTTCAAGCCAGCCCAAACAAAAATTAGCAGTATACCCCTCCCCCTCATCTCATGCCAGGTACCTGTCATCTCACCTAGATTGGAAACTGGGTAGAAAGGCTGCCCCTAGACAGGAATGTGAGGCCCTACCTGAAAACAACTAAAGCAGAAATGGCTGAAGGCATGCGTGGCTCAAGTGGTAAAATACCTGCCTAGCAAGCACAAATTCCAGAATCCAAACTAGTACCACCAAAAGCAGTAATAAAAAATAACAATACCTAAAAAATGGGGATGGATACATAACCTAATTCATTGAACAAATAATGTTTAATATTCATATGGCCCATCTGTGTAAAACCCAAACTGGAATCTATTATGTGTTTTTCTTGACTTGAGAAAACTCGAATGAATCTTAAAACTTACAAAGGGGATTCTCTTTTTTAAAACTTAGTTGAGATGTTTTTATGCAGGCTATATCTAGAGTCTTACTTTTAGTCTCTGAAATATAATTTGGTAAGTTCCTTAAGACCAAGAAGATGTTTATATTCAGAAGACCTTAGGACATTCAGGTTTCTGCATTGCTAATTTAATGCATAAAAAGCAGCTAAATAAGCACTGGTACTTTATAAAATGAAACATTTAAAACAGATGGTATATATCTATAAATACAGATTAATTGTTTGATGCACCAACTCAAAGCATATTCCTATACAGTGACCTGTTACATACATGAAATATAGCATGAGTAATGCTCATCTTCCTGTTGGAAATTTCCTTAGGAAGCAATCAGAAGACTTCTGTATTAATGTCCCATAGTTAGTAAGCTGCCTTAATAGGAATTTTAAGCAAGTCTGATCCATAGAGAAGGGTGTTATTAGAAATATACTTGTTGCTGTCATGAAAACAAATGACACATCAAGAAATTACTTGGGGCTGGGAAGGTGGCTCAGTGGTAGAGTGCTTGCCTTGCATGCATGAGGACCTGGGTTCAGTTCCTCAGCACCACATAATCAGAAAAAACCAGAAGTGATGCTGTGGCTCAAGTGGTAGAGTGCTAGCCTTGAACTGAAGAGCTGAGGGACAGCGCCCAGACCCAGAGTTCAGGCCCCACGACTAGCAAAAAAAAAAAATTACTTGGTAATTTATAAAAGATCAACTGCAAGTGAGTCTATGACCTGAACATCAAAAACTTATAAAATAATCTTAGCACAGTACTTTAATTGCACCTAACAATACAAGAACGGTAACTCCCAGCTGGGCTTCCTGTTGCTGAAATAAAATCTGACTTGCATGTTGGGAGGGTACGCAGGTGTTGACTCAGGCTGGGCCTTGCCTCCACTCTCCTGGCAGCTGGAACCTTCCACCTTGCCAGGGACACTGATCACTGCTAGAGTTGAAGAACACAGAGTTCAGCGCAGGGCTCACCTGAAACCAATCCTCTTGTGACAAGAGGATATATAAACAAATCAACTTAAACAAGACTCTGCTCCTTACCCCAGCATTTTAACCATAAGAGTCCTTTACACAGTAGGTTCTTGTGCTGTGAGGACTGGTTACAGGTACATGCAAGTGCAGCAGAGCAGTCCCTGGCCCCAAAACAGGTCCTGTCACTCCCCTTTGCCCCATTGAGGGTCACAACTCATTGCAAACCTGGCAGGTCAGGTGTCCTAGCTCTAGTCCTATGAGGAGGATTTTCTAGGTAACTCCAGGTTTGTAAGTGGCTTCTAAAAATCCTGTAGTATTGTGAAGCTCAGTGGGTTTAGAGATCCTGGGAATGCACTAATCATGAAGTGAAGACCACTCCATATAAAGGAACGAGCAGTTCAGTCATTTCTCACCTTGAAACAGTTCGCCTTTTTTCAGCTTCTTGTGGAACTGAAGCAGAGTATAAGATGCGATCTTCCAAAGCTCGTTTTTTTCCTTGACTCATTGAAAGAAAGGGTTCAGCATTTGTGAGAGGCTGGCCTAGCAGGGCTGAGGTTTGAGTTCAAGGTCTCACACTTGAACCATTCCCCTAGCTGCTCCTCCTGATTTTGAAGCTTTCCAGATTTAGTTGTGAAGACTCATGTCAAGAAATAGCACAGGCTGTCCAAGTCCTATATACAGATACTATTCTCCCACTATCAACACAAAAAAGACAGGCATGGTGGTACATACCTATAATCCCAGCACTCAAGGTGGATAGAAGAAGATTGTCAGTTCCAAACCAGCTGGGATTACACAATAAAACTTGTCTCCAAAAAAAGAAAAATGGTCAGGCATTGGCTAAAGAATGTGAATAAATAAGCAGCATATAGCCTGGTGCTTGTGGCTCACACCTACAATCTTAGTTACTCAGAAGGCTGAGATATGAAGATCCAGGTTCAAAGTCAGCTCACAGAAGAATCCCAAGATTCTGATTTCCTATTAACCAGCAAAAAGCCAAAAGTGGGTGTGGCCTCATGTGGGAGCATAAGGTTCTGAGTCTCAGAACTGGCAAAAAAAGAAAAAGAAAAAAGACGTAGTTGATAGTTGAAGACTAAGAGAGAACTCAAAGATGGCAGTCAGGAAAAAGTAGAAAGATTACACCTTATTTCAAGCCTTTTCAGCTTATTGAACGTAGTCCCAGAAGACTTGTATCAAAGTTGCCTGATTCTAAGTCCAGGCTTGACACTCCTTCTTGCTGTAAGCCACATTCCGTAGGATTTATACCCCAGCTAGGTTAATCCCATAAATACCCAGGTCACTGGACAGTAGTCCTATTTACATGTGGTGAGTGGTTAAAGAAATGATACACAGCTGTAAACTCCACTTGCCAGAATGCTTGTCCTGCTGGATAGAACAGACCCATACTGCACAGCCCAGCCTACTCCTCCATTGACCTATAAAGCATTGGTCTTTTGTGCATGCTCACAAGTACATTCAGTACACCAGCTGACGTGGAAGCATAGCTTGACAGCAGAGGTTAAAGTGTCATCTAAGCAGCCTTGCTGCCAGGACCTGGCCTTGGGCCAAATGCTGTTTCCACAGAGTTGGGTCTTGGTTTGCTCAGTGAAGGAGATTGGCCACTGGAAGTCTTCAGTTCAGCCCAAGGCCTTGAAACTTGGCAGTGTCTGTACAAACGAAGTAAGTTCGTAGCTCGCCTTTGCCCTTAACGTTGATCAGCCCCCGGCACTCACAAGAGTAGCCTAGTCTCTGGAGGATGGTACATGTCTCTTCAGTAACCTGAGCAAAAGAAAGCCACATCAAGCAAGAAGCCTGCTTGAATATAGGCAGGTTGGTCAAATATTAATCCATACTTTCATTCTCTGTTACAGCCATGCTGAGGCGTGGCAAGCCCTCCACAGTAGGAGGGTCTTTTCTCCTGGGTCACATTCCCCCCCAGGGGTTGCTACCTGGATTTTGCCCAGTTCTCCAGTGCTCTCCATGCGGCTGGCAACGTTGACTGCATTTCCCCAGATGTCATACTGAGGTTTTCGGGCTCCAATTACTCCAGCAATCACAGGCCCATGGTTCATGCCTGAAGGTAACAAGACATCTGAACTGGGAGAGTCCACAGTCCATCCCCAACCACAAAGGGGTGACAGCTTTCTGAGGTGCCTACGCAGTAGGGTTTGTGGTAGGAGAAAGGCCTGCCCTGCCTGGCTCTGGTCCAGGCTCCATGAAGCAGGAAGGCTAGTTTTGTCAGGAATATTTCTGACATGTGCCATTCCCCCTCCATTTGCTAACAAAGTGCCCACTCTGAGCTAGCTGGCTAGTTAGGTTTGTTTAAAGGTCTCCTGTTGATAGCCAGGATTTAGGTTCTGCATTTTCTACAGTTGTGTATTCTTACTAAAATCATCAAAGGCAACCACAATGCCAAGTCACAATTTCAACCAAGCTGCTGACAACTTCAAAGCAGGTAACCTGTACCAGACAGACCTGGAGCCTCTTGCAAGAGAGGAGACCCAAATCAGTAAGGTCAGGGATGCCGCAGGAAAAATTAAACATCCAAGACACCCAAATGGTCATAATGAACTATTTTCAGAATATTTACTCACTGAAGAAGGAAAACCTAGCAGAAATGAATGAATTTCTAGAGAAATACAAATTGCCAAAACTGAAGCAAGAAAATACAAATTAAACAAGCCCATAACGTACAATAAGAGGAAGCAATCAGAAGTCTTCCAATAAGGAAAAGCCCAGGCCCAGACAGATTGATCACAGAATTCTATAAAGACGTTTTAAAGAGGAGCTAATACTCATACTCAAGCTCTTGTGTGAAATAGCAGAGGGAGCAATCCCAGACTCATTCTATGAACCAATAACCCACATCCCCAAACCAGGCAAGGATCCAACAGAAAAAAGAACTACAGACCAAGCTCTGATGAACACAGACTAAACTTCTCAATAAAATAGTAGCCAACAGAATCCAGAAACAAATCACACATTTTAACCAAGTAAGCTTCATCCCACAGATGCAAAGCTTGTTTAACATATTTAAATCAATAAATGTAATCCCCCACATTAATAGAACCAAGGTCAAGAACCACATGGTTATCTCAATTGATGCAGAAAAGGCTTTTGACAAAACATCCATTCATGCTCAAAGCTCTGGAGAAAATAGGAACAGAAGGAACATTCTTTAAAACAAAAGCCATATTAAATAGACCAACAGCCAATATCATACTAAATGGGGAAAAGCTAAAACCAGTTCCCTTAAAATCAGGAACAAGGCAAGGATGCCCACTCTCCATTCCTTTTCAGTATAGTTTGGAATCTGTAGCAATAAGACAAGAAAAGGGGATCTACATAGGGGAAGAAGAAATTATTCCTATTTTCAGATGGCATGATCTTATACCTAAACTACCCCCACCCCCCCCCCCCCACCAAAAAAAAAAACTCCACTCCCAAACTAGAACTAATAAGTCACTTTGGCAAAGTAGCGGAATATAGAATTAACACACGATAATCTTAAAAAGAATAAAATATCTAGGAATTAACCTAATCAAAGATGTAAAGGAACTATTCTGTGAAAACTAAAAATCTAAAGAAAGAAACCAAAGAGGACACCGGGAAATGGAAAGATCTTCCCTGTTTGTGATAGGTAGAATAAATATTGTGAAAATGACCATACTGCCAAAAATGATACACAAATTCAACACAATTCCCATCAGAATCCCAACAACATTCTTTCCTGAAATAGAAAACAACCCAAAACTTCATATGGAAAACAAAAACCTAGAATAGCCAAAGTAATTGTAGGCAAAAGAAGCAATGCAGGAGATAATGACAATACCAGATTTCAGACTCTACTATCGAGCTTGGTATTGGCACAAAAGTAGATCCAAAGACCAATATAATAGAAGATCCAGAAATAAAACCACATGCATACAGTCAGTTGATATTGAACAAAGGAGCCCAAAGACATACAGTGGAAAACACATAGCCTCTTTAACTATTGGTGCTGGGAAAACTGGGCAACCACATGCAGAAAACTAAAAGTGGATCCCAGACAGACCAGGAACACCTGCGGCTGCTCCACTCCCCTACCCGCTCTGCCCACCAAGCCTCACCGACACGGAGGCGGAAGGAGTTGAAGGAGTGCCTGTTGATCCCATCCAGCTTGCTCATCAGGGCGATGCTGAAGTCTACCATGACGCCGATGTGCGTGTGCTGCCGCTCCAAGTCCTGCAGCATGACCATACTGCACTCACAGCCCCTTGACCACAGGCACCCCATCTTCCCATATCCCACAGGGCTATCCAAACCCCACAGAGCTTCACCACCACCGAAAATCTCGAAGCAGGGCTGCATAAACAGCTTTATCCCCACCCCCACAAACAGGACAGAGTAGGGTACTTCAGTAATGGGAGTACCTGGTTCTCATGCCCCGAAGGAACACTGAGCCCTGCAGCTGCCATGTAGGTGCTGCCAATGGTCTTGATCTTCTCCACGCCACTGAACTTGGGCTTCAGCAGCAGCTGTGGGAAGCCAGGCAAGTCAGACAGTGCGGCCCTGCGCAGGTGCTGCAAGAACACACACACACACACACACACACACACACACACACACACACACACACACACACACACACACACACACACACACACACACACACACACACACACACACACACACACACACACACACACACCTCTCCTCTGAACTCCTTGAAAGGGCCAAATAGCAAATGATCTACCCAGGAGGGGGCAGTTGTTGGCAGAGTTCTGCCCAACCTGTTTTCTAAGGTAGCTGGCAACAAGTGCCTCACCCAGTCAGGCTGTTCCAAGGACCTAACTGTAATCTTAGCAGCTGCCCAGCACAGAAGCTGAATTAAAGGTGAGCTCAGTCAGTGCACACAATGCATTCCTTTATCATGACACTGCATGTTGTCTAGCTAGTGTGCTGTGGTGCTGGGGGTTGACCTAGGCCCTCTCCTGTGCCACCCCCCCTCTGCCTGCACCTCATCGAAGTCAGCGATGATCTCGTTGAGCAGGCGCAGACACTCCAGCCCCTCCTTGTTGACATCACACTCTGTGTAGAACACTTTGAAGTCCGGCACAGATGCAAACATGACACAGACACAGTCATAGGACTGATGGTACCAGTCCTGTGGCAGGGCAGGGAAGAAACGGCACTGTAAGACCACTGAGCCTCAAAGTGACAGCTGCCGCTGAGCAGTCCAGAGGGGTGGGCAGAGCCCTCAGCCCTGGCTGGCAACTTCAGAATGGGCTGGTGGGGAGAGGAGAGCTGAGTCTGGCTAGGTGAGCACCAGCTGGGCCTGAAACTCAGGCGAGAGGAAGCAGGAGACAGAAACTGGGTTCTGCACTGAGCAGAACACTGGTGGAAATAGTCATGTCTCAAAGAAATTCCCAGGCTTGGGCTGGGAAGGTGGCTCAGTGGTAGAGCGCTTGCCTTGCATGCATGAGGCCCTGGGTTCGATTCCTCAGCACCACATAAGCAAAAAGAAAAAAGCCGGAAGTGGCGCTGTGGCTCAAGTGGTAGAGCGCTAGCCTTGAGCTGAAGAGCTGAGGGACAGCGCCCAGGCCCAGAGTTCAGGCCCCATGACCGGACCCAAAAAAAAAAAAAAAATTCCAGGCTTGGCCCTCATGACAATCCCAGAGAAGTCAAGGCCACACACTAACCAGACTCCCAACTACAAGCCCAGGTTTACATACCACCACACACTGCCTCCATGGTGTCCTGACCCCACACCCCTTCATTCTAACTGCGTACCTCATTTAGCTTGTCTCCAATGAAGTGGGCAGCCACATGGGCTGGCAGGACATTCTCCAGGAGAAGGCGGTTCACGTTTTCCATGGTCTCAAACTCCTCATGTTCCTTCTTGAACTTCTTCTTCCACAAACAATCCAGGCGGCAGTAATAGTCGATCTGCAAACTGGGGAAAGTCAGTGTCCTGCAGCGGGCCCCACCTGAGGGGCTGGCTGGGAGCCCAGGCTAGCCCACAGTGTGCTCATGACAAGCCTGTGGCTGCTGCCTGGGGGAGGGGGGGGGATGACTGGGAGTCCCTCAGCCTTAACAACAAGCCTAATTTCTTGGCATGTGAGGCCCTCTGCACCCTGCCTATCCTACTGGGGGCCCAGGAAGCTAAAGAGCTGTGCATACCTGTCTGGACAGCATGACCAGAGTGCTGTAGAACAGAACCAGGTAGAAGTTGATCATGGTCTTCAGGTCCCTTGGTGAATAGTCCAGTGCACTGCTGGATGAAGGGCAGGAGTCAGTGGTGCGCTAAGAACTGGGGTACAGACAGCATGTGTGGTGTGGGCAGCTGCACAGGGAAGAGGGGCCCTGGGGACTGTGGGAGGGGCTCTCTGAGGGGAGATCTAAGTCACCCAGGAAGGGGCAAAGAGGCTGGGGGGAGGGGTGTCCAAGGAGAGCCAGGGCTCCTTGCAGGAAGCCAGAGAATTGACAGGCAGAGCAGGTTTTTCTCCATGGATTACTAAGATGTCAGCCATGGTTCAAGAGAGACAGCCCCCACCCCCTGATCCAGAGCTTCTTAAGCCCCCATGCCCCAGCCCGCCCTGAGTCTCAGGAAGGGACCAGGCCATTGCGCTGTGCTTGCCAGATGAGCAATCCAGCTCAGAGGGCTCGGCTGGCTCAGGTTCCTCCATTCAGCTCCCCAGAAACAGGTTGAGCCTGGGCCCATGTGACCAAGACTCCCCAGAGAGCCCACCAGTGAGACACGCCTCGGCCCTTAGCACTGCCCCTTGGCCATGTCCAACGGGACCCCAGACACAGATGACCCTCCCCAAGAAGGATAGAGCAAAGCCACAGCTAGCCACAGGCAGATGGCAATGATCAGGTCCTGGCAGTGAGGTGTGGCAGGACCTACCTTATGGTGGTGTTGGCCTGGGTGAAGTTGCCTGGGCTGTGGGCACAGTGGTCCTGCCAGCACAGGGAGAGGTTGAAGAGCACCAGGTAGGCCACCAGGGCCACCGTCAGCAGCAGGACCTTCAGCTCCAGGCTCATCCGCAGGAAGACCGAGCAGGCGATGAAGCCCAGGATACAGCTGCAGCTGTAGTACTAGGGGTGAGGTGGTACCCCACTGTCCATCACCAGGAGGTGTTAGGACTAGCCCCCCCCCAAGCCCCCTAACTTCCCCCAATTCCCTATGGGCAGCAGGGCTCAAGTGTGTTGCCACCCTTCTGGCCATCTGACCACTTCCCAGAGCCAGTGAGCTCGTTTATTCAAAGCCATAGCGCATGAAACTGTAGGTGCTGTGTAGATTTCATGGGCCAAGGGCAAGGCTGCTATGGGCTCACCTGAACAGCCTCCTGCCTCCTGCATTCTGCCATGAGCCTGCCCTCCCCAAGCACAGCCCTGCCACATTCCTCCCCGTCCACATCATGCTGCAGGGAATCCCCCAGCCTGACGGTCCCGCTCCACCCTGACCCGGACCCCACTTCCTAATTCTCCCTCACTCCATTCCCAAGTCACAAACCCCTAAACCCTACCAAGGCAGCCACCCCTCAGCTTGGTCACACTGTCCTCTCCCCATCCCACCTCATCCCTTGACAGACACGTGCAAACTCCCTGCGGCCCCTAATACCCCCATGCCATCCTGATTGTCTTTGAGCCCAGCACTAGCTTTGCCACCTACACGACTCTGGTCCACCTCTCTTAAGACCCACTTCCTCATGAAGAGGCAGCAGCATCTCAAAGATGTCCTCCAATACAGCTGGAAGTACACTTAGCTGCCTGGCCCCAGCTTTTCCTCCCTTGGAGACACTGGGCTGGACACAGTGCTCTTCACACCAGAAGCTGCAGTGGCTGAGCTGAGTGTCCCAGTGAGGACAGAGCCCAGAGGGATCTAACGGGAGGAGAACAGATACTCACTGGGAGGAGGACACACAGGGTCCTGTCCTTGCTCCTTGAGGCCGGCAGGCTGGTCTCATTGCCACCAGGCAGCCCCAGGGCTGAGTCGAGCATCAGTGGCTGCAGAAGAGACAGATCCCTGTCAACATGCATCAGGGGACCGGGACTCTGGGCACCCTGGCAGGCCTGCAGCCGATGCCATCTCAGCTCTGAAGCATCAAACACAGCCGTTCTAGAGAGCCTGCGAGGGGGAACTGGCTCTAGAAGGAGCCAGATCCAGCAGGAGCCAAGACAACATAGAACAGGAAGCCAAGCTCCCCTGCTAGCAAAGAAACAGAGGCCCAGGGAGGGTGAGCCAGGACAGAGTGGGACCAGGGACCTCTCAGGCTCACACTGCAGCGCTTGCAGGGGTCACAGCAGATGCAGCTGGGAGGGCACTGAGACTACAGGTTCCCAGGGTCAAAGATGGTCTCCTGCACCCAGGATGTGTGCCATGGGCACCTGGGGTCCCTTTCATGACTGACCAGGTTGATGATGGCGACAGTGAGCAGGCTACCGATGGTCAGCACAGCCAGAAACAGCCTCAGAAGAGTTCGTGTCTCCACCCATCCAGAGACGGCCTGCAGCATCCCCTGGGCTGGGCAACACCTCTGTGGAGACATGAGATGGAGTCACCAGGTACACAGCTGAGATGAGGGGCTTCCAGGGCAGTGAGGACAGCTCTGCAGCGCGCCAGGACACTGAAGGCTCACACCACCAGCAAGGCTCACTGGGGGTCCGAGGAAAGGAGGGGGGCACAGCACTGAGCTCCAGGCCGAGGACTCAGCTACACTCACCAAGAACTCAGTAGCAAAGCACAGACTTAGCACCAGCCCCAGCAGGCAGGACACCAGCCCAAAGGACACACCCAGGGGCATCATCCTGAAAAGGAGGAAAGGCCTAAGTGCAGATCCCATGCCCAGGCCCCCCCTCTCTCAGCCTCTAATCCCCAGCTCACAGTTGCCTATCCCGTCCTGGAGGCTACTCTGCACACAGCCAAAGGGATATTTGAAAACTAGTCCAACTGCCTCAGTAAATGTCACACAAGGACAGGCCAAAACAGGAAGGTCGTGGCCAGCATCAAGCCCTCCCCTTGGGGCCAGGTACAACAAGAAATGATAAGTGACCCAACCCTAGGGACCTTATATAAAAGTATTCCCTTATTAATCTCTATTAAGCACACCCAAAGCCACAACATTGGCCCAATTGCCTCAGAGGCTGACCTCTGTTCCCTCTGACCTCAGCCCCTCTCTCCTTGCCAGCAGGTCTCAGCACAAATCTCAGCACAAGCACAAATCTCAGGGATTCCTGACTCAGGGTCAATGTCATTAACCCCTGAGCTTTACCTACCTCCTGCCCCATACACACACACACACACACACACACACACACACACACACACACACACACACACACACACACACACACACACACACACACACACACACACACACACACACACACACACACACACACGGCCATAAAGGAGATGCCAGTATTCCCTTAAAGGATTATAAATATCTAAGTCCAGAGGTGACTGCGGAAGTAACAGGTAACTTAGCAAAGTGAGAGGCATTAGGCAGCAGGGAGGCCTGTGGCACATTAGTTACAAGTAAGAATAGGCAACTCCAGTGGGGCTGCAAGGTCCTGGTCCCTGCACTGGAAGACTCCAGAGTTAGAAGTCCCGTGCAGCTTTGCTGGGATACGACCCTTCCAGCTCTACTTCAGTGGGCTCCATCGTCTTCCCCACCTCAGACTAACCTGGGCATCACCAGGGCATGGACGAGCAAGATGCAGAGGAAAACCAAGCTGGCACAGGCGAAGTCATAGCGGGCCCGAGGGATGGGTGCCAGGCGGTACTGCAGCAACAAAACTATGAGGGTCAGCCACCTGCAGGACTCCCTTCCCAGCTCCCCTCACCCCTGCTTGAGTTCATCACCTAAGTGATGGAAAGAAAATGCCTCCTCCCACCTCACCCCCCCCCCCACAACGGGAGTTCCAGTGTTCCACTGATTAGCATTCATTCATCTGCATCTAGCAATTCGATTTCTGTTGCAAAGCAATCACCTCCTCCCCGTGCCCAGCCAGGCCTCCATTTCCAAGGCCCCTGAAGAGCTCATAGACCATGGACAAGAACCAAGTTCATTTCCTGGTGACCTCACTTGGGAGCCCAGGGACAAGTTGGTCCCTCCCCTCCAATCTTGGCACCTAGAACACAGACCTCCTACTGCCTAGCCCCACAGCCTGAAGCTAAGGACAGCTCTGGAACTGCCTGGAGAACAGGCTCCTGTGCATGAGCTGGGCCTAGCAGGCTCCCGGTCACCTGGGTGTGGGTTGTTACATAACAACCCACCAGGAGCCAGGAGATGCCCTACAACAACATCATTGTCCACTGTGGAACAGGAACCATGGCCGCAGACAGGCGGGAGAACCCCCAGGTCCTGACAATGCCAAGACTGAATTTGAAGCCTGACGCCCACTGGGCCCTATCCATTGATTGCCTGGCATTGGATGGAATAAAAATCTTCCAAACCCACAGGGTAAATCCTGGTGAAGGGTGAAGGAGTAAGAGCAGCTGGAAAGAGTCAACAAGTTTGGGGCTGCATTGAGCCCACCCCACCCTAGCAACCAGATGTAGAGGCTCCCATGAGCCTCTAGGGCTCACATACACCTCACCCCAGGCCTGGCTTCCTCTGCCCAGGGGCCTCACCTCTCGCTCAAAGCCCTCCTCCAGGAAGAAGGGCCCGAAGGTGTGGAAATCATCAGACTTGGAGCAGCAGGGCCTGGGCAGGGGAGGGGGGAGCAGCAGCATGAGATGGGGTCTGACAGTGGGGACCCTCAAGAGGCAGCTCTGGGGAAGTGGAACCCAGCCACAGGTATGAGCACGTAGGTGGGCCTGCCATATGGAGGACCCCCCCCCCGACTCAAGGGACAGTGGAGGATGGGCTAAGATCGCAGGGCCTCACCTGGTGGAGCTGAGCCCCTCGATGGCCGACAGCATCTCATCGTCGTAGGAGTCATCCTCTGAGCGCCCTTTGGGGGATGCACTTCTGGAAACAGACACCCCCAACTGCACTACCCAGGAACCCCACGTCCACTCACTCCGGAGCAGGTGTGGATTAGCTGGCCACAAGTGGGGGAAGAGGCGCATGACAGAGGTCTTGAGCCTCATTTGGGACAATGGAGAAGTGAGTGAGTACCACTGAGGCCCAGGAGTACAAATGAAGGGCCATGTCTCCCAGCTAGCAAGTGGTCCCATCAGAAGCAGAGGCCAGACTCCCGGCTCCCAGCCTGTGGCTTCGTCTGCCCCCCTCCAGGGTCGGCCCACATCCCACCCCCTTCCTCCAATAGCCCTCTCCCAAGGACCTGGAAGTCCTCTTCCAGAAACAGCAGAGTTCACAGAGGCTGGGCAGAGCCTGGTGGGGCTGCCCCACACAGGGGCGGGATGCCTGCCTGGAGGAAGTGACCGAGGCACAACGCAGCCAGGAGGGGGCTATGCATACCTGTCAGGGGTCCGGTGGCGCCGTAGGGGAATGGCCTAAAGTGGGAGGGAGGGGAGGACGCAGTGACTGTCTGGCCCATGAGCCCCGGTCGATCCCTGGGCCTGAGTTTATCACCTCTGACCTCTGTGCAAGGTGTCAGGGACTGTCCAAGCTGCAGCACCTTGAGCCAGGGCTCAACTAGGGAGAAAAAGGACAAGGGATGCCCCCAGCCCCCTGGAGTAGTCTCCACATGCCTCCAGCTCTCCACAGAGGTGGGGGAGAGAATGGACTCACCCCCAGCATTTGCTCCCAGTCCTACTTCAGCTGCCAGAGCAGGAGGGGACCTACCTTGGGCCTGCGCCCATTGGGGATGAGTGTCTCGCTGCTGCTTACGCTCTCGCGGTGGTTGAGGTGTGCGAAGGGCCGTGCTGCCCCCCAGGACTCAAGGTAGCGGGTCACACGCACAGAAGCCCGCATCTTCAGGGCCGCATCTCCCTTGGGCCTCGGGGGTTGTTGGCTGGGTGGGGGTGGCTGCTGGCTCTGTAGACCCATGGACAATCTGATCCACCAATGTCCCTCTCAATCCACCCCTCCACTCTCTCTCCAAAATGTCACCCTGCCCACACAGCCTGCTGGGAAATAAGACAAAGCTCCAGCCTGCAGCGCCTGGGGACAGCACTAGTTTGAGGGAGCTGGCTGAGGCCCCAGGCAAGGGACCCCAGCTCGGTCCCATGGCTGTCCCCAGGCTAAGAGGAGACTGGTGGTCACCCAGTCCAGAGCCCAGCCCTGCCCCTTGGGCTCTTTGAAATAGGTGGCCTCTGGGGCCTGATTCCCCTGTCGCCTCTGCCAGGAGGCCAGCGAAACACAAGTGTCTTGCCCACATGTGGCCAGTACGTGTTCCTTCTTTCCAAGGGGGAGAAACAGGCAGGAAAGGAGAGCTGCTGGCACTCACAAAGACACAGCAACCGAGATACCAGCTGACCTCCAGAGCAGCCTTCTAGAAAGTTCCAGGTAGACTCCAGCCTCCAGCTTGGATACATTCCCTGCCTAGCACCTGTGGCTTAGCCTGGCCTACAGGCTCCTCTTCTGGGCCACTGAGCCCGAGACACCCTCCACAGCCCCTGGTGTCTCCAGGCAAAGTTGCCAGGAAGAGCTGGACACAAGGAAAGGAGGAGAAAGAGCCCTGAGATCAGCAGAGATGAGTTTGGCACACAGTGGGGTCTACAGATTCCCTTCTGCCCTTCTCCCAACAGGGACTCCAGACATCTCCTCCTTGTGGGAGTTCTGAGCCTGCCACACCCTCATCAGCAACTCTGCTAGACTCCTTCACTCGATTAGCCTCCAGGGGTGGGTTTTGGAATTTTGGGGGTTGCTTGATCCATTCCAAAGCTACCCGAGCACCTGCTCTGAGCTGGGTAGCAGCCTGAAGAGAGGGAACCTGCTCTTGAAGCTGGGGTCACAATAAATAAGGAAAGGATTCAATAGGACCCTTGGGGGCCCTTGGAGGAGCAGGTCAGTGACCCCACAGGGGCTTTCCCAGGCTCTAACGCCATGTGAATGTGACCTCAGCAGAGCGAGGCTACAGGCATGGTGGAGGGGCTCCGGGGCTGCCCCCCAGCAATGGCTAAGGCTGAGCAAGAGGAAGCTGGAAGGAGCTTGCGGCCTGCACTTTTGAGCAAGCCCCAAGGATGACTCACCAGCCTCAGCCAGACTGGGGCAGCGACAGGCCAGGCACCCACAGGCTCACTCAGGTCACACAGCCCTCCCATCACCACAAGCTGGGTCTCAGGAGAAGGGGAGGCAGCACTGCGCAGATGGACGGGGAGCCTGGAGCCCAAGACCCTCTCAGCTCCCTGCCTAGGGCTCCCTGGCCAGCCGGGCTTTCCTGAGTCTAACTAAATCAATGTGTTAGAAAAGTGTCTTGAAGCTGAGCGCTGGTGGCTCACGCCTGTAAGCCTAGCTACTCAGGAGGCTGCAATCTGAGGATCACAGTTCAAAGCAGACACGTCCCTGTGAGACTCTTATCTCCAGTTAACCACGCCAAAAACCAGAAGTGGAGCAGTGGCTCAAAGTGGTTAGAGCACTAGCCTTGAGCAAAAGAGCTCAGGGACAGCACCCAGGCCCTGAGTTCAAGCCCCACAACTGACAAAAAAAAAAGTGTCTCGGGACATGCTACAGCCTCAGGGTCTCCCCTCACCCGGCAGGCCCAGCTGGGCACCATTTCACAGGAAAGAAAGCTGAGGTGTTGGCCTTTAGCCCCTACTCTATGCACAGCCACAGGAAGTGGGTTCCTAGCCAGCCAGCCACTTCCACGGACTTGAAATCCACCCTCTGTCCATCATGTCATCTCTCCAGTGTGAGAATGCTACTCCAGGATCACCCAGCCCAGCCTCCCTCCAGCCACGGGAGCCCACATACCCGAGGGTCGATCACCAGGTAAGTGCGGATGTTCATCTCTTTCAGGTAGGGGTCCCGCTGCTGCCCCTGCCCATCCTCCACCTCATAGGCCTTGTCCAAGTGGTTCAGTGTCGCCTCTGTGATGTGCACCCGGCTGGAGAGACCCGAGTCAGAGAAAGCAGCACAACCCTGGGGGGGGGGGGGGAGGGCTCCTCCCACTGCCTTCACACCTGGCCTCCTCCGCCCCCATGTGAGGCCCAGGCTCCACCCACACCCAGCAAAGCCTCACCCTGGGACTCCGGCCGCCTCCATCCTGTTGGCCAGAGACACATCATGGGACCACACGTCATACTGCCACTTGCGCAGCCCGATGACCCCACACAGCACATTCCCTGAGTGGATGCCGACACGCATGCTGATGTCCACGCCCGTGGCCTCCCGCACCTGCCTGGGGCAGAAGCAAGTCCCCCATGCCAGCCATGAGACAGAGTGCGGGGGGTAAGGACAGGGCTCCCTCCCCCAAGGGCTGGGCAGTGAGGCAAGGGCTGCCCCAACATTCCAGTCACTGCAGCTCTCAGGGCAGGGGAAGTGGCACTGTGGCTCAAGTGGTAGAGCGCTAGCCTTGAGCTGAAGAGCTGAGGGACAGCGCCCAGGCCCAGAGTTCAGGCCCCACGACCGACAACAACAACAAAAAGGAACAAGATGCTGCCCCGCACCCAGTACAGACAAGGAGCCCTGGGCTTCTCTTCTTACACTTCCAGGACTAGGAGCCCTCTGCAACCCCCCACCCCCATTCCATAGACATACAAGGTGACCTCTACATCCCCAGCAAGAACACAAGGGGCAGGGGAGCAGCTGGCACCCACGTCTACCAACAGGGCTAAGGAGGAATGGAACCTGCTAGGGACACCCAGAGTGGGCAAAGGGTAGACACCGCCACAGTGCTGAGTCAGGCAGCCCGGGTCTCGTGGGTGGCAGGGCCAGGCTAGACCCAAATCTGCCATGACTCTCCTGGCTGTCCCAGCCACTGTAGGAAGACGCCAGGATGAAGCATGAACTGGCACCAAGGGTGTCCCTGGGAGCTCCAACAGCCCTGCCTTCCCACACTGTCCATGTAGCCCAGTCCATATGACTGCCACAACCTGTGACCACGACAGTGACCTGGCCCACAGACCTGGAGCACCTCACAGGGAGGAGCCCATCAGGCTTCCAACTCCATGAAGCTGGACTCAGAGGCTTCCAGAGAGAAACAGGAAGGAGATGGAGCCTAGGTGTTAGACCCAGTCTGGAAGGTTCTCCTGCTGTCTGCCCTGAGCCTCTCTTGCTGTCAAATAGACTAAGTCTTTAGAAAGGCAAAGCCCAGCTGCCTATTTTCACATCATCCAATTCTGTGCCTCTGCCATGCTACAGTCTTGGAGTCCCTGGAGAAGAAGGGAGGGAAGGAAGGAAGGAGGGAGGGAGGGAGGGGGGAGGCCAGAGGCCAGAAGCCTGGGCTTGGCCCTCCTGTGTGGCAGCCTCAGGTAAGATGCCCCTGGCCATGCCCTCTGCACTTACTTGATGGCTTCGCATATGTCCAGCCCCATCTTCACACAGTTGCGGGCATGGGTGGGCAGGGATACGGGCAAGCCAGACACGCAGTAGTAACAGTCACCCAGGATCTTGATCCGCATGCACTCGTTGGCCTGCAGGGTGAGGCAGAGGCCTGATCAGAGCCAGGCCTGGACTGGGGCCACATCCTGGACATGATCTGGACTCCTTCCTGGCCATGACCTGCCTCCTGCGGCTCTGGGCATCAGGAATGGCTTCTGAGCTGGTGAGGGAGATCAGGACCCCTGGGTCCTGCTGGGTGAGGCCCTGCCTCACCAGGAGGAAGCCCCAGCTTCTATCTGCGATGAGAGTGGCTTAGTAAGGGCCTCTGCAGGAGGGGCTGCCTTCATTTCCATTGTCTATGCAATGTTTGAGCACCTGCTGTGGACTTTGGCCCTGGACTAGGTCAGGCGTTGACCTGTGCAACTGTGGGCACCCAGGCTGATGGGTGTGGGTCTGGGCACTGAGCTACACAAAGACAATCAATGCTGTGCCCAAAGGCGAGGTGCCAGGGGGCTCAAAAAGCCAGAGGCCTCCCAGCGAAGGTGATATCTGAACCAGACCTAGCAGAACAGAGCAAGCACGCCACACCAGCACCTAGAAGAAGAGCATTCCAGGCTCATGTAAGGGCCCTGTGCTAGAAAGCTACTGAACAGCCAGCCAGGCAGCCAAGGTGGCCTGCATGGACTGAGTAAAAGTGGGTATCCTTAAGCCACTGGTCAACAGGTATCTGGCCAAGAGACGCCATGCTGCTAGGCTGGGCAAAGGGAGACTGAGCAGAGCAAAAGTGAAGAGGAGAGGCAGAGAAGGAAAATGTTCATCGAGGGAGGGGCTGGAGGACTGCATGAGGATCTGAGATGCTGATCTGACAACCAGCCCTCAGTCAGTGTGGCAGGGCTGCCAGGTCCTGGTGGGGGCAGGGTCTACCCTAGCAGCGACCATCTGGCCCTGACCCAGTGCCCAGACATGAAACAGCTCGCCTTCACTGTGAACAGTCCCTTCACCCAGCCCTCCTAGTTACCCCAATTTCAGTATGTGCTCAGTGCTTCCTGATGGCCCTGGTTGGCACATGCCAAATTCTTTTGTTTGTTTTTTGTTTTGGGCCAAACCTGGGGCTTGAACTCAGGGCCTAGGCGCTGTCTCTGAGCTTTTTTGCTCAAGGCTAGCAGTCTACCACTGGAGCCACAGTTCCCCTTCCAGCTTTCTGGTGATTAATTGGAGGTAAGAGTCTCACAGGACTTGGCGGCACGGGCTGGCTTCAAACGGTGATCCTCAGAGCTCAGCCTCCAAGTAGCTAGGATTTCCCATGTGAGCCTCCACCACCCAATTACATGCCAAGCTCTTGAGTGTCCAGAAGAAATTAAAAGACAGTGTGGAGAGGGGCTGGGCTCCAGCACCCTTCACCCTTTCTCAGGTACCGTAACACCGCTGGACCCAAGGGAAGCCTGAGCCTCAGCAGCACCTCACACCCTGGCAGTCTGCCGTGTCCCCTACATATAGTTGTTGGGGACAGGTTCTGAGGCCTTGTGGGGTCTGAGAGCTCTGCTCACAAACCACCCCACCTCCTTACATGCCCATCCACCAGTCTAGAAGGCAAAACAGCTGCTTCTACGCAACTCCACAGCCATGTCTTCCAGGAAGCCCACCCTGACCGATACCTGGCCACACTTCTGCAGCCTTCTTTAAAGCACGTAAGCTGAGCGCTGAGAGCCGCAGGAGGGCAGACCGAGGCTCGAAGCCTCTACCACCCCAACCATCACTCCACGCGTGTCCGACACTGTGGTCCTGTCCCTCTTGTCCTCGGCTCATTCCTTGGCATACAGAGCTTCCATTTCAAGTTTTATACACCCTGTTCCCCTCTGCCTAGACACTGTTCCCTTCTTCCCTGGGTCTCTTTCTTTGGTTTCTCAAACTTTTGTGCAGCCATGATTCACCTAAGGCCTTGTCACACACAGACTCTGGTTCAGACCATGTCCTCTGCATCTCTCAGGCCACCGGATGAGGCCACCTGCCCCGCCCCCCTTCAATTCTTCCTCTACACCCTGCTGAGCTGCGGGGCCCTGTGGCTCCCTAGGCGTGCACTGTCAGTGTCTTTCCAGTCTCTGGAGCAGAAACAAGGTCCTGACTGCTACAGCCACCCAATCCCACATCTACCCCCCCCCCAAGAGGTTTGCTGCTGGGGCACTAGATTTAAGCCACAGCCTCGAATCCTGTTCCTCCTGTGGAGGAGGCAGCAGAGGCCTTGTGGTGGTTGGCGCGTAGCCCTCAGTGCTCACCTTGGCAATCTGGTCAAACTTGCCGAAGAGTTCATTCAGTACCACCACCAGCTCTTTGGGGGAGCAGTCACTGGCCAACTGGGTGAAGCCCACGATGTCTGCATACAGGATGCTGGGGTGGGGTGCAGGTCAGGTTAGGCAGTGGGCATCTAGCCCTGGACCCAAGCTGCTCCTGCCTTCCTCCGGAGCAGGAAGGTCTGGACCCAGCTTACCACTGTGGAAGGCAGAGAGCAGGCTCTCCTTGGCAGCCCAGTACCCTTAGCCCTGCCAGGCAGGAGGGAAAACCCCCAGGCTCAAGGAACAGAGCTGGGATTTTCAGCAGACCTCCCTGTTCCCATCAGCCAACTCTTGCAGCCCAGATAAGACCAGCAGGGTGAGCTGGGTGAGTGGATGCCGCTGGGGAGATGAGGCAGGAGGGACCCCAACTGCCCTCCTGGCACTTGGGGAGTGGGCCCGGCTCAGTGGGGGGGGGGGGGCGCATCACCCACCTGACGTTCTGGTGCCGCTTCACATAGAGGCTGTGGAAGTTGTGGTCGGGCATGTAACGGCAGCCGCCGTTCTCCTTGAGCCGCTCGATGATGGCTAGCTTCATGCCCATGGAGATGTGGGCTGGTAACACAGACAGTAGCAGGTTCTCCTGGGCACAATGGGCAGACCAGCAGAGGGACCAAGAAGGACAAGCAAGGCAGCATCAAAACTCCAGGCTGACCGACCTGGAAACCAGCCTGCTGCCCTCTTGCTCACTCTGCCCACATTCTCTGTCTGCGAATGTCCAGCACTGGCCCAGGTGGACACACAGCTTCCCGTCCCAGCAGCCCCCTGTTGGCCCCGATTGGGGTCAGCTCATGACTGACATGGCTCTCAACCAGCACCTCTATGGAGGGGCGGGGGGAATGGCCAAGCTGTGGCCCCTTGGGGAAGCAGGGCCCCCTCACCTGCTGGCGCTTCTCTACACGCAGCTTCCGGCGAATCTGGATGCACTTGACCGTGTAGGTGAAGAGGTCCCGGGAGGCATCCTGCATCTGGTGCTTGTGGAAGGCACCCGTGAAGTTCCCGCACAGGAAGATGATGGTGTTGGCCAGCAGCTGGGAGGGGCCGAGGGCTGGGCTCAGCATCCAGTCTGACTTGTCCATTTCACCCCAGCACCAGCCCCCTGGCAGATGCTGAAGCCACTCTGCCCATACCCCTTACCCTAGCCCACTCAGGGAAACTGAGGCCCAGACAGGAGCTGGTCTCCTAAGTCATCTGTGGCTACAGGACCAGGACTTGGGTCTTCTCTGCATCACTAGTGCTTGTCTTGTCCAGTGGGGCTCAGACACTAGAGCCTGGGGAGCTAGAACTTCCAGGGGGAGAGAGTGAACCCCTCACAGAGCCAAGTGCTGAGAGTATCAGTGCTGAAGCGCAGGACCCAACTGGGTGCCTGAAGCGTTGGAAGGAGGCATCCAAAAGGACACTGAATCCCTAAGCCCTGCTGACTTATGTGTACATCTGTCCACTCAACACAAAGGCACAGACCCAGCGCAGCATATCCCACACCCTGACCCAGCCTGGGGAGCAGGACCTCATGCCATGACAATGCACTGACCCAGCAGGTAGGGGCTGGGCTCACAGAAACACCCGCGCCAGCAGCGTGAAGGCCAGCACTGAGGACTCTGGACCCAGTTTACCCACTCTGGGCCCTGGTAACCCATGCCCTCCTCAGAGGCCTTAACCTGTCCCCAGCAAACCACTTACCTGCAGCCCCACCTGGACGAAGGGCTTCGTGAAGATCCCCATCAGAGCACCGAACACCAGGAGGTGGGAGGCAGAGGAAAGCACCCCCACGGTGATGGCGCCCCGCATGCTGAGGGGCAACAGCGTATACCCCACAAAGATGATAAACAGGAAGAAGGGCACCTAGGGACAACGGGCCAAGAGGCTGGAGTTGGCCACGCTACCTGGGGCACAACCAAAGCTGAACTATGGGACAGCCCCCACCCAGGCCCTCTGTGCGCAGGGTGCCCCTCTCCACAAGACAGCCTAGGCCACAATCTCCACCACCACTACATGCTGGAGCTGAGCCCCCAGGAGCAAGATGCCATGCGCCTATGACTCAGGGAGGATCATCCCTGGTGGGATGGAGACACGCTACCTCCCACTGCAGCCGTCTTCCCTCCTCCCCTGTATCCTCCCCTTCCAGGGCAGCGCCACTTCCCCCAATAGCCTGCAGTCTGCGTGTTTCAAGAGCTTTGCCCCACACAGCCACCGGCGCAGGAACACAGTGTAGCACCCTTGACCACAATGGCCACCAGGCCAGGGAGACATAGCCTGGGTCTCAAGTAGACTGAGAACAGGCTCTTGGGGATGGAGGCATGGCCCAGTTAGCCAAGCCCAGTTAGCAAAAGTGTCAGGCATAGCATTCAAGTCCTGGTCGCAGACCAAAAAAGAAAAGAACAGGCCTGTCCTCAGCTGAGGTGGCTAACTCAGGGGGGAGAAGCATGGGTGAGAATGCAGCTGCTTCTCCTGGAGCTCTAGGGCCAGCATGCCTGGCCTTCAGCCCTTCTGGGCACAGGAGCCATTTGGTGCCTTTGTGCCCTCTGTCATCTCTACAGGGGGCCACTCAAAAACACCCCAGCCAGCCAGGGTTCAACCAGTGGCTCACACCTGTAATACGACAGACTCAGGAGGCTGAGATCTAAGAACCACAGTTCAAAGGCAGCCCAGGCAGGAAAGCCTGTGAGACCCCTAGCTCCAATGAAACTCCAAAAAGCTGGCAGCAGAGCCGTGGCTCAAGTGGTAGAACATTAGCCTTGAACAAAAAAGCTCAGGGATAGCACTTAAGCCCTGCGTTCAAGCCCAGGACTAGCACACTATATATAGATATAGATCTATAATAAAACAAAGAGTCATTCCAGCCAGAAGTGGGTTACTCCCACTTTAGCCCCATCAACAGAAAGAATGGTAGGGCCAAAGAAGCCTGGGGCCTATCCTCCTCCCGGAGCCATGACCCAGAGCCACAGCCACGTGTGAGCATAGGTCTGCTCCCCATGTCAGAGCAGGTCCCACCCTGTTACCTGCTCCCACGCACAGGCTGCCCTCTTCCAGGAGTCCCACACCAGCACATAGCCCAGCATCATGAAGCAGGCCCAGGTGAGCAGTGCCAGGGCCCACAGCCATCGCTGCACAAGGCACTCAATGTACACCAGCACATAGAGAGCTGTGAACACCATGAGTGTGAAGAATGCTGTGCCCAGGATGGCTTGGTGTCCAGAGGAGTCCTGGCGGAACAAACAGACACGGAATGCCTGGCCTCTGTCCCAGGTGCTAGCTCTCCAGGAAGCCTGCCCAGCCCCACTTCTGGTGCCTCTGCTTCTCCTAACCTCAGGGCTGTGAGGCTATCACCTCCGCTAGGGCTACCCTTACCAGTCTCCTCAGAAGCCTAGCACGCTCCTCACCCTACCCTAGGAAATCATGGCCCTAGGAGGCAGAGCTGGGCTCTGTGTGCACCTGCAGGTGACTGGTGACATGACAGTAGTCAGGGCCTCCTCTTAGGCAAAGTCTCAGAAAGCACCTGGAGAAGAAGAGGTTGCAATCGATTCTTCCAGAAGGAGGGATGAAGGCAGGCATTCCCCCCACAGACAGGTGCTCAAACAAAGGCACAGAGGGCTATGGAGGGGCTAGGAAGAGGTCCCAAAACTGGCACTGCACCCAGAGTCCCTAGGACCCCAAAATCCCCAGGAGGAGAGAGGCTGATCTGGGGAGTGACCCCTGAAGGGTTCCAGCCATTTGACACAGATTAATTTTCTACAATCTATTTTCTTCCATAGTTCTCTAATCAAATTTATACCAATAAGAAAATTTAAATTGTAGGCACCCAGTCAGATGTCAGATGCCAAGGGCTGAATAGCCGCACCCAGCTAGTGGCTGCAGCGAGGCAAGTGCCAAGCCAAGATCAGAAAGGATGGTGGAAGCTGTGCGAAGAATTCTGAGATAGGCTCAAAAGTGCAGGTATTGATTACTGATGTCTGCCATAGTCTGGGAAGTATGGAAGAGTGACAGATACACAAGCCATCTCTCCCTGAACTCAGGTCTGTAGTAGACCAAATTGCATGGTGGTAAATGGAAGGACAGTTTATCTGGCCCGATGAATGCAATACCTAAAACCTCTCCAGACTTTAAATTCATTTCACACTGACCTATCTTCTGGCAACCTGAACTCTGTAGAGCATTTCAAGAGGAGACATCTAAGACGCTGGGAAAATTAACAGCTGGCCTGAGCTCTGAAGAACAGCGTCCCCACCCATGTGCAGCCTGATGCTGCCCAGGGACTCACCTTGTGGCTGAAGGTGATGGCGATGAGTGCAACGCAGGCAGCAACGGCCACCACCAGCAGCACCAGCAACAGCGGTCTGTGCTGGCTGGTGAGGCGATACTTCTCATAGAGTGCCGCCTGGTCAGGACCCTCTTCTCCCTCATTGAGGAAGTAGCGCCCCTTGGCTGGCATCTTCCTCTCCAGAGCCCTGGCTCACCAACTAGCTCAGGAGCTCCCACAGTGTGGGGGCATCTGTCCACAATACCCTCCTCTCTGAGTCTAAGCCTCTGGCCTCTCCAGAGCTGGTAAAAGGAGCTGGGCAGAGGCCTCCGGGGCCTGCAGCTCCATGGGCAATGCAGCTGCACTCTCCAGCCACCAGGCTGCATTCACTGCACCACCGACATCTTCCCGGGCATCCAGGATGGGCTGACCAGACACAAGAAATCCTTAGCTCTGTGGAGACAAAGCAGATTTGATGACAACCAGCCAAGTCATAGCAGAATTGTCATGAGGAGGAGAGCAGGGCCAAGAGAGGCATTTCTAGAATTACAGTGACCCTTAAGGGAGCCACTATCCATGTGTGGCTATTTACAAGTTAATTCAAATTCATTAAAAATGAACTATGTAGATCAGGTATGGACGCCTGTAATCCCAGTTGCCACAAAGGTAGAGCATGAGGCCATTCTGGGCAAAAAATTTAGCAAGACCCATCTCAACCAGTAGGCCAGGCATAGTAGTTCACCTGTGATCTCAGCTACAAAGGAGACAGTGGTAAGAGAATAGTGGTCCAAAGCAAGTCTCCAGCAAATGTCAGGCCCTACCTGACATTTACCTAAATCAGAAGGCACGCAAGTGGTAGACCACCTGCCTAGCAAATGTGAGTCACTGAGCTTAAACCCAATTAGCACCATAGGAAAATTTTAAAATAAAACTACAACTACTATCTGTAACAATAGCTACTCAGGAGGCTGATATCTGAGGATCATGGTTCAAAGCCAGCCCAAGTAGGAAAGAGCATGAAACTCTTATTTCCAATTAATCACCAAAAAGCTGGCAGTGGAGCTGTGGCTCAAGTGGTAGAGTGCTATCCTTGAGGGGAAAAAAAAAAAAAGCTCAGGCATAATGTCCAGACCCTGAGTTCAAGCCCCAGGAGTTCAAGCCCCAGGACTGGCAAAACAAAAGCAAACAATAAACTACTAACATGGCACACAACTACAATCCCAATTTTTGAGAGGCTGAAGTTGGAGGGTTATAAGTTCAAAGCCAGCCTAAGATGCATAGCAAGATTTTGCCTAAAGATGATAGACAGACAGACAGACAAAAAATCCAGGCCCTCAGTTAGTTACACAAGCCATTCTGCAAGGGTCCAGAGCCACACCTGGCTGGCTGCTACTGCAGCAGGCTGTGTAGACAGACACAGCACTTCTGCTGAGCCCCATGTGCTCACCACTACTCTGGAAGTCTGACATGTTACTCTCCCCCCCCCCAAAAAAAAAAAACAGTACAGGTAATGTGTTGTGTGTGCTGTGAGGTAGGATTCGAAGTTCATTTCTTTTTCCACATGGAGACCTAATTATCCAATAGTGTTCATTAATTTCAGCAGAGCAGCCCCCATAACAACCGGATAAGCCTGGTGGAGGTCAGCATCCAGACTGTTCCAATCACTGGCTTCCTGGGATGTCTCACTGAGTCTTGTGCCTTCAGCTCTTCATGGAGCCCGGCTGCTCCAGGGATTTGGGGCTAGCCACAGGTCCCAGATAAGCCAGGAAGGCTGAGGGGCCTAGGCTCCGCCCCTATGCCCACATCAACCAGAGCATCTCCACATCTGTGTTATGTAACTCCTCCTCAGGAGACTATTTTCTTTTACCTCAGCATCAGGACCTTGTGCTTACTAGGCTGGGACAATGTCAGCCCTATTCAATTCCTCTTTTGCTCTAGTTATTTTTTCAGGGAGAGCCTGGCATTTTTTTCCCCCCAGCCAGCCTCAGACAATGATCTTCTAACCTGTCTCCCATGCAGCTGGGATTACAAGCATAGGCCACCACACCCAGCCTTGTATTTTCTTAAAATGATTCACTGACATAAATTCAAAAAGTTTATAAGAAAAGGAAGTTTCAGACAGCAGAACCTTCTCTTCCCTTCCCTTCTTTTCCCTTACCTTCCTCATTTCACTGGAAGCATATTCCAGGCTTATGAAACTCAGCCAAATGGGCTCCCTCTCTTCCCAGCACCATTTTATATTTTTTAATTAATTAATTTTATTTATTTATTTTTTATCAGTCATGGGGCTTGACCTCAGAGCCTGGGTGCCATGTCTGAGCTCTTTTACTCAAGGCTAATGCTCTACCACTTTGAGCCATAGCTTTACATCCAGTTTTCTGGTGGTTAATTGGAGAAAAGAGTCTCACGGATGCTCCTGCCCAGGCTGGCTTTGAACTGTGATCCTCAGATCTCTGCCTCCTGAGTAATTAGGATTACAGGCATCAGCCACCAGCACCCAGCTTACCATTTATTCTTAAAAGGCTTGTTAATCACACCTGTGACTCAACACCCCTGCCATGCCTACTCTTGCAAGGCTGGTTCTCACTCTCCAATCTCCAAGAGGTGAGAATGACCAAAACCATGTGGTGGTCCCTAGACACAGCAGCTGGGCCTGCACATTGCCATATTTCCAGGAGGTGATCTGGGTTAAGGGAACCACCCTGGAGCAGGCACTGGAGGCCAACCTCCTCCAGGCCTGCCTGGGATTGCAGAGAGCAGGCAGGCTATGAGATATGGGAAGGCTCAGGGAAGTCAAAGGGGCACAAATAGCCATCAGTCTGGACCTCAAAGAAAAGCTAGGAAGGGGTCAGGGGACTCAAAATCTTCAATGGCAAAAGAGCAGTGGCTCGCTGGCCTTGAACGAAAGCAGCTCGGGAATCGTGTCTAGGACCTGAGTTCAAGCCCCAGAATGGGCTAAATAAATAAATATTCAGTGCCCAGGTCCTGAGTTCAAGCCCCAGTACTAGCACAATAAAAGAGGAAAATAAAGAGGATATCCAGAGACCCTGAGGCTGAGCAGCCCCCCATATGTGGCCCCCTGAGCCATCTTGGATATAGGAGATCCCCACAGCCTCTTTTCCATAAGCCCACAAACCCAGGGACAGATGGGAAGATTCAGCTGTGTTCCCTGGGCTGTGGCTCCTGTGCCTGTAGAGGTCATAAGCCATGGAACCTGTGGTAGCACAGGTGACCCTTCAGACTCAGGCCAGGGTGGCCCATGGGCACAAAGCATTCAGACAGCTACAGAACTGGTTTCTACGACAAAACAGTGATTTGTAAACATTGACAGCTAATTTTAAGAGTTTTTTAAATTGTTATTATAAAGGCTATTTACCCAGGGATTACAGTTATTTAAGTCAGGTAATGAGTACATTTCTTTTTGGACAGTGTCACCCCTTTTTTTTAAGTGGTACAGTCCAGCAATTTGCCACCTCTAAACCCAATCAGTCTTTATTCCACAAGAGGCATAACTGAGCACCAGCTAAATACATCTAGCCCTGAGCTATGGGTCTTGCAAAACAAGATAAGATCGCTACCCCTAGCAGCACCCAAGCCAGGGCACCCTTAAATAGCTCACAACTAACCACAACACCCCAGGTTATCTACACACACATTCCCACTCATCTGCATTCAAGGAGGCCGGCCCTTTCACAGATGCAGAGCTGAGCGCAGAGCGGCAGAGTGGCTTGCCCCATATCACATAGTATGAGTCACTTGGTCAAGGGTTAGGATTCCAACTTGAACCTGCCAGCTCCCAAACCACAGCCCAGAGGCCCAGCCATCCCCACTGTCAACCCAGGGACCAGACCAACCCAGACAGCAGAGTGCCTGCCTGCACGCGCGCGCACGCGCGCGCGCACACACACACACACAGACACACACACACAGGTCCCACCTGACAATAAACATTACAGCAAAGGGGCCTGAATGTCTCTCCAGGCAAAGCCTAAGACCAGAGCCAGGGGTTTGCAGGAGCATGCATGCAAGGCAAGGCACACACACACACACACACACACACACACACACACACACACACAGAGTGTCTGTTCCAGATGCTGGGACACACACAGCCCAGCCAAGCCAGCATGGAGGCAGGAGCCACTGAGAGGCTCTTGAGAGCCCGTGGCCAGTAAACACTCCTAGCGGGAACCTAATTAGGCCACTTCCTGGGCAATGGGGAAGGGGAAGGGGAAGAGAAGTAGATGGGGCGGGAGAGGGTGGTGCTACACTGGACACAGAAATTCAGCCATCCAGGGATCTCCTCCAGCTCCTGCAATGGCCTGGAAATGCAAGGTAGGGCTGGCTGGGAGGGAAGATCTTGCATCCACTGCTGGAGACAGCCTGGGAGTCCATGGCACTGGCGCCCCGGAAGCCAGCTCCAACCCAGTAGTCAGCTTAGCGACCCCCATGGGGCAGGGGCAGTGGTGCAGAGGCCCCTCTGACAATCACCAGGTCTTCCAGCCGCTCACTCAGCCGCAACCAGGAGGGCCTGCATACACACTGTGTGCCCTCTACCACCAGGTGGTCTCAACTTGCGCACCTGGTACGGGGCTCATCACCCCATTGGAAGGCTCCTCCATCCCTGGGCACAGCTTCCAGTTGTAAGTCCTTCCTTCCTCAAGCCCCCTCCTCCCTGCTGCAGGGGGACCACCTCTGGCTCCCATCTAAACTCCAAAGCCTCCTGGGTAGACCAGAAGTTGGCGTCCTGGCTCCTGGCTTCCATCCATACCTCACGACAACCTGCTGGCAGAGCAGGGCCGGCAGCCTTGGTTTTCATAGGAGAGCACCCCATGGTTGTTCAGATAAGGAGGAGGATGCTGCCCACTTCTGCTGGGAAACTCTGGGTCCCCAGGGGTCCTAGGAGCCAGGTCTGGTTAAGTCACCACAATTCATTCCAAGCCCAGTCACCAAAATCATTTCTGTGATAATCCTCTTTGGAATAGTTGCTAACCTGGGGGAAAGGAAGGTAAGATGATGGCAGTCCGCCTGAAAATGAAGTCACTGGGAAGAACCAGAGACAGAGGCCTGACTAACACCCCTAGAGAGCTGGATCCAACTGTGCCTGAAGCACAGGCAACCCAAGGATAGTGCAGACACTCAGAACAGTCGGTCTCAGATCAAGCCAGCCTTCATTTCTATCGCTTGCAAAGTCCCAAGATCCATTCTGAGCTTTCTGATTCAGTTTTTACATCCAGGTAGACCTCAGAGTCCTCCAGGGCTATGTGGTGGGTGGGGGGAGCTCTACGTAGCCATTAAGAGTAGCTCCTGCAGGCACAGCTAGAGGTACCTTCTCCCCTACCCCACTTACACTTCTATCATGAAGCCTAGGCCTGGCCAGGCCACAGAAGACCTGGGGCTTCACAGAAGAAGAAAACCCAGGATGTAGAAGTGAGGGGCACAAGGGAATCACATTCTTCCCAATGCCTCCCAACCCCCGCCCCCCCCCAGGAAGTTAGGGAGCTTGGGGTCAGGAATCCCAACAAGCAGTGTGTGGGCCTGGCCTTCCTGCTGCCTCCAGTGCTGCGACTGGGCCATAGTCAGACCTGCTGAGCTCCAACCCAGTGCCTGGCCTGTGAATTCCTCTAAATCTGCACCCCACCTGTAGGGTGGATGGCCCTCCCACTTCATGCGTATGGGAACAAAGGCACAGAGGTCACAAGCTAGGAACTGGGACTACCGGGTCATCCTCGGTCACCCTCAGAGTGTGGCCATCTCAAAGCTTTTCCCAACAAGGCCCAGACCAAGGGAGTGGGGGACTAGGGACCCCATCTGGGCTCCTCTGCCCTGCAGGACAAGGTCCCTACCTGGTCCTAGAGGCCTCCTCTCTGGAAGCCAACTCCCACCTCCCTCCCTCTTTCCTGCCTCCCCAGCAGGAAATCAGTTTGTTACCTCCAGGTAGACCTGCAGTGAGTCTCTGAACACCTGCCAGGTGGCAGCCAGGTGCCCCAGCAGGAGCTGCTTGGGCAAGAGGGGGCTGCATAAAGCCACGGCAGAGCTCTCCCCAGGTGCTCCAAGGGCCCTTCCCCAGTAGAAGTGGCTGGCTTGGGAGTGATTCCAGAAGCCCCCCCCCAATCACAGATGGGACAGAGCACCCACTTCCTCCCTTAACCAGTGCATGAGATCCAGCCTGGCTTCCTCTGGCCAAACCCAACAGGCACAGCTGTTGAGGGCCTGGGTTCTGGTGGCCTCCACAGAAAAGGGAAATGGGGACTCAAAAGCCTTCGGACAGAGGAAAGGAGAGGGGAGAGGACAGAAGGGAAAGGGAAGGGTGGGGAAGGAAGGGAGGGGAGAGAGAGGCCTCACAGGGTCGTCTCAGCTGCAGGCCCAACCCACATGAAACACATTTCCCAGGCACAGGCGGTTTGTGAGCATTGGGGCACACTCCTAGGCAGGACCCCTCTGTCTGTTAAGACAGTCTCAATTCATGGCATCTCCCATGGGAGCCCCCGAGCTTTGTGCAGGAAGCAGACAGCCCTGGGGTACTCTGGAGGGACCAAGGATGCCAGTCCTGCTGGCCTCTTCTCTGGTGCCTCCCTCCACAGCCTGCCCAGTGTCTGCAGCCCTACAGGCCTCGGTCTTTGCAGGACTTGGCTCATTCCTGCTCCAAGGTCTTCCCAGACTCATGTCTGGCAGCCATGGATCAGATCCCCAGTACCTCCTCCCTAGGCTGTCCCTGCAAGTAGCCTTGAGAAGCGTCTATGAGGGAAAGCAGGTGGAGAGGGAGGCAGGGAGGCAAGCAGGGCCTGAGGAGGTCAGGAGGTGGGAGTATCTGTGGGCACAAGAGGAGAGCAAGGGCAGGCCTGGGTACACAGGAGCTGGGGAGGAGCATGGAACCACCCAGCCCTGCACCACTGGCCACAGAAGTGTTAGTGTCACCTCACAGTCAACCCCGCTTTTCTCATCCACAGACTAGGGTGCAGATGGCCATGGGGTCTGCAAAGTCATGATGGGTGAGCTTGCAGGACAAAGCAGTGTATGAACCCAGAGAAGAAGGCTCAGTACCCAGCAGCTGGACGAAGCCGGTGAGGTCAGAGCCAGCTGAAGAGTCCAACCTGGACAGAGGTGACAGCAGCAGCTTCCCCAGGACCTCTACCACCTCTCCATCTCATGAGGTAGCCTGCCAAGCCCCAAGCTAGCACAGCGCCCTCCAAACCCAGCTGACCTCAGACCCCAGGGACTATAGTCTTAGGTTAAGAAGCCTAGGTGCCAGTCAGCAGCCTGCTCTGTAAACCTGGACAAGCCTCTTGCTAGATCTGGGCCTCGGTTTCCCCTCGTGCCAAGGAGCAGTGTTGCAGACCTCTGAGGCCCAGCTCCAGGCCAACTCTGTGAAAAGCATGAGGATTCATGGAAGGGGAAAGATAGGGGATCCCCCAGCCCCTAAGGGAGAGTTCTAGGGGTACATTTTACATCTCTCCCTTAAAATACAAACATAAGCCTGGCACCAGTGTGGCTCATGCCTATAATCCTAGCTATTCAAGAGGCTAAGATCTAAGAATCACAGCTCAAAGCCAGCCCAGGCAAAGAAGTCCATGAGATTCTTATCTCCAATTAACTACCAAAAAGGCTGGAAGTGCAGCTGTAGCTCAAGTGGTAGAGCATTAGCTTTGAGCAAAATAGCTCAGAGACAGCGCCAGGCTAAGTTCAAGCTCTAGGACCAATATGTGCACATGCATACAATGCAAACATGACAAATATGACATGGGTTGCCAGCTCTCCTGAAATTCTGAAGAGGGTTAAGTGGAGCCTGCCTAGGAAGAGTTCATCCGTTCATTCATTCATTCACTGTTTTATCTACACTCAGCAGGGCCAGGAGGAAGCTGCTTAGACTCAAGCTCCCCAGCAGGCAGAGGCTGAGGCCCCACCCCCAGTGTCTGCTAGGATTGAGCTCTCAGTGGTATCCAAGCAACAGTGCTTATTAACTGACTAACCAATCACCAGGCTCCTGGCCTGGAAGGAACATCAGCATTTTCCCTTCACTCTCACCCCAAATTCCACCATTGGTGATTCATTTAAGCACTGCCCTCCGTCCCCACCACCCCCTCTTTAGAATGGAAACACTTTCACACCCATGTTGGACAGATTTTTTCCCTTTTCCCTTGATAAGGAAGGGCAGAAAGGGGAAGTTGAGCTGGCCTCAGGAACCTCAATGGGGCCCCAATGGCAGTCAGGAGGTTGCTGATGACCACGCCCTGCCCAGAGCCTCACTCAGACAAAGGGTCTGCGAGACAGGCTGGAAGGGGATAGAAGGTGGAGGAAGAACCCCAGTACTTAATAACTCAAACAAGAGAAACAAGGCATATTTGAGGCTTAACTCCTGCCCTGAAACTTGCCTGTTTTAACAGGCATCAGCCCAGAGATTATGGCCAAAGGCAGACAAGAGACCACCCAGAGTGGGTAAGGCCTTTCTAACCAGTCACAAAAGCCATAAAGAAAAGACTGATAAGTTCAGTCGTATAAATTAACAAAAATTTTACTATACAAGACAACACAACAACAAACTACCAAAAGTATAATGGGACAAAAGATAGAGAAGGGAAACTTACTTGCAATTTATATCTAATCACCATCTATGCAAAGAGTTCCTATAAATAAAGAAGACCAATAACCCAGCAGGCAAATGGGAGGAGACGAGCAGAAAGGTCACTGGAGAGGCAATTCAAATTACTTTTAAACATCTGGAAAGCAGATGAATGACTTGATTATCCATATGAAGAAATCCAACTTAAAACCAGTAAGTCTAGTTTGCAAAGATCTGTGCATTTCTTAATGTCAGCGTGCATTTCTATGTTAGAAGCAGGCCCTAGACTCCTGGGTAGACAGGGATGAGTCAGCAAGACCCCCAGGGAAGGCAGGAAGTCACTAACAACATGCACATCTTTGACTTACCAAATCAGCTTCACACAATTTTCCCTACTAACCCTCACATGGGTGCAGCCACATCCAGCCAGGGTGACTCACGACAGAAAATGGCTGAAAACTGTGTGTCTACCGGTCAAAATCTGTTTTAATTACAGAGCACCTTACTATATACTACATCCTTATAAGGGAATAAAAACCCATATGGACCAAGTAATGCCTGCACAGATAAGACTTTGACCAGCACGCTGACAAACAAGGCTTATTTTCATGGAATGGCTAAGTCCCCCTTCTCATTTTCAGTTTCTATTTCTATTGTCACATTGCTTGCACAATGAAGAAATCATTTGGGGGTGGGGGAAGGTGCGGGAAGCAGAACTGGGGTTTAACTTGGGGCTTTTTCCTTCAAGGCAGCAATTGACCACTTGACCCACACCCCCACTTCTTGCTTTCCATTGGATAAATTGGAGATAAGCGTCTCAAGGATTTGTCTGCCTAGGATGGCTTTGAATGGGAATCCTCAGATCTCTCTCTCTGAATAGCTAGGATTATATGCATGAGCCACCCCAGTACCTCACAATTAAGAAATTCTTAATTAAAAAAAAAAAAAACCCAAATGATCAGGTCTAAGCTTTCAGACTGCTCTGTCTGTTTCCTGAGAGAGAACAGGGATCTTACCACCCAGGCCTCTGCAAGGGCTTTATGGGGTCAATCAAACTGGGTGCTGAGCTGCATCAGGCACACAGTACCCACAGCTGGAGTGGGTGGGTGGCACCTATTATCATCAAGTGGACAGGAGTGAGTGGGCCTGGAACTGGCACTTTCCACCTCACCCCTGCCAGGAGCCATGGCCCTGCTGGGAAGCTCACCCCTAGTCAATTGAGTGACCTGGCTCCTGGCTTACACAGCAGCAGCCTCTACATCAGCATGGCTCCAAAGCCCCGAGCGGCAGCCAGGCTGTGGTCAGGTAGTAAGGGTGCTGGTCTGAGCAGGGGGGGGGAGGGGGAGCTCACAGGCAGTACCTAGGCAGCACAGGTACCCTGAGAGATGGAAAGCCACCTGAGCCCTCTGGGCATGCTCAGCAGGTGGGCAGCGGACCACCTGCCACCTCCTCCCAGTCTCCAGCTTTCACCCTGGCCCAGCCAGTCTTGGATCCTCACTGCTGGTGCAAAGCTCACCTGGGGAAGCACCCTCCCCCCCCTCCCCCCCCCCCCCCCCCCCCCCCCCCCCCCCGCTTTAGCCTCTCTGAGGTCCAGCCTCTCTCTTAACCGCCTATCTGCAGTTCTTACAGTGAGCTCCGCCCAGCAGTGAGGCCATGGAAAGCCACACACATACATCCACAGTGACTACAGCTGGTGCTGGGCTCCATCTTCTCCTCTTCCCCTCTAGATGGTACATACAAATAAGTAAAGGCTCTGACAAGTCCTCCCAGAAAGCAATCTGTACGATTCAACACAGCTAAACACCTCACCATTGTTTTGGTTCCCTTCCTTCAGGAAGGGCTGTCTTAGGTGTCTCTAGGGCAGCTTTGGAGCTCCTGCCCCTAGAAGTCCCCTTGGGCAGCTGTGGTTCTACTAACCCCTCCCCTTTCAGACAATCTGAGGAGCATCCCCAGGCTGGAGGCCCCACCCCCCACCTCCAGCTGACACTGGGTCAGGCTAGAAAGGCACACAGGATGTTCACCTGCTATAGACCAGGGACCAGCCTTGTGGAGGGAGGGAGAGGAGAAGTTGAGGGAAGAGACTTGGGCTCTACTGTTCCACCCCAGACCCTGGGCAGTTCCTGGGTAGGGAAGCCACCTGCTCTGGGAGGGGGATGTGGGGGTGGGGAAACAAGCTAGAAGACAATGCCCAGTACCAACAAGGGAAAATGGCTCTAGTGTCATTTCCTGCCTCTCCCGTACCATGCATGAGTGTCCCTTCCACCACAGACAGGGTCCACCACAGGAGGTGGACCCTGTGCCCAATGGCAGACCCAAGGCATGAATTCAGCTCTACCTCTTCCCAGGACTGTGACCTAGCCAGATCAGCCCCTGTGTCTGGGCCTGGTTCCTCTAGGGTCCCCAAGCAGGAAGCCCAGTGAGGTGCCGCTGCCCTGGCTGCCCCATCAGCAAGCCATCCAATTACCAGCTCGCCCAAGCCATCCGATTCACCTCTAATCCAAGACGCAGAGATCCTTCCTGAGCTGTCGTGAAGCCCCCTGGGGCATGTGCCTGTGGGGGCAGGGGCTGCCCCAGGAGGCCAGGCTGAGTGCCGGAAGAGCCCCACACCCCAAGCTACAGCAGCTTCCGGAACTGCACCCAGGCGGAGGAAGGCAGGCTCCCCCACAGTGGTTCCCTGAAGCCTGCGCATACTCCTGGTCCTTCACCTTCCAAACTCCAACCTTCCACGGCCCAGCCATGGGCTGGGCACAGAGGACATGCCATTCAGCTCAGTGCCCAGGAACCTCTGCCCCTAAAACCAGACCTTCCCTCAGGATCGTTCCCTAGGGCTCTCCACACCTGTCAAGGACCCCCCAAAACACTAAGCCCCTGTAGTGCTCACCCCTGGCCAGACACTCCTCACAGCCGCTGGGCTTCTTGATGGCTACAGGGTTTGACCTAGTTCACTTCCCCAAATAAGCCCCGCCCTTCCATCCCCAGCCCTGCCTCCTAAAACCACTGCCTACCCCCTCACCATAAGCTCCTGGCACGCTTCTGCGCCAACTCCTCCAGCTGGGCTGCTCCATGCCCCAGCCCACTCCTGGCAGCCCACATTTTGGCAGGCCATTTGCTTCTGGGGACTCAGTTTCCCACCTGCATGGTGAACATAAAGCCCCTCTCCTCCTGTCCTCTATTCTACCAGCTGCCACTAAACAAGCAGCACTGCACAGGCAGGTCCTCCATCCCCACACACAGCTTAGTGCCTCAGACCCCACAACAAGGGCTCTCTTGGCTCCTGGCAAGCTCAGGGGGAGGAGCTGAAGCCCCATAAGCAGAACAGACCTGAGGGCCTGGGTGGTGCATGCTGGGGTGGTAAAAAAGGAAAAGCCGGGCACCGGTGGCTCATGTCTGTAATCCTAGCTACTCAGGAGGCTGAGATCTAAGGATTGAAGTTCAAAGCCAGCCCTAACTGGAAAGACCGGCTCTTCCTTCTTTCTTTCTTTCTTTCTTTCTTTCTTTCTTTCTTTCTTTCTTTCTTTCTTTCTTTCTTTCTTTCCTTCTTCCTTTCTTTCTTCCTTCCTTTCCTTCTTCCTTCCTTTCTTTCTTTTTCTTTCTTTCTTTCTTTCTTTCTTTCTTTCTTTCTTTCTTTCTTTCTTTCTTTCTTTCTTTCTTTCTTTCTTTCTTTTTCTTTCTTTTTTGTTACCCTTGAAGCTTGAACTCAGGACCTAGGCACTGTCCCTGTGCTTTGTCACTCAAGGATAGTACTCTGCCACTTTTAACCACAGCTCTACTTCTAGTTTTCTAGTGTTGAATTGGAGATGAGAGTCTCACAGACTTTCCTTCCTTGGCTGGCTTCAAACTGAGATCCTCAGTTCTCATCCTCCTGAGTAGCTAGGATTACAGGCATGAGCCACCAACATCTGGCTCCCTGAGACTCTTACCTCCAATTAACCACCAGAAAACTGGAAGTGGACTTGTGCCTCAAAATGGTAGAGTGCTAGCCTTGAGCAAAAGAGCTCAGGGATAGCACCCAAGCCCTGAGTTCAAGCCCCATGTCTAAGAAAGAAAGAAAGGAAGAAGAAAGAAAGATAGAAAGAAAGAGAGAGAGAGAAAGAAAGAAAGAGAAAGAAAGAAAGAAAGAGAGAGAAAGAGAGGGGAAGGAAGGAAGGAAGGAAGAAAGGAAGGAAGGAAGGAAGGAAGGAAGGAAGGAAGGAAAAAAGGAAGAAAAAAGATGGAAAGAAAGAAAAGAAGAAAGGAAATTCCAGGGCCAGCCAGGGGGCAGCGAGCCCAAGTCTGCACAGCAGGCCGTGCATCTCAGCTCTATGCTGAGAAGCAGATTCCTTACTTTTCTGGGTCTCAGTCTCTAGACAAAGGAATGGCTGACCACGGTACCCACTCTCCAGGGCTTCATACAGAGGCTGGCACACAAGCAGTGTGACCAGTGAGGGCCACGCCAGTTGGCTCCAAACACCCTGAGAAATCTTGATGGGAAAAGGACACACTTCAAGGGCCATGAGTCGCAGTGTTACTTCCTGTCAGACCCCAAAGCTGATCTCCTCCTTCACTCCCTACCAGAAATCTGGCTGGGGAGCAGTCAGGAGTGGGATGTGGAAAGGACTGCACCTCTCTGGGCACAGCACAATGGCTCAGGGGAGTCTAGCTGTTTCAGAAGAGGCAGCCTCCCTGCAGCCCAGGCCCGTGTGAGAATGGTACCTGCAGTGACTTCACAGGACTCATCCTTCCCTTCTGCCAGACCCCGGGAGAGTGTGGGAGGCCTGGGCAGGTGGGGCAGGCAGGGAAGGGAGAACACGATCCTCGCAATCAGGAAGAGGTAGAGCCAGGGTGGCTGCTCCAGAAGTGGGGAGAACTGAGGCCAGAAGACAAAGGCCACAGCTCCCAGGGACAAAACCTAGCCCCCAAGAGCAGGGGACATGCCTGTGGACAGCACTTCCCCATAGCTCCAACCAGAAAAATGCACACTGACCCCAGGCCCCAAGTGGGGGCCAGGAAATATGCCACAAATCAGGGGTGACTTCAGCAGAGGTCTCACTGTGCCTCCCTTTTCCTTAGGCACAGAGGCAGGGAAGTCCTTCAAGAGGAGCCAGAAAGCAGCAGAAGGAGCTCACAGCAAAGCCAAGGGCGGCTTTCCAGCAGCTGTCTCAGAAGCAGATGCAATTGAGCCCCCTTCTCTGGGTCAGTAAGGTACCTATGGGGACAGCCCAGACCAGGCGGGTAGGATACCAGGAAGGTACCCGGTAGGAGGCCAGGGGAGCACTGGGTCTATCTGGCGACAAGTCCTAGGGATGGTCCAGGAACAGCCGTAGAGAAGCAAAGGGCCTCAGAAGCCAGAAGAAGGGGTCATATCACCTGGGGAGTGTCATGGCCAAACACCTCATCTCCCAGGCCCAACGCAGCTATCCCCAGCCTAGCCTGACCCCAGGGTCCAATTGAGTTTCTGTGGTCAGGAAATGCCTGAGAAGAGCAAGTGACTGCAAGAAAATATGGCCCCAGGTGTCCCAAGGGGAGAAAGACCATCTAGGATGGAGCTCCTGGTCCAGGTCTCTTCCCACTGTCTAGTCTTTTCTGGAAAGGATTCCTAGGGACAGCAGGAGATGACTGGTTTCAGCCAAGTGGGTCTGTGCCCGGTGTTGGGCAATGCTCAGCCATAATAAAGCAGTTATGAAACCAGTGGGCAGTGGCAAGTCGACTGGATGCCGTGACTAGCTGGGGGCTCCATGCTGCCCTCCTTGGTAGGACAGGGGGGCCCTGGAAGAAGAGGGGCTGATAGGCTCACCCCACAACCAGGTGGCAGGGGCTTCTGCCTTTGCTTCTCCAGAGTACCTCGTTTCAGATGCCTGGGAAGCATTGGACCCTCATTAATCACCTGGCACTGGCTGTTTTATAGATTAGGAAACAGCAGCAGAGAGCTAAGGGATGCAGGCTAACAAGAGGCCTCTAGCCTGGCACTGCCCATCCTCATTTCCCAAGGTCCCCCAGGACTGTCATCTCCCAACCAAGGCCAAGCAGAGCCCTGCGGTAGTGACAATGACAGCCCGCACTGCCTCGCCAACCCTTCTACCCACCTGATACACGGCATCAATGCAGCCCAGCACACAGCTGTGAGATACAGTGGACTCCAGCTCTGCCTGGGGGTGTGGGCCAGGCCCCAGGCCTGCTGTGGCCTCATTCACAGCTCTGGGCCACACAGTCCAGTTTGGCCCAAGCAATGCTTCCCCCTTCTGCACCCGAGCCACACAGGGTGTGGGGTGGGTCTCTGCCTGCTGCCTGAAAGGCCCAGGCTAAGCCCTGCTCTGGTACCTGGGCAAAAGGAAAGGAAATGTGGCCAACCCTCAGCACAATGGATCTCAGCACAGGAGAGGATGAGGAGCAGAACCTGGGGACAGATTCGCCAGTGATTCAGGAGGACCCCAAGCACTGCACAATGGCATGATCACCCACGGCCCTGTTAAAACAGAGCCTAGCCACACACCCAAGAAGGCCCCAGCCATGTGAGAGACCCTGCACCACCACACAGGCCCAGAGATAGGGTCACATCAGGGAAGACCACCTCCCCTTAGTCCTCACATAACCAGAGCCTGTTCTGAGCTCTGACCCACCAGCTTCACTGAAGGCAAGGCATGGCGTCCTGACCCCTCTGTTCCCAAACCCTGAGGCTCAGCACACTGTAGTGTGCACCCATGGCCTGGTGACCCAGGACAAAGCAGTGTCCCCATCCCCCCCCCCCGGGGGTCTTCACCTCTCCTGTTCACTGGGGGTGAGTGACACCTATCGCTTGGAGGGAGAACAGAAAGGGATCAATCCAGCCATCACCAACCACAAAGAAGAGTGCAGGTCCCTGAGACCCTGGTCTTCCTTAAGAGAAACATCTTTGGCCCGTCATCCTACCCCATCTCTCATGCCACATGTTCACCGCCTACTTCATTCCCCCAAAGTCTGTCAGGGGAGCGCTGGGCCCCTCTCGGGGTGATGGTCCTACAGGGCTGCCCCTCACCTTCACGCTGGTGAGTCACTTCTTCCGACAAAACCCCACTTAAGACTCCGACTCCACAACACTCCCACTTCCCTGCCCAGACCACAGAGTCTGGAACAATCCCTCAGCCTCCCTCCCCATGCACGCCTAGAACCCAGAGCCACAGAAAAAAAATCAGAAGACCAAAGTTCACTAGAGAAGGGAAGATACTTGCCACCCTCCTCACCGCAGTACAGTGCTCCCTGCAGCCCCTCATTCTGCCCCTCCCCGCTCCTGCCCTGGGGCTCAGGTCTCCCCATCAGCCTCTGTCCGATAGCAGTGCACAAGCACCTGGATTTTAAATGCGTTCATCCACATACAGACAAGACTCCCTGTACCCCCAGCCCACCCGTGCCCCAAGTAGAACACAGCCTCTGCTCTGGGACCCACATCTACCTGTGGCTCAGCGACCAGTCACACCAGCCTCGCAGGCAAAGCCAGCCCACACTGTGGCTTCTAGTCCTGTGGTTGAGGCCTGGCCTGGCCCCACAGCCAGGCCCACTGCCACCCTCCTGCAGTCCCTGCTCCTGAGCCCCATGGCAGCATGGGGAAGAGGCACCTGCTCCACCCTGGGCTGTATGATAGCCCTCTGTCTCTTGGGCATGTGCCACTTCCAAGATTTTTCTTTCTTCTTTTTTAAAAATTGTTTTCTCTTACGTGAGGTAGTAGGCATGGAACCCAGGCCTCTATGTGTTCAGCAAATACTCTACCCCTAGTCACACCCCACTCTTCACTCGCGTAGGATTCTAATTTTTTAACGTATTATTGTTTTTCTTTCAGAAAATAAGTTTCCTCTCCAGTTTGTATTTTTTTTTTACTTTCTGTTAGAAAAGCCTCACTTGTAAATGTAAAATTACAACCTTCAAAAGAAATGTGGTCATCTGAGCGTCTGTGGTTCCCAGAATGCTAAGAGAGGGACAGCGCGGCCGTGCTAACGGCACTTTGGCTGGCTGGCAAAGTTGGTGGCCAGTTGTCTTCATTCCCCAGACACCGAGCCGCCCCTCCCAACTGTCTGCCCTGGAGGAGATGGGGAGCCTCACTCCTCGCTCACCCTGCCTGTCCACCCACAGCCAGGCCCACAGACAGAGTAGCTCCCTCTCTCCCACCCCACTGGGGTGCCGGGCCTGTCCCCTCAGGCGGAGGCCACAGGGGCCATGCCACTTCATCCCTGAGCCCCACTTTACCTGGCTCTCCTGGGCCTCACAGCAGCCGGATGGGGCTCAGTTCCTGTAGGGAGGTGGCTGGGCCTTGCCTGTCCTTCTGGAGGCGTCCAGTCTCACACATGTGCAGCTCCCTCCACTGGCTACCTAAGGAGCATGAGTCACCTCTGGGACCCACCACTTCCTGCTCCGGAGGCGGCAGGGCCAAGGCCCGGCCCTGCTCAGCCGCGCTCGCCTGTGCTATGCAAGGCCCCTCTCCCAGCCACGAGCCCTCCACGGGAGTGGGGGGAGCTGCCAGTCCAGGCTCCAAGCCCCAATGACTTCATGGAAATTTGAAGCTTGAGACTGGAACAATCTTGAAAAAAAATATAATAATAAAACATGAACCAAAAAACTCCATTAGAAGCCCCAAGACGGCTGCTCCAAGCAGGAGTAAATGCATCCTTAATAAGCAATTAGAGGCAGACAAGCTGGCACAGAGCCTCGTCCTGGCTGGGCCGCTCCCAGACAGGGCCCTTCACTTCCGTGGGACTCCCTGAACTACGCAGGAAGTGAGGTGGCCCAGGATATGGCCTAAGACACCTTTCCCTACCTCCCATCTGCCCCTGGGGGGACAGGGCAGGGCGTGGCCCAGGCTCAGCCCTGGGGCTCCAATTCCAAACCACAGAGTTGAAGCAGCCAAGGTACAGAAGCTAGGACTCACCCCCCCCCACACACACACATATTGGGGTGTGTGTGTGTGTGTGTGTGTGTGTGTGTGTGACAGTACTGGGGCTTGAACTCAAGGCTTGGGTGCCTGTCCCTGAGCTCTTACTTTACTCAAGGCTTGTGCTGTACCACTCGAACCACAACTACACTTCCAGCTTTTTGATGGTTAAATTGATTCTGGTGCCCTACATCTTGTATATACATTTTTCTAATTTGGGGAGGGGAAGGGAAATAACAAAATGCTGAAATAAGGACACAGGATGACCCATTATAACAATGAGATGTACAAGACACTATGTTGAAAACAAACTTCACAACTTGGGGGGGGGGGGGCGGGAGGAAGAAGTTGGGGACTTGGGGAGGGAAGGGATGGTAGGGAAAAACAAAGGAGGAGGTAACAATGCTCGATAGGAAATGTACTTATTACCTTACTCATGTAACTTAACCCCTCTGTACAGTATCATTACAATAAAAATATATATTAAAAAAGAGTCTTACAGAGTTCCTGGTCAGGCTGGCTTTGAATGATGATCCTCAGCTTTCAGCCTCCTGAATAGCTAGGGTTACCCGCGTGAGCCACCAGCTCCGCTTCTGTCTTCATGCCAGGCCTCCTAAGATCATAAGGAACTTAGGAGACTGGGAAGGTCTGAAAAGCAGGGACCTCCTAAGATTGTGGTGGGGGAGGGCGGGTGGAGGAGAGTCAGCCTGACCCAAGGGACACCCTCTCAGATCATGACTGGGGACCCTGGCTTTATCTTCTTTTCTCTTGACACCCCGACTGCTGTGTGAGCTCCTCAAAACAAGGGTGTGCCTCTCCCCACTTCAAAGCTGGTGTCAGCCATGCCTCTTCTGGGCCTCCTGCCCCTGCTTCTCCTGCTACCACACCTCTGCTGCTCCCTCTTCACATGGGGTGACCGTACCGTGATCAGCCTGTCCCCAGCAGTGGCAGCACAAACAGGCCAAGAGGACTGAACACAAGATGCGATTTCAGAGACAGGCCCTGTAATAAGGGCTAGCCGCTGCCCTAACCGTGTGCCATCTGGTGGACAGAAGTAGGATCCACAGCCATAGGTTGTTCAGAAACCCCATGAGGGAATCAGGTACCTAATGGGGAGCCTGACTTTCAACAGACATCTCCAAGACCTGGGAGTTCCAAAGCAAGGAAGGAACAGGTATCACTGAGAGAAAACAAAAGCCGTGGACTGGAGGATATTCAATCACATCTAACTATCCTCTCCAGGATATATAAAGATCACCCACAAACCAATAAAAAAAAAAAAGTGGCCTAGTTAAAGTGATAAGAGTTGCAGGCCATCCAGGGAAGACTATCTGCCTTTCCTGTCCCAGAAGCCACACATGTGTCCAGGGACTGGACCCAGACCTTGCCATATGAATCCTTAGGCCTCTTAAGACTCAAATGTGCCTGGCAGCCTCTATGGAAAAACAGGTCCAAGATGAGGCTAGCGGCAGAGGGCAGACAGGACAGGCAGCATCAGTCAGCCAAGCAATAACCACCACCAAGCGCTGAGTGCACAGCCTGGCCCCTTGACAAGTCTACCTGTGGAGGCCATTAATACCCCAGAAAGGAAGCCCATGGTACCCTACACCCTTAAACTCAGCAGCTTCTGCAGGGTCTGAGTGAGGAGGACAGCAACCATGTCAGATAAGGCTGGTCACGTGTACCACACAGCCCAGACCCCTTGACCATGAAAAGAGCTTGGTTTTTGGTCAGTCATGGAGCATGAACTTGGAGCCTAGGTGCTGTCCCTGAGCTCTTTTGCTCAAGGCTAGAGCTCTACCACTTTGACCACAGTGCTGCTTCTGGTTTTCTGGGTGATCAATTGGAGACAAGAGTCTCACACACTTTCCTGCCTTTGAACCCTGATCCTCAGATCTCAGCCTCCTGAGTAGCTAGGATTAAAAGTGTGAGCTCTTGGAACCCAACAAAAAGATCTTTTTAAATCCAGCCTTGTAAAGATAACCAGGCCAGACCATGGGACATTGGGGAGCCCTGTGTGGGTCAGGACACACCTTTCCACATGTGCGGTGAGCAGCAAGAGAAAGGACTTAGCAGGGCACAGCCAGAGAGGCCAGTCAAAAGCCAGTCTCAAGATCCCAAGCCCTAGGTCCTGGCTCAACTTCATGGCTGCCCTCCTCAAACACCTCTATAGCTGATCTGGACCTCCAGATCAAGTCTGGCCCATGTCCCAAGCAACCCAGTGTCTTCCCATCCTGCTCTCCCTGGATCCTACTCTCTTGATCCCACTCTCTACCTCCTGGACCAGGCTGAATTTTGACTGCTCCTGGATCAGGTGCAAAGGCCATGGCTTCCAGAAAGCCTCCCCAGAGCCCCATTGCTGGAGTTTTGGCCAACAGTGGCTCTATGTGGAAGGCCGATGGTGTTAACCTCTTTCTTTGGCAGCTGCTTTGATTTCTGTGGGACTCAAGTGGCTCTGAGGCTTCTGTGGGCACTGTTTTCCCAGTGACGGGGAATGGGAGCAGAAGCGGTCAGCCTCCCATGTGTCTGCCTTTGGGGGTCTACCTGGGAAGTCGAGCCCCTACTCTGTGTGCCCAGTGGAACCCTACCCAGGCCTTGGTGTGCCCCAAAGTCTATCCTTAGTTAGCCCCACTGGAAGAAGCCCAGGGCCACATCACCCAGGAGCTGAGGACCCGAGGCCTCCTGCAGGGCCAGCCTCCTCACACACCTCAACCACAGCAGAGGCCTCAAGCCCGACCCACCCAGCCAAGCCTGACTTCCTGACCCCAAGACATCCAGTAGTAAGTGGAGTCATTCATTAATGCAGCAAGATCACAAAGCAACTGTGATGGGAGAGGGAGTGGGAACAATGCCTGAAAACGAAGCACAGACAGACAGATGGCACACAAGTAGCCTTCGGATCCCACTTGAACCCCTGGATCCAGCCAGGCCTGAATCCATACCAAAACTGCCCTTAGACTTTTATTCAGAGCCAACACGCGGAGCTCATTTCTCCTGCTGGATCAGAGCTGATGGCCCTTAAAGAGTTTTAAACCACTGGACTCTCATCCCTTCCTCCCAAAGCAGGTCTACCTACCTAGCAGGGGCCCAGAGTTCTGTCTCACCCTGGTCCATTGTGACTATGAGTCAGTGGCGGTCCTTGGGGTCGGTCAGGGTAAACCCCAAAACTTTTCCAAATGCACCCGCACACTAATCAAACAGCCTGTGCCTTGTCACAGCCACAGCCCCCAGGGGACATGTAGACAGCTGCTGCTGGGCCGGGGCCTCCTGCCAGACTCCAAAGATGAAGCTTCCGCCATGTGGGTGGAGCAGCCTGCCCAGGGGCCTCAGGCTGGCTCCGTGACCTCAGGACCCTTGTTTCTGCCAGGCCTGGGAGACGGGGCTTCAGAGAAGGAAAGGGACAGCCGGGCCACGGGCTGTTGAGCAAGAACAGAGAATCCGAAAAGCACAGATGTGAAAGCAAGCACCCTGCCAGCCCAAAGGGCCGATTGCCTTTGAAAAGCTTGGCAGCTGGGTTCACCAGCCGCCTGTCCTTCCCTGCACCCGGCCAGGGCGACCCAAAGAAGGGCAGAGCGGAAGACCACCCCCTTGCAGCTAACCCTGAAGTGAGGAGCACAACGCAAGGACTGCGTGTGAAGCCGGGGGAGCCGGTGCTTCCTGGCCTGCGTGAGACCCCTAACACACACACACACACACACACACACACACACACACACACACACACACACAGTCAGGTGCCAATGGCTCACTCCTGTAATCCTAGCTCCTTAGGAGCCTGAGAATGGTCAAATCAAGGTTCAAAGCCCTGGGAGAAATTTGCAAGACTTTTTTTTTACAGTCACAACTTTACTTTTACTTTTTTCTTTCTTTTCTTAATTGTCAAGGTGATGTACAGAGAGATATCAGTTACATAAGTAAGGTAATGAGTATAGTTATTTTGGACAACGTCACCCATTCCTTTGCTCTCTAACTTTATTATATTTTAAAATCCCAAAGTGGTGAAACACAGAGCTTTTCAAACACCTAAGGGCTTTTTAACTGGGCACAGGATCTTCATACAAACAATTTGAAAGAAGACCAAGCTCCAAAATCATGTTTTACATCGCTCAAGGAACAGCATGGATGAAGGAATGCTTTACACCATGTCATCTGCATTTGACATTTGTGTGTAAAGTACACTTGCTTTTCTAAAAAAGAAAAGAGAAAGCAAGCAAGCAAACCAGACACTGATGGCTCATGTTTATAATCCCAGCTATTCAGGAGGCTGAGATCTGAGGACCACAGTTAAAAGGCAGCCCTGGCAGAAAAGTCCATGAGACTCTAAGCTCCAATTAACTACCAGAAAAACTGGAAGTGGCACTGTGCTCAAGTGGTAGAGTGCTAGCCTTGACTGAAAGAGCCCAAGGTGGAAGGAAGGAAGGCAGGAAGGAAGGAAGGCAGGAAGGAAGGGAGGCAGGAAGGAAGGAAGGAAGGAAGGAAGGAAGGAAGGAAGGAAGGAAGGGAGGGAGGGAGGGAGGGAGGGAGGGAGGGAGGGAGAGAAAGGAAAGGAAAGGAAAGGAAAGGAAAGGAAAGAAGGAAGGAAGGAAGGGGGCAAGGAACTTACTGATATTTATAACAAAGGGCCAATATTATTAGCACCACCCTCACTACATATGAATGTTATACCAGAAGGTACGCAATGCAACAAGTAATGAGGTGCATGTTTTTCTTCCAAAGCTTAGCAGCACACATGACACAGAACCAAGATCTTCTCTGTATGGAAACCAATCTACCATCTCCAAGCCCCTGAAGAGCCAGCTAAGAGCTGGCAAATGACACAGATGTATTTCATAGAAGAAAATCCTGGAGCTGAAGTGTAGCTCAGCATTGCCTTTGTAGCAGGGCTAAGGGCCATTATAAATTCCAAAAGAAGACTGTGTGCATAGTTCAGACATAGAATAAAATTTAAACACAAAATGATACTCATAGGAAGAATAAATACATAGAATAAAATAGGTATCTCTAAAAAAACTTGGATATAGGGGACTCAAAACTCATTTTTAACCTGTGGCTGCATGCACTAATACACACCTGTCATCCTGGTTTCCTGAGAAGCTGAGATTGGGAAGAACAATTTCTATCGCTGCACCCTGCTTCCCCCCATTAAGATAAGTTTCAAATCCATGGGACTCCATCTCAACAGGGGAAGCTGGGCATAGCAGCATACACCTGTCATGCCCATAATGACAGAGTTAAAATAGACAGATCCTGGTCCAGGCACACACCCATGCAAGAAGTAAGATTCTGTCCCAAAAGTAACCAGCCAAAAGTGGAGCCATAGACATGACTTAGTGATAGAGCACCAGACTAACAAGTGGAAAGTCCTGAGTTTAAACCCCTGTACTGAACTACTGAAGAATGCCTATTTTGTTACTTTTGAGACAGGGTTTATGTAACTGAGGCTAGCCTCAAAAAGTGATCCTTTTTGCTTCAGCCTCCTAAGTGCTAGGGTCACAGGTAGAGGCCACTGGTGGTGGGAATATTTGAAATTTACTCTTAGCACCTTGGAAGTAGGTCACCACGCTGTACCTTAGCTCTCCACACTGACCGATTCCTGTTAAGGAAACTTTGTAACCTCACCTGCAGCCCCAATAGACCAGCCTCTGCTCGCCACACCCTGCCCCTGATTCTTGGATCCATGGTCTTATACCTCACATAAGGGTAAGATTGTGCAGCATTTGTCAATAAGAAAATCCATGTTGTTGTGACTGATAGAATGTCCTACTTTTTTATGTTTCAGTCATAGGGCTTGAGTTCTGGGCCTGGGTGCTGTCCCTGAGCTTTGTTGCTCAAGGCTAGCACTTTGAGCCACAACACCACTTCTGCTTTTCTGGGTGTTAATTGGAGATATGAGTCTCATGGACTTTCCTGCCCATGCTGGCTTTGAATCAGGATCCTCAGATCTCAGCCTCCTGAGTAGCTAGGATATCAGGTGTGAGCCACCAGTACCTGGCTCCTACTTATTTCCTTATTTATTTTGTGGTACTGGAGTTTAAACTTAGGGCCTTTGACTTGCTAGGCTAGTGCTCTAATACTTGAACCATACTCCCAGCTCTTTTTGCTTTAGTTTTCATCTTTTTGCCTCAAACTGGATTTAGGGTGAGATTTCCCTACCTCTACCTCTCACTTTGCTGAGATTACAGGTGTGAAACACCGTATCTGCCTTCAGATAGGTTCTCATGAGCTACCATACCTGGCTGGATGCCTTTGTTTTTAAAGGCTAAATAGTAGTCTATTCTATATGTTTATATTCTTTATAAAGTGTGGCAGGTGAATTCCTGCTATTGTGAACAGCATAGCCATGAATATGGGTACAGATGTCTGGAATTTACTGGCTTCAGATCTTTGGATATTTACCCAGAAGAGATACTGCTAGGTTACGTGGTAGTTCTGTACTTCTTGGAGACCCCTGTGCTCAGGTTTCAGTAATGGCTGCAGTAATTCCCCTCCATGGAGCTGTATAGGCTTCCTTTCCTCTACTTGCCTTCCTTCTCACTGTTTACAGCCATCCTGACAGGTGCGAGGCAACATCTCTCATTTGCTTTTCTCTGATGACTAGCGATGGTGAGCACTTGCTTCCAGCTGCTGGACATGTGTGTGTCTCCTTTTGAGACATGTCTGGGTGAGTCTGTTGCCTATTTATTTTTCCAGTCCTGAGGCTTGAAGTTAGGGCCTGCGAACCATCCCTCTGCTTTTGTTTTTCCACAAGGCTAGCACTCTACCACGTAAGCCACAGCTGCACTTTCAGCTTTCAGTGGTTAATTGAAGATAAGAGTCTCACCGAATTTCCTGCCCAAGCTGGTTTTGTACCACAGTCCTCAGATCTCAGCTTCCTGAGTAGCTAAGATTACAGGCATGAACCATCACTACCTGTCTGTTGCCCACTTTTTAAATCAGGTGATCTGTTTAGCTAGCTCTTGAACTGGCCAGTTCCCTATATATTTTGGATATTAACCTCTTATCAGATGTTTGCCTTGCAAATACTTTCTAACTCATACTCATAGGTTGGCTATTCGCTCCATCATGACTTCCTTCTCTGTGTAGACACTTCTGTGTGTGATGTAATCCTGTTTGTCTATTCTTGCTTCTTGCTTTCATTGCCTGAGTGTTCAAATGAAATACACCACACACACACACACACACATACACACACACACAAAATAGGCCAATGTCATTTTCTTCTAGTAGAGTCTTTATAAGAGTCTTCAGAGTCTTTAATCCATTTGTGTTGAGTACTGCATAATGTGGAAGATGAGTTCTGTTCATTTTTCTGTGGTGGGTACTAGCTTTCCCAACACCATTTTGAGAGACCATCTTTTCTCCATGTGTGTGCATAGCACCAGGTTGGATCAATCATGAGTGTGTGGACACCGTGAGGGGTCTCTATCCTGCTCCACCTGCCAAGGTGTCCATCATGCTAGTACCATGCTGTCTGGAGATCAAGCCCTGTAATATCTCCAGCTCTGTTCTCTTTGTTTGAGATGGCTTTGACTATTCTTGATCTCTGGTAATTTTACATTAATTTTAGGATTGTTTTCACCTACTTGTGTGGAAAATGGCATCAGGATTTATTTGGTGAGGATTGAACTGCGTCTGTCCATTGCCCTGGGTCACAGGGACATTGGAACAATACTGTTTCCTCTAATCCAGGCCACAGGATGTCTTCAGTTTCTCTCATCAATGCTTTATGATTCTCAATGAACAGTTCATCTTCATGCTTAAATGTGTTCCTGAGTATTTCCTTTTTCTTTTGCATGTATGTATGCGTATGTGTACACACCTGTGTGCTATTACTGGGACCTGAACTCAGGGGCCTCATGCTCTTGCTTAGCTTCAGCATCCTGAGTAGCTAGGATTATAAGCATGAGTCACCAGCACCTGGCATTTTCTTGGTTTTGATGCTATCATAAATGGAACTTTTTTTTTTGCCAGTCCTTGGGCTTGAACTCAAGGCCTGGGCACTGTCTCTGAGCTTCTTTTGCTCAAGGCTAGTTAGCACTCTACCACTTGAGTCACCACACCACTTCCGGCTTTTTCTGTTTATGTGGTACTGAGGAATCAAACCCATGGCTTCATAAGCACTCTACTACTAAACCATATTCCCAGCCCATAAATGGAACTTTTTTTTTTTTTTTTTTACTTTTTGCCAGTCCTGGGGCTTGAACTCAAAGTCTGGGTGCTGTCCCTGAGCTTTTGTGCTCAAGGCTAGTGCTCTACCACTTTGAACCACACAGCTCCATTTCTGGCTGTGCATGTATGTGTTTGCATATTTGGGGGGGAGGGGAGATTATTGTCTATAAGAATCTCAAAGATTTTCCTGCCTGGGCTGGCTTTGAACCTTGATCCTCATATCTTAGCCTCCTAAATAGCTGGGGTTTTAGAAATGAGCCACTGGGGTCATTTCTTTTTTGGAATGTTCACTGTTGTTAGTTATGGAGTCACTACTGTTAATGGGTGGCTGGGATCTACGCTGTATTTGCTGGGTTCCTTTTAATAGTTTTTGGTGGTCATGTGTGTGCTTCTCAGCCCCTGTCTTCTTGTGATTCAGGCTGCCTGGGGAGGGGGGGTGGCTGCGGGGCAGAGAGGATTGGTGGCTGGGGCCGTGGCATGGTGGAGGCTGGGATGAATATGGAGTAACATACATGCCACAATCTTCTATATATGTGCAAGCAGGTCGAGTGAAGATAGCATTACTAGGCCACACCCCCACTGCAGAGGGGCAGGGGTAAGCATCCTATGGCCTCACAACCTCAGGCCCAGCTGAAGGGAGAAATAAGCAGAGGCTCTCCCTGTGGTCCAAGATGACCCTTCCTCTGGAAGCACAGCAGGCTATAGGGCTTTCCCCACTGGCTCCAGCCTCCCCAGCCCAGGCTTACAGGCTGCCAGAGCCAGGCTGGCGGCATCTCAACACCATTCCAGGCAGAGCCCCTCCCTGTCTCTTCCCCTGCCCACAAATGAGTTTACCGTGGAGCACAAAGCTCTCAGTGCCTGGAACCTCCATACCCCCAGACAAGGCCTACCACAAACCTGAATCCAGTCTGCCAGAGCCAGGAAGACCAAGACCCAGTTTATATTGCCCTGAAAACAAAGAGACTCCCCAATGTACATCAGGACCTAGCTAGTGCTCTGACTGCAGAAGTCCTGGGATAACATATGTCCAGCTAGCAGGGACAGAGAAAATTGAGTCTCCCTCGTGTCCCCAAGCCCAGCTCCACACAAATTCCTGGACAAGCAGAAAGTTAGCATGCACACTCTTTGCTTTTCCTGTCTGTCTTTTTTTTTTTTTTTTGCTTTGTTTTGTTTAAAGTGAGCTGGATCTACACCAATCTGATCTTGGTTACTTCACCAAGATCAGATTCTAAATAGGGTTTTTTCCCCAACTTCTATTTTTTTTGCTGAATCCATTTCCATAATCAAATGTGAGTTATTTCTGTAATTAAAATGATATACCAGGACAGAAAACCCAGGCTGGGGCCTAGCTATGAGTTCCTCCTCATGGGCTCAGCCAGCCTGAACCCTTCTCTAGAGCCAAATACACATTTCTAACTATGGACACAGATAACAGGGAATAAATATGACAGGACTCAGCAGGAGGAGCCTCCAAGGGCCAGCCTCCTCACTCTCATTGTGTGTGTGTCCTGGGGCTGGAACTTGGGAACTCAGAGCTTTCTTTTTTTCTTTCTTTCTTTCCTTGTTTGCTTGCTTGCTTCTTGCTTGCTTGCTTGCCTGCTTTGTCAAGGCTAGCATTCTACCACTTGAGCCACAGCTTCACTTCCAGCTTTTTTGGTGGTTAACTATACTTGAGTCTCACAAACTTTCCTACTCAGGCTGGCCTCAAATCGGGATTCTCAGATCTCAGCCTCCTGAGGACCTAGGATTACAGGCATAAACCACCAGCACCCAGCTTTTTGGTCATTTAATTGGAAATAAGGATCTCATGGACTTTTCCATCCAGGCTGGCTTTGAACTCCTATCCTCAGATCTCAGCCTCCAGAGTAGCTAGGATTACAGGCATGAGCTACTTGCCAAGCTTCTCTTCCTCCTCCCTGCTCCCAACCCCCTTTCCTCACAACAGGTGCTGGAAATGAGTGGACCAGAGGAAGAACGGTGGGGAAAGAGGAGCCCCAGCTGCAGGACCCAGCATTCATATTCCATAGACACACGGCCCTCCCTCCCCTACCAGCTCTCCATACCTGGAACGGGGCCTACTACCCCCACCTGCAGAGGCTGGGCCATCAGGACCTGACTCTTCCTCTCAAAATAGCAGTCCACAAGTGGCCAAAAGGTGAATGCGCCAGGGACAGAGTTTGAAGTTCTAAGACATGGCCCATAGCCGTGTCTACCTGGGCTGAACAGCCAGAGCTCTAAAAGAGGATCCAGAAGGAAGAAGACACAGATGCCCAGATAGGAAGAAGGCTCAGCAGAGCAAGGGCAGGGGACTTTCTGGTGCTGTCTTTACGGGAAGGATCCTCAGTCTGCAAGGTCTGGGAGGAAGAAGAGCGGCCTGCGGGTTAAGCCTCCAAACTCAGCCTCCTCAGTGGGGTCCCTGGTCACTACCAGTCATCCACTGTCTTCAGAGCCAGACCCCCCACTAACAATTCCAGACCTGGAAGCTTTAGCTAAATAGAAATATTTGGACATGGAAGTCCAGGCAAGCCCCACCAGATGGCTTTCCAACAGCTGGCCATGGAGCTCAGCAGAAGGGGGGGGTCTGCCAACACAGCTGCACAGTGACCCTTCGGGCACCTGTTGCCTGTGCCCCCGGCCTTCCTGTTGGGATCCGAGGCTAACTTGTCCAGGGATGACTCACAGTCCTGCCACCTTGCCCTCTGAGGGCTGGCAATGACATGCTCGGGTCGCATCAGCTCCAGACCCCACCAGCAGACCGAGTCCAGTGAGACTGCGCCTAACTCATCAGGGCAAGCACGAGAGGGATGGAGGGTTGCTCCTCTTCCTCCTTGCACACATTTTAGTCAGATTTTTATTTGGGTGGAGGGGGGCCGTTGATCTGGTTTGGGCAGTTCTGACATTTGAACTCAAGACTTGTGCTTGATAGGCAGGCGCTTTAACCCATGAGCCATGCCCCAGCTCACTGTAGACATTTTGAAAACAGAAATAAACCAGAAAGTAAAACCAGCCAGCTCTGCAAAGAATCCCGATAAAGCACCCCTCCCTCCTCGCAAGCACAGGCTGAACCTGGGCTTCGGGAGCGGGAGCAGGCCTCACCCCTGCCAGCCCTGCGGGTCCATCTGAGGCTCCCTTGCCGAATTCAGACCCCGCCCCACCATGCCCAGATAAGAGAAAGGGGGTCCCAGGCCTTCCAAGGGAGGACCTGCGGGCAACTGCCCGCTTAGGTGGGCGTGCAGATGTAATCTGGGAGTGGGCTGGTCCCCAGTTCCTGCAACAGCCTTCTGGGAAGCCTCCAGCAGGACCTGGGGGAGAGGGGTGTCGCTGGGAAGCCTTGGCCTGGGGGAGGATGGGCGGGAGGCTGGGGGTCCCCTGTGTCCCTGGTGAAGGCAGCCTGGCAAGGACCCTGCTTCCCCCCCAGGTGCGCCCCCTGCGCCCCTGCTCTGCCCACCAGCGGCCGGACCCCGCGGGGCGGGAAGGCGTGGCGCGCACCGCTGCGTCCTCGGCCCGGGATGGGGCCCGGGATGGGGCAGACAGACCCCGAGGATCCCGCGCCGCCCCACCCCGTGGCTGATGCTTTCCAGCAAACTCCAGCACCTGCCTTTGCTCCGATCGCAGCGTTGTTTCTGGAAGAGTGCACAGCCGGCCCCCGAGACGCAGCTGTAGATCCTTGGCGCCACTCAGGCCTTGAGCGCCCACGGTGGCCGCGGTGTCGCCCACCCACACCCTGGCGTCGCGCTGCCCTGCTCCCCGCCGGGGCCAGCGGGACAAGGCCTGCCTAAGAGAGCAGCCCCGTGGCCACCCCGTTGGCCCAGTTTGGGGGGGCGGGGAGGGGGGCACCTACCTTTCCCTCTCCAAGGCACCGGTTGGGCGAGCTCGGAGGCATTGCCCAAGGATCAGGCCACAGCCTAGCAGGCGTTCCAACCAGGGCCGAGCTCCCCACCGCACCCCCCCCCCCCCCAGCCATGGCTTCTCACTTTGCTGCGAAGGTCTTGGAAGCTGACACCCCACCTATCCTGAGAAAAGATTCAGCCTCCTCCCTCATGGACCTGGAGCCTGTCAGGGCCGCCTCGGAACCAGCTGCAGGGTGCAAGCCCGAGTCTGCGGCCCGCACCCCTACTGCCAGCTGCCCCAGCCTCAGGCCTCAGGGCGGTGAGCAGGGTTGGGCTCTCGGGCCGGGCTGCTCCTCTACCTGCCCTAACGTAGCAGCACCCCACAGACACCATCTGAGACACCTTGTCCAGGAGATGGATTCCCGGTAGTAGGGGCCAGGTGGTGATTCTCCTCAGCACCAAATCCTTTTTTCCCTTGATATCAGCTATGGCGGGCAGGGGGAATGTCGCTGTTAGACATCTGCACTGTTTACACCATATGCCAGTCAATTTCACCCCCTCTGGCCTGCTCCCGACAGCCTTCCCTCTAAGTAATAGCATCCTCAACACAAATTCTGAATGGAGCCCACTCAGCCCTGCAGCTCCACCCCATCAACAGAACCCGGGGTTCAGGGAACCCAAGAGGCAGGGAGCCCACCCATGATCCAAGGCCTTCAAGAGATCCAAGGCCTCGAGAGAAGGTAGCATGTCCTCCATCTCTGGTGGACAGCCTTTGGCCCTTTGGGAGGTTGGAGGAGGAAGGTCACTGCTGTGACTTCCCTTTGTCACCCAGGGTCTTCACGCAGATCTGCGACCAACCTAACAGCAGACAGGAAGACAGCTGGAGAAAGTGAGGGAAATCTGGATCAGTACACTGTTCCCGCCAATGGCCAGGCCAAGCTGTCTCCATTACTCCCTCTGCTGGTCCCCAATCTCCCATGCTCAACCTGTGGCCACATACAGCGGCTCACAGGACTGAGCTTTAGACTCAGATAGGCAGGAGGGCAGACCAGGCCTCCTAATGTCTGCCCAGGTCCCAGGGTGCTGCTGCTGGTCTGAGACCTGGCTAGGTACAGGCTTTGCGGCCCTTGTCTCCTAGTAAGGCTAAAGTCTCAACATTCAGACTCTTGAGTATGAGAACTTATTATTGAAAATCCTAAGTCAAGTCACACGTCTCAACCTTCATGAGGCTGAGGGACAGGGATGGAGAGTTCAAGGCCTGCCTTGGTTACAGAATACAAGACCAGGCCTGAATAAAGAAGTAACCCCAGCAGGCTTCGGTAAGGACAGTGCTTCAGATCATAAAGGAAAAGGAATGGCTATTCAATGCAGTGTTGGATGAATCAGCAACGCTTTGAGGAAAAACTAATAGATACCACTTCATATCTTTTTTTTTTTTTTGGGGGGGGTCCGGTGTTGGGGCCTGAACTCTGGGCCTGGGCGCTGTCCCTCAGCTCTTCAGGTCAAGGCTAGCACTCTACCACTTGAGCCACAGCACCACTTCCTGCTTTTTTCTTTTTGCTTATGTGGTGCTTAGGAATTGAACCCAGTGCCTCATGCATGCAAAGAAGCACGCTACCACTGAGCCACCTTCCCACCCCCATATCTTTTATTTAAAAAAACAACAACTACCAATTGTGTTAGAAATGAACTATCCAGCTTCTGAGCAGAGGTGAGAGGGAGAAACAGAGCAAGGGAAGGGGTGACCTTGTCCAAAAACAAATATACTCATTACCTGACTTAGGTAATTGTAACTCCTCTGTACATCACCTTTCGGATAACAATAAAAATCATTTTGAAGGCTTAAAAACTTACAAATTGTCAGGCACTGGTAGCTCATATCTATAATCCCAGCTACACAAGAGGTGGAGATCCAGAGGATCGTTGTTCAAAACCAGTCATAAAGAAAAGTCTGTGAGACAGCCGGGTGCTGGTGGCTCACACCTGTCATCCTAGCTACTCAGGAGGCCCAGATCTGAGGATCACAGTTCAAAGCCAGCCTGGGAAAGGAAAGTCTGTGAAACTCTTATCTCCAATAAACTACTCAAAAACTGGAAGTGATGCTGTGGCTCAAATGGTAGAGCGCTAGCCTTGAGCTGAAGAGATGAGGGACAGTGCTCAGGCCCAGACTAGATGGAGGAGCCTGGATGGGAAAGTGAACCCTCAAGGAAGAGCTATAGCTTCAAGTTGAGTGGCTGCTCCCCAAAACTCACCCCAAATGTGCTGTTGATATTCTTCAGAACATGTGTTAGAAGAGCCTCGTGTGTACCATGGGAGGTGGAGAAGCTCACCATTTGTTGTCTGTGCCCATGTCTTTGGTGGAAAGCAGTTGGGGGACCTGGGTAAATTTTCAGGGAGATTTTAAACCCTACTCAGGAGCCAGATGCCAGTGGCTCATGCCTGTAATCCTGGCTGTTCATGAGGCTGGGACCTGAGGATCATAGTTTGAAGATAGCACAGGCAGGAAAGTCCATGAGACTTATCTCCAATTAACCAACAGAAAGCCAAAATGGAGCTGTGGCTCAAGTGGTAGAGTGCTTGAGTGAAAAGCTAAGGGTCAGTGCCCAGGCCCTGAGTTCAAATTCTAATACTGGTGCGTGCATGCACATGCACACACACACATATGTGGTAATAGAGGGTTGGTTTTTTTTTTTAAAGAGATATAGAGGTACCTCTCCAAAAACAGAAATCCACCCAACTTGGAAATTGCTTCTTCAGGAGAAGGGGAAGCAGATAGGGCAGAGTAGAGAGGAAGGAGGTCACCTTTAGGACTCTGGATTTATTTAAACTTGTGTGTGTGTGTGTGTGTGTGTGTGTGTGTGTGTGTGTGTGTGTGTCAGTACTGGAGCTTGAACTCAGGCTATAGGCCTTGTCCCTTAGTTTTTTCACTCCAGGCTGACACTTCACACTTGAACCACAGTTCTACTTCTGGCTTTTTGGTGGTTAATCTTGTGTAGCTGGGATTATAAGTGTGAACCACTGGCACCCAGCTGACTTTAAATTTTTGACAGAACTGATGTCCTGCTCCAGCTTCTTCCTTCATAGGACCCAGCCCACCTCCCCCAGCACCCCAGCTCTCCCTGGCCTCCCCTGTCCAGGTTTTTCTGGTGTGGACTGCCTTGTTTCCCTCTTACCTGCCTTCTTCCTGTGGAGATGCAGTGGAGAGTCAGCACCTGGAAGCACTCTTTCCTGAGCTGGATTTTAAGGAAAAAAAATGCCTGATGAGGAAGTGCTCCAGCAACCCACATGGAGCCGCCACCAAGGAAGCTAAGTGCTGAAGCAGTTTGCAGCCTAAATTGAGCAAGAACTCTCTGGAAAATTGACGCCCTACTTAAGCAGGCCACTTTATACTTTTAATAAGCCTCTCTTTTCCTTTTAATGTTGGCATTAAACATTAAGACATCTGTGTATTCCCAGCTGTGTTTGGGTAGTTCCTCTTTAGTAACACAATTTTAATTTAACTTTCAAATAGGAGTTGGCTATTTGCTTTACACATACACTGGGACTGGTACAAATTATAAATTGTCAATTTATAGTAAATTTTTTTTTGAGACAGGGTCTTTTTGGCCAGGCTGGCCTCCAACTTGTGATTATCCTGCCTCAGCCTCCCAGGTTGTACCACAGCCTGGTAAAATCTTAAGAGAAAGCCCACACTCTCCCCCCCCCACACACACAGACACACACAGACACACACACACACACAGGCTATTTCTCATTATAGACTGATTATCTCCAATTGCTAGTTTGAGTTTTAAATGGTTTTGAGACAAGAATATAAAAGTGTTCCAAGTTTAAAAGTCAAAGTTGCATTCCTTAGCTAAGCTGATAAACCTAGACCATCTCAAAGCAGACTTCTGAAGGCCAGGGAATAGAAATTACAGCAGGAGTTCAACAGCCCCATAATTGGAACCTAAGAATGTGATTTCAAGGGGGGAAAAGAAAGCCCAAACACCATTGTGCCTCAGCATTAGAGATTACAGCTGGCGTTCACTGTTTCCAAGATTTTCCCCAATAAAAGCTAAGGCAGTTTTCTGGGTCTCTACCCCAAATTCTTGAATTCTTTTTCTAGCCTAAGCTCAGTCCCTCCCTTACTGCATTTTAAGGCAGAGGATTTACCTCATAAGGACTTTTTAGTTCCTGTAGCTACAGATAACTAGAGTATGACTGGCAGAGGATGGCCAGGCCATCTCATTTTCTTCTACCAATGTTGCCAAGAGCAAAGTTTTCTATAAAGTGGATGAAAAACGTCAAAAAAGTAACAAGGCCCTGTTTCAAATGTGCATGTTGCAATCAGATGCTGGTAAATCACAACTGTAATCCTAGTTACTCAGGAGGCTGAGATCTGAGGATCCCAGTTTAAAGGCAGCCAGGGCAGGAAAATCCATGAGACTTTTTAAAAAATTAGCGCCATCAATTTATTGAATACATTAATCAAATTACTACTTGCCAAAACTAATTAATCACAAAAAGAAACCAAAAGTGGAGTTGTGGCTCAAGTCATTTGAGCACTAGCCTTGAGCAAAATAGCTCAATAGGTCAGTGCCCAGGCCCTGAGTTCAAGCCCAAGTATTGGCTCAGCAAGCCATGTTGCATTTTTAACATTTAGCTCCCGACCAAAAAATAAAAAATAAAAAAACACTTCTCAAAGCAGTTTATGAAAAATCACAGAAAATGAAGTTTTTTTCTCAGTAATCAGTGTTCAGAAGCAATCCCTGTTCAAAGCTAAGTTTAAAAGTGAGAGACAGCCCCTTGTACAGTATCTTTACAATAAAATAAAATTAAGAGAGAGAGACAGAGAGAGAGGGAGATGGGGAGAGAGAGAGAGAGAGAGAGAGAGTTCAGAATCAGGGATGCTAACATGTTACCATGACAACCATTGCATCAAGTGGGCCTGACGGGACACAGATCTGTACCACACATGAGAAAAGCTCTGTGATGCTGGAGTGTCAGAACACTGTCACATCCCATTTAGGTCAGGAGTAAAGATGCCCTTAAGTTTTTCTTGTATTTGTGTAAATGCACAGAAAAAAAAATCTTGAATACACATTCCAAAATATTGGAACAACTCTGAGGAATCAAGTGGGACTAGGGAATTAAAGGCCAATAGATCCTTTATTTGGATATTTACCCATTATTGGTATTTCTTTGCAGTGGAACAGATGTTCACAGAGGGATTAAATATCTATGTCTAGTTACAGACAAAATGATCCTACATATTAGTTTAGTGTCGTTTACCATGCTTGACACTTCTGGGATGCTATTGAATTACTGCTTTTGCCTTTTTAGGAATCTTTTCCAGATGATATTTAACAAGTGAGCAAGAGCCAGATGCCAGTGGCTCATGCCTGTAATCTTATTTACACACGAGACTAAGATCTGAGGATTGCCTTTCAAAGCCAGCCTGGGCAGAAAAGTCTATGAGACCCTTATCTCCAGTTAACTGCTTTTTAAAAAAAAAGCTGTAGCTGGGTGCCAGTGGCTCATGCCTGTAATCCTACTCAGGAGCCTGAGATCTGAGGATCACGTTTCAAAGCCAGCCCAGGCAGGAAAGTCCATGAGACTCTATCTCCAATTAACCACCAGAATACTGGCAGTGGCACTGTGGCTCAAATGATAGAGCACTAGACTTGAGCTGAAGAGCTGAGGGACAGCACCCAAGCCAAGGGTTCAAGCCCCATGACCCACCAACCCCCCAAAAGAAGCTGGAAGTAGTTATTTATGGCTTAAATGGTAGAGCACCAACTTTGAGCAAAAAAGTTCATGGACAGCACCCAGGCCAAGTTCAAGCCTCAGAACTGTTGCTTGCATGTGCATGTGCGCGTGCATACATGCATGCACACACACACACACACACATGCATGTTAACAGAAAAGTGGGTGCTAGTGGCTCATGACTTTAATCCTAGCTATTCAGGAGGTTGAGATCTATTGGAAGATTACAGTTTGAAGTCAAGCTGAGCAAAAAAGAATACTGCTGGACTGGAAGTGTAGCTCAAGTGGTAGAGTGCTAGCTGCCAACTGTGACCAAAAATGCTCACAAGAGCCTGAAGCCTTGAAGTCCCAGTACTGGTGTGCACACACATGCACATGCACACACAGAGTAGAATTAGTTGAAGTGAGCAGTGTGGGTTTATAGCCATACTATCTACATACTGCTGGATATATTCACTCTATCTGGAAGCTAACTAGATCCCGTATTTTCTTCATTACCACTCCATAATACCCTAGGCAGGCACTACCAGGCCAAGCCAAACACGGCCAGCTTCACTCCCCTAAGCACAATTCTGAAAACGTGCTGGGCTCACCCTGTTTCCCCCTTTTTTTCCCTGCACAACTATTTCCTTTCTCCCCTTCATGATGCTGGCAACCATGCTTTGCCCCAGGCCCTTGCACTTGCTGTCTGGAACTCCAGTGCTGACCTACTGACTGCTGACCTGCTGCCCCCCTTCCCCTTTCATTATTCTATTACAGGTCTATGTAAAATGTTGCTCCACCAAATCTATCCTACTTTGTAGCACTTCAATTTCTTACCACTGCACACCTCATCCCTTACGTTTAAGGGGGCAGAGATTTAAGCTGGCTGGTATTTGCAAACAACCAAGATGCATGGGGAAACCATGCTGGTACTGTGGTCTGTGGACAGAACAGTGGAAAACATCATCCTAAAATATGAAAAGCAGCTCTATGATGGTCCAGGAACCCACAGGATACAATGAGGAAGAAAATCTCCACTCTATCTGAACAGGGTTGCATTTGGAATTACAAATCTTTTCTTTAAAAGTAGAGCCAGGTGCTGATGGCTCATATAAGCTTACTCAGGGGGCTGAAACATGAGGATTGTGGTTTGAAGCCAGCCCCAGCAGGAAAGTCTGGGCAACCCTTATCTTCAAGTACCACCAAAAAGTTTGAAATGGAGCTGTGGCTGAAGTGGTAGAGTACTAACTAGCCTTGAGTGAAAAAGCTAAGGGTTAATGCCTAGACCCTGAGTTCAGGCTGTAGGACCAGCACACAAAAATTAAAAAAAAAAACAAACGTGACAAAATCTGGGCTGACATTGCCCAAAAAGAAAAGTCCTCTTAGCTGGGTGCTGGTGGCTCACACCTGTCATTCTAGCTACTCAGGATGCAGTTCCAAGCCAGCCTTAGCAGAAAAGTCCCTGCGGGACTCTCATCTCTAATCAATCACTCAAAAACCAGAAGTGGAGCTATGGCTCAAGTGGTAGAGTGCTAGCCTTGAGCAAAAGGGCTCAAGTACTCTTTATCTGACTTATGTAACTGCTATCCCCACTGTAAATTACTCTTATAATACTAATAAAACTTTTTGTCAGTCATGGGGCTTGAACTCTGGGCCTGGGTGCTGTTCCTCAGCTCTTTAGCTTAAGGCAAGTGCTCTATCACTTGAGCCACAGCACCACTTCTGGCCTTCTGGTGGTTACTTGGAGACAAGAGTCTCATGGACTTTCCTGCCAGGCTGGCTTTGAACTATGATCCTCAGATCTCAGCCTCCTGAGTAGCTAGGATTACAGGAGTGAGCCACCAGTGTCTGGCCTAAAACATTTTTTTAAGCTAAGGGACAGAGCCCAATTCCTGAGTTCAAGTCCCAGTACTGGCAGGAAAACAAAAGGCAGCAATCCAGGTTTTATACAGAGGCTCACAACAGAGGTTGTGAAGATAAATGAAAGCACAAAGTCTTTATTGAACAGATTAGGATTAATGGACCAGTGAGAAGCACTGGGGGCAGATGTGCATAGAAATGCAATTTATAAAATTTTCAAGGCAAACAAGTGACATCTGTGAAGATAGCTTTAAAAAAGTTTCCAGATATACATTCATTCATTCATTCATGGTTTTCATAACTGGTACCCAGTTATATGATCTCAGGAAATGTAGAGATTTCATTTATCATTTGTACCAAATCCTTTTTTCTGGTACATTCCTTAGTGCCTCTGCAGCAGTAACTAGACAAGATGGGAAGGCATTCAAGACGTTCAAACCTCCAGCACCTCACAGGAGTCCGAGTTTCTGAACACAGAAGGCAATGCTGATCAGAGAAGGGAATAAAGAAAGAGGTTATTAAGACAAACATGGATCCAGACCTCTCCACTTTCTAAACACGTCTATGTATGTGCTAAGAACCGTCCATCCCAATGTCCTTTCTCTCTCTTCAGGTCCAGAAACTACACTCGCTGCCTGCCACCTCTCACCTCTAAAACCAAATGTTTCAGCAGTGACTTACAAAACTACAGGACTCTTTTATTTTTAGTGCCCATACTGGTGTTTCAACTTAGGTTTTTTAGCTCAAGGTTGGTGCTAGTACTTGAGCTATACCTCCATTTCCAGTTTTGCTGGTTAACTGGAGATAAGAGACTCATGAACTTTCTTGCCTAGGCTGACTTTGAACATCAACCCTCAAATCTCAGCCTCCTGTGTAGCTGGGATTATAGGCATGAGCCACTGGAACCCAGTTATTCAGAGGGTTTAAGTGACTTTTGTAAATTAAAACAAACTAATATAGAAAAAGGAGGGGTGTACTGAAACTACAAAGATTATGTTTAAAGGCAAAGCATTATGTTAATAAGCTGCAATTACATATAAAGGTAATAATGAAAATGATCTTCCCCCAAAGAGCTATGCATGTCAAGAAACCCAAATTGAAAGGCAAAGGTGTGGCTGATAACCCATAATCACATTCTCTTGAAGGATACGGTACCCCAGCCCGAGAGGCAGGCACTGCCCTTTCCTGAGTGCGGGCTGTCCTCCTACCCAACCCACCCATCAAGTAATAACCAGCTTGCTTTGCTCCATCCTTGCTACCAGCTGCTAAATGTACTGTATCCTTAGACTGTGTCCTTAGCAAAACCCTCCCCCATCATCAAGCTGACACACAACAGGGAAGCCATGGGTACAGAAACAAGGATGGGCATTACTATGTAAAAATAAAGATGACGTGTCAGAGACGAGGAAAAAACCGAGCAAAGTAAGGGGTGACAGTGTCCAAAAAGAAATGTACTCATTACCCTCTGTATATCACCTTTATAAAAGAATAAAATATGTTCAAATACCAGTAAAACAAATAAACAACGGAGATACAAAGGTAGAATACCTAACTTCCTCCTCTGCATCTGGTCTTACTAAAATGGCAACCATGTCCTGTCAGTAAATCTGGAGTCACCTCAATTTACACAGTGACCAACTTGGACAGACATGCCACCTCTACCTTCCTGTTCCCACTTCAGCCAGCAGACCATTGGTTAGTGTTAACTCGTTAAGAAAATCTCAGAGCCAAGTACACTTTTTAAACAAGGATCAGGGATGTGACTCAACTGGAAGAACTCCTACCTGCCAAGTTCAAACCCCAGTGCCACCAAACCAAAAGCATTCTAGCAAAGCCCAGATACAGTAAAGCAATTTATTAACTCAAAACTGACTTAAAAATTTAATTCTGGGTACTAAATAGATCAACAGTTTCTGGTTAACAATTCTGTCATCTAATTTATGCATATATTTAGTTCATTATCTATGACCAAAAAAAAGAAAATAAAGAAAGGAAAAAAGGCTCTGGGCACTGGTGGCTCACGCCTATAAATCTAACTATTCAAGAAGCTGAGATCTGAGGATCAGAGTCCAAAGCTAGCCTGGGCAGAAAAGGCCATGAGACTCTTCTCTCCAATTAGCCACCAGAAAACCAGAGTGGCACTGTGGCTCAAGTGGTAGAATGTTTGCCTTGAGCTGAAGAGCACAGGGACAATGCCCAGGCCCAGAGTTCAAGCCCCATGACTGACCAAAAAACAAAAACAAAAAAACAAGGCGCTTGTCAGCTTGGTCAAGATAACTCATGAGGCGGTAGGGAAAAGGGCTTTGAGAGGCTGTAAAGTTGTTAAGTCATGTAAATTACCTTCACAGTGGACTTTGACTTGTTTCTGAGCTATGTCAAACACAAGGAACACACTAAAGTGTGTTCTTTAGCACTTATTCCACCCATAAATGTCCTGAGAAAATGGCAGCCAGCTAATCTTAAGGATTAGAAGAGGCGAGCGAAATCTAATGCTGCCAAGGAGCTCCATCTTTCTCTGAATAGTTCACAAGATCAACTACATCCCTGACAAAAATTACTGAGGAACTATTAAGTCTAACTTTTTGGCTTAAGTTTAAGAGAACGATGTACAAAATACTTCTTTTACAAAATGCTTTACGACATGTAGATGTCGCTTTTCACTAATTACAATAGTTGAACATGCTTGGAAAGAATGGATAGCTAAGAGTAAGTTCTTCTAGTCATTTAACATTTCAGTATTGATCACAGCAAAAATGCCATTTAACTTTTGAAAAATTAACTATGAAGCAATCAATACCCCAGAAACAGTGTGTCGGTAACTATAACACTAAAACAAATCAGCAGCAGCCGACTAGAGGAATGGCTCAAGTGATAGAGTGCTAGTTGAGTGGAAAACAAGTGGTAAATAAGCTGAGTGAAGAGTGCAAGCCCCTGAGTTTAAGTCCCAGAACCAGCACAAAAGAAAGGAAAGCAACAGCATAATACAGGAATTGGTCGGTTTTAAGCCACAGATAAATATTAAAAGTGAGATGTAGTCATGACCAACAAAAACATTAGCTAAACTTATCAATCCATCCTTGGCGCTACAAAAAAAAAATCAGTATTACTCAATAATGGCAATTACTACAGTACACCTCCTCATCACTGGAACTCTGTATGTCCCTGCAACAGGCCCTGCTTATTTCCTGGTCTTGTACTGACTCTCCTCCATTTCTGTAAATCTTTATAGGGTGATGCAAACACAACTCACGTATTAGGTAGGGGAGTAATCAGAAGACCATGAGAGACCATTAAAATGCTCGTCCTTTGGCCCCCACTTCTCTCTGTAAGGACATTATCTAAAGTAACAATAAATACTGAAGCTCAGAATACAAGGTAAGATATGCCCTCAAACCCAGAAAAACGTGTTACTTGACCAACTTTTGAAAACTGGGGGCCATTTAAACATTAAATCCTACAAATCATTGAGATCTGAAATCCATGGGCAGCAGCACCAAACCAACAAAGACAGGAAAGACCAGGCACCTTCATGGAAAGGAATTGGAGAGGAAACTGGAGAGGAAAAAAAAAAAAAACAACGTATCTTCCTTCTGCATCAGGTTTGGGCAAATACCCTCCCAGCCACCAGCACCTTCCTAAAGCAGGATTTAAATGGTTCTTAGGCCAGGCCCCCATAACTACTAGAGATATGTTAGGACAGGGGGGCAGAACCTGTAATACTCATTCTAGTTATGATCATAGGTATGGATGGACTATAATATTTAAATGACACACTTCCGAGATAATCACTAAGTCTCTGTAGAAAGCATTGAAACTCAAATCTTTAAAAAGTCAGGAGACAAATATAGAGATGAAATGCACAAAACAAATGAGCAGGCAAACTAAAAGTTCTTGAAAGTATTTTACTTCAGATTGAAAACTGAACAGTGTCCACACTGTTCATTGCAAGATACACAGTATTCACGAGTACAATGCTGGTCATTGAGGAAATGTATACACACCTCAAGTCCTCCTTCATGCTTTTTCTTTTAGAAAGATACTGTTTACCAAAAAGAAACTTCAGCAGTACAGGAAAAACTATTTTCCCAATAAATTTACGAAAACCTAAGATTCCCAATGGAATCAAGATTACCTTCCCGCTACCACCGCCTCAATATAATCACATGCTTATTGGAACACTAATATTCGCACCCTAAGAGTACATTTACTTTCAACAATGAGGGTGATTCTTTAAAAACAAACTTCAGTGTGGTAAATGTAACATGGATCTCTGTGAGTATTAAGTGTCTGAAATAGGCAGCTAATACTGGATTTAATATTATTTTATAAATAATTGTTCCCTTAGCAGTAAACATAAGTCTACACATTCACAATAGTCCTACAAAATAAATACTGTGATTATGCACAATATGTTATGACAAACTAGTTTCAAAAAAAACAAAAGCTTCAACATCTTAATAAAAATTCTGATCAGAATAAAATGTGACTCTAAAACATTGTCAAAATAATATCACATTTAAAATCTCCCACGGTTTACACAAGTACTATGAGTTTCCAGTTGTGGAACATATTTTTTCATTGTGAATTAAAATATGAACATATTGGAAATTGTTAATTTCAGTGATGATACCAGTTTTGGTCTTACTTTTAGCATTATTCTCATTATAAAAGGTTGCACTAAGTGTCCATTAATGGTCTAATTGGTCTTCAGTATTTCATAAAGGTATAAAAGAAACTCCTAAAAGCCAATAGTCCTTCATACATAGATATGTGTGTGTACATGTATATACACACACATATATAAAAGAATCTCATCTCAGAAATGGCCGCATTTAACAGTCACACATTGACAAGGACCTTCACCTTAGAAGAAAGCATTTTCAGAAATGCCACTTACATTCCGTTATATTCAATATTCCCAATTGAGTTTCAAACTCAACAAATGATAACAGAATTACACATTTCATTTGCACTCAAAGCTGACCACAACCAAAATTTACAGTATGATTAAAACAAGCCAATGTTTAAAAAAGTTTTAATTAAAGACAACAATTCCACGAAAGTAGAGGATAAAGAATGGGATGACAAGAAGTATTTGGTCTTAATAAGGCAATACAAAATAGATCCACTATCAAAGACCATTTAATTTTTAAAGATCAACAATACCAAAAGCATAAAGTGGAGTATAAGAAAATAGTTTTATAGTGTGATTTAATTAAAGCTGCATACAGTTATTCCCTCCTACTGTAGTGAGTGTGAAGTGAGAAGAGATGAGAGACAAAGCACACGTAGCACACAGGGTAGAGCGGCCGCATGCAGTCTGTGAGCTCAAGGTCTCACTGAGGAGATGGGAACAGAGCACAGAACAGACCAGGTGGCCTTTACTCTCCTAGTAGGAAGAAGCTAGTGAGGGAGGGGACAGGAGAGAAGGGGTGACTGCAAAGGAAACAAACACAGTCATGTAATTGCCCATTGCCCAAGAAGACAGCACTATAGAAAACAGTTGCAAGTTAATTCTCAGAGATGAATAGAGACTTTTCAGTGTTTACACAAAAGTACATAGTACATTTCTTTTTACAAAATAAATGTCATTTGCCACCATAAACCTTTTTGCTAGAGAGGAAAACATTTTGCAGCAGGTCACAAGGATTCTATGAAGTCACTTCAATGCTGAGGAGAACAAATTGAGTAGCAGAGCTAATCCCTTCCCTGTGTGGATGTTGGGATGACAATTCAGATTATTCTTCAAACTAATCCTGAGAAAAAAATCTGTTTACAATTCAAACAGTAATGTTATGTAAAAAGTATTAACAAATCCACTATTACAAATATCAATTTCCTATATGCTCTTCTATATATACACAATAAAATGGTAAATATATGCAAAAATATTAAAAAAAAACAAACATGCACAGATCACTTTCCCCTTTGGAATCTGGACTTCCTATAAGATACTCTCATTTGCCTTCCCACCCCATCCTCTGAAACTGTTTCTTGTTTCTATCACCCTACCCACACTGAATACTATTCTCTAGAACTCTGCATAAAGCCAATGAGAAATATATTTATTTTACATTCAAGCTTTAAATCTTAAAATGACCCTGTTGTAGCATATGACTTATCAAATAAGCAGCCTTTTTTTCCCCCTTTTTGCTTGTTTTTGTTTTAGCAGTTGTCAGTCTTCATGATCCGTTCCGTGGCGAGCTGGGAAAAAACGCAGTTGCTAACTCAACGTCTGAACAGTGTGAGGCTCCTGCTGTCCCCAGGAGTCCCTGCGCGACTGTCCTGAGCACGAGATCACTGAACACAGAATCAGTCCGTCGCACAGCGCCGACTATCTACAAAGCTCTGAGAGGGGCGCGTCCCTCTTGTGTTTCCTCTTTTTGCCATGGTAATACTGGTTATTGGATTTGCCTTGATGCTGTTTGTTTGTCATCAAGGAACCATGGCTTGTTTGAGCTGTACCTTGGAAGCCTTTGCTGGAGGAACGAAAGAGCCTTGCTGATCCATGCTGCAGAAAAAGAAAGCAGTCAGAAAGACATCAGTATTGCAGAATGGCAAATCTGGTATCAGAAAGAAACTTCCCAAACTAGAAATAGGCAGCTGAGAGTCACCACACTCACACTGACCGTTTTAGTAGGCACAAAAAAAGAGGGTTAACTGAAGGTTAACTTCTGAAAAACAACATGAAAATAGACCACTATCTTGTCTTCTTGTACAGAATATGGAAGAATTCTCAAGGGACCTACACCATGCTAAGCAACATTGATGAAGAGGTGTGCGGGCAGAGGTGTGCAGGTCAGGAGCAATGCAAGCTGGCTGATCTGCTCCAGCTATCACCCTCGATGGCTTCCTCTAGACGCCAATCTTTTCTGTCAGCCCTGTCACTTATAATGCCACCACTCTGCATTTGATACAGATGGCTAGGACCGTAGAGGTGTAGTAGATTCAGCCTGTCAAATCTGATCAAAGGTAACTCATGAGCCAGTCATCTTGGCACTGCCCTAAGCAGCCTTTTCCTAGGATCCTAGCTGTATTTGCTAAGGTGAGAGGTAATTGGTAATTGGTAAGGTGAGAGGACATTAATCCACATCCCAGTATTAAGGGTTTCCTACCCTCATTATGATGATTTGTTCATGGTTAATAATAACTTTAAGTAAAAATTTAAAATGATCCCTCTGGCCTAGGGCCTTCTGCATGAGAAAAACATGTTTTACCCCTGAGCTACATCTTCAGCCCATGTAATTTCTTATGCTGAGTCTGTAATAAGTCAGGTTGTTTGGGACGTCTCATTATGGCTGGTCACCAGAATCCCACAAAAGTTTTTGTTGCAATGGTGTCTTATAAAGATCCTCAGGACATCCTGGTATTTTTTAGAAGCATTGTCATGCTTTGGAAACTCTTAGGACAAAACAGATTTGTTCTTTAACCTAGAGTTTTCTTCACAATCAAGATAATCATTGTTAACATGTCAGAAATTTTAACTTTTTGTATTGAATATGAACTATTAGATTTGCAAATTCCACATACCTGAGATTTGTTGGTACTGTTGGGTGTATTAGTGGTCTGGGTACTCTGCATTTTTCCAACTGTCTGAGAGGAATCCAAGGACACATCCTGTGACCCTACTCGGCTGCCAGTGGATGGACGGCAGAGCAGCTGTTTGGGGGTTTTGCATGGTGTTGCATCAGAATCCTAACACAAATCAGATGTGTTATTCTGGGCCATATTAGTAATTTGCATATTCAATATTCAGAAAGGAAAGCAACTTTGCCTATGTACTCTCTAAACTGAAATATTCATAAATTGAGGGGGCCGAGTGAGGGCTATTCAGAATGAATTACTGTAAGTTTTTTCCCAAACATTTAAAGTGACTTATTTTACCTGAGGGCTTCTGTTCATTGCTAATATCTCCACCCATATCTAACTTGTTAATCAGCTGAGGAGCTCACATAAATTCCAGTTGATTGGCATTTTTATTTGTAGAAAACAAATTACAGTATCATGAGAAGAACAGGGTAGAGAGTAGAAACTCAGGCCCCAGTCTTGGCTCACTGTCTTCAATCAAAAAGAAGACAACAGGCTTCAGTGGTTCATTCTCTTAAGAATCTGGGGTGACAGATCCCTTTGACCAAATATGTGGATGCAGACTTCCTTAGAACAGGAGGTCATGCTCCAGCTGCTTCTTGAGCTATTTAGGCCATGAATATGGGGACCCCTTCACTTGAGCACAGCATCTAACATGTCAGTCACACTGCCTCACCCCTAAGTGCTCCCTTTTGAGGCTGTCTCTGCTTCTGTACTTTGTGTGTAGATCATCTAGCTTAGAGATCATCCATACTCCAGAATACCACTCAAGGACCCAGGAGGCATACTGGAAGACTCACTATGAATACTTATCACTCATAGTGATATGTGGCCATAATTAAGTTCCTTATACACCTACTTTTTATGTTACACATTTAATAAATTCAAATTTCAAATAATACATGGGCCTTATTTTAAGTCTTAATTAAGTAACCTTAAAATTTACTTCAATAAAGAGAACTAATGTAAGCCAGGTACCAATGGCTCACACCTGTAATCCTAGTTACTCAGGAAGCTGAGATTTGAGGATCGAGGTTCAAAGCTAGCCTGGCTAGGAAAGTCCATGAGACTCTTATCTCGATACGATCACTAGAAAACCTGAAGTAGAGCTGTGGCTTCAAATGGTAGGGTTCTAGCCTTGAGTGAAAAAGCTCAGTGACAGCACCCAGGCCAAATTCAAGCCCCACAACTGACAGAAAGAAAGAAGGAAAGGAGGAAAGGGGAGAAGGAGGGAAGGAGGGAGAGAAGGAGGAAGGGCTGGGGGGGGGGGAAACTAATGTAAGAGATAACTGAATAGGTTAAAAGTAGATGAGAGGTCAGAGGAAAGAATGGGGAAGGACACGAATTCTTTCTGGGATGATGGAAATGTGGAATTAAGAGAGTGGTGATGGCTATAGAACATTGTGAATATATTAAAAACCACTGATGGTCTGGGGTCTGAGGACCAGAAGTCTTTTAGAGCTCCTTGGGGTGATGGGAACACTCTTAGTAGAATTCTGGGCTACAGATCTGAAGGCATCTGATAAATTCACTGAATACAAGATTAGCATTCTCTTTATATCAAAAGAAAAAAAAGTATAAGCAAATACTGAAGGGTAACTTATGACGTACACTTCAGAAGTTTGAGAGAAGTGTCCCAGTATTTTCATTCTCCTTTGAAAGGATCAAAGAATAAGACAATCTGATGACAGAGGGATGGATGGACAAGTACAAGATACGCAAGGAAAATGTGGAAGGTGAGTATACAGATGTCATTAAAACTGCAAATTTGAAATTATTTTGGTTTTTTTTTTGGGGGGGGGAGAGGGGGAGGTTCCTGGGGCTTGAACTCAGGGACTGAGCACTCTCCCTGAACTTTAAAAATTTTATCGTGTTGTACCCACTTGAGCCACAACTCTACTTTTGGCTTTTTGGTGATTAACTGGACCTACGAGTCTCATAGATTTTCCTGTCCAAACTGGCTTCAAACTACAATCCTCAGATTTCAGCCTCCTGAGCAGCAAGAATTACAGGCATGCACCTGTAATTATAGCTCCTGACTTGAAATTTTTCTTAAGGAAATATTATATAATGAAGTTCAAGTGTGAAGGCTATTTAAGTTTTCCAGTATCAAATGAAAAGCAGCAGCCTCTACCATCTGGACAGCCCACCCCAGCAAGGGAACAGGTAAGCAGAGCTGTGTGTCATACTTACGACATCGCTAGAGCTGGACTGCGTGGCAGAAGAGGATGACACTGGACCTGATGAAGAGTTTGAAGAGTGTTTACTAAGAGACTCCGAAGTTTTACTTCTACATTTTCCAAGGGCTTCATTTTCTTCAGACAGATTATTATTACATTTATCTAACTGCTGAGTATCTACTATCAAGGTAACACCATTTCCTGAAAGAATGGCAAAAGATTGGAAAACGTTTCTTCCCATTAAATACACACAACACAGAAAAGCCTCTAAGACCTGTCAATCAATCAAGGAAGAAGTCTTACCATTGCATGAAGGCTCGGGTCTATTCTGTAAGCCCCATTGCTTGGATATCCAATCTCTGTATGTGGCAACTTCATCCGTCACTCTAATTATTCTACCTAATATGCTGTGTGGGTTTAAAAAATAAAAGGGTACATTAACACGATAATAAAAAGCTACAAGCAATTCTGATACAATGGGCTGACTTTAGGTAGATTTTTTTTTTACCTCTCGGTTTCATTGTTGGGATAGTACTTTGCAATTGGTGATACAGCATGACTCAAAACAACGTAGGCATAATCAAAGGCCTGCTTCACTTGCATGGCCCCATATGAGCTCCTTCCAACATCATTACCTTTAAGAGAAATGTACATGCAAAGTAGTAAGCTTGACTGCTGTCTAATGTGAAGAAATGCAGATTATCTCTCTTCCAGGAGAGCAAGAAGGTATACCAGGAGCTGAGCTGGCAGTCACTCCCTTAGCTCCCTGGTATCTGAACATACAGTAGCAACATTCCCAATGCCTAAATGTTTGCTGCTCAACAAGGGTTCTCCTAGCATATATATATATATATATATATATATACACACACACACACACACACACACACACACACACACACACACACACACACACACACACACACACACACACACACACACACACATATACACACACACAGTCATGCAAACCAAAGAAATAGCTTCCTATTGCCTCTCTAGAATAAAACTAAGCTAAATTACAAATTGCTCTTTTGTTTGTGGAGTTTTCGTTTGGTTTTGGTTTTACTTAACTACATACTTATTTTCCAAACTAAATTATGAGCTCCTAGAAAGCTTTCATGTCCTTGCACAGTACTGTTGTATAGCGTGAGCTCCCAAAAATTATTTCTTCAATAAATAAAGACAGATCTATTAACCTTTACGAGGCAGCTGAGTGAGCTAGGAAAGGGCTCGTAGGCAGTTGTGTGTCTTTCCTTCCTTACTCATTTTCAAAGTTATAGAAAATAAGTAACAGCACTTGCACTAAAGCCAACAATAAAGAATCTAAAGATTTTATAGTTTAATCAGGAAAAAAATATTGTCCAGAAAAATGAACACAGAAGCAAATAAATACAACTGCATGAAAGGAATTTGTTTTCTGTTCACTTTTAAGCCACCACAAAGCTTGAAAAAGCACAGGGACACTACATTAAATCAGAGAAGAAGTGGTCAAAGGGCTTGCCTGAACTCAGGGATCTACTTACATGCTCACTGCCCCTAAGGATGTCAGAGTACCTAACATTCCTACTGACAGCTGGCTGCAAGCACAGCAATGAGCCCCCAAGACAAAGGAAAAGTAGTCGTCAGGGCCTGCACGTGATCCTACCCAAATAACGGAAAGCTATCTTGGGTGGCTCATACGAGTCAAATGGCTTCTACTCTCGACTCATCTAGAAGTCTCGAGGATGTTTTCTGGGAAATAAGCATAGTCAGAAATTATCCTGCATTTTTCACCTAAAAAAGTTTGAAATAAATTGGGCACTGGTGACTCATGCCTGTAATCCTAGCTACTCAAGAAGACTAAGATCTAAGAATCACAGTTTGAAGCCTGGAAGGAAAGTCTGTAAGACTCTCCAATTAACCACCAAAAAACCAGAAGCAGATCTGTGGCTCAAGCGGCAGAGCACTAGCCTTGTGTGAAAAAGCTAAAGGACAGTGTACAGGCCCTGAGTTCAAGCCCCAGTACCAGCACACACACACACACTAAGTCTGAAGTACACGGTGACTACAATGCCCTCTCTTTGGATGCCCACAAATTTACCTAATTTCAATACCTGGTTGTAAAGGATCTTCAATATACAGCATTGACGGTCGATAGCCATCTAGCATATTTTTCTGTACTTCATCTTTGGCCACATATGAACCACCATCCTTTATCCGGATGCCAGTCTTTAGATAATTGAAGTGCCGTCCATATAATTCAAAAAATTCTATTAAGAGAACACCATAGTTTGTATTGGGGATGCAAGCGTCTTCCCTGGGATGTAACTAAAACAAGAAAAGAGAAATTATCAGAAGAGGGTTTAAACAGCAACTTCATTTCTACCAGCAGTATTAGAACTTGGGCTTGGCAAAGCAGTAAAGAGACTGTTACAGACAGCACTGTACAACAATGTCACAGGTACAGTGGCGAAGGACAGGCTGTAAGGCTGCCCCAGGGCACTGACAGAATAGTCTTGGCCATCACTTCAGGGAAGACATCTGATTCACATCAGAGTGTGGCTATTGGCAACCAGTATCACACAGACACAGAAGACCAAGCCTCAATTCCAGCTAAAGTCACACAATTAGTTGCATAGGAGGCATTCTTATTTGGGGCGTTTACATTGCCACGAATGCTTATGGGAACCAGGCCATATTTCTGCATGTTAGTATCTATAGTGAAGTCCCAAACACACTAGAACATATGGAACTAAAAATTATGAATATTCTCTCCTAGGAATTTTTAAATACTTGTTAAATCACAAAAAGGTACACAGTTTAAAGTGCCATACATAATCAAGAGAAGTATTCCAAAAAAACTTGATTTAAATTTTTCCCAATCCATCTTTCTTCAGTGAGCACTAGCAGAGTGACCCAGGCAACTCACCTGAAGGAAACTGACCGCCATTAAAAAGAGACTGTAAGAACCAATTCCACCTGTAAATACTTCATTAAGGTCCCTCTGTAGTAAAAACTGTTTCAATACTAAAACCAAGTATGGCAATACAGGGTATTTCTGAAAGAGAAACAAAATTGTATTTTTAACAAACCCCTCTATCAGCAACAGGTACAAATATTTGCAAGGGACAAAAGCTGGCCCTTACATTCAAATTTGGTAGAAATATACAATATACTTAACTATTTTATTTTTGGTGCCATTCTTGGGGCTTGAACCCAGGGCATGATGCTGATCCTGCACCTTTTGTTTTGCTCAAGGCTAGCGTTCTACCACTTGGGCCACAGCACCACTTGTGGCTTTTGGGTGGTTAGAGATTAGAGTCTCATGGACTTTCCTGCCCCGTCTGGCTTAGAACTGTGATCCTTAGATCTATTACAGGCATAAGCCACCAGTGCCTAATTTTCTTAAGGGTCAACAATTCTTTAAAAAATGTAAGCTGCAAGTAATTAAGGGATTTCTCCTCGTATTTGAAACCTGACCTATGGTAACATAAATAAGAAACATGTGTTCAGTACATGTGCAATGATGCTCACAACCACGGACAAGGTAGTCATTTGTAAACTGGAAACACAAACAGTCCAAGATGACAGTCTTTCAACATTTAACATACTCAACCAGCATTGTTTTTTGTTTTCTTTTTTTTAAGATTTATTCTCTTCCTTCCTGAAATTCACTTGTTATGTACGACAGTGACACTATGTATTCAGATATATCTAAATGTATGTATGTATTTGTGTGTCTTAAACAAAAAGATATTCAACCAGTGGGATGTTGAGGGTTTTCTTGGTTGGCACTTCCCTGTATACCTGGTCCTACAGATAGATATTGGGAGGAGAAGAGTCTTGTCCACTGTCTTTCAGAATGTTCAGAGTTCCACCAAGCGCCCTGGAAGTATAATCTTCAGACTAGGGACACAGAGGAAACAACACAGGCCCAACCCAGGAAGGAGTCTCAAAGCCATTCTGTGGAGCCAGTAGGATCACTGGAGATATCTTATCTGAGTGTTTTCTACACTTCCTACAGTGACCACATACAGCTTCAAAAAGAAATCGCTTGGACTTTTTGCAAATTATATCAATGCAAGCAAGCATGAATGAAAACAAAAAAGAACTAAGCATTTTTAAATTAATTATGGTTGAAATCAATCAGACTAGATACAGTCTCTTTTTTGGGGGGGGGGGTGGGGGGATCCGGTCATGGGGCCTGAACTCTGGGCCTGGGCGCTGTCCCTCAGCTCTTCAGCTCAAGGCTAGCGCTCTACCACTTGAACCACAGCGCCACGTCTGGCTTTTTTTCTTTTTGCTTATGTGGTGATGAGGAATCGAACCCAGGGCCTCATGCATGTAAGGCAAGCGCTCTACCACTGAGCCACCTTCCCAGCTCTAGATACAGTCTCTTTTTAAAGATCCTCCTACCTACATAACCCATGTAGCTAGGATTACAGATAAAAACCAACATGTTAGGGTTTGTTTGCTGAAATGGTCTTGCTAACTTTTTGCTCAGGCTGGCCTTAAACTACCATCCCCTCCCAATCTTCATCTCTCGAATAGTTAGGACTTTAAGCTTAAAACACTACATCTAACCAATCTGAAGTTTCTTTCTTTCCTTCCTTCCTCTTTTGGAAGTACTGGGGTTTGGACTCAAGGTCTCATGCTCTGGCTCTGTATTCTTGCTCAAAGCTGGTGCTCTACCACTTAAGCCAGGCTTCTACCTTTTTGCTGGCTAATTAGAGATGGGGTCTTAAGGATTTTTCTGCTTGGATTGACTTTGAACTACAATAATCCTCAAGGTCTTGGCCTCTATTGTAATCCTAGCACGAGCCACTGGTACCTAACTTAAAGTTCCTATTTAGGAAAAAAGAAATAAGCCACTCAGGCCTGTAATCCTAGCTACTTGAGAGCTGGGATTAGGAGTAATTTGAGATTAGAATTGCAGTTTGAATCTAACCTGGGCAAAAAGTTCATAAAAACACCATTTCAACCAACAGCTAGCTGAGTATGGTAGTATGTGTCTGTCAGCTATGTGGGAGGCTGAGATCAGGAGGATAAAAGTTCCAGGCCAACCTGGACCAAAAAAAATTGCCAAAAACCACCAGTCGCTGGTGGCTCTCACCTGTAATCCCAGCTACTCAGGGGGGCTGAGAAGTCAGGTAATAAGTACAACGGGTGAACAAATGCAGCAGTAGTACTCACTAGATACTATGTTGAGAATGAACTATACAGCTTAATAGGGAAAAACTAGGAGAGAGATGGAAGAAGTGATTGCCCAAAAAGAAATGTACTTATTACCTGACTTCTGTAACTGTAACTCCTCTGCACATCACTTTTATAATAACAATAAAAAATACACATACATACAAAATAATGGAGCTGGGGATGTTGGCAGGCTCTTAAAGTCCTAGTACTCAGAACATAAGAGGCAGGAGAATCTCAAATTCCAGTCAGCCTGTTTCACTTCAACAAAGCAAATGAAAACAAAACCAAAGAAAGATAAATAGAAACTGTGCCCCTCCTGAAGAAAAAAATTATGAATGGATAGAAAAGATATTACAGATGTCTCTTATCTTCCTCCAAGAGAACATCAGCAGCACTCTGTTAAGAGTGTGCCCTTGCCCTTCTGTCTGTCAGCTTTTTGTCTGTGTGTCTGCTTGTTTGCTTGCTTACTAGTCAATAAAGCTTCACCAACTTTTCTCACCAAAAAAAAAAAAAAAAAAAGAAAAGAAATTACATAAGCCAAAGCAATGAGCAGTTTAGCTTAAGGAAAGTTGGCAGCTGTTTAAAAATGTTTTGAAAATGAGGTTGGCAAATTCTTCCCTGTCTTGGAAGAAAACCGGAACAAATAAACCACAATACTACAAGAGAAAAACAAGAAAATCTGCAGGCACTTTACAAGGGACCCAGGGATTTGAGGTGTTTTCCAAGGGATGCTCTTAATCTGAGTTTGTAAAAACAAAAAAAAAACAAAAAAAAACCCCACAGGCATCAACCAAGCAGCACCAGCTCAGCCTGCATGTCCCTAGAGCACAGAATATCTTCCAAAGCGTCCCTATCTTCGCTCTCACCCCAGGCCACATACACCACAATGCTGACCATGACAGGCAGGTTCAAGGGAGGCAGAACAGGCATAGAAGGAAAAAGTGCTGGAAAACTAATGGACTCAGGACAGAACTCCATTCCCTACACTTTCACCCTAGGCTCCCACAGAGGCTCTGACCTTGGTAAAATCTTTGATGAGGTCTGCTGCCCTCACGCCATTCTGGACATTAAAGCTGATATCAACTTTGACTTCAGTAAAAGAATCTGTTAATTTAATAATAGGCACCTAGAAAGAGAAGGAAGAGAGGGTTAAAATATTTCCCCTAAGTTAAATGACAAAATCAGGTGACAAAAGGTGACCAGGCATTACAACACTAATGATCTGGCTACCATGTGCCACATTCATTTGCTATTTTTTGCTGTATACCCTTAAGATGGACAGCATACCAAAGCAACTATTACCTCAAACAAATTAGCACATCTATTATATTAGTTATGTTATGTTAATACAGTTGCATTAATTCAGAATTTTGACTAATTTTTAAATTATATAATGCTTTGGAGAACAGCTTCCAACTAAGCAAAAGTCTAGAGTTATCAATGTTAGGCGCCAAAAGTTTCATATTGCCAAACTGTTTCTACTAAAAACTGCTAGGATCCTTAAGTCATATAAAAAATAACCCACTTGCATTATTGGCCATTGTTGTACGTGGCTCAAAAATCATCTTATAAAATAAGATAAAATCTAAGACATTCTCAAATGAAAACCGATAATTTATATGCTGTATTAAGATTTCTTAAAATATTCTACCTGTACCATATGCTAGCCAACTGTTTGAAGAATTGGATCTCCAAATTAACAGGGTTTTTGTTTCTTTTTTTAGAACTTGTGATCAAATCCAGGGCTTTGCATATGCTAGACAAATGTTCAACCTGAGCCACACTTGTGGGTGTATGCACGTGCATGTGTGTATGTGTGTTCACAAATACACACATACACACACATATATTTTTTAACAGTGCTGGGTTTGAACTCAAAGCCTTGTGCTTGGATAAATAGGTAATCTACAACTTGAGCAATGTCATCAACAACTAACAACTTTTCATAAGAAAAAAATACAAATGTTTGCCCTAAAAATACGTAATGTGCAAAAATTACTATTATTCTATAATGAGCTTTCGTGCAAGTTAAAAGGCCATTCTAGCTATAGCTAAATTATAATTTGATTTACGCTCTCAATTATACATTTTTTTTTCAAGAATGCAGAACAAGACAGAATAGAATGGCAAAATCTGTGGGACTATCAACTACTTAACAGAAATCTGTACTTATACTATTTAATACTTAAAATCTCTACTGGTGTATTATGTGTAAAAAAAAGTTGAGTATTACTGCTTAAAGAAAAGCAAGCAAGTGCAAGTTCATTCTTTTTGCAAATAACATGTTATATGCACAATCACTGTGGCATTCACAGAGTGGAAGAATCAGTTATAAGCCAAGTGCAGGTAGCTCATGCCTGTAATCCTAGCTACTCAGGAAGCTAAGGTCTAAGGATCACAGTTCAAAACCAGCCTAAGGCAGGAAAGTCTGTGAGATGCTTATATCTAATCAGCCAAACTCCAGAAGTAAAGCTATGGTTCAAGTAGTAGAATGCTAGCCTTGAGCAAAAAAGCCTAAACCCTTGAGTTCAAACCTCAGGACTGGCAAAAAAAAAAAAAAACAGCCCTAAATATTCCCCAAAATTCAAGTTCAAACTTCCTGTGTGATAACTGGAGACTGAAGATGCAATAACAAGAACTTACAGTTGCCTTGTCTAGAACCTTCACTGAGTCTTCATCTGCAACTTTGTGTTTCCGAAGGGCTTCTTCCAGGGTCCACAGGGGCAGGTTCTCCCATTTCCCAAACACCACAAGATCGATATCACTGAGCACAAAGAACACATGAAAGTTTTGAAAAAGCAAGAAATGATTCCTGTTTCAGTTGACATTCAAATTAATCCATGAGAGCCTATTTCCCTCCCTGCCCATTAAGTCCAACATACTGATGGTGATAGGTGTTGATTTTAGCAACCTCTTCTCCTCAGGGATTTCACAAGGACTTAGGAAATCAGGTGATTCTGGCAGAAATAAACCTCAAAAATAATACTGAGTATTTCCTTTAAATAAAGGCTTTTTTTCTGGTGGTAAACTTACGGTTCTATTATCTGAGTGAGGTTAATTATGCCCAGCAGTAAGTGCAAGCACACTCTTCTTTCCAGGTGTACATACCCAAAAGGGTATGTGAGAAAAATGCTATGAGCGGATGTTCCACCGAAGACCAGGGGACTCCGTAAGATTAAGATTTTTCCTTCTCTTTACTTTCATGTATTTCCAATCTGAACCATGATGATTGTATGACCTATTCATATTTTAAATTTATTTTAAAAAATTATTTTGGAGTGATTTGGGTCCTCCTGAAACCCAGAACTTAAATAAGGAAAAATACTAATGTACTTGAGTATGTTATGGCTGCTATAGGCCAAGGCCAGCACTGGAAGAATGGCCTTTGCTAAATTCTGTCCACTCCAGCATACTGTGAGTTGGGGGAAAACAGATGAAATCAAATGGAAACATTGCCACCCAGGCTGTATACCAAGCAAGCCTTCAGTAGGAAACGGGACTAGGGGCCTAGAAAGGCCAAGACTTCCCAGAAAGTGATTGATATGGTCTGAACTTCTGAGTCAGGATGCTGTGACAGCAGCTAACTGCTTGCATTCTGAATAAAAAGGAACCCTCCCATCCTGGAGTAGAGACAGCAATTTGTAATAACCCACAGTCCATAAGGACAGCCTATCAGCACCTAAGTGTCTGGCTTAGTCACAGGACTGAGCAGACCTCTGCAATATAGTCAATTTCTAGTTCCATTGCTATGCGCTCCTTTTCATCTGTGTCATCTCAGTCTTGATAAAGACCATCACATGCAATATTCTACTCTAAGCAATTAAGTGTGATATAAGTACATGAACCTGTTTTTAAAATCTCACTATTCTGTTTTCTAATTGTGTGCGTGCGTGCGTGCGTGCGTGTGCGTGTGTGTGTGTGTGTGTGTGTGTATGTGTGTGTGTGTGCTGGTCCTGAGGCTTGAATTCAGGATCAAGGTGTTGTCTCTGAGCTTTTGTGTTCAAGGAGAGTGTTCTACCATTTAAGCCATAGCTCCAATTTCTTTTTGGTGGTTAATTGGAGATAAGAGTCTCAGGATTTCCTGCCTAGGCTAACTTTGAATCACAATCCTCAGATCTCAGACTCCTGAATAGCTAGAATTACAGGCATGAGCTACCAGTACCCAGCTCTGTTTCTAATCTTACACATACATTCAACAGCTGAAATTACTACACTATAGAAAATGTACAATCTCTAGAAAGTCTATAAATGTACTAACCTAGTAGGTAAATACAGGCCAGTTTTAAAGCTTCCAAATATCTGGACCTGAAATAGAAAAAGAAGGTATTAAAGTATAAGGCAACATGCTATGGAAAAAAGCGCAGGCTTTTGCTACCCTCTACTGGCAATTTTTGGTAATACATTAGCATTTTTTCTGACACCATGCTTTCTCATAATGCAGATATTCTGTATCCCCCAAGTAGACATTCTGAATACAGTTATCAAAATTTCAAATATGAAACATATAGATTAAAATAATGTCTAATGTTCCCTTCTTCTGGAAGCACAATCACAAATCTTAGTTTGTTTTCTGATCTAGAGTTCTCACTAAACCAGATCACTTCAAATGTAGCCATCTTCAGAGAACTTAAGCACTTTTACCAAGCATCATGCAGTGGCCTAACTGGGACAAATTTAAGCCATGGAGAACAGGGGAAATCGGACAAATACGTATATGCTTGTAACTGCAGTGAAGGACAAGACTCAGCCTAGCACTGAAATGGACTGGGAACCTGACCACAGCTTCATAATCTTCTATAAAAAGAGAAAGGAATGGATAACCATTAATCTCAGAATGAGGTTTCATTTACATGGAGTTCTCATCCTCAGCACTACTACTGTTTAGCACAGCTCTTTGCTGTTCACTGTAGTATGCTTAGCAGCCTTCTGTCTCAACCCATTAGATGCCAGCAGTGTTTCCAAGCCATGACATCACAAGACACTGCCACAGTTGCTGTGGAGCAAAATGAGCCCAGTACATGGCAAAGGCAATACAACACAGCATTGAGTAGCTCTTCAACAAAATGCCTCTCCCTCACCTACAGCATCATACTCAAACCCTTCTTTTCCAACTGGATAAAAATCTCCCTGGCTTCTCCTATACAACCTCAGGGCAAAGTCTAAAGAAAAGTTATGAAGCACAAAGTAATGAGTTCTGGAAGCAATCCTGGACAACATTCTGTTCACTGGCTATGGATTTACCAAGAGAGGCAGAAGAAACCAACCACATAAAATGAAATGACAATGTCAGTAAATATGTATATGTGCATGTAGTGTATACATATGCTTATGCATGCATATATACTATGTAGTTTATTCCATTATAGTGTTGATAGTAATGATTATGATCTTAGTGTTACCCTTTTTTTCCATTTCTTTAAAGAAAAATATACATCTAATAAGGAGAAAGAGGCAGAAATGATGTATACCTGCACTTGCCTAAAACAAGGAACTTCAAACAACAGAATAAATCCAAGGTGACATTTTCATTCAGTTGTAAACAATGGTAATATTTATATTGGCAGGCTGGATTAAAGTAAAGGGTGTGGGTGTGGGTCCTGGGGCTTTAATTTGGCCTGGGTATTGTCCCTGAGCTTTTTGGTTCTATGTTAGCACTTTACCCCTTATGCTATAGCTCCACTTTTGGCTTTAGGGCGATTAACTGTAGTTAAGTCTTACAGGGGGTGGGGGGAGGATGGGATGGGAAGGGGAAACAAAGGAGGAGGCTACAATGCTTGATAAGAAATGTACTCATTATCTTGCCCATGTAATTGTAACCCGTCTGTATTTTCACAATAAAAAAAAAAATACTAAAAAAAAAAAAAAGAGTCTTACAGACTTTCCTGCCCAAAAAGGCTTCAAACTGCAATTCTCAGATCCCAGCCTCCTGAGTAGCTAGGATTACAGGTGAGCCACCAGCACCTGGCTAGTAATAGGGTTTTCATAAATAACATGGAGTAACAGGCTACCACACCTGACACTGATGATTCCTAAATTCAGTTCATGTTTATAGTTGCTATTCAGCACCTGGTGGTGAAGTAGAGAAATGAGTCGAGTAATTAAATAATTCTAAAAACTGCATAAAATTGTTTGCCTTTAAAATTTAACTAGACACTAGTTCTACAAAAGCACATATATTGCATGTGAGATCACACTGCATGAAACTGCAATAGTCAAGCCTCCATCCAGGGTAGGGGATGTCCCCAGATCCCTGGCTCTGGGGCCGGTACTTACATCAGCGCTGGGCCAGAGCTCCTTAATCACACTCTCAATCCTGTTCACCACCTCCATCCTCATCTTCTCCTCTTCTGGCCTTGGAGACATGTATTCATAAAAATCACTGATTTCTTCATGCAGACTAAAGAAAAAGGAAAAAAGTTAACATGAGCAAGGCCAAGCTAATAAGTCTGTTCTGTAAGTAACCTTCTCTAAGTCTTACAATAGCTTTCAGCTAATAATAACCTTATGTTCACAGACTGTTACCTTATTTTAATGCTATAATTAATACTAAGCTAAAATGGAAATATAGGTAATTTAATCAAAAAAGCCCAAATAACTATTAGGAAATTCCCTGTGTAGCTGGGTGCCGGTGGCTCACAAATGTAATCCTGGCTACTCAGGCAGGAGGCTGAAATCTAAGGATCACAGTTTAAAGCTAGCCTGGGCAGGAAAGTCTGTGAGACTCTTACCTCCAATTAACCAGAAAAAAAAATCAAGAGTGAAGCTATGGCTCAAGTGCTAGAGCACTAGCCTTAAACAAATAAGCTAAGAGACAGTGACAGGCCCTGAGTTCAAGCCCTAGTACAAAAGGAGAGAGGAGGGGGGAGATCCTGTGCTGAACACTTACTGATCAGTAGTGATTAACAGGAAAAAACAAAACAAAAACAAAACACCACAGGCCCTGGTTTCTACCTTTATACTCACAGTCCAGCGAACACAAAGCAAAAAGGCACTGAACCCAAAGGGCATAGGCAACTTCCCGAGGGTGACACTGATCCTCCAAAGTCCCTTCCTCTCAGTGAGCAAAACAGTTTGTCTTTTGTTGCTTAATGAATTAAGTGTCAAATGAACCAGCCAGCCAGTAAGTGAGCCCCAGTAGTGCTTGGAAAAGAATGGCAGGTAGGTGAGGGTGTTCTGAGTGAGACATAGGTTTTTAAACTCAAGAGTTCTACAGGCAAATCAAAAAAGAAATCTCAGGAGAGCCAACTTTTCCTTGGTATACTTCTGGGGGCCATAGAGTCTCTAGCTTCCAGTGTTCCAAGGCCGTTTTATTGGAAAGGCTCCCAAGGTTTACCAGATTCCTTACAGGGTGCAGGAATGGTGGTTTGAAGGCCAAATAAGACCTGTTAACTTGGGCTGGGAAGGTGGCTCAGTGGTAGAGTGCTTGCTTTGCATGCATGAGGTTCTGGGTTCGATTCCTCAGCACCACATAAGCAGAAAATGCTGGAAATGATTCTGTGGCCCAAGTGGTAGAGCGCTCACCTTGAGCTGAAGAGCTCGGTAACAGCGCCCAGACCCCACAATTGACAAAAAAAAAAAAAAAAAAAAAAAGACCTGTTAACTCATTTGGTACACAATGGGAAAGACATGTATGCTTCTAGTCAGCTGCCTGAGGCTGTCTTCTTATATCGACAGTTTTGTATGGACCACAAGTTATGTTACAAATATCCAATGGTACTTGGCAGGAGAAAAGGTCACAGACAACAGTAAAAGAAAAGCTGTGAGAAAGTGGAGAGTGGGCATTGTGCTTTGGCAAGGACTGACAGCAGGAGTGAGGACCACAAGTAAACAGCAAAACAAACAGCTTGTTTCTTTGCTTCAGAAACAGCCTGCTATGAAGGATCAGTTTGTTTGTAAAGCAGACCTCTATAGAATATTTGCATTCTATCAGTGGGAGAAGGTAACAAATTTGGCTGCAATCTACAAAGGTGTTCTCATACATTTTCTTCTTCAAATAAAGTCGAAAGAAATTTAGTCCAGGGCTGGAAATGGCTTAGTGGTAGAGTGCTTGCCTAGCATGCATGAAGCCCTAGGCTCAATTCCTCAGTACCACATAGACAGAAAAAGCTGGAAGGGGCGCTGTGGTTCAAGTGGTACAGTGCTAAGCCTTGAGCAAAAGAAGCTCAGGAACAGTGTCCAAGCCCTGTGTCCAAGCCCCAGGATGACAAAAAAGAAAGGGGGGGGGAGGGAGAGGGAGAGAGAGAGAGAGAAATTTAGTCCAACTTCTAACTAGTGTTTCAGTTATAAGAAACTGAGTAGGATCCATTCTCTAAAACTCAACTGAGTGCATCTACTCAGTCAGTCCTAGGATGAAACAGCTTACCTACCCAGAACTCATGCCCTGAGTAATTTCAAGAGGAAAACTCATCTAAAACTGTTTTGTGACAGGTACAGTGGGCAAGTTCCACTACAGGCAGGTTCCAAGGGGACAGAGAAACTGCTCAGAGTGGAAGTGCTTGCCTTGCAGGCAAGGAGACTCAAGACCTTACAGGTGTAAACAAAGAAACCACATGACCATGCAGCAAATAAAAGGGATTTCCATACTGGGGATTAGGCTTTCTACCAGCACATTTATTTGGGGTTAAATTTACAGATTTTAAAATAATTTCTTAACACAGGAATGCTCTAAGGACAGTGGTAGAGTGCTTGCCTAGCATGTGTAAGGCCCTAGCAATGGGTTCTATCCTCAGTACCCCTTCTCTTCCAAAACATACAGTACCCTAAAAGCTGAGGGAAAAAATGTCCCATTGATTATTTTTCTATTTTAATTTGTTTCCCCTGTGGTGCTACAGATTGAACCCAGAGCCTTGTGCATGTTATGCTACTACACTATCAATGAATGAGCTATGTCCCAGACCTTGGATTTTTCAGACAGAGCCTCTGGAGGTTTTAACCCAGGCTAGATCAAATTCTGAATCCTTCTGCCTCTGTCTCCTGAGTTCTGGGATTTCTGGCTTGTGCCATCATGCCTGGCTATTTCTTTTATTGAAGTATATCCACCATACGGGAAAGGAAGTAAGCAAAGATGGAGGGAGTAGAACTATTAATGAGCTGGAGACCCTCTCTCAGGCCTGCTAAGTCCTCTTAAACCAAACACAAACCTCACTCTCCCTAAATGTAATTATCTATATGTAAAACATACAGGTAATGGACTTGAATACTCCAGTTTTTGAACAGTTTTGAGCTGTTACAAGGACATTATCATGTAGTCTGCTTCCAACAGTGCTTATCTAGATGCTAACAGAACACAGCAGGAATTAAATTGTTTCTGGAGCAGTAGTAGGCTGGCACACACGAGTACCATGAAGACTAAATAAAGGACAGGAACCAGAGAAACTGTGTAAGGTTGCTTTCACATGTTGATGTAACTTTATGACTCTGAAACCATCCAAATCTGAACAAAAAAACCTCAATTTCTCCCATGTTTGGGTCACAACCCAGTGAGATTAACTAGTAAATTCTGCTGAACACTACGTACCTAATCCCAAAAGTTCAGCCCAGCTTCATACTTAGTCAAATGAAGTTGTAAGATACTATGATTCTGCCAACTTCACACACAAATAAAACACTGCTCTGTGACACTGCAATACGTACTTGGTCTTTGTCCCCATTTCTTGGCATACAACTCCTAAAGTTTCTGGCAATCATACAAGCACTGAGAGTTTCTGTCTATGTTAATGACTGGCTTAGCTGACAAGCCCCTATAGGTAGCTCTGGGATGGGGATAGGAACAGAATGTTGGGACTTTCAACCCCACACTAGGACCTGGAGGGAAGGAGAAAGGTGCCAAAGGTTGACTTGCCTGACCATAAACAACTCCTATCTTAACCATGCTTACACACACACAAAAAAATTTTTTTTAAGGACTGGGTTCAAAGAGCTTGTGGACTGGAGGACATTGGGGACTCCAGGGAAGATGGACAAGATGGACAAATACCCACATGCTGGATGGTACATCCTACCTCCTCAGGGACAGGAGCTCCAGAGCCGGAGTCCTTTCCCAACCTTGTTGTATGTATGCTCCTCTCCGTCTGGGTAATTTTTATTTGTATATCTTCTCCCCCTCACCTCCCCAGTCCTGAGGCTTGAACTCAGGTCCTGGGCACCACCTCTGAGCTTCTTTTGCTCAAGGCTAGCGCTCTACCACTTGAGCCACAGCACCACTTCCAGCTTTTTCTGTCTATGTGGTACTGATCAAACCCAGAGCTTCATGCATGCTAAGGCAAGCACAATACCACTAAGTCACATTCCCAGACCTGATTTATTTGTATATCTTTTAGACTTGTTTTCCTAAGTTTTGTGAGTTGTTTTAGCCAATTAGCTGAAGCGAAAGAAGGGATCGTGGGACCCTAAGTCAGAGATGACCTGCTGAGAAGCAAGGATAAAAGAACCTGGGGCTTGACACTAGAAGAGGAAGTATAGCTCAGTCCATGTGGGATCAGGTGTGGTCTCCAGTTCAGTAGTATGAACTGATCTAAATTCAAGGACACTGGACTGCTTTCTGATGCAGGACTGACAGGTGTACAACACCTAAATGGTATATGGGAGAGACCCCACATTTGGCCAGAGGTGTTCTGTTTTGTTTTGTTTTGTTTTGTTTGTTTTTTGGCCAGTAAAGGGGCTTGAACTCTGGGCCTGGGTGCTGTCCTTGGGCTCCTTTTGCTCAAAATATTAAAAGGTTAAACAAAGGCTAAGGATATAGCTTTGTGGCTAAATGCTTGCCAGAGCAAGGCCCTCAGTTCCATCTCCAAAAAATAAAAAATGATATACAAAAAAACTATTTATACATATACAAAAAACAATGTATGTAAGCCTAGGTTGACTACACTTTTTAAAAACTATCAACAAAAAAACATAAATTTACCAAATTTGGTAAATCATAAACCAAAAAAAAAAAAAAATCCCTAATAACATATATACCAACAGTGGTGACTCAGCCAAACATCTGCAAAGAACTGTAATTGTATACCTATCATTTTAAGTCAGGGGGTGGTCACTGTGCAAAGTCATCTGAAATGACAAATGTCAGTTTCTTAATGCTTGTCTATTACTCTAAATATGAATGCACTATAATTCTGTCAGTAATCCCTGTCAAGCATTCAAGTTGCTTCCAATTTTTGCTCTACACATGCATCTGTTAAAGCAACTCCAATTTGTTTCTAAGAACAAATCTGCAGGATGACTAGGTGAAAGGACATGGAGAGCTTTGATCAATGCTCCTAAAATGCCCAGCACTAGAAAGATGTTGACAAACTGTCCCACAGAAATGTCTAAGGGTCCTTCCTCAATCTCCACATGAGTGAAGAAAGTTAATTTTATTCGATTCTCCTCATTCTTGTGCAGTTTCAACTCATTTCAATGAAATATTAATCTGGAATTACCTCAGTAGTTAAAAGAGCATGAGCTAGAATCTCCAGTTACTAGGTCTAGTGGGGCAAGTGCTTCCTCTCCTCATGCCTGACACCCCTCCCCTACAACGAGAACCACAATTTGGATCAGTTTCTGTAGGGATTCTGTAGGGATTCAATAAGAGTAGCAAATGGTAACTTAATAGTCCAGGAGTTATGAGCTGCCCCAGCAGTGTTTTCCTGAATCTCCTGCTTGACACACATAGCCTTTGATAGCAAACAAAATAAAGTAGCAATCTACATAATACTTTAATTGATCAACCAATCAGGGATTACAGGAAGACATTATGTTTTCTGGAACTATGTAAGATTTAAAACACTGAAGATTACCCCCTATTCTGTGATTATAAAATTATAAAATATTGTGTCCTGGCTTATATTAAATCAGACCAAATCTATCTTCTCTTAAGATTCATTTGTGTCATTTATCCATTTCTCTTAAAATCTGCTATCCACAGAAGTCATTAGCAAGCACATCTAATGTAAGAAGTATTAAGTTCTACATTATTTCTTTCTTTTTTTTTTTTTTTTGGGTCCGGTCGTGGGGCCTGAACTCTGGGCCTGGGCGCTTTCCCTCAGCTCTTCAGCTCAAGGCTAGCGCTCTACCACTTGAGCCACAGCGCCACTTCCGGCTTTTTTCTTTTTGCTTATGTGGTGCTGAGGAATCGAACCCAGGGCCTCAGGCATGCAAGGCAAGCGCTCTACCACTGAGCCACCTTCCCAGCCCCTCTACACTATTTCTTCTACTCCAAGTAATTCCATAACAGTAATGCAGCAGGTCATACAGCACTTTACCACAACAATGCTTATTCATCAACCTTGTAAAGACAATCACTAAAGGCGCCTTGTCCCTGAAAACAGCCTGAGACCTATGTATAAAGTAAGATAGCTACTAGATAATTACCAATTTTTCAATGTATATGTTATTTTTAATGTAAATAAACATATTTTGGAAGCTCTTATAAACAAATTGATAATTTTTAAGAGGCTCTATAATTATCTCACTCAGTTTTTACTAATTAAAAAATAAAAACTGAGTTTTACAAAACTTTCCTCTTGGGGCTGGGAAGGTGGCTCAGTGGTAGAGCGCTTGCCTTGCATGCATGAGGCCCTGGGTTCGATTCCCCAGCACCACATAAGCAAAAAGAAAAAAAAAGCCGGAAGTGGTGCTGTGGCTCAAGTGGTTGAGCGCTAGCCTTGAGCTGAAGAGCTGAGGGACAGTGCCCATGCCCAGAGTTCAGGCCCCACAACCGGACCCAAAACAAAACTTTCCTCTCTAAATGCTAAAATGTTAATAATGATAAAAAAAAAAAATGCTACATTACTGCAGCAGACACAATAAAGCCCTCATTTGGTTTTCACAGCTCAAAGCCATCATCATGCATGTGCAAACTGCCCAGCATCACTCCTCCTGGAGTCTAAACTTGGGCTCTGCTAGCAGCTCATTCTGACTACCTTACCACTCTCTCAGTCTCAATGCAGTTCAATATAACCTTGTCAAGAGCTAAGAAGTTTCTCCAAAAGAAAAGAGTTTATAGTTCTGGTGTTTTGAAAGCTGCATGATGTGACAAGAGATCCTTTTTTACTCCTTATCTGGACTTTGGGAAACTACTTCTAGCTCCTGAAGAGCACTTCATTTTGTTCAAAGAGCACTTGTTCTCTGATTTGAACATCTATAATAAAAGAAAAAAGTTACTAGGAAATCTAAACTTTTGGGGAGGAGAAGAAAAGAGGGTAGCACACAGGAATGGAAGAAGAAAGGGAGAGCAAAGGTAGTCATTGCATTCAATGTACACTTGGTAAAAAACTGAACTATGCAACTTGTGGGTAGAGACAAGAGGGGGAAATTTTTTTAAGAAGTTAATTATTAGTTACAAGATTTATGACTAGACAAGGCAGTTGGCAGTGGGGGAGCAAGTGCTTGCAGGGAGGTTTGGCCTGGGCAGTGCAGGCTGCACCTTGGGACGTGATTGCACATGGACTGGCTGCTTGTGGAAGACTTTTACCTAGAAGAAAAAATGTTTGGCTTTCACAAGGCAAAGATGTACCACAGTTATAGAGGACTGCTGTATTTGCAGAGCTAAGTCATCAAGTTCTCAATTCACCAATAGTAAATGCTATGAAAAGGATTTCCAGGGCTGGGAAGGTGGCTCAGTGGTAGAGTGCTTGCCTTGCATGCCTGAGGCCCTGGGTTCGATTCCTCAGCACCACATAAGCAGAAAAAGCCGAAGTGGAGCTGTGGCTCAACTGGTAGAGCGCTAAACCTTGAGCTGAAGAGCTGAAGGACAGCACCCAGGCCCAGAGTTCAGGCCCCACAACTGACCAAAAAAAAAAAAAAAAAAAAAAAAAAAGGATTTCCAGAGCTGCTTTGGGCTGCATGAAACCCATTCTGGAGATATCTGCAATGCCTGTGTTTTGCTTCTCAAAAGATGGAAGAAATTACCAGTCAGATAAAAACAAACAAAAACTAGAATCATGTGGTAGATGCCAGAGCAGGTTCTAGTGTGAAGACTACCTTGAAACCAAAGAAAGTGAAAACTCTATCTGTAAACAGAATAAAAAGCAATTAGATCAGTAAACTGCAGAGGTAATTTAAATGTCACAGTATCACCTCGAGTGCCTCCGGAGCTCCTTGTAATCAATCAGATGAGGGCTCAGATACAAAGATGGCTTCTGGCTCTAACAGGGCACCAGTTTTTTCCTTTTTAAAATCTACATATTGGAAAAGACAGAAAATATGTTGTGGGATCATGTATAAAGGCCACTTTGGGGCAATAAGAAAGCAGGTGCTGACTAGCCTGAGGAGCCAGGGCCAGAGCTGCTTCCCGTCTCTACTCAGGAATGGTGACTGAGGCCCACGCAGAAGCCATGGGAAGTTTGTAGAGGCCACAAAGCAATCAACTGACCCTCTTCTTTTGAACTTGGATCCCTGCTCTTCTGCCAAAAAACATTTTCTAGAATAGTCTTTTGAATGATTTTTCTTTACCCTCCCCAGACCCACAAACACTGAAGGCAGTGTATACTTATTATAAGAAGAAGAAGAAAAAAATGATGCTGTAAAGTGCTCTTTAAGTCTGTTTTTTAATCCCCTTCTAATGAATAAAATTAGTGTAAATTCAGGGGACAGAGATGGGATTCGTTGTATGAAAAGCTATTGTAGTTTCGGTCTTTATTGAGAAGCTGTGGTTGGGAGCATTTTCTTCAAAGGCAGGATGCACTTGTTTTCTCTCCTGAGTCCATTTGTAATTCATGTGGCCTGGCCCTATATAGAGGTGGCATACTTAGGTCTTGCTATGGTTTTGAATACTCAAATCTATACTACTGATTAAACCAGACAGTGAACTTTGTGATGCAAGACAGCTTGATGGAGGAGACATGTCTACATACACAGGGAGCTTAACTTTATATGCTGCATTTTTTGTCACCTCCCATTGTTTATACTGGATAAAGGTTTTAATTTATATATAGGACTGAAAGCAGAATCCAAGCTCCACATGTGAAAATGGAAGTCTGTAGGGTAGGAGAGATCCTTAATGAACTAGTGCCAAAGCATTAATGCCAGACTATGATTTTAAATGCTAAACTAGCTAAATAAAAGGTGCAAGATCTTCAGGATAGCACAGAACAACAACAACAACAAAAGAACCCATTCCCCTAACTCAGAGAAAAACCAATGGCAGGCCCAAACCTGGAAACCAATCTACTTACTTGAATACAACCACCAAGAAGACCACATAGGTCTAGCTCTCCTTGGGCATCTCTGGCCTTTAAACTCCAGGACTTATGTCAATGACCCTGAGTTCTCAGACCTTTGATTTCAGAGTACAAGCCAAATCATTAGCTTTCCAAGTTGAGAACTTCAGACATGTACTGGAGGTACATGGTACCAGCATCCCAGGGTCTCTTAGCTGCAAACATCCTACTGTGGGAATACTTAGCCTTCATAATCATATGAGCCAGTTCTCCTAATACATCTATCTAGTACCTACTGGTTCTGCTTCCCTGGAGACCCTTCACAAACACAGATTTTGGCACTGCAAGTAGAGTTGTTATTGTAACAAATACCTGAAAATACTGGAGGCAGCTTTGGAATGGGGTAAAGGGCCATGACTAGAAGAATTTGAAGGAATAGACTAAAAATACCTCAACTGGTCATAGCTGACCCAAGCACCCATGGTACCAATTTTGGTCTCTCACCTCAGCCTGAGTCCCCACAGTCATGACCAGCCATTGCAGTCAATTCAGCATTTGCTTTAGGCCTAAATGTGGACTTCCAAGAAGGTGACTAAGGTCCACAAGTGAAAGAACAGGAGGCTAAAGCAGGCCAAAGCAACAGCGCAGGCTGAAATAGAACAGTCCCTCCTACAGAGGGAAAGAGTTCAAGGCCAGTGAAACTGCAGTGCTGGGTCCCATGCCAGCTTAGCAGTAAGTGGAGAAGAAGACCCAAGAAAAGACCATCCTCTAGACCTACTTCCAGCAAAATGGAGATGGAGTCCTGAATAAACTGTTGGCCTTCGTGTGCAACATACAGTCAGAAATCCATGAAAACATACTTAAATGGACAGGATGAGAGAAGTGCCTTTCCCCAGTTTGTCACAGTAGATGCTCTCATGGAAAAAATGAAAATGCTAAGATTTAATGAGTATGTTAACTCTGTTTTCCTATGCCTTTCAGTTCAAGCAACATGTATCATTGTTGCTTCTTCTTTAGATCTCATCGGAACAAACAAGTCAATAACAAAAAAAAGCATAACTTTTTAAATGAAGAAAATAAATACTTTTTCCGTTATGCTTTCTTAAAGGCTAGAAGCTTTATCTATGAAAAAGTAATAAGTACTAATTTGTAACCTATACAACACAGCAGCCAGTCTTTTATTTTTTTCTTTTTGCCCATCCTGGGTCTTGAACTCAGGGCCTGGGGGCTGTCCCTGAGCTTCTTTTGTTCAAAGTTAGCACTCTACCACTTGAGCCACAGTGCCACTTCTGGCTTTTTCTGTGTATGTGGTACTGAGGAATGGAACCCAGGGCTTCATGTATGCTAGGCAAGCACTCTACCATCAAGCTGCATTCCCAGCCCCAGCAGCCAGTCTTAAAGTCCATTTTGGCTAAGGGTTAGAACAATGAATACTAGTATATTTGTCTTTTATTGTTTATCTTAATCAAAAGTATGAGATGATAGGACTCAACTCATATATTTTTCTTTGGGATACTGAAATCACTTAAAGGTAAAACCTTTTGGTGGTGTAGCTCAAACCTCTAAAAGAACAAGAATAAACCAAACCCCAAAGTAGTAGATAGAAAGAAATAATAAAGATTAGGGCATTAATCAAAAGGAATGGAAACTAAACAAACTATACAAAGAATCAATGAAACAAAGAGTTGATTCTTTGAAAAAAATAAATAAAACTAAGAAGCTCCTAGTTAATTTGAGCAAAAGGAGTTAAGAGATACAAAACAATAAAATTAGAGATGAAAAAGGGGAGAAAAAAAATCATACACACATTAAAAAAAAAAAAAACCACCAAAGAAATCCAAAGGATCATGAGGGTACATACTCTGAAAACATATACTCAAAAAGCTGAACCAAAGCTGGGCTTTGGTGGCTCACACCTGTAATCCTATTCAGGACACAGGTCCCATGGCTTCCCTTATTTGCAATAACTAGGGTACATCTAAGATAATCTTACCAGACAAGCAGAAAAGGTCAAAAGCTATATACATATGGCCATATAAGATGATTCTAAGTGAAATGAACCCCAAGATAGGGACACAAGAAGTTTTTTCTTTGTTGCTGTTTTTTAATGTACTATGTGATTTTATTTTTGTTTCTTTTGTATGTTCTTCCTCCTTTTATAACCCCTATTGTCACTGTATTTGATTCTGGTGACCTGCATCTTATATATACATTTTTCTTATTTGGGGAGGGGAAGGGAAATAACAAAATGCTGAAACAAGGATACAGGTCAATACTGTGTTGAAAACGAACTTTACATCTTGGGAGGACTTGGGCAGGTGGAGAGGGAAGGGATAGTAGGGGAAAAACAAAGGAGGAGGTAACACTGCTCGATAGAAAATGTACTCATTACCTTACTCATATAACATAACCCTTCTGTACAATATCTTTACAATAAAAAATATTTAAAAAAAAAAAAAAAAAAGAAGGCTCTGGTAGAGCGCTTGCCTTGCATGCCTGAGGCCCTGGGTTCGATTCCTCAGCACCACATAAGCAAAAAGAAAAAAGCCGGAAGTGGCGCTCACAGAGGTAGAGCGCTAGCCTTGAGCTGAAGAGCTGAGGGACAGCGCCCAGGCTCAGAGTTCAGGCCCTACGACCAGACCCCCCCCCCCCCCAAAAAAAAAACAAAGAAATCCAAAGGGTCATGAGGGTACATACTCTGAATAAAACATACATTCAAAAAGCTGAACCAAAGCTGGGCTTTGATGGCTCACACCTGTAATCCTACTCAGAAGGCTGAGATCTGAGGAACAAGTTTCAAAGTCATCCTGGGCAGGAAAGTCTGTGAAACTCTTATCTCCAATTAACCCCTAGAAAGCTGGAAGTGGTTTTGTGGCTCAAAAGTGGTAGAGCACTAGCCTTGAGCAAAAAAAGCTCAGAGACAGCCCCAGGTCCTGAGTTCAAGCCATACATAGACAAGGGGGGAAAAAAGGGATATAAACTACTTAAACAGAGATAAAGCAATGAAATTGAAGCAGTAATAGAATCTCTCAATAAAGACCAGGGCTAGATAGTGTCAAGGCTGAATTCTACCAGACCTTCAAAGAACAGAACTTCCATGAAACAGAAAGGAAAGAAAAAAAAAAAAAAAACAATTGAACTAATTCTATGAAGCAGGTATTATCTCATTCCAGAGATAAAAGGAAAAAAAGAGAATTACAGACCAATATCATAGATAATGATACTAAAAATTCTCAATAAAACGTTTGTGAATCAAATTCAGTTAACACATCAAAAAATTCACATACAGCATTCCTCTTTGCTACTCCTCTAGTGTCCACTACTTTCACAGCTGTTCTTTCATTTTTTCTGTTTGAACTCGGGGACTAGGCAATGTCCCTGAGATTTTTCCACTCCAGGCTTGTGCTCTACCACTTTGAGCCACAGCGCCACTTCTGGTATTCTGGGGGTTAACTAGAGATAAGGAATTTCACAGACTTTCCTGGTCTGACTGGCTTGGAACTGCGATCCTCTTATCTCAGTATCCTAAGTAGCTAGGATTACAAGTGTGAGCCACTGGCATCCAGCTTGTCCTTTCATTTTCAAATAAATTTACTGTTTACCTTAAAAAAATTTTATACACATGATCAAGTGAATTTCATCCTAGGGATGCAAAGATGGTTCAACATATGTAAATCAATAAATGTAATACATTATATAAACAGGACCAAGAAAAAGACCAATTGATGCTTTGAAAAAATTCAACATCTTTTTTTGATAAAAAGCTCTGAAGAAATGAGGCACAGAAGAAATGTACCTAAACTTAAAAAGGCTATATGTGACAAATGTATAGCCAACATCACATTCAACGGGAATAAAAGTGAAATCATTTCCACTGAAGTCATTTACTCTCCCCACTCTTGATTCAATATAGTACTAGAATTCCTATCCAGAAAAATAAGGTAAGAAAAAAAAGAAATAAAAGGGATTCAAACGGGAAAAGAAATCAAATTATCCTTATTTGCTGATGATATGATCTTGTAAAGTTAACAAACCCTACAGACTACACCAAGCAAACTTCTGTAAGTGATAAATGGAAAGGAAGCAGGATACAAAGCCAATACTAAAAAATAAGTCATTTTTCTATATACCAACTATGAACAGATTGAGAAGAAATCAGGAAAACAATTCCATTCACAATAGCCTCAAAAACAATAAAATGTCTACAAATTAACAAGCAAGTGAAAGACCTCTGCAATGAGAAAACCCTGAAGAAAAGAAGAAATCAGAGCCAGGAGCCAGTGCCTCAGGCCTATAATCCTAGCTACCAAGGAGGCTGAGATCTGAGGATTGCTGTTCAAAGCCAGCCTGAGCAGGAAAAGTCCATGAGACACTTATCTTCAATTTACCACCAGAAAATGGGAAGTGGCGGTGTGGCTCAAGTGGGAGACTGCTCACCTTGGAGCTGAAGAGCTCAGGGACAGCACCCTGAGAACAGGGAGAACTCTGGTAGTTATAAGTACAGGTAATTATTTTCTGAATAGGACTCCAACTGCCCAGAAAACACAATCCAAATTTGGCAAAGCTGGGTACCAGTGGGCCACTCCCATAATCCCTATCTATTCAGGAGGCTAAGATCTAAGAATCATACATAGTTCAAAGCCAGCCTGGGCAGGAATGTCCATGAGACTCTGATCTCCAATTAAAAACCAAAAAGCCAGAAGTGGAACTATGCAGGCACAGGAAATATGAGAGCATATAGGGCTGAAAATGGCACTGAGAACCAAGAAGGGACCTGTGGCTCAAACGGTAGAGAAGTAGTCCTGAACACAGGGACAGTGACTAGGCCCTGTGTTCAAGGCCCAGGATTGGCACCAAAAAATAAAAAATAAGGAAACTTCACAACCAGCCATATACATATATGTATGACTCAAAGGGGAAAAAAATGAATTAAACCACTTATTTAATGTTTAAAAATCCAGACAACACTTCATCTTACGAATGTTAACACAGGTCACAGCAGACAAACAGGGATAGAAAGGAAGGGTGAGTAGTAGTGTAATAAAAATGTGCAAGCCTACATAAAAAGAAACAGGCAACACAGGAAGAGAAAGGGAAGAAAAGGAAGAAGAATTCACATTTGCGAAATTTATATTGCTGTCTCTTTACCAAGATCCAAATAGTCAACAAAAAGAAAATTTGGGCTGGTGCTAGTGGCTCACATCTGTAATCTACTCAGGAGGCTGAACATGGGGGAATCTAGATTTGAAGCCAGTAGATACTCTATTTCCAATTAACCAGCAAAAGGCTAGACCTGGAGGCATGGCTCAAGTGGTAGAGTCCATGATCAAGAAAGCTGAGTGAGACCATAAGAACCCAAGTTCAAGTTCTAGCACTAGTAATGACTAAATCAGTTTACATAATCAGGAATTAAAACTTTCCTAAGCCATGAACACAGTTCACTGACACACGGCAATGTTTTAGAATTCATCATCCCTGCACCAACTCATCTGCAGCATCGTGGACAACCCTGCCTTCCTCTCACCCAGGATATGAGATGGACAGAACTGCCTGTCAATCATATCATCAGCAGTCCTCCCTCACTCTATAGTCACAATTATTAACACAATTTTTTACTTGCCTCTAAATCTGAAAGTAAAAGAAATAATAATTCCCACCAGAAGTATAAAGAATGAAGTAAATGCAGAGTGAGCAAGTAAGCAACACAGAGAGACTGATTCATAGTCACTGCAGGTAACTGGAGACTGTCCTTAATAAAGTGCAAAAATTCCTTCAGAAACCAAAAACCTCGACTGTACCTTGGTGCTTACTTTGTCATAACTAGACTTTACGTATGATATTCCTTAACCCTATAGCCATTCCTTGGGTCTCACACACAGCATGTGCTTAGGTCTTTTTCTTATACTTAAGCCTACATACTATTTCTGTGGAGGCACAGGAAATATGAGAGCACATAGGACTGAAAATGGCACTGAGAATCAGAAGGGGACATTGATAGTTATCTACCCAGAGAAACTAAAATTGTAACCTCACACAAGCATTTAAACATGAATATTCACGGCCAATAATTTATAGTTTAAAAACTGAAAATAACCTAAATGTTGAGTAACCAATAAACAGATCAACAAAACAGCATATTCAAACAATTGGAGTAATATTCAACTATACAGAGGATGAAGTATTGGTACCAGCACATACATATAAAAAAAGCCTGTGGGACATGACGCTGTGGCTCAAGTGGTAGAGCGTTAGCCTTGAGCTGAAGAGCTGAGGGACAGCGCCCAGGCCCAGAGTTCAAGCCCCATGACTGACCAAAAAAAAAAAAGGCTGTGCACTGGAGGATTACTTACAACCTGTCATTCAATAGGCAGATTAATAGGCAGATTGTTCCCCTTTATGAATACTGAAAATAATTGTACGTCTTTTTATTAGGACCCATGGAGTATGAAGAATTCCAGAGTGACCATTTAATTATGGCATGAAGAACCTTAATGCAAGAACAATCAAATAGCAGAAGCCCAACAGCTTCTTCACAAATTACTAGAGAATACATGAATCTGTATCTGCCTATCTCAGCTTTCTCCTAGATACTACTGGTTTCACAGGATAATCTTAAAGGATCCGCATAAAGCTGAGTGATGGTACACACCTATAATAACAGCATTGAGAGAGGGAGGGGAACAGAGGTAGAAGCAGAGGGAAGAGGTTCAAAAGTTCAAAGCCAGCCTAGACTACATAGAAAGTAAAAGCCCATCTCAAAAGCAAAAAAGAATCCACACAAGCTCAAGAGGTCTTTTGACCATTAATTAATTTCCTGTTATGGTAGTTTCTTCTCCACTGGAAGACACAGTAGCCCACTTCTACACTGCTAAATCCCTCACCTTTATTGTTTTGCCAGGCTCAGGTTAGAACCCAGGGCTTCATGCATTCCAGGCAAACACTCTATCACTTAGTTACATTTCCACCTTACATATAATTTTCTAATTTAGTGGTTCAAATTTCACTATTATTCACCTTCAAGGAAATAATTAGCAAATCAAAAAACACACTAATAAGACTTCAAAGTATGATAGCGCAGCACAGTGCACATGCATGCACATGCACTCAGACACATGGATGGGGGCGCATGCGTGTGCGCACACACGCGCACACACACACACACACACACACACACACATGCATGTGGCAAAAATTCCAGGACCACTATACCAAGTCATAATTAAAACAAATCTAATCTATGGAAAGGAGAAAAAGGGCAAGGAATCTTACATGCTAGATTTCCCCCCTTCACTGCTAACTTTCTCAATCTTTCTAGCATCATACAATAAGAACCCCAGCAATCTTATTTTGGGCAACACAGATGGAGATACTAGCTAAAAAGTAAACACTTTGTTTCTACAGCTTTATTTATAACAGATCAAAAAAAAAAAGTAGTTGAGAGTCAAACAGTAGGGGAATGCTTAGCAGTGAATATTCATATAGGAAACACATTCACCTACAAAAAAGCTGCATGTGTATACTATGAAAATACATGTGAAAGGCCAAGGCACACTAGGAGAGCATTAAAACATTTCATGAGCTTGTCTCCTATTTTCCCCCCTCTATATGGTTTGAAGTTAAAGATCTTAAGTAATTCCTCTTAACAACTTAAAAATTATTTTTAAATTGATTTCACTGACAAAAATGCGAATTCAGAGATTACTACAAATAATGCTTTACAATGAAATGCTTGTCATTTCTGGTGTCATCTTTTAGTCACTTGAACAAATATAGAAGAAAAACTATTAAACACACTAACATTTCTAACACATATGAAGGGCAAAACTCCAAAGAAAATACAAGGGCTGGGAATGTGGCCTAGTGGTAGATTGCTTGTCTTGCATGCACAGAGCCCTGGGTGAGATTCCTCAGTACCGCATAAACAGAAATAAGCTGGAAGCAGTGCTGTGGCTCAAGTAGTAGAGTGGTAGCCTTGAGCTACCACTTAGACCCTGAGTTCAAGCTCCAGGAATGGCACAAACAAATAAATAAGAAAAATAAGGGAAAAAAACACAGAATAACCAAGTTCCAGTAGTGCACACCTGTGCACTTAAGTTGTGGCTCAAGTGGTAGAGTGCCAGCATTTAGCAAAAAAATTAAGGGACAGCTTACTTCAAGCCAAGTACAGAGACAGGCATAAGCACAGGCACAGGTACACATGTGTACACAACACACACACACACACACACATACAGAATACATAGTTTTCTCTTGACATTTGATGTTTTAACACAATTATTCTTATTACCACAATTTGTTCATTAAGCTAATTCAGCATTGTATTCAGCATGGTATTTCCAAATCAATGCCCAGCACACTGACAATGGGACTGCAGACAGTCAAAATACTCCTCATATTTATGGCACTAAGAAGAAAATATTCTGCCAAGCACCATGGCTCAGGCCTATAATCCTAGGAGGCAAAGACTGGAGACTGGGATCAAGGTTCAAGGTTAACCCAAGCATAAAAAAGTTCATGAGACTCTATTTCAACCACAATTAGGAGGAGTATAGCATAGGCCCACCTGGGCATAAGGTGAGACCCTACCTAGAAAATAACCAAGGCAAAAAAAAAAAAAGACTTAGCCGATTGGTATAGCTATAAATCTGGGGGTTATTTCCTTGTTTAGGATTGAAGTAAAATTATGGTTAGACGCATTTATAAGATTATTTCTTTGTTGCTTTGTATGTCCCTCCCCCACAGTGTAACCCCCGCTTTCACTATATTTGATGTCAGTATAACATGTGGAGGAGACGGGGACAAACAAGTCGTTTAAGGATTCAGGTGGACCTGTTGCAACAATGAGAAGTACAAAATGTCATGTCAAAACCAGCTTTACAATGTCGGTGGGGGGGGGGGGAGGGGGGGGTATGATTGGGTGGGGGGGAGGGGGGAGGCTGGGAAGGGAGGTGAAGGGTAAACAAAGGAGGAGGCTGCAATGCTTGGTAAGAAATGTATGCATTATCCTGCCCATGTAATTGTAACCCCTCTGTACAGTATGTTCTCAAATAAAATAAAATTAAATTAAAAAAAAAATTATGGTTAGAACATTATAACCTAAGAACATTATAACAATTCATTCACTAAATAAGAAACAACTGGGCAACATTTTTAATTTTAAATCTCGCTATTTTACTTAAGTTTCTGAAAGAACACAGAACATAAATAAATATATCTGCACAATTTAAAAAAGTAGTAGTGGTAAAGCATCTGCCTTATGAGCAAGAAACCCTGAGTTCAATCCTCAGTACCACCTGAGGGGGGGGGGGAAGTTGACATATGCTCTGCATATGCTTAACTCAAATATTTAAAGATTAGTGAAGTCCAACAAATCTGCCTGAGTACCCAGCTTACCTTCACCACCTCTACAGCACAGGATGTCTGGGGGACAAGTTATCAGGATCTGTTAAACATTTAAATGCACACCCTTTTCAAGGAAGTGCTGTGGCACAAAGGAAGCATGGACTAGAAGAGTCACTGAGTGGTGAATTAAGATATAACCTTTGAGCTGGGAAGGTGGCTCAGTGGTAGAGCGCTTGCCTTGCATGCATGAGGCCCTGGGTTCGATTCCTCAGCACCACATAAGCAAAAAGAAAAAAGCCAGAAGTGGCGCTGTGGCTCAAGTGGTACAGTGCTAACCTTGAGCTGAAGAGCTAAGGGACAGTGCCCAGGCCCAGAGTTCAGGCCCTACGACTGGACCCCCCGTACCCTCTCCAAAAAAAGAAATAACCTTTATGTAGGAAACTGGCTAAATGAAAGTATGGGGCAGCAATCTCATCTGCAGTTTTGCTTTTTCAATGGTTTCAGTTGCCTCAACTGCAGTTTGAAAATACTAAACGGAAAATTCCAGAAATAACTCATCACACATAAATTACACAGCAAGTCACAACGTTTTTAAGTTATACACCATTTTGAGGAGCTTGGTGCCATCATGTACCGTCACCCTCCAGCCAGAAGGAGCAAGACGTAAACTGTGTCCAGAGTACCCATGCTATAAACACTGTCCACCTACGCACCCATGGTAGTCTAGTTATCAGACTCACTGTTGCAGAGCTTACATCCAAGTAGCCCTTATTTTCCTTAGTCATAGCACCATACAAGTTCAGAGAAGCCCTGAATGCATCCTTTAAGTACAAAGGTAGAAAGTCTTTGGCTTAAGGAAATTAAAAAAACAAGTATGCTGATGTTTGCCAATACCTATGGTAAAAACATTATCTTTAGTGCAAAACTGTGAAGGGGTAAAAAGGAACCCATGCTAATTTCTGCTGTACTTCCAACTGCAGTAGTTACAGCTACAGTGTATGATAAGCATTAAGACGGAAAAGACATTAAATTTGTGGGTAGAAGACATGAATAGAAAATGTTCCAAATGTGGGCAATGTGTGGAGCAAGAAAGCCCCCACTCTGAGGATCCCAAGACATGTGTGACAGTGAGCCAATTACTGCAAGACATGGTTACACAGACCCAAGAATAGGTTTGGACTGAAAAACTGGCTTGTGTCTTAATTTCTTACTGTGCCTAACATAAATTAATCTATATTACAGCTATGTACATGTGGTATGCAGTCTGGTAGGTACTACATGCAGGTTCAGACATCCACCTAGCATACTGGAACACATCTCCCCCATAGGTAAGAGTTCTATGCTACAGCCATACAACTGTACAAAGCACTTATACAAATTCTACATAAAAAAATTCAAAATGTTACGCGGAGAAAGTCAAGTTGAAAACAAAACACACATTGCAACATCATTGCCTAGAAACCTTAACAGAAGAATATGTAAGTTCTCTAGTCAGTCACCTGTAGTAAAAGGTATGGAAGATTATCTTAATACTGGAAAAACCATTCTGGCACCTTTTCTATATTGTCTTAAGTTTTTATAAGGACAATAAATATCTTTCTTTTATTCAATTCAATTTTAAGAAAAACTTGGGTCATAAATCATGGTTTATTCAGTATTCCTATTAAGGGGATTCAAATCCATGAGTGTGGATAGTTTCAATCTGGTTGACCAAGAGTATTCAAGGCACACTGTCTCCACATTTAAAAAGAGCACACTCTATGCTTTTCACTAATAATAAAAAAAAATTGTCATGCTTGTCAAAAATAAAAAACAACAAAAAGACCAGCACTTTTAGTGCAAGATCAAACTTTTTAAAAGAAATCTTAGGTGTAACCACAAATTCCTTATGAACATTTGTTACTTTTAATTCAGAAAACAATAGTGTATGGACTGGGAATGTGGTTCAGTGGTAGAGTGCTTGCCTAGCATGCATGAAGCCCTGGGTTCAATACCTCAGTATCACATAAATAGAAAAGCCGGAAGTGGCACAGTGGCTCAAGTGGTAGAATGCTAGGTTACCCTTGAGCAAAATAAGCTCAGGGTCAGTGCCCAGGCCCTGAGTTCAAGACCCAGGACTGGCAAGAAAAAAAAAAAGAAAGAAAGGAAGGAAGGAAGGAAGGAAGGAAGGAAGGAAGAGAAAAAGGAAACAATAGAGAAAAGAGAAAAGAGGAAACAATAGTGTAATGAGGCCTACCTGAGCCAAACTTTACTTCATGAAAGTGATTTTTTTTTTACATGTTAACTATTTTGAAGTTGTTTGTTTCAATTGGTCAGATTTATATTATCACAGAAAAAGAAGTAGGGAGGCAAAGCTATGGTGTCTGAGTGAAAACGTGCACACCTCCCATCTCCTCTCTCAGGCTAGACAATATGGGTTTGAACTCTCTAAGCTTCCAGCTGGGCTCCAGACAGCCAGGTTTGAGAGCCCAAACTTGAATAGGTCTTTGAGCAGCAAAGGTCAACCTGTGCTCCATATGATTGTTGTATTTTAAAATACAATGTGAGACAGCACCCTCAACTTATCTGATGAACTTCTCCCAAGGGTGGGTTCCAGTCATCAGAAAACACTTCTCTCTTAGGTTGAGAATGCACTTGCTTCTGGGGATGTAACTTAGGAGTTACTCTTAAGCTCACAGCACCTATCTACCCCTCTTATCACAACCACAACACCTACAGGCACTGGACTGTGGGAACCACCAAGGGTCAGGGAGGAAGCCTGGAGACACACCAAACCTCACCTACAGGCTGACAGGACCAGAATATACTGTACACTGGGACCCTTCACAGCCCAGGCCTCAGAGAAAGAAAGCCACTGCAGCTGTGGAACTTGGTAACAAAGTCATTTAACTTCGGAGGCTCAAGTTAGCAATTTTTGTTTTATATTACAATTGGAGATCAAGTGCATGCCCCAACCAAGTGTTCTACCGATATACTACACCTACTACTCCAAGTTATTAAAAAAAAAAAAAGATTTCTACCTCTTTCTAGGCTAGTAGTTCTCAAAGTATATTCTGCATATCCTTTTTGGGGGTAGGGTGGTAACTGGGGTTTGAGGTTTGAACTAGAGCCTCCTGCTTGCTCAGCTTGTTTGGCTGGACACTTTACCATTTGGGCCATGCCTCAAGTCTAGCATCTTGCTGGTTAACTGGAAGGAGTCTCACAAATTTTGCTGCCCAGACTGGTTTCAAACCACAATACTTCAGGTCTCAGCCTCTTTGATAGCTAGGATTACATTGCCTGTAATCCAGCACATCTCCAGAACTTTTTAATCTTCCTTCCCCACACAAGACTGTTGGAATTCATGGAACACTCCCCATTCCCATCTTCACCACAGCAATTGGTAATAACCATTCTAATTCATGTCTCTGTGAGTTTCACTACTGAGGTGGTTCATCTCAGCAAACCATAGAGTACTCATCCTGTGTGTCTGACTCTTTACATTAACATAATGATTTCAAGGTACATGTTATACATGTGCCAGAATTTCCTCCCTTCTTATAGCTGAGTACCACCATGCTACTTTATGTACAAAACCATGAAACACACTTTAACATATTAAAAAGAATAAAAGTAACAAAATGTCTGCTCTTGGGCCACAATGGAATTAAACTAGAAATACCAGAAACACAGCTGGAAAATCCCAAAATACATAGTTGAAGACAAAAAAATATGCTCCTGTGTAGCCAAAGAAGTATCAAGAAAATTTCTAAATGAAAATAAAAATAATACAACATGTGACAATTTGTGGGATACTAAAAAAAACAGTGCTTGAAGAAAACTCTATAGCACTAGATACGAACAGGATAAAACATCGTAACATAATGGAAGGAATCTCATAGTGACAGCATGTAGGAGAGCTAGAGAGGCCAAATCTGCTTTTATAACCCACTCTCAAGGTAACACACTGCAATAAAATCCATCTATTCAGAGCAGAGCCCTCACACCCTAGTCACCCTTTCTTTTTTTTCCTTTCTCCTTGTTTTTTTCCTACTTGTCTATTTACTTATTTATTTATAGGGTCTCACTATGTAGCCCAGCCTAGCCTCAAACTTATGGTCCTCTTGTGCTTTAGCCTTCCAAATGCTGGGTTCACAGACCTTTATCACCAGATCTGGCTGTCTAATCCTTTCTTTAAAAGTCTGTTGGCTGGAAAGGTAGCTCAGTGATAGAGTGATTGCCTTGCATGCATGAGGCCCTGGCTTCAATTCCTCAGCACCACATAAACAAAAAAAGCTGGAAATGGCGCAGTGGCTCAAGTAGTAGAGTACTAGCCTTGAGCTGAAGAGCTGAGGAACAGCACCCAAGCCTAAAGTTCAGGACCCACGACTAGCACAAAAAAAAGTCTCTGTTGTCCTGGGGATTAGATTTCCCACACATGAACTTGTGAGGGACACATTTCAACAGTAACAGATGCTCCTCATATGTCATTAGAAAATCACAAATCAAAATGATACCAATATGTATCTATTAGAATGGTGAAAACTCAAAACACTGACAATACCAAGTACTAGAGAGGAAGCGAAGTACCCAGAACTCTCATCTTCTGCTGGTGGGAATAAAAAACAGTAAGCCACTTTGGAGGCCTCTGGCAAAACTCCTCGTAGCACACAACCCCCAACGTTCTTTGGTGTCCATTCAAAGGACAAAAAATATTGCAGAGACGCACAAAAACTTTCAGAGATGTTTATGTGGCTTTATGCATAACTGCCAAAACTTGGAAAAAACAAGATGTTGTTAGTAGGCGCTTGAATAGACAAACTGGTGCATCCATAAAATAGAGTATTACTTAGCACTAAAAAGATAAAGGAAGCCAGGCACTGGTGGCTCACACCTGTAATCCTAAATAAATAAATCACCGGAAAACCAGAAGTGGCGCCCCATTACCAACAAAAAAAGAAAGAAAGAAAGAAAAAGAAAGGAGCCATCAGACCAGGAAAAGACTTGTAATAATCTGAAGCACATGGGAAGTGAAACGCCACTGAAAAGGCCTCATAGTGTATGATTCCAACATAGGACATTCCGGAAGAATGTGGAGGCAGCAAAGAGCTCCCAGGAGCTGATGGAGTGAGAAAAGTACATGGAGCAATGGAGAATTTAAATTTTGCAGTGAGACTACTTTATATACTACTATGTGGTAAGAGCATATTATTAGAGCCAGGCGCTGGTGCTCATGCCTGTAATTCTAGCTACTCAGGAGGCTGAAATCTGAGGATCACGGTTCAAAACCAGCCCGGGCAGAAAAGTCCAAGAAACTCTTATCTCCAATAAACCACCAGAAAACCGGAAGTGGTGCTGTAGCTCAAGAGGTAGAGCACTTGCCTTGAGCTGAAGGGCTGAGGGACACCCCCACGACCGACAAAAAAAAAAAAAAAAAAAAAGTACATACTATTAAACATTTGCCAAAGCCCACAGAATCTGTACTAAGAGGAATCCTAAGATCAACTATGGACTTTAGTCAATATTAATGCAATGGGCTCATCAATTTTAACAAATGCACTACTCTACTCAAGATTTCAACACCACCACAAGAAACTGGGGGACATAAGGAAACTGTAGTCTGTTCCATTTTCCCATCAATCTTAGGTTGCACTAAATTTTTTTAAAAGCTGGGTGCTGTGAAAGTGAACTAAGCAACTCAAAGGCAGTGATGGGAGGGGGGGAATGAGAAAGAGGGAACAGCTAACACTAAGCAAGAAAAGAAATGTACATATCACCCAATTTGGAATAAATAGTTGTATTGCCAAAGTCTTTAGAATTCTTAAGTTTTTTTTTTTTTTTTTGGGGGGGGGGAGGTCCGGTCATGGGGCCTGAACGCTGGGCCTGGGCGCTGTCCCTCAGCTCTTCAACTCAAGGCTAGCACTCTACCACTTGAGCCACAGCGCTACCTCTGGCCTTTTCTGCTTATGTGGTGCTGAGGAATTGAACCCAGGACCTCATGCATGGGAGGCAAGCACTCTACCACTGAGCCACCTTCCTAGCCCCTAGAATTCTTAAGTTTTATAGACCATGTCAATGATAATTTGACTTGTGAAGGTTAAAATGTGTTTGTGACTTTAAGTATCACTATCTCACAATACTGTAAAATTTGTGAAATTTATGTACTCAATCTCACTTAAAAATTACTTAAAAAAAAATTCTGGGGCTGGGAAGGTGACTCAGTGGTAGAGTGCTTGCCTCGCATGCCTGAGGCCCTATGGTTGATTCCTCAGCACCACAAAAGTAGAAAAAAGCCAGAAGTGGCACTGTGGCTCAAGTGGAAGGGCACTAGCCTTGAGCTGAAGAGCTGAGGGACAGTGTCCAGGCCCAGAGTTCAACCCCCACGACCAACAAAAAAAAAAATTCTCTAACTTATTTGGGTGCAATAAAATGTTACTGTCATTGGGTTTCTTTTAAATTCCTAATCTACAGATACAGCCACACTGGGGTGCGCGTGAAATAAGCACATACAATACCCTGACACCCTATTCAAAGAAAAACCACAGGCTAAAAATGAGATTTGTTATTTTTTACTCTTTAATTTGGAAAGAAATTAACTATAACAATCCATGTGGGTAAAAAAAAAAAAAATAGGTATGTGTGTATATATATTTTAAAAAAAGGGCTGGGAAGGTGGCTCAGTGGTAGAGCGCTTGCCTTGCATGCATGAGGCCCTGGGTTCGATTCCTCAGCACCACATAAGCAAATAGAAAAAAGCTTGTAGAAGTGGCGCTGTGGCTCAAGTGGTAGAGTGCTAGCCTTGAGCTGAAGAGCTGAGGGACAGCGCCCAGACCCAGAGTTCAGGCCCCACAACCGGACCCCAAAAACAACAACAACAAAAAAAATCTACTCCAGCTGAGTGCTGGTGGTTCATGCCTATAATCTTAGGTACTCAGGAAGCTGAGATTTGAGGATCACAGTTTGAAGCCAGCCCTGGCAGGAAAGTCCATGAGCCTCTTATCTTCAATTAACCACCAACCAGAAGTGGTGCTGAAGTTCAAAGATACAGAGCACTAGCCATGAGCAAGAGTTCAGGGACCACTGTCCCAGAGCCCTAAGTTTAAGCCCCATTACCGACAAAAAAACCCACAAAACTCCAGAAATGGAAACAAGATTTTCTTTTCTTTTTGTCTTGTCTATCTTGGGAGCGGTGGGGGCTTTACAGGATAGTACAGAAATGGAGGAACAAAGCTTAAAGGGATAAAGCTTGGGCTCTATCCCTTCAGGTTTTGGTTTTTTTTTTACAGATGAAATGTGTTTTTTTTTTCTCCTTAAAGTTTTTTGTTTTTTCTCCTTAAGATCTGTTGCTCTACCACTTGAGCCAGAGCTCCACTTATGGCTTTTTGGTGCTTAATTGGGAGAGTTTCATGGACTTTTCTAACCAGGCTGGCTTTGAACATCATCTTAGATCTCAGATTCTTAAGCAACTAGGATTACAGGTGTTAGCCACTGGCACTAGGCGCAAGTATTCTTAAGAGATAGTAGTACAGACACCTCAAACACACAAGAAAATGAAGAACAAATAACTCACTTCCAAAATAGGGATAGGGCTCAGCTGGCAGAATACCTGCCTAGCATGTACAAAACTCTCAACCTGATCTCTAGCAGGTAAGAAAGGGAAAACAGAAGGAAGGGAAAAAGAGAGGAAAGGAGGAAGGAAAGAAGAAAGGAAGAGAGAGGAATGAAAAACAAATTAATTTCAAGAAACAGACACTAAATTCTCAGATGTCATACTAAAATTTAGTAAACCCAAAAGACTGAAAATTCACTTTTAAAACTCCAGATCCACAATCCTAGTGGATCTTATTCTTGCTTTGGCAGAAATGTATAATAATTGATGATGCTAAGTTATGTTATTTTGACATAATCCAGAACAAGGAAACATGTTGAAATTGGTTTAGATAGGGGAGGGAGAGTGATAGAGGGGATTGGGGATTGAGATATTTCTATAAACAAGTGTGGAAATACAACAATAAATCTCCCTCTGTATAACTAATGTACACTAAATAAATAAATAGATAAATCAGTGACTTCAGAGGGACAGTAATGGACAAGTGAGAAAAACAAGTCCCACCTCAGTCCAGAAAGCAGTACAGATGAATAGGTTAGCTTTGGGGGCGTAGCTCAGTGGTGAAGCACTCAACCTATCGTGCCTAGGCCCTACGCCGATGCGCCACTCCCAGCACCATCATAAAAAAGAAAAACCTACTTATTGTAGAATAGGACTCAACAGTAATTCTACAATTAGAAGGTATTATTCAGGTCACAGTATTGTAAAAACCCTTCACCACCACCACCAACCCCAAAATAACCAAATCAATAGAAAATAAAAATACACTCATAACATATAGAAGGACAGGATTCAATTTTGAAATAAAATCAACCTCATACTTTTACATGTTTTTACAGACTAAAATTTACTTCATGCTAATAACTAGTTTCCATGGAAAAGAAACACTAAGGTCAGGAATGTAATCCTATAATCCTTCCTGTAATCCCAGCACAAGGGAGGATCTACAGTTCCAAGCCAGCCTGAGCTACAGGGTAAAACCCTGTCTCAAAGCAATCAAGGGGCAGGGAATATTGCTTAGTAGTAGAGTGCTTGCCTAGCATGAATGAAGCCACGGATTGATTCCCCAGTACCACATAGACACAAAAAGCCAGAAGTGATGCTGTGGCTCAAGTGGTGGAGTACAGCCTTGAGAACAGAGAGGCTCAGGGATAGCCTAGGCCCTGAGTTCAAGCCCCAAGACTGGCAAAAAAAAAAAAAAAAAGCAAACAATAAAAAAAAATCACAAAGATTGGTGTGGTGGCACACACCTGTAGCCCAAGCTTGTTGAGAGGCTGAGGTAGGGATCACTTGAGTCCGGGAGTTTAAGAGAAGCTAGTCCAGGCAGGAAAGTCTGTGACTCATCTCCAATTAAGACCAAAAGTCAGAAATGGAGCTGTGCCTCAGTGGTAAAGTGTTATCCTTGACCAAAAAACCAGGGACAGCATCCAGGACCTGAGTTCAAGCCCCGGTACCAGCACACACACACACAAAGAGCAACCTGGGCAACACAGTAACACCCTGACTCAAGGAAGGAAGGAAAGAAAGAAAGGGTGAGGGCAAGGAAAGAAGAAGAAAAAGATGAGGGGAGAAAAAGAAGAACTGGAAAGAACAAAAATACTACAAGTCTACAAAGTTAGAATGATACTGGCAAACAGTATCACTAAAGTAAATCCTGAACAAGGGTTTTGCTTTTTTATTCTATTGGTGCTGGGAATTTAACATTAGGCATTCTGTAGGCCAGCCAAGCGCTCTACCACTGAGCTACATCTCCAGCCAAGTGAGACCTTTTAAATTACATTTTTACCTAGAGATATCTAATTGAGAATGTTGTTGTTACTGATTGTAATTTTTTTAACTAAAATTAAAGTGTGGTGGAGAACTGGGGAGGTAGCTCTTTGGCAGTGCTTGCCTGGCATGTACAAGGCATTAGGTGCATCCCCCAATTACAATAAAAAAAAAAATTAAAAAAGCAGAGTGCCAGTGGCTCATGCCAATAATCCTAGCTACTGAGAAGAGAGCTGAGGATTGCGGTTCAAAGCCAGCCTGGGCAGGAAAGTCCCTGAGACTTATCTTCAATTAACCACCAAAAAGCCAGAAGTGGAGTTGTGGTTCAAGTGGAAGAATGCTAGCCTTGAAAGAGGAAAAAAGCTCCGAGTCAGCTCCCAGGCCCTGAGTTCAAGTGGGGTTACTGAAAGGGTTTAATGTAACAAAAGCACACTGAGCTTACCTGCTTATCTTAGAAGAGCTGAAAGAAATCATGGTGCTCGGAGTGCTGGCCACGATGCAGAAGATCTGGCACTCACACACACTGCTGGTAGGAATATGGCGTGATGCAACCACCTGAGAAAATGGTCTAGCTGTTTCTTTAAAAACTGAACATGTCCTACCATATGGCACTTCCGGGCATTTATCCCCCAAAATGAAACCTTACGTTCACAGAAAAATGTGGACATAAATGTTTATAGTAGCTTTATTTTTAATAGTCAAACTTGAATTCACCCTTCTGTAGGCAAATGTCTTTCCACAGGTGAATGATTAAACCTTAACTAAGGTTCATCTGTAGAACGGAATATTACTCAAAAATAAAAAGGAAAGAAATACTGGTACCTACAAAAACTGGATGACTCAAAGGAATTATAGTGAGAGAAAAAAAGAAAAGCTGAAGTTACATACTATATAATTCTGTTTATATAACGTTCTCAAAATGGAAAATGAGAGCAGCAAGAACTGATGGTAGCTGCCAGGCAGGCTTGGGAGGACAGGTGTGTGATCTAGGGCAATGGGATGGGTGATTCTGCATCTTTCCTTGTTCCCTGGAAAGGAACCTGAGCAGTGGTGATGTACCACATTGAGCCTAACCTAACCTTGATTATACTGTTAGTGTGCAACTCTACACACACACACACACACACACACATCAGTACATGTAAAACTTGCAAACTCTAAAAAGGCTATGGATTTTAATAATACCAATTCCCTGGTTTGGATATTAAACTCTAGTTCCCTGAGATGTTACAACTAGTTGCAACTAGCAAAGGGACTGAAACTTCTAATTGTTTTTGCAACTTCCTAGGCATTCATTAATTATTTCCCAAAAAAAAAGAAAAAAATTAAGCTGACCTATGTACAGAAATAGTATCAGAACAAATTTAAAAGGTTTAGCATGTCATCTGGTGATAAAGGTTTTTTTGAGCACCTTTATTAAATCAACTAACTGAAAGAAATGTTTCTGCCTAATATCAAACAAATATTTCAGAAGAATCCATGACTAGATGTAGCATTCCTGAGTTTAGTTACCAAATACTACATGTAATCTCTTGGCACACGTTCAATTGAATAAAGAACCGATGCACATACAATATAAAGGGCTCAATATGCAATTTTTTCCTAAAAATCTTTTATTTTAATTTTCATGTTGTCCAAATGTCTTCGTATATACAAAAGTCTTTTAAACTGTCAAGGAACTTATAGGATGAAAATAAATGTGTCCCCTGCTGTGTGGCTGCAAATTAATGAAGCCTAATTCAAGGGTACCATCAACTCCAAAGTATAATCACTTACAAGAAAATAATTATATGTAACCTTAAAAATAGTAACAAATTTTAAGCTTTCTTGGTAACAGCTGAGTTTCTAGCAAGTATTGTGAGGTGGAAAGAACATTCCATTGGCCATCCTCTAAATTCCTCAGAAAGCCTTCTGAGCTCTCCAGTTAGTCCTATGGGAACAGGCACAGAACAGTCACTAGTAGGGGACCCTAATTCTTCAAAACTCTTTAAAACATCATCTTTTTTTGTTGTTGTTGTTGGTCATGGGGCCAAAACTCTGGGCCTGGGCACTCACTGTCCCTCAGCTCTTCAGCTTTAGGCCACAGCACCACTTTCAGCTTTTTCTGCTTATGCAGTGCTGAGGAAACAAACCCAGGGCCTCATGCATGCTAGACAAGCACTCTACCACTGAGCCACCTTCCCAGGCCCAGAAGAGCATCTTTTGTGGCTCACAGACCGTCAAAATTCTGGGCTGAGCTGGGTGCCAGTGGCATACCCCTGTAATCCTTGCTTCTCAGGAGAGGCTGTGATTTGCTACCGACCCAGGTAGCAAACAAATCCAACTACTTCTTAACTCCAATTAACCAGGAAAAAAAAAAAATAGTAGTAAAAATGTCTCAAGTGGTTAGAGGCTGGCCTTAAGCAAAAAAGCCAAGTAAAAGCACAGGTCTCAGTACAGGCACATTTATAAACAAACAAACAAACAAATATTACTGGGCAGGAGACACAGATCAAGTGTAGAACACCAGCCAAGCAACCAAGCTGAGCATCTTACTTGTAAGACCCAAGTTCAAACCCCAGTACTGGAGGGAAAATGCTTCATACCTATGTGTATGTGATACAGTCTCTAGTGTTGTGGGTGTAATTCTGAAACGGCTTTTTCCACTAAATGTTACTCTTAACAAAATCAGCAGAACAGAGAATAGAAAGCTGTGTGAACTCACTCAACAGCCTGTTTTTCTACTTAGCACAGGAAGTGTCTGTAATTTTCTCAGCTTCAGCAGGTATAGAATACCTAATCACGCTGCATTGGGGTCTACACTATTCCTATGACACACAGGTTGTCTGAGAACTGTCAAGTGAGACCAGTCCAATACAACAAGGGAGCCTGTAAGGTCTCTTCCCACTGAACTTCTGACACCAAAAGAGACTGGCAGCAGTTTCACAGCAGCTCAGTAGGACTATCCAGCAGACTAGAATCAGAATCAGATTTTTCTAGTATCTTTTCCCCATGTTATTCTTCCTTTCCTGCAATGTATTAAACTTCTATGAACACAGGATAGACTAAAAATCTCCAGCAGCTATTGTTTCTTTTGCTTTGAAACATCCAAACATTTAACAGGGTTGAAAGAGTCCACACACTAAAACGCTAATGACCCTGATGGTGATGCATTCATTCATCATAGCCTTATTTTGCAGGTCCTGAAGATTGTACTCAGGGTCTGGGAATTGTCTCTAAGCTTCTTTTGCTCAAGGCTGGCATTCTACCACTTGAGCCACAGCTCAATTTCTCTGTGTGTGTGTGTGTGTGTGTGTGTATGAATGAATGCGTGTGCAAGCGCAGGCGAGCACACCCAGGCTTAATTACAGATAAGAATCTCAGGAACTTTCCCACCTGAGCTAGCTTCGAACTACAATCCTCAGATCTTAGTCTCCCAAGTAGCTAGAGTTACAGGCATGAGCCACTGGCACCAACATCAAAGACTTTTCATGGAAGATAGGAATCATGGAATGATAGTACTTCAGCCGAAACGGTATACCATATTTTGGTAAATTCTGAAATATGAATTCTAGTCTAGTGCTAGAATATTCTCAAAAGCACATTTCTGTTCAAATCCATTTAAATGTGGGTGGTTGCTTTGGAGCCCACAGTAACACAGATGACATTGTAGTAATGAGCCACAGGCTAGTGCTGAAGATAACCACCATCATCATGGGCGTACTATGACTGCAGTGAAGTCCTCCAAATCCCAGCCCGTGCCACTTCCTTCCTTTTTCCTCAGTATCACTCTATCTTCTGCCCCAAACCATTAGTCCTTTCAGCCCTGACTTTCAATAATAACACATTTCCCCAGTTGCTCATGCTCAAAGCTGTAGTGTGTTTAGTGCATCTACTAAAGGAGTCAGATCTTTTCTTTTGTAAACCTCACATCTACTCTTTCTCCTTCCACTCCCATTTCCTATCATCTTAGGTCAAGATTATTCCTTAAATAAAAGTTTCCAGGACTAATAATGTAGCTTAGTGGTAAAGTGGCAATTACCTAGCATGCACAAAGCCCTGGGTTCAACCCTTATCACAAAGCAAAAAAACCTTAGGTGTTAAATGTTCCATTGAGATCTTGACCTTCCCTCAAGACAAATTTTTTACTCCAAAACATTATTGTGAACAAGTCATCAAGGCCTAGACAAACCAACTATAGATCTTTAAGTACAGGAAGCCAAAACCTGTCCTCATGAGCTTGGACAAGCTCATGAGGACCTTCCTTGAAAGCTTCTGGAACTCAGGGCTCTGCCTATCTGTTCATAATGGCTTGCTTCTATGGACAAGCAGGCAGATACATCCTACACTATTCCACAGCCAACCCTTGAGAGGAATGAAGACTAAAAAAAATTTGAAATAAAATATCCTGTTTCAAATATAAATAAATAGTAAATTAATAAACAAGCAGGGTTTCTTTCCATTTAGATGTTCTTTGAGGCCTGGACACTGTCTCTGAGCTCTTTTGCTCAAGGCTAGTGCTCTACCACTTTGAGCCACAACACCACTTCCAGATCTTTTGGTGTTTAACTGGAGATAAGAGTCTCACAACTTTCCTGACTGCACTGGCTTTGAACCGCATCCTCAGATCTCAGCCTCTTGAGTAGCGATGAATGCAAGTATGAACCACCAGTGCCCAGCTATGCTGTTCTTTATGCTATTATGAATAAAATTGTTTTAACTTTAAAAATAAAAACATAAATGGAATGCAAACAAACTTTCCATAGTTTCCCACAGAAAAAGTGAACCCATTTCTTTCATTTGAAAGAAAATTATGAAGACTTTAGGATGAAATCCAAGTATTTTAGTGTACATTAAAGAAATTTCTAAGCCGGGTGGTGGTGGCTCACATTTATAGTCCTAGCTATAGAGGAGGCTAAGATCTGAGGATCACAGTTCAAAGCCAGCTGAGACAGGAAAGTCCTTGAAACTTTCCTAAATAACCAGGGGAAAAAAAAAAAAAAGCTTAAGTGGAGCTATGAGTCAAGTGATAGAACATCAGCCTTCAGACTCCCAGTTCAAGCCCAGGGCAGGTGGATGGAAGGAAAGGAAGAAGGAAGGGTGAAAGGAAGGAGGAAGGTGGGGGGAAGGAGAAGAGAGGAAGAGTAGGAGATATTTCTTTTTTCTTTTTCTTTTTTTGGTCATGGGGCTTGAACTCTAGGCCTGAGTGCTGTCCCTCAGCTCTTCAGCTCAAGGCTAGCACTCTACCACTTGAGCTACAGCGCCACGTCCGGTTTTCTGGTGGTTTATTGGAGATAAGAGTTTCATGGACTTTCCTGCCTGGGCTGGCTTTGAACCACGATCCTCAGATATCAGCCTCCTGAGTAGCTAGGATTACAGGTGTGAGCCAGCGGCACGTGGCTGAGATATTTCTATCTAGTGGGTAAGAGGGAACATTTACCTATAAAGAAAAAGACAGTTTGCTCTATAGAACATGAAGCAAGTACTTAAAGAGTTGAGAAAGAACAACAACAAAAAAAAAATCTAGAAGTTGGGAATGGAAGAAGACAGGATTTTGTGCCATGCTTCAAAGGTGAGTTTGTGGGATAACTCATCCATCAACCAGTTTTGGCTGGTTCAGATACCACCAAGACATAAGCAAGCAGCTCTAGTCTACTTTTCACACTTTGTCCCACCTTCTCACATCTAACTAAGCCAACTCAGATGCCAGGAACCACACATAATTTGTTAGTCTATTAGCAAAGGATCAGTCACAGCCTAAGAAAACAGAAAATGTGAAAAATGATTTTACTATGTATAGTGTAGAGCAACAAAACACTGAGGTATGCTCTGAATTCAGATTGTTTAAATGCCTGTATAAAAAGCAGCAAAGCTTCCTTCAAAGTTAAGAAATAAGGAGCTCTAAGTCAAAACTAGAATCATTAAGCATCCACAGGCTCTTAAAAAAAAAACAACACTTAGGCAATGCTTAATACAGTTTTTGAAACTAGATCTCAGAATGAATTTTTTTTACTTAACACTGACATCTTCTTTAGAAGCAGAACGGGCAGCCATTAAAAACAAGTTTACAAGCTGGACACTGGTAGCTTACACCTGTATTCCTAGCTATTCAGGAGGCTGAGATCTAAGGATTGGGGTTTGAAGCCAGCCCAAGCTGGACACAAGTCCATGAGACTCTTACCTCCAATTAGCTACCAAAAAAGAAAAAAAAAAAAAAAAGCTGCAGCTAGAAATGGAGCTGTGGCTCAGGTAGTACAGTGCTAGCTAGCCTTGAGCAAAAAAGCTCAGGGCCAGCACCCAGATCTTGAGTTCAAGCCCCAGAACTGGTAAGCGTGCGCATGCACGCGCACACACACACGCGCACGCGCACACACACACACACACACACACACACACACACACACACACACAGAACAGGTTTACAATCAGTTTTTAAACCATAATCCCTCTGGGAAATGAAAATTCCTCTCCTAATCCCTTACAGGACAATATACTATTTGAATAAAATACAAGGACATTCTTCTCTTACAGAAATTCAAATGTTTTACAGTATCCTTTACATTAAAAAGCAATTTCTAATTTATCAAAAAAGCAACAGCCAGAACTTTGGATTTATAATGAATCCTTTCTAAAAACATATGTAATGAGGCTTTAGTAAAATGCAGTTAAGGAACTTCAATGTTTTAGTTGACCCTGATTGCTTAACTGGAGCTTATTCCTGTAAAAAGGAAATACCAGAACCCCACTGCATCAGTTTGCCTGTCACTAAACCACAGGTTTATACTTCAAATTGGAAATGCTAACAGGACGGAACCACAAGCCCTTAATAAAGTGTGATGACCATGGAGAGCGCCCTTGAAGCTGAGCACCGGAGGACTCTAGCCTGAGGATCCCCCTCTGGAAAGTGAAGGCACATCAGACACACTCCCCTGCACCATCCTCAAACACACCACTGAACTTTCCCTAAAAGGTGGGAGCTGAAATCGCACAGAGCAGACACTAACCCACTAGTAGCAGCTGGTGCCCACCAACTCATTTTACCTAGACCTTCAAAAAAGTACACTTGGGACAGATCTGAATGGGTGAATCTAAGAAAAGGTTCACAAAGGAAAATTGGTGGTTTCATTTGTGTACTCTGGCCCTCAACATAAAACAGAATTTGAAAAGCAATGTGAAAGCCAGTTTTTCAAATTCAAATTACACACATACATACCATGATTCAAAAGCATTACTTCTCCACCACCACCGCAAAATAGACTCAATAATCCAATCCAGCAAAGGGGCTCTTCCAGAAGGGAATTCTAGCTGGAAACATTCCCAGCTTATGTACATAATTCACTAGGGGTCAGGTAAGATTACATTTTGTAAGAGCTGAACTTTAAACACAAAATGAGTGGTGCAATATTCACTCATTAACATAGTTAGCCCTAAAAAGAAAGCACTGATGCCTTTGCTTGACAACTTTACCTTGAGAAGTCACTGTCCACCATGAACTCTTGGAAAGTTCTATCAGGGCTCAGAAGAGCTCTCCAACACCAAGCCTTAACTTAGTTAATATATATTATATAAAAATGCTTTGTATATACATATATATATTTAATAAAAGTATAAAAAAAAAAAAGACTGAAAGGCAATGCCTTTCAGGGCTAACAAGATTCCAGTCTGCGATTGGGGGAGGGGGAGGAGCATTCTGGATGCTTCTATTCTTGGCAAGGAAAGCACCTCCAGGTCCTGAACCATCCAAAGGAAGGCTCTTAGGAAATGGGTGCTCGGTCCGTGCTAGGAACGGGTGTAATGAGTCAAAGGTGTAGAGGCTGGAGAGCACGGAGGGGCGGCAGGTTAGACTATGGGGGATGGGCGGAGTGAGTGGATAGTTCTGGGGGTCGGGGGAGGTGTGGACGACTGGAGGGAGGAGAAGGAAGGTGTGAATGACTAAGGCAGGGCAGGGGAGGATGTGGATGGTGAGGGCCCAAGAAGGCGTGGATGGCTGGGGGATGGTAGAAGAGCCCTTGGTCTCCCAGACACCGGCGGCAGCGGCGGCGGCGGCGGCAGCAGCATCGCTGGCTGGCCGTGGGGGTGGCCTCGGAGGGGCGCCCCCACCCCCTCTGTGGGCGTGTGCTCGGCTGCGCGTGTGCACCAGCCCCGCCAGCAGGCCGCAGGGCCAGCACTCACCCCACGACTCCCTGGTTGTAGTTCCTCCGCTTCCACGGGGTACCGCTATACACACCCCCGCTGCCGTCCGCCCGGCCGCCCCCGGAGGCGCGCCCTCCGCTGGGCTGCAGTAGGCTGTAGTTGAGTCCGTAGGTGCTGGCCTTGTTGTCGCGCTTCCTCTTGTTGCTGCTGCCAGACGCCTGATCGGCGGGCTCGGGGGCGGGGAGGGCGGCTGAGGGGTGCGGGGACGAGGAGGCCGAGGGGGACGAGGAGGCCGAGGGGCCCGCTGCAGCCCGGCGGGCCCAGGCCGCGGGCTGGTGGTGGTTGTTGTTGTTGTTGGTCGTCTCCAGGGGCAGGAAGTCCCGCTGGTCCGCGGGTTGCGCGTGGCCGCCCAGCAGGCGTTCCCCGGAGCGGTACATGCCGGCAGGGGCCGGGGCCGGGGCCGCGCCGCCGGGGCTGCCGGTGCTGCTGCCGCTCCCGCCTGTGGCCGTGCTGCTGCCTCCGCCGCCGCCGCCGCCGCCGCTCGCGCCGCCGCTGCTGTGACAGTGGTGGTTGAAGTAGAGGTTCCTCAGCCCCTGGGTCGTCTCCCAGATCTGCATCCACAGACTGTTGGACGGTCCGAGCTGCTCTGGCTGGAACCAGGCGATCCTCGGATCCATCAAACGGCGGCGGCCGCTGCCCCCGCCCCTCCCGGCCTCCCGCAGGGCCGCCGCCGCCGCCGCCGCCGCCTCAGGCGCACGCCCGGCCTCGGCTACCGCTGCTGCTGCCGCTGCTGCTGCCGCTCGGGGCCGGCCGCGGGTGGCGCGGTCGCGCAGGGGGCCCGGCCGGCGCCGGCGGCGTCGCTCCCGCCTTCGGGGGCTCCGCGGGCCCTCCCCCCCTCCCTCCGCCCCTCCGCCGAGCGCCTGTCACTGGGGTCCCCGTGCAAATGGCGGCGGCGGCTGTGGGGAAGGGCGAGCGGCGGCGGCGGCGGCGGCGGCGGCGGCGGCAGCAGCGGCAGCGGCGGCGGCGGCGGCGGCGGCGGCGGCGGCGGCGGCAGCAGCGGCGGCGGCGGCAGGACGCGCCTGCTCCGTAGCGTCCTCGCTGCTCCGGGCCCGGGGGCGGAGCCTTGGACGGCCCCGCCCCTCGCTCCGCCCCCCGCCCCGCCCTCCCGTCGGCCGCCGCGCTCCGCCTGCCCCGCCCCGCCCCGCCACCGCTCGCCCCGCACCCCGAGGCCGCGCCGTGCGTCAGAGGCCGCGGCGGGCGCGGCGGAGCCACAACCGCCCGGACCAACCGTTCCCGCGCCGGAGCCGCACGTACCTGGGTGTCCGAGCGCCTCGGACGCGCGCGCGGCCGCCCGGCTCCGCTTGTTGCCCGCTGAGACGGCGGAGGCCGCACGAGGTCGCCGCCAGCTCCGCGGGGAAGAGGCCGTGGGCGGTGCCGTCCCGCCCCTGCCCCTCCCCGTCGCCTCCCCCAGTCGGCGGCCTCCGGGACTCCCGGCGGCCCGCCCCGGCCGTCGGGCCTGCCTGCCGGCCTGCCCGCTCGCCCGCCTGCGCACTTTTCCCGGTAGGGTGGGGACACGCCCCCTGAGGGGAACACCGCGTCCCTGCGCCCCACCCGCGCCGGGGTCCCGCGCGCGCGCGGCTGCGCAGGTCCTCGCAGCCCCCCACGCCCCGCCCCGCGGCGCCCTGGCCGGGGGCCGCGAGCCGCCGCCTGGCGTGCGGGCTCTGCGCACCCCGCCGGGGCCTGCGGGCGCGGGGCCCACCTGCGCGGCGGCGCGCGCCTCTGCCTTCCCGCGGGGGAGGCGTGCACCACTCGCCGCACACACCTGTCCGCGCACACACGCAGCCCGTAAAGACACCGCGGTTACCTGTACGCGCACCAACGGCCCTTTTGGTAAAGTGACCATTTTGTACCTTCCCAGAAGGTGGTGGTTTGGCTGTCTTTCCAGTCCTTGAGGGGGGGGCGGGGAGAAATAGGACATTTCAGTGTTAAAAATCGTTGAGAAGAAAGAAGAGTGAGCATATTTCACATGTGCCTTTCAGTTCGGTGAAAATTCCAGAACAAATCCTTGGCACTTAATGTCGGCTTTCGAGTTCCAAAACTCAGTATCCTAGAAGGTTTGGGTAGGGTTGTTTGTTTTGTTCTGTTTGCGTGGGGTAATGGGAAGGATGAAAAGCTATCAATGAAATGTTTTTTTTTCTTCTTGAAAGAATACCATGGCAATAAATGAAAAGACAGCCCTTCAGAATTTTAGTTCATCTTATTTCTTAATTGCTGTTGCTTTACTAGAAATCAGTAAAAGATTTAGTCAAAATAAGAATTGCACACCTAGGAAGACCTTGTTTTGTTTTGTTTTTGCTGAACCAGTAAAAGTAGAGAATAACACTTGAGGGCTGGGAATGTGGCTTAGTTGTAAAATGTTTGCCTAGCATGCATGAAGCCCTAGGTTCAATTCCTCAGTACCATATGAACAGAAAAAGGCAGAAGTGGTGCTGGGGTTCAAGTGGTAGAATGCTGGCCTTGAGCAAAAGAAGCTCAGGGACAGGACCCAGGCCCTTAGTTCAAGCCCCACGACTGGCAAAAAAAGAAATGGTGCTTGATGGCTGGGAATGTGGCTTAGTGGTAGAGTGCTTACTTGGCACACATGAAGCCCTGGGTTCAATTCCTTAGTACCACATAAACAGAAAAGGCCTGTACTGGTGCTGTAGCTCAAAGTGGTAGAGTGCTGGCCTTGAGCAAAAGAAGGCTTAGGGACAGTGCCCAGGCCTTGAGGTCAAGCACCAGGATTGGCAATAAAATAACATAAAAATAAATAAGAAACAAAAAAAAAGAAATGTCATTTGATGACTTCAAACTTGTTTTAAAAATTCATACAGGGGCTGGGAAGGTAGCTCAGTGGTAGAGCGCTTGCCTTGCATGCCTGAGGCCCTGGGTTCGATTCCTCAGCACCACATAAGCAAAAAGAAACAAGCCGGAAGTAGCGCTGTGGCTCAAGTGGTAGAGCACTAGCCTTGAGCTGAAGAGCTGAGGGACAGTACCCAGGCCCAGAGTTCAGGCCCCATGACCAGACCCCCAAAAAGAAAAATTCATACAGGAAAAATGAGAGGCCCTCAAAACTAATATTACCTACACCCCACCAGCTAGAAATACCCACCGTGAAGACTGTGAAACATTCTTGCCAAAATTTCTCCATGCACATACACATGTTATAATACAAGCACATAATTATATGTCTATTCATGTATTTTTTCAAATGTACAATAGCACACAGCCAGCCTAACACTGATACAAACACACACACAAACATACACAGGCTACTCCTAGCTGCTCTGGAAGCTGGATTGGAGTTCGAAGACAGCCCGGGCAGAAAAATCTTTAACTCATGTCCAAATAGCCAGTAAAAAAGCCAAAAGTGGCACTGTGGCTCAACTGGTACAGTGCATCCTTAAGAGAAAAAGTCAGGTGAAAATTGAGCCCTCAGTTCAAGCACCAGTACTAGTACAAATGAAATAAAAAATAAGACTAAAAAAAGTACTTAAAGTTAGTGCACACCAGAAATAATTTTTTTAATAGTTGAAGGCTTTTTTCTTAGATAATGGTAAGAACTGTTCAAGTATTGGCAAGTGATAAAGTGAGTGAACATAATAAATTTTGTAAAAATGTAAATGCTGGCTGAAAGCAGCAAAGAATGCTGACTGGCCCAGGCTGTGACCTTCCCCATGGTTCAAAGCATTCTGCAAATCTTGGTGTCAGTGGTCTAGGCAGAGCTCAGGTAATTGCTTTAGAGAAGGTAAACAATCAACCAGGGCCTTTGGCTGCCTTCCATGAATTTACTGTCTCAATTGGGGAAGGGAAAAAAGGTGAATATTTAAACTCAAACTACAATTCATTCAGTTAATTCAAGAACTATACTTTGGACCATTATTATAGCCTCATTTTGAGGCTATAGCAGTGTACCATGAAGCCTAGGTCCCCTTAATAGACCTTGTGTTCTAGTAGCTAAGACAAACAAGTACATCAGCCACACAGTGAGAATGCTTCGAAGGGAAAGCTTGCAAGCTAAAGGAAAATGACAGCACACTATTTTTAGAAGGACTAATCAGGGAAGGCTGCTCTGAGGAAGTGATATTTGAGCAGGGACATAAGTGACCAAATTGGCCATGCCCATCTAAGGAATGATCCATGAGATGGGAGCACCAAGACCAAAGGCCCTGGGGCAGAAATACACTTTGTACACAAGGCAGTAAGGCAATGGAATTAGTGTGGACTGTGTGTCATGATACAAAATCATAAAGTATGTCTTCTGGAAGGTTCCTTTAAAAACCATCCAGCCCAAAGGCAAACACATGGGTATTTCATATACAAAAAAATGTTCCTGTTGCAGGGCACTGGTGGCTCATGCTTGTGTTCTAGCTACTCAAGAGTCTGAGATTTGAAGATTGGTGTGAAGCCAGCCTGGGCAGGGGAAGTGGGTGAGACTCCTATCTCCAACCAGCACAAAAGCTGGAAGTGGAGGTGTGACTTAAGTGGTAGAGCACCACCCTTGAGCAAAAAAGCTAAAGGGTAGGGCCCAGGCCCTGAGTTCAAGCCCCTATACTGGCACAAATGAAATATTTTCTGTTTTCCATTTTCTTGTTCCTATGGGAGAAAATAAGGAGTTAATGATCTGAACTTGCAAGATGCACTGAAACACCAAAGTTCTATTCAGAAAAAATTAAGTAGAGAAATGAGAAGAAAATCATCCAAGAATAACACAAATTTAAATGTTTTCTTTGATCTAGTAACAAGAAAAAAAGAAGAATTTTACATATAAACTGGCACATGGTAGTAATACCATTAATATTTTTCATTATGACTGAAGCTTTGTCAGTGATTAACTTTCTCTGAAGTTAACCAGTAACAATAGTTCAATAGTAATTGGTATATTTCTTCTCTGTTTAGGTTATGAAGCTTCCAGGTCTCAACTACATTGGCCTTAGGCCACACTTACAAAGTTTCACTCTTTTACACAAATATACATCATTGTATCATGTTATTTTTCTCCTTCATAAATACAAAGCAATTCCAGGTATAGAAGTACATATACAAAAGAGATTCCAGGGGTAGAAATCTTTTTTCTCAGTGGAACTTCAAAATAATAGTGTAGAAGCAAGTATGTTATTCAAGATAGTCCATTTTTTTCATTCTTACTGTTTTAGAAATGAAATTATTCAGATTGAATGCCACTGGAAGGTCTTTGTACTTATTGTGGTTAATTCTATATATCAGCTGGAACACAGGATGTCTATATTACATGTTATTTCTGAGTGTGGCTGGCAAGGTATTCTGAATGAGAGTGGCATTTGAATCAGTGACCTAGAAAGCAGATTTTCCTCCCAATGTAGCCAGACACCAAACCACCCCATCAACCAATTCACTGAAAGCCTGAATAGATTAAAAAAAAAAAAAGCTCAAGAAGGGGAAGTTGCTGCCTGTCTGCCCAGCAGGGACTATAGGGCTCTCCTGGCCTTTAGTTCACAGGCCCATACCACCAGCTTTCCTGGCATCCAGTTTGCAGACTAAAGATCATGGGACCTTTTGGTTTTCATCCACAGGTTAACCAATCCTACCTTGTTTTCTTGGAGAATCTTAACATAAATTTTGGTCCTAGGAGGGGTTCTATGATGAGCAGAATATGCACACTGTTTTGTTGTCCTACTTTAAAAAGGGGGGCCAGGTGGGAGGAAGTTAGGTCATAGGCAGCATGCCGTAATCAGATGAAGCCCTACCTTTCTACCTCACTTTTACTTCCTGGCTACCTTAAGGTGAGCAGCTTTGTTGTATTATATGCTACCACTATATTGTACTGCCTCTCCATAGACTTAGAATGGATAAGCCAACTGAACAGGGGCTAAAACTTCTGAAATCTTAGGCTAAAAGTCTCCTTAATGCTGAAAAAAGGATATAGGTTGACCCGTTATAACTAGAGATGTACAAGACACTATGTTGAAAACAAACTTTACAACTTGGGGTGGGGGGGGGGGAGGAAAAACAAAGGAGGAGGAGGTAACAATGCTCAATAGGAAATGTATTCATTAGCTTATGTAACTGTAACTCCTCTACAGTATCTTTACAATAAAAAATACATACAAAAAATATAAAAGAAAAGGTTGATTCTAGCCAGACTCTGGTGGCTCATGCCTATAAATCCTAGCTACTCACGATGCTGAAATCTGAGAATTGAGGTTTGAAGGCAAAAAAAATCAGAAGTGGAGGTGTGGCTCAAGTGATAGAGTGTTGGTCTTGGGTCGGGGGGGGGGGGGGGGGGGAGGGGGGAAATAAAAGAAGCTAAGCAAGAATTCAAGTCCCTGAGTTCAAAACTCAGTACTGGCACACATACAAAAAACAAAGTAAGAGGGCTGGGAAGGTGGCTCAGTGGTAGAGTGCTTGCCTTGCATGCATGAGGCCCTGGATTCAATAAAGCCAGAAGTGGCACTGTGGCTCAAGTGGTAGAGCGCTAGCCTTGAGCTGAAGAGCTGAGGAACAGCGCCCAGGCCCAGAGTTCAGGCCTCATGACTGACAAAAAAAAAAAAAGGAAAGAAAGAAGAAGGACAGAAGAGTCTCATGAGTTTTCTAAATTGGTTCCAAAGTTTTACGAATCAATTTATAATATAGTTAGATATAAAAATGCTAGTGATGGGGCTGGGAATGTGGTTTAGTGGTAGAGTGCTTGCCTAGCATTCATGAAGCCCTGGGTTCAGTTCCTTAGTACCACATAAACAGAAAAAGCCAGAAGTGGCACTGTGGCTCAAGTGGTAGAATGTTGGCCTTGAACAAAAGAAGTTCAGGGATAGACGCAGGCCCTGAGTTCAAGCCCCAGGACTGGCAAACAACAACAACTTAAAAGATGCCAGATGATGGTTTCAAGATGTGCCTTGAAAGAGACTCATGTTATGCAACAACAGGGCTGAGATTGCTGAAAATCAAACACAGAATCTCATCCTGTGCCTGGCTGTACTATAGAGCAAATTGAATTCCCAGCACCCCAGTGCTATTATTGTTGTAAAAGTGGAGTCACTGGAGTGTAATTTATAATAGATTTGTGTAGGGAAACCCTGATAAGGAATATCAAGCTCCTAAATTGTGTTGTGTCTTCATTATCAGCAGAAAAGGAATCCCCATATCCCCATCCCATGTGAAAGCAGCTTTCTGATTTCATGGTCTTTCTCTCTCTCTCTCTCTCTCTCTCTCTCTCTCTCTCTCTCTCACACACACACACACACACACACACACACACACACACACACACACACACACACACACACACACACACACACACACACCTGCATGCCTCCACCCTTCCCTAGTCTGAGGAAGCTGTCATGGCCTCCCTGAGGCAGTTGCTAGGCAATATATCACTGACTCTCCTTGGGACCTCTCCCTCTGCTTCAAGCTTTTTTTTTTTTTTTTCGGTCAGTTGTGAGGCCTGAACTCTGGGCCTCAGCACTGTCCCTCAGCTCTTCAGCTCAAGGCTAGTGCTCTACCACTTGAGCCACTGCACCACTGCTTATGTGGTGCTAAGGAATCGAACCTAGAGCCTCATGCATGCAAGGCAAGCACTCTACCACTGAGCCACCTTCCCAGCCCCATGCTTCAAGCTTTTAACTAGATTCAAGTCCCTGCAGGCTGGTAAAGCAAAGTACAAAGTGTGAGCTGTGAGGAGGTATGCTACATTACAAAAGAATCACTTGACTTTTCTAATTTATACAAATGGAGGAGCATGTATGGGAAAGGATATTCAAGGTATGGGATAATGGCAAAAGGAGCATGGAATTGGATCAGGATGGAATTATTTATATGGGTTCATTTGTGTGTATGTGTGTGTGCGTGCATGCATGCGCATGCCAGTCCTGGGGCTTGAACTAAGGGCCTGAGCACTGTCCCTGAGCTTTTTTTCTTTCTTTTTTTTTTTTTTTTTTTGCAAGGGAGGGGAGAGTATTTTTCATTATTTTTTTTCCTTATTGAGATGTCCCTGAGCTTTTGTGCTCAAGACTAGCACTCTACCACTTGCAGAACTTCCAACTTCTTGGTTGTTAATTGGACATAGTCTCATGAACTTTTCTGCCTGGGCTGACTTCAAACTGTGATAGTCAGAACTCAGTCTCCTGAGTAGCTAGAATTACAGGCATGAGCACCTGGCTTGATATGGGTTCATTAACCAGAGATTTTGCCATCAATGTAGCATCTTGGGGTTAGAAAATGTTGTAATAAGCCAGGCACCGGTGGCTCATACCTGTAATCCTAGCTACTCAGGAAGCTGAGATCTGATGATCACGGTTCAAAACTAGCCTAGGCAGAAAAGTCTGTCAGATTCTTATCTCCAGTTAACCACCAGAAAACCGAAAGTGGCACTGTGGCTCCAGAAAACCGAAAGTGGCACTGTGGCTCAAGTGTTAGAGCACTCGCCTTGAACTGAAGAGCTCAGGGACAGAGACCAGGCCCCAAGTTCAAGCCCCAGGACTGACAAAAAAAAAAAAAAGAAAGAACAGAAAAGAAAGTAATTGTTTGGTAGGTTGGCTTAAACATAGACCAAAGCCAGGTGCCGGTGGTTCATGCCTATAATCCTAGCTGCTGTAACCCTGGCTACTCAAGAGGTTGATATCCAGAGGATCACAATTTGAAGTCAGCCTGGGCAAAAAGTCAATGAGACCCATCTCCCATATAACCAGCAAAAAGCTGGACTACAGATGTGGATCAGGTGCTAGAGTGCCATACAAGCAAGTCAAGTGAGCTCTAAGCCCCTAATTTCTCAGAAAGAAACATACACAAGCAGGGGCATAAAATATGGCCCAGATTGAGCAAATTGCAAAGGCTCTATCTTTGTTTAGTATAGAGGAAAAGATTCAAAAGTTTAGAGAGATTGGAATGGTTTGGTAAACCCATGCATACTAGAAGGGTGCAAAAGATATATCTTTCACCAATATTGTGAGAAATAAATCTGGGGGGAGCCCAGCATCCTCAAGGTGCTGTGGGATTGCTCCTCTGAGGAACAGACCTCACATATGGAACTGTGGTCGCAGAATTAAGAAAATGACGGTGCAGGTAATTTTGGCCCATGACTCGCTGAGTCAGGATGGACTTGGTTACCTGCAGAATCAGGCAGCAGTAAGAATAGCCTAATTCATGCAGGCCTTTGGTATTGGCTGGTTGACCACAGAGTTTCTAGAAGAGATAGGATGACTACTAGAGTCTCACTTGATCTGTATAAGCAAAAAAGCTTTGTGTCAAGTGAACAAGTCTAACCTGAATAATAATAATAATTTTTTAAAAAAACGGAATCATAACTGTTCACAGGGTGTTGGATTACAGGCTGACACACGTAATCCTATCTACTTAGGAAGCTGAGATCTGAGGATTACCATTAGAAGCCGACCCAGGACGGAAAGCCGAAGATTCTTATCCCCAATTAACAAAAAGCCAGAAGTGGAATGTGGCTAAAAGAAGTAGAGCACCAGCCTTCAGCAGACAAAGCCAAGTGTAAGTGAGAGGCCTATAGTTCAAGATCCAGTATTGGCATGCAAACACACAAAGGAAAGAATCATAATTCCTCAGTGAATTTCCAAATTTCAGCCAGTTAACAAACCTAGAGATCCTCTAATGAGAGGACTGGTCCCCTTAAGGAAAGATCCCAATACTACTGAGAATTTGCACTATTAACTTTTCTCCCAGTCTTCCTCAAAGGGATCTATGGTCTTGTTCCAGGCTAGCCATGTGTTGAGATGAAGGGATAATCAGACGGTCCAGGAACTACCAGGAGCGAGTAAGCAACTGACCTGATTCCAGTAAACCCACACATCACTGTAGCCCAATGGTGAAAGTAGGAGCTTCCATGGATCAGGTGACCCATGGACTTTGAACTCAAGGCTGCCTCACAGCTGAACCCGTCTTGTGATTGTCACCATTCTAGAATGTATCATTGGAATAGATGTTCTCAATACCCAGCAGAATAGTCACATTATTATATTCACACCTGTGGGATGAGTGTTATTATGTAGAGAAAGGCCAAACTGAAGCAGTTAGAACTGTCTCAAACTCGGAACGTTGTAAACCAAAAGCAGTAACAAGATCCTGGAAGGACTGCAGAGTTCAGAGCCACCATCAATAATTGAAGGATATAGAGGTGGTAGTCCCCACCATATCTTCACTCAGTATGCCTATTGGCCTGTATAGAAAACAGGTACATTGGGTTATCCAGGTGGCCACTCCATCTGCAGCTGCAATACCACCTGTGGTTCCTTTGCTTAACACATTCCTGGCACCTGCTAAGCAGTCACTGACTCAGCAGATGCCGTTTTCCCATCTGTCACCAAATCTCACCTTCACTGTTCTGCACAGAGCCCATGAACCCTCCAGCTCTATGCCATAGGGCACTTGGTCACTGTTTTTCTCCAGGAAATACCACACTGCTCTGATACCAATGACATTATGCTGATTGTACCTGGTAAGCAGAAGGGAGCAGCCACTTTGTCTTATTGGTAAGACATCTACATGTTGGAGAATAAAGAATAAATTTGAAGGGCTGGGAAGGTGGCTTAGTGGTAGAGTGCTGGCCTTGCATGCATGAGGCCCTGGGTTCAATTCCTCACCACCACATAAGCAGAAGAAAACAAAAGCCTGAAGTGGCACTTGGCTCAAGTGGTAGAGTGCTAGCCTTGAGCTGAAGAGCTGAGGGACAGTGCCCAGGCCCAGACCCCATGACAGGACCTCCCCCCCAAAAGAAAGAATAAATCTGAGGGACTGGGAATGTGGCTTAGTGATAGAGTGTTTGCCTAGCATGCATGAAGCCCTGGGTTTGACTCCTCAGTACCACATATACAGAAAAAGCCAGAAGTGGCACTGTAGCTCAATTGGTAGAGTGCTTGCCTTGAGCAAAAAGGAGCTCAGGGACAGTGCCCAAGCCCTGAGTTCAGGCCCCAGGACTGGCAAATAAATAAATCAGGAAATCAGAAATTTCCAAGGACTAGTGGTACAGGACACGTGAAGGCATCCCCTCTAAGGAGAGTAGGTTCTACATGCAGCCCCTCCTATAAGCAAAAAGGAGGCCTAACATCTGGCACACCTCTTTGGGTTCCAGAAGCAACATGTTCCTCACTTTAGTATGATATAACCCATTTGCCAAGAAACCCCCAAAAGCTGCTGGCTTGAGTGATATCCAGGACAGGAGAAGGTGCTTCAGGCTGCCATGCTGGCTTTTCTGACACTTAGGTTATATGATCCTAGACATCCAATAGTGTTTGAGGAGTTGGCCGAAGATAAGAATGCTTTCTTTGAACAGGGTAGCAGTGGCTCACACTGTAATCCAGCTAACTCACGAGGCTAAGATCTGAGGATCCCAGTTCAAAGCCAGTCTGGACAAGAAAATCCATGAGACTCTTCACCACCCAAAAGCCAGAAGTGGGGCTTGTAGAGCGCCAGCCTTGAGCAGAAAAGCTAGGGGACAGTGCCCAGGCCCTGAGTTCAAGTCCCAATACCATCTCAAAAATAAATAGATAAATACAGTTTTTAAAAAGAATGTCTGGGCACTAGTGGTTTACGCCTATAATCCTAGCTACTCAGGAAACTGAGATCTAAAGATTGCAGTTCAAAGTCAGCATGGGCAGAAAAGTCCAAGAGACTCCTATCTCAATAAAACTACTCAGAAAAAAAGTTAGAAGTGGTGCTGTGGTTCAAGTGGTAGGGTGCTAGCCTTGAGCACAGAGAGACTTAGGGACAGAGCCCAGACTGAGTTCAAACCTAAGGACCAGCAAAACAAAAAAAAATGTTTTTGGAGGCATTGGCAATCCTACAATTGGTGATTTGTAGGATTTTTGAACAGCTCTTGGCCTACTACTGCTACTTTAGTGGATACTGTACACTTAACCATGGACAACCAAGCTATCATGTGACCTGAGCAGTTCTAACGGTATCCAACTATATCCAACTGTGTATCACCTGATACACCAAGCCATAAAGTCAGATGTGCACATAATTCAGCATTAAATGGGAATTGTACATACATGATTGGGTCCAAGCAGGTCCCGAAGGCACGGGCATGTTACAAAAAGCATAACTCAAATATCCATGGTCCCCCCCATTCATGATAGACTCCCTTCTTCCCTCAGGCTGAACATATAGCTTAGGAAGTTTCTTAGGATCATTTGACAGAGGAACTCTCAGCCTTGGTATACATGGGCATCACTTCTACATAACAGTTGGCCACACTACAGACTCTCTAGAACATCCCGGCAGAACATGGTAAAGAGAAATCTTCCCAGTGAGCAAAACTTTGGGCAGAGGAACCTGGTCATACAATGTGCCAGATATGTATGCAACTATACACCAATTCATGGACTGTATTAAACTATTTGCCTAAATGGTAAAGGATTTGGAAGGAATAAGATTAGAAAATTGGCAACAAGGGAGTCAGGTGGCATATGCCTATAATCCCAGCTACATAGGAGGCAGAGGCAGGAGGAGTTTGAGTTTGAGGCCCAGACAAAGTTTGTGAGACTATGACTCAAAAGCCAAATGCAAACTTAAGGGCAGGGAGATTGAACACAAAAGGTTATGATCAAGGAAAGACTGTGACAAGGAAAAAGAAAAGAAAAGATGAGATGGGTATATGGCCCTAGGTTCACCTGACTGATATATAGATGATATACATATAGAGATCATATATATATATCATGATATATATGATATATAATATGATACACAGACATATATAATGTATACATATATATAATACATATCATATATGTGTGAACAAGTGGGAAGGCTAAGGATTCCAATAGCATAGCCAGCACGGCCTAACCGTAGTACAAAAGCTACAGAATAAACAAAGTGCCAAAAAATTGGCGATCAATTTGTAAAAAGTCCACACCTTTTTTTTTTTTTCCAGATTCAAGCTTTCATTGGGCCATTAAAAAAACTCCTTCTTATTCTGTGTTTTGTATTATCTTGTTCTGCTTCGTTTTTTTGCAGTGCTAGAGAGCAAATCCAGGGCCTTGCTCACGCTAAGCATGTGCTCCACCTCTGAGCTTCAGGAGGAAGTGTCCTCAACCAAGGCCATGCCAGGCAGGTGATGGAAACATTTCTATTTTGGGCAATGTCACTCCTTCCTTCTCTTTTCCCCAGCAACTCCTCTCATCCCAATGCACTAGTTGTATAGTTCATTTTCCATATAGTGTATACTGAATACCATGACTGCATTTGTTTGCCCTTCTTCCCTCCCTTTCTGTGTCCCCCCTCCACTCACCTCTAAAAAGTAAAAAAAAAAAAAAAAAAAAAAAAAAGCAAAAGCAAACAACAACATAAAAATCTATATTTCTATTTCCTGGAATTCATTTCAACAAATAGTAGTTTACATGTCCAGAAGAATTCCTCTTCTAAGGGTTTTCTCCTTTAGTCTAACTGTTGGTGTCGCATGCCTTTAAATGGTCCAAGTGTAGCGAGGCCATTTCCAAAGACAAAGCTCTCCATAAATGTCAAAGTCTCACTCTGGAATACTTTCTTGCTGCAGCCTACAAAAATTTAAATGTAGTCAAAACATGTTTCTCAAAGGAAAAGAACTTTCTCATGAAAAGAACTTTCCAAAGCCAAGCCCACCCTGGCTCTTGATTCATGTTGAAACTCACCTTCTAGTTTATGTCTAGAAAACAAGACAGACCTTCCTGTCCCACTTACGTTCAGACAATCCAACTGGCTTTGTTTTATATCTACATTGTATAAATCCACTCAGGGATTGCAGTATGTAAGGCCTTTGGCCTAAACCACCTAAAGAATGGAGTCATCATTTAGTGAAACGTGGAAGACAGCTGGAAAAATGGCTGCCTGCTCCCTTGACCCCTGCCTTCTGACCCCTCTGCCTCCCTTCCCCCAACCTCCCTAATTCCCTGTCTCCTGCCCCCTACCTTTCTATACCCCTGCTCCTGATTCCTTGTCCTCCCAGGTACTAGCCTAGGCTCTTCAGTCCTTTCCCTCTGTGGTCTGGGACTTTCCCCATGGAACTCATCCATTGCTCTCCCAGAACCAGATTTCACAATGTCATTTCCTTATAGTGTATTAGTAAAGCCAACTCTACGTTTTTTGCCCTTCCTTCCCTTCCTTTCTCTCTCTCCTCTTATGTTTTTTTCTTTCTAATTCTTTCTTCCCTAATTCCCCAAAAACCATTTTAACAGCCATCTTCCCCATGTTACTAACCTTCCAGTGGCTTATACCAAAGTCCTTGACATCACCTTTCACATCTCTTCACTTGCCCGTGCACATCCCCCTGCCCCTGAGCAGATGCCAGCTGCTTCTTTCCAGGAAGGGCCCCACAACATGGGGTCCAAGCCACCATGGCTTCTTAGAGAGTTATAGACTTTATTCCACCCACACCTGCCTCCTCTCACCTCAGCAACAAAGTGGTCCTCAGCAAGTTCAGCCAGCAGGCTCTCTCCTCTATTCCAAGTGTTCTGACAGCTGTGGGTTAAGTTTAGCGACGCATCACAGGCTCACACCTGCTGTAATCCTAGCTTTTTAGGAGGCTAAGATCTGAGAATCTCCATTTGAAGGAGCCCAGACAGAAAAGTCTCTCATCTCAAAAAAAAAAAAAAAAAAAAGAAGTAAGCCAAGTGCCAGTGGTTCACGCCTGTAATCAATCCTAGCTACTCAGGAGACTGAGATCTGATAATCATGGTTCAAAGCCAGCGGGAGACCAGAAAGTCCCTGGGACTCTTAGCTCCAATTAGCCACCAGAAAACTGGAAGTGGAGCTGTGACTCAAAGTGGTAGAGTGTTAACCTTGAGCAAAAAAAAAAAAAAGCTCAGGGACAGCATCAAGGCCCTGAGTCAAAGCCCCATGACCGGGAAAAAAAAAAAAAGTGGAGGCACTGTGACTCAAGTGGTAGAGTTCCCTGCCTGGAGTGAAAACCACAAGGCCCTTCCAGATGCTGATGGCCATGCCTGTAATCTTAGCTACTCAGGAGGCTGAGATAGGATCATAGTTCAAAGCCAGTCCAGTGAAGAAAGTTATCTCCAATTTAAGCACCCAAAAAGCTGTGAGGCTGTGGCTCAGGTAGTAGAACACTTTTGAGCAAAGAAGCTCAGGGACAGCATCCAGGCCCCAAGTTCAAGCCCCATGACCAAAGAAGAAGAGGAGGAGGAAGAGGAAATGGAAGAGGAGGAGGAAAAGGAGGAGGAGAGGAAGAGAAAGAAAAGGAAGTAGAGGTGTGGCTTAAGTGATAGAGTTCCTCAGAGAACTCAGTTCACTCAGGGGCAGCGTGTGTGTGCATACACACACACACACACAAGAGCACAAGGTCTTGAGTTCAAGTCTCAATGCTGGCACCAGGAGAGAGAGAAGGAGGAGAGAATCTTTCACAGGCCCTACCTTCCTGTGTCTTCTCCAGCCTGGGTCCTGCTCCCAGTTGCTCTGGGCCAGCTTTATGGATCTCACTGCCACAGAACTCTCCATCCAGCATGCTCCCTAGCATGGTCTATGCATGGCTCATAATCATATTCCAGAACCTTCTTCACCCTGCTATCCTTGGGGCTTCCTCATCTCCTTCAGATTGCTGCTCAGATGTTCCCCAGAAAGGCCTTTCTGGCTACTGGCCTCTACAAGGCTGCTTTGCTCCTGCTCGTATTGGGCTTTTCTGTTCTGCTTTAGCCCTGATTCCCAGAAACCCACATGTATTTGGTGTCTGTTCCCCTAGCTTAGATGGGAAGCTCCATAGGATGCTCCATGGAATCAGGACTTGGCTTGCATGTACATTTGAAGACAGTTTCCCACTCCTGATTCCTGGTGTCCGCGTCTTTGTGCGATCCCCTCTCTGGCTTGCTAGCTGGTGCACTCTTGCTCTTCTACAGGCCCCAATGAGAGGAGCAGCTATTTGTGACCTGTCCCACACAACCTCTAACAGCTAGTGACAGTCTGAAACTGTCAGCCCTATACCACAAGGAAATGAATTCTGCCAATGTCTGCCATGAGCTCGGAAGCAGGTCCATCTGCAACTGTCATCCCGAAGAGAACGAAGCCTTGCCTCCACCTGGACTGTGGCCTGCTGGCACCTGATGCAGGTGACTCAGCACAGCACTGCCTGGACTCTTGACCCACAGAAATGGAGAGATCAGGCTTGTGTGGCTTTCCATGGCTAAGTAGAAAAATGATGTTTGTTTTGTTCAGTGCTTTATCCAGGATTTAAGACAGTATCCAGCATATATTAGGTGCTCAATAAGTATTTGTTGCCTGAATATATTGTTATGGAAAGATGAATTAGAACAAACCAAGCCCAGACAGACAGATGAGACAGAAACAGACAAACAGGAGAGACCAGAGAAATAGAAATCTACTTAAAAGGGGGGGGAGGTTATTTTCTATCCCTTTGAACTCTTTAAATTTTCCTTTTTTCCTTTTTGTTTGGAGGAGGGGGGCGGGTGTGGTCATAGGGCCTGAACTCTGGGCCTGGGCGCTGTCCCTCAGCTCTTCAGCTCAAGGCTAGTGCTCTACCACTTGAGCCACAGCGCCACTTCCAGCTTGTTTCTTTTTGCTTATGTGGTACTGAGGAATCAAACCCAGGGCCTCATGCATGTAAGGCAAGCGCTCTACCACTGAGCCACCTTCCCAGCCCTCCTTTTTTACTTTATAAAGTATCACTTAAACACTAAAAAAAAAAAAAACACCCCAAACACCAAAACAAAATAGCTCCTATGTCTTTGTTCATTTTTTAAAAAAATTTGTGACAGATTATGGAAGACATTCTTTTTTTTTTTTTTTGTCAGTCGTGGACCTGAACTCTGGGCCTGGGCGCTGTCCCTCAGCTCTTCAGCTCAAAGCGAGCACTCTACCGCTTGAGCCACAGTGACACTTCCGGCTTTTTCTGTTTATGTGGTGCTGAGGAATCGAACCCAGGGCCTCATGCATGAAAGGCAAGCACTCTACCACTGAGCCACCTTCCCAGCCCTCCTTTTTTACTTTTTTAAAGTATCACTTAAACATTAAAAAAAAAAAAAAAAAAAACACGGGCTGGGAAGGTGGCTCAATGGTAGAGCACTTGCCTTGCATGCTTGAGGCCCTGGGTTCTATTCCTCAGCACCACATAAGCAAAAAGAAAAAAGCCGGAAGTGGCGCTGTGGCTCAAGTGGTAGAGCACTAGTCTTGAGCTGAAGAGCTGAGGGACAGTGTCCAAGCCCAGAGTTCAGGCCCTATGACCGAAAAAAAAAAAAAAAAAAACCACCCCAAACACCAAAACAAAATAGCTCCTATGTCTTTGTTCATTTTTAAAAAAATTTTGTGACAGAGGCTCACTATGTAGTCCAGGCTGACCTCAAACTCTCCATCTTCCTGCCACTACCTCCGCAGTTCTGGGATTAGAGGACTTCAAATTTTGAAAGGTTCCTATGCCAGGTGCTGGTAGTTCATGCTACTAGCTACTCAGAAGGATGAGATCTGAGGATCAAAGTTTGAAGCCAGCCTAGGCAGAAAAGTCCATGAGACTCAAATCCCTAATTAACCAGCAAAAAGCTGGAAGTAGAGTTGTGGCTTAAGTGGTAGAATGATAGCCTTGAGTGAAAAAGGTAAGGAACAGCATGCAAGCCCTGAGTTAAGTACTGGCACACACGAAAGCTAATGTTAAAAATTAAGTAACCAGGCACTTGTGGCTCATGCCTTAATCCTAGCTTCTCAGGAGGCTGAGATCTGAGGATCATGGTTCAAAGCCAGCCTGGGCAGGAAAGTCCATGAGACTCTTACCTCCAGTTAATCAGAAGTGTGGAGCTGCAGCTCAAAGTAGAGAGCTAGCCTTGAGCAAAAGATCTCAGGGAGAACATCCAGACCCCAAGTTCAAGGCCCTGAAATAAAAAGCAATAGTTTCAGCCAGTAGCTCACATCTTATAATCCTAGTTACTTAGGAGGCTGATATCTGAGAATCGAGGCTCAAAGGCAGCCTGGATATCAAAGTCCATGAGACTCTTATCTCTTAACTACCAAGAAGTTGGAAGTGGAGTTGTGGCTCAAGTGGTAGAGCACCAACTTTGAACAAAAAGCTAAGGGATAGTGTGAGCATCTGAGTTCAACCCCCAGTACTGGCACACACACACACACATACACACACACACACACAATCCTACTAAATATTTGCAAGCTGAATGCAAAGGGACGGAACCCATTATATAGGCAGAAAAACTGAGTCTGAGCATGTAGCATAGAGCTCTGGGAAACCATAAATCTTGTGCCTGGAACAGAAGTTGCCAGGGTTATCATTTATTTATAAACAAGCCTTGTCACATTATGCTGGCAGAACAGTTTCCAGTTTCTACCTTAATCTGTTTTGAGCTAGTCTGCCTAACTAGTGGACAAAGTCGCACTGCAGCGTCTGAAACTCAGTGGATGCTGTGGTCACTGCTTCCTCACACTCTGTGATTTGTGAGGATGTGACCACAGAAGCACTCCAGGAGTGACCTTGTTCAAATTCTAAAACCACATCTGGAAACACACACCATAATTAAGGTTCACTCATTAATCAACATCTGTGCACTGATGGGCTAGGGACAGTGAGCTCTAAGGTATCTCTGTCTTCCTTCTCCTCCACCTCCTTCTCCATCTTTTTCTGTGTGCATCAATTCTGTGGCTTGAACTCAGGGCTTTGTGATCTTGGGTGGCTTTTTCACTCAAGTCTGGTAAATTACCTTTTGAGCCACACCTCCACTACTTGCATTTTGCTCGTTAAGTAGAGATAAGTATCTCTCAGATTTGTCTGCTTGAGGGGTTGACTTCAAACCACAACCCTCAGATCTCAGCCTCCTGAGTAGATAGCTTATATAGGTATACGCCACCTATGCCCTGCTTCTGTCTGACTTCTTAAATTGTATGTGTGTGAGGGGCTGTTAAACATTACAGTTCCTCACAGGTGAAAGTCTAGCTACATGTGTTTCATTGTCCAATCTGTTTATATACCTCATAAATGCAGCTACAAGGTCATGAGTGAGTCTTAGAAGGATCAAAAGTTGTTGTTAAGTACTACTGGCTCTTGCCTGTAACCTAGCTTTTCAAGAGACTGAGGTCCAGAAGATAGAGTCTGAAGTCCACTGGAACAGAAGAGTCTGTGAGACTCTTATCTCCAATTAACCAGCAAAAAGCCAGAAGTGGACCTGTGGCTCAAATGATTGAATGCCAACCTTGAGCAAAAACACCAAGCATGAATACAAAGACTTGAGTTTAAACACCAGTACACACACACACACACACACACACACACACACACACACACACACACACACACACACACAGCCAAACACACACACACACACACACACACACACCCAGCCAAACACCAGGCTGGAAGTACGGCTCCTGTGCTAGAGTGTCAGCTGAGCAAGCATGAAGCACTGAGTTCAAACTTCAGTGTCACTGACAAAATAAAACAAACCAAAAAAAAAAGTGGAAAAATAGAAGAGGAAAAAAAAAATCCAAGACCATAAATATTATACTGAAGGCCAGTATAGTAATACATGTCTGTAGTCTCAGCAGCTCAGGAGGCTAGGTGGGAGGATTGCTTGAGCACTTGAGTTCAAGGCTGGCCTAGATAAGAAAGGAAGACCTTGTCTCAAAAAAAAAAAAAGTACTCAGCCTCTATGTCAAAATAATGTTATTTCCAAGAAACATTTGTATACCTTTATGCTTGGTTGTTTGTTTTTCATTCTCTTGAGACAGTCTCACTACAGCCTGGAACTCCCAGGGGTTCTGTTTCAGCCTTTGGAATGCTGGAATTACAGGAGTGCACTATCATACCCAGCAAGATACCCAACTAAATAGCTGGATTTGCATTCTTTTTTTACTACCAACATTGAACACCAAAGTGCAAAGAGGCATCAGACTTGCTCATAGTCCCAGGTCCCTCTGACATCCAGTGAATAGACACCTCTTAATATGTCATTGTAGCCAAATCCTTTCTTTTCTCTTTCTTTCCTTCATTCTCTTTCTTTCCTTCATTCATTTTTTCCCCTTTTAGTTTAATTTAGTGTTGTCTACCCTCAAATGTTGTTAACAATTGTTTCTCACGTGAATATAAAATGCTATCACAAAGGAAGTTAATCCAGCAAGACCTGGGGCCCGGAGCACAGTGCCTTCATGACTTATTCTCAGCTTGCAAGTGGTGAGACAAATTAAGGAAGAAAGATCAGGACCTGTCTAGATCAATGTATTTCAAAGAACCAATCTTGTACATCCTTCTTGCAATGCCAGGAATGTCGCTAAGAGCCACTTCCAAATCCACTTCAAGCTGGTCAGGTCATAGAGGAAATTCACTCTTAAGTTAATGATGGCTCACACCAGGGATCCTAGCTACTCAGGAGGTGGAGGTCCAGATTCTGTATCCCAAAGAACAAGCAAATGACAAGGCTGGAGGCATGGCTCAAGTGGTAGAGCACCAGCCATGAGCAAGAAAGTCAAGCAAACATGAAGCCTTAAGTCCAGGCCTTAATATTGGTGTACATGTGTGCATGTGCTCACACATATGCACAAATTCACAAAGCATAAAACATCGACCATTTAAACCATTTAAAAGTATACAATTCAGGGCTAGGAAGGTGGCTCAGTGGTAAAGCGCTTCCCTTGCATGCCTGAGGCCCTGGGTTCGATTCCTCAGCACCACATAAGCAAAAAGAAGAAAGCCAGAAGTGGCGCTGTGGCTCAAGTGGTAGAGCGCTAGCCTGGAGCTGAAGCGCTGAGGGCCCAGAGTTCAGGTCCCACGACCGGACCCAAAATAAATAAAATAAAATAAAAGTATACAATTCAAGCTAGATGTGGTCTGTGAAGGCCAACTTCAGCTATACACTAGGACTCTCAAAACAACAAAAAAACACAGCAAAATAAAACCCATAGAAATGTGTGTGGTGAGAGCATTCCTAGTGCCATATACATGCCCCCTCTCTCCAGTTGCAGCCATCTTCATCCTTCCAAATAGGCAGCTGCTCTCTAGGGTCCCCTCCTCCAGTCCCCAGTAACCTTTCCTCTGGTCCCTGTCTCTGTGGATTTGCCTACTTTGGAGGTTCACACAAACAGAATAGAATCACAGATTCCAGAGCACTTGGGGTCTGGCTTTTCACTTAGCACAATGTTTACAAGGTATATGCTTGTGGTCTGTCAGTGCTTGACTACGTGTGTGCGCGTGTGCGGGCCAGGTCTGGATCTTGAACTCAGCACCTGGGCACTGTCCCTGAGCTTTTTTGCTCAGGGCTAGCATTCTACTACTTGAGCCATGGCTACACTTCCAGCTTTTTTGGTGGTTAATTGGAAATCAAAGTGTCACAGACTTTCCTGCTTGGGCTGGCTTCAAAAGGCCATCCTCAGATCTCAGCTTCCTGAGTAGCTAGGATTATAGGCATGAACCACTGGTCCCCAGCTTGACTGCTTTTAATGGCTATATAATGTTCTATTTTAATTCATTTTAATGTGTATATGCATGTGTGTATGTGTACTTGAACTCATGATATGTACACTCTCCTCTAGCACTCTATCCCTTGAGCCACAGCTCCATTTCCAGCTTTTTGGAGTCCCTTGGACTTTCTTATCTGGGCTAGCTTTGAACTGCAAACCTCAGATTTCAGTCTCCTGAGTAGCTAGGAATCTAGGCCTGAGCCACTGGCCCCCAGATAATTTTTATTCTCTATAGGCATTTGGGTGGTTCTATCTTTTGGCTGTCATGAACAGCTCTGCTCTGTGAAATATATCTGTACACATTTTTATTTGAATGCCTGTTTTCAGTTCTTTCGGGAGTATAATGTGGTTTTCTGGGTCATATGATAATTAGATGTTTAATTTTTACAATTAATATTATTCTTTGTTGTGCTTAAATACTTAGTTACATTCCATGAATGAGCAGGCACAAAGAAGGATTTTGAAAGTTCTCTTCATACCTTTTCTTATTACAAATGAATATTGTTTAGTTAAAGCAGGAATTGGAGCTCAACAGTGTGTTTTATGTTGAGTCTGTTAGATGTCTAGAGAAAATAGACATCCCAGCTGTCCTGCAGGAATGATGTGGCTCAGCATGCAACCTGTGTTCTCACTGGCAATGGGCACCTTAGGCCGGCTCGAGGCAATGAGTGGCAATTAGCCTAATTGTAGAGGGTTTGTTCATTTCTTTGTTTATTTCAAAAACACTACTGGGGATTCAGGGCACTGGTGGCTCACGCAGCCTCTCAGGAGGCTGAGATTTGAGAATTGTGGTTCAAAGCCAGACCAGGAAAGGAAACTCCCTGAGACTCTTGTCTCCAATAAACTACTCAAAAAGGCCAGTAGAGCTGTAGCTCAAGTGATAGAGTGTGAGTGTTGAGCAAAAAGAAGCTCAGGGACAGCACCCAGGCCCGGAGTTTAAGCCCAGGATTGGCAAAAACAAAACAAACAAAAAACAGTATTGGGGCTGGCACAAGTGGCTCACACCTGTAATACTAGCTCTTCAGGAAGCTGAAATCTGAGGATTGTGATTTGAAGACATACTGGACAGGAAAGTCTATGAGACTTTTTTTTTTGGGGGGGGGGGGGTCCAGTCGTGGGGCCTGAACTCTGGGCCTGGGCTCTGTACCTCAGCTCTTCAGCTCAAGGCTAGCGCTCTTCCACTTGAGCCACAGCGCCACTTCCGGCTTTTTTTCTTTTTGCTTATGTGGTGCTGATGATTCAAACCCAGGGCCTCATGCATGCAAGGCAAGCGCTCTACCACTGAGCCACCTTCCCAGCCCATCTATGAGACTTTTATCTTCACTAAATTGCCAAAAAGATGTAAATAGAGCTGTGGCTCAAGTAGTATAACACTATCCTTGAGCAAAAAGGTCAGAGACAGAGCCCAGGCCCTGAGTTCAAGCCCAAGATCCAGCATACACAAAGACACACAGACACACAGACACACACACACACACACACAAACACCACTATTGGCCTCTCTATACCCACTAAGATGGCAAAGAAGAAAGAAAGAAAGAGAGGGAGAGAAAGGAAGAAAGAAAGAAAGAAAGAAAGAAGGAGGGGCTGGGAATGTGGCTCAGTGGTAGAGCGCTTTGCCTTGCATGCATGAGGCCCTGGGTTCGATTCCCCAGCACCACATAAGCAAAAAGAAAAAAAGCCGGAAGTGGCGCTGTGGCTCAAGTGGTAGAGCACGAGCTTTGAGCTAAAGAGCTGAGGGACAGCGCCCAGGCCCAGAGTTCAGGCCCCACGACTGGACAAAGAAAGAAAGAGAGAGAGAGAGAAAGAAAAAGAAAGGAAGAGAGAAAGAAAGAAAGAAAAAGAAAGGAAGGAAAGAAGTGTAGTCAGTCACTAGTGGCTCATGTATAATCCTAGCTACTCAGGAGGCTGAGATCGGAGGATCTTGGTTTGAAGCCAGCCCAGGCAGGAAAGTCTGTAAGACTCTTATCTGCAATTAACCACCAAAAAAGACAGAAGGGGAGCTGTAATTCAAGTGGCAGAGTGCTAGCCTTGAGCACAAAAACACCAGGACAGTGTCCAGGCCTTGAATTCCAGTCCCAGAGCTAGCAAGAAGAAAGAAGGGAAGGGAAGAGGGAAGGGAAAAAGGGAAAGGGAGAAGGGGAAAGGGAAAAGTGGGAAGGGGAATGAGTATGGAAAGGCAGTGTGCTTCAAGGATAAAGCTCTTGTCCAGTGTGTGTGAATGTCTTGGGCTTGTTCTGTAGCCTTGCAAAAAATAACAATAAAGAAGTTTGAAGTGAAGAATTTTATGTTTCATTTATCTTACCACATAAAAAAAAAAAAAAGAATATAGCCAGACACTGCTGGCTCCCACCTTAATCCTATATACTCAGAAAGCTGAGATCAGCTTTGAGTTAAGAAGCTAATAGACCCCAGGCCCTGTATGCACACATAAATTGTGTGTGTGTGTGTGTGTGTGTGTGTGTGTGTGTGTGTGTGACCACCACACTATACCATTTGAGACACACACAAACCTCCCCAAGTCCTGAAGACTTTTTGTGCCTGTACAGGGAGTTGAACTCAGGGCCTGGGCACTGTCCCTGACCTTTTTGCTCAAGGCTAGCACTCTACCACTTGAGCCACAGCTCCACTTCTGGCTTTTTGATGGTTAATTGGAAGTAAGAGTCTCACTAACTTTCCTGCTAGGCTTGTTTCAAGCCAGGATCCTCAGATCTTTGCCTCCTAATAAGCTAGAAATACAATGATAAGCCATCAGTGGCAGGCCTCAGTTTTCTTTTAATGACTTCTCTGAGCTTATCTAAGTAAACACAAGGTGAGGCTTCCCCACCCTCATTCTAGATGCAGAAAAGAAGGCAGCTTGGACAAGCAAACTCCTATTCTTCCTTTACCTGTCTCTACTGGATAAAAACCCTTTCCAAGCTGAGGCTGGTGGCTCTTGCTTATAATCTTAATTACTCAGGAAGCTGACATCTGAGGATCTATATTTGAAGCCAGCCAGGGCTAGAAAGTCCATTGACTCTTATCTCCAATTAACTACAAAAAGGTGGAAGTGAAGATGTGGTTTGAGTGACAGAGTGCCAGCCTTGAATGGAAAAAGCAAAGGTCCAATGCCCTGGCCTTGAGTTCAAGCTCTAGTGCTGGCACAAGAAAGTTTTCATGACTGAGGGTATATATCAAATAATATAGCACCAGCCTAACAGGCATTCAGTCCTGAGTTCAAACCTTAGTAAGGCCAAAATGCTCAGAGGCTTCAGCTCTGATCCCTGAGTATCTCATTTTTATTAAGACAAAATCCTGCTAGGCAAGAATTGCTTTACTCTTGTAAGTCCAGGGTCTCAAGCAGAGCCTTGAACCTTAGAACACATCAGCAATGATGATTCTTAGAGTGAATAATTTCTCTCTTGAATTTTCTTTTCTTTTTTTTTTTTTTGGGTCCAGTTGTGGGGCCTGAACTCTGGGCCTGGGCGCTGTCCCTCAGCTCTTCAGCTCAAAGCTAGTGCTCTACCACTTGAGCCACAGCACCACTTCCAGCTTTTTTCTTTTTGCTTATGTGGTGCTGAGGAATCGAACCCAGGGCCTCGAGCATGCAAGGCAAACGCTCTACCACTGAGCCACCTTCCCAGCCCCTCTCTCTTGAATTTTCTTTCCATGTAACTGGAAGTAATTTTTGTAGCAGCTTTGGAAGAATGTGGGCATATTACCCATAAATAGTAAATAGATAGATAATAGATCAATGATAGATATAGATGATAGATTATATATACAAGTGTGTCTGTATCTATCTAGATATCAATCAAGATTGATATCTATATAGATATCCAGATACATATATATCTAGATAGAAAGATGATTAGTAGATAACTAGATGATAGTATAGATAAATTATAGATATGGATAATAGATCACAGATATAGATGGTAGATTTCTCATTCAGCTAGACCCATTTATGCACATGTACACATGTGTCTAGATGTGTATCTAGATACAGATGTATAGATAGAGGATAGACTCAGACAGACAGACAGACAAACAGATAGATACTTGGCTTGAACCCAGGGCCTTGCACTTACTTGGTTTTTTGCTCACAGTGGGTGTTCTCCCCTTGAGCCAGTTTTCTAGTCTAGATTTTTTTTGGTCAGTCATAGGGTTTGAACTCAGAACCTGGGTTCTATTCCTGAGCTTTTTTATTTAAGTCTAGAATGCTACCACTTTGAGTCATGGCTCCACTTTACAGTTTTAGTGGTTAGTAGGAGATAAGAGTCTCATGGACTTTCCTGCCTGGGCTGGCTCTGACCTGCAATCCTCAGATCTGTCTCCTGAGTAGCTAGGATTATAGGTATGAGCCACCAGTGCCTGAATAGTCTAGCATTTTGCTGGTTAATTGGAGGTTGAGTCTCACAAACTTTTTTGCCTGAACTAGCCTAGAACCTTGATTACCCTGGATCTTGGCCCCCTAAGTAGTTTAGGATTATAGACATTGGCCAGAATCACCTAACTTCCACTGGTTTTGGTTTTGCTTATTATTATTATTATTAGCCATCCTGGGGCTTGAACTCAGGGCCTAGACACTGCCCCTGAGCTTCTTTTGCTCAAGGTCAGCCCTCTACCACTTGAGGCACAGCACTACTGCTGGCCTTTCCTGTTTATGTGGTTCTGAGGAATCAAAACCAGGGCTTTATGCATACATAATAGGCAAGCACTGTACCACTAAGCTACCTTCCCAGCCCCAGTTCTAGGGTTTTGAAGTCTGGACCTTGCCTTAACTAGGCCACTAAGTCACACCTCAGACTTTTTTGCCCTAGTTATTTGGAGGGAAGATTCTTGATTTTGCCTAGTGCTAGCCTCAAACAGAAATCTTCCTTCCTATCCCTTGCTCATAGCTGGGATTCACAGTAAGTACCACACTGGTCTCTTTTGTTGAGGTGAAGTCTCCCTGACTTTTTGCCTGGGATGGCCTCAAACCCACAATCCTCCAGATTTCTGCCTTCTAAGTAGCTGTGATGATAGATACAAGCCAGAAGACCTAGCCCAGATGTTTTAATATTTTTTTCACGTCAGATAGCTATGTTGTTTTAATCCTAAAAAACATCTAAATATAACCGAATCCAGCATCCAATTAGCTTCTGTTAAATAGAAATCTGGGCTGACCTAAGCAAATTTTGACTTTAGAAGGAAATTTGCTTGGTAATGGAAACTGTCATTACTTAAAGGCAAGAGAACTATAAAAATCACCCAGAGGGGCTGGGAATGTAGCTTAGTGGTAGAGTGCTTGCCTAACATGCATCAAGCCCTAGGTTTGATTCCTCAGTACCACAGAAACAGAAAAAGCTGGAAGTGGTGCTGTGGCTCAAGTGGTAGAGTGCTAGGTTTGAGCAAAAGAAGCTCAAGTACAGTGCTCAGACCCTGAGTTCAAGCTACAGGACTGGCAAAAAAAAAAAAAATCACCCAGAGTATTGACAAGTACTTCGTCTGGGGTGTAGCTGATACATGGAATTATACCTGGAATGCTAACCTAGGGACATAAAGAACCTAAACCTCTACTCCTCTCCTTCATTCCCTCCCTTCTTTAACCTCTCAAAGAACAATATTTTTGTGTGCTGAGCCTTGAACTCAAGGCCTCAACTTGCTGGGCTTCCTTGCTCATGCTCATCTGGTACTCTATCACACGTGTGTGTGTGTGTGTGTGTCTGTGTGTGTGTGTGTGCACATGCACACATGCGTGCGTCAGAACAGAACTTGAACTGAGGGCCTTGTGCTCTTGTTAGTTTTTTTGCTCAAGACTAGCACTCTACTATTTGAGCCATACTTCCACTTCCAGCTTTTTGCGGTTAATTAGAGAAGAGTCTCATTGACTTTCCTGCTGGAGCTAACTTTGAACTGTGATCTAAAGATCTTTGCCTCCTGAGTAGCTAGGATTATAGGAGTGAGCCAGAAATGAGTAAATCTTAATTAAAAAACAGCTGTGTAGCATGTTGTCTATTTCAGTGAAGGAAATGATGTTTTAAAAAATTGTAGAGGGGCTGGGAAGGTGGCTCAGTGGTAGAGCGCTTGCTGTGCATGCCTGAGGCCCTGAGTTCGATTTCTCAGCACCACATAAGCAAAAAGAAAAAAGCCGGAAGTGGCGCTGTGGCTCAAGTGGTAGAGCACTAGCCTTGAGCTGAAGAGCTGAGGGACAGTGCCCAGGCCCAGAGTTCAGGCCCACGACTGGACCAAAAAAAAAAAAAAAAAAAGATTGTAGAAATGTTAAACTTAATTCTTTTTAAAATTTTTGACAGTACTAGGGATTGAACTCAGGGCTTCACACTTCACACTTGCTAGGAAGGTATTCTGTCACTTGAACCATGGCTCCAGCCAAAGTTAAAGTTGTTTCTATCTTTGTGTATTCTTGTTTCAAAAGAAAAAAAGAGAAAGTAAAGATAATGAACAGCTTTTGAAAATAATTTCAGCTCTGTGTCCCATTGTGTGTATCACAATAATGAACAAATCCATTATTCTTTTTACTTGGTAGCAGTCATTCAAAAGAAAAGTGATTTCTTCTTATTTTAGCTGAAAAACTTTAATTATCTCTATGTTAAATAAACTCAGGAATTGGCTCCTAAAAAAATCGAGAATGTTTTTCCTGGTTTTACTCCAACTAAATGGAAGTAATTGAAGCCAATAGCTCCTTAATTTAAAAAGACTTTGCTGAAAATGTTAAAATTCCAGGGCAACTGTGTTCTCATGATTAGAATTCCTACATATGATTAGGGAGGATAAAAATACATTGCAGCAAACATGAAACTACTTGCTCGTAGTTTCTTGCTCTGCATTTAAAAAGTGGGCCCTATGTCAGACGCTGGTTGCTCTCATCTATAATCCTAGCTACTACTCAGGAAGCTAAGATTTGAGGACTGGGGTTCAAAGCTAGCTCAGGCAAGAAAAGCCCACAAGACTCTTATTTCCAATTTACCACCAAAGAAACTGAAAGTGGAGCTGTGTTAGAGTGGTAGAGCACTAGACTTGAGCACAAAAGCTCAAGTTTAGCACCCAGAATTGGCACACACACACACACACACACACACACACACACACACACACACACATAAATAATTCCCCAGTAAATTCTGTTCACCAAAAGAACAAAATGTTGAATTGTTCCAGTGAGAGAATTAAATTTTCTATTGGGTAAAATTTGAGAATCTTTTTTATTTTTTGACAGTACAAGGGCTTGAACTCAGGCCTTTGAGTTTCCTCAGTAGCTTCTTTGATCAAGGCCGGTACTCTACCACTTGAGCCACACTCCCATCCTGGAATTTTGTTGGTTAATTGGAGATGGTGTCTCTAATACTTTCCTTTCTGGGCTGGCTTCAAACCTGAATCCTCCAAATCACAGGTGTGAGCCACCAGAGCCCAGCTCTGCAGATCTTTCCAAGTAGTCTGTAAGGTCCAAACTATTTTCCCACCCATACTAAAACATTCCATCTTTTTTTGCTGTTTTACACCTTGTTGCTGTGGGCACTTGCACAATGGTGGGTAAGTACTGTGTTCTCATCCTAATCCTCACTGAGCTCAGAAAAAATGCTGGCTGAGCCTAAGCACTTGCTTGATGAACTGGTAAAAATACTAAGTTTGCCTGGCACCAGTGGCTTATGCCTATAATCCCAGCTATTCAGGAGGCTGAGAGCTGATGATTGCAGTTTGAAGCAGGCCTAGACAGGAAAGTCTATGAGACTCTTATCTCCGATTAACCAGCAAAAAGCCAGAAGTAAAACTGTGGCTCATGTGGTAAAGTGCTAGCCTTGAGCAAAAATCTGGGACAGTGCCCAGGCCCTGAGTTCCAGCCCTCCCTCCCCTCCCCCACACAAGTTAAATATTCGTCATATGGGCTGGAGTGCAGTGAGAGAGTGTGTGCTGAGCATATGCAAAGCCCTGGATATGATCTCCAACATCACACAAAAAAGTTTTACTGTTAGGTGTGGTGATGAAAGCTTGTAATCCCGGCCCTAGGGAGGCTGAGGCCAGTTTAGGCTACAGAGTGAGACCCTGTCTAAAAAAATAATACTAATAATGTTATACTAATAGTATTATTAAACCTTGACTTTTGAATGAGTCCAGGTCTTTTTCCACACTGGTTATTTTAGTATAATCGAAAAAAAAACCTGTTCTTTTTTTAATTGAACTAATTCACACCTTAGTGGGAAGTCAATTGACCATATAATTAGAGGCCTATTTCTGGGCTTGATTTTCTTCCATTGATCTCTGTGTCTCTCCTTATGCTAAAGACACAGGATTCAAATGCTTTATACAAAGTTCTCTTTCTGGGTTGTTTGTTTGTATGTTTGTTGTTTGTTTTTTCTGCCCATCCTGGGGCTTGAATTCTAGGGCCAGGTGCTGTCCCTGAGCTTTTGTGCTCAAAGCTAGTGTTCTACCACTTGAGTCACAGTTCCACTTCTGGTTTTGTGTGTGTGTGTGTGTGTGTGTGTGTGTGTGTGTGTGTGTATGTGTGTGTGTGTTTAATTGAAGGTAAGAGTCTCAGGGGCTTTCCTGATCAGGCTGGCTTTGAACCTCATTCCTCAGATCTCAACCTTCTGAGTAGCTAGGATTACAGATGTGAGCCATTGGTGTCTGGCAGCTTTATGGCAAATTTAAAGTCAAGTACTGTGGGGGAGCCCATGTGTACAGCTTGTAGCTCCCCGCTGACATCATGGTATGGGCATGGCCAGCATGGTGGGACTGTCCATCATGGCGATGGGTGTTGCCATGTGATGGCGTAGGCATGATGGTAGGCGTGGCCATCGTGAGGGCCCTGCCCACCATGGTGTTACCTGTTGTTATCCATGGAATGCAAATGTGCAGCCCTGGCCTGCCCATCAAGCATTCTTTCTGAAGGAGGACCTGTCTCTCCTTCCTCTTCTGGGTCACCGTCTTGATGGTTATTGTAAAGGTGATGTACAGAGGAGTTAGACTTACATAAGTCAGGTAAAGAGCGCACTGCTTTTTCTTTTTCTTTTTTTTTTAATTTTTATTTGCCAGTCCTGGGGCTTGAACTCTGGGCCTAGGTACTGTCCCTGAGTCCCTTTGTGCTCAAGGCTAGTGCTCTACCATTGAGCAGCACCACTTCCAGCTTTTTCTGCTAGTTTATTGGAGATAAGAGTCTCACGGACTTTTCTGCCCCGGCTGGCTTTGAACTGTGATCCTCTGATTTCAGCCTCCTGAGTAGCTAAGATGACAGGTGTGAACCACCGGTGCCCGACTAAAAGTATATTTCTTTTTGGACAATGTCACCCCTTCCCTTGCTCTCTCCCAGTTTTTCTCTCCCGTCCCCACCTACAAGTTGTATGGTTCATTTTCAGCAGTTTCTAGTGAGCACCACTGCTGCATTTCTTCACCCTTTGTTCCTCCATTTCTGTGTATTTTTTTAAATTTTATTTAAAATATTCTTATCTTTTTTTAAAAATCTTTTTGGTCAGTCATTGGGCTTAAATTCAGGGCCTGGCCAAGTCACTGCGCTTTTTCTGCACAAGGCTAGTGCTCTACCACTTGACCCAAAGCATCACTTCCGTTTTTCTGATGGTTTGGTGGAGATAAGAGTCTCATGGATTTTCCTGCTTGGGCTGGCTTTGAACTGTGATCCTCAGATCTCAGACTCCTGAGTAACTAGGATTACAGGCAAGAACCACCAGCAGCTGGCTTGGTGTTTTGCTTTTTTAAGCTGTTTTGAAGCCATGTGTTCTCACCTGTAATCCTCACTGCTCAGGAAGCTGAGATCTGAGGATCACGGTTAAAAGCCCGTCCAGGCAGGAACTCCAATTAGCTACCAAAGGCTGGAAGTGGAACTGTGTTGCAAAGTGCAAGATGCTTACCTTGAACACAAGGGCAGTGCCCATGCCTTGAGTTCAAGTTGTAGGATGTATACACACACACATACACACACACACACAGGCTGTTTTTTTTGGGGGGGGGGAAGCAAAGCAAAATAGTTGTTTATGCCCATTGTTTTTCCATACAAATTTCAGAATGGATTTGTTAATTCCACTAGAAAACCTTCTGGATGTTTAATTAGGTCTATGTTGAATCTATACATGAATTCTTGAATTGGGTATGTACCCAGTGGTAGAGCACTAGTCTAGCATGCGAGAAACTGAGTTGTAATCACAAGAACCACAAAACAAAAATAAAAAGATAAAAACCTATCACAGATGGATTGGTACAGATATGCTACTTTTCAATCCATGAATGTGGTATATTTCTCCATTTATTTAAGTTTTTTAAAATTTATCTCAGTGGTGTTTTTTGTATTTTGGAGGGCTCCTTATATGTTCTTTTTTCTGGGGGGGGGCACAATTTCATTCCTCTATATGACAGAATAGTATTACATTTTTGTGTATTTGCTGGTCCAACTTTGGACTGTGATCTTTCTACCTATGCTTCTTGCATAGCTGGAATTACAAATATGAACCACGATGTTAAATTACTTGTTGAGATGAAGTCTTGATAACTTTTTGCCCAAGACTGGCCTGAAACTTTGGTCCTCCAGATTTCTGACTCTATATAGTTATGGTTACAAGCTTAAATCACATTGACCAACCATAAATGGTTATTAAAAATGTAAAGAAAAGCCAAGCACCAGTGGCTCATGCCCCTGATCCTAACTACTCAGGAGGCTGAGATCTGGGGATAGCAGTTCAAACCCAGCCTGGGCACAAAAGTCCAAGAGACTCATCTCCAATTAACTACCAGAACACTGGAGGTGGCATTGTGGCTCAAACTGAGTTCAAGCTCCATGACCCACAAAAAAAGAAAAAAAAAGTATAAAAAATTCAATGATAGGGATGGCAAGGTCTTTTCTGTGATTGAAAATGGTAATACAGCTTTTGCATTTAACCAACTATAACTTGATTTTGTTTTGCAGTGGTGGGGATGGAATCAGGGTCTTGAGTATGCTAGGTCAGTACTACCACTTAGTTTCATCCTCAGCTCCACACACGGTTTTCTTTTTTGTGCTGGTCTTGGGGTTTGAACTCAGGGCCTGGATGCTGTCCTTCAGTATTTTTTTTGTTCAAGGCTAGCACTCTACTAACTTGAGCCACAGCTCCATTTCCAGCTTTTGGTAATTAATTGGAGATAAGAGTTTCATGTGTTTTTCCTGCCTGGGCTGGCTTTGAACAATAATCGTCAAAACTCAACCTGTTCCCGGGCATCAATATCTCATGCCTGTAATTCTAGCTACTCAGGAGGCCAAGATCTGAGGATTGTGGTTCAAAACCAGCCCAGGCAGGAAACTCCGTGAGACTCTCTCTCTTTTTTTTTTGGGAGGGGGGGGGGTCCGGTTGTGGGGCCTGAACTCTGGGCCTGGGCGCTGTCCCTCAGCTCTTCAGCTCAAGGCTAACACTCTACCACTTGAGTCACAGCGCTACTTCCAGCTTTTTTTCCCCCTGCTTATGTGGTGCTGGGGAATTGAACCCAGAGCCTCATGCATGCAAGGCAGGCGCTCTACCACTGAGCCACCTTCCCAGCCCCCGTGAGACTCTTATCTCCAATAAACTACTCAGAAAACTGGAAGTGGCGCTCTGGCTTAAGTGGTAGAGCACTTACCTTGAGCTGATGAGCTCAGGGACAGGGCCCAGGCCCAGAATTCAAGCTGCACAACCGACAAGAAAGAAAAACAAAAAAACACCACGAACACATAAACAACAACAACAACAACTCAGCCTGTTGAGTAGTTAGTATTACAGGCATGAGCCACTGGCAACTGGCCTACCATTATTTTCTTGAAAGAACTAGGGTTTGAATTCAGGCCTCACACCTGCTAGGAAGGTCCTCCAACACTTTTTGATGGAAGTGAGGGAGGGAAGTCTAGCTCCTCTCAGGTATATTTCCTATATATCCCATCATGGGAATCTTATTCCTCCTTGCATTCGTAGAAACCAGAGGAGCTGTTTACCTGCTGCACATGTCTGCATGCTAGTAAATGATGCTATGCATGAAAGACTACATTTCTTTTTTTGTTTTTTGGTCCGGTCGTGGGGCCTGAACTCTGGGCCTGGGCGCTGTCCCTCAGCTCTTCAGCTCAAGGCTAGTGCTCTACCACTTGAGCCACAGCGCCACTTCCGGCTTTTTTCTTTTTGCTTATGTGGTGCTGAGGAATCGAACCCAGGGTCTCGAGCATGCAAGGCAAGCGCGCTACCACTGAGCCACCTTTCCAGCCCCTCATCCATAACTTTTTAAGTGAGACTGGTGGTCACTTTATTTTACCCACCCATGAGACTGAAAGGACAAAAGCCTGCAAAAGAAGGTTCCTAGGCTCCACAAAGAGACCCAAGTTTCATGGCATTGATTTCAATCAGGATAAATGTGGATTGCATTTAGACACTTGGAGATTGATCATTTTTCTTGTAGAACATAACACTATTTTGAAACACAGCCAAACACTCTGCAAGAGATTCTAGGAGAGTAATTTGTTCTTAAAAAGAGACACAATGGGGCTGGGAATGTGGCTTAGTGGTAGAGTGCTTGCCTAGGATGCATGAAGCCCTGGGTTCAATTCCTCAGTACCATGTAAAAAGAAAAAGCTGGAAGCGGTGCTGTGGCTCAAGTGGAGAATGCTAGCCTTGAGCAAAAGAAGCTCAGGGACAGTGCCTAGGCCCTGAATTCAAGCTCCAGGACTGGCAACACACACACACACACACACACACTCACTCACTCACTCACTGAGTCATGCCTGTAATCCTAGTTACTCAGCAGGCTGAGATTTGAGGATTGCAGTTCAAAGCCAGTTTGAGCAGCAAAGTCCATGAGACTCTTATCTCCAGTTAACCCGCAAAAAAAACCAGAAGTAGTGCTGTGGCTCAAGTGGTAGAATGCTAGCCTTGAGCTTTTTGTTCAATTTAACCAATTTAACTTGTTTTTGTTTTGCAGTGGTGGGAATGAGCTCTTTGCTCAAAACTAGTGCTCAGGCTCGAGTTCAAGCCCCAGAACTGGCACACAAAAAGAGAGATACACACATACAACAAACCAAGTGTGGAGGTATACAACTGTAACCCTAACACTCAGGAAGCTGAGGCAGGAGAATCTCAAGTTCAAGGATAGCCTGGATTTCACAGAAATGTCTCAAAACACAAAAAAATGGATTTCCTTGTCTGTGTGTAGCCACTGATGGGGTCTTCCTCCAGCAATCCAGGAAGCCAGCCTAAATGTAAAGGAACGCGTAACAAAGCCCTGGAGAGAACACGGGCTTGATGATGTGCTTGAGCCTCTGTGTGAGCCAGATCGAATCTTCTCACTGGATTCTTTATGACATAACAGTCATTACAGTGGACAGAAGTGGATTCACAGTTTCTAGTATTTGTGCTCTAAATCATGTTAGCCCATAGCAAACCCAAACTCTTGAGACCCAAGGCAGCCCTGCAATAAAAGGTCTTGGTGGCTGTTCTGGATGTCTGCAGGGTAGGGGGAACCCGGTCCTGGGGCAACTTTCTGTAGGCTCTCCAGGAGCAGCAGCAGCAGCACCTCTGAGCAGCAAATGTGCCCTGGACCTGCAATGCCCAGCCCTGCATTGGCTGTAGATAACACAGAATAGGCAACTTAGAGAAGGGGATGGTGGTAGAAGATAGTGTTCTTTCACTGTGGTTGGGTTAAAGGTCTGCAGAGTTTCTTGACAAACAGGTGTGGTGACCCTGTTGGTCTAAATCAGGGTCAAGGTCCCCCCCCCCCCCCACCTTACAGACCCTCCTTTCCTCTCTGTTTCCCTTCTACCATTTTTCCTTCCTTTCTTTTTGTGCCATGGCTTGAACTCAGGGCCCTAACTACTTACTCTCTTGGCTTGCTTATTCACACCTCTACCATTTGAGGCCCACCTCCAGTCCAGTATTTTGTTATTTTGGAGACAGAGTCTCAATACCCTTCCTTTCTAGGATGGCTTCTAACCTAGATTCTCAAGTTCCCGGACTTGTGAGTAGCTAGGATTGCAGGCCTGAGCCACCAGTGCCTAGGTTCTGCATATTCTAAACAGCTGATGTCCTTTATCTCTTTCCCCTCTACTCTCTTTGTAATTAAACTTAACATCTTAGAATATTTCTCTGATATAGGAACATTGAAAATCAATCAGCTTTTTCCCTAGACTGATCCTCTTCCAGAATTTCCCATGCTGGTGAATATACCACCAGCCACCACATGGTGTAAGACATAGAACTGAGTCCACCTAAGCACTTTCCTGTCTTACTGATTCCTCCTGTGTGGAATTAGTCTGTTAGCATTTGCTGCTGGAGCCTCCAAGGTCTATACTACACTGAACCAAACCCATTTACCTCATAAGTGGCCTGTAATCATCTGGCTGGTTCACTTCTAAGGACTTCACTTTCCCAGTAATTTTAATGATGTAACACTGTTTGAGGCCCTGGAGCTTCTTCTGACTCCTTCAGCTTGCCTCACTCCCCATGGCCCCAGGATCTTTGCACACATTGTTCTCTTACTGAAAACGATTCCTGCTTCCTTACTAAGCCTTCTGGACCTTTCCAACCAGGATAAGCTTCTTCTAGAGCCTCAAAGCATCTGGCAGTCCTTCTTCATGGTACTAGTCCCACAAGTTCTGTGCAGGACAAGATTCTGTCTATTCTGCCTGTCATGGGGCCCTCAGTGTCTTAGAGAGCTGGCCATAAAGCCAGAGGCCTCAAGCAATCTAGTTCAGAACAAGATGTGTTATGTGTGCTTGATCTCAAGGTGTGGGCACTGTCCCTGCTTTTGTCACTCAAGACTGGGATTCTATCACTTGAGCCACACCTCCATTTCTGGATTTTTGGTGGTTAATTGGAGATAAGAGTTTCACAGGGACTGGGAAGGTGGCTCAGTGGTAGAGTGCTTGCCTTGCATGCTCGAGGCCCTGGGTTCAATTCCTCAGCACCACATAAGCAAAAAGAAAAAAGCTGGAAGTGGCGCTGTGGCTCAAGTGGTAGAGCGCTAGCCTTGAGCTGAAGAGCTGAGGGACAGCGCCCAGGCCCAGAGTTCAGGCCCCACGACTGGACCAAAAAAAAAAAAGAATCTGTCGGGGCTGGGAAGGTAGCTCAGCGGTAGAGTGCATGCCTGCAAGCATGAGGCCCTGGGTTCGATTCCTCAGCACCACATAAACAGAAAAAGCCGGAAGTGGCGCTGTGGCTCCAGTGGTAGAGCACTAGCCTTGAGCTGAAGAGCTGAGGGATAGCACCCAGACCCAGAGTCCAGGCCCCATGACTGGCAAAAAAAAAAAAAGTTTCACAGGCTCTACCACTTGAGCCACAGCACTACTTCCAGTTTTTTCTTTTTCTTTTCCTTCCTTTATTTTGTTGCGGTCATGGTGCTTGAACTCTGGGCTTGGGTGCTGTCCCTGAGCTCTTCAGCTCAAGGCTAGCACTCTACCACTTGAGCCACAGCATCACTTCTGGTTTTCTGGTGGTTAATTGTAAATAAGAGTCTCACGGACTTTCCTGCCCAAGCTGGCTTTGAACTGTGATCCTCAGGTCTAAGCCCTCCTGTGTAGTTAGGATTATAGGCATGAGCCACTGGTGCCCAGGTTTCTCATCATGTTTTATCATTATATAGGGACCTTTCTTGTCTTTTTTTTTTTTTGGTTGGTTGTGGGCCTTGAACTCTGGGCCTGAGCGCTGTCCCTCAGCTCTTGCTGTCCCTCAGCTCTTCAGCTCAAGGCTAGTGCTCTACCACTTAAGCTACAGCGCCACTTCCAGTTTTCTGGTGGTTTATTGGAGATGAGTTACTTTCCTGCCCAGGCTGGCTTTGAACTGCGATCCTCAGATCTCAGCCTCTTGAGTAGCTAGGATTACAGGCCTTAGCCACCAGCGCCCAGCTTCTTATTTTACTGCTTGTGATTTATAGTGTTTTATCTGAAGAAGTTGGGCTAGTCCTGCTTTCTTTTTCTTTCCTTTTTTTTTGTGTCGGTCATAGGGCCTGAACTTGGGGCCTGGGTGCTGTCCCTCAGCTCTTCAGCTCAAGGCTAGTGCTCTACCACTTGAGCCATAGCACCACTTCCAGCCTTTTCTGTTTATGTGGTACTGAGGAATCGAACCTAGGGTCGCATGCATGAGAGGCAAGCACTCTACCACTGAGCCACCTTCCCACCCCTTTTTTGGGGGAGGGGGTTTGAACTCTGGGCCTGGGTGCTGTCCCTGAGCTCTTCAGCTCAAGGTGAGTGCTCTACCACTTGAGCCACAGTGCCACTCTGTTTTTCTGGTAGTTACTTGGAGATAAGAGTTTCACGGACTTTTCTGCTGGGCTGGCTTTGAACGGCAATCCTCAGATCTCAGCCTGAGTAGCTAGGATTACAGGCGTGAGCCACTGGCTCTAGCCTAGTCCTGCTTTCTTTTGTGCAACGCTCACAGGAAAGATCTTATTCCATGCCTCCCTTTCCTGTCTCTATCCCTAGAGGTAAAGTGTGTTTTCTGTAAGCAATGCATATTTGGGTTTATATGTTTAATCCATTCATTCACTCGTGTTATAATGGGAATTTCTTCCACTTATATTCAAGGGAATTAGCGATAGGTAAGGGCTTACTAAAGCCACTTCTGTTTCTCACCAAAGCTGTTTTCAAGTATTCCACCTCTTATGTGTTTGCTTAAGGAAAGAAATATCACTGCTTTGCCAGGAGCCAGTGGCTCACACTTGCAGTCCTAGCTACTTAGGGGGCTAAGATCTCTGAGGATTGTGGTTTGGAGGCAGGTCAGGCCAAAAAAGTCTGTGAAAATCTATTCTGTGACCACCAAAAAGCTGGAAGTGTGGGTCAAGTGGTAAAGGGCCAATTTTGAGCAAAAAAAGCTAAGAGCTCCAGTTCAAGCCCAGAAATGGTACATACACGCACAAGTTGTACTCCAGATTGAGCAGGCTCATGCCTGTAATCTCAGCCCTTACATTGGTGGGGCAGGACTTACATACCAAGAAAAAGTCTCAAAAAAATTTGCATCCTGGACACAATGTTAACTGACATCTAAAAACACTACCCAACTGCAGATGATGAAACAAGTCTCAATACATCTTTTTTTTTTTGGCCTCTGTGTGTGTGTGTGTGTGTGTTGGAACTGGGGCTTGAACTCAGGCTTGCATTCTGGCTTGGCTTTTTCACTCAAGGCTATCACTCTACCACTTGAGCTATACATCCACTTCTGGCTTTTTGCTCCAATTTTTGGTATTAATTGGAGATAGAAGTCTCAGATTTAGTTCAGTGGTACAGCATTTGCCTAGTGTGAGCAAGGCCCTAGGTCAACCCCTAGCACTAAAATAATCAAATATTTGTCTTTTAATCAAGACAACTGAGACCGATTGTGTGGAAAATTCAAATCTCCATGGACAGTTCTTCCAACTAATGGACAATGGAGCAAACCATGGTCCGGTCGTGGGGCTTGAACTCTGGGCCTGGGCACTGTCCCTCAGCTCTTCAGCTCAAGGCTAGCGCTCTACCACTTGAGCCACAGCGCCACTTACAGCTTTTTTCTTTTTGCTTATGTGGTGCGGAGGAATCGAACCCAGGGCCTCATGCATGCACAGCAAGCGCTCTACCACTGCGCCACGTTGGGCAGGAAAGTTTCTGCTGTAAGCTAGTTGTTACCTCATACTTTTAGGACTCTTGAAGTATTTTCCAATACTTTACACACAGGTGAGGCAGGCCACCCAGAAATAGGTGTGTGTAGTATTACAAAAAAAGGAATTTATAAGACACAAAGCTTTTAGTGAAAATGTTATTTATTCAAAATATGTTCTATAATTCTGACTCTATACCATATTAAATCAAGGCAGTGATTGATCATGTCACCATGAGATTACTGTCACCTCAGTAGCTCATCAGTACCAGCCCCTGAGTGATACAAATAAATTCAATTACTTCTTCACAATAGTATATAGCACTTCAGGACTGTATATTTCAGTTAGTTTCAGCTAATAAAAAAAATTTGTGGCTTAAAAAAGTACCCAGGTAATGATTGAGACTTTGCTGTACTGCAAAATTCAAGGGCATGATTGTTGAAAATGTCTTTACTGCCCAGGAAGTGGTTGGGAACCAGCTGTGGGCCAGGTATGTGGTTCAGAGTAGAGTGTGTGCATAAAAAATACTTTGTTCCCGGGGAATGAAGTTTGCTGGAGACACATAGACAAATGCACAGAACCCACAGCCCAAACACATGTTTCTTACAGGTTTTACTTTTTTTTTAAATGAACTTCAAATTAAAGTTCAAAGTACGAGCATTCCAAGAGCTTTTGGAAGCATGTATTTGCAGCACCAACTCCTTTGGGAAGTTGGTCTCTTTTTGTGGCACTGGGGACAGACCCAGGCCTTCCCACATCATACACAAGCATTCCACCTCTGACCATGCTCCCAGGAGAGAGTCTTGAGTCTCTTCTGATGTTTCAGGAAGTCAGTCTTTTCTCCACAGTTTCTTGATAAGCAATAAACCTTCTCAAGTTCATCTTCACATTGTCAAGAACACACAGCTGATCTGGACTGTATTTACCTCTTCCTTCCTTTCGTATCTGCTCAAAAAAAAAAAAGTATGCAATTTGGTATCTATCACAAATTCATTTAAATAAAGTAAGTATTTAATTTGGGGCATATGTAACTATTTTACACCCAAGACTTCAAGAATTTGGTGAAACAGTTTTACTCCCAAGTTAAATGAAATACAAAGAATAAAGATATATTTAGAATGTGCACCCTTTTATTGATTAATTTTTGGTAGGACTTGCTAGGCAGGCACTCTACCACTTGAGCTCTGTCCCCGTCTGTTTTCTTGCTCGCTTATTTTTTGCCTAGGCCACCCTGGATCACAATTCTAATTATGCTTCTCACTGTAACTGGGATGGCAAGCGCATGCCACCATGCCCAGCCTTTTCTGTTGACATGGGATCTCCCCAATTTTTTGCTTAAGCTGGCCTGGAACTTTGATCCTTCCCATTTCAGCCTCACAAGTAGCTTTACAGGCTAGAGACATGAGGCCTGGTGGAGTCATACTTTAAAAGAATGAATTTTATGGCACTCCAGCAAAGGTGAAGTTTTAGGGTGCAACAGAAACATTTGGAAAGTGTGCTACAAAACGGATTGGTGGGCCAGTCTTCTTATTCAAAAGGTTAGGAGTTGGGGGGAAAAAAAAGCCTAAGTGGAGGCATGGCTCAAGTAGTAAAGTACCAGTCTTGAGCAAACAAAAAGCTGAGGGACAGTACCCAGACTCTGAGTTCTTCAGAGGCTGGGCTGTAGCTCAGATGTACTACATGAAAGTGCTTGGTGGGTACAGGTCATGGCATTCACATACATAAAGCACTGGTAGAGTACAAGGAGCTGGTCAAATGCCAATCTGGCTCCAATTCCAAAGATTGGGCATCATTGCAGATCTATAACTCAGTGAGCAAGCATTTGGGATAAAGTGCTCTGGTAATCACTGACACTTACAGGGGCTGCTGCAGTCTACACATGTGCTTAGCTGTGGGTAGGAATTATACCCCCTCCCTGGAGAACACTCAGACTTGTGCATCTACAAGCAAAGCAGCTACAAACCTTCGTTTTGAAGACAGGCTGAAATTCTTTGAGAGCAGATAGCAATTTTATTTGGATTGAAGCCCTTTCAGCTTCCTCCCCATCTGCAAAGACATCAAAGAGGGCATCCAGAGCTTCTCCTACAACCACGAGGGAAGGGTCTTTGGTGGCGACCTCAAGCAGAAAGCACCCAATGGTCTGGAACAACACACACAGGTAACCTGCTATCATTGTACATTCTAATCCTGCTATCATCCTGTTTCATACAGAAATGATACAGCAGAAATGATAACTTATTAAAGAACTAAGACCTTACAAATACTTATAAACATACTAACATAACAGAAGAGTATTATACTTTACATTCCTAAATAAAGTGAATTAAGATCCACAATAACATTGGAAAAATTGATTTTGGAAATATTAGAACTCCCTGAAAAGGCTTCTGTATAGTGTTCAAGGCACAGAAATCTTACCTGTAACAACGAAATCTGCTTTCAAAAGTAGATGAAAACCAGTAAATGAACCCAGCAATTTTGCCTCACCATCTTGGTTGATACCCCCACCCCCAGTCCCCAGCCCCACAGAGCTAACGAGAGCATTCTCAAGATGTAAAGGTGCAGAGTAACCTTCTGTAGCCTGGCTGCTCTGCCTCCCAGCATCTCTGGGTGATGTGCAGCTAGGTCATGTGGCTAAGGAATAGGGTGATCCCTGGCCAGTTGGTTAAGCTCTCTGGGCCCTGATTTTTCTCTTCCAGAATATAACTGAAAGTACACAGCACTACCTATGAGGTAGTCTTATTCAAACAAGGATCTGAATCCTTGGCTCTCAATCAAATCCAGCCTTTACATCTAGCTTCCAGCTGGCAGGAAGTAGAAAGGACAGAGGAAGAAGCCCACAACCACAAGGAAGCAGTCAGACAGATCCACAAGGCTGCACAGTCTGCGGGGTGCTGATCTGGACGATAAGGACAAACAGGTGGTTTGGGGATACCCAAGGTCAAGAGAGAAAGATGCATACAATCCCAACCCAGGCAGAATCCCTGGCTTTCCTGATTTAAACCACCCACAAGGAGGGAGACTGGATCCAACTGGGAGCTTATGAATGGACTAGGAAGTAGACACATCAAGAAATGACAGCTGCAGAAGGCATAACAATGGCAGTCAAGTAAAATATTGTCCCTATTTATAATAGACACAATTAAACTGATAGGGGAAAATGCCAGGTCTGTAATTTACTTACATACCCAGAAGAGAAACTCCATAAAGTACACAGATAGACATTAATTGTTGATCTGTTATGGGGCACAAACTTAGTGGTTACTACCTTTTACATGCTTAGAAAACAAGATTTACAAATTGTATAGTTGAGAAGAGGTTACTGTTCCATTAAAGTGACAATCAGCCCTTAATGGAACACACACACACACACACACACACAGAAAGCATTTCAGGTAGTTAAATGGCAAAAATGAGGCTTAAGTTTAAAGTACTTATTTACACCTGCCATTAGATCACCCCAAAGGGATCCTTGTACGAAAGTACCTTCAGCAACTTGTTGCTAGTGTCTTCTCATGGGGCCCGCACAAGCATTAGAAACTTGTGCCAATTCTTCCCCTCTTCCCCAGTATTCCAGTATTTCACATCCATTCTGGGAGCAAACTGTTTTACCTTAAGAGTGTCAAGTGTCCCACTTTCTTTGGCCAGCATGCTGCCAGTGATTCCTGAAATACTGACAACGTTCACTCGAACCCCGACATTGCTGCTCCCAATGCCAGCTCTGCACAGTGTCATCAGCTGCTCGGGTGTCATGCACTGTTGAGAGGAAGGGGGCATATGAACAGTGTTACACCCCACCATTCCAATGGCAAATGAAAGCCAGCCATCTCTTCTATGGGCTACTGTATGAGGCCAAAGACAGAGTGAGCACCTGGCAGAGAACTTAAGTATTCTGAGCTGAGATGAGTCCTTCTCATGTCACTTGTTACTATCCAATATTTAAGGAGCTTTAAGTCCTATTAGTTTCATTTGAAGACTTTCATTTCAGATGTACATATACAAAACAGATTCCACTTCTGTTTTATATTGATCATGAAGGTTTGAACATATAGTTGGGTAAGGTGGCTAATGCCTATAATCCCAGCTACTCTGGAGGAAAATGGTGACTGGAGTCCAGCCCAGAAAAAAAATAATGAGAACTAATCACAGCAAATTGGCTGGGCATGGTGGTACACACCTGTCATCCTACTATGCAGGGGATGTAGGATAGGGGGATTTCAGTCTGAGGCCAGCTCAGTAAAAAGCAGAAGACCCTATCTGAAAAGTAATTGAAGCAAAAAGGGCTGGGGGATATGGTTCAAGTGGTAGACTGCTTGTCTAGCAAGCACAAGGCCCTCAATTCAAACCTCAGAACCATCAAAACAAAAAATAAAGTTTTGAAAGTAGCCTTTGTGTAGCCAGGTGCTGGTGGCTCATATCTATATTCCTAGCTACTCAGGAGACTGACATCTCAGGGCTGGTTTGAAACCAGCCCAGGCAGGAAAGTCTGTAAGACTCTTATCTCTAATTAATCACCTAAAAGCTGGAAGTAGAGCTGTGGCTCAAGTAGTAGACAGCACTTAGGCCCCAAGTTAAAGCCCCAGGACTACCACACACATATACAAAAGTAGAGTGCAAATAATGTAAGAATTTTGAGATGTTTTTGTGTAAGTTACTAAAGATCGTAAAAATCATCAAGTTATATAGTGCTATGTGGTGGTAATTTTCAGCTTGAGCTAATTTGTGCACAAGTTTAGAAGCAAGTTCCATGAATGTTGCACTGCCTGGCCATGACCTCTAACCAGCAGCACAGAGCAACGAGAAAAAGATGGTCAGGGGTTGGTGGCATGGCTCATTAGTAGAGCACTAGCCAATGAGTAAATGTGTCAGGTAGTGAGTCTGAATCTCAGACTTGAACAAAGATTAAAAAAAAAAAGATAGTATAGAGCCAGACTTTCCAGGTTTCAAATCCCAGCTATGCTTGGACCTCTTGGCACTCCAGCACAGGTTACTTGATTCTAAATGTTATCCACTTTGCACAGGAGGGCAGGGCCACAGATATCCACAAAGAGCTACATGGATCCAACAGTGCACACAAAACATTCACTGGTATTAATGGCAGTGAGTATTTGTAAACCCTTAAACTTCTTTCTTTTCTTTATTTTAGGTCAGAGATTGAGACTCAAACTCAGTATCTGCCTTTTACTTATTTCTGAATCTTCTGCATGGCTTTTGCCCAATGAGAAGGAACAGCTGATGGTGCCAGATTTCCCAGGAAATACTCTAATGATAGGGCTGAGCTGGGCATGCGGCTTAGTGGTAGGGCATCAGCCTAGTAAGCAGAAGATCCTGGGTTCAAACCCCAACACTACCCACAAAGAAAATTCTGCAGTAACTATGGTGAATCACAGGTATGTTGCAGTATTACCAGAACGCAAACAAGTCACCGAATGCACATGAGCCAGCAAGGTAAAGAGCTAGGGAAGCGGCAGCCAGGTCCTGAGTTCCACACTATCCCACTAGTGTGATACTTGAGTTTTGTTTTGAACTCTGTCCCTGAGCCTCTTTGTGCTTAAGATTAGCACTCTACCATTTGAGCCACAGTGCCATTTCTGACGTTTTCTGTTTATGTGGTACCAAGGAATTCATGCATGCAAGACAAGCACCCTACCACTAAGCCACATAACCCAGCCAGGAGCTGAGTTCTTTTTTTTTTTCTTTGTCAGTCCTGGGGCTTGAACTCAGGGCCTGAGCACTGTTCCTGAACTTCTTTTGCTCAAGGCTAAAGAAACTGAGTTCTTAACACCTATGATATAGTGAGCCTGAGGAGCCAGAATCTTAACATACGCGAACAGTTCCCTCTAACATACATGAACAGTTAGCTCTAACATACATGAACAGTTACTTCTAACTGAGCACAGCTTTAACTAATTGTTTTTCTTTTTTGAGACAGGGTCTTGCTGTGCAACCTATGCTGGCCTTGAACTTGCCATCCTTCTGCTGGGATTAAGGGTAGGGCTACAGGTATTCATCACCACACCTGGCTCAAGTAGTTTTCTGTAACTAGCAGATAGGCCCAGTAACTGCTCCCCGCATGCCACAGAAAATAAGAGCAAAAGCTAGTGCCAGTAGTTCATGCCTATAATCCTAGCTACTCAGGAGGCTGAGATCTGAGTATTGCAATTCAAAGTCCGCCTGGGCATTGCCAGGCGCTAGTGACTCTCTCTTATCTCCAATTAATCACCAGAAAACCAGAAGTGGAGCTGTGGCTCAAAGTGGTAGAGTATTAGCCTTGAACAAAAGAGTTCAGGGACAGTGCCCCAGGCCCTGAGTTCAAGCCCTATAACTGACATATAAAAGAAAGAAAGAAAATAAGCAAAAATACCATATTTTTCTATAGGCTCTACAGCCACATGGCAAGCTATGTGTTATTATCATTTTCATTTCACAGAAAGAGAAGGCTAACAATTATGCTAAAAGAATTCTCAACTGTAACGCCTCTATATATCACCTTTATTACAATTTTTAAAAAATAAAAGCCAGAGGTAGAGCTGTGGCTCAAGCAGTAGAGAGCTAGCTTTGAGCAAAAATAAGCTCAGGGACAGCACCAAGCTGAGTTCAATCCCCAGGACCAGCGCATGCACGCACGCACGCACGCACGCACGCACGCGCGCACACGCACACACACACACACACGCACACACACACAATTTTCAAATATACAAAGAAGCTTTTAAATCATAGAGAACATGCTAGCATGAAGTCAACGGCATCCATTTTGTTGCACAGTAACAACAACAACTACAACAGCAAAAATTCCCAGAATGGAATACAAAACAAAACAAAATAAAAACAAACTAACTCAATCTCTGGCTTCAATCCCCAGCACTGGGGAAAAAAAAGCCAATCTAAGGCGCAGACATAAGGTCCATGTCAAGAGACATAGAAGCCAACCTGAAAGGATTCCTACTATCTAAAATGAGTCAACTTTAAAAAAAAATTGTAATTGTAAAGGTGATGTACAGAGGGGTTACAGTTATGTAAGATAAATAGTACATTTATTTTTGGACAATGTCACCCCTTCCCTCACTCTCTCCCAGTTTTTCCCTCCTGTCCCTACCCACAAGTTGTATAGCTCATTTTTAATATAGTGTCTAATGAGTCCCACTGCTGCATTTGTTCACCCTTTGTCCCTCCATTTCTGTACCCCCTCCTTGCCCTCCCAAAGACAGATAAAGGAACAAACAAGTCAAACAGAAGACAAAAACAGCAGCACCAACAACAAAAAACCCTCTTGTTTAAAATGGGTCAACTTTTGCATCAAAAAGAGTAATTAGCTGGACTTAATGGTGCATGCTCTTAATCCCAGCACTTGGGAGACAGAGTGAAGGAAGATCAGAGAGTTCAAGGCCAGACTAGGTTGCATACTGAGGCTCTGTCTCAAAAAACCAGAGGGAATGAAAACAAAACCAAAAAATCAACACCCAGTTGTATGGCCACAGAAGCACTTCCAACAAGAAGACACTTCAAGTTTCAAAGTAGTTTTCAAAAATCTTACCTGGGGAAGGTTATTAGAGGCCATTGTTTGCAAAAGGGCCCTCAAGGCACTAGTTATGGCTTCCAGAAAGTCCGGGTGGTCAGCAAAACCTAAAACAGAAAGTTACCACAAAACACAAAGATCAAGTCAAGTTCTCTCTCCCAAGACAAGCTCTTCTGAGAAAATTGGATTAAAGGAAGCATGCCACATGTTAGCATATGCTATGATTAATTTTTTTTAAATTCTTGATATTTAAGCCAATGTTTAGTTCACAGAGCTCTGGACAGTATAGCTGTGGAGTCTAAAGATGACCAGGGGAGATGTCCTGCCCAAGTGTGGTGGTGTTCACTGGACTCACGTTGGAATAGGACGGGCCTGAGCCACCTGCTGTGCAGGAACTTAGTCTCACCCACCTCCATCATGGCACTAGGCAGCCCCCCTGGTTAAGTTGTCTCCCATGCCAGCCTTCTTGCCAACCCTAGCCCACTGCAAGCCAGGAGCTGCAGCCAAGGGGTCTAGGCTGCCCTGCCCCCAGGTCTTCACCAACCCCACCCCAGCTCCTCATCCATTTTCCAACTGACCCTCTTCTCACATAGGAGCAGCAGAGCAGCAGTTACAGGGGATGGTGCAGGTAGTCACTGGCAAGGGTGAGTGAGAATCCCTGCACTTCAATGGGAAGGGAAAGCACTGGTGTGTTACGACTGTAACTTCCAAAAGGGTCACAGCAACACTGCCAGTCCCCTGCTCTGGAAGCCTGCCCTTCCCACAAAGAAGGGGAAGCCCGTTCCCCCACGCCTTGAATCTAGTTGTGATGTGTGACTTCTTCAATGAACAGGACATATGAATGACCGGCTAAATAATAAAAGACAGTATTAATTACTGCTGTTTTTACTGATTTATTTTTTGTGTTGGTCCTGGGGCTGGACCCAAAGGAAAAAAAAAAAACTATTGTGAGAAACTATAGTTTTTCTTTTTCTTTTTTTTTTTGGGGGGGGGGGGGGGTCCGGTCGTGGGGCCTGAACTCTGGGCCTGGGCGCTGTCCCTCAGCTCTTCAGCTCAAGGCTAGCACTCTACCACTTGAGCCACAGCGCCACTTCCGGGTTTTTTCTTTTTGCTTATGTGGTGCAGAGGAATCGAACCCAGTGCCTCAGGCATGCAAGGCAAGCGCTCTACCACTGAGCCACCTTCCCAGCCCTATTGTTTTTCTTGAGACAAGGTCTCACCCTATAGCCTTATCTAGGCAAGGAAAACATTTCTGGTCATTCATCCAAGTTTGAGAAAGATACTTCAACCCATCCTGATATAGTTTCAGTTAACAGGTCAGCAGACCTGGCATTCCCTAAGAAATTGAGGAAATACTTCAAAGAAGTTAGAAAGGGGTGAGATTTGAAATGTCTTTCTGGGCTGGGAATATAGCGCAGTAGAACAGAGTTTGCTTAGCATGCAGGAGACCCTGGGTTCAAATCCTATGCTACTGCCAAAACAAACAAAAAAGTTTCTGAGAACATTACATAGCACCAAAGAAGCTGCAGCACACCTAAATGTAAGTAAATAGTCAACCTACAAATCAGACAGCAGATTATGCTCTAATGAATTTTTCAGATTGATTGTTAACACCCTGATGTGGAATAGAAAATATATCCCAGAATGGGATACCACCATTCTAACTACAATACCAACAATAGCAAAAAAAATGATTCCAACTTCCAGAATCTAGGAAAACCGAATCCTAAACAATGTAATGGAGCCCAACTGACAGAATGAGAATTCAACATCATTGAAAATTAGGTGTTTTGAAAATCAACAGCTCCTAACAAGAGGGAAAAAGATAATGATGCTTTTAATGCAAGAATCAAACTAAAACATCTGTCATTTTATCCCTGGTGCTAGCCAGAAGCATAATGTTGGCATGTACAGAGACTCATATAAACTTCATAACTATTCAGAACTGTATTTTAGCATTAAAAATAAAACAAATTAGAGCTGTATAAGTCTCATGCATTTAACTTTCAAATACAGTTAACAAAAAAGGCAAGCAATTTAGCCTCATCCTCCCCACCAAATCCACCAAAAACATTATTCATACAGTCTCATAAAATTACATCTAACTAAATCACAGGCGTCTAAAAGGACTGTATTAGAATATCATCTCTCAAAACTGGAGCATCTCAGCCCTGGTGAAAAGTCTGAGAGACAGTAATCCTAACCAATAGGTGCAATGGTGTCTGTCTGCCAATCTAGAGTATTGTCTAGTATCTGGGGTCTCATAGTACATTTTTGTGGAATCCAGGGTCCCCTAGTACATTACCTGAAATTTGGGCCCTCTAGTACATTGTCTGGAATCTTATTTCACTCAAGCCCATAAAAGTGAGTAGCTGGCACAATCTGACCATTGGAGCAGAGGTGGCTGGCCTGATCATGACCAGCCACATTTCCCCCTCACCCTGAACCTTCTTCGGAACCTGGAACATACTTAGGTGGTGTAGACGTTGGGGATGGGGGAGGAGAGGGGAGGGGAGGGTCATTCTGGCCTTTGCTGGCATTCTGTCCCTTTAGCCAGCCTGATACCCTCAAGACTAGGAGGAGGTGCCCTCAGTGCTCATGTCCCTAGCCATCCGCTCATTCCTGTGGTCTGAGGCAGGGAGCAGAGTCAAACAGGAATCTACAGCCAGGGTCCCAATGAGCAGGGCCCACTCATATCTCCTAACTGCTTCCAAGTGCTGCCAGCCATGAGCTGACTTTGTCAAGCTCTGGTCTATAGCTGTCATCTCTTGCTTTTGAATCGTTTCCCAGTGAGTGAAGTCCCAGTACCTAGGGTCTATCCCCAGCCAGCAGAAAGGCTTCTTTGCTGTAATGAATGCACCTGTTCTTTGCTTCGGCTATATACAGAAGCACTTGGGTATGTTTCTCCCAGATCATGTGGCTTCCTCTGCAGGCATGACTGCTGGGGCCACAGAGACCACACCAAGCTGAAGCCTGGGAGAATGATGGATGGCTTCTGAACTATGGTCAGGGTAACTAAGCACTTTGTAATAGTTTTATTTTTGTTTTGATTTGTTTTGCCAGTCCTGAGGACTGAACTCAGGGCTTGGGCACTGTCCCTGAGCTTCTTTTGATAGCATTCTACCCCTTGAGCCACAGGGCCACATTTGGCTTTTTCTGTTTATATGGCATTGAGGAATAGAACCCAGCGCTTCATGAATGCTAGGCAAGCACTCTACCACCTAGCCACATTCCCAGCCCTGCACTTTGATAGTTTTAAATAAAATCCTATGCTCCTGGCTACTGAAATAATCTTAAGAAAAAGAAAGAAACACATTTTTGTGACATGCTGCTAGGTTAAGAACATTCTGATGTGTCTTGAAAGCCACTATGTTGTTTTTATAGATATCACCTTCTATAGCCACTGTCACAATAAATGACCAGGGCTGGACATGTTCATTGGCCCTCCACACATGAAAGGGATTGGATTGCAGACGGGAAAATTACTACTGGAGAAGGATTGCCATTACAATGTCTTTGGATGTCCATGTTGCTCAGGTCTGTTCTGTGTCCTATGCCCTCCTGTGTCTCTTAACACTGATACTTGGAGAAATGGAGGTAAGAACTGGCCCCCAAAGTAATATCCTGGTTATTTATTTTGGAATAACAATGAACTCTCTTATAATAAAATCCTATGAGATAGTCAGTTATGCAGTATATATATTTGGCAGTACTAGGGTCTGAATTCTGAGTTTCTCACTTAAGCCTCCACTTCTGGTTTTATTGATAATTTAATGGAGATAAGAGTCTCACAGACTTTCCTGCCCAGGCTGGCTTTGAACTGCAATCCTTAGATCTGAGCTTCCTGAGTTGCTAGGATTATAGGCGTGAGCAACTGACCCTGGGCTTGCCTTGGTTATTTTTGAGATAGAATTCTGTTTGTTTACTGGACTGGCTTAGAACATAATCCTCCTATTTATGCTCCTTTCTGTTGAGATGAGGTCTCAAAAACTTTTTTGCCTGGGCTGGCCTGAAACTGAGATCCTTCTGATCTAAGCCTGAATGAGGGGATCCTGGATTCCAGGTAATGCATTAGGGGACCCCCAAATTCCGTGATAGTGTGGAGGAGCTTGCACCACACTGTGTATGGCTGGCTGGGTCATGTAAAAATAATGTTGAGAGAGCCTCATGGAGCCCATCCTGTCTGAAGAGCTTCCCAGTTTATTCTTAGCTCAATTAAATCAGTTGGTTTTTGTTTGTTTGGATTGATGAATTTGATTTAATAAATAGTAACCACATCTCCCTTAGATTAGTATTTTTGCAATTGTGGCCTATAAATTGTGGCCTGAAACTACATATAAACACTTTTAAATTAAAAATAAAATTTATGGCCTGCTGCTGGTGGCTCATTCCATAATCCTAGCTACTTAGGAGGCTGAATTTTGAGGACTGAGGTTCAAGACCATTCCATGCAAAAAAAGTCCATGATACTCCAATTAACCAGCAAAAAGACAAAAATGGAGATGTGGCTCATGTGACAGAGTGCGAGTCTTGAATGAAAAAGCTAAGGGAGAGAGTAAGGTCCTAAGTTCAAGCCCTAGCACAAGCACAAAAACAAAAACAAAATCACTCTAGGTTTTTGAGCATAAATGAAATTAATCCATAGGAGCTGTAATCTAAGAGATTCAGTAACTTCCACGCAAAGGCATTTGACGAAAGACGTGTTACAAAAGCAAGGTGGCACAAAAAAAAAAAAAGGTAGAGAACTGTGTGAGGATTTGCGCTATCACTGTCTATGCTAGGTAGGGTCTCTCTTTTTTTTTTTTTTTTTTGGTCCGGTCGTGGGGCCTGAACTCTGGGCCTGGGCGCTGTCCCTCAGCTCTTCAGTTCAAGGCTAGCGCTCTACCACTTGAGCCACAGCGCCATTTCCGGCTTTTTTTCTTTTTGCTTATGCTGGGGAATCAAACGCAAGGCCTCATGCATGCAAGGCAAGCGCTCTACCACTGAGCCACCTTCCCAGCCCCTCTCTTATCGTTGAGACTCTCTTGGCAAGCAAATAAATTTGGTTAACAGTGATGTGACCTGGGAGAGGAACTAAGACAAAGGAAGCACCTATCAATTTTACATCTTCTCATTACTTTTACATTTTTTTCCTATGTATCATCCAACCAAATTTAATTGTTTTTAAACTGGGTTGTTGTTTTTTTTTTTTTTAACTATTTATTTATTGATTTATTTAGCCAGTCCTGGGACTGGAACTCAGGGCCTGAGCACTATCCCTAAGCTTCTTTTTGCTCAAGGTTAGCACTCTACCACTTGAGCTACTATACTACTTTCAGCTTTTTCTATTTATGTGGTGCTAAGGAATTGAACCCAGGGCTTTGTGCATGCTAGGCAAATACTATCCCACTAAGCCACTTCCCAGCCCTTTACTTTTTTTTTTTTTTTGTCGGTCGTGGGGCTTGAACTCTGGGCCTGAGCGCTGTCCCTCAGCTCTTCAGCTCAAGGCGAGTGCTCTACCACTTGAGCTACAGCGCCACTTCCGGTTTTCTGGTGGTTTATTGGAGATAGGAGTCTCATGGTCTTTCCTGCCGGGGCTGGCTTTGAACCGCGATCCTCACATCTCAGCCTCCTGAGTAGCTAGGATTACAGGCATGAGCCACCAGCGCCCGGCCCAGCCCTTTACTTATTTTTATTTTGTTATTATAAAGGTGACGTACAGAGAGGATACATTTATTCAAGTCAGGTAATGAGTAATTTTTGTGTGTGTGCACCAGTCCTGGGGCTTGAATTCAGGGCCTGGACACCGTCCCTTAGCATTATTGCTCAAGGCTGATGCTCTACCACTTCCTGCTTTTCAGTGGTTAACTGGAGATAAGAAACTCAAGACCTTTCCTGCCCAGGCTGGCTTCAAACCCAGATCTGCAGCTATCAGCCTCCAGAGTAGCTAGGATTATAGACATGAGCCATTGGCAACCTGCTTACATTCTTACAATTAAGAATTGAAAATTATGGGAACACACACATTTATTTGGTCGGACAGAGGGTTGAACTCAGGGCCTGGGTACTGTCTCTGAGCTCTTCTGCTCAAGACTAGTAGTACTCTACCATTCTGAGCCACCTATGGTTTTCTGGTGGTTAATTGGAGATAAGAATCTTACAGCCTTTCTGTCCAGGCTGGCTTTAAAGCATGATCCACAGATCTCAGTGTCCGGAGTAGCTAGGATTAAAGGCATGAGCCACCAGTGCCTGGCTATCCAAAAAAAATTTTTTTCCAGCACCGAGGCAAGTGCTCTTCCATTGCGCTAAATCCCTAACCCCACTCCAAATAACTTAATGAGGCCTTCATGATATGATTCAGCCTTAATTGCACTAACATAATTGTATGTATCAAATTTAATAAAAGAAAAATCCAACCCAAGGACTTAAAGGCACACTTCAGCTTGACTCAGTACACTGGCAACTTTGTTATTGTATGGGGAAAGACTGTGCAGATTAAAGGGCAAATACCACACAAGAACAAAGTCCAAGTTCCTGCCCCTTTAAAACTCTGTTCTGTCCAAGTAATCTTTCAAATGAAGGCTGAGATCTTTACCTGGCTGCGAAAACAGCAGGTCTGAAAGGTGCTGCGCAAGTGTGTAAAGGGCCGGAGCTCCACCCAGGTGATCCACATCCAAGAGGGACACTAGGCTTTGGAGGCACACAAGGGCTCTACACTGTATAGTGTTCATCCTGTCAAAGAAGAAAACAATGCTGTCTGTTCTCTACAACTTACCCACTGGAACTTCATACTAATTTTTGTTTTCTTTTCTGCCATGTAGCCCAGAACTCATGATCTTCCTGCCTCCACCAGGGACTACAGTGTGTGCCCCTATAGCTGGTGCAGAGTTAACTTTTCACTGAGGCTTCAGGTTGTGAGTGAAAATAGCTCTAAGTACAAGGGAGTGCAGGAGCTCAAAGGGCCTGATAGAGAACTGGTTCGGGAGCCATGAAGAAATCCAACTTAGAGGAATTTCAGTTGTTTTTTCTTTTGGCTTGAACTCTGGGCCTGGGTGCTGTCCCTGAGCTCTTCAGCTCAAGGTGAGTGTTCTACCGCTTGAGTCATGGCGCCACTTCTGGTTTTCTGGTGGCTAATTGGAGATAAGAGTCTCATGGACTTTCCTGCCCGGGCTCCCTTTGAACCATGATCCTCAGATCTCAGCCTCCTGAGTAGCTAGAATTACAGGCGTGAGCCACCGGCGCCCAGCTCAAGACATAGAATGAAAGATCCACACACATAAAGTTTAACAAATAATTTAAAGCAAACACCCATACACCTGCACCTGATCCTCACAGCCCACATCCCTTCAGCTTGCACTCCCTGACCTGTATGATAAACTCCTTGCTTATCTTTACAGGGCCACCAGCCAGGTATGCATCCCTAGTTTAGTGATGAGCTTTATAAAGGCTGAGTCACAGTGTGCACCTGCTCATTTTTATCCCTGTGGTGAGCATAGGTGCTCATTCACATCTTTTTAGAAGCTGTATGATGACATCAGACTTACTGACCCATTCAACCTGTGGTGTACATCAAGGCTCATTTAGGCTGGAGCCACTGTGGATCCTCATGCTCAAGAGCCAGCATTGCTCCAGGGCATCTACTCAGGAACAGAAACTTGGGTCTCAGCAGGAGACAGTACTTTCTACTTCATAGGACAAAATGACATGTTTCTGAAAACAGAAAAGTTCTTACTTTCTAATCAAAGGTTTCCAAGTAGGGCTCTGGGAGCATATGTCAACAGCGACACTGCTTGGAAAGGCAGTTTTCTCAAATACCTAGAGAAAGGACAATAATAAAAGTCAATTCAGATGAGATCTCTGCACGAATTCCAGCACCTTCCTTCCAAGTGAAATGGTTAGGAGTGATCAGACACAACCCTTTCATCTCTTCCCAGCACTGTTGGTTCTGTCTGGTGCACAGTGGTACCATCACCTGCAGCTGCAGGTTTGTGCCTACTTCCTGGGTACATGAGGGAACAGCTTGCTGAGCTTTCCCATGCTCCGCCAGCCTGGAGTGAACACCAGTTACCTTCTTTGGGATAAGGCAGCTAGTGAGAGCAGTGTGAATCTCGTGGGACAGGCAGAGTGGGGTCAGTAGCTGCCCGCCATCCTCAGTGAAGGAAGTCTCCATGAAGGCATCGCTTTCATCGCTGCTCGACAGCTCTTCCCACTCATCATCTGAGGGATCTGGGAAGAGTGGGAACCACACATAATGGAGTATTAAAGATCCCCCCTCCCCCTATGAAGGTGGCCCTGAGCCCAGGAGAAAAGAGCAGGAGCAAGCTGCCAGCAAACCTTCACTGCAGCACATGTTGACGATAACTTCCAAAGCGGTCTGCTGAGCTGCCAGCAAGGCTGTGGTCTCTCTCAGTTCCTTGTCAGTGGGCTAAAAAGCAGACAAACAAACAATTAAATATTTCCTTGCATGACTGCTTTTATAGTTAAAGCCTACTTGGAAGACTTCCACACTTGGAATGGAGCACATGGGGGTGGGGTAGGCAGAGGATAAGCCATAAAATGCTAGAAGCACAAACTAGCATCTCAGTTCCTCTTGGCACAGGAGAGCATGCCACCATTAACTGCATTTCCATCTGTCTACAGGGTTATTCTCTAAGTGTGGCATGGGTAGCTGGAGATAACAGATAGATAACTCAGGAATTCTGAACTGAAATCACCCTGAAACTTAATCTCATGTGTTAAGGAAGTAATTCAGGATGCTAAGATTAAAACAAAAGTTCACTTCAGACACCAAGCACTTGAGCATAACAAACCTGCATTTAGGTACTTAGCAGTTTTCTTGGAGGAATCACACTAACATACCCACTGCCAACAAGCTCTTCCAAGACCAACAATGCCTGCCTAAGGGGCAGACAGGATGGCTTCCTGGCTTTCTTTAAACATGAAAAGTATTTTTCCCCCTGCAGATTATCAACTTATTTTTATTTTTGAAAACCACAAACTTCCATCAGAATACTTTAAAAAAATATTCTTTTGCATGAATTTAACAAATCCGATAAAAGGACAGTTTATTTGCAATTTAACTATGAAGGTGATTGAAAACCCAGTTAAGATAAATTTAAAATCTAAAGGAAGAGATATAGGTAACAATAAAAAATTCAACACATAATGCATTATGCGCCCTACCACTATGTACATGTTCATCTAACACTACTAGTAATGACCATGAAGCACAGGCAGATGGAGATAGAGGGCTGTCCCTAGAAGCCAGTGAAAGGGATTAAATATCATCATTGTCCTCTTCATCGTCTGTTACCATCACTAGGAGAACAAAGCTGCTGCCTGTAGACCGAGACCCTTCTTCCTTCATGTTCACTACAGTCCCTCTTTCATCAGAATCATCAAACAACTTCTTATTGGAACCCTCCTCTTCATCAAGTAACTTCTCACTGAAATTGTTATCCTCAAACAAGGTCTCACTGTCACCTTCATCTTCCTTTAGATCTGCATCTTCTTCCTCTTTTTTTTCATCTCAGTCTTCAACTTTTCATTTGGATTTCTTTTTCTTCTTCCTCATCAGAATCTTCACCCTCTTTTTCATCTGCACCTTCTTCCTCCTTCTCATCATCAAAAACCTCACACATACCTCCTTCCTTTTCTTCTGAATCTTTGTCAGAGCCTTCCTCATCCAACACACTCTCAAAACCTTCATCACATTTGGGCTTGTCGGTGCCATTTTCTTCTAATTCTTTGTCAGAGCCATCCTCATCAGCATCTTTATCCAGGCCATTTTCTTCTATTCCTTTTTTGGAGCCTTCTTCAGACTGTTTTTCAGAGCGGTCTACATCTGATTCTTTCTCTGAGTCTTCCTCTTCCAACTCCTCGTCGGGGTTGTGTTCTTCGGATTCCTTGTTGGGGTCATTGTCTTCAGAATCTTGTGCAAGGCCATTCTCTACACAATCTTTTTTTACTATCTTCTTAGACTCTCTTTCGGAGCCATTTTCTCTTACCTCCTTTTTGGAATTATCTGCAAGCCCTTTTTTTAGGCACCCTACTTTATATTCTGTCTTGGGGCAGCTTTCTTTTGACTCTTCAGAAGGGCAACTTTCTTTCATCTCTTTCTTAGGCCCATCTTCTTTAGCATCCTTCCCTGAAGTAGCTTCTTCAAATTCTTCCCCGTTTTCTATCCTCTCAAATTTCTCAATAGGTTCTATAAATGCCATTCCAGTTGGAGCCTCTTGAGAATTCACATTAGACATGTCTGGGTGCTGCCTTACTTTTGGAGCCCAGACAGAATTTGGACCCTGAAGGCCTCTGTTTGCCTCTGAAGCATTGAGAAATGCTTCCCATCCTTTCAGCCTCTCTTCCCTTTCTTTTGAGGTCTCCTCTACCCGATAATCAGTAGTTCCATCCCATGTTTGGGCAGTGATTTGACGGCCACCAAACCACCTTCCATCAAGGATTTGAATACAATCATCAGCTTCCTTGGGATCCCTAAAGGACACAGAGGCTACACCATCTGGGTGCCTGTCAAAGAGAAAGAGTGTCTTAATTTGCCCAAACTTAGAACATTCGACTTGGAGATCTTCTCTGATCTCATTCAGCACCAGTGGATCATCCTCAAAATCCATAGGGTGGAACATATTTTTGATGATGACGACTCGCTCATGGCGCATCCGAGATGAACCAGCTCTCCTCTCAGGTCTCCAATCCAACTCCTTTTGTTGAAGAAACAGCTTCTTCTTATAATCTTTGCACTTCTTCTTCTTCTTTGAGGCATCATATTCCCCTTTCTGATGAAACTTTGCCACCTCAACATGCAACTTGTAGCCTCTAATTTCATCTTCATCCAAAAGCTTCAATGCAAGTTCCACAGATTCTCTCTTCAAGTAACAGCAAAGCCCGTCTCCTTTAAGATTTCCTTGGTCATCTTTGTAGAGTTTAACTTTAAATTCTTCTGTCTGAGGATCTTTCATAATTATGCCAAACTTGGACATAAGCTGTATAAATTCATGCACTGTAATGTCGGGAGGCAAACCAGACACATACACATTTGTATTCTTGTCTTCTTCAACATGAAACCATCCTGAGTCGGTCTTTCTTTTTTCTCCCTTCTTTTTGGAATCAGTGGATTCAGGGATTTTTCTTTGTGAAGGTTCTTCTACAGGCTTACTATTGGAGTCCTGGACATAAGCGAAGGAACTAGATGCACCATCATTACAGAAGCCATAATTAGCCTGATAGGCAGCAATGAAATCTTCAGTGATCTGGGGGAACCAAGCCTTCTTATCCTGGTCCCATTCATACGGACTGTCAGTCAGTTGTGGCCCCAAAGAATCCGTTTCTCCGTTGGGATCGTTATAGATGTCTCCGTACAATTCTTGCATTCGCAACTGCTCATCAAACTCATCATTTTTATCCAAGTTGTTGGCGCTCATGTTTCCTACCTAACCCAGGAGCAGGGATCAAAGAAGCAAAAAGGACAAAATGACGCCGAAGAGGAGCAGAGAAAGGGAGGTCAGCCATGCTAGCTCGACTCCTGCCCCCCTCCCCCCCCACTCCTCCCGCCCCCAACCCCCCATGGGATTACAACCACGCGGCCTCTGGCTCCGCCCCTTTTCCCCTTTTCCTTTTGGTGCTGGTTTTGGGGCTTGAACTCAGGGCATAGGTCTTGTCCCTGAGCTTTTCTTGCTCAAGGCTAGCTTTCTACTACTTGAGCCACGGCTCCACTTCCAGCTTTTTGGTGGTTAACTGGAGCCAAAGAGTCTCACACACTTTCTGCCTCTCAAATCTCATCCTCCTGAGTAGCTAGGATTATAGGCATGAGCCATCAGCACAAGGCTAAAAAACAAAATCTATTTCTTGAAGACTGAAAGAAGTGGGAAACACTTTTCTCTGAAAACATATAATACCAATTTATAACCTCATCCTGTCACACTACCTCAAATGGGTCATATAAATTTTTATGACCATAATTCTTAAAATTATTTATGAAAAGCGAAACATTCACACCAATATTTCAAAACAGTGGAATCAGCTTAAAAAGATGTACTCCATTTTCTTCTAAATTTCATTTGTAATTGCTTTTTGGTGTCCCATTACATTTTGTTAAACAGAACCACCAATTTGTGTTATTATATTCAACTCTCTGTACTGTGAGTATTGCAACCATGGATTCAACCAACTTTGTCCAGGCTGTCCTCATCTTTCTGGGCTCAAGTGATCGATCCTCCAGCCTCAGGCCTCCAAGAGCTGGGACCATAGGCACATGACACAATGCCCAGCTAACCAACTTAGGAGCAAAAATACCTGGAGAAAAAGGACTGCACCTGTCCTGAACATGCACAGACTCTTTCTTGCCATTACAGTGTAATAACCAGTTCTATAGCATTTGCACTGTTAGGAAAGTGGGGAATACAGGGCAGTGCAAGTGCTTACCTAAAGTCCTCAATGCCAGCACCACAAGCAAACAGAAAACTCTCCTTGTCTGACGAGTTACATAGTCCAGGGATGCTTAAGAGGATGCTTATAGGGAGAGGGACACTGGCTGGATGTGAACATTCCAACATTCTTATCTATAAGGTGACCATTAGGGAATCCGAGGAAGCAATCCCTCATGGACAGCCAACTGCAATGAGTCCTTATTTCCTCAGACTTACAGGGGCTAAAGTTAAAAATACACTGGTAGGTTCTATGCTTTATACACATTTTCCTTTCCAGAATGTTTAGGCTCATTAAAATCCTACCAATAAATTTTCTGTCCTGGAATTATTTTATTCATTCATTTATTTATTTTGGTTGGTCATGGAGCTTGAACTCTGGGCCTAGGCCCTGTCCCTGGATCTTCAGCTCAAGGTGAGTGCTCTACCACTTGAACCACAACACCACTTCCAGTTTTCTGGTGGTTAATTGTAGATAAGAGTCTCACAGACTTTCTCACCTGGGCTGGCTTTGAATCGCAATCCTCAGATCTCAGTTTCCTGAGTAGCTAGGATTATAGCTGTGAACCACCAGTGCCTGACTTATTTTATTTATCTTTTTGTGCTGGTCCTGGGATTTGAACTCAGGGCCTTGATGCTGCCCTGAACTTTTTTTTGCTCAAGGCTAGTGCTCTATTACTTGAGCCACGGCTGTACTTCGGCTTTTTTGGTAGTTTGGTGGAGATAAGAGTCTCACAGTCTTTCCTGCCTGAGCTGGCTCTGAATCTCAATTCTTAGATCTCAGCCTCCTGTGTAGCTAGGATTATAGGGGTGTGCCACCTGTGCCTGGGTGTCCTGGGCTATTTTTATTATCATATAGTAGGTGTACAGATGTATTTCACTGTGACATTTCCACACATGGATACAATGTATCCTGTATACAAAGTATCCTCACCTCACCTCTCTCTTACCTGCTTCCCTCTTTTTAAAACAATTCCAACAGGTTTCACTGTTCTATTTTCAAACAAACAAGAAAACTACTTCATCAGTCTAAGAATCTAATTGCAAGTTTGAACTATGCTCTTTAACAAGAGAGGGGGAAGTTGGAGGTGTAGCTCAGTGGTAGAGTTCATGCTGAGGCCCTGGATTTAAGTACCAGAACCGTACATCATATTACTAATTTAATAGATGTTGCCTAGCATGCTCTAAATTTGTTCTCCATTTATTCCTACTAACAATGTATAGAAAACCATTCCTACTTGCTTTATGCATGTGTCATTATTGACTAAACAAACCTCTATCAGAGTATCTGCAGCTTATGGAAAACTTGCTGCTAGGCTGTCACTACTTCAAATGTGTAAAGAGAGGCTTAGGTTCTGGAATTAGCCTCCACTTTATGTAACTGCTGCTCAGAACATTGCTTTGCTTCTTGCTATTCTAAATTGACACAAAGAATCAAAGTAGATGAGATGTAATGACAACTGAGATTTGCTTCAAAGTAAGCAAATCTGGGGAACACATGAAATTAAACAGAGTGACTGGGAGCTGGGAAGGGGCCCTCCACTGTTAAAAACAATCCAGGCTGCTCAGTGAAGACTTTAAACCCAATTTTGTGCTATGAGAAAACACTACACATTATTATAATCACAAAATAATTATTTTTTTCTGTGTGTACTTCTATCAATCAAACCCAGAGTCTTGAATATGGTAAGCATGTGTTCTATCATTAAGTACACCTTCAACCCCTCTATTTTAAAAGAATATGTAAGAAAACAAATCTCTACAGAACAGCTAGTTATGGATAATTTTTAAACAATGTACTTCTACCTTCACCTTGGTGGACACGAGTCTCTTCATTTACTCCCTCTAAGAGCCCTGGGGAGCAGGTTGGATGTAGGAGGGTCACAAAGAATAGCCTTCTCCCACTGCCTGCCAGTGTTTTAGAACCCCAGAGTTCATGCAGCCTTGCTGCTATTCCCACCTTTGCTCCTGACAATCGAGTGGTAAAACATGGTCCCTTGGCTTGTGCTGACACAGAGGCACAAGAGATAAGAATTAAACATGGAATTCAAATGCATGGTATTCCCAAAGAAGACACTAAGATTTTCATGTCAACAACCCAAGGACAGGAAAGCCTTTTCATTTTATAGTTACCCCACAAAGGCAATGCTTTGGTTATTCATATGTAGTAGTTCTATCTAGAAAAGTACACCAAGGCTTTGCTGTTTCAGATGAAATGATTCCTGAACTTAACTGCTTATCCTCCACGCTAAATCCCAGCCCCAGATAAGTCAAACCTTCATTGACCTTATACTCAGCAGTAGTTAAGTCAATGAAGGTTGACTCATCACTGTGCTAATCAGGAGAATTAGAATGTTGGAGACAATCTGAACAGAGTACAAGTTCTTTTAGTTTGAAGACAGTCTGGGAGGCCATGTGTAGCTGAAGTGAAAGGTGGAGATAGAAAAATAACTGGGTATTTCTAACATGTTCCAAAAAGACTGGTCTGGCTAATCCTTAAAAGTTCCTGTATATAAAAATTTAATTTTAAACAAGAGATTTTTTTCCCCTTTCCATGGGAGTTCACTTTTTATGAGAATCCATAGGAAAGCATCACTGATTTTCATGGAAATTCTCTTTCTACAGACAATTTTGCTAATGCTTTTCTATAAAACTAGAGACCTGTTGAAAGAAGACAGCTGTTATTATTCCATATCTGAGCATCAATTTGACTTACTGGAAGTAAATCAGAAATAAAAGTCTTTCTTCTAACTTTTCTCTTTCGAGGAGTTTCCTCCATTTCATCATCTTCAACCAGATCAGTGCCATTAATGCCATTAGCATGCTCCAGGACCTCCTCGCTCTCTGCAGCCAACTTTATCCGCTGAGTCTCAGCCTCCTTCATCTGAATAACCGTTTCCATGGCATCGACTTCTAAAACTTCAGATAAGATCTTCAGTATGGCATTTATGATCTCTGCCTGACTCTTGGATGGAATAATGTCCTTTAGATTCCAGACTGTGCCTAAGAAAAATGACAAAGGACTCCTCTGTAAAACCTTATATTAAGAACAGTTTAGCTGGGCTGGGAAGGTGGCTCAGTGGTAGAGCACTTGCTTTGCATGCATGAGGCCCTGGGTTCGATTCCTCAATACCACATAAACAGAAAAAAAAAATGGAAGTGGTGCTGTGGCTCAAGTGGTAGAGTGTTAGCTTTGAGCTGAAGAGCTGAGGGACAGCGCCAGGCCCAGAGTTCAGGCCCCACGACTGGACCCCCCCCCCCCCCCCCGCTCCCCCAAAAAAAGAACAGTTTAGCTGGGCACTGGTGGTTCACGCCTATAATCCTAGCTACTCAGGAGGCTAAGATCTAAGGATCACAGTTCAAAGCCAGCATGGGCAGGAAAGTCTGTGAGACTCTTATCTCCAATAAATCACCAGAAAACTGGAAGTGGCATTGTGGCTCAAGGGGAAGAGCACTCACCTCCTTGAGCTTAAGAGCTGAGGGACAGTGCCCAGGTCAAGAGTTCAAGCCCCACAACCAACAACAACAAAAAAAGAATAGTTGCCACAGAAACTTCAGCCTCAGAGGTAATTTCAAAATGTCTCAATCCCAGGGGCTGGGAAGGTGGCTCAGTGGTAGAGTGCTTGCCTTGCATGCCTGAGGCCCTGGGTTCGATTCCTCAACACCACATAAGCAAAAAGAAAAAAGCTGGAAGTGGCGCTGTGGCTCAAGTGGTAGAGCGCTAGCCTTGAGCTGAAGAGCTGAGGGACAGCGCCCAGGCCCAGAGTTCAGGCCCCATGATCGGATCCCCCCCCCCAAAATAAATGTCTCAATCACATTGCATTTGTTTAGGTTTAATGAAATGTCAAAAAGTCTGTGAGACTCTTTTTTTTTTGTGGCTGAACTCAGGGTCTGAGCATTGTCCCTGAGCTTTTTCACTCAAGGCTAGTACTCTACCACTTGAGCTATAGCACCACTTCTGGCTTTTTCTGTTTAAATGGTGTTGAGGAATTGAACCCAGGGCCTCATGCACGCAAGACAAGCACTCTACCACTGAGCCACCTTCCCAGGCCCCACTTCTGGCTTTTTTGAGTAGTTTATTGGAGGTAAGGGTTTCATGGATTTTCCTGCCTGGGCGGGCTTCCAACTGCCATCCTTAGATTTCAGCCTCCTGAGTAGCTACGATTACAGGCACCTGTACCCTGCTGTGTGTTAAGACGCTTATCTCTAATTAAACACCAAAAAGCTGGAAGTGGAGCTGCAGCTCAAGTGGTAGAGTACTAGCCTTGAACACAAAAGGACACCACTAAGGCCCTGAGTTCAAGTTCCTGGACTGGCACGCACACATGTGTGTGCACAAGCACTGCACAGATATGTGTTGTGCTATCTGTCCATAAATCTTAGCCTGTGGGGGTATGAGGGTTGAGAGTCAAGAGTTCAGGCCAGTGTAAGTCAGTATCATCTCTCTGCCTTGGTGCATAACATAGTTCTCAGATACTCAGCATATCAATAGACACAGAGAACACTGATCAAGTTTCTCTGAAAATGACAGAGTGAGCTGCCTTGCTTTCTTTCATCTAAACCTGAGCTGCTTCTCTTCTTCCAAGAGTGGAATGGCATGTACCGGACTCCCAGGTCTCCTGTGCACAAACAGATGGTGGCTTTAACTTATCAAGCTAAAATAGGAGCTACCCTTAAGTAGTTAGATTTTTTAAAGTGATGTCAAAATAAAGCCACTGCTCTAGCACATACCCAAAAGACTGACAGCATCACTCCATAACACTGCTGCATTACCCTCAAGAGCCAAAGGTGACAGTAAATAACTGTGAATTATTCTACTTGTCTAAGATATGTACAGTTGACTTCAGAAGCAGATAATAGAATGTAGGCTATCAGGAACTAGGGGGAAAAAAACATCATTTACTGGGTCCAGTTTCAGTTTTGCAAGATGAAAAAGAGATCCAAAGTTTTATTGTACAACATGTACTTTTTTTTTTTTTTTTGGGGGGGGGGGGTCCGATCATGGGGCCTGAACTCTGGGCCTGGGCACTGTCCCTTAGCTCTTCAGCTCAAGGCTAGCGCTCTACCACTTGAGCCACAGTGCCACTTCCAGCTTTTTTCTTTTTGCTTAGGTGGTGCTGAGGAATTGAACCCAGGGCCTCATGCGTGCAAGGCAAGCGCTCTACCACTGAGCCACCTTCCCAGCCCCAACATGTACTTATTTTATACCACCCCCAAAGTGCACACTTCAAAATGATCCTAATGGCAGTGTTATAAACATTTTACCACAATTAAAGAACAACAAAAATTCTCAAGATAACACCTGCAAAGTCAAAAAACAAGAGGAAACTATACAAAAACTGTATGAAATCCCTACTAAGATCCAACGGACTGTCAGTTCATGTCCTGTTTGTGCTCAAATACTGGAGCAACACAATCTGGGTATGAGGAACACCTGGCAAAGGAAGTAGCCATGTCTTGGATGCCCAGACTCAACTTTGGAACTCACTAGCTCGTAAATAAAAGGAGATTCTAATCACAGCATTTCTTTATTAAGCAACTATAGTTTGTCAGACTGAAAACAAATCTACTCTAGAAGGCCTCCTGATTATGGGCAATAACAGGAATGAGATCTACAGTCAAATGCTAAGAAGCTCCGAACAGACATAAGTGCAGAGAGCCCTGATGTGGCGAGACAAGGAACTGAAGCTAGTGAAATGGCACAGGTTTGCATTTGACAAGATTTTACCTGCCACCAGGGTCTTTAACAGAATGTACTCCATGGAACTGACAGGACAAAGCATGGCACATTCCAGCCCATGCAATGTTGTAGCATTGAGAGATTTCAGTAGCTCTGGGTTATCTTCTGTCACTGTCTGCAAACAGTATGCTGAAAGACAACAGCCAAATATTGAGGAACGAATGAACTCTGTCTAGCATAATTTATACCAATGCAAATTATCAAAACATGTATATCCTGTTTATAACTTTTTTTAGACCCTGTAGCTTTTGCAGGACGTGTATGCTGTTCTTCAAGGAAGGAACATACAAATGAAGCTATTGATGCTGCCAAGACCTTTTAATTTTCTTTTCCAAGTTTCTAATTCTTTACAGAACTAAAATGAAATTTTAAAGGTCCATATTTATAACAGCATGTCTTCAATTTACATACTTATCATGGGCAGCTAGGGGCCACAGTCAAAGGACTGCTGTAGTGAGAATAAGCCCTAGGTTTGGGGCATTTTTGGCTTGGTTATGTCAGGGTCTTAAATGTTAGGTTTTTTTGGGGGGAGGCAATATTTAAGAAAATCATGTTACATAAAAATATGAGCAAACTGAGATGGGTAAGATACCATAAAACATGTGTTTCATTTAGCTCTTAGCATCTTCCTTGATTAAAGCAAGACAACAGATTCCAATTTATATACTAGGAATAATCAATGGAAAATAAGAAACAACTGCACTGCACAAAAGTTCTGAGAGGAGAGACCTCTGATGCACACATCACCACATGTTCAAGCCAAACTTGTCACTTTGAGGTCTTTTTTTTTTTTGTCAGTTATGGGGCTTGAACTCTGGGCCTGGGTTTTGTCCCTCAGCTCTTCAGCTCAAGGCTAGCGCTCTACCACTTGAGCCACAGCACCACTTCCAGTTTTCTGAGTGGTTTATTGGAGATAAGAGTCTCACGGACTTTTCCTGCCCAGGCTGGCTTTGAACCAAGATCCTCAGATCTCAGCCTTCTGAGTAGCAAGGATTACAGGCGTAAGCCACTGGCGCCTGGCTAACCTTTGAGGTCTTTATTCCATACAAATTCCTCTCTTTTTTAGGTCTAAAAATTTCAGGATGGATTGTCTCCTTCCAAACACACAGTACTGCTTGACCTAATGTGATCGCCATATACAATGTACAAACAACCACATATATACACATAAACTTACATTCATAAGTATTGTTTTTCATTAAGAGATTTTGATTCTATTCAACTTAGTAAGAAGGCAAAATAAACTGTGATTGAGTCCATAAACACAAGCTCAAAAGAAGCTGTAATAATATGCAGGGTAGAATCTTTTAAGATTACTTTACTATATGTAGGTCTTGCTTAATTTTAGAAACAAAATAATGATTTGTTTTTAAAGAAAAGTCTTGAGCCAGCACTGATGGCTCATGCCTGTAATCCTAGCTACTCAGGAGGCTGAGAGATGAGGATGGCAGTTTGAAGCCAGCCAGGGCAGGAAAGTCTAAGATTCTTATCTCCAATTGACTACCAGAAAACTGGAAGTAGCACTAGTCTTGAGTAAAAAAGCTCAGGGAGCCAGGTGTCAGCGGCTCATGCCCGTAATCCTAGCTACTGAGGAGGCTAAAATCTGAAGATTGTAGTTTGAAGCCAGACCAGGTAGAAAAGTCCCCGTGAGGCTCTATAATCTTCAATTAATTATTCAACACACACACACACACACACACACACACACACACACACACACACACACACACACACACACACACAGAAGTGGTGCTGTGGCTTAAATGGCAGAGCACTAGCCCTGAGCACAAAGAGGCTGGGAGTGTAGCTTAGTGGCAAAGTGCTTGCCTAGCATGCATGAAACCCTAGGTTCAATTCTTTAGTACCATATAAACAGAAAAAGCCACAAGTGGTGCTGTGGCTCAAGTGGTAAAGTGGTAGTCTTGAGCAAAAGAAGCTTAGAGATAGTGTCCAGGCCCTGAGTTCAACCCCCAGGACTTGCTAAATAAATAAATGAAATGAAAAAAGTCACAAACTAGCTAAATGCTCAAAGAAAAAACTATTATATAATACAAAACTTTTTTCAGGCCCATTTTGAAAAAAGTTCATTACAGTTTAAAAAATAAAAGTTCATTGAAGTTCAAAAAACTAAATCAGCCAGGCACAAATGGTTCAGGTCTGTAATCCTAGCTACTCAGGAAACTGAAATCTGAGGAATGAGGGTAGAACTCAGCCTGAGCTAAAAAGTCTATGAGGCTTACCTTACTCTTACTTCAAATTAAGCACTAAGTGAAGCTGTGGCTCAAGTGACAGAGCACTAGCCTTGAGCAAAAAAAGCTCATGACAGGGCTTAGGACCCAAGTTCAAGCACTAGGACTGGTGTGCATACACACCAGTGTGTTTGTGCATACACACACACAATATATATATAAATCTATAAGATTAAAAGCACAAAAATAAAAGCTTTTCTTCTAAAAGCTATAAATTAATTTCCATGTAATTCTGTGATAGTAATAAAACTGCTCTGAGAATATTACCTGTGAATTTCCTGAAAACAGGTAAACTGTTTTGAAACCCCCATTTATTCCTAACACGGACCCCACCAAGATTCCATTGGAGAAATTCATTTTTTATTTTTAATTAGCATTTACTCCATTACTTTGTTGTTATTTGTCCTTCTCTGTCTGGATAGTGATGAAGTGTCCATGAGGGCACGGAGAGACACTGGTGGGAACATGCCTCCTCCTGGCTCGGAGGATACCGTGCTGCCTGCCTGCATTGTGATGGTAGAAGAAAGGCTTTTCATCAGCCATTTCTCTGCTCATGCTCGGAACTCTGTGGAGCTGCCCATCCTCTGCTTTCTGACTCCTCTCCCCATTGAGCTTAGGCACCCACAGAAAGCAGGTAAGGGAGGCAAGGCAGATGAAGCTTTTAAACTCTGCTTTGCAGAAGGGACACAGGTCTAAGTTCAATTACTTCTTTTCCTTTCAAAACAAAACCAAAAGGCCAGGTGCTGGTAGCTCACATGGGTAACTTTGGAGGTAGAAATTAGGAGGACTGTGGTTCTAAGCCAGAAAAGCCTGTGAGACTCCATCTGAAGAAGCTGGACATGGTGATGTGCAGAAAGATTGAGGATCCGGCACGTGAAAGACCCTATCTCGAAAATAACCAATGCAAAGTGGCTGGAGGGACTGCTCAGTGGTACAATGTCTGTACAGCAAATATAAAGCCTGGGGTTCAAATCCTAGTACTGCTAAAAAAAAATTCATAGTCTCTCTGGGAGTTTGCAATAGGACTGTGCTGCAAGACCCTGAAGTTCAGGTCCCGTTTAACCTTGGCTGTAAATGAAGATGAGAACTCCAAGAATTAATAAAGGCTTCTAGAGTAGAAACTACACATGCTTACATAATTAGCCTTCTTTCCTTTCTGAGCAAAACGAAGGAAAATTATGATGAAAGTATTAACCACTGATTGAAGATTCAGAACACATAGAAATCTTACACTATGCATTTATATACAGTCAGACAGAAAAAATTACTCTTACAGAATTAATATACTATGAAAATAAACTTAAATAAGGTTACACATATTTAATAAATCATCACCTTTTCTTCACTTACCTACTGAAATAGCCAGGTCAACATTGGTGGGAAACCTACTTAAATACTTTAACACAATCTCCAAACACCCTTCTTTGTTGAATATAGACACTGCTTTACTACTGCATTCACTAAATTGAAGGGGGGAAAAAAAAGTTTTACTATTCACATTTTAACATTAAATCAACCACGGAAATCCATGAAAAAATTAATTTGACTTTATAAAATGCCCAAACTGGAGCCCTTCCCACCCCTACCTCTGGGGTCCTTATAGATTAAAAAATAAAATGCCTGGGACTGGGGTGGCTCAGTGGTAGAGAGCTTGCCTTGTATGCATGAGGCCCTGGGTTCGATTCCTCAGCACCACAAAAGCAGAAAAAGCTGGAAGTGGTGCTGTGGCTCAAGTGGTAGAGCGCTAGCCTTGAGCTGAAGAGCTGAGGGACAGCACCCAGGCCCAGAATTTAAGCCCCACGATCGACAAAAACAATAAAAAATAAAAATAAAATTCCCACCCTTACTGTACTTGAGAACTGGCTGCATTTTTACCTCCATTAGGTGGCGCTCTCAACCCCATCTCTGTATCTCCAGAACTGGAGAAGGCTAGAACTGGATGAACCATTGCAACAATGATATTCACAAGATACTATGTTGGAAATGAACTTTACAACTTTGGGGGGGGGTGGGGTGGGAGGGAAGGGATAGTAGTAGAAAAACAAATGAGGGGGTAACAATGCTTGACAAGAAATGTACAAGAAATCACCTGACTGATGTAATTGTAACTCCTCTATACAGCATCTTTATAAGACAATAAAATATATATATTAAAAAAAAAATCGGGCTGAGAAGTTGGCTCAGTGATAGAGTGCTTGCCTTGCATGCATAAGGCTCTGGGTTTGATTCCTCAGCACCACATAAGCAGAAAAAAGCCAGGAGTAGCACTATGGCTCAAGTGGTAGACTTGCTGAAGAGCTGAGGGACCGCGTCCAACCCAGAGTTCAGGCCCCACAATCAACCAAAAAAAGAAAAAAAGAAATCATTTAATCTAATACTCCATTTTACAGATGTGAAAATCCATGTCCCAAAAGGTAAAGTGACCTGTCTGAAGGTCACAAATATTGTTAGAAGTGGAGCCAAGTCCAGTTCCCAGGTTCTCTGGACCCAGCCTATTCTTTCCACTATACCCCAGTAATTAGAAGTTTAAGTTTAGACAGAAGGTTCCATACCATTTAAAAAGCAAATTGCAATTTATTCACTCCTTCTAGACTGCAATTATTTCATCAAGCAGAAGCTGCAATCTGCAGCCAATACATTACTCTAATAATTGTTTTTAAAATCAGTACTTTTCAATAGAAGATTCTGAAAACTATCGACTACTAATGTGCATATACACTAAGCACAAGGTGAAAAGAACTAATTGTAATTCTACCCATATTTACAGAGAAAGATACTTCTATATGCATAGCACAGACACATGTGGCACATTAACAGACCTAATATTATTAAATATGTTATGCATGGAAAAATGCTGTGTTTGCTACTTGTCAAGTTACTGTAGCACTAAAGTATTGTCAAGAAGATAATGGGAAATAGAACCTATGAAACAAAACTATTAAAGTAATGATGGCTATTAACTACAGAGAGAGAGAGCTCACAGACACTTAGGACAGAGAAATCACTTTGCAAATTCATTCAGGCTCCTTTAAAATAATTTTCTTTTGGTAGTCCAGGGGGTTGAACTCAAGGCCTCCTGCTTGCTAAACAGGAACTCTACCACTTGAGCCAAACCTCCAGCCCTTTTTTGGATAGTTATTTTTAAGGTAGGGTATCACTTTATGCCCAAGCCAGCCTAGCCTATGCTTTTCCTACTTGTATTTCCCTGCATCACTAGGGATGACAGGCCTGTGCCACTATGAGCAGCCAGGGGTTAAGACAGAATCTCTCAAACTTTTTTGCCTAGGTTGGCCTTGAACTGCAATCTTCCTGTGCTGTTGCTTTTAAGATAGGGTCTCTCTTGCTGCCCATGTGCATGACAGGACTTCGATCTGCTCACTTTAGGGTTAGGATAGCTAGGATAACAAGTACACACCACTGCACTCAGCCATCTGTTGGGATGGGGACTCATGGAACTTTTCTGCCTGGGTTGACCTTGAACTGTGACCCATCCAACCTTACCCTCTCAAGTAGGTAGGGTTAATATTTATCAAAGGAACCCAGGAAGTGTGTGTGTGTGTGTGTGTGTGTGTGTGTGTGTGTGTGTGTGTGTGTGTGTGTGTGTGTGTGTGTGTGTGTGTGTGTGTGTGTGTGTGTGTGTGTGTGTGTGTGTGTGTGTGTGTGTGTGTGTGTGTGTGTGTGAACTCAGGAGCTAGGATCTGTCCCTAAGCTTTTGTGGCCAAGGCTAGCATTCTACCACTTGAGCCCCAGCTCCATTTCCAGATTTTTGGTGGTTAATTGGAGAGAAATGTCTCAAGGACTTTCCTGCCTGGGATGGCTCTGAATTATGATCTTCTGATCTAAGTCACCTGAGCAGCTACAGGCATGAGCCACTAGCACCTGGCATTAAAGACATTTTAAAAAGAATTTTCAATTCAAAACAGTTATAGGGGATAGATATGAGAATGTGATTAGTATGCATGAGTCCCCAGCATCAGAAAAAAAAAGTATCACCAGAAAATAAAAGCAAAAAAAAAAAACGAAAAGAGAAGAAAAAAGGACTTTCCCTGGTGCACAGAAAAACAGCATTCATGGGCTGGGAAGATGGCTCAGTGGTAGAGTGCTTGCCTTGCATGCATGAGGCCCTGGGTTCGATTCCTCAGCACCACATAAGCAGAAAAAGCTGGAAGTAGTGCTGTGGCTCAACTGGTAGAGCACTACTCTTGAGCTGAAGAGCTGAGGGACAGCACCCAGGCCCAGAGTGCAGGCCCCATGACCCACTAAATAAATAAATAAACAAACAACAATCATCAGTTTGCTCTAATAGCTAGGCTGCAATAACACTTGGGAGACTATGGCAGGAGGATTTTGATTTTGAGGTCAACATGAGCTACAAAGCTAGACTTTGTCTCAACAAATCAAAACATAACAAAAGAGAAATGTTTTGGGTTGGGAATGTGGCTTAATGGTACAGTGCTTGCCTAGCATGCATGAAGCCCTGGATTCGATTCCACAGTACCATATACACAGAAAAAGCCAGAAGTGGTACTGTGGCTCAAGTGGTGGAGTGCTAGCCTTGAGCTAAAGAAGCTCAAGGACAGTGCCCAGGCCCAGAATTCAAGCCCCAGGACTGGCAAAAAAAAAGAAAGAAAAAAGAAAGAAAGTTTTGTCCAATCGGATCTTGCAATGCTTGTTGTTGAATGTATTCACTAGTTTAAACGGAAGTCCAGCTTTTCAGAAGCCAATTTAATCTAGTATTTTAAAAAACACCTTGGCTTTTGAGGTCAGTGTTATAATCACTGCTGGCTGAATAAGGAACTATGACAATGGCCTGCCATCATTAGGGACATAAAACAGAAGTCCAGGTGTTCTTAGCCATTTCCATGCCCAGCAGCTGGTCTAGCCCGTTCTGCGCCCCCCTCCCCCCCTCCTGGATCAAGGACTGCAATCATGGAATGGAAGAAAGTGGCCTTCTTCATATCAGATCACTGGAGCGCATTCTAACCCCTCATATAAGCATTGCCAGGACAGAGGAATACAACACAGTCATGGTTGGTGGTCCTATTCTCAGTCCACCCAAAAGCAGGTCCATATTGGGCCCACTAGCTCAATAAGTGCTGCTGGGCTACACAGGACCTGATGGACAAAGGGGGAAAGCAAGCACTGAAGGTCATGATTCCTCTTATTTTCTGTCAGCAGCAGTAACGAGAGGGAAGAGATGTAAAATGAAAAGGATGCTGTGAAGCTAGAAGGGCTGAAAGGAGGATGGGTCTCAGGCCACTTGACACTACCTCCTACCCATTATTATGTCATAGGTTTAGGCCTAGCCAGGGGAACAGAAGCTCCTTCACAGCTTAGCAGGATGCAGCAGGGGGCTGCATTCTGAGAACAGCTTACCATATATTCCACAGCACGTTCACAGCCTCATTGGCTATGTTCTCAACAGAGTTTCTGTTCTGATCTTTGTTCTCCTGTGGAGACATCTCATTTGAATCTAGTCCAGCACCACACTGCAACCAAATACCATGATTAGCACCATGATTCAAAAGAATAATTAAACATAAAAAGCTAATGATATAGTAAAGTATCACAGAAACTAAACATCCGAAATTACTGTGGTTAGCCAGCCTATCAAATTCTCCTAAGCTCAATTTCCACAGCTAGGCATCCTTTTGCAAGCACAGACAAGAGAAGCCCCCAAGTCCTTGCACAAATTCAATATACAACCCATTTTACATTTTAAATGAAAGTACAACACAAAGCATTTACCTTATGTAATTTAAAATGAAAGGCAAAGAAATGTCAGTTAACATCTACACAGCACACCCTAAAGCAATATTCTAAATACTTTACATATATTAAGTCATTTAATTCCACATTACACTTAAGAAGTGGATCAACTATTACCCTGAATCTCCAGATACAAATAGGAATCTGAGGCACTGGGAGGCAAAGTAGGACAAAACTGATCTTAGTTAAGGATCACTGCTCTAAAGGAAATAGGACTGATCCCTCATATAGAACTGGATATGCTGTATACAGCCTTAAGTGGAACGTACCCTTCAATGTAGAATACTGGGCCAGGCTGAAGGGCTGGCCTAAAACTCACTATGTAATCCAGTCTGACTTCATCTCTCAATCTTCCTGCCTCTGCCTCCCAAATACAGTGATTACAAGTATACACCACTCCATTCAGCAAAAACACAACATAAACTAGCAGCCCATGCCTTTAATCCTAGCTATTCAGGAGGCTGCAATCTGAGGATCATGGTTCAAAGTTAGCCTGGGCAATCAAGTCTGTGAGATACTCCAATAAATTACTAAGAAAACAAATTTAAAAAGCCAGATGTGGAGCTGTGGCTCGAATAGCAAGAGTGACAGCCTTGAGCAAAAGAAGCTCAGGGATAGAACCCAGGTCTTGATTTCAAGTCCCAGGACTGGCAAACACCCCCGCCCGCCCCCAATAAACATAATCTTTTTCTTTTTCTTTCTTTTTTTTGGGGGGGGGGGTCCGGTCGTGGGGCCTGAACTCTGGGCCTGGGCTCTGTCCCTCAGCTCTTCAGCTCAAGGCTAGCGCTCTACCACCTGAGCCACAGCGCCACTTCCGGCTTTTTTTTTTTCTGCTTATGTGGTGCTGAGGAATCAAACCCAGGGCCTCATGCATGCAAGGCAAGCGCTCTACCACTGAGCCACCTTCCCAGCCCCAATAAACATAATCTTCACAATAAGATTGGAATGCCATGCTCTGGCTTTGTCATCTATTAAATGGGAATAACAGATTTGGTCTGAGTGCTTGGCTAGCATGCATGAGGCCCTGGGCTCAATTACCAGAAGTAACAGAGAGAAAAACAACAACAACAAAAGGATTGCAATGAGGACTAACTTAACTATGCACAATATAAAAACTGTATCTGGTACATAAGTAAGCCATCAACAAATACGAATTATATTTATTGCAGGAAGTTGAAAGTCTAAATGAGTGAGGGCAGAGAGTTGCAGATAGGTCTTTTCTAAATTTCACATAGATAAAGGTTGTGGAGACAAAATAACAAGGGGCGTCAATGGGAAGAATATCAAGGCTTCCGAGATGAGTGAGGTTCCCAGATGAATCCAAGGAAGACAAAATAGCTAACACCAAAGTCAGGAAGCAAAGAAAGGAAGAAAGGAAGAGAAGAGAGGGATGAAAGGGAAGGGAGGAAATGGCAGACAAGCTGTTAAGTTTGTCTCTTACAAGCTACGTGCGGAAGCCGCCATCGAGACACATAAGAAACTACGTACCTCTTTTAGCAGAGCCACCAGGGGAGTCATGATGTCTTTAGTCACCATGTCATCACAAACTTCAAAACCTCCACAAGCGCTGAGATTTCTACACAAGGCATTTAAAATAGGATTTACTTCCCACTCACACTTAAGATTTTCCAATCTGGGGCTGCTATCCTACTGACACACGGCAGGATCAAACTCACTGTTCCTACCTGTTCTGGTCCTCAATGGACAGGAGGTACATAAATGCCTTTGTAACGGAACAACTTAGTTTTGCATCTGGGGCAGCACACAGATGCAAGGCTACAGAAGGGGGCTGGGGAGACTTTGCACATAATATGGATATATTATACCTTTATGGAGTGAACATTTCTTGGAATCAAGTGCAAGGGCAGCAAGGACTATGGTGAGACTATTGGGAGTGGCATCGCCTGGCTAAAGTTCATTGAATTTAAAAAAATTTTTGTGCTGATACCTGCTCTCGCTTAGCTTTTTCTCTCAAGGCTGGCACTATACCACTTGGGCCAGACCTCATCTTCTGGTTTTGTTGGTTAATTGGAGACGAGTCTCTCAGATTTGTCTGCCTGGGTTGATTTTGAACCTCAATCCTCAGATCTCTCAGCCTCTTAAGAAGCTGGGATTTTAAGTGTGAGCCATCAGTGCCTGGCTAAACTTAATCTTAATTGGAAAGATACCACTTGCTTTCTGAGTGCACAACACTGTGCCAGACAGAGAATATGGGAAGAAGTCAGAAGATGCCTCAACAATCTCTCAGGACCTCCTACTCTGTGTATGTTTAGGGGGAGAGGTTTACATGCTGTTTCTGCCCGAGGGAAAGATGCATGTTGATTGTCCTCTATCGATGGGCAATCTCCATTTATCTTTAAATCTTACATCAAACATTATTTGCTCAAGGTTTTCTTCTTTGGACCCCTACAGTTACACTCTCTGTAATTGTCACTGGTTGTAACTAGAAACTTGGATAATGTTCATCTCCATCAACAAACTAAGATTCATCAAAGGGCCAGGCACTGGTGGCTCATGCCTGTAACCCTAACTACTCAGGAGGCTGAGATCTGAGGATCATGGCTTAAAGCCAGCCTCTCATGGACAGGAAAGCCCATGAAACTCTGAACTCCAAGAAACCACCCAAAAAGCTGAAAGAAGATCTGTGGCTCAAATGATAGAGAACTAGACTTGAGTAAAAAAGCTCAGGGATAGGGGCTGGGAAGCTGGCTCAGTGGTAGAATGCTTACCTTGCATACACGAGGCCCTAGGTTCAATTCCTCAGCACCACATAAGCAGAAAAAAAGCCGGAAGTCGTGCTTTGGCTCAAGTGGTAGAGCACTAGCCTTGAGCTGAAGAGCTGAGGGACAGTGCCCAGGCCCAGAGTTCAGGCCCCACGACCAACAACAACAACAAAACAGCTCAGGGACAGCACCCAGGCCCTGAGTTAAAGCCCCAGGACTGGTGCAAGTGGATCTGTGGCTCAAGTGATAGTTAGCCTTGAGTAAAAAAGCTTAGAGATATCACCCAGGACCTGAGTTCAAGCCCCAGGACTGGCACAAAAAACAAACCAAAAATTCCTTGAAAGAGTCATGCACTGATGGCTCCCACTTGTAATCAACCCTAGCTACTAAGGAGGTTGAGATCTGAGGATTACAGTTTGAAGCTAGTCTGGGAAGAAAAGTCTGTGAGACTTTATCTCCAATTAACCAGCTAAAACGACAGAAGTGGAACTGTGGCTCAAGTAGTACAACACTAGTCTTGGGCAAAAATGCAAAGGATAGCACCCAGGCTGTGAGTTCAAGCCCCAGGACCAGCACAAAAAAAATTGTTTTGAAAGATTCATCAGGCAGGCACTGGAAGTTCACACCTGTAATCCTAGCCACTCAGGAAGCTGAGATTCGAGGATTGAGGTTTGAAGGCAGCCAGGGCAAGAAAGTGTGTGAGACTCTTATTTCCAGTTAACCACCAAAAAGCTGGAAGTAGAGGTATGGCTCAAGTGCTAGCCTGTAGCAAAAACAAACATCAAACAAAAAACCCTCAGGGATAGCACCCAGGCTGAATTCACACTCCAGGACCAGTGCATGTGCATGCATGTGTGCATACACACACACACACACACACACACACACACAAAGTTCCATCAAGAACAAAAATGTTGTCTGTCTTCTTTACTACCTAAGCCCAGAACCTAGTTCACTGGCAGTTCATCCAAGGCACTTGATAGCATTTGCTAAGTCAATGACTAAAACATAAATAATACATGTAGACAGAGCAGTGAAAAGTACCAAAATAGTAGAAGTTATTCTACCATTGCTTCCTCTTACAGTCCCTATTTTTGCACCCAGCCTCCTCTCAGTGATCTCACCTGGCTCGGCAGCTTGACGCAGTCTTCCAGGGACACCCATGGACAGGGTCTGTCTCCCAACTTCACCTCCTGTAATTTCTCATCTTACTCCCTGCAGCCACACTAGCAGTTCTGTTCTCTATCCTGGCCAAGCAGCATTAGTGCTGTCTCCTCTGAGGGGAATGCTCTACTCCTGTCCCTGCCTTGATACCCTCCTGCAAGGTCTTGGTTCACAAAGGCCATCTGGTGAGCACACATTTTAAACTTCCCTCACCGTCTTTCTTGTGGAACGACCCGACAACTGATCAAAACCCCTGCATTTGGGGGCATTACCTGGTACACAGGCAGGGGAGTTCATCCACCTAGGCAGGGGATCTTATGGAGGACTTTTGAGGAGGGAGAAAAGTGCTGCCAGGTTTGGGGGCAGATGTCTTAGCAAGAGGGATGCAGCCAGGAGGAGCGGCGGAATGCATGTGGTGTGCGGGCCCTGGGGCGCCCTGAAGCCTGACCTCACCCCCCTCCTTCAGACCCGGGAGCCCAGGCAGGGTTTCCAACTTCCTAATGCACTGAGTGCAGCAGGGTGTGTGCTCCTGGCTGAGCCCCAGGCCCGGGGACGCTCACCATGGGTACCACCCCAGACCCTCTCCCTGTTCACCTCAGCGCGCCGGCCGCCGTCTCCCTGACCGCCAGGCTGGGGTCGAGCAGCAGCGGCCCGAGCTGGCGTACAGCATCGCGGCGAGCAAGGCTGGGCAGCGCCGGCCGCTGCTGCACCAAGCGGGCCAGCCCCGCGCAAGCGCACTCGCGGACCTCAGCGCTCGGGTGCTGGAGCTGCGGAGACAGGAGAGGTGTCAGAGTCAGGCCGTGCGCATGCGCGCCACAGACACGCCCGCCCCCGGGGCCCAGACGCGGCGGAACTCGGGTTTCACCTTTTCCAGCAGCTCGGCCGCCGGCTCGTCGTCCTCCTCGTTTTCGGTCCCATTCGCGGCTCCCGCAGCCTCGGCCTGACAGCTGCCGGTAGGGGAGAACTGAGGTCGCTTGAAGCGCTTGGTCCGGCTCTTGCCCATGGCCACGTAGGTGGAGGGGATTTAAAGGGACAAGCACCAGTAGGTGGTTGAGACTGCCCAGTTGGTTCCGACGTCTTCCTGCCAAAGGGATTTAAAGTTAGCCTATCCGTGCCTGCCGGCCGCCGGGGCGCACTGGGAGGAGCAGCGCGCACGCGCACGGTGTGTCCGCAGCGCGAGAGGCTGTGCGGGATGTACGCATGCGTGAAAGGCGACATGAGCGGGGCGGGGACATTCAGGGCGGGGGCGGGGTTTTGTGGCTCTTCCTGGGAAAAGTCGTGCTGGTCCCGCCTCCATCCAATTAATGCATAGCTGCTAAGTCAGTCCTGGAATGAAGACAAGTTTTATTTCATAGTAATCGAAGCAGCTATTCCTACAGCATATCTCAGAAAACAAACACAGAGATGTAAAACCCCTACAAGAGCCTGGGCTTTTCCAGGAAGACCAGCTGTAGATATTAAGACACCTTGGAGTCACCAAATATATGCTGGGGGCTTTCATTTTCTAGGTCCCTCTTATCTAGCCACACATCTTCTGCCATATCCCTATTCTGAGCGAATGTAATCCTTTGACTTTACGACATGGCCCATTGGCCTTCCCATTTCCATGTTTTCAAAATCTCCACTTGGACTGGGGACATGCTTCAGCTGGTAGAGGACTGACTGGTTAGCTCTAGAAACAGGCGAGGATCCCTTCACCTTTCTCCTTAGAAACTCTTGCTTAGGGCTGGGAAGGTGGCTCAGTGGTAGAGTGCTTGCCTTGCATGCATGAGGCCCTGGGTTCGATTCCTCAGCACCACATAAGCAAAAAGAAAACAGCCGGAAGTGGCGCTGTGGCTCAAGTGGTAGAGCGCTAGCCTTGAGCTGAAGAGCTGAGGGACAGCGCCCAGGCCCAGAGTTCAGGCCCCACGACCGGACCCCCCCCCCCCCCCAAAAAAAAAAAAAAGATTTTTCTCTTAAGGACATAGGTCAAAGTCTTACCTGGGTAATCCTTACTATTCAGAAGGTGAGATCAAAGGACACAGTTCAAAGTCAGCCCAAGCAGGAAAGTCCAGGAGACTCTTATCTCCAATAAACCACTCAGAAAACCGGAAGTGGCGCTGTGGCTCAAGTGGTAGAGCGCTAGCCTTGAGCTGAAGAGCTCAGGGACAGACGCAGAGTTCAAGACACACCACCGGAAAAACAACAACAACAACAACAAAAAAAACTTACCTGGGTTGTTTCGTCTCACTTCACCCCTTAGCCCTACTGTTTTTTTTTTTTTTTCGGTGCCTGTCCTGGGGTTTGAACCCAGAGCCTGAGCATGACCCTGAGGTTTTTGGTCTTGTTTTGTTGCTTTTTTTTTTTTTTTTTTAGTTCTCTATAGACTTTGAGCCACAGCTCCATTTCTGGCTTTTTGGTGGTTAATTGGAGATAAGAGTCTCATAAACTTTCCTGCTCAGGCTGGCTTTCAAATTGATCCTCAGATCTCAGCCTTTTGAGTAGCTAAGATTACAGGTATGAACCACTGGCACCCTATTCTTTTTTTTTTTTTTTTGCCAGTCATGGGGCCTGAACTCTGGGTCTGGGCGCTGTCCCTCAGCTCTTCAGCTCAAGGCTAGCGCTCTACCACTGGAGCCACAGCGCCAAATCCGGCTTTTTCTGTTTATGTGGTGCTGAGGAATCGAACCCAGGGCCTCATGCTTGCAAGGCAAGCACTCTACCGCTGAGCCACCTTCCCAGCCCCTGGCACCCTATTCTTTAGTCATGTCTATGCCCCATACCCTACATCCATGAACTAGTTAGTGCACATGTGTTACTCCTTCATAGATGCCTCCTCTGACTTTATAATCCGGGACAGTTCTCTCCTGAGACAGCACAAACCTTGTTCCTTGTTTCAAACACTTAGTTCAAAATTCAGTTGTAATTCTCAGTTTCTGTATGTACTAACACAATTTTGCTAGCTTCCCCAGTTGAACCCATCTGTGTATAAAGACACAAATGACACTAGCATGTCACATGACCAAACATGATCAGGAAGGAATAAGGCATGCCATCTAGATGGAATCACTGAAATAAAAACAGATCTTTTGCTGGTGCTGGTGGCTCCATGATTGTAATCCTAGCTACTCAGGAGACTGATAACTGAGAATCATGGTTCAAAGCCAACCCAGGCAGGAAAGTCTGTAAGACTCTTATCTCCAATTAACCACCACAAAACTGGAAGTGATGCTGTGGCTCAAACTGGTAGAGCACTAGCCTTGAGCAAAAAGAGCTCAGGAACAGCACCCAGACCCTGAGTTCAAGCCCTGGGACCAACAACAACAAAAATCTTTTGCTATTTCATTGTGAAAATAAGCAAGACAATAGTTAAGAAACTTTTCTGATTGGAAGGAGGATGCAGAAGGATTATAGCCAACCCAGGCGAAATAGCAAGACCTGTTTCAAAAACAAAGAAACAAACTTAGATGACCCAGATTTCAGTGCTGTGAAATGACTAAATGACCCAAAGTGAGCTCGAATGCAAACCACAGACTCTGGGTGACAAGAGGTTGAGTGGCATTGACAATTGGTCAGGCTATGTATGTGTGTGTGGGTGGGAGTTAAGGAGGTATATGGGACATCTCTGCACCTTCTTCCTCTCAATTCTGCTGTGAACTGAAAATTGCAATCTTTAAAAAAAAAACTACAATCTTTAAAAAATCAAAATAAATAAAAACATTGTAGCTAGTGCAGAACCTTGTGATCTGTTATCATTGTTACTTTCTTCAGTGAGAGATTAACATCTTTTTGAAAATGAATGATAAGACTATTGAATGAGTTCAGCAGGTATCCAGCTACCTATGGGGGATTAAGTTTTAGAAGAAGCCCAATGACCTTTAAGCAGTCTAATCCTGCAGTCATTTTCTATTTATTTATTCATGATGCTAGGGCCTCCGGGATACTTGTAGGCATGTTCTTTATCACTGAGGTTCAACCTCAGCCATTTAAAAACATCAAAACAATGATTATCTAACCATTTTTTCCTATAGATCTTTTTGGCACGAGAATTTATTTGGGGGAAGGGAGAGTTGAACCCAGAGCCTGGTACTTGCTAAGCAGGTGCTCTGCTGTTGAGAAGGTATGCTTCTTGCTCTTTTATGACTTTTTTTTTTGGTTGTGGGACTTGAACTCTGGGCCTGCGTGCTGTCCCTGAGCTCTTCAGCTCAAGGCTGGTGCTCTACCACTTGAGCCACAGCACCACTTCCAGTTTTCTGAGCGGCTTATTGTATACAAGAGTCTCATAGACGTTTCTGCCCAGGCTAGCTTTGAACTGCGATCCTCAGATCTCAGCCTCCTGAGTAGCTAGGATTACAGGCGTGAGCCACCAGCACCCAGCTGCCTTGGTTATTTTTGAGATAGGATCTCCCTTCTTTACTGGCACTTGCCTGGGCCACAATTGCTTATTTTTTCATTTCTTGCTATAGCTGGGTTGACAAGTGTAAGTGACCATGCCTACCTACTGGTTGAGGAATCTCAAAAACTTTTTTTGCCCAGAGTTGGCCTTGAACCTCTATCTTCCTAATCTGTCTCCCAAGTAGATAGGATTACAAGCATGGGCCATCAGCACTATCTAAGAGAATATTTGAACTGCAAAGAGATCTTAAGATGAGTTTGGTATCTTGTCATCACTTAATCGGCCCAAGGAATTATTTAAAAATAGAAGCTAATTCTTCTCCTAGATGTCTGTCGTATCCCTTCACATTTTGGTACTGTAACTTTCTTAGCATATCCTCTGAGCAATAAGTATTGACAGTCTGATCAATAAAATCTTTGACAGTCCTAGATAGTTGTGGAATCCAGCTTGAATGTTTGTGTAAAATGTACATTAAATGGCCACTGCACTCTGATATGTGTTTCCAACAATTCTCCAGCTCAGGGTGCCATCTTAGCTTCACCTGGACTCTCAGAGGATTTGCCTTTGACTTATAGAACTGGAGAGCTCAGCAAGCTTGAACACCCTCCCCCCCATCCAATGTCCCCACGTTCCCAAGACACAGTGTTAGATCTACTTACAGCTCCTCTGTGTTATAGGGGCTTGTGGGACTTACAGATGATCTAGCCTAAACAGATGACCAAAACATGGGGCCTGCTTCTTGTATTCACCCTACCTGCTGACCAGACAGACACACCTCCCACCCCTGGTCTTTCCATGTACTTTGTGTGCCCATGAATTGTTATCAAAGATACCTAGCAAGTGTAAGGCCTTGGGCTCTATCCCCAGCACAGGAAGGGAGCAGGAAATGGTAGGCATTTGGGTTACCTGCTCTAGTCTGAGAGCTTCTTGAAGGGCAGGAGCCATTGCCAGTCTTTAAATGATCACTGTCTGGCACTTAGCTGAGTTACAGTCCTTGGACTGTCCACTCCCTCTACATGGTTACTGCCCTCTGTCTCAGATGGCCCTACATTAAGTGACCAGGTTCTACCTTCCCTTCTATAGGTCTACTACCTCCCAATAGTCTTTTCAAATGCTAAAATCCATCCAGATCTATTTGTCTCTGAAAACATCCATGAGACACTTCACTATCTCTTATCTGTGAATCCAATCAAGTTGACAACCAAGATTGGCATGTCTTGCATACTAGGCAAGTGTTCTACCACTTAGCTACATCCTCAGCCTCAAAGCTTATTTTTTTTTAAAGCCCACAAAACCTGTTTTGATCAAATTCATTGATAATTATTATAGGCTCCATTCTCCATTTGGAGAGTAAGCACTCTGAGAGTTTGCATTAAGGTCCTCTCACATGCCAGGTATTATTCTGACAGTTTTGCAGGTCATAATCTCCTGACTCCACCAACAATTCCAGGTAACGTTGGAGATAAGGAAATGGAGGCACAGAGGAGTTAAGTGACTTGTTTGAGAGTTCAAGATTTGTAAAGACAAAGACAGGATTTAAGCTACATAGTCATGCTCCAGAGCTTGATTGTAATGTCTGCAATAGTGAGTTACCTAAGAGCTAGAAAATTGAGGAAATTTACTAGGTAACACCAGGTAAAGGAGAATAGAAAACGTATGCAAGAATAGGACACCGAGGGCTGGAAATGCGGCTTCGTGGTAGAGTGCTTGCCTAGCATGCATGAAGCCCCGGGTTCCATTCAGTATCACATACACAGAAAAAGCCAGATGTGGCTCTGTGGCTCAAGTGGTAGAGTGCTAGCCTTGAGCAACAGAAGCTCAGGGACAACACCCAGGCCCTGAGTTCAAGCCCCAAGACTGGCAAAAAAAAAAAAAGAATGGCACACCAAAATTGGGCAATTGGTGCTGTACACCCATGTATTCACTTGTAAAATAATCCAGTGAGGCGCTGGTGGTTCAAGCCTGTAATCCTAGTACTAAGGAGGCTAAGACCTGAGGATCACAGTTTGAAGCTGGACTGGGCAGGAAATTACATCTGCTCATTTCCAATTAATCACCAAAAAGCCAAAAGTGGAGTTGTGATTCAAGTGGTAGAGTACTAGCTTTGAGAAAAAAAAAAAGAAAAGCTCAGGGACAGCACCTAGGCTCTGAGTTCAAGCCCTAGGACCAGCATACACACATATCACACACACACCTGCACACACACACACACACACACACACACACACACACAATTCATCTAACAAACTCATACTTAGTTACCGCACCAGAAAAACTATTTCCTGCAGATACATAATGAAAAGTTCTTAAAGGAAAAGGGTTCCCAGTCCCTCTCCACAAACTTTTGACTGGTTAATCCTTGACAGCAGTATCCAGAAATTATCTTTCCACTGCTCTAAGTGGCCAGCATCAGATGAATTCTCCAATATCCTGTCTCCAACATAATTCTACCACAATTCACTGTTTTTGTAATTTTTTAAATTTCTAAATAATTTTGTTGTTGGTGGTGGTTGTTTGTTTGTTTTTTGGTCAAGTCATGGGGCTTGAACTCTGAGCCGCCTGGGTGCTGTCCCTCAGCTCTTCAGCTCAAGGCTAGTGCTCTACCACTTGAGCCAAAGCACCACTTCAGGCTTTTTCTGCTTATGTGGTGTTGAGGAATCAAACCCAGGACCTCATGTATGTAAGGCAAACACTCTACCCCTGATCCACCTTCCCAGCCCCGTTTATTTTGGTTTTGGAGACCAGGCACCACTTTCCTGCCCAGGCTCATTTGGACCTCCTGCTCAAGCAATCCTCCTTCTCCAGCCTCTGTGTAACTAGCACTACAGTGCAAAGCACAGTCCTGATTAAATCAACAGTCATGGTCTAAGTTTCCGCTCACTGTTGAACACTAACTCCAGTTACTCTCTGACAACCCTGTTTTTCCTGAAGTTAATTGCCTTTCTCCACTATTCTAGTTTCCCATTTGTCATTACTTTTTCTAAAATGTTTGACACTTTTACCTATCAATATTTTTCCATACATTTAAACAAGGTCATGGAGCATATGCGTAGTATATACAAGGTCCTGCTATGAGCAGGACTTTCCCTCCACAAAAATACAAAAAAGAGGGAGCCAGATTTATTTAATTTGGCCAGTCCTAGAAGCTATCCCTGAGCTTTTTCACCTCCAGGCTAGTGCTCTACCACCTGAGCTACAGTTCTGCTTCTGGCTTTGTGTGTGTGTGTGTAATTAGTTGGAGATAAGAGTCTTTTCTGCCCAGGCTGGCTTTGAACTGCCATCCTTAGATCTCAGTCTCCTGAGTAGTTAGGATTACAGGCATGAGCCACCAGCATCCAGCTCTGAATTTTGATAATATGAAATTGTTTTAGGTGTGATACAGTACTGTGGCTATACAAAGGAAAGGTGTTTTGTTTTTTTTGGGTCCGGTCATGGGCCCTGAACTCTGGGCCTGGGCGCTGTCCCTCAGCTCTTCAGCTCAAAGCTAGCTTCCGGCTTTTTTCTTTTTGCTTATGTGGTGCTGAGGAATCAAACCCAGGGCCTCAGGCATGAAAGGCAGGCGCTTTACCACTGAGCCACCTTCCCAGCCCCTACAAAGGAAAGGTTTATTTTGGCTCACAGTTTTGGAGGTTTCAGACTCAGGGACACTGCCTAGGCCCTGAGTGCAAGCCCCAGGACTGGCAAAAAAAAAAAAAAGTTCCTGGGCTGGGAATGTGGCTTAGTGGTAGAGTGCTTGCCTAGCATGCATGAAGCCCTGGGTACCTCATAAGTGGCACTGTGGCTCAAGTGTAGAGTACTAACTTTGAGCAGAGAGGCTCAGGGACAGAGCCTAGACCCTGAGTTCAAGCCCCAGGACTGGGGTGGGAGGGGAGCTGGTGGGGGAGGAGTTCCTGTTTTGAGCTGGGTGTTGGGGTCTAGCTACTCAAGAGATCCAAGGATCATGGTTCAAAGCTAGCCCCGGCAGGAAATTCCATGAGAAGTCTCCAATTAACCACTAAAAAACTGGAACTGGAACTGTAGCACAAGTGGTAGAATACTAGCCTCGAGAAAAAGAGAGCTCATGGGCTGGGAATGTGGTTTAGTGGTAGAGTGCTTGCCTCACATTCATGAAGCCCTGGGTTCAATTCCTCAGTATCACATACACAGAAAAAGCTGGAAGTGGCACATGGGTCAAGTGGTAGAGTGCTAGCCTTGAGCAAAAAGCAGTCAAGGACAGTGCCCAGGCCCAGAGTTCAAGCCCCAGGACTGGAGGTAGGGGGAGGAGAGAGAGAGGAGACAGACAACACACACACACGCACACACACACACACACACATACACACACACACACACACAGGCTCAGAGTTCAAGCTCCATGACCAATAACAAAAAGTTCCTGTCACACACACACACACACACACACACACACACACACACAGAGGCTCAGAGTTCAAGCTCCATGACCAATAACAAAAAGTTCCTGTTTGGCCTGGTGGCTTGGCTCGTCGATTATTCTGTTTCAAGAAACTAGCTAGGGTATATTTGGGGATTATTCGTGAACTATTCTTATCTCAAAGTCTTTTGGTGGTTACTTTATGTAACTATATTCTACTTTCTTCAAATAGGTCAATCTTGAGCAGATTACGAACAAGCTTGGCCAATCTGAGGGGCAGGACCTGCTATATTAGAGATAAAAAGGCAGTGGCCTGCCTGCTCTCTTTTGGCTAATGACACACCCTTCTGCAAAGTAAACTTTGCTGAGTTCTTTCTGTAGTGTTGATTCCTACATGGTACCCCAATATCATGTACCATTTCTTACAGTATTAAGTAGCAAGATTATTATTATTATTATTAGTGCCAGTCCGGGGGCTTACACAGGGCTTAGGTGTTGCCTTGAGCTTCTTATACTCTAGGCAGAGTTCCACTTCTGGCCTTTTTGGTAGTTTAGTGGAGGTAAGAGCCTCACACTTTCCTGGGCTGGCTTTGAAACTGCCATCCTCAGATCTCAGCCTCCTAAATACAGTAGCTAGGATTACAGGTATGAGCTACCAGTGCCTGGCTTGCCTTCTCTTGTTTTTCAAGCTTGCATAGCAGACATCAACTATAGTCTAAAAACATTAGTTACTAGAAAGTTTGTGCTTCCTGATGAAGTAGGCATGTACTTCATAGATGATCTGAAAGAAAAATGAGACTCCTATGGCTTCAAATGACAGTGAAACAATTTAGTTGCTCAGACATGCAGAGTGTTTATCAGTGAGCATTCTTGGCATCCTGTCTATAAAATACCAGCTCTAAAGACAGGGATGTGAGGGTGATCTGTCTGCAACATGTCACCCCATTGATTGCCAAGGTTGATTCGGCTGATCTGGCTGACTAGGCAAGTGTCCCCTGTTCCCTTCCTCCCTCACCGCTTCATCCGCACTTGGTCAGAGAAGGACTTTCCCTGATAGAGGACCGGTCTTTGGTCAAGGGTATAGGAGTAGCTGCGCTTCCCTGCTAGAACCTCCAAACAAGCTCTTAAGAAAGACAGACCCTTCAAAAAGCAGTAGTCAGGTTAGGGTGTGGTAGTATAGGTTTGTGCTCTCTGATACTCAGAAGGCAAAGATTGGAGGATCTAGGTCCAAGGATGAAAGCACAAGACCTTAGCTGAAAAGTAAAGTTTTACTTTTTAAACAAAAAGGACTCTTACTAAGTAAATGCAAGGCCTCAAGTTCAATACCCAGTACTACCCCAAAACGAAACTTAAAACAGCACCTCAGTCACAGCTTTCAATCTTTCAGCGAGGTTGCTCAATGAGACAACTAAATGTGACTTCAGTATACTTGGTTCAAAAGATAAATTTCCTCAAGGATGAATTAATTAAAATGTTGCATTGATTTTATTTCCTCTATTGCATGTAAAGTAAAATGTCTCATTTGGAATAAGCATCTATCAAGAATTTTTAATTTTGTTATATATGACATGAACCAAAGAAAAAGTCCAATCACTAGTTATATATAAAGTATTTATTTTTATGCACATATTTACCTACAAAATTTACAGAAAATAAAACAGCAGAATTTGTAGAATGCCCTCTTCAGACTTCTTAGGAGCAGAGGGTTTTATTGCTGCAGTTCAAAAAATAAAACTTTACACAAGTGAAAGTCAGGATAAACAAAATCTTAAAAAAAATATATAGTTAGCACTAAATAAAACAATGGACTGAAAATAATCACAGAGCTGCTGTACTTAAGAATCTGGTTTAACAAAAATTCTCAAAACATCTGTAATTTCTTACAACATAATGGAGATGAGTTTTCCTCAGTCTAAGCAGAATCTGTTGTTTTTCCTGCAGTACAATTAAGAGAAGAAAGAATGAAAGGCACACATAACAGCCAGTGTTAGAGAGCTGTGAGGATGGCAAGCAGATGTTCCTGAAATACTGGTGCAGGGGAATAAGGTCCACACATCTTCCTCTTTGTTTAATGTTGGCATTGATTTGCTATTTACAGTAGTTTGCAAAAATACATTATAAAAACTGAGTGAGGTTCGGCTTCTAAGTTTAACTTAGTAACATAGATGCATACTTCATCTGCAAAACTCTTTGCAGGAACTGAAGTACTAAAGTGACACTAATACTGAACACAGGTAATCAAAGGTACCAAAGCACCAACAACTTGAGTCATCATCAAGACAATCTTGGGAAATATTGCACACTTCTTGTCTGTTGTTGCTATAACCTTCACGTATCCAACTGCAAAAGGAATCCTTATGGCTTTTTGCGGTATCACTTATTTGAAGAGAGACTGTTTTAGGTCCCATAACAATGAGTGCAGACTGTCATTGAACGTGAGGCCTAGGTTTCAAAATTAGTTTTCCTGTCTGTAAAAGAAAAAAATTCAACATACAGTTCTATTAGAAATATTTCCATTTTATTTATAAACTTTATAGAGCATTTATTCATACGGAGTCAGAGTATTTCTCCATATTTAGGCAACATTCAACAATCATTAGGTATGTTTTTAAAGCTCCCGTTATGTGGACTGAATGAATTCCTTACCCCTTCAGCAGAAACACACAACTGGGGAAGTAGCTTGGTAGAAAAATACATATTTAGCAGGCATAAGGCTCTGGGTTCAACCCCTAGCATCAAAAACAAAACAAAACCAACAGGCACACATATATCTTCAATTCCTTACTCCCTTGTTAGCTAGAAATCAAACATTTTATACACTGGATAAAATTCTTAACTCGTACAGATTTATGTTCCTTACTACATGAAATCTCAAAGACATAAAACCATATATTTGGGGGGGTGGGGAAGTGTGGGTGAGAGATGGGAAGGGATGGGAAGGGGAAACAAAGGAGGAGCCAACAATGCTTGATAAGAAACGTACTCATTATCTTGCCCATGTAATTGTAACCCCTCAGTACGTTATTTTCACAATTAAAAAAAACCCATATATTTGGGCAAAACGTTTCTTCTTTTCTTTTTTTATTTTTATTTTTGGGTCCGGTCGTGGGGCCTGAACTCTGGGCCTGGGCGGCTGTCCCTCAGCTCTTTAGCTCAAGGCTAGCGCTCTAACACTGAGCCACCTTCCCAGCCCCACATTTCTTCTTTTCAACATAAAAGAAGTTAACTTCTTCAAGTTAAAAAGCGAGCTAGGTGCAAGTGGGTCCTGTCCATAATCCTAGCTACCTCGGGAAGCTGAGATCTGGAGGATGACTGTTTGAGGGCAACCCAGGCAGAAAAGTTTGACAGACACTATCTGCAAATTAATCATCAAAAAGCACTCTGGCTCAAGTGGCAGAGTGCTATTCTAGCAACTGCGATAGCTTGAGTTTAAATTCTAGTACTGCCACACAAAAAAAGTATACCAATGGTTGGAGCAATGAACACACACACTGCTGGTGTTCAGTATATATTGGTAATTCTGTGTTAAGCAGAGCCATCTTTAAAATAAATAATAGTTAAATGCATACCCTAAAACCAAACAAATTACTTTATCTGGAAGAAAGGGGATTTAGGTGCAATGTAGTACACAGAAATAGTGTAATCATTAAGTGTTTTTTTTTTGTTGTTGGTCATGGGGCTTGAACTCTGGGCCTGGGCCCTATCCCTGAGCTCTTCAACTCAAGGCAAGCACTCTACCAATTGAGCCATAGTGCCACTCTGGGCCTGGGCCCTATCCCTGAGCTCTTCAACTCAAGGCAAGCACTCTACCAATTGAGCCATAGTGCCACTTCCGGTTTTCTGGTGGTAAATTAGAAATCAGAGTCAAGTATGGATAGTTTGGAAAATGGGGGGAGCTGTATGTTAAACAGGAATTAAATCAAGACAAATTAATTAACTGTGTTAACATGCAATTAAACAAAATGGAGCATATCTAAGTCCTAATACTGGGTTACGGGAGCAAGTTTGAAAAATCTGTAGCATCTTCCTTTAATACAGTCAGTAAGAATATACAACAAGGTTGGTGCCAGTGGCTCATGTCAGTAATCCTAGCTACTCAGGAGGCTAAGATCTGAGGACTGATGTTCAAAGCTAGCCTGGGAAGAAAACTCTGTGAGACTCAACTCCAATTAACCAACAAAAAGAGCTGGAGGCAGAATTGTGGCTCAAGTGGTAGAGCGTTAGCCTTGATTAAAAAAAAAAAAAAAAAGCTCAGGGACAGCTCCCAGGTCTTGAGTTCAAGCCCCAGGATCACACACACACACACACACACACACACACAACCCCCCCCCCCCAATAAAATACAAATATTGTCAGTCATTATCTTTGGTTGATGAGATTTCAAGTAGTTTATTTTTTATCTTCAGCTCAAAAGTGTTATTTGGATTCTGGTTGCCTTTTGACTTTCACTTAAATTTTGGTCACTTAATTTGTTTAGTCATTGATATCTTGGTGGATTTCTGATACTTTTTCCACTGTTCTACTGAGCTATATTTTTTATTAGTTAGTCCTGGGGCTTGAACTCAGGGGCTGGCCACTGTCTCTGAGATACTCTACTACTTGAGCCACAGGCCACTTCCAGCTTTTTTCTGTTTATGTGGTACTGAGGAATCAAACCCAGGGCTTCATGCATGCAAGACAAGCATTCTACCACTAAGCTATATTCCCAGCCCACAGCTATAATTTGTATATACGAAAATGCTCAAGGGCTGGGAAGATGGCTCAGTGGTAGAATGCTTGCCTTGCATGCCTGAGGCCCTGGGTTCGATTCCTCAGCACCACATAAGCAAAAAGAAAAAAGCCGGAGTGGCGCTGTGGCTCAAGTGGTAGAGTGCTAGCCTTGAGCTGAAGAGCTGAGGGACAGCACCCAGGCCGAGTTCAGGCCCCAGTCCGGACCCAAAAAAAAAAAGAAAATGCTCAAATCTTGGGTTGGGAGTGTAGCTTATTTATTAATTTTGTTCCTGGTCTTGAACTCTGGGCCTGGGCACTGTCCCTAAGCTCCTTCTGCTCAAGGCTAGCACTCTACCACTTGAGCCATAGCACCACTTCTAGCTTTTTCTGTGATTCATTAGAGATGAAGTCTCATGGACCTTCCTGTCCAAGCTGGCTTCAAACTGTTATCCTCAGATCTCTGCCTTCTGAGTAGCTAGGATAAGCCACCAACACTGGGTTAAATAGCTTAACTATAGTACACTTTCCTAGCATGTATAAGACTGAGTTTGATCAGCTTGCACATGGGTATTCACATGTACACGCAAATGTATATACACAGTTTGGCCCAATTCCTGTATTACGTTCGGACAAACATTGCCACCACTCTGATTGAGTTCTCACTATTCAGCAAGACCCTCTGTGCTCCTCTGCAGCCATGGTTTCTACTTCTCACCTCCTAAGAACATAACCACTTAGTGTGGCTTGTCTTTGAACCATACAATGTGTCTGAGTTTCCTTCATGTTACTCTCTTTCAGTAACTTGCCACTTTTTAATTTGGATAAGTAGCATTCCACCTCATGAATATACTTTTGTGCTTTTAATTACTAAGCTATTACTGCAATCTCACCACAAAATGATTCAAATAACAAACAATTAAGTTACCCTTCTATCTACCACAAATACAAAATACAGCTTCTCTCTCCAGAAGAATTTTTCTATGAGCATTTGTTTTTTTTGAGACAGGATCTCACTAAGTTTATGTTGGCCTTGAATTCTGGATTACAGGCATGTACTAATACACCAGCTCATTGTTTTTTTGTTTTTGTTTTTGTTTTTTTGAGAAAGGGTCTTGCTAGAGGCTGAAAACTTATGATTCTTCTGCCTCAGCCTCTCGAGTATCTGGGGCTACCAGCATGTGCCACTGTTCCTGGCTCATAATTAAAACTTAAAAAAAAAAAAAAAGTTTGTAGCTTAAGTTGAAGCTGAACTTTACATCCTCCTGCCAAAGCCTCTTAGTGCAAGGATCACAAGAGTACACCATCACACCAGGCATAATTATATCTATAGCTGGGCACCTGTAATCTTAGCTACTTAGGAGGCTAAGATCTGAGGATCATGGTTTAAGAAGTCAGCCCTGGCAAAAAAACAAACAAAAACCTTTATAAGTGATAAAAAGAATAATTTTAAAAATGCTTCATAATGTTACACCAATTTATATTCCCAACACAGCATTTTCTTTTCTTTTTTTGTCAGTCCTGGGGCTTGAATTCTGGGCCTGGGCACTGTCCCTCAGCTCTTCAGCTCAAGGTGAGCACTCTACCACTTGAGCCACAGCGCCACTTCCAGTTTTCTGGTGGTTTACTGGAGATAAGAGTCTAATGGACTTTCCTGCCTGGGCTGGCTTTGAACGGTGATCTTCATATCTCAGCCTCTTGAGTAGCTAGGATTATAGGCGTGAGCCACTGGTGCCCAGCAAGCATTTTCTAGTACTAGAGCTATCAACATATACTTGTAGCTTTTTTTTTTTTCCTGGACCTGAGGCTTGAACTCAGGGACTAGGCACTGTCAGAGCTGTTTTACTGCTGAAGGCTAGCACCCTACCACATGAGGCTCCACTTCCAGCTTTTTGTTGATTAATTGAGATAAGAGTCTCATGGACTTTCCCCTCCGGGCTGGCTTTAAACTGCAGTCCTCAGATCACAGCCTCCTGACTAGCTAGGATTACCAGCATGAGCCACCAGCACATGGTTATAGCTATAACTTTTACCAATCAGATAAAGTAAATGGAAATTCATTGTTTTACTTTGCATTTCCTCAACTACAAATGAGTTTTCCAATGTATCTGCCTCACAGGTAGCTGGGCCCACAGGCACGTGATATCTTGCCCAGCCATCTGTCCAGTCTTTTTATGTAAGCTTACTGGTCATTTGTATTTCTACTTTTGCCATCTTTCTACTTCTGTATCTTTCTCCACCTTCTATTCTAGCACCTTCTTTGTGCTGATGAGGACTAAACCAGGCCTCCCACAGGCCGGCCTGAGGGGAGACTCGGGCTGGAGGAGAGGCCTGTATAAGGCTGAGGGACCTATGCAGAGTGGAGGGGCCTGTCAAGATCAGAGAGGCCCACAGAGAGGTGAAGAGGTCTGGAGAGGCACAGAGGTGGGCTGAGGCGGGCGGAGAGGTGAAGAGGCTGGTGGAGAGGCAAGCGGGGAAGCTGAGAGGCTCACAAAGAGCTGAAGGGCCTGCAGAGAGGCAAGACCTGTGGGATAGGAGGGAAAGGAGGGCAAAAGAAAAAGTAAAACTTGCCCCTTGGAGGTTGCAGCTGCTCCTAGTTTGAGGTAGCCCAGGATAGGGCAGTTGCAGACTGACTAATAAAACTCCTTTGTCACCTTTAAGTGTACCTCTGTGGATTTTCTTGCTCTCAGAATTTTACACTACCACTGAACTACACCCTGACACTCAAGTCTTGTAAATTTAAAATGAGTGCCATTTTAAGAAGCATCATAAAGCTGGGGGCCGGTGGCTCATACCTGTAATCCTAGCTGCTCAGGAAGCTGAGATCTGAGGATCGCCATTCAAAGCCAGCCCAGGCAGAAAAGTCTGTGAGACTCTTATCTATAATTAACCACCAGAAAACCAGAAGTGGTGCTGTGGCTCAAGTGGTAGGGTGCTCACCTTGAGCTGAAGAGCTCAGGGACAGCGCCTAGGCCCAGTGTTCAAGCTCCATGAACAACAACAAAAAAGCATCATGATTCTATGTCAGTAAGGAAGATTAAGTGGCCGACTTGGCCAATTTCATTGCATCATTATTGGGAGCATCACAACTGCAGAAGTCTGAACCAATTCTGTAAGTGACAGTCTATTAATTTCACAGTCTACAGTCTACTCTTCCTGTTTTTTTGAACTCATAACCCTCCCACCTCAGGCACTGGGAATGTCAGGATTACTAGAGTGTGCCACCATACCAAGTTCAAATGACTGCTTTAATTCAACATTTCAGTTCTTCCATGCAGTTTTACAGTTTTCCAATGAAAAAAGTACTTACATCATCACAAGACATATTGTACTCTGCCAAAACAGTTCGACATCGAGCAGCTATACTGAATGAATATGGTCAAAGGAAAATTCTGTCTCAAAAGCAAGCTTCTGTAATGGGCTGGTTATGAAATATACCCCAAAAGCTCTTACTGAGGCGTGGATCCCAGCTGGCAGTGATTAGATCATGATCAATCCTCTGGCCAGTTCACTGCTAATAGGATATTACAAGGTAGGGCCTCACTTGGAGGCATGGGTCACCAGGGGCATGCCTTTGAAGGGTGTATCTTTTCCTCAGCTCCCTCCTGTCTCCTTTCATTTCTTGGCTGCCACAAAGTGAGCAGCTCTGCTCCTGCACACTTCCCTGACATGATATCTGCTTCACTATAGCCTAAAGCCATGGAGTCATCTGACCAATGACTGAAGCCTCCAGAATTTCAGTCACAATAATTCTTCCTTAAATTGCTTGTCTCAGATATTCTGTCACTAACGCAACATCTAACAATCACTCAGATTACTGAGAACAGTGCTTTATCCATGGTTAAGGATACATTGATGGTGCAACTACTCTCTTGTGTATTCCAGCAAAGAACAAGCCTATTAGAGTGATACAGCTAATAGTAAAAAATGGGTGATTCCACAATGATGTGAAGAAGGACACCTGCAAAAGAAAAGGATGAAATGTAACAATGTTACATTCTTAGAACAATGATTCCTATACCCCCTTGCATAAATAGATGTAATATACAAGTTATCATTGAAGACTTCGCATAACCCTAGTTCTCTACTGCTATGCTATAAGAACATTTTAAGTTCACCAATGGTTACTGTTTTCTTTCCTTTCTTTTTTTTTAAAGCCACTCTATCACTTAGCCACATTCCCAGCCTCTTTTCTACAATGTATGTTTTGTATCTTCTATATATCAAAACACTAACACTCTACTTCAAACACCTGAATCCAAACAATTTCAGTCCTCTAATCAAAAAATCCTACCAAAAAAGTTATTAAATTCTGTGTTCAATGAATGAAGGTAAAGCTTCTAGTCTCAAGAAAAACACAAGTCAGATGTGATCTAGTTACCACCCTGCCCAACACTTCCTTTGGAGAGCTGGGCAACTTCAACCATGCACACCCCAGTCCCAAGTATAATCGCCACTTCCTGTCACACCCCTATGCACATACCTCCCACCCCTCCAAATCCTACATACAAATCCTCAGCTTGGTAATGTATTACCCTCCTTCCTCAAAGCAACAAATGAATTGGTTTGAAGCTACTAAGATCTTTACAGATGTGGGACACTCAAGCAGGGGGAAAAATGGTTAGAAGCTGTCTGTAAAGAACTAGAACTCAAGAGAAGAACAGGATTCCTTTGCCTCCGTATAATGAGATGATAGTACAAAACCAGACAACATAAAATTCTCAAACTATATAGAGGGACAAGAGACCAGGATTCACAACTGGAACAAGAGTGGGAGCCAAGCCACACAGTTGGGGAATAGAAACCTAAACCAAAGAGAAGACAAGTGCTAGGAGCACCTAAAAAAGGAATTCAAGTCTAGGAATGTAGCTTAGTGGTAGAGTGCTTGCCTAGTATGCATGAAGCCCTGGGTTCCATTCCTCCATACCACATAAACAGAAAAAGCCAGAAGTGGTGCTGTGGCTCAAGTGTTAGAGCACTAGCCTTGAACACAAGCTAGGGACAGGGGCTCAGGGACAGTGCTCAGACCCTGTTCAAGCCCCAGGACTGGCAAAAAAAAAAAAAAATTCAAGCTAGTAACTACATGGGAGCAACAGAATTAAGAGGTGCCATGTTTTAAGACACACTACCTATTTCAGAACAGAAAAAACAAAACAAAACAAAACCCACCCAAAACACCAGTAGGTGGTTCAGCAAAGTCATAAAAGAAATGAGACGCTGAAAACATCAGGAAAAGCTCCGTAAAGATGGGATCCTGAAGAAAGGGTAATCGGAGGAGCGTCTTCTTGGAACCTTTGAGAACATTTTCATTCCCACAGTTCAGCTCAGTGGTCTGCTCAATGTTAGCAGATGTTTTCATGCCCCATTCCTGGGATTTGAACTCAGGGTCTGGGTGCTATCCCTGAATTTTTTTTTGCTCAAGGCTGCTTCTCTATTACTTAAGCCATAACTCCACTTTTGGCTTTCTGGTAGTTAGCTGGAGATAAGAATCACTGATTTTCCTGCCTGAGCTGGCTTCAAATGTGATCCTCAGATTTCAGCCTCCTGAGTAGCTAGGACTAGAGGTATGAATGAACCTGTAATTTTTTTTTTTAAGACAAGATCTTACTATGTAGTTTCCCAGGCTATTCTGACACTTTCTGTGCTCTTGAGTGAAGAGATTACGGACATGAACCATTGTACCCAGCTTTATGGTTTTATTTGAATTAGGTCAGTTGGTATTAACCTCCTTCCCTCCAGAGCAACCAACTGCATATCTAAACCCCAGGTATCCCCTGTGACCAAGTGTCTGTCACATTACTACTCCCCCTAGTTTCTTCCAGCTAGCTACTAGTTTGTGTTTGTGTACCTTCTTGAGACACAATTGCTGGTTAACACTCCTGTCAGGTTTAGGATTATTAAATACTAAATTAAGAAGAGCCAACCCTCAGGCTAATAGCTACATTCTCACCTAATTTAGGAATTATATTAACTACATAGTTTTGAGCCTATTTCAAATTACATTTAATTCTGTGTTTTATTAAGATCTCAACTAGCTGAAATCACCTTATATTTTTCCCAATTAGAAGTCAGATTCATTTCCCAAGACAGATTTTTCAATCTTCTTGGCAGGACTGCCTGAAGATGAGTACTCAGTGCAGCCTTCAGATCCCATTTTTGTAAGTGAGCACACAGGAGAGTTCCCTGTCAGCCACAAAACCCCTCTATTAACATGCATTTCCATCCTTGCCCACTCTGGTCCCTTCAGAGGACAATCAGAGGACACATTGTGAAGTGACCCCAGCCTGCTGGAAATGCCACCTAGACTTAACATTAGGTTCTTCTCTGTAACTTAAAGAGTAGTAAGTAAAACTACACAAAATGTCTGCTTGGTTTAAAAAGGGGAAAGAGATAAAGACTCTTCAAAAATTTTAACATTGTTACTCAAATAAAACTGCATCAGAGGGAAAAAAGTTCACTGAAATTTTGGAGTCTCTTAACTCTAATTTAAAAAAAGTCCGAGTTTGAAATTAAGGCGCAAGTTAGCAGAAGGAGGCAGAAATTAAGAGAATTTTTATTGGCTTTCATCAAAGAGTGCTTCAAGAAATAACATTATGAAATCAGTTATTGCATTTGGTGTAAGGATGTTCCTACACAGTGCCCAATGGGAGATCTCTTGGCATTTCCTATATTAAACTCCAGGCAGGAAATTTCTGAGATAAATGCTGAGAAAAAAAAAAAAACACCAAACACTCGACAGCTCAAAGATCTGTCTCTGATCTGTGTGCTTTCCTCACAGAAATGAAAAGCACAGAACTAACCTTGACTTCCTTCATTACGTGACTCTGAGATTAATTTATACCTCAATTCTAGCAACTGTGGCAAGGCCCATGGCCTATATACTAGTGACTTGCTTTCCTTCCTGGTCTAATTTGTTTTTTATCACTCATATATTGTGATAGTCATATGTTTCTCTTAAAGTCATCTCAAATGCAAATGGCTTTTTGGAGTGAAGTAAAGTATTAACAGAGATTATTCAAATAAAATACCATACTTTTTGAAAGCTGGCATTAACAATGCTAAACGAACAAAGTAGAATGAAGAGAATGTTCATATGAAAAAAAGAAAAATGAGAGATGTAAAAAAATATGAAATCTGCACAGAAATTGAGATAAATTAAGAAATATGTAATTGAAATAACACTTCTTAGTCCTTTTCTCTTAAAAAAAAGATACTTAATTCTTAAGAGCCAGCTAAAAGACTTTCATAGGCAAATTAATCTAGGGAATATGTGTGTGTATATATATACACACACATATTCATATATACACACATATATACATATGTGTGTAATTTTTCTTTTTTTTTTTTTGATGCCAGTCCTGGGGCTTGCACTCAGGGCCTGGTTGGGCTTCTTTTTGCTCAAGGCTAACACTCTACCATATGAGCTCCACTTCTGGCTTAAAAAAAAAACATATATATATATATATATACACACATATATTACATATATACAGTTATTATAAAGGTGAAGTACAAAGGGATCAGAGTTATGTAACTCAGGTAAAGAGTACTTTTTTTGTTTTCGACAATGTCATCCCTTCCCTTGCTCTCTCCCAGTTTTCACTTCCAGTATTTGTGTGGTTAACTGGAGATAACAATCTCATGGACTTTTCTTGCCTGGGCTGGCTAACAACTGGGATCCTCACATCTCAGCCTCCTGAGTACTAGGATTATGGGCATGATCACCAGTACCTACAAGGGCATATATTTAATGTAAGAGTTAATATCATTAGTAGTAGTTACAGGAAGCCTTGCTTGATATTTTAAATTAACAAAGCACCACTACATCCATTATCTCATTTAATCTACTCAAGATTTTAAAACAAAATGTCTACCTTTTGTGTTTCAGGATCTATTAGCCAGTTCCAGGCACCAGTAGCTGTACAGACAGATACCACTATAAGCAGCACTGATGAAAGATAAACACGAAGTTAGTTAGTGAGCAAACATACCCTCATATTTCATAACCACCACCAGCTCCTAACAAACAAGGGGCAGCCAAAGAGCATAACACATTCTTAAATGGAAAACACACTGACTGGACTCAAGAACTGGAAGACCTGGCATGTGGCCTTGAAGAATTCTCTTAACACTGTAAACTTTTGTAATTGGGGTACCCTACCTTTTGTTACTTAGTTAGAACTAATGAGAATGAAGATTAATGAAATTAAAAGAAACCAGATGGTGAAACTTTGATAAGACTCTGTTATATAACTGTGTTATGTTTTAAGCTGATTTTTGCACATCTTGCAAACTAAAACTAAAAAAAAATTTTTTTTAATTCATTTTTCAAGTGTATACAAACCAAACAAAGGCTCCTTTTTTAATGTACTGGGATTCTAACTAAGGACTTTGCCATGCAGACAAGTGCCTGCTGTGGAATTAAACAAAGGTCGCTGTTAGAAGTGTGGGGTCAGTGGAGCAGACCAATCACTATCAGATTTTCTTTTACAACCTAAACAAAAGTCAGGACAGAAATCAGGGCTTGTAGAACTTAGAAAAATTTATCCCTCCACATTAAGCTAGAATTATTTTAGAAATTCTAAACAGATCATAATAAAACTGAAGAATAACATCAGAGAATAGTAACAGAGCCCCACAATGTAGTTAATATTCTGAGATGAGGATAGCTGCTCATCTCTCAGTGAAGATGAACTAGTTTTCAAATGTGGAGATTAAGTTTAAAAAAAGCAATAGATATAGGAAACCTTAGCCATTTAAAGTTCCTAGTGACACAGATAAACTGGAAAAAATTCATTTTAGGTATTTAACAGAAGAATTAAAATATCAAAATTGTGTTTTGAACTATGAACAAACTAAACTCAATTTATTGTAATCTGTATTTCTAGAATGAAATATACAAGACTACATAGGCAAAATTTGTGGTGGTGGGATTTGAATTCTGGGCCTCAAGTTTGCTGGTTGGTATTCTAAAACTTGAGCCATTCTTTCAGTTCTTCTTGTTGGTTACCTGTGGAGTTGATGTCTAGTGAATTTTTCTGCCAAGGCTGGCTTCAAACCACAATCCTCCAGATCTCAGCCTCCTGAGTAGCTAGCATTACTGCCACTGGTACTTTTATTTTTAAAAAATAAAGTAACAATGAAAACACTAGAGAAGATTCATCTATGTGCTTTTATTTGATTACTACGTTAAACAAGCTGTCTCTTATCTGCAGCACTGAGACATGAGTCAGGAAGAGTGTGCTCTTGACCTTTCACTTTGCAAGCTAGGGAAGCATGGAATACATTTTGAAAGACTTTCAAGGAACTGTAAAACCAGATAAATCAGCGAATAAGAAAAATCATAACTTATAAATCTGGCTGATCAAGATTCTCACAGTATATGATTACAATTCACAAATTACACAGAAAAAAATCCTGACCTAGGGGGAAAAAAATCTCTTATTTTTGCTCTGGCAAAGCAAGTTACACTTTAAATAAAGTACATTATCATGGTAGGGATGCAGTTCAGTAGTAGAGCACTTCATCTCATGCACTAGACACTGGGTTTGACCAAAGGTATAGTCTAAAGGTATGTCCAAAGGTATACTTTCAAGGTATGTGCTATTTTACTTGTGTGTGTGTGTGTGTGTGTGTGTGCGCGCACGCGCGTGTGCCAGTCCTGAGACTTGAACTTGGGGCCTGAGCATTGTCCCTGAGCTTCTTTGTTCAAGGCCAGTGCTCTATCATTTGAGCCAGAGCTTTACTTCGAGCTTTTTTTGTAATTTACTGGAGGTTAGACTCTCATGGGCTTTTCTGTCTTGGCTGGCTTTGACCTAGGATCCTTAGATATCAGCCTCCTGAGTAGCTAGGATTATAAGTGTGAGTCACCAAGGCTGGCTTTACTTCCTCCTAATTAAATTGAATTTAGCAAACATTCAAGATATTAAGACTTGGGGCTAGGAAAGGGGCTCAGTGGTAGAGTGCTTGCCTTGCATGCATGAGGCCCTGGGTTCGATTCCTCAGCACCACATAAGCAGAAAAAGCTGGAAGTAGAGCTGTGACTCAAAGTAGTAGAGCACTAGCCTTGAGCTGAAGAGCTGAGGGACAGTGCGCAGGCCCAGAGTTCAGGCCCCATGACCAGCAAAAAAAAAAAAAGACATTAGGACTTGTCCAAAGCAACACATGATGGCCTGCTACTAGAGCTTACTGAAGAGGGTTGACAGGAAGAGTTTGAGCCCAGGTATTGAAGGCTAGACTGAACAAAAGTGAGACCCAATATCAAAACAGAAGAATATTTTATCACTTGTGTATTTGTCCACATTTCTTAAACAGTATCTTTCCATGGGACAGTAATTACAACTCATTCAAATCATACTTTGTAAAACTTTAAATATTTACAAAAAGATAGGAATAACATACATTCCTTTTCAGAGTCAGGCGCCAAAGCAACACCAGTAGGTTATATTATAAAAATCAACTAGATTGACTGTGGTTCATGCCTGTAATCCTACCTACTCAGGAGGTTGAGATCTGAGGATTGCAGTTCAAAGCCGCCCAGGCAGGAAAGTCCATGAGACTCTTACCTCCAATTAACCACCAGAAAACTAGAAGTGGCACTGTGGCTCAAGTGGTAGAGCGCTAGCTTTAAACTGAAGAGTGCAAGGACAGTACTCAGGCCCAGAGTTCAAGCTCCACGACCAACCAAAAAAAAAAAAAGAAAAATCAAAAAAAGAACTGAGATTATGGGCTGGGAAGGTGGCTTAGTGGTAGAGTGCTTACCTGGGCTCTAAGCCCTGGGCTTGATTCTTCAGTACCACATAAACAGAAAAAGCTTCAAGTGGTACAGTGGCACAAGTGGTAGAGTGTTGGCCTTGAGCAAAAGAAGCTCAGGTACAGTGCCCAGGCCCTGAGTTCAAGGCCCAGGACTGGCAAAAAAAGTCAACTAGAGATATATGGGAAGCTGAGATCAGAAGAATCATTGGTCCAGGTCAGTCTGGGCAAAAAAGTTTGAGACCTTATCTTGATCAAAAACAAATGCTCAGTGTGATGTTGTCATCCAAATGATAGAAAATATAAATAGAAGGATCATACTCTAGCCAGCCCAGCAAAAAGCAAGACCCAACATAAAAAATAAGTAGAATGAAAAAGGGTTGAAGGTAGGGCTGATGTGGTATATAGAGTGGCTGCTTTGCCTAGCCCTGAGATCCAACTTCAGTACCACCAAAACAGACACAGACACAGACAGACAGAGACACTGACATGCACACACACTAACCAACCTAATTAAAAGTCCAATAAGGGAAACATTAAAATTTTGCAAGCATACATTAAATATGAATTTTTGGGGGGTACATAATGCAAGGCATCACAAATGCTAAGCACATACTCTCCCAGCCACACATCCCCAGTCAAAATGTCTTGCTTTTGTGTGTGTGTGTGTGCCAGTCCTGGAGCTCGAACTGAGGCCATGGGCGCTGTCCCTGAGCTTTTTGTTCAAGACTAGATCTCCATCACTTGTGTCACAGTTCCACTTCTGACTTTTGGGGTAGTTAATTGGAGATAAGTGTCTCACAAACTTTCCTGTCTGGGCTGGCTTTGAGCCATGAGCCTCAGATTTCAGTCTCCTGAGTAGTTAGGATTACAGGCACGAGCCACTGGCACCTGGCTCAAAAAATTAAAAACAGAAACACACAATTACTTCAAAAGGTTGTACACAAATAGTAAAACCACTAAACAGGCCTCTGAAATTTTCACTGTGTGTTACTAAAGTTACAATATTTAATGAAAAGTTAAAGTATATGTTTTCGTAGAAAAATGTAAAATGCAACCACATAGAATAGTTGGTTCTTTTAGGGTAACCAGTTTACATAACCTTGTCATAGATATATCTTTGTAATGCATTATTTACAGTGGTTTTTTTTTTTTTAGGGGGGGGGGTTGGTCGTGGGGTCTGAACTCTGGGCCTGCAAGCTGACCCTCAGCTCTTCAGCTCAAGGTGAGCACTTTACCACTTGAGTCACAGAGCCACTTCCAGCTTTTTCTGTTTATGTGGTGCTGAGGAATTGAACCCAGGGACTGATGCATGCAAGGTAAGCACTCTACTACTGAGCCACCTTCCCAGCCCCTTGTTTACAATGGTCAAGTAAGTTTTAAAACTGTCTGAATAAAGAGGACCCTTATAGTTTAATAAAGCAAGCACTGACTCAATCCTATTTGGGAATAAAATGATCAAGTACCACCTTATCTTAAAATATATGGCAACTTACTTCTCCAACGTCCTGTGGCAGGCTGCAAGCAGTGAATATATTCAGTAAGCCTTCTCTCGAAAGCCTTGAGGTCTAGGAAGAAATGTTTCAGTTCTCTGATTAGCCAAGCTTACTAGTTTGAACCTACTGAGAAGACATTTTACATGGTTAACTGATTCAGGTCTTATCCACCAAATGACACCTAAGACAGTTTCAAAATATTAAACAATTATCTTTAAGTCGTTGTACAAAGGGGATTTCAATTCCGCAAGTCAGTTTGTGAGTACGGTGCCCCTTCCGTACTTTTCCCCCCCTCGCATTTCTCCCGACCCCACCCATCTCCTCTAGTTTCCAAGTTCCACTTCACCAATGCACTTTGCACATTACCTCTCTCGGTCGTCTGCCCCGGCCTCCCAGCCTCCCCCTGCTCCTCACACAAGTTTGTTTACGAGGACAGTTTTAAGCACATTGATGAAAACACGACTCCCGATTTCGCACACAGGACACTGGGCGGATTTTACTTTGAGAAGCTTCCAAACAAGCCGTGAAGAGCTGGGATCGATCTGAGGCGTGGGGGAGAGGGGAGAGCTTGCACATAAAAGGACCCAGACCAGGCTCGAGCTCCTCCTATTCTGCGGAAACGGACAACTTTCTCCCAGTACCCCACGGCGGTCAGAGATCGCGGTCACCCGGCGCGGGCATCCGTGCGGGGTTAACGGCAAAGCCGCCCGGTTTCCTAGACCCCAGGCTACTGGGGACGGGGTGCGGGGCAGACACCCTCCGTTCCCCCTCCCAGGCTGGCAGGTGATCCCCGCGGCGCCCACGGCCTGCGCTAAGGCGGGTGTCCAAGCGCTCCCTCCGACTAGAGATGGGGTGGAACTGCACCCGGGCGCTCTTGCTGACGGCGGCAGGCACTGGAGAAGCCCGGAACACCTCGGGCCGCCGACCCCGGGGGTTGTCAGAAGAAGAAAACGAGCTCACGTACGACCACTGAGGAGCGAAGGACGAACGCGGAGCCCCCGGAGGGGCGCGCGGGCCGGGCCGGGGAGCGGAGGCGCGGCCGCCGGCGTCCGGGCCCGTCCCTCCTCCCCGCCCTCCGCCGCCTCCCCGGGGTCCCCAGTGTGGCCCCTGGCGACGCGCCCTACCTTCCGCCTGCTCCAGCGAGTTCATGTCGGGCGGCAGCTGCGGTCACCGCCCCGGCGCCGTCCGCATCGCAGCCCGCGGCCCCCACCTGGCCTGTAGCGCCAACTCCCTCCGCCAACCGCTTCCCTCGGTCCCGTCCCTCTTTCCCGCCCCTTTCTTAAACATGCTGCTTTCATTGGACATCTCTACCGGACCAACTAACTAAGGTTGGTTTCTATTGGCTAATTTCTGCACGAACAAAAACTCAGCGATGGACGGCCAGCCGGAGGGGCCAAGAATTGCCCGAGGCCGCGCTAACGTAACGCTGGCGTCGCCTCCTGTCCCGGGGAGGAACTGCAGTCCGCCCAAACCTAGTAGGTTTGCGTCGGTATTCTTCAGAGTTCCCTCCTTGGTTCTTTCATTCCTCACATGGTGATGGAGCGCCTACTAACTTTCAGGCAGTGTTCTGGACGCTGATGAAGGATACAGATATTAACAAAGCTGGCCTTGTCCTCAACGAGGTCAAGGTGGAAATAAAATACTGACAGAACTAACTAGAACCCCGAATAACGAATTTCCTTAATTATGGTACTTCTTTCCTAGATACTCAAGCCCTTAAGCAAGCCTTCCTGTCTTGGTTATTTCTTCTCAAATTATCCAAATTTCACAAATCATAAAGAAGGCAAAGTGTAAGCTCCAATGCCTATACAAATGGAAGGGCTTGCTACATTTATATCTATCACAATGCCTCTGCTTATTTCCTGGTGGTCATTCATCTGTTGGCGAACTATTCACTGAAGGACCTGCTGGGCAACTTGTTTATCCGGGACAGATAGGAGCAAGTCAGATTCCTAGCCTTAAGATGGAAAATATCTCTTTACTTTCCATGTAGACTTTTCACACCAGGCAAGAAGCATGCAAATAAGTAGTTGATTTTAGATAAGGAGGCAGTAGAGTAACCCGATCCAGGGAAGTCAAGGAAGGATAGCAGAGCCAGTGTTCTGTGGGAGGACTTCACTGAGCCCCAGCATTTGACCTGAGAACCCCAAGATGGCTGAGAAGAAACCAATTATGCAAAGATGAGAGTTAGGAAAGTCTTAAGCTGCACTGGAATTCTTTCCTTGTTAGGATTTTGGGTATTTTATTCATTATCAGACTTTCCCTTCACATTCCAGCATGGAAATAGCCCTTAATAAAGTATTTTTCAAAGTTTTCATTTAGAGAGATGTCCTCTGGATCAAACCCTTTACTTGCATTATCTCATTGAAACCTGCAAGGTAGTATTCTTTAAAAATTGAGTTGAAACCAAAGAAGGTCACAAAATCCACTTAATGGGTTATAAGCAGCAGCAGCTTATTTATTTAGATGCCAATACTAGGTCTTGAACTCCAGGCCCAGGGGTTCTTCTTTCACTTTTTCACTTAAGGTTGATGCTCTATCACTTAAGTCATACCTCCACTTGCTGGAGATGAGAGTCTCATGGACTTTCCTGCTCATGCTGGCTTCAAATTGCGATCCTTCAATCTTAACCTCCTGAGTACCTAGATTGCAGGTGTGAGCCACTGTCACCTGAGTACCTAGATTGCAGGTGTGAGCCACTGTCACCTGAGTACCTAGATTGCAGGTGTGAGCCACTGTCACCTGGCTGTAAACATTAGTTTTTAAAATGTGTTTAATTAAAAATTTGAAGCCACAGTATTGGAAGGAAGGGTTGCTTTTGTTCGTGGCTTTTTTCTCGGCTCTGGAAATATGTATAAACAGATACTGGCTTCCTGTCGCAATGTAGGATGTGCATTTTTTTTCTTCCCCTGGCTTGATAGTATATTTTATTTTATTTTTATTTTTGTCATGGGGCAAATTGTCTTTATCGTGGTCTATAAAGTTTATGAGTTCTATGAGCTTTGACGATACAGTTATTTCTTCCACATGTACATTTTTTTCCTTTTGCTTAGTGTCAGCTGTTCCCTCTTTCCTGCTCATTCCCTCCCTCCCATCACTGCCATTGAGTTGCTTAGTTCGTTTTGATCAATGTCCAGTGCAGCTGATGGGTCCCACTGTTGTATGTTTTCCCATTTCCCTCTAGTTCTGCGTCTTCCTCCTACTTTTCCTCCGATGTGCACATATATATCATATATGTGGTCAGCAGCATGGGGTCATTTAGTCATGATTCGGCCAGAGGAGTGGAGGTCCTTTGTTTCTCTAGTCGATTTACTTTGTTCTATCTCCTTACGTTTTGGATTTAACATCTACTTATCAGGGAGACCATGTGCCATTTCTCTGTTTGCTCTTGGCTTACCTCACTCAACATGATTTCTTCTAGTTCCATCCATTTCCCTGCAAATGCCAATATTTTGTCCTTTCTAATGACCACATATTATTCCATTGTATATAGGTACCACAATTTTTTTTATCCATTCATCTGTAATGGGACATCTGGGTTGTTTCCATATCCTGGCTATTGTAAACAGTGCTGCAATGAACATGGAGGTGCATGTGTCCTTGTATCCTGGTTTCTGTTGTTTTAGGATAGATGCCTAGGAGTGGTATGGCTGGGTCATTGGGGAGGTCTATATTTAGCTTTCTGAGGCCCCTTCAGACTGCTTTCCAAAGTGGTTGTATAAGTGTTCATTCCCACAAGCAATGTAATAGTGTTGAATGTGCATTTTTATCTGAGGGCTCCAGAAAGAAAAAAGTGGGAACGTTCAGAGGCCATCAAAACAGGCCAATCTTACAACAAAGTAAAACAAATTTGTCCAAATGTTGTGATTATTTCATACCCTGGATGTGAGCTCAAAGTTAAATTACTCCTTTTGTCTTCTTGCCTAATGTTCCATTTCTCCAAGTGTAAAACATGTTTCCCTGGACATCTAGCAGTGGAGAGATAAAGGCCATCAAACATCCATGCTATGATCCACTCTTTGTGACCAGATGTGGAGAGGTCTGGTATGAAGCAGACTGGTAGATAGGACATTACAAGCATTAGGGGAAGTGGGAGTTTTGCTTGCTTGCTTCCAAAAAGATAGTTGTTTACTGAAGGGGTTCTATTTGGCTGACTGGGGTGTGCAAGTTCCTAGCAAGGGCTTATGATAACAAGCAGGAGAAGAGAGGGTTACTCCCTGGCATCTTCCCTCTCCATCCTTCATTTCCAACTGCGCTCAAGTGAATGCTGAGCACACCTGTTGGGAATGTTCACATCATGATAGTTGAGGGACAGTAAGGCCAAAGGGGAAGAAAATAGAAACTTGGAAGTTGGAATCTTTATGGGGAGACCAAAGGGAACAGATCTGAGGAGCATCATATTAATGATAGTTTGTAAGGAGAGGATAATAAGAATTTTTGCTGGGCATGGTGGTTCATACCTGTAATGCCAGCAACTAGAGAGGGAGAGACAGGAAGATCATAGCTCAAGGCTGGCTGGGCCAAAATCACAAAACTCTGCATGGAAAACAAAAACAAAAGCTAAGAAAAAGAACTAGGGCATGTCTCAAGTGGCCCATGCTTCAATCTTCCATACTGAAAAATCGAACAAACAAAATTCCTAAAACAGAAACAAAAAAAACAAAGAACCACTTGTTGCAGGCATTGGGATGTGAGTCAGGAGTCCAAGGATCTGCAATCATCACTCCTGCTGTTTCTAAGAGTAGAGTTTAGGGTGAAAACAGAAGATGAGAAAATAAAAGACCTTAAACATTAGTGAGAAGATGAAGAACCACTTCGAAGAGGGCTAGTCATTAAATGGGCAAAGCTTGTTATTTTTTCCCGGGGCATGCCTCTCTGCCTTTGATAGTGCAGCACATTATATTTTCTTTATACTTTGCAGGTAGCTCTGTGGGGCCAGGGGACTAGAGCTATTAGTAAACCCATTTCAGAAATGAGTCTGTAGCTAAGTGATTAAGTTAAATGGTCTTAACCTTATCTCTCCTCTCTCTCTCTCTCTCTCTCTCTCTCTCTCTCTCTCTCTCTCTCTCTCTCTCTCTCTCTCTTCTTTATCTCTCTCTCTCATTGATTGGTTGGCTGTACCTTTAGCATGTGTTTATATAGTAAATTAGGCTAGTTTGTTTGTTTGTGCTAATACCAGGGCTTGAACTCAGGGTCTAGGCACTGTCCTTTAGCTTTTCACCCAAGGCTGGTACTCTACCACTTGAGTCACCCCTCCACTTCTGGCTTGTTACTAGTTAAAGATAAAAGAGTCTTATGAACTTTACTGTCTAGGATGGCTTTGAACAGTGATTTCCAGATCTCAGTCTCCTCAATAGCTAGGATTACAGGCTTGAGCCACTGGTGCTTAGCTCCAGGTTGGCCTTGAACTTAACTTATAATTCTCTTGCCTCTGCCTCCTTAGTGCTGGAATTATAGTCATGCATAACTGACAGTTTGTACCTCCTCCCAGTCCACCCCATTCCCCCAGCCAGACAGTCTTGCTTCCTAGTCTTTCCTAACAGCCTGCTCTCCACAGAATTGTGCTGTGGAATTACAGGAGGGTTGCTCTGGGGTCTTCTACCACCTTGCAGACAGCACTCCTGGGAAAGGTATTGCGTTTGCCAGCCCCTCTTCTTTGTTCTCTCTCTTCCAATTCTTCCTAAGGCTGCCAGCTTCCAAGATGCTATGGTTCAACTGTCCCCATCAGAAGTCATGTTGAAATGTAATCCTCATTGTGCTCTATGGAGAGGGTAGAAACTTGAGCTGACTGGTATTCAGAGGCAGGAGCTTTAGAGGTAATTAAGGTTAAATGAAGTCCTAACCCAACAGGACTAGGTTTTTGTAAGAAGGGGAGGTACCTGGGCCACAAAGCCTTGTTATGCCATATAATGCCTTACGATCCTATGACCCCATAGGATTGTCTGTCCAGAGATTCTTCATAGAGTCTCTTGGATCTCCAGAACCATGGAAAAAATAAACCTTTATCCCTTATAAGTTATTCAGTCTATGGTATTGAATTATAGCAGTGGAAACTAGATTAAGATACAGCTCAACATAACCACCTCAAAAAGGTTTTCTGCATTCATGCCTAGTGCTCGTAACAAATGACTGTGAACCCGAGTGATTTAATACAATGACAACTTGCTGGGAGCCAAATGCTCATGCCTGTAATCTTAGCTACTGAGGAGGCTGAGATCTGAGGCTTGTTGTTTGAAGCCAGCCTGGGCAGGAAAGTTTGTGAGACTTTTATCTCCGATAAACTACTATAGAGCTGAAAGTGGTACGATGGTTCAAGTGGTAGAGTGCTAGTCCTGAGCAATAAAAAGCTCAGGGACAGTGCCCAGGTCCTAGAATGGCACTAAAAAACAAAAACAAACAAAAAACCCCAATGATCATGGGGCTTGAACTCTAGGCCTGGGCGCTGTCTGAGCTCTTCAGCTCAAGGCAAGAGCTCTACCACTTGAGCCACAGAGCCACTTCCAGTTTTCTGGTGGTTAATTGGAGATAAGAGTCTCATAGACTTTCCTGCCCAGGCTGACTTTGAACCACGATCCTCAGATCTCAGCCTTCTGAATAGCTAGGATTACAAGTGTGAGCCACTAGTGCCCGGCTTGTGCTGGAATCCTCTTACCAGGGACTCCAACTGATGTGTTCATCTGGTCAGGAGAAGTGGGTATCACGCCTGTACGAGTGAAGATTCTAGATATTCTGGTCCCGTATCCATTGCTCATTCTTGCCTTGATGTGTCCCTGGAAGGGAACAGAGTCTTAGTTTCTTTAGGACAAAAAGGGCTGCTTCTCTATCAGTCTACTTGTTGTGTGTGGCTGCCCTTCTCTCCAGTTCTTTTTAGCAACTTTTAGGAGGGTCATCTCCGGCCCAATTGGGGATGCGAGGAATACTCTGTATATCAGTCCATTTTGTTGCTATGACAGGGTACCGAGGTTGGGTCATGTATAAAGAAAGATGGTTTGTTTTCTGGTTCTGTTGGCTGCCAAGTACAAATGGCACAGTAATAGTATCTGCTGAGACCCTCCCCCCCCTGCCCAGGTGATGTCACACCTGGGTAAGAAGCAGGAAGGGGCCTATTTGTGTGCAGAAACAGAAAGGAGTCAGAAACAGGAAACTGGGTGAGGTCCGGGGTCCTTTGAGCACACCAGAAAGTTCTTCAATTTGATGAATAAATCCAGCAATTATCAGGATACAGAAATCAACACAGAAAAATCAGGAAGTAGCAACACCCTGGCTACCTCTTGGTGAAAATCCTCATCTATTGCCTGGCTGGTGGGCTGGGCTTTCCTGATGCGGTTAGGGGGTCCTCCTGTTTAGTTTGGGGGAGACGTGTTCATCTCTTGGACCACTCTCTGTAGCCAGGTAGTAGGTTTTAAAATGCCAGGTCTGGGAAAAACACAGGCAATCTCCTGCTGTTTGCATCTCAGCTCTGGGAATCTCAGATCAGTTGGTCCTCCTTAACTGTTTCAGAGTTCTCATTTGGCTGCCTTTTGCATCACTTCCAGGCTTTGTGGTGTTGTTTAGAAAAGAGAGTTGCAGAGAGAAATGTCTTTGCCACTATTACCAATCAGATTCTCTTCTGATTCCTGGGAAGTGGTCAAACTCCAGGGTCGCATCTCTCAGTTAGAAAGACAAAGTTTTACCCTCCTGTCATTGGACAGGCATTGAAGGATGCTCTTTAGAAACAAATACTATGAGGGAAAAGGAGCTATTAAGGAGCCCTAGCGCAAGTATGCAAAACGGACAGCTTCCACTCAAACCTCACAGCAAAATCTCAGCAGACACTCAAAACTCCAGCCCCAAACTTATTTTTGTCATTTTTATTGAAAGAGAAAAATATTATATTAAGCATTCTTTATTGTTATTATAAAGGTAATATACAGAGGGTTACTGTTATTCATAAGTCAGGGGATGAGTACTTTTGTCACTTTTATGCTGCTTTTTGGCTTATTTTGGTAACTCTGCTTCTTGTTCTTTGCCTCTTTATTGCAATACAAAGATAAAAAGATCTGAGTGTTGATATTTTTGTTAGGTTGATGGATTTTGTTGCTTTTATGGATATTATGTAAATAGTTCATTTATTAACCAGTCCTCAGGGAAAAACAAGCCTATTCACAAAGTCACTAATATCACAAAGATGAAACATAAATAACCACAAGCTCCTTCAGTAAAACAAAAGCAAAATCTGCCCTGTTGCCATGTATGATTCCATTTTGGCTTTCTGGGCTTGCATTTTTCCCCACTGCACAACCAAAACAAGTGGAACACTCTTTCAGAGATGAGAACACGGGAGAAAACAATGTTAACTTCGTTAAAAGTGGATGTTATCAGATAACTGAGGAACGCCAGTTTAGTTGACAATATGATTTCTGGAAAAGGAGAAAGTGCTTTGGGACATTAGACTCAATCCTGAGAGTGTTTTTTAAGCCTTTTTTGTTTTAATACATTTTTATTATTATTAGAAAGGTGATGTACAGTTACATAAGTCAGGTAATGAATACATTTCTTTTGGGACCATGTCACCCTTTTCCTCACTATCTCCCAATTTTTCCCTTCCATTCTCACCCACAAGTTATGTAGTTCATTTTCAACATAGTGTCCAGTGAGTATCACTGCTGCATTGATGCAGCATTGATGCAATTGAAAAGAGAAGGTACATTGAAGTTTCTGGGCTGCAAGAACATGTAACTCAGTTTAACCCTAGTGGGGGGGAGGGGAGAAGAGTAACTCCCAGCCAATCCGTGTAGCCTAGCCAATCCATATAGCCTTCCTGTCTCCCTCCCTCCCTCCCTTCCTTCTTCCCTTCTTTTCTTCCTTCTTATTCCCTCCCTCCTTCTCTCCCTTCTTCCCTCCCTTTCCCTCATTCCTCACCCTCTCTGTCAGTACTAGGTATTAAATTCAGAGCCTCCTCATCTTACTCAATTTTCTAACTGATAGCTGACACTCTATCTCTTAAGCCATGCCTCCTATCCAACTTTTTTTTTGTTGGTCGTGGGGCTTGAACTCTGGGCTTGGGCGCTGTCTGTGAGCTCTTCAGGTCAAGGCAAGTGCTCTACCGCTTGAGCCACAGCACCACTTCTGGTTTTCTAGTGGTTTATTGGAAATAAGAGTCTCATGGACTTTCCTGTCCAAGCTGGCTTTGAACTGTGATCCTCAGATCTCAGCCTCCTGAGTAGCTAGGATTATAGGCATGAGCCACTGGCGCCCGGCTTGAGTCCAACTTTTTTAATGATTAATTGGAGATGGAGTCTCTCAGACTTTTCTGCCTGAGCTGGCTTTAAGCCAGCCTCTATGTCTCAGCCTCCTGAGAAGCTAGCCTTATAGGCATGAGCAAGCAGCACCCTCTTTTTCTTAGCTCAGAAGGAAGAAAACATTGCTGTCCAAATAACTTCAGCTTGTGGAGAATTTAAGAAGACCATACATTCTTTGACCTTCCTTACATTAAGAGCAGGGTCTATGTCCCTATCTCTTGAATCTAGGTTTTCTTTGTTGTTGCTTTAATATGTGAGATATATCAAAAATGTAAATAACTGAGTGGTCTGAGTTATGAAATCACCCAAGGCAATCGGTCAGAGCTGGTGGTCTACCACTTAAGCTACTTGTACTTCCAATTTCTTTCTTCAATGTTTGACAGTTTCATCATACAGGCCTGCCATCTCCTTGGCTAGGTTTCTTCGTCAGTATGATTTTGGAGGCTGTTGCGAGTGGAATGTTTCCTGATTTCTTTGCATGTTCACTTATAGGTATATGAAAAAGTGATTGATTTTTCTGTGTTAATTTTGTATCCTACTAATCACTGAATTTGTTTATCTAATTGAGGAACATTCTGGTGGAGTCTTAGAATGTTTTTTAACCTTTTCATTTTAATACATTTTTATTATGAAGATGATGCACAAAGGGGTTACAGTTACATAAGTCAGCTAATGAATGCATTTCTTTTTGGGCCATGTCACCCTTTCCTTCAATCTCTCCCAATTTTTCCCTCCCATCCTCATCCACAAGTTGTATAGTTCATTTTCAACATAGTGTCCAGTGAGTATCACTGCTACATATGTTCATTCTTTGTCCCTTTTTTCTATGTGTGAATGGCTAGAATCCTGTAAAAATTTTCATGTCCTAGTGTATTTTGGGACTAGCTTCCATATATGAAAGAAAACATGCACCATTTATCTCTCTGAGCTTGGCTTACCTCATGATTTTATCTAGGTCCATTCATCTCCCTGTGAATGACATAATATTATTCTTTCTATTAGCTATGTAAAATTCCATTGTATATAGGTACCATGTTTCATTTACTGTAGGGCATCTAGGCTGAATTTGTTTATCAAATCAAAGGACTTTCTGGTAGAGTTTTGGGGGTGTCTTAAACATGAGATCATATTGTCTGCAAACTTCTTTGTCTTTTGTAACCCTTTCATTTCTTCCTCTTGCCTTATTGCTTTGGCTAGGAATTCCAGAACTTTCTTGAGTAAGAATGGAGAGAATGGACAGGATTGAATCATTCCTGAGTTTTAGAGGAAAAGTTTTCAGCTCTTCTCCCTCAAGTATAACATCAGCTTTTGTATTGTATGCAGCCTTTATTATGTTAAGTGCGAATTCTTCTCTTCCTAATGTCTCCAGGGTTTTTATCATGAAGAAATATTTCAAAGGCTTTTTTCTGCATCTATTGAGATGATTATGTGGCATTTATTGTCTTTGTTTCTAATTATGTTCTGTATTATGTTATTCATTTGTGATCATTTAAACTTAATTGTCACCCATTTCCTTGCTCTCTTCCAGTCAATTTATGAATTTTGAAATATTCTTGCATCCATGGAATGAAATTTACTTGATCATGGCATGTGACATATTTTTATTGGCATCCGTTAGTTGTACAAGGGGATTTTTTTTGACAAGTCCATTGATGGGGATTTTTTTTGACAAGTCCATTGATGTGCACAAAGCTTCTTGATTATGTTGTTGAGTTCAGTTTAGAAATATTTTGGTGAGGATTTTGCATCTATGTTCATCAAAGAAATTGGCGTACAGTTTTCCTTTTTGGTTATGTTCTTACCAGTTTTGGTGTCAAGGTAAAACTGGCTTCACAGAATAAATTTGGAACTTTTCTTCCCTTTCTATTTTATAGAATAGTTGGAGACACATTGCTGTAAGATCTTTAAAGGTCTAGTAGAATCCATCCAGTCTCCTGATCCTCTTCCTATGGAGACACTTTACTATTGCTTAAATGTCATTGCTTGTTACACACATGTTTAAATGACTTATGTCCTTTTAGCTCAATTTTGATGAGCATATGCTAGAAAATCAACCATTTCTTCTAGATTTTCTAGATCATTAGAATATAAAATTTCAAAGTAGTTATCCTCTCTGGTATCTGCTATAATAAACTACTTTTTATCTCTGATTTTATTAATTTGGGTCCTCTGTCTCTTTCTTTTGGCTAAGAGTTTCATCAATCTTAACTATTGATTATATGGATTCTTTGTAGTATTCTTATAATCTACATGTCACTAATTTCTGCCCAGAAAAGTATCTATTTCTGCTTAATTATATCTTCCTATCTACTAATTTTGTGTTTTACTTAGTCTTGTCTTTCTAAAAACCTGAGGTACATAATTAGGTAATTCATGTGAGATTTTTCTAATTTTGTAGGGGGAGGGCAGAACTGAGGATTTGAACTTGGGGCCTAATGTTTGGTAGGCAGACACTTTTCTACTTGAACCACACTCTGAGACCTTTTTTGCTTTGAGTTATTTTTCAAATAGTCTTGGTGAGGTCTTTTTGTTTGTTTGTTTTTCACTTTTTGTCTTCAACAATCTGGACCATAATCCTGCTGTTTATGTTTCCTACCATAACTGGGATGTCAGGAATGTGCTACCATACCTGTCTTTTTCTGTTGAGATGAGGGTCTCACAAACTTTTTGTCCAGGCTAGTCTGAAACAACCGCCTTCCTGGTCTCAGCTTATGCAGATGGTTCACTTACATAAGTGAACCAGCATGTTCACTACCTCTCCAATTTTTTTAATATAGGTACCCATAGCGATAAAGTTCCCGCTTAGAACTGCCTTTTCTATATTCTAAAGGTCCTGGTAATTTGTGTTTATATTTTCATTTGACTTTAGAAATTTTAACTTTCCCTCCTGTTCTCTTCAATGATCTTCTGATCGTTCAAATGTATATTGTTCACTCTCCATGTGGTTTTATCGTTTCTGTTGCTATTGATGTCTCACTTTATTTTATTATGATTTGATAAGATATGAAAAATTATTTAAGTTCAGGCCTGAGTTCAAGCCACAGACTGGCACAACAATTATTTTAATACTTTTTATTTGTTACAATTTGCTTTATGGCCTAAAATGTGATCTATTTTGGAGAAAGTTGCATGGACTTCTGAGAAGAAAATGTGAACTAAATCTGTTGGATGGGATGGAATATTTTGTAATTGTCTGTTAAGTCCATTTGACTTATAGCATACTTTAATTGCAGTTTGTCAATATCTTGTCTGAATAATGATCTATCAATCATCTACTGAGTAAGGTATAGAACTCATAAACTAAAATTGTATGTTTCCCTATTTGTCTCTTAATGTTTCTTTATAGAACTGAGTACATGAATGTTTGATGAATCTGTGTATGCAACCATGTTATCTTCTTGTGAACTGTCCTTTTTACTAAGATGTAATGACCTTCAGAGGTTTCCCTCTGTTTTTTGGTTTTTGGTTTTTGGTTTTTTTTTTGGGGTCCGGTTGTGGGGCCTGAACTCTGGGCCTGGACACTGTCCCTCAGCTCTTCAGCTCAAGGCTAGCACTCTACCACTTGGGCCATAGCGCCACTTCCAGCTTTTTTCTTTTTGCTTATGTGGTGCTGAGGAATCGAACCCAGGGCCTCAGGCATGCAAGGCAATCACTCTACCACTGAGCCACCTTCCCAGCCCAGAGGTTTCCCTCTGAAGACTGGAGGAGAATCTGTTTTGTGCCTTTCCTAGCATTCTTAGTGTCCCTGGCTTCAGCCTCAGTCTTCCAGAATCTACTTCCACTGTCACACAGTGTTCTCCCTTTGTCTCTATACCCAGGCATTACATCTTCCATTTCTATCTACGGTTTGATTTCTGCAGTTGAAATTACCCATGGTCATTGGGCACTAGTGGCTCATACCTATAATCCTAGCTACTCAGAAGGCTGAGATCTGAGGGTCACAGTTTGAAGCCAGTCCAGGCAGGAAAGTCTATGGGACTCTCATCTCCAATTGATCATGAGAAAGTGGACCTGTGGCTCAAAGTGGTAGAGCACTAGCCTTGAGTACAAAAGCTCAGGAACAGTTCCCAGGCCCTGAGTTCCAGCTTTGTAACTGTCCCCCCACCCCCTGCCCCAAAAAAAGTACCCATAGTCACGCTCAGACCAAAAATATTAAGCAGAAAATTTCAGAAATAAGTGCAGCATTCTAATAGTGTGATGGATCCTGCACAGTCCATCTCTGTCTAACATGCAATCGTGCCTTGTGCAGTGTGTCCACACTGTGCACATGACATGCCTGCTTGTCACCTAGAAGCTGTCACAGCGATCAGCTGCCACAGTGATCAGCGTTTGTATTCAGGGAGCTCTCATCTTACTTCACAATGACCCCCCAGGTCAAGAGTAGTGATGCTGGTAATTTGGATCTGCCAAAGAGAAGCCAAAAAGGGCTTCCTGTGGGGGAACAGAAGAAATATCATATGACAGCAGCAGAGAACGCACTCACAAAATTTTATCAGTGTATTTTTGTGATTGTTCCGTTTTTAATCACTCAACATTATGAATTGCTTTTTGTGTCTGATTTATAAATTAAACTCCATGAGTATGCATGCATGCATGCATGTATGTATGTATGTATGTATGTATGTATAGGAAACACATATATAGGGACAGTTTCAGGTTCGTCTATGGTCATTGCCACAAACACGGGTGAGGGGTCAGGACTTCAATGCACCTTTTTGGAGAACACAGTTTAGCCTACAAAGGAATAAACTGAATGTTTAAAGTGACACTTAGAAATTGTTTTTTATCATACAGGAAGTTGGGGTTCTTCTAAAACACTCACATATCCTATGTAATAATATGCTGGAACAAGGGAAGGGACAGTAGTGTGCTAATTGTCTTGAGGTTGAAAGCCATGCTACAAAAGAACTGTCATCAACATTGACACTTCTTGTATTGTTCACTCCTGTTCTTCCTTCCTCCCTTCTTTCCTTCCTTCCTCCTTTCCTTCCTTCTTTCCTTCCTTCCTCCCTCCCTCCCTCTCTCTCTCTTTTCTTTCTCTTTCTTTCTTTCTTCCTTCCTTTCTTTCTTTCTTTCTTTCTTTCTTTCTTTCTTTCTTTCTTTCTTTCTTTCTTTCTTTCTTTCTTTCTTTCTTTCTTTCTTTGTACTAGCATTAGGGTTTAAAATCAAGGCCAGAGTGCTGTCCCTTAGCTTTTTCTCTCAAGACTAGTGCTCTGCCATTTGTGCCACAGCTCTACCTGTAGCCTTCTGGTAGTTAGAGATGAAAGTCTCATCAACTTTTCTGCTGGTTTCAAACCTTAATCTTCAGATCTCCCCCTAAATAGCCAGGGTTACAGGTATGGGCCATTGGTGACTGGCCGTTTGCTTCTTTAAATTAAAAACAAACTAACAAAATACAAAAAAACCCTCTAACAGCAGTGTTCTCCATTACCGGAGTTTTTTGAAGGAAGGGATTTTTTTTTTTTTTCGGTCGTGAGGCCTGAACTCTGGGCCTGGGCGCTGTCCATCAGCTCTTCAGCTCAAGTCTAGCGCTCTACCACTTGAGCCTCAGCCCCACTTCTGGCTTTTTCTGCTTATGTGGTGCTGTGGAATCGAACCCAGGGCCTCATGCATGCAAGGCAAGCACTCTACCACTAAGCCACCTTCCCAGCCCTACCGGAGTTTTTTGAGAATGACATTAATTCCCACAAACAATGTCCCTTAATTATAGTAATAATATAATTAAGATCAGGTTCTGGATTAGCTTTTTAAATTTGATTTTATAGGTGTGTTTGCTTTCAGAGGAATACACACATACATTCACACATATATAGATATAGATCTCTCTCTCTCTATATATATATATATATATACTTTGTCTTGCTGCTAATGGGGCTGGTATTGGGGGGCCTCTGAGGACAGGCACCTTTTTGTGTGTTCTGTGATGCATACTTACAGTGTAACCACTGTGAATGATTAACATGCGATTTCACAGAATGAATTCCAAGAAGCTGACACAGGTTTTGACTGGGGAGGTTGGAGAGACGAGGAGGTAGGTAGATGATTGGAGAAGAAGCTTAGGAAAATACAATCATAATACTCAATGTACACACACGAAAACCTAACTAGGAAACTCGAGAAGATGGATGGGGGTGGGTGATGGAAGGAATGACTCTGATCAAGATGCATCGTGCACATGAACAGACGTTATATTGAAAGCTCCTTATACAACTATTTGAAGATATTTTTTTTAATCTGTGATTAACCAGAAGCCTGTGGCTCATACTTATAATCTTAAATATTCAGGAGACTGAAATCTGAGGATAATGGTTTGAAGCCAGCTTGGACAAATAAGTTCATGAGATTCTAATCTCTAATTTAAATGACCAAAAAGCTGGAAGTGGATGTATAGCTGAAGTGGTAGCCTTGAGCAAAAAGGCCAAAGGAGAGCAGAAGGCCTTGAGATCAAGCCCCGGCACTGGAACAATAATATAGCTGTAATTATAGCAAAGAATAGATTATCTATCTGACATGATGAGGTATGTAGAGGAGAAGAAAATACTATTCAATCCCTTATCACATCTCTCCACTTCTACACAGCCTCTGATAGAATGTTCTAGCATTTTATGTTCAGGTGATTGGCCAGGGTCCAAGAAGCATCTAATGTGGCCTGGAAGATCTGTTTCCTGGAGTTTGTCACCTGCATTCCTTAGGTTTCTTCTTCTTCTTCCTCCTCCTCCTCCTCCTCCTCCTCCTCCTCCTCCTCCTCCTCCTCTTCTTCTTCTTCTTCTTCTTCTTCTTCTTCTCCTTCTCCTTCTCCTTCTCCTTCTCCTTCTCCTTCTCCTTCTCCTTCTCCTCCTTCTCCTTCTCCTTCTCCTTCTCCTTCTCCTTCTTCTTCTTCTTCTTCTTCTTCTTCTTCTTCTTCTTCTTCCTCTCTCTCTCTCTCTCCCTCTCTCTCTCTCTCTCTCTCTCTCTCTTCCTCTCTCTCTTTCTGTCAGGTGTGGGGCTTGATCTCTGGGCCTGGGTGCTGTCCCTCAGCTATTCAGCTCAAGGCTAGTGCTCTACTACTTGAGCCACAGCACCACTTCTGGTTTTCTGGTGGTTAATTGGAGATAAGAATCTCACTAGGTTTCTTCTCCTAATGACCAGTGCCAGCAGATTCTTTGTCTACCTTCCCAATTATAGTTACAAAATAATGACAAAATATAACAAAATATTTTTAGCCAGTGACCCCAATACACTATGTTACACAGAGAAAGCTGTGGGGGTGGCTAAAGGTGGGGCTCAGTCCCTAGCTCCCTGAGGGGATGCTCAAGTGTTGGGTGATATAGCAGAAAATGTGCATGGCATCCCAGAATACGAGAAGCTATCAGGAAAATCTGAAAACTCTGAAACAGCACGGGCTCTAGTTGACAAAGATGACATTCACAGTGACAATGATATGTGCGTTGCATGTCAGAGGTTGAGTGAAGCCAGGGGAAAGGGAGGGTGAGGAGGACCTAGATGGAAAGAGGAAGCAGGCCATGTGGTATTTAGGTGACTTGTATTCCAGACAGAAGAGAGGGCAAAGATAAGGCTACTGGTCAAGTTAAGGAATTAGGTCAGACAGGTGCTGTGTGTGTGTGTGTGTGTGTGTGTGTGTGTGTGTAGTCTTGGGGACCTCAGATCACCAATAGCCTTCTAGGTGCTGCAGAAGACTTTGGCACTGACTCTGGCAGAAGCTGACCAAGCCTTGGATCTGGCTTTCATGGCTGAGTCCAGGTCACCAAGCTCTGCTTTCCTGGCTGCTAAGATGTCCCACTAGAGGGCACTGTCACCACAGCCTCTGGGCCAAAAAGTTTCCTCTACTACCCTTCAGACAGATTGCTTCATACTTTTATAATGTAATTTGTGTCTTGGTGCTGGTGGTTTACACCTGTAATACTAGCTACTCAGGAGGCTGAGGTCTGAAGATCATAGTTCAAAGTTAGCCCAAACAGGAACTTATCTCCATGTAACCACCAAAAATCCAGAATTAGAGCTATGCCTCAAGTGGTAGAGCTAGCCTTGAGCAAAAATGCTCAGAGACAATGTGTAGATCCTAAGTTTAAGCCCCAAGACCAGCATTAAAAAAAGGAATTTGAGGGCTGGGATGTAGCTCAGTGGCAAAGTGCTTGCCTAGCAAGTTCAGCGTCCTGGATTGGATCCCCAGTACCAAAAAAAAAAAAAAAAGGAATTTGTGCCTGGTGCTGGTGGCTTACATTTATCTCCAATTAGGAAGTGGTGCTATGGCTCAAAGTGGTAGAGTGCTTGCCTTGAGCTGAAGAGGTCAGGGACAGCACCCAGGCCCAGAGTTCAAGCCCATGACTGGCAAAACAAAAACAAGACAAAAATTAACCAGAAAAAGGCTGGAAGTGGAAATGTGGCTGAAGTGGCAGACAGCTCTGAGCAAAAAAGCTAGAAACCCAAGCAAGAACATGAGGTCCTGAGTGAGTTCAAGCTCTAGTACTGGCTCAAAAAACAAGCAATTTGGGTGTTTGATGTGTGGCTCAGTTGGTAGAGCACTAGCCAATGAGTGAAAACATCAGGTACAGTGTTTGGGTCTTAGTCTCAGACCAGAAAGACAGACAGACAGACACAGAAAGAAAGAATGAAAGAATGAAAGAAAGAGAAAGAAAGAAAGAAAGAACAAATGAAAGAAAGAAAGAAAGAGAGAGAAAAAGGAAGCAATTCTATACTGGGTTCCTCCTAACTTCAATTTTTTTATTTTTGTTTTTTAATACATAAAGATTTACTCTGTGCAGTAAAGTCAGTGGCTTTTGGCAAATGCATGGTGTCCTGTGCCTACCATTACTGTGTCCTGCTGGACAATTTCACCACGCTAAAAGAAACACCTGTGGATAGTAGGGCTTCTTCTGTTACTGTGACAAAATTCTCCAGGCAAAAGGAGGCTTGGTTAGCTTGTAGTTCTGGATATAGTGCCCTTAGATGGCGGGTGGAGGCCAAGGCAAGGAAAGAGTATCCAGCACCAAAGAAGGTGCAATGCAGGGATTGAGGACTCTCTTCTCCTTTGTCCCTCTGTCTCCTTCTTCCTTTCTCCTTCCCCCTCCCCTCTTTGGAGAGAGGTCCTCTGAGAGCTACCTTGATTTCTTCCAAGGATGCAGCTCCCAGTGTCCTAAATCTCCCTCGCCCATCTCTTCCAGTCCTCCCTGTCACTTGGCATGGCCCCACCGGAGCCCAAGCTCCTGACACAAGAACCCTCGCAGGACTGGGTCCACCACAGCCACGGCAGCTCCGTGCTTTGCCCACACATTTCCTCCTCTTCCCTCAGATCCCGGGTAGCCATCAACCTCATCACTGTCTTCTTCAATGTTTCACCTTTTCTAGAATGTCATGTGCTAGGAGTAATTGCATGTAGCCTTTTTAGACTGCTTTTCTCCCTTCAGAATATATATTTAAGATTCATTCAAGCTAGGCGTAATGGAGCAGGCCTGCAATCCCAGCTACTTAAGAGGCAGAGGCAGGAGGATTGTGAACTGAGGTCAGCCCAGGCAAAGGTAGCAGCAAGACCCTGTCACAAAAACAAAATGGAAACAATGGCTTTCGATATAGCTTGGTGGGGCAGTGCTGACCTAGCATGCACATGACCCTGGGTTCAGTCCCTAGCACCAGGAAAGAAACAAAGAAAGGAAGAAAGAAAGAAAGAGAGAGAGAGAGAGAAAGAAAGAAAGAAGGGAGGGAGGGAGGGAAGGAAGGAAGGAGGGAAGGAAGGAAGGGAGAGTCACACACACACACACACACACACACACACACACACCAATTTATTCCATGTCTTATTTTTTTATTTTTTTTAGTTCCGGTCATGGGGCCTGAACTCTGGGCCTGGGCGCTGTCCCTCAGCTCTTCAGCTCAAGGCTAGCGCTCTACCACTTGAGCCACAGCTCCACTTCCGGCTTTTTTCATTTTGCTTATGTGGTGCTGAGGAATCGAACCCAGGGCCTCATGCATGCAAGGCAAGCGCTCTACCACTGAGCCACCTTCCCAGCCCTATTCCATGTCTTTTGTGAGGCGTGAGATGTCATTAATTTTTATTTTCTCTTATATAAACTCCTGTACAGTATTACATTCTTGTGTGTGCGCTGACAGTGGGGCTTAACTTTTTCACTCACGGTTGGCACTCTACCACTTAAACCACACATACTTCCACTTCTGACTTTTTGCTGGTTCACTGGAGATAAGAATCTCTCAGATTTGTCTGCCCTAGCTGGCTTTGAACTGAGAGCCTCAGATCTCAGCCTTCTGAGTAGCTAGGATTACAGACGTGAGGCACCAGCCCGGCTCAGGTGTGTTAGGTTTTGATGGCCGGACTATCTTGCTAACTGACATCGCTGGCATTTGCGAAGTTCTCCCATCATGAACGGTCAGGTGGTCACCAGCACGGGCAGATAAGCTGTAGCTGGAAGCACCAGGAAAGCAGGCAGGGTAGGTGCTGTGGGCAGGGGTTTGCTGTGGCAGGTGGGGGTATCTGGAGGCCTTCGCGCTCTGCCCGACCGCTGGGTTTCCAGCCCCCCACAGCGCTGCTCCTCCGAGCCGGCTGGCTTTCTTGGCGTCGTTCCGTTCAGTTGCTAGGAAGCCGAAGAAGGCAAATGCAACTTCCTTTTGACTTACTCAAATCCAGCCATCTGCTTCCTCCTTCTCGTGGCCTTCAAACTTGGCTGGCATCGTGGAGGAGAGGGTCGAGTGGAGCATCTGCCGCAGCCCTCTTGGAGATGCAATGCTTCCTCCTGACTCTTTAACCCTCTCAGTCCAAATGCCTGGCGGGCAGTCTGGTCAAGCCCCTGGTTCCTTCAGCTAATGATGTGGGCAGTTATCTTCTGCTATGAGATCCTCCCTTTCTTTTTGGCATAGATTTCCATCTATGTTAGTCACACAGCCCTGAAATAAGGAGGATGGTGTGTGTGTGTGCATGTGTGCGTGTGTGTGTGTGTGTGTGTGTGTGTGTGTGTGTTAAGGTGTATTTGAGGTGTTCAGCATTTATAACTGTGGCCTTACTGGAGGAGGCTTCACACTTGGAACTGATGACACACATATCTTTAAAAAAATGTTATTATGAAGGTGATGTGCAGAGGGGTTGCAGTACATGTCAGGTAATGAGTACATTTCTTTTTGGACAATGTCACCCCTTTCCTTGCTCTTTCTTAGTTTTTCCCTCCCACCCCTGCCCACAGGCTGTGTAGTTCATTTTCAACATGTCTAGTGAGTACCACTGCTGCATTTGTTCACCCTTTATTTTTCCATTTCTGTATCCCCCTTTTTGCCCCACAACAGATAAATGAACAAATAAGACAAAAAGAAAAGAAAACAAAAACAAAACAAAGAAAATAAAACCAATATTGACACAAAAACCCACAAGCAAGAATCTCTAGTGTTGTCTTACACTTCTTTTTTTTTTGGGGGTGGGGGTCTGGTCGTGGGGCCTGAACTCTGGGCCTGGGCGCTGTCCCTCAGCTCTTCAGCTCAAGGCTAGCGCTCTACCACTTGAGCCACAGCGCCGCTTCCAGCTTTTTTCTTTTTGCTTATGTGGTGCTGAGGAATCGAACCCAGGGCCTCATGCATGCAAGGCAAGCGCTCTACCACTGAGCCACCTTCCCAGCCCCTTACACTTCTTTTTTGATAGATACTCTGCCAATATACCTAAATTCTGTAGTGTCTCTGACACTGACTCCACAATGGAGCTAATGAAAGAAAATGATGGGTGTATGGACCTGGAAAAAAACGAAGTCAGGCCCTTGTTTCCATCTCCTGGAGTTCATTTCTATACATATTGTTTAATGTGACCAGAGGCACATCGGCATTGCGCCTCTGAGTTCCTCCTCGGAGTGTCCCCCTTTGCTCTCACCGTGTGCAGATGCCTACAGTCCTATATATCTTTATTTAATTTTTTTCTTTTCTTTCTTTTCTTTTTTTTGCCAGTTCTAGGGCTTGAATTCAGGGCCTGGACACTGTCCCTGAGCCTCTCTGTGTTCAAGGCTAACACTTTACCAGTTGAGCTACAGCGCCACTTCTGCTTTTCTTCTGTTTATGTGGTACTGAGGAATTGAACCCAGGGCTTCATGCATGCTAGACAAGCGTTCTACCACTAAGCCACATTCCCAGCCTAATTTTTTTAATTTTTAAAAATGATCTTTAAGTAATGTTCAATTCAGCATGTCAGTTTGTGTGATTGGTCACCTCTTCTATCATCCTCCCATCTCTCCCAACCCCACCCATCCCCGCAGATTCCTGGTTATGGACCTTGAATATGATGGGTGTATCCACAACCATCCTTCCTCTTTCCATTTGTCTACCCCTTCCCCTTGACCTCACCCTTCCCCACCTCAAGTTCTAGCTTCCTGCTATTCATTTGTTAAACAGTTGGTTGTTGAAAGGAGTTACACCATTGGAATCCTCCCCTGCATATACCATACTTTAGTTATTATGTGTGTGTATATATGCATATGACTGTATATGTTTTCACATATGTATTTATAATTTAGATCTAACTTTCACTTATGAGAGAAAATCTGTATCCTTTGCCTCTCTGGGCCTGACTTACTTTACTTAACATAGTTTTCTTCCAGGTCCATGCACATGCCATTTTGTATTTTGTTTCATTAGCTTCAATTGTGGAGTAAGTGTCAGAGAGACTACAGGATTTAGGTGTGTTGTCAGAGTAGCTATCAAAAAGAAGTGTAAGTCCTAGGCATCTATCCTGAGCAACAGGAACCAGGATACAAGGATGCATGCACCTCCATGTTTATTGCAGCACTGTTCACAAGAGCCAGGATACGGAAACAACCCAGATGCCCCACCACAGATGAATGGATCCAAAAATTGTGGTATCTATACACAATGGAATATTATGAAGCTATTAGAAAGGACAAAATAATGGCATTTACAGGGAAATGGATGGAGCTAGAAGAAATCATGTTGAGTGAGGTAAGCCAAGAGCAGAGAGACAAATGGCACATGGTCTCCCTGATAAGTGGATGTTAAGTCCAAAACGTAAGGTGATACAACAAAGTTAACAAGACTTGAGAAACAAAGGACCTCCACTCATCTGGTCAAATCATGACTAAATGACCCCATGCTGCTGATCACATATATGGTATATATGTGCACACCAGAGGGAAACTAGGAGGAGGACACAGAACTAGAGGGAATCAGGGAAAGACATACAACAGTGGGACCCATCAGCTGCATTGGACGTTGATCAAAGGGAACTAAGTAACTCAATGGCAGTGATGGGAGGGAGGGAATGAGCGAGAAAGAGGGAACAGCTGACACTATGCAAAAGGAAAGAAATGTACACATCACCCGATGTGGCAAAAATAACTGTATTGTCAAAGCTCATAGAACTCATAAACTTTATAGACCATGATACACAATTTGCCCCATGAAAGTTAGAATATGTTTGTGACTTTAACTAAGCAGCACTATCCCACAATATTGTGAAATTTGTGAAGTTATGTAACCACTTAATCACAATAAAGAATTTGCAAAGAAGAAGAAGAAGAAGGAGGAGGAGGAGGAGGAGGAGGAGGAGGAGGAGGAGGAGGAGGAGGAGGAGGAGGAGGAGGAGGAGGAGGAGGAAGAAGAAGAAGTGTAAGACAAAGCTAGAGGTTTTTGCTTTTAGGGTTGTTTTTTTTTTTCTTTTCTTTTTTTTTTTTTGTCAATATTGGGGGTTTTGACCTCAGGTGCCTGTACTTTCTTGGTTTGCTTTCTTATGGAGGTTGTTCTATCAATTAAGCTCACTTCCAACCTGGCTTTTGCTGGTTATTTTAGAGATGAAGTATTGCAAACTTTTCTACCAGGCTTGGCTTAGGATCATCATCCTCCACACATCAGCCTCCTGAGTAGCTAGTATTATGGCATCAGCCACCAGCATCTTCCTTCCTTCCTCCCTCCTTCCCTCCCTCTCTCCCTCCTTCCCTCCTTCCCTCCCTCCCTCCCTCCCTCCCTCCCTCCTTCCTTCCTTCCTTCCTTCCTTCCTTCCTTCCTTCCTTCCTTCCTTCCTTCCTTCCTTCCTTCCTCCCTTCCTTTTTGTGCACCAATCCTTTTTGTGCACTCTACCACTTGAGCTATAAGAGTCTCCTCAAATCTCAGCCTCCTGTGTAGTAACTAGGATTACTGGTATGAACCATCAGCACTTGATGTGATTCTTATTTTTATAATTGCCAAATACTATGGGCATCACATTGTTGCTTCTAGTTTTGTTCTACTGACTTGGACAAACTAGATTCGTTGTGCTGAAGCCTCTTTAAGTGGGCTAGTTGTAAGTCTTTTCCTGTCAGAACTGTCCATTGTCAGCTCTGCAAAGGCAGCTGAACAAACCCACTGAGCAGAGATAGAAACAGGTGTTACAGGATGCTAGACATCCCAAATTTAAAATATCGTGAGAAAAGCCATTGTTCAAGTTTTTGAAATCCAGTTCTCCTGAAGATTTAATCACCTTTGAGTGTGCCTGAACTACAGAAACTAACTCATGAACTATGGGAAATAATTCCTTCTTAAGTGTAATTTTGTTTTTGTTGTCTTTTTTTCTCCCTCAGTAAGCCATCTAAACCTTTTCTGCCAACTTCTTATTCTCCCCAAGAGGGCCACTTAAAGGAAGGTGAAGACATGCAAAGGTAAGATTTTATTGTTGTGCCTCAATTTGCTAAAAGCTTTAGGAGTAATGCAAATGTGTTCTCACTGTGCAGATCGTGATGTTTGCTAAAATTGATGTTATTAATATTTGCTTTTGGGACGTCCCCTAGGTCACGTTGATCTATTAAGCCACTCTGCCCTACCTTTTACCTTTCCATAGTCATTTTGAGGCTGATAACTGACGTCCACCTACGGCCAGCAGGGCCACAGCTTCTAGGCCTTTCTTTGGGTGGGTGGGTCGCCCACTTTGTAGGCAATTTGTGGCAGGCTTTCCTTGCCTCCTGCCATACACTCTTTTCTACTACTCTCTAACCATGGTTAACATTGTAGATTTATTTTAGCACAAGACAGATCAGTACCTCAGAATAAAGTACAAATACCAGTTGTTTCAGAAGTGTTTCTTATCTGGTGGATGTATAGACATGAAATGCATGTCTCTTCTCAGACTCTAAGATTTCTTTGTGTGTGTGTGTGTGTGTGTGTGTGTGTGTGTGTGTGTACACATGTGTGTGTGTGCCAATACTGGGGCTTGAACTTAGGGCCTTGGGTTGTTTCTTGACTTTTTTGCTCAAGCCTGGTGCTCTACGACTTTAGCCACAACTCCACTTCAGGTGTTTTGTTGATTAATTGAGAATAAGAGACTTTAGGTTTTTCTGCTTGGGCTGGCTTCAAACCTTGGTCCTCAGATCTCAGCCTTCTGAGTACAGGGCCTTGCTAGTTCAAAGGCTAGCTTTGAACTCCTGGACTCAAGTGATCCTCCCACTTCAGCCTCTGGAGCAGCTGGGACCATAGGTAAAATGTCACCCTCACTGCACTCCTTTAATTTCAGGGGTTCTTCCTGATATATTTTGTTTCTTAAAACTTGTTTCTTTCACCTCTGAGGTTTTTTTTTTTTTTTCTTAATGTTGCCAATACTGGGACTTGAACTCAGGGACTTGGGCTCTTGCTTGCCGTTTTCACTTGAGAATAGAACTCTGCCACTTGAGCCACATCTCTACTTTTGGGTTTTCGTGTGTTAATTGGAGATAACAGTCTCACAGACTTTCCTACTCAGGCTGGCTTTGGACTGTAATTCTCAGATCTCAGCCTCCTGAGTAGCTAGGATTACAGACATGAGTCCCTGGCTCCCGGCCCTCTGGGATTATTGATTCCTGTTTATAATCCATATACCAGAGTTAGGGGATCACTTACAAAGACCACTTTGCTTTGTTACATTTAGTAGTGGAGTTCTTCTAAGTCACTAAGCCGGCAAAGCAACATGGCAGTTCCAGATCTTTACCTTGGATCTTTCTTTTTCCTTGAACTGTATTTGAATTGATTTTTGTATGTATGAACCTTGACAGTGCCTCCCTCTTGCTTGCATTAGAGATGAGATTTGTGTCCGATTAAATTAATAATTCAAAATTGAAAAATGCTTTCCTCAACTGCAGAAGCACTTCTCAGTATAGAATTCAGGAGGCGCCGTTAGTGGGGGCTGCTTTCTCCCAGGTAACATTTCCTGAAATGACCTGGTATGCCGATGCCATTAGCTGATCCTCCAAAAGAGAGATTTTCTTAGCTTGGTTGGAAAGGAAGCTAAGAGGCAGATGGGAAGATAATGGCTGGTCATCATTGAGGGTCTGTTTTGTTCCTAGGGCTTCACCTGTGTAAGGACATCAGGAAAGGCTGTGTCATGAACCCCCATTTTAGAAGTGAAGAATCTGAGGCATGATGATGTTAAATTATTCCAGGTTACCCATCTGGTCATTGACATTGCTGAGATTCCAGCTAGGTAGCTGTTTTGATCTTACCAGCCCTTCTGGACAACCAGGTACCAGAATCTATGACATCTAATTACTCAGTGGTGGTGAATTTCTCAATCACTTCACTGTAAGGAAGTACAAAGAATAGAGGCTGGCAACGAAAAACACTCAGGTGTAAAACATTTGTCTGGCATGCTCAAGGCCCTGGGTTTAATACCACTACTGGGGAAAGAAAATGGAAAAAAAAAAAAAAAAAGGAAAGAAAAGAAAGAAGGAAAAGGTACAACATTTTAGGGAAATTCAACAAGAACAAAATGTAACAAGGATGAAGCAAGCTGGTAGCTAAAAGAATGACCACTAGAGTTGGGCATGGTAACATAAACCTGTAGCCCTAGCTACTTGGGAGGCTAGAGACTGGAGATTGTAATCTAAGGCCAATTTAGGCAGAGAAAAGTCCATGAGGACCCTTCTGAAGAAATAGCTGGATGTGATGATGCATGTTTGTTGACTAGCCACTGGGAAGACTGGCGTGGGTGGATTGCAGCCAGCACAGGCCCAGGAAGGATGCAATAACCTACCTCAAAAGTTACCATAGTAAAAAAGGGTCTGGAGGTGTGGCTCAGGGATGGAATGCCTCTCTGGCAAGCACAAGATCCTGAGTTAATTCCCCACTAGAGTCAATGGCCAGCCTTTGTTTGGGACAGTAGACAACTGCTTGGGAAAGGGAAGCATTGAGTGGAGCTCTCAAGACTCAGGACAGGGAGTCGAGGGAGGCCCAGACTTGGGGGCTAGAGCTGTGCAGAGAAAGCTGTGTCAGGAGGCTGGGTGAGGACCAGACCCTGAACAGAAATTGTAAAGGGATTGATGGTTTCTGGTAGTCAGCCTTTGACAGAATATCTGCCAGCCTGCTGGGCCCTCCTGTGGGAACTCAGTTAATTGCTGCCTACCAAGGTGCTCCTCTCTCTAGAATGGTGTTCCTTGCGGACATAGACATTGGTGTCTACTTAAAGGGGCGTGCAGTAAAAAATGCCTGATTTAGGGCGCAGAGAGCATCAAATTCCCCCTTTCCTCTGTTAAATCACAGCAAAGGGAACCAGTTTAGAAGGCTAATAGATTACCCAGCATCTGTGCACTCTCCTGCATGCCTTTAGCAAGGGAAAATAGCTCACTCACAGGAGTGGTTAGGAGTAAAGGGAAGAGAGCTTCTGGTTCGTAGCTAATGTCGAAGACCTTTAGAAAAGAGCATCCTTCTTTCACACTTGAACACTTCTGATAAAATGATCTCGAATTCTTCAGCTTGAACACTTTAATATCTATCTGTCTATGTCTGTCTGTCTGTCTGTCTGTCTGTCTGTCTCAATCATCTATCTATATCTATCAACTTATTTATCATCTAGCTATGTTTCTATTTATCATCCCTCTATTTACCATCTACCTACCATCCTTCTAACTATATTTCCATTTGCCATCTGTTTTCTTTTTTTTTCAGGCAGAAAAAAGAGTTTATTGGGAGGTGGGGTGGGGGGAGAGAGCAAACTGCGGAGCCCGCAAGAGATGGAGACATGGGGAGACAGAGGGGAAGCAAGAAGAGAGGAGTCCTGTTTTCTTTTTCTTTTCTTTTCTTTTTTTGGTCCGGTCGTGGGGCCTGAACTCTGGGCCTGGGCGCTGTCCCTCAGCTCTTCAGCTCAAGGCTAGCGCTTTACCACTTGAGCCACAGCACCACTTCCGGCTTGTTTCTTTTTTCTTATGTGGTGCTGAGGAATCGAACCCAGGGCCTCATGCATGCAAGGCAAGCGCTCTTCCACTGAGCCACCTTCCCAGACTGTTTTCTTTTTCTTTATGTTTAAGACTTGGACTCAAACTCAGTACACAAAGCTTTTGTTCATTGGCTGGTGCTCTACCAACTGAGCTATGCCTCCAACCCCCATTCTCTCTCTCTCTCTCTCTCTCTCTCTCTCTCTCTCTCTCCTCTCTCAGTGATTTGAATTACTTGATAAGGCTCAATTACTTCATTTAGTTTTTACTACCACAGACAGAAATGAATGAATGGGAAAGAGAAGAAAATCCTAGAAAGTCAGTCTATTCTAAAGTGGGACCGGGTTGTTCAGTGAATGCCCCAGGCCCTCACAGGCACAGCTGCAGGTAACTGCAGCCTTCCTTAAGCAGATTCAGCCTTGAGGTGCTATCAGAGGGGGCGCATGCGCACATGATGAGAACGGCCTCCTACAGCAGCAGCACAGGAGAACTACGGGGAAGTGGCTGATGAATAAAAGAGGGGACTAGGCTTCCCGAGGGCTACCCACACCCTGGGTTAGGGAATCGCTCTGGCGACTCAGCTTTGTGTCCTGTGGAAGGGTTGTCTGTGCATTTGTCAGGAGCCCCTGAAAACCTTGGTGGTTGCTATTTGGCGACACAGGGGCACCCTTGTCCCCATGCTTTTTTTTTTTTTGGGGTCCGGTCATGGGGTCTGAACTCTGGGCCTGGGCGCTGTCCCTCAGCTCTTCAGCTCAAGGCTAGCACTCTACCACTTGAGCCACAGCGCCACTTCCGGCTTTTTTCTTTTTGCTTATGTGGTGCTGAGGAATCGAACCCAGGGCCTCAGGCATGCAAAGCAAGCGCTCTACCACTGAGCCACCTTCCCAGCCCCCCCCCCATGCTTTTTTGATGGTACCAGTGGCACTCAGAAAGGGGGGTTTCTACAGCACTGGCACCAAGTGCGGAAGAACATGCCAGCAGGAGAGGCCTTTGGACTGCACTACTGTCACTGTCAACAAAGAACAGAGCTAGCTTGTTACCTTGACTTACACATGGACTCACAAAGTATCCAGCCTTGAGCACGTAGGTCACTGAGAGTCTAGGAGCCCAAAGAGTTATTTTAGCACACTGTTTTAGGGCTGAGTGTGGTAGCGCATGTCTGTAAAGCCAACTACTTAATAGGATCACCGTTCAAGGCCAGTCCAGGTGAGAAGTTATCAAGACCCTCATCTCAACTAACAAGGTGGCACTGTTGTATATATCTGTGCTACCATAAGTAGGAGGAATGTGGTACAGGTGGACCCAGACAAAAATCTAAGGACCCTGTCTGAAAAATAATCTAAGTACAAAGGGCTCGGATTAGATTACCTGTCTAGGCCCTGAATACAAACCCGAGAACAAAAAACAAAAACAAACAAACAAACAAAGCCAAACAACCCCTTCCCCGAAACCCCCCCCCACTATTTTAAGACTTGCAAGAATGACCCTACAAAGTCAACCAAACTGAAAATAGTGGTAACATTTTCAAAGATGATTGTCTTATTCAGCTTTTCTGTGTTATTTGAGTTTTTAATAAATATTTTTACAATAAGTATATATTAATTTTATAATCAGAAAACTGACACCATTTGGGGGGGGGTGAGGAGTGGGTACCGTGTGCTAGGTTCTATGATGCTTTGGTGAACATAATAAATAAAACCCGTAAACTGGGCACTGGTGGCTCATGTGTATAATACTAGCTACTCAGGAAGCTGAGATCTGAGGATCGTAGCTCAAAGCCAGTCCGGGCAGGAAAGTCCATGAGACTTTTGTCCAGAAAACTGGAAGTAGAGCTGTGGCTCAAAGAGGTAGTGCAAAAGCCTTGAGCTGAATTGCTCAGGAACAGTGCCCAGGCCCTGCGCTCAAGCCCCAAGACTGGGGGAAAAAATAAACAAAAACACCATGCCCTGGGACATTGGAAGTCTACATGTTATGCTGCCAGCAAGCTCCAGTCATTTGGAAAGTCTGTCTTGATTCCCTCTTGGTCTTTGTACTGCTTTTCCTTTTTTTTTTTTTTTTTGGGTCCAGTCATGGGGCCTGAACTCTGGGCCTGGGTGCTGTCCCTCAGCATTTCAGCTCAAGGCTAGCGCTCTACCACTGGAGACAAGCACCACTTCCAGTTTTTTCTGCTTATGTGGTGCTGAGGAATCGAACCCAGGGCCTCATGCATGCAAGGCAAGCACTCTACCACTGAGCTACCTTCCCAGCCCAATGAGTACTTTTCTTATCAAGCATTGTAGCCTCCTCCTTTGTTTCCCCTTCCCATCCCTTCCCATTCCCCCTCCCGCCCCCCGCTTTAGCCCACCTATTTAGCCCACTTATTTCTTTGAGGATTTGTTGTTGGGGGATTTAATTTTTTGAGTTCCAAGTATATTTTAGATATGAGACCCTTGGGGCTGGGAAGGTGGCTCAGTGGTAGAGCACTTGCCTTGCATGCTCGAGGCCCTGGGTTCGATTCCTCAGCACCACATAAGAAAAAAGCCGGAAGTGGCGCTGTGGCTCAAGTGGTAGAGTGCTAGCCTTGAGATGAAGAGCTGAGGGACAGCACCCAGGCCCAGAGTTCAGGCTCCACGACTGGACCCCCCCAAAAAAAAATAGATATGAGACCCTTGTCTGTTGTATGGCTAGTGAAGATCTTCTCCCAATCTGTGGGCTTTCTATTGATCTTGCTAGCTATGTCCTTTGCCATGCAGAAGCTCTGCAGCTTCATGCAATCCCATTTGTCCAAACTTTCTTTGATTTGTTGTGTTTCTGGGTCTTTATTAAGAAAATTTTGGCCTGTGCCAAGATCCCTAGAGTTTCTCTTATTCCTTCCTGTAATGTTCTTTTTTTTTAAAAAAAATTATTTTATTTGTCGGCTTGTGGGGCTTGAACTCAGGGCCTAGGTGCTATCCCTGAGATTTTTTGCTTAAGGCTACAGCTCTCCCACTTTGAGCCACAGTTTTACTTCTGCTTTAAGGTGGTTAATTGGAGATGAGTCTTATGGCCTTTCCTGCCTGGGCTAGCTTCAAACTATGATCCTTAGATCTCAGCCTCCCCAGTAGCTCAGATCTCAGTCAGGTGCCACCAGTACCCTCGGGACTATAGTTTTCTAACCTATATCTCTTTTCAGTAAACTGAAGAACCAGATGTGATGAAATGGGAGTTTCAGGGTGGGGAACAAGGCAGAAGGGAAATTACCTGCATTAATAGTGCTGCGCTTTCTCATTTTCTTTATATGAAAATTTGCAATCTTAAGCCGACTCAGAATTTGTGTTCAAGATAGTCCCCTTTACAGAAGTCTGCTGTACTTGTAGATACCATCTTTTCTCTAAGAGTTTTACAAAGCAGAACTCCAGCTCTGTCTCATTTGGAGGGGATCTGGGTTGGATCTAGAGAGGCGGTATAGTAGAAGAAATGAGGTCAGTCACAGCATGGGACAGGGGAGAGGGCAATTCCTTTACTGTTGAAAATGATGGAATTTCCCTTTAATAATTGAAAGACACTCAGACATGCCCTGGATTAATTTGATCAGGTAGTAATTTAAACTAGTTTTGAACCCAGAGGCAGGAAGGGCTCAGCATCCATAGACTTTGTTCCCTCAGCATTGGAAGACTCAGCTACCAGCCTCAGCATTAGCTGGCTTAGTACATTCGTCTTTGACTACATGTGTTTTCTTTTTTCTTTGTGTGTATGTGTGTGTGTGTGTGTGTGTGTGTGTGTGCGCACAATCATGTGTGTGCATGCATATACTTGCACACATACACCAGTACTGGATCTTGAACTCAGGTCCTTGTATTCCTACTTGGCTTTTTCACTCCAGACTGGCACTCTATCACTTGAACCATACCTACACTTCTGGCTTTTGAGCTGTTAGAGATAAGCATCTCATGAGCTTTTCTGCCCAGGCTACCTTTGAACCAAGATCCTCAGATCTCAGCCTCTAGAGTAATGAGGACTACAACATGAGCCACCATCCAAACCTGGTTCTATGTTGGCTTGCTTGAAGTTTGTAAACTACTTATATCTGACTTGTAGCACTTTTGTGTGTGTGTGTCAGTTGTGGGGCTTGAACTCTGGGCCTAGGTGCTGACCCTCAGCACTTCAGCTCAAAGTTAGTGCTCTACCACTTGATCCACAGTGCCAGTTCTGGTTTTCTGGTGGTTAATTGGAGATAAAAGTCTCATGGACTTTCCTTCCCCAGGCTGGCTTTGAACTGTGATCCTCAGATCTCAGCTTCCTGAGTAGCTAGGGTTACAGGCATGAGTCATCGATGCCCGGCTTGATGTGTAGCATTCTAAAAGACCAAAGACTTCCTCTTTTCTTTCTTCCCTCCTTCCTCCTTTCCTCTTCTTTCCTTCCTTCCTCCCTCTTTTCTCCCTTCCTCCCTCCCTCCCTCCCTTCCTTCCTCCCTATTTTGTTTCCTTCCTTCCTTCCTTCCTTCCTTCCTTCCTTCCTTCTTTCCTTTTCCCTTTCTTCCTCTCTCTCCCTTCTTCCCTCCCTTGCCTCCTTCCCTCTTTTCCTTTCTTCCCTCCCTCTCTTCCTTCTTTCCCTGTGTGTGTGTGTGTGTGTGTGTGTGTGTGTATGTGCGTGTGTGTGTGTATATGCGTGTGTGTGTGTGTGCGCACACGCGCACGTGCACGCGCGCATGCACGCGCGCATGCGTTCTAAGGGGCTGGCTATTCAATAGCCATCAGTTATTGTCTGTGGCCTTACAGGGGAACAATTTGTGCAGTTGGGCCTCAGTCTCTCTGCTGGAGGTTAGAGATGACAGTTGTCTCGTGGGGCCATTGGCAGTTGAGTGTAAAGCACTCCTGTACCACTGTTGTGCTTCAGGAGGCCACCAAATGTATGTGTTCAGCTGGCACTGGTGCCTCACACCTGTAATCCTAGCTACTCAAGAGGCTGAGATCTGTGGATCGTGGTTCAAAGTCAGTCTGCTGGGTAGGAAAGTCTAGGAGACTTGTATCTCCAATTAACCACAGGAAAGATAAAAACTGGAAATAGAGCTGTGGCTTAAGTGGTAGAGCACTAAGCCTTGAGCACAAAAGCTCAATGACAGAGCCTGGCTCTGAGTTCAAGCCCCAGTACCTCCCCCCTACATTTTGATTCATTTAGAATTGTTATTGAGACACACATGCTGCTTTAAATGTGTGATGTTTGTTTTCATGTGCTATTGTGTTTTAAAGGCTCAGAAGTTTTAGCAACTAACATAATTTTGTTCAAGAAAGAAGACCAGTGGACCAAGTTCTGGTGGCTCACACTTGTAATTCCAGCTATTCAGGAGGCTAAGATCTGAGGGTTGTGGTTTGAAGCTAGCCAGGGCAGGAAAATGTTGTGCCCAGGTCTCAGGACCTCCACCAAGAAGACCACCGAGAGTCAGTCTCTACAGCTGTTTTAAGGTTTTATTTAAGGGGGCTGCAGCTCGGGCCTCATCCTACACTCCAACACAGTGGAGCCTAAGAGTAGAGCCCCGAGCTAAAGATTTGCAGGGGTTATAAAGGCATACAACCAACCAGGTGTTTGGATTACCACCACGTGTTGCTCTGCTAGACAGAATTTGCTGATCTCGGGTTTAGTTTAAACAAGCAACAAGTGGTCACTGCCTCAAAACTTTAACCCTTCAGAAAGTCCATGAGTCTCTTATCTCCAATTAACCACCAGAAAACTGGAAATAGAGCTGGGGCTTAAAGTGGTAGAGCACTAGCCTTGAGTGAGAAAGCTCAGGAACATTGACCAGGCTCTGAGTTCAAGCCCCACAACCAGGAAAAAAAAAAGACTAGTGGTTCTAACAAAGTCCTTGGTACCACTGAATATTGAAACCTATGTCAGTTCATTGCTTTTTATGCAAGAATTCAAAACATAGCCAAGTGAGGTGAGTCTGGGGCAGGAGAATGTTTGAGCCCAGGAGTTTAAGACCAGCTCAGGCAATGTAGACTGTCTCAAAATAAGAATAATAATAATAAGAGTAAATAATAATAAATAGAAAATCCAAAATATCTCATTCAAAATATGCTCTGGTCTTCTATAGAGATTTTGCTCAGATCTCACCCCTAGCTTTTTTACTCTTTTTTTTTTCAGGTTAAAAGAAATTAGCTTTATTACCTAAACACATCTTGAGACTATGCTTTGCTGACCTCTCTCTCAGATAGCTTACACTGGAAACTACAGAGCAAGTGTTCTAACTTACTTGTCATAACTAAAGCATGTGCTCAATGCTCTAGAGAATTCTCTATAGAAGGTAGAAAGCAACATTGTTAATATTCTCTAACATATGTTTACAGAAGACATTGTTGATATTTACATAATGTGTTCAAGTTTTGCAGAACAACTGTTATAAGAAAGAATTCTGGGGCCTGGGACGGTGGCTCAGTGGTAGAGTGCTTGCCTTGCATGCATGAGTCCCTAGGTTCCATTTCTCAGCACCACATAAACAGAAAAAGCTGGAAGTGGCGCTGTGGCTCCAGTGGCAGAGTGCTAGCCTTGAGCCGAACAGCTGAGGGACAATGCTCAGGCCCAGAGTTCAGGCCCCACAACCAACCAAAAAAAAAGAAGAAGGAAGGAAGGAAGAAAGAAAGAGCGAAAGAGGGCTGGGAAGGTGGCTCAGTGGTAGAGCACTTGCCTTGCATGCATGAGGCCCTGGGTTCGATTCCTCAGCACCACATAAGCAGGAAAAAAAAAAGCCGGAAGTGGCACTGTGGCTCAAGTGGTAGAGCACTAGCCTTGAGCTGAAGAGCTGAGGGACAGTGCCCAGGCCCAGAGTTCAGGCCCTACGACTGGACCAAAAAAAAGAAAGAGCAAAAGAAAGAAAGAGCGGATGAACAAAAGAAAGAAAAGAAAGAATTACGCATTTTTCAAACATACCATAATTTCCCTGCCTTGCAAAATCAAGTTTTAGGATATTGCTCCAAATATAATAACTTTCAAATACCCTCTATACCCTGGATTCTCTTAGACTCTGTTATAGTCAGTTCATTCCTGTTTAAGACACCTGAACAATCAACTTAAAAAAAGGAGGAGGTTTATTTCAGCTCATAATTTTGGAAGTTTCTATCCATGAGCCTATGAGGTTGCTTATCTAGTGTTGGCTGGGACATGGAGAGGGACCCAAGGCTGGTTCCAATGTCTGTTTCAAGGGCCCACCCCAATGACCTAACTTCTTCTCATTATGCCCAGCCTTTCAAAGGTCCCACTACTGCCCAACAGCACCATGCAAGTCTTTAACATGTGTGCCTTTGGGAGGCACTTAGCCAAACTCCCTTTATCCTTTTTTTTTTTTTTTAGGCAGGTTCTGGGTCTTGAACTCAGGGCCTGAGCACTATCTGAAAAAAAAAAGTAAAAAAGCTAGGGGTGAGATCTGAGCAAAATCTCTATAGAAGACCAGAGCATATTTTGAATGAGATATTTTGGATTTTCTATTTATTATTATTTACTGTTATTATTATTATTTTGAGACAGTCTACATTGCCTACATTGACTTTTTGTGCTCAAGACTAGCACTCTACCACTTGAGCTACAGTTCTATTTCTGGCTTTTTTTGGTAGTTAGAGACAAGAGTCTCATAGGCTTTCCTGCCCAGTCTAGCTTTGAACCAAAATCTTCAGATCTCAGCTTTCTGAGTAGCTAGTTTTACAAGCTTGGGCCACTAATGCCTAGCAGCAAACTCCCTTTAAAACAAACTAAGAACAAACTAGTTATACCTTTTCTATGCTTTCTCATCCATTTCTTTGCTTTTAGGATCCTGAGCATGCACAGGATGAGCCTTCATTTCCTCCCAACGATATAAGGCTTAGGCAAATGCACACATTCATGACTCTTTCCCCTTTTCTTTTGCAGTCACATCTGCTGCTTCTTTTCCTGTCTTGACCCCATACTCTGCTCTGGACAACAGTCAAAGGCTAGAGAGGGTGCTTTTCCCAGCTGAAGGCACTTAAACATGTGTGCCCATGTCCCTCAGGAACTGCAGGGCTCACACAGGGAAAGCCTCCTTTGTATCACCCAGCCAGTGTGAGTTTTTTCTAGTCCTCTCTTATTTGCAGAAGCGTCTGATACCATTCTATTCACAGTGCCAGTGAAGTTGTATGCATGATGCCAGTCCAACTTATTTCCTCTTTCTGCCCAGGTAGGTGGCAGGCAGGCAGGTTTCTCCAGCCTGCCTGGATGGTTATCCACCTCAGCAGGGCTAGATGTCCATTGCTGGGTGGGGAGAGCTTCTTCTCAAGCAGAGTCCCATGCGGCTGCAGTCATTTCCTTCCAGATACTTTTGGAACACACAGAGAAGTGAATGGAGGGTAAGTTAGGGAGTCTAATCCCAGCTACTTCAATGGGTCTACAGAGGGAACAGTGAGGAGCGTTTGGTTGCCACCATCATAGGAAAGCCTGCCATCTTTCCTTCTGGCCATTTCATGTATTTTGCTTTTGTGTAGCCACCCATACCTGTTGGCCATCTGTTGGTCAATGCTATAAATTCAATAGTATGAAGTTACATGGGTTTTTAAGGCTTATAAATGGCTAGTTTAAAAGTCTAAACCACAGTTGTGTCACACATAGTTCTGAAACTGTAAAAGAACACACTTTCATCCCAGCTATGTGAGAGGTAGAGATGGGAAGATTACAACTGAAGGCCAGCTGAGACTTAAAGTTAGTAAGAGCTTATCTTAAAAAAAAAAAAAAGCTGGGAGTGGGGTGCCGGTGGCTCACGCCTCTAATCCTAGCTACTCAGGAGGCTGAGATCTGAGGATCGCAGGTCAAAGCCAGCCCTGCAGGAAAGTCCATTAGGCTTTTATCTCCAACTAACCACCAGAAAATGGGAAGTGGCACTGTGGCTCAAGTGGTAGAGCACTAGCCTTGAGTTGAAGAGCTGAGGGACAGCACTCAGGCCCAGAGTTCAAGCCCCATGACTGACAAAAAACAAGCAAAAAGAAAAACAACCTGTGTGTAATGGTTTACACCTATAATTCTAGCTAGGCAAGAGGTAGAGGTAGGAGAATCTTAGTCCAAGGCTAGATTAGGGCAAAAAAATAAGACCCTATCTGAAAAATAAAAGCAAAAAAAGGCTGAAGGCATGTCTCAAATGGTAAAGGGCTTGCCTACCAAGCACATGGCCCTTTGTTCAAAGCCTATACTGGTGTAAAAATCAAACAAACAAAAAACAGCTACATACTTTCAGTAATCACCAATCTCAGTCTACTGGGATGGGAGGTTGGGAAATTTTAAATCTGAACCAGCTGTGAAAAAAGATTTATTATATCTAGTTATTTAAATGTTTACATTCATGTAAGATCATTTAGAAACATCACTAAAATAAGTAGGTTGAATAATTTGTTGAATTCTAAAATACTTTAAAAAAAAACAAACAACCAAGCATTGCTTCTAAAAAGAATGTAATCTATTTTTAACATGTTACAAATTCAGAAGATAGTTTCTTTTTCATGTCCGAAGTAGTACTAATGGTAACATAGTTTATTTAATTACTGAATCCAGAGCCTCCATAATAAGAATATTCCCTCTGTCTGCTAACTCTATTTTAGTAGAGTTAGTCACAGCTACACATTCTAACTCTATTGCCAATAGTTTGATGTATACTTTGCATTCAGCATTTATTCAGAAGATTAAGTCTGGGGATTCGTGACTTACGCTTGTAATCCTAGTTATTCAGGAGACTGAGAGCTAAGGATTGTGGGTCAAAGCCAATCTGGGAAGACAAATCCATGAGATTATCTCCAATTCACTAGCAGGAAGGCAGAAATGGATCTGTGGTTCAAGTGATAGAATACCAACCTTGATCAAAAAAGGCCCAGACCCTGAGTTCAAGCCCCACTACCAGTACAAAAAAGAATGACTTCTGTGCTGAGAGAGCTATCTTAAGAGTCCAACAATGAAGGCAAATGTATATTCATACCTCTTTCCTAAACATAACCTTAAGACAGAGTTTAAGATTTAGCCAAATGCTGTCTTTTCCATTGTAGCTGTACAGAGCCCCTCAGGGTTGCAAACTTGTTCTGATGGTGTATGACAGGCCAGAGCGTGGGCTTCTGCCTCAGATTAAACTTTTTTCTGAGCTTTGTTTTCAGTAGATAGACCCAGGTGAGATGAGGAGGCATCTGTGCATTGGCATGCCTCATCTGATTTCCATTTCACATCTGGAGAACTCCCCATCTTACCCAGAGAGGCTTTTCCCACGCAGGGAATCAGGTCCCACAGGGCTCAGCCAAAGGTTGCAGACCCAGCCAGTCACCAGTGGCTCACATCTGTAATCCTAGCTATTTAAGAAGCTGAGATATGAGGATGAAGCCAGCCTAGGCAAGAAAGACTATGAGACTCTTATCTCCATTTAACACCAAAAAAGCCAGAAGTAGAGATGTGGCTCAGGTGGTATGGCATTAGCCTTGAGGAGCAAAAGCTAAGGGATGGATCCCACAAGTCCCAGGCTAAAGCCCGGAAGCCCTGCATGCCCCTGAGGCTCGTCAGTGAACTGTGCATTTAGCTCTAGGAGATGAATGAGCACTGTAAAGTTGTAGCAGAGGCCAGCAGTCCCTTGCCCTCTTCACCATCCTTGCCACCTTTGCCTTAACCCTACTGGACCCTGAGAGCCGCTCTTCCCAGCTCCTGCTTGTCTTTCCTGCAACTTCATTCCTCCAGCCCCGCAGCCCAGTTTTGAGCCCAATAAACCTTGACAGCTTTCAGTTTTAGGTTTTGAAATGGCATCCTGTCCTCTTTGGGCTGGGTTCATTTAGACATAAAAATCTCTACTGGCACATCTCCTATCCATCTTCCTGCTCCGGCTTGCTGTAATTTTAAAAACAGAAAGTGATGTTTGTGAAATCTGACAGGGCACCTGCTATGGCCGGTCCTGGTCATCCAGATTGCTAGACGGTCACACCTGTTCTGAAAGTGGAATCAGTTTAAATACCTTGCAGCTGGATTAGCTTTTATGATCATCTTTTCCTCATTTTGTAAATGTGTTTTCACCTGCCTACCTCCCTCCGTTCCTCCCTCCCTCCTTCCCTCCCTTCCTCCCTTCCTTTTGTGCCCTACTAGGGCTTAACCTCAATGTCCAAGTGCTGTCTCAGCTTTTTGGCACAACTACAGCTAAGGCTTCCTTTGACCCAGAGCATTAACATGTGATCAGAATGACCACTACTCAGACCTGTGGAAACAAATCCAGTTCTCTGCAAGTTGACTCCTATAGCTGATTCAGTTGTTTGTTTCCAGACACTTGGAAGTATGTGGTCACCTGAATAATCAGTTCCTCATCTTGAGGATTTGAAAGAGCCAACTCCCTAAAGGACTTTTCTCCTTAGAGTCCTCCTCCTCCTCCTGCTCCTCCTCTTCCTCCTTCTCTTCCTCCTCCTCCTCTTCCTCATTCTTCCTCTTCTTCCTCCTGCTCTTCTAATATATTTATTAATTTATTTATTGTAAAGATACTATACAGAGGGGTTACAGTTATATGAGCAAGGTAATGAGTCCATTTCCTTTCAAGCATTGTTACCCCCTCCTTTGTTTTATTCCCTACCATCCCTTTCCTCCCCACCTCCCCAACTCCTCCCTCCCACTTCTTCTTCTTCCTCTTCTTCTGCCTCTTCTTCTTCCTCTAACAAAAGGGAGAATTTGTTTTAGGGTGTGTGTGTGTGTGTGTTGTGTGTGTGTGTGTGTGTGTGTGTGTGTGTGTGTGTGCATGCACACTGGTATTAGGGCTTGAATGCAGAAGCTGGGCACTATTACTTAACTTCTTTACTTCTTTTCTCAAATTTGGTGCTTGACCACTTGAGCCATAGCTACACTTCAGGCATTTTTGAGATAAGAATCTCATGAAATTTCCTGCTCAGGCTGGCTATGAACTGTGATCTTCAGGTCTCAGCCTCCTGAGATTAAAGGCATGAACCACTGGCACCTGGCTGTGTTTTCATTTTCTACATTTCTACTTCTCAGGGTGGGCAGAACTTATGAACCTCAAACATGCCAATCTCATTCCTTTGTGATGGTAGGACCCTGTAGCCAGTGAAAGGGAAAAACTTATCTTGAATAGCCAGCAATGGTCCCTGTAGCTCGCTGGCCTGACTGAAGACTTGTGCTAACCATCATCCTCCAATTCTCCAGGCCTCATCGCTGGCTCCTTTAGCCTTATTCTAAGGCAAGATCACCCCAAGGTGAGCACACTGCCACTAGACCCTGGAGTCTCATCCTTCCTCAGTCTCCAGCTGGGCCTGCCAAGCCCCTTTGGGGGCGGGGGGATCTATGGAGAGGAGGCCTCCTGCCACTGCCAGGTCAGTGCCTCCCCCAAGACCACAACTGAAGCGCTGCTCCATGCTCCTCTGGCAAGAGGGTCAGCTTCGAGCAACGGCAAGGTCTTGTTCTGGTCCCCTTAGAAGAACAAGAAAGAGCCTGGGGTTGCATTCCTCTTGAATGAGCAGCCTCACTTCATTTCAGGTCGTCACCAATGGACATGCTGGTCCTGGGCTATGGCCACCTCTCCAGTCATTTTTTGTTGTTGTTGTTGGTTGTGGGGCCTGAACTCTGGGCCTGGGCGCTGTCCCTCCGCTCTTCAGCTCAAGACTAGTGCTCTACCACTTGAGCCACAGTGCCATTTCCACCTTTTTCTGCTTATGTGGTACTGAGGAATCGAACCCAGAGCCTCATGCATGCAAGGCAAGCGCTCTACCACTGAGCCACCTTCCCAGCCCTTTTTATTTTTATTTATATTTATTTTTATTTTTTGGTCTGGTCGTGGGGCCTGAACTCTGGGCCTGGGCGGTGTCCCTCAGCTCTTCAGCTCAAGGCTAGCGCTCTACCACTTGAGCCACAGCACCACTTCTGGTTTTTTCTTTTTTGCTTATGTGGTGCTGAGGAATCGAACCCAGGGCCTCATGCATGCAAGGCAAGCGCTCTACCACTGAGCCACCTTCCCAGCCCATCCTCTCTAGTCTTTTAAACTGATCTCTCATAGTATGCATGAGGTGTTCATAGAATTGTGACATCTGTCTAAAATAGAGTTGTATTCCTGTAGATGTGTGTGCGGTGTATGTGGGGGTATTAGAATGTAATCTCAGGTCCTGACTTGGCTAAGCAAGCAAACTACCACTTGAGCCATGTCCATAGCCCTCTTTGTTTTTTATTGTTGTTGAAATAGGGTCTTATATTTATGCCCAGGCTGACCTAAACTGTGATCCTTCCATTAAGACTCCCCACGTAACACTGTTATATGTTATAGACTGTGATAGACAATTTGCTCCAGGAAAGGTAGAATGAACTTGTGACTTTAAATGAGCATCATTATTCCACAATACTGTGAAATTTGGGAAATTATGTAATCACTTAACCACAATTAAAAAAAAAAAAAGAACCTCGGGGAAGGTAGGGAAGGAAGGGATGGTAGGGGGAAAACAATGGAGGGGGTAACAATGCTCAATAGGAAGTGTACTCATTACCTTGCTCATGTAATGTAATCCTCTGTATAGTATTTTTACAATAAAAAATTAAACATAAATAAAAATAAAACTCCCCACGTAAATGGGGTGATAGGCACACACTCCCATATCCAGTTCTTTATAGGTTGAGATGAGGTTCTTTTGAATTTTCTTCTCTGGCTGGCCTATTTGGTCCTCCTGATCTCAGCCTTCCAAGTAGGAAAGACTACAGGTGAGCTACCTCATCCAGCTTCCTATGGACCTTTATAAGTGACAGGACCCAAGTCAAGTTTGTTGGCTCGTATAACAAGATTCCGGGAAGGTGACTTAGTGGTAGAGTGCTTGCCTAGCATGCATGAAGCCCTGGGTTTGATTCCTCAGCACCACATACACAGAAAAAGTCAGAAGTGGCACTGTAGCTCAGTGTTAGAGTGCTAGCCTTAAGCACAGAGCGTCTCAGGGATAGAGCTCAGGCCCTGAGTTCAAGCCCCAGGACTGGCAAAAACAAAACAAAACAAAACAAACAAGATTCCAAGAGTTTACTCTAGGCCTAATTGGAATCTGTTGCTCTCAGACATCTGTGTCTTCTTTCTGAGAGGAAGCTCCTAGATGGAATGTAACCATATTGGGGTTCAAGCATCCAGGCAAGCCCCAATTTCAGCCCTGGCTTCGCTTTGCCTGCACGGGGCCTGATGTGCCATGGTCTGAGCCTGGCCTGGCAGGAGGGCATTTTCACCCCTGCACAGGAAACAAGGATGACTTTCCTCTCTCTATCGGTGCTCCCTTGGTCTTCCATCTTCCTATTCCCTGTTGTTATCCTTCCTTCACTCTGGTGTTGTCACATGGTCTGTTCCTGTGAGAAGTGAGTAAGTCATGGGAATGAGTGGTTCCAGAAGAAACTTGCCCTCAGACATGCTTCCATACTTTCCAGGAGTTTAAAACAAAGCTCTTTGACACCAGGTGTCACTGGCTCACAGCTGGAGCCCTAGCTATTCATGAGACTGAGATCTGGAGAATCACAGTTCAAAGCCCACTAGGCAGTCCAACACAAAGCTGGACTGGCGGTGTGGCTGAAGTGATAAAACACCAGCTGTAAGTAAGCAAGTTGAGCACAGCTCAAGGCCCTTCCAGCACCACCAAAACCAACCAAACAAAATGAAAACCCGAAGCTCTTTCAGACCCTCACAAAGGGCCAGTTGTTTGCTTCAGGGCCATGGCAAGAGCTGCGAGGGGCACCTTGTGCAGTGAGCGAGGGCTGTGCAGCACAGGGTGCTCCCTCTGGGGCGGGATCCAGGCCTCTGTCCTGGATGGATGGAGTGTGGCTGCCGTGTTATGGGCTAGCTTTTATGACCAGGCTGGGAATCTCACTTTTTAGAGGATTAAGAATGTTCTCCAGATGGCACATAGATTCCAGACAGAAGTTTTAGGACAAAACCCACATGTGAGAAGGTAGAGGGCCCGGATTGTGGGACACCTGGAGCTAGTCCAGGGGATGGCAGACTTATTAAAGTTTCTATAATAAGTATTTTAGGCCTTGTAGGCCATACGTAAAACGGGAGCTATTATGTACAGATTTTATTACTGTTTCAAACATAGCCATTTTAAAAGTGGGGAAGCTCTTGGTGGGCATGGTGGCAGTACAGGCATGTAATCCTAGCACTTAAGAAGCAGAGGCAGGAGGATGGAAAATTTGAGTCCAGCCTGGGCTGCACTGGGGGGCTTTGTCTCAAAAACTGCAACAACGAAAACCACAAACAAGACCTGAAGGCTCAAGCCTGTGATCCTAGCTGATTTGGAGGTGGAGATAGGGGGAATTGTTGTCATCCAAGGCCACCCCGAAATAAAAGTTCACACAACTCAATCTCAACCAATGGCTCAGCACAGAGGTGCCTGTACTCTGTCATCCCAGTTACAAAGGGAAGCACAAATAAGAAAACTGAAGCATAGGCTGGCTCAAGCATCAAGGGATGCTCTTCTTTTGAAAATAATCAATTAACAAAGTAAAAAGGTATTTATAAGCTGGGCACAGGTGGCTTACATCTGTAATCCTAGATACTCAGGATGCTGAGATCTAAGGATCACTCTTCAATGCCAGCCCAGGCAGGAAAGTCTGTGAAACTCTTATCTCCAATTATCCATCCAAAAACTGGAAATGGAGCTGTGGTTCAAAGTGGTAGAGTGCTATCCTTGAGCACAAAACTCAGAGACAGTGCCCAAGCCTTGAATTCAAGCCCCACAACTGATGCCAAAAAAAGGGTATTTATACAATGGCTCAAGTGATAGAGTACCTACCTAGAAAACATGAGGCCCTGAGTTTAAAACCCCAGTACTATTAAATTTTGTCTTTAACTAAAATTTATTTAAGAGCTGGGAAGGTGGCTCGGTGGTAGAGTGCTTGCCTCGCATGCATGAGGCCCTGGGTTTGATTCCTCAGCACCACATAAACAGAAAAAGCTAGAAGTGGCGCTGTGGCTGAAGTGGTAGAGCACTAATCTTGAGCTGAAGAGCTGAGGGACAGTGCCCAGGCCCAGAGTTCAGACCCCATGACTGAAAAAAAAAAATTTAAATATTTAATTAAATAAAAAAACCTCAGTACTGCCCCAAAGCAATCAACCAACCAATCAATCAGTCAACCAACCAATCAATCAACCAATAAAAGGAAAGGCTTTCTTAGCTGAAACACTATTCCCGGAGAGGAGGTCTGAATTTGCTCCCAAGTCTCTAGTTGCCAAGCCCAAGACTAGATCACTGAGGAACTATCCTGATCCAAGGAAGACGTGGAGAGCTTTGTGGGGCTCGGGTGGAGCCTAGTCTGAGTGGCGGATTCTTCTCCATGTAGCCTCGTTCTACAAACAAGAAAGATCAGCTAGATGCCAGTGGCTCATACCTGTTATCCTTTCTACTCCAGGGGCTGAAACCTGAGAGACTGAGGTTTGACTGCAAGTAGAAAAGTTTGCTAGACTCCATCTTCAAATAACCAGCAAAAAGGAAGGCTGGGTTTGGCTCAAGTGGTAGAATGCCAGCAGAACAAGTGGGAGAGCCTGAGTTCAAACCACAGTACTGCCCTCAAAAACAAAAGCAAAAACAAAAAACAAAACAAAAAAAAACCCGATAAGAAAGCTCAATCTGGAGCAAGCAGGTAGAACTGGGCCCAGCACGTCTCCCTGTTCCGTTTTGGTTTTGTTCTCTGCAGGACTGGTCCACCCCAAAGGCTTGTCCCTTCCCCTGTTTCTGACAGGCCCTTCCAAGAGGGCTTCTTTTTGGGATGCCCCATCCCATGCCTGCCAATGTCTACCACTTGGGAGAGGCCCAGCTTTTCCCCACCAGGGAGTGGCTGGGAGCCATGTTATAGCTATTCTGTCTAGCTCTTGCAATGGTACTGGATTTGCTCTGCAGTTGTTCTCTCTAACTTGATGTCCATGACCATACATAGCTCTTGAGCCTTTGCATGTGGCTAGGACACCTAAGGGTGTGAACTTCAGTTAGCTCACATGACCACAGTCTCTTGTGTTGGTAGTGACCATGCATGGAGCCCAGTGAGCACCAGTGAGGACTTTGGAAGCTGTAGCAGTGGGTACCAGGGTGTGCGAGGTTTTTCCAAGTGGGAAGCTGTTATTTCTTAGTCTTTTCTACGTCCATTCTTCCTTTTTGAGGTTGCAAATGTACCTAAGAGAGAAATACCGTATCTCTCTCACTTTTATGTGCTGTAAAACAGAAAATACAATAAAACAGAGCATAAAATTCTGCTATGGCTCACTACTGTAATCCTAGCTATTTAGTAGGCTGAGATCTGAGGATCACAGTTTGAAGCCAGCCTGGGAAGGAAGGTTTGTGAGACTCTTAGTTCCAGTTAACCACCAGAAGGCCAGAAGTGGAGTTGTGGCTCCAGCCTTGAGTGAGAAAACACAAGGACAGTGCCCAGACCCTGGTCCAAGCCTTGATATTGCCAATCAGTCAATCAGTCTTGCCAGATAGTACATGTGTTAGTTGTTTAAGCTTAAGTCTGTGTTTCCCTGGGGTAACTAAGGTTCAAAGTGTTGATGGCATATCAGTGCTACTTAAAGCTCTCTTCCTGACTTGCCCTGAAGGCAGTGGAGGGCCCAGCTGCCTGCCACGGGGCTGTGTGCCTATATGGCAGTCCCTATAATCCCTTACAGGCTGCACACCCAGTCCCATTGGCTCAGGGAAGCACAGGGCTCCTCCCTGGGCGGAGAGTGATCTCTTCAGATTCCACAGCGCACACTACCTCCCTCCCCCCTTTATGGGGAACCTGTGTCTCTGCCCCTTCCCCAGTGCACACCAGGACATCTGGGGGAAGGGAAGCCCAGACCTCCAGGCTGTTCCAAGGCACAGGCCACACCTTTCTTGGCTGACAGCCCAAACTTTCTCTACCCTCCGATTTGTAGAGGGTGCCCAGCAGGCGCTTTGCTGACTTCATTCCTAGCTACTCAGGCCTGGGAAGCCTCAAGGAAGTGTTCTCATTGCTGCTCACTCTGGCAGACATCAAGCACTTCCCCCCAGCCTGCCATGGTAACTGGTCTGGAGATAATTCTGTGTCTTTTGTAATGGTTTTTCATGTGGGAAAATTCTAACCCACAGAAAAAGTGGATTATAATAAATTCTCATGTAGTTTTCACACATGTTCACCCATTATTGATCATTTGTCTCATTGTCTTCTCTCTATGAAATATATGTATATTTCAGTGTATGTATATTTAGTATCTGAATTCCATCTGTGTAGACCTTTGAGAGTAAGTCTCAGCAATGTGCTCCACACCTGCTGCTTCAGCACTATCTCTGAAGAACAAAGACGTTATTCTGGTAACCACAGGGCAGTGTTCAATGTTGGGAACATCTTGTATTGACACCAGGCCATCCTTGGTGTAGACAAGTTTTACCTGTGTCCCAGTGGCCTTCTTTAAATAACTGTCACTTGATTCAGGCTAATATAATACTATAGTTATCAAGTCTTTTTTTCCTTTTTATTATTACCTTCAAATAGTTGTATAAAGAAGTTGCCATTTAACAAAGCAGTTTATGAATACAATATATCTTGATCAATAACACCCCTTTCAACATTCTTTTGCTTGTTTTTTTTTATTAATTTTTTGTGCCAGTACTGAGGCTTAACATTAGGACCTCACACCCTTGCTTAATTTTTTTCACTGAAGGCTGGTTGCAGTACTAGTTAAGCCACACCTCTACTTCCAGCTTTTGGTTGGAAAATTGGAGATAAGAGTCTTATGGATACTGGGTGCCATTGGCTCATACCTGTAATCCTAGCTACTCAGGAAGCTGAGATCTGAGGATCATGCTTCAAAGCCTGGACAGGAAAGTATATGAGACTCTTACTTCCAATTAACCACCACAAAACTGGAAGTGGAGCTGTGTCTCAGAGCACTAGCCTTTAGCACAAAACCTCAGGTACAGTGCCTAGGCCCTGAGATCAAGCCCAGTGACTGACAAAAAAAAAAAAAAGAATCTCATGGATTTTCCTGCCCAGACAGTCTTGGAACCATGATCTTCAGATCTCAGCCTCTTGAGTAGCTAATATTACAAATAGGAGCCACCAGTGCCCCGTTTAAGTTCCTTTACTTTTAGAGAATAATTTCTACAAATTGTTTTATAGAAGACCCTTCCATTTTGAATTCTGTATTTATTTCCCAATTCTTTTTATGACATGTAATGCTAGACTTCCATTCAATTATAGTTTCCTTTCAAAATATATTTAGGTAAATTCTAGCAGTAAGTTAACCTAGAAAGCAAATAATTGTAAGAGAGCTATGGAATCTGGCTGAGGTGAGTGACTGGACTTTGGAGGATCTGCTGGAGTCTGTAAATTGTCACCATCTCTTGGTCTTTGGTGGTAGAATGTCCAGGGCTGGCTCAGCCTTGTCCTGGCCTTGGGTCTCTAAGCTGTGGGTTTGAGTCCAACCCTTTTGGGCCCTGACTTCTCTCTCCTAAGCTTGCTTCATTTGTGTGTGGTGTTTGTGTGTGTGTGTGTGTGTGTGTGTGTGTGTGTGTGTGTGTGTGTGTGTTGGTGTTAGGACTTGAACTCAAGACCTTGAACTCTCACTTGACTTTTTCACTGAAGGCTGGCACTTTACTACTTGAGCCATAGATTCATTTCTGGCTTTTTGATGGTTAATTGGAGATAAGAGTCTCATAGACTTTCCTGCCTGGGCTGGCTTTGAACTGTGATCCTCAGATCTCAGCCTCCTGAGTAGACAGGATTACAAGGCATGAGCCTTTAGCACCCATTTCTTTTCATTCCTTTATAGCACAGGTACTGAGATGGATTTTCTTCTGTTACTCCACCTGCCCCAGTTCTCCAAGTTTAAAGTCTTGCTGAGGTTTTCCCTTGCCTTGAAGGCTCCATGGAGAGTAAGCCAGGCTTCTGAACCTTGTTCTGCCCTTAGCAGAACCTGCTTTTTCTCATGGCCTTTCTGGATGATTTATTCAGTGTTTCTTTGGTGATGGCCTCACCTTGAGTCTCCAGTGAGGTGCCAGGATCCAGGAGGGCAAAGCCTGCTCTCTCTCATCAGTCTCCACGCAGCGAGCTTCTGGTCTGGCATCTGAGCGTATCCAGGAGGCACAGCCTCTTCTCTGCTCACTGCTGCATCACCAGCAACACCTTTGGGCTTGCACTCCATGCCTCCCCGGACTACTGTCAGCATTGTTCTAGTTTAGTTTAGTTTTTTGGTTGGTTGTGGGACTTGAACTCTGCCTGGGAGTTGTCAATGTTTTTTTGCTCAAGGCTAGCACTATATCATTTTGAACCACAGCTCTATTTCCAGTTTTCTGAGTGTTGATGGGAGATAAGAGACTCATGTAATTGTAAACCCTCTGTACATCACGTTTATAATAACAATAAAGTAAAAAAATATAATAATAATAATAATAAGAAGACGACGACGACGACGAAGAAGAAGAAGAAGAAGAAGGAGGAGGAGGAGGAGAAGGAGAAGGAGAAGGAGAAGGAGAAGAAGAAGAAGAAGAAGAAGAAGAAGAAGAAGAAGAAGAAGAAGAAGAAGAAGAAGAAGAAGGAAGAACAAGACGAGGAAGAAGAAGAGAGCATGTGCTGGTGGCTCATGCCTGTAATCCTAGCTACTCAGGAGGCTGAGATCTGAGGACTGCAATTCAAAACCAGCCTGGGTAAGAATGTCAGTGAGACTCTAATCTCCAATTAATCACAGAAAAAGCCAGAAGTGACACTATGGCTCAAAGTGGTGGAGTACTAGCCTTGAGCAAAAGAGCTCAGGGACAACACTCAAGGCCCAAGTTCAAGTCCTATGACTAATTTAAAAAAAGAGAGACAGAGAGGGGGCTGGGAAGGTGGCTCAGTGGTAGAGTGCTTGCCTTGCATGCATGAGGCCCTGGGTTCGATTCCTCAGCACCACAAAAGCAAAAACAAAAAAGCCGGAAGTGGCGCTGTGGCTCAAGTGGTAGAGCGCTAGCCTTGAGCTGAAGAGCTGAGGGACAGCACCCAGGCCCAGAGTTCAGGCCCCATGACCGGACCCAAAAAAAAAAAAAAAAAAAGAGACAGAGATGTCGGGAGCCTTAGCTAAGCTTGACTATCTCGCTGGAACATCTCGAGGCTGTTTATAGAATCCGCTCCTTTCATCCTGCCCCAAACAAACACCAGGTAGCTGCTAAGGACCACCTTTTCACACTGCCCTAAGCAACCATCCTGCAGCTGCTAAGGCCAATGAAAAAGCTTCCTTAGTCTAAGCATATAAATACCCCTGTGTGAAAAATAAAATTTGGCAGCTTGATCAGAATCCTTGTCTTGCTGTCCTTCTTCGTGTCTCTTGTCCCTTCATTCCTTCTCGCTTAGGTTCACTGCCCTCGTTGACGTCCTGCGGGTCGGGACAACTGGCGCCCAACGTGGGGCGCGAGCCTCTGACTGAGGAAGGAACGCCGTCCTCCGGGAAAACTTGGCCAAGTACAGTCCAAGATCGCGAGATCGCCTCGACAGACCCCGCCGAGAGACAGATCCAGGAGGAGAGTGAGGACGAAGCAAGGTGAGTGACCCACCATGGGACAAGCAATCACATGATCTATTTCTGTCAGACCTCAAGGAGGCCTTCAGACACGGGGAACGCGGGTTAAGAAAAAGGATTTAGAATTATTTTTCTCATTTTGCGGGTCGGGACAGAGAGAGAGAGAGAACATTTCTTTTTGGAAAATTACACCCTCTTCCCTCTCATTCTCCCAGTTTTTCCCTCCTATCCCCACTCACAATTTGTATAGTTCATTTTTTTTTTTTTCCTTTTAAAAATATTTTATTTTATTGTAAGGGTGATGTCAGGCGTTACAGTTGCATAAGTAAGGTAATCAGTACATTTCTTGTTGAACATGGGAATCCCCTTCCTTGTTTTCTACCTCCCCCCACGTTTCCCATTCTTTGAATAACCTTTTCCTTCAGTTGATTCTTCTGTTGATCCTCTGCTACACTGAACTTTACAGTTTCGATGTGGTCCAACTTATCTACTTTCTCCTTTGTTGCTTGTGCTGTCATATCCTGCAGAGATTTTTATGTGATCACAACAGAATAAATAATAGTCATAGTATGCAATGATTGCTGTGTTTTCCTGCATAACTTTGTGTTTTCCAGGAATAAATAATTGATAATATTGGGAGGGGTTATTACTTTCTACTTAGATTTCTTTTTTTTTTTTTTTTTCAATCTTTATTTTTATCTGTAATCTTTATTCTTTTTTCCTTTTTTGGGTTAATTTTTTTTTTTTTTTATTGTAAAGCTACTATACAGAGGGTTACAGTTACATGAGTGAGGTTATGAGTACACTTCCTCTTGAACATTGTTACCCCCTCCATTGTTTTCCCCCTACCATCCCCTCCCTCCCTCCCTTCCCCGAGGTTCTTTTTTTTTTTTTTTTTTTGATTGTGATTAAATGATTACATAATTTCAAAGTCACAAGTTCATTCTAACTTCCCTGGAGCAAATTGTCTACCACAGTCTGTAATATATAACAGTGTTCACATGTTATATACCATATTTGTGATCAGCAGCATGAGGATATTTAGTAGTGGTTCAACCAGATGAGCGGGAGTTCTTTGTTTCTTAAGTCCTGTTAGTTTTGTCGTATCACCTACCTTTTGGATTTAGCATCCACTTATGAGGGAGACCATGTACCGTTTGTCTCTTCGTGTATAGTTCATTTTTAATATAGTGTCTAGTGGGTACCACTGCTGCATTTGTTTAACTTTTTGTCCCTCTGTTCCAAATTGTTAAAAATTCTTGTGGAAGTATTCTGGCATATTATTTTTCAGTTTTCCATAAAATCTTCTTTCAAACAGATGCTGATGGCTCACACCTCTACTCTTAGCTACATAGAAAACTAAGATCTGAGGATCATGGTTCAAAACCAGCCAGGCAGAAAAATCTGTGAGGCTTTTATCTCCAACTACTACCAAAAGGCCAGAAGTGGAGGTGTGGCTCACACGGTAGCGTAACAGCCTTAAGTGAAAGAATTAAGCAAGAGTATAGGGCCCTGAGTTCAAGCCCCAGTATCAACACACAGAAACCCAGACCCAGACCCAGACCCAGACCCAGACCCAGACCCAGACCCAGACACACACACACACACACACACACACACACACACACACACACACACAGTCTTACTTGGCTGTACCATTAAGTGTTGGACAAAATGTGTTGGATGAGCTGCTCATGGACATTCTGTGCACACTGAAGCTTCTCTGAAATACTTTCACGGTGCCCACTGCTTTTATGCCCCAATAGGATCTCAGCTGTCTTCATGACTGTGCTTTCCTCAGCCAGCCCACTGAACCATCCTGCCAGTCAACGTCTTGGTTGTGAGGCAGAGCCACTCCACGACCCTTTGCAATCTGCTCACTGCCTGATGCCCGTGTTCCCTGGAGCCGCTAGGCAAATGAATTGGCTTGAACTTGAACCTTTGGATCTCTCTCCTGTATTTGTTTGTGTATGACAAACTTTCTGAAGATGTTTGAAAAGTAAATGTTTGACTTGTGCATCCTTATTTGATCAACCCTGAGTGCCTCTCTGCATGGTGGCTGGAGGGGGGAGTGCCCAGCTGTCTCCAGGGACAGTGAGAAAGGAAGGGCTTCCCTGTCCCCACTGCTTCTAATGCCCTGGCCCCTTTTAGATAGGAATTCATTTAATATCAACTTGGTTTTTGTCATTGTTGTGTTGTTTGTTTGTTTGTTTTCACTACCATGAGTGGGGCCATGCCTGCTTTCCTAAGACTCAGTATAGACAATGTATAACCTGCAGAGACTCTGTTGTCTAAGATCCTGTACTCCAGTAGTGTAATAGTGACAGCCACTTGGTAGAAAGTAACATTTTTTTGTTCTTGCTATTAGAGGAGTAATATACATTCAAGGCAGAGGCCTAGAAGATCAGAAATACCACATGACAAGGCACAACGCTCCGCTGAAGCTGCTCCCAGAACCTCTCTGGGTCTCCTTTCTGCATATCAATGGCTTCCTTTTCCAAACATAGCCTGCGGCCTTCTCACTGGTCAATAAGCATGAATATCTCACCATATCAGTATTTACCATCTTACCACTTGTAACTACTGCAGGACAATTGTCAATCCCTTGCTGAAAGTTTAGTTTGGATCCAACAACACTGCACTACAACACTAAGCATCTTCGTTCATGCATTCACTGTAGTCTGTCCTGAAGATAAATTCTAAAGTTGAACTTTTTTTGTGTGTCAGTTGTGGGGCTTGAACTCTGAGCCTGAGTACTATCCCTGACTCTACAGCTCAAGGCTAGCGCTCTACGTCTTGAGCCACAATACTACTTCCGGTTTTCTGGTGGTTAATTGGAGATAAGAGTCTTACGGACTTTCCTGCCCAGGCTGGCTTTGAACCACAATCCTCAGATCTCAGCTTCCTGAGTAGCTAGGATTACAGGCGTGAATCACCAGCACCTGGCAAACAGATCCTATTTTTAAAACAGTGAAAGAAAGCTCTAGGCGCTGGTAGTTCACACCTAGCTACTCAGGAGGCTGAGATCTGAAGATCATAGTTCTAAGTGGGAATGGGCAGGAAAGTACGTAAGACTTTTATCTCTGATAACCTACCAAAAAGCTGGACATAGAGCTGTGGCTTGAGAGATAGAGTGCTAGCCTTGAGCAAAATAAAATAAAATAGAAAAGCTCAAGGATGGCACTCAGACCCTGAGTTCAAGCCTCAGGACTGGCACACACACACACACACACACACACACACACACACACACACACACACACACACACACAGAGTGAAAACAAAAAAGCCTGGGGGCATGACACAAACAGTAGAATACCTGCCTAGCAAGTGTAATGCCTTGAATTCAAGCTTCAATATCTTCAAAACTAAAAATAAGGAAAGATTAATCCGTGTTATTGGTGATCTAGGAAGCGATAGTTCACTGTACAGTTCTACTATCTGGAAGCCATCGTGGTTGGGGGAGGGGCATAGCTGGAGACTGCCTGCTGCTGGTTCTCACACTCCAGCCGACCGCAGCCCTGGCATTGCTGTAATGCCCCTGGCTGCAGTTCCTGGGGGCCATCACCTCCTGGTCCCCACTTTGTCTTCCCTTTACTCTCCACAGTCCAGGTGTGTCTTCAGGATCTACCTGGAACCTGCCTCAGGCCTGCCTGCTCCCTCCCACACAGCCCACCACCATTCCAATTATATTTTTGCTTAGGCCTCTCTGGGCCACCATACCTAGCACATGCAGAGGAGTCAATAGGAGCACTGTGCTAGTCTGACTGCCTGGAAAATAACCTTTTCAGTGCACCGAAGATTTAAAAATATTTGGCTTAGCTCTACAGTTTCCTCTGTTGGATGGACCTTTAAGGAAATAAAGGATTTGAACTGTGGACAAAAGTATGTCTGGCAAGTCAGGCACTGATGGCTCATACCTGTAATCCTAGCTACTCAGGAGGCTGAGTTCTGAGGATTTAAATTCAAAGCCAGCCAGCCAAGGCAGGAAGTACAGGAGACATTTATCCCCAATTAACTAGCAAGCCAGAACTAGAGCTGTGGCTCAAGTGGTAAACACTATCCTTGAGCAAAAAAAGCGCAAGAACAGTGCCCAGACCCTGAGTTTAAAAACCAGGACCAGCACAAAACAAAACAAAAAAAGTCCGGTCTCTTAGGAAGTGAGAGTCAGAAACCACCTTAACACTGACTGTCCAAAGAAGGGTGAACTGGATGGGCCAAGAGTGCTGTTTGCCTCAAATGGAAAGGTGAGAAGCCAAATGAAGCTCAGGAAGAATGACTTAAAATGTGGCTTATCTGCTGAGTATCAGGGGCTCACACCTGTAATCCTGGCTGCTCAGGAGGCTGAGATCTGAGAATCGCAGTTCAAAGCCAGCCTGGGCAGGAAAGTCCGTGAGACTCTTATCTACAAGTAAGCACCAGAAAACTGGTAGTGGTACTGTGGCTCAAGAGCATTAGCTTTGAGTTGAAGAGCTCAGGGACAGCACCCAGACCCAGAGTTCAAGCCCCAGAACTGATTTTTTTTAAAAATGTGGCTTATTCCTGTAGTGGAATATTATGCAGCCATTAAAACATACATTAGAATTAAGTTTGTGGAGAAAATTTGATAGAGTTTATTCCAGAGTGCATTGAAAAAACAAGTTATGAAGTATAAATGTGGTATGGTTTCAGCTGTGTGAAATGTTTTTATGCTGTGAAAAATGCTAGGAGTATATAGAAATGTTCCTAATAATTATGGCAATATGAGTGAATTTATTCTGTAATCGTTTTCTTTTCTTTAAGTATTAAAGTAACCTAATTATATGTGTACCTAAGAAACAAATATTAATTTTCAGAATCTGAGCTGCAAATGACTTCCACTTTATCAGCATGGGGCTATGTTATGGCCAGGTGGGGAGCAGAGGAGGGGGTGCCGAGACGAGGGAGGAGGGAGAAGACAAGATGGAAGAGGGAGCAGAGTGGAGAGAGAGAGAAAGAAGAAGAGAGAGCGAGGGGGGAACAGATAGGAGGGAAGGAGCAGGGAGGAGGGAGCAGGGAGGAGGAAAGCAGCTCTGCAGATGTAAACCTTGAAGGAAGCCACAACAGTTCTTCACAGTTGGACAAAAATTGTGGTGGATGTGGCTGGAGGTTGGGAGACTCTTAGTTCCTTGATGGAAGCTAAGCCCACCACACCTCATTCAATGGTTTTTCATCCATTCAGTTTAACACACACACACACACACACACACTGGAGGTTCCTAGTCCAGCATGACATCACTCACGGAACTGATTGTGAAAGAGAAAAGTAGGACTTCCCTGTGTGAGCTGAGCACAGGACCACACTGCTGTAAGATGGAGTTGAACGGGTCCCTGGGCTCTGAGGGAGGCTATATACAGTGACCAGATTCTGGATGTAAACTTGGTGCCTGGAAGGTGGCCAGAAAGTGGGAGTGGGGATGTAAAGGACCCCAAGGAAAAAGTCAAAGAGTATGCATGGGCCAGAGGAGGAGATAGATGGAGGATGGAGGGCAGAAAGGGAGCAGAGAACACCACAGGTTACACCCAGAGCCCCGCAGTACTTTTGGGGGGGGCCTGGTGATTCACACCTGTAATCCTAGCTACTCAGGATGCAGAGGTGCGAAAATCAAATCTGTGGCTAGCAAGAGAGCTGAAAAGCAGGAGAGCTGGGGCATGGAGCAAGGGGTGGACCTGAGTTCAATCCCCGGAGCTGCGCCCCCTCCGGTATTTTTAAATGAAGGAAGGAGGCCTCAGGCTGAGCGCTTTCACAGATTTCATCTCTAGTTTGTGGTGACTGTCTCCCCCACCTACCCTACCATGTTCCCCTCTAACATGATCTCACTGCTCTGCATGGCTTCAGGGGATTTGCCACCAGTTTCCACCCTCTCTCCTCTCCTCCCCCCATCTCTGGGGACACTCACCCTGAGAACTCAGCTGCCATACTTCAAGAAGCCCAGACCACATGTGGAGGGAGGTCATGTGGAACTGTGCAGGTGGGCAGCCCCTCCTGAGATCCCAGGGGACCTAAGACATCTCTCATGCACTTGGAGGAACTGTTTCTATCCAGCTTCGTAGGGGTCTTAGGGGGAAGCGCCTGGCTGAGCCAAATCCAGCTCTAGGATCGGGACAGGTAACAGGTTGTTGTTGTATTAAACTATTAAAGTTTATTGTGATGCATAGCTAGATCAATTTGTTATTATTCTCTCTGTCTCTGTCACTGCCTCTGTGTGTGTGTGTGTGTGTGTGTGTGTGTGTGTGTGTGTGTGTGTGTAAGGTGGGTCCTGGGGTTTGAACTCTGGGCTTGGGCACCTTTTCATTCAAGGTTGGTGCTCTTCCTCTTGAGCCACAGCTCCACTTTTTGCTCTTGGCAGTTAACTGGAGATAAGGGTCTCACAGACTTTCCTGCACAGGTTGGCTTTGAACTGCAATCTTCAGATCTCTGCATCCTGACTAGCTAGGATTACAGGCATGAGCCTTTAGTGCCTGGCTGTTTTTCTTTTTGTAATAGCAAAATCAAGCAGAAAGTAGAGATTGTCTGAATTCTCCCAGGTGCCAGACACGTACAGAGCCTGTAGCTTCCTTTAGAACTCAGTCTTGGTAGTGTGCAATGTATGCCCTTGGACAGATGCATGCCATCCACTAGTACAACATCATATGGAATTGTTTCTCTGCTCCCAGAATCCCATTCTCTCCTCAACCCCTGACAACCATGGGTCCTTTTACTTTCAATGGGTTTAGCCTTTTCTAGAATATCCTATCATAATTATATAGTTACGTTTTCAGCCTTTCAGATTAGCATCGTTCATTGAGTAATAGAAATTGAGGTTTCCTCACACATTTTCATGCTTTGTGGCTCTTCTTTTTAGTGCTGAATAATACTGCATTTCTGAGATGCAGCATTGTTGATATACTCACCTACTGAAACATCTTGTTTGCTTCAGTGTTTGGGTAGATATGAATAAAGTTGGCATATACATTGAAGTGCAATTTTTTGTGTAAGTTTTTCATTCCTTTGGGTCAATAGCAAGGTCTGTAATTGCTGGGTCATGTGGTGGGACATGTTTAGGTTGCTAAACTTTACTCCAAAGTGGCTGTGCCATTCTGCTTCAATCACAACAGCAGTTGCGATTCTCTGAATCCTTGCCAGCATTCAGTGTTGTCAAAGTTATGAGCTTTGCCCGCTCTGGTGGATGTATGATGGTATCTATTTGTTAACCTTCTCTTCCCTCACAGTGTGTCATGTGATGCACCTCATCCTTGGTTGCTGCCCACAAGTCCTCTATGATGAGGCTTCTATTTAGGTATTTTTTAATTGTTCAGTTGGGGGTGTGTGTGTGTGTGTGTGTGTGTGTGTGTGTGTGTGTGTGTGTGTGTGTGTGTGTGTGTGTGTGTGTGTGTGTGTGTGTGTGTGTGTGTGTGTGTGTGTGTGTGTGTGTATGTATTAGTACTGGGGCTTGAACCCGGGGCCTGAGTGTTGTACCTGAGCTTTTGTGTTCAAGGCTCTGCTCCACCAGTTGAGCCACAGCTCTACTTCCAGCTTTTTTGGTGTTCGATTGGAGATGAGAGTCTCCTAGACTTTCCTGCCCCATCTCAGCCTCCTGAGTAGCTAAGATTACATGCGTGAGCCATCAGTGCCCAACCTTACTGTTTAGTTTTAAGAGTTGTCTATTTTGAATAATAGTCCTTTGTCATATATGTATTCTGTAAATATTTTCTCTCAGTCTGGCTAGTCTTCTTATTTTCTTCACAGTGTCTTTCATAGAGCTAACATTTTTTATTTTAATAAAGTCCAGCTCACTTATTTTCATGGATCATGTCTTTGGTGTTACTGTTTTTGTTTGTGTTTTTGTTTTTTGTAGGTTGTGGGGCTTGAGCGCAGGGCCTAAGCACCGTTCCTGAGCTTCTCTGCTCAAGGCTAGCTCTCTACCACTTTGAGCCACAGTGCTACTTCTGGCTTTTGAGTGCTTAATTGGAGATAATGGGGACATTTTTACCCAGGCGGCTTCGAATTGTGATCCTTAGATCTCAGCCTCCTGAGTAGCTAGGATTATAGGCATGAGCCACCGAGCCACCATCTTGGTGTTAATTTTTAAAAGTCATCACCAGGCTGGGAAGGTGGTTTAGTGGTAGAGTGCTTGCCTAGCATGCCTGAAGCTCTGGGTTTGATTCCTCAGTACCACATAAACAGAAAAAGCCAGAAGTAGCGCTGTGGCTCAAGTGGTAGAGAGCTAGCCTTGAGCAAAAGAAGCTCAGGGAAGTACTCAGGCCCTGAGTTCAAGCCCCAGGACTGGCAAAGGAAAAAAAATGTCATCACCAAATTTCATGTCACCAACATTTTCCCTTGTTCTATCTTCTTTATAGTTTCGCATTTCACATTGAGAGCTGTGGTTGTTTTGAACTACTTCTTGTGAAAGCTAGCCTATAAGGTCTTTGCCTCAAATCATATTTATTGAAAAAACTGTCTTACTCTACTGTACTACATTTACCCTTGGCCAAAGATGCTCTGACCATGTGAATGTAGTTCTGGGCTTCCTATTCTGTTCCTAATCTAATTGTCTATTTATTTTTCTTGTTGCTAATACATTTTTTTGTTTTGTTTGCTGGTTATGGTTGAATTTAGGGCCTGGGCACTGTCTCTGAGCTTTTTTTACTCAAGGCTAACACTCTACTGCTTTGAGTCAGAGTTCCACATCCAGTTTTCTTCTGGTTAATTGGAGATAAGAGTCTCACAGACTTTTCTGTCCATTCTGGCTTCAAATCTTTAGATTAGCCTCCTGAGTAGCTAGGATTGCAGGCATGAGTCATCCATGGCTGGCTGTAATACTGTTTTTTTTACAGTTGTCTACAGTATATCTGTGTGTGTGTGTGTGTGTGTGTGTGTGTGTGTGTGTGTGTGTGTGTGTGTGCCAATACTGGGAGTTTCAGGACTTCTTGTTCTTACTTAACTTTTTCCACTCAAGACTAACATTTTTTTTTGTTGGTCATGGGGTCTGAACTCTGGGCCTGAACGCTGTCCCTCAGCTCATCAGCTCAAGGCTAGTGCTCTACCACTTGAGCCACACCACCACTTCCTCAAGACTAACGTTCTACCACTTGAAACACACCTCCACTTCCAGCTTTTCAATAGTTAATTGGAGATAAGTGTCTTGCAGTCTTGTATCCCTGGGCTGATTTTGGACCTCAATTCTCAGATCTCAGCCTCCCAAGAAGCCAGGATTACAGTTGTGAGCCTCTGGACCTGGCTTATAGTAAATCTTGAAGTTGGAAAATGTCTATCTTCTGATTTATTTTTACTCTTCAATATTAAGTTGGCTATTTTGTCTTTTATCTTTTCCTATAAACTTCAGAACCAGCTCTTCTATATCCATACAATGCCTTGATGGAATTTTTATTTGGATTATGTTGAATCTAAAAGAAAAAAAATCTTTGGAAGAATTGACATCTTGATAAAGTTGGGGATTCCTATTCATGAACATGAGCATCTATTTATTTAGACAATCTTTATTTTCTTTCATTGAAGAACTTCCTAATTTTCCTCATAAAGTGAGTACATTGTACCTAAGTATTTCATTCTTTGTACCTAAGTATTTGTACCTAAATATTTCATTCTTTCATTCTTTGTGGTGCTAATGTGAATTATACTATGTATTTTGCTTTTTGGTGCTGATTCTGGAGCTTGATCTCAGGGCCTAGGTGCTGTCCCTGGGCTATTTCTTGCTCAGGGCTAGATCTTTACCACTTTAGCCACAACTCCACTTCTGGATTTTTGCTGGTTAATTGGAAATAAGAGTCTTAAGGACTTTCCTGCTTGGTCTGGCTTCGAATAAGGATCCTCAGATCTCAGCTTCCTGAGTAGCTAGGATTATAGGCATGAGCCACCATACCCTATGTTTTAATTTTCAGGTTCAAGTTGTTTATTGCTGGTATATAGGAAAGCAACTAGCTTTTGTATATTCACCTTGTATTCTGCAACCTGCTAAAACCAATTATTAGTGCCAAGAAAGATTTTGCTTTGATTGGTTGGAGGGCTTTTGTTCATTTGTTTTAGGGAGGGGGTCAATTCCTTTGAATTTCTTACAATCAGAACAATATTTTTTCTTGTTTTGTTGGTTTTTAATAACTCTACTTCTTTGCTTCTAGGTCTAATCTATCTAATAAGATTTTGTTGGAGCTTATGGAGGGACTGTTTATTGTGCCCATAAAAGGGGCACAATAATTATAAAACATCCTAATTTAAGATACACTAAAGTATCTTGTAGGAAAATATGCACCTTAGGTCGTTCATTTTCCTGAAGATACTATCACCTTGAATAGCTTCTCAATTAGAAGATGCAGTTGTGTTGGGGCTTTGGGGACCCAGGCAATCCTGGATATCTGGAGCTAAGACCTATGCTGTCCAGGTAGCTGGGGGTGTCTGGATGGCCCCAGATATTTGTGAAGTAAAACCTGAGTGTTTTATGACTAGAAACTCAGTGGTGCCAGCTCTTCCCTACTCTGGAGTTTTTCCTAAGCAGGTAGTGCTATGGCCCTAGTTCATGGGCAGCCAAGCTGGTGGTAGTACCCCCCCCACACACACACACCCCTTTTTGGTATAAAATAGAAGCTTTCAGGAATGAAAGCACCAAAATCCTCCAAACTCCTGGGGATAAAATCCCACCACTTTTTGCAGTAGACATCTGTTGTTTTCACCTCCAGGGATCTTGTGCTCACAGGCTTTGACATGCCACGAGAGCCACCTCTTCCCAGCTCCCAGCCCAGGGGGGCTGCTCAGCTCTAGGGCTCCACAGTGAGTGTGTGCCTGGGACCTGGCTAAGCAGCATGCCCCAGTGGCCTGGCCTCAGTGTTTTGGATTCTGGGATAAGTCTGTGATCACAGTCGGTAAATGAACTTGCTGACGCCCCCTCTGGTGGGATTGACACACGATTCAATGTCATCCCAGAGCTGGGGTTGGGAGAACAGCTCTGAAAGGGAAGCCACCACTGGACACAGGTGAGAAGGAGCTCCCCTTCTGCTCAGCCCCACCATGGCTTTCTCAGTTACATAAGCCAATGAGCCCCTTCATGCTTTATCAGTGCATGTTGGTTCTTGCTGCTTAAAAGTGAAAGAGCTAGGCTGATGAGCTCTGAGACAGGCTGAAGACTGGATACAACAGGGCTCCTTAGAAAGGAAAATGTGAGCTTGGCACACAGCTGTGATCCTAGCTACTCAAAAGGCTGAGATCGAGAAGATCATAGTTCAAAGTTAGCCTGAGTAGAAAAGTCTGCCAGATTCCCTCTGCAAAAAGCAGAGAGAGTGTGTCTGTGCCTTTCTCTCCCCTCTGTGGGACATGATGATGTCCCTCCGAAGTCCCCAACACTCACCCTGAGGCTCACCTGGAAACACCTCTGTTAGCCAAAAGGAGTGGAACCAATGGAGGATAAGCAATTTGAAGAGGGGACTTATAAGACTGACACACATGATCAGAGGCCGAATCCCCTTGCAATGGCCATCTGCAGGCCGCAGAGTCAGGAACCCAACAGCTATTCATCTAAGAAGCTGGAACAAGGTGAGCCTTCAGCGTATCCTCAGCTAGGGCTGAAACTCTAAAAGCCCCTGGAGAGCTGCTAGTGCAAGTGCATGTTCAAAGGCTGAGGAAGCTGGAGCACCCTGTCATGGTGACAGCATCAGAAACAAAAAGCATCTTCCAATAAGGATGGGACAGAAGGCTTCTGCTTTCTGACTGTTTGTGCTACTAGGCTATAGGCCACTGCTACCAAAATTCAGGGCCTCATCGCCCCCAGTTGGTTCAATAACATGCCCATTCTCTCTGGAAACCCCTTTGAGGACACCCAGAAGGGCGTTACCAAATCTCTAGGTGTCACCCAGTGCAGTCAGCCATAATCACCAATCATCACAGCCTCTGAGCCTTGGAGCCCCTGCAGCCTGGTCTGGCAATGCGCTTGACCACAGACAGGTGTGAACACCTGTCCTAGGGATCTGCAGACCCCCGTGGCCCTCATCCTGGCACCCTGTACCAGCCAGGTACTCATGGAGCTGCAGGGAAAAGAAATATTCCCATAGGACATGGGCCATGTGGAAGCTGGACATGACTGGGCTTGGGTGAGGGCATTTTGTAGTACAGCAGTGGCCTGTTTAGTAGGTCTTCACTGAGCTCCAGCTGTATCATCCATGGCAGAAGGTCGTGAGCCTGGCACTCTGAGGATCTATAGTGAAATACTGAGTGAAGGATATCCGGTAGGCCCTTGCCTCGTATTGAGACTTACCATGTGCAATTTTCTTTCATCCTCCCTTCTGCTGGGCCACAAAGCTGCACAATGAGCTCCGTTTCATACCTGAGGAAACTCAAGTACAGTGAGACAAAGTCACATGCCTAAAGCCACAGAGCTGGTCATTAGAAAGCCGCACTTGAGCCCAGATCTGCTGACCTCAGAGCCTTTGGTCTTAGCTTTAAGCTGTGGTCTCTTCTAGAGTACAGAGGTGATTTAGAACCTGTCCTAGGCTCTAGAGCTCCCTGAGATGAAATAAGGCCCTCCATCCACATGTCTCAGTTGGTCTTTATTCCTAGGTAGCAGGATGTGAAGCCAAGTCATTTCCAGTTTTGAGGTCTCTCATATGTTGAAAAGTTTAAAAAAAAAAAAACACAAAAAAACAAAAACTTGGAGGTGCTTGGGAACAGAGATGGTGGTTTGAGACCAGCCCTCATCCATCTCAATCCATAAACTAGAAGTGGTGGTACATGCTTATCATCCTAGCTACTTAGGAGACAGAGATGGAAAAATAATCACAGTTTAAGGCCAGCCTGGGAAAAATGTTAGTGAAACCCTATCTCAAAAGAGAAGCTGGTGTAGTGATGCATACTTGTAATCCCAACAACACAGGAGGCAGAAGCATAAGGATCATATCCGAGGTCAGCTGTAAGCCAAAAAATATGAAAAATAAACTGAAGCAAGAAGAGCTGGAAGTGTGGATAAATTTTTAGAGTGTCTGTCTAGCAAGCCTGAGATCCTGAGTTCAAACTTCAGTACTTATCTTTCCAAGTAAAAAAAGACAACAATAAAAACAAACAAACATTAAGACAAATTTCTACCAATGTAGTATGCCTCATATAAAAAGCTTTATTGCACTAATATTTTGAACACACACACACACACACCCTGAAATTTAAGTGTATTAGAGAAAGCCACATATATATTATTTTTAATGTATAGCTTGCATGCCCATAGCTCATGTAAACATAGCCTGTAAGCCCAGATACTCAGGATGCTGATATCTTAAATTGAGGTTTGATTCCAGCTCAGGTAGAAAAATCCATCTTAATTCCAATTAACCACTAAAAAGCCAGAAGTGAAGCTGTGACTCAAGTAGTAGAATGCCAGCTTTCAATGAAAATACCAAGCAAAACAGGATGCCGAAATCTGAGGATTGAGGTTCAAAGCCAGCCCAGGCAGGAAAAGTCTGTGAGACTCTTATCTCCAATTAACCAGAGGTGGGGCTGTGGCTCAAGCAATAGAATGCTTTCCTTGAGCTGGAGGGTGCAGTGACAGCACCCAGGCCCAGGTTCAATCCCCATGACTGATGAAAGAAAGGAAGGAAGGAAGGAAGGAAGGAAGGAAGGAAGGAAGGAAGGAAGGAAGGAAGGAAGGAAGGAAGGAAGGAAGGAAGGAAGGAAGGGAGGGAGGAGGGAGGGAGGCCAGGAAGGAAGAAAGGAAGGAAGGAAGGAAGAAAATGCCAAGCAAGAATTCAATGACCTGAGTTCAAGCTCCAGTACTGGTATGCATGTGCGCACACACACACACACACACACACACACACACTGCAGGCAGCCTAGCCTGTCAATAGGATAGGTGTTTAAGGTGGAGAATGCCACCCTGTTCCTCTGACTGGTACACGACAGCACTTGCAGTGAAGGTCACAGGCATACATTTGAGGCCTTGCCATGTAAAGGGAGGACACTTTCACAACCAGGGCTGATAACCTCCCACCCCTCAGGTGTTCTGCCCCTTCACCCAGTCCCCTTGCTGAAATTCTACCAGCCAGAAGCTTCCTGAGAATTTCCTGCCACCAGAAGGGGGCAGACTATGACTTCTGAAGCCGGAACCCAGTGGGTCTGCCAAGAGGCAGCAGGTGGAGGTGGGGGGCCCCCCCGACTGCCATCACCTCCAGGGCACCTGGAAACCAGCTGGGCTCCCACAGATGGACCTGTCTTTCTGACAGTGTCAGGTATGGCCGGGCGTGCCTTCAGATCTATTTGGGTGACCCACCCCAATTTTGTCTCCATACAGTGGGTACCCAGGATGGCTCTGCTGCTACAGTTTGTCTGAGCCTGGGTCTGGCTGGGGTTTGTCTGGAAGCAGAATAGGTGCTCTGTGTTTACTGGGGTTGTGTTTTTGATTTGGGTGTGTGTGTTGGGGGGAACAGCTGGAAAGGCTGGTAGAGATTTGGGGTGAGTTTTTGTCCACTTTCAGAGAAATGATCAAGCCCATAAAGCACTACAAGCACAAAGCTGCCTTGCAGGGGCCTCTGAGAGGCCCTCGTATACCCTGGCTCCAGTTGGGCAGTGCTGGGGGCTCGAGGCTTTGCTTAAATGTCGCCTTTGTGTGCATGCCAAGCCATGGCTGCACACAGCCCACAGCTGGTGTCACAGTACGCCGAGGACCCCGGACCCCTGACACTGGGAGCTTTCCTGGAAGGTGGGTGTGCTTGGTGTCCAGTCCATGCCCAAATCTGGCCTCTTGTGGATTCCCAAAGCCATGAAGCAAACCAGCCCTGAGTAGCTTGCTTGTTTGTCATTCTTCCTTCCTTTCTCCCTTTCTTTTGTCAGTCCTGAGGCTTGAACTCAGGGCCTGGATGCTGACCCTGAGCTCTTTTGCTAAAGACTAGCACTCTACTACTTTGATCCACAGCTCCACTTCCTGTTTTCTGGTAGTTAGTTGGAGATAAGAGTCTCATGGACTTTCTTGGCCAGGCTGGCCTTGGACCACAATCCTCAGATCTCAGCCTCCTGAGTAATTAGGATGATAGGCATGTGCCACCAGTGCCTGGCTTTTCCTTCCTTCCTTCCTTCCTTCCTTCCTTCCTTCCTTCCTTCCTTCCTTCCTTCCTTCCTTCCTTCCTTCCTTCCTTCCTTCCTTCCCACCCACCCGCCCACCTGCCTGCCTTCCTTCCTGCCTTCCTTCCTTCCTTCCTTCCTTCCTGCCTTCCTTCCTGCCTGCCTGCCTGCCTACCTGCCTTCGTTCTTCTTTCTTTTTATTTATTTGTTTGTTTGGGCTTGGGTGCTGTTCCTGGGCTCTTTTGCTCAAGGCTAGTGCTCTACCACTTTGGGCCACAAGCCATTCCCATTTTCTGGTGATTATTTGGAGATAAGAGTCTCACAAGCCAAGAGCTGGAGGCTCACGTCTATAATCCTAGCTATTCAGGAGGCTGAGATCTGAGGATTATGGTTTGAAGTCAGCCTAGGCAGGAAAGTCCATGAGACTTTCCAATTAGCCAATTGGAATTATCTCCAATTAGCCACTGAAAATCTGGAAGTTGCCACTGTGGCTCAAAGTGGTAGAGCAATAGTCTTGAGCAAAGAACTCAGGGACAGCACCCAGGCCCTGAGTTCAAACCCCACAACAGACTAAAATTTAAAAAAACTCATGGAACTTTCTTGCCTGGGCTGGCACCAGTGCCCAGCTATATTGGTCATCTTTAAGGTAAGATCTTGTCAGCTACATTGGTCATTGTTAAGGTAAGATCTGGGCTGCAGTTCTCTTCCTTGTGCTTTTCTGTGTCACTGAGGATCAGATATGTGCACTGCTGCACTCAGCTATCAAGCTAAATGGAACCTGGCAAACTTCTATACTTGGGCTGGCCTTGAACTACAATCCCCAGATCTCAGCCTCCCACGTAGCTACAATTACAGACTTGAGCCACTGTACTCAGCTTCAAGGAGAATTCTTCAATGACACAAGCTAGACACACCCCATGGGGGGATATCTGCTGACGTCTGCTCCGGTGTGGGGCAGTGAAGGGCACTTGACTTTCTAGGGTGAAGGGCATTTCTACAATGGAATCCCGTCATTCAACCGCCGGTCAGGTCTCTGTGTCTGTGGTGTCTCTCTCTTGCTTACTGGCTTTCCATAGCTCCATAGCTTCTATTGCCCTATATGAGCCTCCTCCCCCGTGAGGCCTGCTCACGTCTCCAGAAACACAACCTCCTACTTTTGTCCTTACCCTTCCCTGTGGTAATGCCCATCTGCCCGAACTTCATCTCTAGAACCTTTGGCTTGCCTTCTCATCATATATTATTCTGTTCTGCTTTTCTAGTTTGTACAACCAACTTTTCTCCAGCCTTCTAGCCTCTGCTCCAGTGTGACCTCTTCCTAGCTTCAGGACTCTCCATGCTGACCCTGCCGAGTGATTGTACATCTCATCCCTTGTTTGTGTCATTACTAGTCACCGGATGCCTCCTTTCTAAGCTCCACAGCCTTGCACAGTGCCAGGCACAGAGTAGGAGCTAGATAAGCATGTGCTGTCAGAATGGAAGGAAGAGATGAGGGACACTTCTCAGCCTTGAGGGGGGGTCTGCATCCTCAGGAAAAGGCAGTGCTGAGGGTAGGCCCTGTCTCAATCTAAAGTCACATGTGACAGCCATGCTGCACCTGAACCCACTCCAGCCCAGGACTCCACCCTCTTCCTTGTCTTGAAATCCACTAGTGTGCCAGGTCTAAGTAGCTCATATCTGTAATACTACTCAGGAGGAAGTTAAGATTGAGGTTTGAAGCCAGCTCAGCTAGAAAAGTCTAAGTGGAGGTATGCCTCAAGTAATAGAGTGCCAGTAATGAAAAAGCCAAGTAGCAGTATAAGGACCTGAGTTCAAGAGCCATTATCAGCATGCACGTGCGTGTGCGTGCACACACACGCACACACGCACACACGCACACACACACACACACACACACACACACACACACACACACACACACACACACACATACACACATCTGTTTTCATCTACACCAGGCTTCAGGTCTCCTGTAGGAACAGATCTGGGCTGGCTGGGCAGGAAGCAGGTATGGACTCAGTCTGGAGCCTGCCTAGAAGACCTCAGCTTTGTTTCTCAGAAGGGTCCTCAGCCCTTCCCCCAAGTCCACTTTCCTAAGAGATTCCAGGTCCTGACCCCAGTCCTGTAAATACATGGCTTCTTGCTGGAAGCTCCTTGGCCACAGGGACAGACGTATTTTGCACAAGACAAGGCCCCAGTCTCTCAGTGAGGCCTCTGGGCTTGCCAGCAGTCACCATTCAGTCTGATTCTCAGATCTATGCATAGTGCTCCGAATTAGGAACACCCAGAACTTCCCTGTACCCAGGCTAATTGCAGAGTTCCCATCCTTTTCATTCGGGACAGACTTGAATGGATTTTAGTAGCTCATAGGAAGGGATTAAGAGACCATAAACTAGTAAGAATATCCCAGTGGGAGCCCACAACTTCTGCTATCTGTTCAGGGGCTCTTTCAACAGCACAGAGGCAGGAACCACAAGGGAGGTTGCTGATGCCTTCCCTTGCAGCCACTACTTCCTGTACACCCATTGACTCTTCTAACCAATCAGCTCCTCCTCTTAACCATGTAACATCTAGCCACATCTGATTGGACCAGAAGTGGGCATCTGGCAAGAGGCAGCCAATCCCAAGCTAGCAACAATTTATTCTGTGTCTGTGGTGATTAGATGATTGGACCTCTCCATTCCTGATCTTCCTCATCTAGCTCCTTCCTTCCTTCCTTGCTTCCTTCTTTCCTTCCTTCCTTCCTTCCTTGCTTCCTTGCTTCCTTCCTTCCTTCCTTCCTTCCTTCCTTCCTTCCTTCCTTCCTTCCTTCCTTCCTTCCTTCCTTCTTTCCTTCCTTCCTTCCTTCCTTGCTTCCTTCCTTGCTTCCTTCCTTCATTCCTTCCTTCCTTCCTTCCTTCTTTCCTCAGGTCATTTAGATCTTTCTGAGGCTTTCTCATTTTAAGACTTTCTCTTGTTTAAAATGCCCCATGGTGCTGTAGAGTAGCTCAGTGGTAGAATGTGCTTAGAATATAGGATGCCCAGGTTCCATCCCAGCATAGTTTCTCTCCCTCTGGCACTGAGGCTTGAACTCAAGGCCTGGGACCTGTCCTTTAGCTTTTTTTGCTTGAGGCCAGCACTCTTCACTTTGTACTTCTGCCTTTCCGCTGGTTAACTGGAGAGAAAAGTCTCATAGACTTTCCTGTCTGGGCTGGCTTCAAACTGAGATCTCAGGATCTCAGCCTACTGAGTAGTTAGGAGTACAGGCATGAGCCATTGGTTCCTGATGGAGGGAGGAGGGGCAATAAAATCAAGTGGAAAGATTTCTGTTTGTTCTCTGAGCCATCTTTAACATGCCGAAACGTGCCTAACACCTCCTAGACTCTCACTGAATGATGTAGAAAGAACCAAGGACTTCCTGCCTGAGCCTCCCTTGTCACTCCACAGCCCCTCTTCATGGCTGTGTAGTGCCAGTGAGATTTTTCCTGGCTACTAAAGAAATGAAGCTCAATGTCCTGACTTGTGTGCAGAGCAAGTGAGCAGTGGTGAGCAGTGGCCACTTGACAGACCTGGTGGTGTGTAGCTGGATATTTTCCATTTAGGTCTTTGCTCTCTTTCAGCACTGCAGCTTCATGCCCCACCCAGATGTCTACCTTTGTGGACAGTTTGGTGGCCACCTCAGACAGGAACCCCACCAGTCACTTGGGACACCACCAAGGCTGTCCCAGCCCCACCTGCTCACCAGGTTCCTGGATTCATTTTCAGATCTGCTCAAAGGAAGTCAGACCCGGGAGTGAGCATCACCCTGGTAGATGCCGATAGAGAGATCACTGAGCAGCCAATTCATACTGCATGTCATCCAAAAAGAAAATCAATTTTAAACATCAGATAAGTTATGACAAGCTTTTTAAAAATGTCTTTTACAAGCAATGCACTGAGACAGGGAGAGGGTGGGCAGGCAGGTAGAGACCTTGTGGCTGAACCATGTCAGTGAGCTCTGTCCTAGATGCTTTTTAGTGGCTCTACCAGATTTGGCATCACAGACCTGAGATGCCTAGATTAGAAGACACCTGCAGGGGAGGCTTCCAGCAGCTGGGAGACTGGGCAGAGAGGATCTCTCCCTGGAAGGTAACACCCCACAGTTACTGGAACTCCTTCTGCACCCAGAAGTAGGAGGCTACTGCTCAGGCCTGCTGGAATTTTCTTGGGGACCTTGAACAGGCCCTCAGCTCCTTTGGACTGTTCCTTCAAAATGGGGCTAATTGGACCCACTTCAAGGAAGTCTCAGCTAGGCATGGGACAGCGTTAAGACACACTGAAGCCAAGCATCAGTGGGTTACCACTTATAATCCTAGCTTCTCAGGAAGCTGAGAACTGAGGATAGTAGTTCAAAGCCAGCCCAGGCAGAAAAAGTCTATGAGACTCTAATTCTGAATAACCATCAAAAAGCTAAAAGTAGAGCTTTGTCTCAAGTGATGGAGTGCCAGCCTTGAACAAAAATGCTCAAGAACAGCATCCAAGCCCTGAGTTCAAGCCTCAGTAACCAACACATACACTCTCTCTCTCTCTCTCTCTCTCTCTCTCTCTCTCTCTCTCACACACACACACACACACACACACACACACACACACACACACACACACACACACAGAGGCATACACACAGGCACACACACAGACACTTTGAAATAAATCTAGTATGTATGTACGTATGTATGTTAGTAGACAGGGTTTTGCTGCATATCCCAGGCTGGCCTCAAGCTTAAGATCTTCTTGTCTCAACCAATCAAGTCAAGTGCTGGGATTACAGGTGTGTATCACCACTCCCAGCTAAAAATTGAGTTTTGCAGGCATCAGGCCTTGTTTTGTTAGAGCATCTCTAATGTCTCTGTGGTCACCTTGAGTGAAGAAACTGTTTATTTGATTGGTTGGCTGGGGTTTGTTTTTTTTTTTGTTTTGTTTTGTTTTGTTGGTCCGGTCATGGGGCCTGAACTCTGGGCCTGGACGCTGTCCCTCAGCTCTTCAGCTCAAGGCTAGCACTCTACCACTTGAGCCACAGTGCCACTGCCGGCTTTTTTTTTCTGCTTATGTGGTGCTGAGGAATCGAACCCAGGGCCTCATGCATGCAAGGCAAGCGCTCTACCACTGAGCCACCTTCCTAGCCGGTTGGTTGGTTTTTGTGGTTCCTGTCCTGGGGCCTGAACTCAGGCCTGGACACTGTTCCTGAGCTTTTTTTCCTGAAGACTAGTACTCTATCACTTGAGCCATAGCTCAAGCTTTCTTGGTGATTAATTGGGGAGTCTTAGAGACTCTCCTGCCTGAGCCAGCTTGAAACTTTGAGCCAGATCTCAGCCTCTTGAGTAGCAAGGATTGCAGGTGTGAGCCACCAGCACCTGGTAAAACTTTGGTTTCTTTGCAGAGGGAATAACTGAGGACTACTAGACCCTCATAATCTCTTAGTGCCCTGCGATTCCTTTTCCTATAGAAACCCTTTATGTTACAGGTACTTAGGGGATGCCACGATGGCTTCCCAGGGCTCTGCCTTTCTTCTGGAGCAGATGCTGACCTTCAAGCTGCTGGCCTGGCCCCATCAGCCTCAGGTCCTGGCTCCTCCATGCCCTGCCCTTCCTGCAGTTGATTGACAGCATGGTGTTGATATACTCGTCTACTTCACTGGTGGTAGTACTGGCTGACACCAGGAGTCCTGTTGAACCAACTGGGACAGAGCCCAACTCAATGGGATCATACAAGAGTTCTCCCATTGAGGACTGGGGCAACTGGGAAACTGTTTGCTCCAGGTGGCTTCCAGTGCCATTAAGAACCAGTGGAGACGGCTGTTAATGTAACAGAAGTAGAGAACTTGCTTAAGCCCCAAGCACCAAAACAAACAAGGCACAGTGGAGACTTTCTGGGGAATAACACTGGCATCCAATAAACTTATTTTACTTTTCCACTTTTCCTAGAGAAGCAGGTAGAACAGGTGGTTTTTCTGTGTGATGAAACTGTGTAGATGACCTTGTTGCCACATTCCTTACTCTCCTCCCACACACACTCGGAGCCTTAGACTTGCTTGGCTAATACCATACCACTTGAGCCACAGCTCCACTTGCAGCTTTTGGGTGGTTAATTGGAGATAAGAGTCTCATTGACTTTCCTGGAGACAGCCACAGTCCCCATCAAGCTCTGTGGCTTCTCCCATGCTGCATACACTGGTGTCCGATGCATTGCTGGGCAAATTGTAGGTAACTGTGTGGACAGCAAGCTGATGCTCACAAAACCAACTGTGAGTTCACTGGAAATTGTGCCTCCATGGGAGGAAAACAGCTCTGGAAGGTACTGGAAGGTACTGGCACTTCCCACCTGTAATCCTAGCTACTCAATAGGTTGAGATCTGAGGATGGCAGTTTAGAGCCAGCCTGGGCAGGAAAGTCTGAGAGACTCATCACAAATTAACCATCAAAAAGCCCGAGGTAGAACTGTGGCCTAGGCCCTCAGTTCAAGTCCAGCACACACACACACACACACACACACACACACACACCACCACCACCACCACCACCACCACCACCACCACCACCACCACCACCACCACCACCACAACAACTACCACCACCACCAACAACAACAACAACAAAACAGCCCTGGAATTAAAAAGGCAAATCAAAGCCACAGTCCTTCCAGACAAGCTGGGTCTTCATGGTGGATGGAAAAAATCCATCTCCTGGTTCCAGTTCCTTTCTTTTGTAAGGCCTCTCTGGCAGGTGGAACTCGGAGGGCTGGTGTATATGAATGCCTTGTAGCCCAGGACATAGCATCTGTCTAGAGCTGCTCAACTTCAGTGGGGACCCTGGCCCCCCAAAACCCTTCACTAATGTCTGGCCTTTGAGACTTTTCCCCTGAGCCCAGATCCTGCAGGATCTTGCGTGGAAACACCTCCTGTCTCGATGCTTCTGTCTGGCTAAGACAACCCCAGTTCCTGGTGAGCTCCTGGGACAGCGCCCTTCCTGGGTGGGCTCCCGCCTGCCCAGCCCAAGGGCGACTTGCAAAGCTATAAATTGAGTAAATTGAAAATGTTACTGAGGGCTGGAGATAAAAGAGAGAGCTGGGTGTCTCCATGAATAAAACATGGGAGGGAGGCCATTTCTTGGAAAAATAGAGAGAATAAATTGCAGTGGATCAATTTTATCTAATTTCTTGGCCGAGCTTCTGACATGCAAATGAACGTGCTCATAATTTATGAGTGAGCTATGGAGATTTCCAGAGGGAGGCATGCTGGCTTCTGGGGAGGAAGGAGGGCACAGCCAAGGATTGAGCAAAAGTCCACTAGGCTTTTGCTCCTTAATACCTGAAGATATAGAAGCCTCCCGGGGAAGGCAAAAGCGGGGGCAGAGAACATTGTATATAACTGGGCTTTAGGGCCAGTTCTTGTGTTCTGTTCCTCTGTGTTCCAGTTGCCCTGCTGGCCAGGCCTGACCAGTGGGCATACCAAGGTCATAAGGCCTTTGTTCCACCTACCCTATCTCCTAACCTGGTTTCACTGTCTTTGATAGAGTCTGGGTCTTGCGTGGGCTGGGAAACCATGCAGTTGTGTCACCTCCTGGTAGATGGCCCACTGGCCCATTCCTGTCTATGTGCATGTTTCCTTTGGCCTGAGCAAGGATGGTAAAAAGTTGGAATTTGTTAACCTAAAAATAAAATCTAGGCAGAGATGGCTCATATCTGTCATCCTAGCTACTCAGGAGGCTGAGATTTAAGGATTGCAGCTTGAAGTCAACCAGGCAGGAAAGTTCATGAAATTCTCATGAACTTGATGAAATTCTCATCTTCAGTAAGCTATTTAAAAAAAAGCCAGAAGTGGAGCTGTGGCTCAAGTGGTAGAGCTCTAGCCTGGAGCAAAAAAAAAAACTCAGGGACAGCACCCAGGCCTCAGGACTGATATAAAATAAAAATGTTTTGAGCCAGATGCTGGTGGCTCATGCCTGTATCCTAGCTACTTAAAAGATTGAGTACTGGGGCTGGGAAGGTGGCTCAGTGGTAGAGCGCTTGCCTTGCATGCCTGAGGCCCTGGGTTCGATTCCTCAGCACCACATAAGCAAAAAGAAGAAAGCCAGAAGTGGTGCTTTGGCTCAAGTGGTAAAGTGCTAGCCTTGAGCTGAAGAGCTGAGGGACAGCGCCCAGGCCCAGAATTCAGGGCCCATGACTGGACCCCAAAAAGAAAAAAAAAAGAAAGAAAAAAGATTGAGCACTAAGGAAGTGATGCTGTGGCTCAAAGTAGTAGAACACTAGCTTGAGCAAAAAGAGCTCAGGGACAGCACCAGGCCCTAAGTTCAAGCCCCACAACTGAAAAAAATTGAGTACTAAAAGAAGTTCAATGCCAGCCTGTGCAGAAAAGTCTGTGAGATTCCATTTCCAATTAACCAGTAGATAAATGGGCAGAAGGTGTGGCTCAACTGGTAGAGCACCAGTCATGAGCAAGTATACGAAGCAAAAGCACAAGGCTACTCTAGCCCCAGAACTATACTTCAGGATGTGCCCTCACTTAAAAGATTGTGATAGCATCTTGCAGGCTTGGATTCTGATGAGCTATGATTTGTCTAGAATCAGTAGCACCTGGCCCTTTGAGACAGCACTCCAATTTGCCACAGACTCTTCTACTCCTCATTGTCCTTTTGACTGAGAAGCCAAAGGTAAGTTCCCTTTGGTTATTAGATTTGCATAGTTGTTTTCCTTCAGTGGACTTAACAAGAATGTGAAACATCTCTTGTCCTTGTGATTTTACAAAATGGGAAAATCAGAAAACGTTTTAAAAGGCAAGAGCTCTAACACTGGAGTCACATCTCCAGCTCTTGATAAGTTACTCTCAGATAGACTCACATTTTTACCTGTCGCTTACCTCTGACTGCTGTGACCCTCCTACTTATGCTTCCTCCTAGCTGGGGTCACAGGCACATACCACACCTGACTTTGTTTGTTGAGATGAAGATCTCCCTAACTTTTTGCCCAGGCTGGCCTTGAATTACAATCCTTTCAATCTCTGCCTCTCAAGTAGCTGGTGTTACAAGTGAGAGCCACTGCACCTGACCTCCTGCTTCCTTCTTATCAATGAGGACTCAGACACCCCCTAAGGGGCCTCCCTGAACACTCAGGTCTGTTTTCATGGCACTCATCTCTCTCTGGAATCACCTTGTTCACTTGTCTGTGATTGCAAGCACTACGTCTCTTTCCTAGGAGTCAAGCTCCCTGACACTGGCACCTACTGTTTGCTGTTGTCAGCCCACAGCCTGCACATAGTAGGTGCTCAGTTACTGTGGAGAGATTGAATGGATCCAGGTGTTTGACCCAGAAGGGCTTAGAAAAACTTAGGTAGGGGAGGGCTGCCCAGAGGTTTCATGAGGGGGCCAGCAGAAGGGAGCAGCATGTAGCCACCTTCTGCAGCATGGAGTAGGGGTGAGGCATTGTCACTTTCCTTAGGTTTCGAGTTCAGTAAAAGACCTGTAGCAAGAGATGAGTGTTCCTTCCTCCTCCCTAGGGCACCCTGTGGCAACAGCAAGAACCAAAACATACTGGAAGCCAGGCACCAGTGGCTCACGCCTATAATCCTAACTATGCAGGAGGCTGACATCCGAAGATTTTGGTTTGAAGCCAGTCCAGGAAAGAAAAGTCCATGAGATTCTTCTCTGCAATTAATCAGCAAAAAGTTAGAAATGGAGCTGTGGCTTAATTGGCAGAGTGCCCATCTTGAGAGAAAAAGCCAAGTAAGAACATGAGACTCCAAGTTCAGGCCCCAGAATTAGTACATGAGTGTGTTTGCATGCGTGTGCACGCGTGCATGCGTATGCACACACACACACACACACACACACAAATTAGTTAATCAATTAATTAAATTTTAAAACATCCTGTAATGTTAGACCTGAAAGAGAAACTGAGGCTCAGAGAGGGACTTACCTGGCCCAGATCACAACAAATAGATTCAGAGGTGCCTGTTCTCAAGACTTCTAACACCCAGGAGATGCAGGCACTGTCCATTTTGAGTCTCCAGGGAATTGAAAACCAATAGAGAAATGTCCAGAGTTTTGAAACATGTGCTGTGTTTTAACTTCTCACACTGAAAAAAAAAGCATAATACTTTAACACATTCAAAAATTATCATGCAGCTAAGCACCGGTGGCTCACACCTATAGTCCTAGCTACTTAGGAGGCTGAGATCTGAGCATCATGGTTCAAAGCCAGCCCAGGCAGGAAAGTTCTCGAGACTCTTCTCTCCAATAAACCACTAGAAAACCAGAAGTGGCGCTGTGGCTCAAGCAGTAGAGTCCTTGCCTTGCTGAAGAGCACAAGGACAGCACTCACACCCAGAGTTCAAGCCCTACAACTAACAAAATAAATAAATAAAATTATCATGCAATGTAATTGTAAGCCTCAGAAGATAAACACAGTATTTAGAAAAACATTACCCATTCAAATGTCCTTCAGGGTGGCTGGAATGAATGGCTGTCATGGGAGGATGAAGGCTGTCTTCCTTACTACTCTTGCAGTAAGTCTCTGTGGCCAACAGTGTTGGCAACTGGCTGACCCTTCAAGCTTGACATTGTAGCAAAGGCCATGTGACTTCCAAGACACCTGGCCAGATAGTCCAGGATGTCGTTCCTACTAAGAGAGTGACTGGCTAATCTAGCTAGTCTCAGGTCTAATTGCTAGAGGTGTGCACAGTGCTCAGCACTGCTACCTGCTGGCAACCAGGTTCACTTGGAGGGCTAAGGCCCAACTCCAGGGCTCCAGGTCTGAAGGTCTGTGTATATTCCCCCCTATACCCCTACACACACACACACACACACACACACACACACACACACACACACATATTCCATAAGCTCATTTCTCAGGCAGGGTACAGAATGCTTGGCTAGGAAGGTCTATCCCTTGAAAGCAGAAATGGGATTTTCCTTCTTAAATCCATTCCTTGGAGGAAGTCTTCAAAGACAACTCTTGTAATTTCCCATTGTAAAATTTTATGTGCAATTACAAACAATGAACTGTGTACATTAATTGGGCAGACTGGGAGGTTTTCTGTCTTTAAATCACAGACTATTTAAAATCCTTCCAGACCACAAGAAAATGGCCTGAGAAAAATGAGCTTCTCGAGGAGGTATGGGCAGCCACTACCACTATAGTGTCCCCACCCCATCATTGCATCTTAACTCTGCCAGAAAGACAGTCACTGTGTGCAACAGAATTACAAGCTGATCCTATGATGGGCATCAGGCTTTTTTGGGTTTTCTACATGCCTGTTTATGTTGGAATAATGGCCTTTACATAGTAGGTCTGCACCTTTATATCATCTACCCATCCGTACATGCATGCAATTATCTAACCACCCACCCACCCATCCATCCATCCATCCATCCATCCACACAACCATGCAACCATACACCCATCCAAATGTCCATCCATATATCTTCCCATCTATCTAAATGTCCATCCAACCATCTACCAATTCTTCAATCCATCCATTTATCCAACTATCCACTCACCCATTCATTCCTGTATCCATCCATCCATCCATCCATCCATCCATCCATCCATCCATCCATCCATCCATCCAATCATTTATCTACCCCTTTCTATATCCATCCAAACATCCATTCATCTATCCACCCATTCATTCCTGTATCCAGCCATCCATCCTACATATATGTACATACATCTAACTATTCACTCACACACTCATCCACCCATTCATCCATCATGCCACTCTGTCCAGTTATGGGTGGAGAGGGTGCTCTAAAGTTTTCTTTTTGATGGGGCTGGGAAGGTAGCTCAGTGGTAGAGTGCTTGCCTTGCATGCATGAGGCCCTGGGTTCGATTCCTCAGCACCACATAAGCAGAAAAAGCCAGAAGTGGTGCGGTGGTTCAAGTGGTAGAGTGCTAGCCTGGAGCTGAAGAGCTGAGGGACAGCACCCAGGCCCTGAGTTCAGGCCACATGACCAGCAAAAAAAAAAGTTTTCTTTTTGAACTGTCTTCAAACCATGATCATCCTGTTCTCAGCTTCCCAAGTAGCTAGGATTACCAGCCATTAGCCACCAGCACCCCCACACTGGTCTACTTTTTAAGGACCACTCTAGCTGCTGTATTGTGAACAGAGCCTCTGTGTCCATTGAAGACGCTGAGCACCTGTAGCTGTTGAGTATTTGACAACAGGCTGTGTGAATTGGGAAGTGCTAGCTGTATAGAAGTACTAAGTGGATGTCAAAGACTCAGAAGAAAGAGACAAATAACCTGAACACTTTCACATGCTCAAGCGGTACCAATTTGGATATGTTTGGTTTACAAATATAGTATTATGATTAATTTTACAGTCAGGTGCCAGTGGCTCACACCTATAATCCTAGAGATCTGAAGATCATGGTTCAAAGTCAGCTTGGGAAGGAAAGTTATTGAAACTCTTATCTCTAATAAATTACAAAGAAAAAAAAAAGCCAGAAGTGGAACTGTGGCTTGAGTGATAGAGCACTAGCCTGGAGCAAAAGAAGCTCAGGAACAGCACCTAGGCCATGAGCTCAAGCCCAAGGACTGGCAAAAAAATAAAAAGTTAAAAAAATATTGGTGGTTCATGCCAACCTACTCAGGAGACTAAGACTTGAGGACCGATGTTCAAAGCCAGAGCAGACAGGAAAGTTTGTGAGACTCTTATCTCCAGTTAACTACCAGAAAACTGGAACTAAAGCTGAGTCTCAAAGTGGTAGAGCCCTAGCCTTGAGCAGAGAAGCTCAAGGACAGAGCCCAGGCCCTGAGTTGAAGCCACATGACCAACAAAATAATAAATAAATAAACAAACAAATAAATTTTAAATAAATAAATTTTACCTATCTCTTACTGCTTTTAAAAGCCAAGCACCAAAAGGCACTCATTGTGGAATCTAAAAACATTGATCTCTTAGAAGCAGAAAGCAGATACTGGGGTTTGAACTCAAAGCCTTCTACTGGAGCAACACCAAAACCTTTTTTTGCTTTAGTGACTTTTTTTTGTCAAGCATGGGGCTTGAACTCTTTTTGCTCAAGGCTAGTACTCTACCAATCTGAGCAAGAGTACCATTTTTTGTTTTCTTGTGGTTAATTGGAGGTAAGAGTCTCATATACTTTCCTGCCTGGGCTGGCTTTGAACTCTGATCTTCGATCTCAGCCTCTAGAGTAGTTAGGATTACAGGTGTAAGCCATCAGTGCCTATAAATCTATGAATAAACACACTGGATGGTAAAAGACAAAAAAGTGAGACATGATAAATTATACAGGTCTCTAGGCATTCATACAGAGTGAGACCAAAGGAAGATATTCTTAGGAGAAGATCACAAAGGTAAAAAAGCTATGTGCTTCTGATCATATAAAATAATATTTATCTAAATGAACTCCAGGAAATGGAAACAAGAGGATTTTTTTTCTTTATTCCTGTTTTTATTTTCTTTCCCATTTTGTCTTGTTTGTTTCTTTATCTGTCTTTGAGAGGCAAGACGGGGGAGGGGGGTGGCACAGAAATGGAGGGACAAAGGGTGAACAAATGTAGCAATGACACTAGACACTGTTGAACTACTGTTGATGGGCATGGGAGAGAAAAACTGGGAGAGAGAGAGGGAAAGGGTGACATTGTTCAAAAATGAATGTACTCAGAGCCAGGTGCCAGTGGCTCATGCCTATAATAATAATCCTAACTACTCAGCAGACTGAGATCGGAGGATCACAGTTTGAAGTCAGTCTGGGAAGAAAGTCTGTGGAACATTTTGTTGTTGTTGTTGTTGGTCTGGGCCTGGGTGCTGTCCCTCAGCTCTTCAGCTCAAGGCTAGCGCTCTACCACTGAGCCACAGCGCCACTTCCAGCTTTTTCTGCTTATGTGGTGCCAAGGAATTGAACCCAGGGCCTCATGCATATGAGGCAAGCACTCTACCACTGAGCCAACTTCCCAGCCCAGTCTGTGAAACTCTTATCTCCAATAAACTACTCAGAAAAAGCTGGAAGTGGCTCTGTGGCTCAAGTGATAGATTGCTAGCCTTGAGTACAAAGTGGGTCAGAGACAGTGCCCAGCCCCTGAGTTTGAGCCTCAGGACTGGCAAAAGGAAAAAAGAGAGAGAGAGAGAGAGAGAGAGAGAGAGAGAGAGAGAGATGTGTGCATTACCTGACTTATGTAACTGTAACCCCTCTGTACATCACCTTTACAATAACAATAAATATATTTTTTTAAAGAAGCAAGGCACAAGTAGCTCATGACTGTCATCCTAGCTACTCATAGGCTGAGATCTGAGGATCAAGTTTCAAAGCTAGCCCCATGCAGACAAATCCAAAAGACTCTTATCTCCAATTAACCAGCAAACAACTAGAAGTGGAGGTGTGGCTCAAGAGATACATTACCAGCCTTCAGTGAAAAAGCAAAGCAAGATTTTGAGACCCTAAGTTCAAGTCCCAGTGCTGACAGTCTCCCACCCACCAAAAAAAAGTATAAAGGAAGGGAAGGAGGAGAGTGATGGGGAATGAAGGCTGGACAAGGGTGCTGAGTGACAGTGGGCAGGATGAAGCAGCTCTGGGGTGCTGTTACATTGCGGGCCACGGAGACTGCTTAACAAGATTGTATTATGTATTTCAAAATGGCAACAAGAGAAAATCTGGGATGTTCTTACCACAAAGAAGTGATAAATGTTTGAGCTATGTAAATTTGATCATTACACAATATACATGTATCAAAACATCATATGGCACCCCATAATGATCTGGTTTTATTTTTATTTTTGTGGTGTTGGCACTGAACTCAAGATTCTGTTCTCAGGTGAGTGAGCACTGTACCAACAAGAGATAGACAAGGAGGGCTGGGAAGGTGGCTCAGTGGTAGAGCGCTTGCCTTGCATGCCTGAGGCCCTGGGTTTGATTCCTCAGCACCACATAAGCAAAAAGAAAAAAGCTGGAAGTGGCATTGTGGCTCAAGTGGTAGTGCGCCAGCCTTGAGCTGAAGAGCTGAGGGACAGCGCCCAGGCCCAGAGTTCAGGCCCCATGACCGGACCCCCCCCCAAAAAAAAAAAAGAGATAGACAATTAAAAGTAAAACTTAACACTGTGGAGGTTGGGATGGGGGAATTAAAATTCTAGAACAGCCTGGGTGGGCTATACAGGAAGAAGCTGTCTCTAATAAGTAAGTAAATAACTGATTTTGAAGGGCATGGGATATAGCTGAATGGTGTACTTAGAAAGCATGGAGCTGTGCATTCTTTTCCTAGCAGCACCTAAAAATTTCCTTCTTAAAGTACCAGGATTTGAACTCAGGGCTTCCTGCTCTCACTCAGCTTTCTTGCTCATAGCTGGCATTCTACCACTCAAGCCATGCCTCCAATCATCATTTTGCTGGCTAAGGACTTTTCTGCCCAGGCTGTCCTCAAATATTGATCCTCCAGATCTCAACCTCCTGCGAAGGTTAAAAATAAAACTATTAAAGAAAAATTTGAATTCTTTTTTTTTTTTTTTGGCAGGGGGGGTCCGGTCGTGGGGCCTGAACTCTGGGCCTGGGCGCTGTCCCTCAGCTCTTCAGCTCAAGGCTAGCGCTCCACCACTTGAGCCACAGCGCCACTTCCGGCTTTTTCCTTTTTGCTTATGTGGTGCTGAGGAATCGAACCCAGGGCCTCAGGCAAGCAGGGCAAGCACTCTACCACTGAGCCACCTTCCCAGCCCAAAAAATTTGAATTCTGTATGTGGCTTGTATTGCACCATACTGCTGTGAAGAGCCCAAGCTGAGGGCAGAAGATGGGAACAGGAGATCCTGTAGACAGATCCAGGTGACATCAATGGAGCAGGTTAAAGGTAGGAGAAATAGTTGACTATTAAGTACATTAGGAAGTGTATTTGTGCTGGGCACTGGTGGCTTGTGCCTGTAATCCTAGCTACTCAGGAAGATGAGATCTTGGGATCACAGTTCAAAGCCAGCCCAGGCAGGAATGTCTAGTGAGACTCTTATCTTCATTTAACCACCAGAAAACTGGAAATAGAGCTGTGGCTCAAGTGGTAGAGCACTAGCCTTAAACAAAAGTGCTCAAGGGACAGTGCCCAGGCCCTGAGTTCAAGCTCCATGACTGACAAAAAAAAAAAAAAAAAGTCCAGTTGTGTTCTATTCCTGGTTAAAACCTAAGACTTAGAGGCTTCTCCATAACAAAAATGCAGTTGTAAAAACCCCTGCAGGATGGAGACCTGTGCTCCTGGCCAAGCTCATGTTGCTACCAGTACACCAAAGACAGGATCATGACAAGTCACACACAGTTCAAAGGCTTAAACGACAAAATACACATGCAACCAACAAATACACGAGGGCCATGAAACAGAGACACAGGCCCAGGGTCTCCACTGGGGCCTCCCTGGCCTCTCTCATGTAAGAACATTCTCTTGGATGCCTTGACTTCAGAGCCTGCATCTCCTTCTCCTGACCCCTCTTGCTAAGGCCCTTAGTGCCCACCCTCCCTGCTCCCCAGCAGGTGACCTACAGATTTGCTGGTGGTCCCCTTGCTGATAGGTGGGATTCCCCATGTACCTGGATGTAGGCCACATGCACTGGCATCTGTTGAATGAGTAAGGAGAGTCCCCTGGGGAGGAGAGGGCAGTTCTTGGCCCAGACTGCATTCTGGTCTTCTGACAGCCCTGGGAGAGCATGCACACCGTGCTAGTCAGGAGGAAGGGAGACCCTGCCACCAACACTCTGTGTGCAGGGCAGGCAGCAGAGCCATGTAGGCCTTCATTTCCAAACTCCTCCAGCTCCCACCTGGCCTCATAAGCAGAAATGTATCTATTCCATTCTTTGATTCATGAGCAAAGTCATAGAAAATGTGAGACATGACCTTCAGGTGATGAGGAGTATCTGAAACATAACCGAATGTGTGTCCACTTAGGTCCCATCCTCACAGTGCTTCGTTAGGTGGAGGCAAATGTTCCACGTTCAAGAAACTCCAACTCTGGTCCAGTACTAGTGGCTCACGCTTTAATCCTAGCTACTCAGGAGACTGAGCTCTGAGCATTGCTGTTTGAAGCCAGCAGGGCAGGAAAGTCCATGAGACTTGTATCTCTAATAAACTACCCTAAAAAAGCTGGAAGTAGATCTGTGGCTCAAGTGGTAGAAGGCTAGCCTTGAGTAAAAGAAACTTAGGGATAGTCCCTAGGCTCTGAGTTCAAGCCCCAGGGCTGGCACCAAAAAAACAAACAAACAAAATAACTCCAGCTACAGTTCTAAGGATGTCTTAGAGGGGCTTAGCATGTAGCAGCGACTTCCCAGCTCAACGCAGGCTGCTCACCATCTATACCCATACCTACAGTTGGAGGCCTGCTATCTACTCATGTAGAAATAGAAACCTGGCAGCTACAGAACTCTAGACCCTTGTGGAAGTCACTTAGGGAGGGGCAGGTGATAACAGGGCCCAAGAGCCCCGGCCACATCCACCCCCCTCCACCCTGCACTGTCTTGTTCAAGTAGACAGAGGAAGAAGAAAGGAAGCATCAGCACTTCCCTTTTTATTCTTACTATTTGTGCTGGTCCTAGGGCTTGAACTCAGGGTCTGGGGGCTGTCCCTGAGTTATTTGTGCTCAAGGCTAGCACTCTACCACGTGAGTCACAACTCTACTTCCAGCTTCTTTGAATTGTGGAGATAATAGTCTCACAGACTTTCCTGCCTGGACTGGCTTTGAAACATGATCCTTGGATCTCAGTCTCCTAAGTTAGAGTTACAGATGTGAGCCACCTGTGGTTGGCTACTCGCTGGTCTTTAAGTCAGACTTCCTTCTCACCCAGAATATGGATTCAGTTTGATCTTTTACATTACAGGAGGAGAGATGGCAGTTGGACTTAAGAAAGCACTTTCTGACTTTAAGAGATGGGATCCTGTGATGGGCAGGTAGGGTATGGTAGAGCTGCAAAGCTAGGCCTGGTCCTGATGCAAGGTGTAAGATCTTGCAAGCCCTGACTCGGATTCTCCATCAGTGCTTGCCTCTTGAGACTCTCCTCGGAAAGAGTGAGGCCAGCCAGGAACTGGGCTTCTTGGAACCTATGCCCCTGTCCTCTATGGAGGGGCAGGAGCCCAGGAGGCGAGAAGCACCCTGGGGAGAGACGAGAACTCAAAAACTTTTCCAAGCAAGTTGCCAGTGGCCTGAGCCTCCCTCAGAGACTTGGCCTGCTGTATCTGTGGCTGGGCCTCCCTTGGGGGCAGCACCCTGGGGAGAGGGGTACCTGTGATTGGAGCTGGACAGCTCCCCAGGGAGCCTCTCCTCCTGCAGGGCCCCTCCTCTGGAGGGGCCAGGACCCTGGAGTCTCACTTTCCAGTCTCTTCCCTCAGGGATCTGTTCCCTCCCGCTGGGGCCCAGGTTGCTGAGCACACCACAGACCCAAGGGACCGGGAGAAGCCTGACAAAGCCCCAAAGATCTGGAGTGCCCAGGGCCCAGTTGCCAGGCCCCCCCATCTACTTGGAGACAAAAGCTATACTCCCCATGGTTCTAGGGGGCCCCTCGGGGATGGTGAGAGGCCTGGATGGAAAATGGAATATTGGAGAGGCTGAAGCTGGCGAGAGATCTGAGGGAGAGCTTGCAGGTGTCTTTGAAGCACAGCTTAGACAGGAGGCTGCTCTCCTCGGGGATCTTGGGACCGAGAAGTGCATGCACCCAAGACTACCCATCCACCTCCTCTCCATTCATCCAGTCAGTTCATCCCCAACTCTACTGAAGATGAAGAAAGCCCCTGATCTCAGGGGCCGACAGCCAGGAAGCAGATGCCGTACACAGGTGTCTTCCATGGTGACAGTGGCTACGAGATGAGTCAGGCAGATCAAGAAGAAAAGGAGATGGGAGTGGGGGGGAGGGGAGAGGTCTGAACTCAGGGCCTGGGTTCTATCCCTGAGCTTCTTTTGCTCAAGGCTAGCACTCTACCACTTGAGCCACAGCACCACTTACAGTATTTTTTGAGTGTGTGATTTACTGCCTGGGCTGGTTTCAAACCATAATTCTTGGATCTCAGCTTCCTTAGTAGCTAGGATTACAAGTGTGTAATCTGTCTCTGCCCAACAGAGGCAGGGATTTTATTTATTTTTATTTTTTGGGGGGGTCCAGTTGTGGGGACTGAACTCTGGGCCTGGGCACTGTCCCTCAGCTCTTCAGCTCAAGGCTAGCGCTCTACCACTTGAGCCACAGCACCACTTCCGGCTTTTTCTTTTTGCTTATATGGTGCTGAGGAATCGAACCCAGGGCCTCAGGCATGCAAGGCAAGCGCTCTACCACTGAGCCACCTTCCCAGCCCGAGACAGGGATTTTAAAGAAGACAATGAAGGAAGGACTTCTTTGGGGCAATGAGGGAAACTCCTCCAAATGCTTGCTGGATGGACTGAGGTCTAAGCAGGGGCCAAGGCTCTATGGCCAAAGCTGCTGTGGAATTCTAGGACTAGAAAGCAGGTGGCTTCTGAAAGGTAAGGTCTGAAGTGGCCCCATTGTGTTGGATGCTAATTAATGTGTTTTCTAATTGTCAGAGGAGTCACGGGAAGATTCCAGCAGGAGGGCAGATGAACTCTGGTAAGCCTTTGGAGAACTTTGGTCTGGAGGCTAGGAGAAACGTCTTGGAGTGGGGGGTGGGGTCATGGATTGTCTAGTGGAGAAAGATGAGGGCTCCCTGGGAGCCAAGGTGAGGGCAGGGCTGGGCTTCTACTTCAGTCTGTGAAAACAGAGAACATTTGTCACAGGGACCTACCTGCGCTGCGAGGCGAAAGAGGGGCCAAGGCAATTGCTTGAAAATATTCTGGAAGTGAAAGAGAAGAGAGCAAACTTTTCCAGTCTGAGCTGGGAAGGCCAGGTGGAGTCTAGAAGACTGATCTCCCTTCTGGGCCCTGAATGGAAAAGGACCTCTCTTGCAGCCTGCAGAGTGCAAATGAGAGCACTAGCCACCGCACCATCTTACCAGTGATCACCGTGTCTGAGACATGGACTTTGGGACACTGGGGGTCCAGGACCATCAGAAGAATGGTCCTGTTCCCCATTCAAGGCAGGAAATACCTGCTTGTGTGTTATAAAGAGAAAACCTCTTAGCCAGTGGCTCCTGCCTGTAATTCTAGAAACTCAGGAGGCTGAGATCTGAGGATGAAGGTTCAAAGTTGGCCCAGGTTGGAAAGGCTATGAGATTCTTATCTCCAATTAATTACCAAAAAGCCAGAAGTAGAGCTATACTTGAAGTGGTAGAACACCAACCTTGAGTGAAAAAGCTCAGGGACAGCATCCAGACCCCGAGTTCAAGCTCTAGTACTGGCACAAAAGAAGAGAAAGGAAGGAAGAAAGGAAAAAAGGAAGGAAGGGAAGGAGGGAGGGAAGAAGGGAGGGAGGAAGGGAGGAAAGGAAGGAGAGAGGGAAAGGGAAGGAAGGAAGGAAGGAAGGAAGGAAGGAAGGAAGGAAAGAAGGAAAGAAGGAAAGAAGGAAGGAAGGAGAGCAAGGCCACTCTCTGGGCATCCCTGTGGAGGACTCTAGAAATCAGTGCACAGCATGCAGCTCAAGGAGGGAGGACTTTGGAGTGTCTGTATCATTTCCTGTCAGCGCTGACTGAGGGCAGCTCTTGGGTCATTAGCTCTGCAGCCCTGAGGCCTGCTGGGCACATGGGCAGAGTCAGCTTCAGTGACCAAATGACAACTTCAGGCATGGAGGCAGAGGGGCAGGCAGGAGGTAAGGGGTGACTGCCACAGCAAGACGTACAGCCCAAGCCTTGAGCGCCTCATTTGCAAAGCTAGAGGATAAAAGCAACTTTAACAAAAAATAGCAAGTGGGAGCTGGGCACACATGCCTGTAATCTTAGCTACTCCTAAGGCTAAGCTCTGATGATCAAGGTGAGGAGCCAGCTCATGAAGGAAGGTCTGTGAGGCTCTTAGCTCCAAAAAGTCAGAAATGGATGTGTGGCTCAAGTGGCAGAGCACTTGAAGGAAAAGCCAAAATGAAAGTTCAGAGTCCTGAGTCAAGTCCCTGTGCAGGTTAAAAAAAAGAAAAGAAAAAGCCAGGCACTGGTGTCTCTCGCCTGTAATCCTACCTATTCAGAAGGCTGAGATCTGAGGATCACAGTTCAAAGCCAGCCTGGGCAGAAACAACTTATCTCCAATTAACCACCAGAAAAACAGACGTGGCACTGTGGCTCAAGTGGTAGAACACTAGCCTTGAGCTGAAGAGCTCAGTGACAGTGCCCAAGCCCAGAGCTCAAGACCCATTACAACAAAAAAACAAAGCAAAACAAAACAAAGAAACACAAAAGCACACACACAAAAAAACCCAAAAATGTGATAGAAGTGGGGGCCATGACACTTACAGCCCCAGCTAATCAGAAGCTGAGGCAGGAGGATCGCTTGGGCCCTGGAGTACAAGACCAGCCTGGGAAGCATAAACATCCCCCCTAAAAAAGGAAAAGTAAGAAGCTCTGTCTCCAGAGATGTTTGAGACCCAGTGGCAGACTTATCCTAAAGCTCTGCTTAAGAGTTGGACACATGCGCCACCGGTTACCTGACAAGTTCCTGGGGGCCTCATGCTGCCAGGCCGGGGTGAGCGGCAGGGCCCAGCAGCGAACAGAGCTGACCTGGCTCTTCGCCCTGTGGGACTACCAAGTAACATCAAGTGACACGTGTGGCAGTGTTGAGAAGAGCCAGATGGGATGAGAGTCCAGACACTCCAAGGGAGGCAGCTGTTAACCTCAGAAAGGCACCTTCCCTGCCCACTGGTGAGTTGGGGAATCAAATAAAAAGAAAGGTGACTGGTTGCTAGTGGCTCACACCTGTAATATTAGCCACTCAGGAGGCTGAGATCTGAGGACTGCAGTTCAAAGCCAGGCCAGGAAAGAAAGTCTGGGAGACTCTTATCTCCAGTTAAGCAACAAAAGCTGGGATTGGAGCTGTGGCTTAAGTGGTAGAACACTAGCCTTGACCCAAAATCCTCAGGGACAGCTTAGACCCTGAGTTCAAGCCATAGGATGGACACCAAAAAAAAAAAAGTAGGAAGAAAGCATACCTTGGGACACTAGAAGGTTCCAGAGCAGCAAAGAGGTAACACTGTGTCCTGAGGCCAAGCGAGAGAAGGAATAATGCTCCTCTCTCATATTTATCCCTGGAAAGTCTTGTTAGTATTATTGTTACTGAAAGTTCTGGGGGTGGCGGTGCTAGGAATGTGGCTTAGTGGTAGAATGCTTGCTTAGCATGCATGAAACCTGGGTGAACCTGGGTTCCATTCCTCAGTACCACATGAACAGAAAAAGCCACAAGTGGCACTGTGGCTCAAGTGTTAGAGAGCTAACCTTGAGCAAAAGAAGCTAAGGTACAGTGCCCAGGCCCTGAGTTCAAGTCCAGGACTGGCAAAAAAAAAAGAAAAAGTTTTGGTGTTTGAATCAGGGCCTTGTGCTTGATAGTCAGGTGCTCTACTGCTTGAATTACACACCAGTTCTTTTCACTTTAGTTATTTGTCAAGGTCTTCTTTTATTTAAATTAATTAATTAATTAATTTATTTATTTATTTATTTTTACCAGTCCTGGGCCTTGAACTCAGGGCCTGGGTGCTGTCCCTGAGCTTCTTTTGCTCAAGGCTATTTCTCTACCACTTGAGCCACAGTGCCACTTCCGGCTTTTTCTGTGTATGTGGTACTGAGGATTCGAACCCAGGGCTTCATGCATGTTAGGAGGGTACTCTACCACTAAGCCACATTCCCAGCCCAGGGTCTTCTTTTATTGTTGTTATTTTTTAGTGCTGATGCTGGAGCTTGAACTCAAGGCTTTTTGTTCTCATTTGGCTTTTTTGCTCAAGGCTGGTGATTTTTTACTTGAGCCACAGCTCTGCTTCTAACTTTTAACGAGTTAATTGGACATAAGAGTCACACCAACTTTTCTGTCCCAGCTAGCTTTGAACCATGATCCTCAGCTCTCAGCCTCCTGAGTAGCTAAGATTACATGTGTGAGCCAGTAGCACTTGGCTGGAACTGGGGTTTGAACTCAGGGCCTTATACTTGCCTGATGGGCATGCTACCATTTGAACTACACATCACATCACTTACTAAACCTGGCTGTATCCTAAGCAAGAATATCTATGAAAACTACAATTGCACTTTCTTTTGGATATTCATGGAAGTGAATTATAATATATAATTAATAAGTATAATTATAATATATAATTAATAAGTAAAATTAAATGTGTTAGCCAGGTGCTGGTGGCTCATGCCTATAATCCTAGCTACTCAGGAGGCTGAGATCTGAGGATCATGGTTTGAAGCTAGCCAAGCAGAAAAGTCTGTGAGGTTTTTATCTCTAATAAACTACTCAAAAAAAAAGCTGGAAGTGGTTCTATGGTTCAAGTGGTAGAGTGCTAGCCTTGAGCACAAAGAGGCTTAGGGACAGTGCCCAGGCCCTGAGTTCAAGCCCCAGGACTGACTAAATAAATAAATGTGTCTATGACCCCTGAAGTGACCTTATCTGCCATGGGAGGTCATGTGCCACCTCTGAACAGTACTGAGACTTCACTCTGTACATGCATATAGGACAAATTTAGCCCCATAAATGGTAGAGTCTCCTCAGTGGGCCAAGGCTAGAACTATCTGCCTTCAACAACAGCACAGCCCAGAAACTAATAATGTTACCACTTCCCGGAGCTGGGGCTGGGCAATACCATCCCTGGGTACCTGTGCCCTCCCTGCCCCACCCTGACTCCTTCAGCACATACCAGCACCGCCAATGCTAGCACCTCTTGCTTTGCAGTGGGCTTGTTCTGGGCACTGGAGTCCATTTTGATATCCATAACTAATGGACTGGAAGTATCAGAGAATTAATGCTTTAGTCAATGAGTGATAGAATTAGAGGCTAGATCCCCCCCTCTCTCCCACCTGATGCAGGCACCTGCCCCACAGAGTTCCCCAGCAGGGAAATCAGCTCCGTTGGTGACAATAAAGTTCACAGACACCTTTGACTGCCTGCCTTTCCTTCTCCTGTCCCTCTAGTCTACCCTATACCAGTAAACAGCTCTCTTGGGACCCACATCAGCTTTTGGCCCATTTCTATTCCTGAGAAAGTGTGTGTGTGTGTGTGTGTGTGTGTGTGTGTGTGTGTGTCCTGGGGCCTGGGTGCTATCTCTGAACTATTTTGCTCAAGGCTAACTAGCACTCTACCCCTTGAGCCACAGCTCCACACCCAACTTTTTGCTGGTGAATTAAAAGTTAATTAGAAAGTTTCTTGGATTTGTCTGCCTGGCTAGCTTTGAACCATGAACCTTGATCCTCAGATCTCAGCTTCCTGAGTAGCTAGGATTACACGTGTGAGCTACCAGGGCCCAGATCATCTCCTCTTTTTGATTGTTTTCAACGTGACGATTTGGGTGGGAGTGAGAACTCCAGAAACTCTCTGTTCAGCAGTCCCTTTTCCACAGGGCTTACCCCAACTGGATAGAACTTCTCAAAGAAATAGAACATTGTAATTAACTTATGAAATCCTTTCTTCAGATATTATTAAATTTGTTACGCTTATGCAGCGCAGAGCATATTGAAAAGGCAAATTAAAATGTTAGGTGTTAATATGCTTGGATTAAATTGGGCTTTGCAAACCCAGGGAAGCAAAGTTGGTCTCACATGGATGAATCTGTGAGGGGGTTTTCAGGGGTCATACCTCCCCCACTGGAATTACTCAAAAGGAAAGAGGGTCTGAAGAGGAACCCCTAGCCTGAAAGTGGGGATTCCTGAGTGTGTTTCTATCTATACATATGTAGTGCTGGCTTTCTCTCACTTTGGTCCCCCGACAGCAACGTGGAAAGAGAAAGAGGAAATTGAGAAAGCTCTTGAACAAAAAACAAATACACAAACCCACTCTTCACAAGAAAGGCTCAAAGAACTGAGGCTGCACCCATGGGGACCTGGGTCTCTCAAGCCTCGGGCAATGGCTTCCCAGGTGTGGAGAGATAAGATGGATAACTTTGGGTCAGAAGTTTGCATCCTTCCTGGCCCACAGAAGGAAGGACAGCACTCTGCATCTAGGCGTCCACCGATTCTACTAACCTGGAGGGCGTGACACATGCCAACATTTCCTCTACATTCTGATCAGTAGAAACCGAACAAATTCTAGCCCCCCCACCTTAGAGGAAGGAGTCAAAGTCACTTTTCTGCCAGCACCTTAAATCCCATTGGCTAACTCTCTTTGCTTTACTGTTTTTGTTTGGTTTGGTGGCTTTGGCTGGGGATTGAACCCAGATCTTATGCATGACAAACATGAACCCTACTTACAGAGCTATACTCTCAGCCTCTACATGTACTTTTTTTTTTTTTTTAGAGACAGGGTACTGGTGAATTGAACTTAGGCCCTTGTATTTGTACTACATTTTTAGTCCCTTTCTATACTTATTTACTTGTTTATTTATTTATTTGTTTGTTTAGTGCTTGAATTCAGGGCCTGGGTGCTGTCCCTTAGCTCTTATGCTCAAAGCTGGTAATCTATCGCTTGAGGTTTCAACTTAGGGCCTGGGCTCTGTCCCTGAGTCTCTTTGTACTTAAGGCTAGCACCCTACCACTTGAGCCACAGCACCACTGCTGGCTTTTTCTGAGTAGTTTATTTTTTTTTTTTGGGTCCGGTCGTGGGGCCTGAACTCTGGGCCTGGGCGCTGTCCCTCAGCTCTTCAGCTCAAGGCTAGCGCTCTACCACTTGAGCCACAGCGCCACTTCCGGCTTTTTTCTTTTTGGTTATGTGGTGCTGGGGAATCGAGCCCAGGGTTTCAGGCATGCAAGGCAAGCGCTCTACCACTGAGCCACCTTCCCAGCCCCTTTGAGTAGTTTATTAGAGAGAAAGATCTCATGGACTTTTCAGCCAGGCACCAGTGGCTCACGCCTGTAATCATAGCTATTCAGGAGGCTGAGATCTGAGGATCAAGGTTCAAAGTCAGCCCCGGCAGGAAAGTCAGTGAGACTCTAATCACCAATAAACTACCAGAAAACCAGAAGTGGTGCTGTGGCTCAAGTGGTAGATTGTTTGCCATAAGCTGACGAGCTGAGGGACAGCGCCCAAGCCCTGAGTTCAAGCCCCATGACCGACCAAAAAAGGAATCTCATAGACTTTTCTGCCTGGGTTGGCTTTGACCATGATCCTCAGATCTCAGCCTCCTGAGTAGCTAGGATTATAGGCATGAGCCACCAACATCCCATCTAATTATTGTTAATTGTAGAAAGGGTTTCAATTCAACTTGTCAACTTATAAGTACAATGCATCTTGATCAACGTCACCCCTTTCTTCATTCTCCTCCATCTCTCCTAACACCACCCATCCTCTCAATTTTCCAAGTTCCATTTTCAATGTACACTGAATATTAATATCTATTTGCCCATACTTCCTCTCATCGTCATCTACCCCCTTCCCTTGACTTCAAGTCCCCTACCTCAAGTTCCAGATTCCTAGTATTCATTATGTTAAATGTTTTAGTGTATATACTATCTCAATTTAAATACATACATATATAGATACAGATATAGATATTCTTTTTGTTCTTTTTTTTTTTTTGTCAGTCGTGGGGCTTGAACTCTGGGCCTGGGCACTGTCCCTGCACTCTTCAGCTCAAGGCTAGTGCTCTACCACTTGAGCCACAGTGCCACTTCCAGTTTTCTAGTGGTTTATGGGATATAAGAGTCTCATGGCCTTTCCTTCCCAGGCTAGCTTTGAACCGTGATCCTCAGATCTCAGCCTCCTGAGTAGCTAGGATTACAGGCGTGAGCCATGGGCACGCAGCTTTAGATATAGATATTCTTTTTTTTTTTGGGTCCGGTCGTGGGGCCTGAACTCTGGGCCTGGGAGCTGTCCCTCAGCTCTTCAGCTCAAGGCTAGCACTCTACCACTTGAGCCACAGCACCACTTCCGGCTTTTTTCTTTTTGCTTATGTGGTGCTGAGGAATCGAACCCAGGGCCTCAGGCATGCAAGGCAAGCGCTCTACCACTGAGCCACCTTCCCAGCCCTAGATATAGATATTCTTAAAGACCGAAGTATTGAATGGCTGTGGGACATTCCACGTACTCCCCTTGGCTTCCTCCCTGGCCCATCCTACCATAGCCATCCCCAGAACCGGCACCAGCTTGCTTGTTCCTCAGCCACTTTGGCTTCCCCTTCTCTAGTTCACCCTCCCATCTCTGGAGGGATTGCTCTGAGACTGACTTTGTCAGGTTATTTTCCTGCTGAACAGCCCTCCATGGCTCCCCACTGTTCTTGGCATGGACTGCAGCTCTTCCACCACCCAGCAAGGACCACCAGGGCCTTGATGTCTGGGGCCATAACTTCCTGATCCCCTCCAGATGCAGCTGGGGGCCTCCCCATAAGCACCACAGACAGCCTCATTGCTGAGGATGATAGGCAGGGGAGAGCAGTGGCCACTGCCTGGGCTTCTGAGCCATGTTGCCTAGGATCCAAGGTCAACTCTCTGACTGACCTTTTCACATGATGAGGACAGGGCGAGTCAGTTCTTCCGTGGGGAGAGCTGAGAGAGGTGTCTGCACATGTGAATGCTCCATATGCACGTGACATGCCAGTGGCACCATTTTCTCTCTCGTGTTTTAAAACATGGCCTCCATCCAGACAGGGGTATCCTCTCACGCCTGTAATCCTAGCCACTCAGGAGGCTGAGATCTGAGGATCATGGTTCAAAGCCAGATGGAACAGGCATGTCCATAAGACTTTTATCTCCAATAATAATAGAATAGACAGAAGAAGTGGAGCCATGTCTGAAGCAGTAGAGCACCAGCATTGAGCATAGAAGCTCAGGGACAACATCCAGGCCCTAAGTTCAAGCCCCAGAACCAGCATGCATACATATCACACACACACACACACACACACACACACGCACGCACGCATGCACGCACACACACGCAGGATCCATAGCCCTTCTCTAAATCTGGGCAGGTTTAGCTTTAACCAACAGCATGCCATGAAAGAGATGCTTTGTGGCTTCCACAGGTGGGTTATCACTGGGAGTGGATCCCAAGGCCACCATGATGTGTGGAAGCCTATCCTACCAGAAAGCCACATGCAGACACTGGCTGCGGTCCTGGTTTCTGAGGCCAGACCGGGGATGTCAGTAAATAAGACTTCAGACGGCTTTGGCTATCCATTTAGAGTTGCTCTAGACACAAGTTTTTTCCAGTCATGGCTCTAGACATCACAGAGCAGAGACAAGCTGTTTTACTGCCTTGTCTAAATTCCTGACTTACACATTGTGAACATAAGCAGCCACGGTGGCTCACATTTATAATCCTAGCTACTTGGGAGGCTGAGATCTGAGTCAGGAAAGTCCATGAGAGGTGGCTCTGTGGCTCCAAGTGGTAGAGTGCTAGCCTTGCGCAAAAAAGCTCAGGGACAGTGCCTTGGCCCCGAGTCCAAGCCCCACAGCTGACAAAAAGAAAAAAAAGAAAGAAGGAAGGAAGGGAGAAAGAAATAAGAAAGGAAGGGGGGCTGGGAAGGTGGCTCAGTGGTAGAGCGCTTGCCTTGCATGCATGAGGCCCTGGGTTCAATTCCTCAGCACCACATAAGCAAAAAGAAAAAAGCTGGAAGTGGCACTGTGGCTCAAGTGGTAGAACGCTAGCTTTGAGCTGAAGAGCTGAGGGACAGCGCCCAGGCCCAGAGTTCAGGCCCCACGACCAGACCCCCCTGCCAAAAAAAAAAAAAAAGAAGAAGAAGAAAGGAAGGAAGAAAAAGAATTGTGAGCATAATAAAATGGTAAAATGGGGTTTTTGTTTTGTTTTTGCTAGTTTTGGGGCTTGAACTCAAAGCTAATAGTCTGTTACTTGAGCCATAGTTCCACTTTTGGCTTTTTTGTCTTTTCTTTTTTCTTTTTTTTTTTTTTTTGGTGGTGGTGGTTGACTGGAGATGAGAGTTTCATAGATTTTTCCTGCCCAGGCTGGTTTGAAACTGTGATCCTCAGATCTAAGCCTCCTGAGTAACTAGGATTACAGGCATGAACCATCAGCCCCCAGCTAATAAAATGGTTCTCATAAGCTGATAAAAGTTGGCATATAGATGACATACACACAGATTTTTTTTCTCATGGCAAATATCTATACATTCTTCAAGACCCTTTCTGTGACTTCTTCCCTCATTGCTCCTTGTCTGAGCAGACTCTTATGTGGAGTCTTTTTTGTCGGGGGGGGGGGGGGGTCCGGTAGTGGGGCCTGAACTCTGGGCCTGGGCACTATATCTCAGCTAGCCCTCTACCACTTGAGCCACAGCGCCACTTCCGGCTTTTTTTCCTTTTTGCTTATGTGGTGCTGAGGAATTGAACCCAGGGCCTCATGCATGCAAGGCAAGCGCTCTACCACTGAGCCACCTTCCCAGCTACTTATGTGGCGTCTTTTCCTATGTATATCTGTCTTCTCAGCCATCTCTCCCCTTTGACTAGACTTCATGGAGGGCAGGAACTTGGCTCCATGTCTGTATTCCATCATTTGGTCAGAACTGTATAATGTAATAGGATATGTTTGATGAATGAATAAATAAATGAATGAGTCCAGAGTTGGCCTGCAGGATAGAACTATCTGAGAGATACTAGCATAGAGAACACAATGGATATTGACATAGTGAAGAAGGCTGACTTATTCAAATCTTGTGAAATCAATGAGGGAGCTTTAGAGTGTCCAGGCCTGGCTAGATCAGCTGCATCAGATCCCAATCAGAGGAAGACACATGACATGTCCTTCCCATAAGCAGCCAGACTGCAGGACCACTGTTCTGTAACCCTCACCAGCACTGAAAAGGATGCTGCCTTGTTGTTGCTTTTTTTTTTTTGGAGGCAAGGTCTTGCTATGTGGCCCAGGATGGCCTTAGATTTGTGATCCTCCTGTTTCTACCTCCAGAGTGCTAGGATTGGAGGTGTACACAACCGTACCTGACTCTGCCTAGTACCTTTTCTCTTTCCTGCCTAGTGCTTTCTGAGTGTTTAATAATGTGCCACGTGCTGTCTTGTGGTTTTTCATCACTAAGTCATCCAACATATCCCATCACTTTCACAGCTTTATTGTAGTAAACATGGTATATAATAAACATGAACACATGTGTGTCATATAATAAGCTATGTATTTTATTTATTTATTTATTTATTTTGGTCTGCTGTGGGGCTTGAACTCTGGGCCTGGGCGCTGTCCCTCAGCTCTTCAGCTCAAGGCGAGCGCTCTACCACTGGAGCTACAGCACCACTTCCTAAGCTATGTATTTTAAAGTATACAATTCCTTTCATGAATCTGCAAGCAATCAGCAGAATTCATCAACATAATCAAGACAATGAACATCTCAGTCAGCCTCTAAAGTTTCCTTTGGCCTATTGCAGCCTCTCTCTCTGGTCCCAAGGAAGCACTGATTGATTTTCTGTCACTATAAATTAGTTTGCATTTGTAGAATTCCATGTAAACAGAATTCTGCAGTGTGTGCTTTCCCCTGGCTTCATCACTCACAGTAATTTTGAGCTTCATCCACACTGCTGTGGTATGTGATCCATTATTTTTCATTGCTGAGTAGTATTCTATTGTATAGATATGTAACATTATCCTCCATTTTGTTTCATTTTAAATTATTTTGGCAGCACTTGAGTGAGTTTGAATCAGGGCCTTGTACTTGCTTGGCTGGCTTGCTCAGGTGGCACTCTACTTCTTTTTTTCCACTCTACCCCTTGGGTCATGTCTCAATCTTCCCTTTTTGCTGGTTATTTTGGAAATGAAATCTAGTAAATTTTTTCTGTCTGAGCTAGTCTCAAACCAAGCTCCTCCAGATCAGCCTCCTGAGCAGCTAGGATTGTAAGAATGAGCCTCCATTTAAAATAACGAGGAAACAGGTCCAGAGGGGTGAAGTGACTTATCTAATAAAGTCATATTATGGCTTAAAGTGGTAGAGTGCTAGCCTTGAGCATAAGAGTTCAGGAACAGTGCCCAAGCCCTAGTTTAAGACCCACAAAGGAGGAAGAGGAGGAGGAGGAGGAGGAGGAGGAGAAATGAGCCTCTCCCTTCCCCTTTCTTCTCCTCCTCACTCTCTCCCCATGTCAAATGCCTAAGAGCCTAATGGGACAGGCAGCCTCGCCCCAGCTGGTGAAGTCTGGTGGACAGTGGGTGGACAGTGGGCGTAGTGTGTACCCTGTGTGTACCCTTGCACTAAAAATCACCAGGCACATTCTTCTTCAATGCTGGCCACACAAGTGGCAAGATGCCCATCTTGGCTCCAGGGCCACAGAAGCTCCTGCGCTCAAGACCCTCCCAGAGCTTGCTCTGGACCTTCATCTAGCAGTTCATCTCCTCCCTGGTGGGATTTATAGCCTGAAACTTAGGACAGGCTGTCCTGGTGGAGCAGAGAAGCCTCTTAGCCAAAGCATCAACCTGTGGCCTCTGTGCTACTTCTGATGGTGCTGGAATTAAACCGAATTGTACAACACCTGGCCTACATCCACAGACAAGCAGAGAACCACATAGTGTGGGAACACTAGCCGTCCACCTTGTCCCAGGAGCCCTGAGCATACTGTTCTGGGTACAGTAGGAGAGAGTTTTTTTTCTCCTGTCACAGGATATGCTAACTTGCTCCCACAGGCTCCATAAGCCCCTCCTCCTACACTTTTTTTTTTTTGGTCGGTCTTGGGGCTTGAACTCTGGGCCTGGGCATTGTCTCTGAGCTCTTCAGCTCAAGGCAAGCACTCTACCACGGGAGCCACAGCACCACTTTCAGTTTTCTGGTGGTCAATTGGAGATAAGAGTCTCATGGACTTTCCTGCCTGGGCTAGCTTTGAGCATGATCTTCAGATCTCAGCGTCCTGAGTAGATAGGATTACAGGTATGAGCCACCAGCAACTAGCACATTTTTTTTTTTAATGTTAATACTGGGGCTTGAACTCAAGGCCTGGCCACTGTCCCTTGTACATACACACACACACACACACACACACAGTAGTGGTTCTCTTTTGCAAATTCTTTTGTGATTAAGTGATTACATAATTTCCAAAATTTTACAGTATTGTGGGATAGTGATACTTAGTTAAAATCACAAACACATTCTAACTTTCATGGGGCATATTATCTATCGTAGTCTATAAAATTTATGACTTCTATGAGCTTTGACATTACAGTAATTTCTTTCACATCAGGTCCCTTAGATTTTTTTGCCCAAGGCTGATGCTCTACCAGTTGAGCCACAGATCTACTTCTGGATTTTGGTGGTTAATTAGAGACAAGATCTAACATACGTTTTTTTGTGGGCCTGGCTTTGAACCTTGATTCTCAGATCTCAGCCTCCCGAATAGCCAGCTTAGGGGTGTGAACCACTGGTGTTTGCTCCTTCTATGTCTTCGATCATCTGTCTTATTTTCTGAATGCCCACTGCATAGCTGAGCTTGTGCCTGCATGCCTGCATGCCTGCATGCCTGCATTCCCAGGATCCTCTGCAGCTAGACCTGCATCTGTCACCTCAGTTAGTGAAGAACACCTGCCTTTCACATTCACCCCAGAACTTAAAAGAACTAGGGAGTGATTCGTTCAGCCCAGATATGTGTGCCTTCAAAGCTGCCCCCACCACAGCCTCGGGAATATCTCAGCCAAAGCCTGCGGCTGCTGCTGGGGTAGAGGCCTAGGATCAACCCCCCCTTTTTTGAGGGGGGGGCCGGTCGTGGGGCCTGAACTCTGGGCCTGGGCGCTGTCCCTCAGCTCTTCAGCTCAAGGCTAGCGCTCTACCACTTGAGCCACAGCGCCACTTCCGGCTTTTTTTCCTTTTTGCTTATGTGGTGCTGGGGAATCGAACCCAGGGCCGCAGGCATGCAAGGCAAGCGCTCTACCACTGAGCCCCCTTCCCAGCCCAGGATCAACCCCTTTGCCAGAGCACTCACACCCTGATTGGCTATCTTCTCACCTGTCCCTGGACACCCTCAAGACCCTTGCTGTACTCTTAGGGCTCAGACACATCCACTAGGAGGACTTGGGCGAAGTCATTGCATTTATTGCTGATAGTCGCTATGCTAAGCTTCCACAAACAACCCAATATATTATCTTATAGCCCTGGAGGCCAGCAGTCTGAAATTCACCTCCCTGGGGGACACATGAAGGTGTCAACAGGGCAACGTCCTCTCTGCTGGCTGTTTCCTGGCCTTTCTCAAGGCCGAAAGGCCACTTGCATTCTGTGCCTGTGGTCCCTTCCTCCATCCTCAAAGCTAGCTGCTTCTCAGCTTCAATCCAACCTCCTTGTCCGCCACTTTCTTCAAAGGACCCTGTGACTGCGTAGGCCCACTCACTGTAAACTACCTAGGTGCCTTTTTATCTCAGGAGCATCTAATGGCAACCTGCACATTAGCTCAGCCTCCTTCCTCATTCACTGTGCACAACATATTCACAGATTTTAGGAATTAGGGCCCAGACACCTATGTTATTCTACCTGCCACAGGGAAAGACATTGTGCCCACTCCAGCACTGTGAAAGAAAGGAGTCTCATGGACTTTACTGCGCAGGCTGGCTTCGAACCGCAATCCTCAGATCTCAGCTCTCCTCCTGGGTAGCTAGGATTACAGGCGTGAGCCATGGGCGCCCGCTGGCTCTCTTCATTCCTAGTGGCCACATTCCCCTCCCTGCCCTGCGCAGAGCTGAGTGGGGCGGCTCACAGCTGTGCGCTGCCCGGACGCCTGCAGGCGGCGGTAGTGAGTAGCACAGCTGGCCGTAGCGACTCTACGAAGACGCAGGTTCGCCCCCTGAGCCCCTCCAGGACGTGGCTGGGAAGGGCGGAGTGAGTGTGGAGGCCAGCACCCCGGTGCTTCCGACCTGGGACTGGGGTCCAGCCAGGCTCCAGCCCTGGCCGACCACGAGGATGTCGGCTAGCGAGGCGCCCGGGGCGCCCGGGCTGCGACCCCGCCGCCCCGCCATGCACTCCCGAGTTCTCGGACCCCGGAGCGAGGCGGCGCCCAGGTCCGGCGGCAGGGGGCGCCAGCCTGGCCGCTGACCGCCGTCTGCCGCGCTCGGGCTCCTCCGGGACCCGGCGCCCCGTCCTGGGAGCCACCCACGTTCCCTCAGCCGTTCCCGCCCCGCAGTGGCGGTGCTGCGCCCCGACCTCTCCAATCCCGGACCTGATCCCCGGGCGAGTCCCGGGATCTCCTGATCCGCCCCGGCCTCCCGCCGCTGCCTCCCCGTCCAGCCCAACTCCCCTGCTGGGCGTCTCCCCCACAGGGGGGCCTGGGCCTGCCCGCTGCCCCCAGCCCCCATCGGGCCGGGCCGCTCCCCGAGGCTCCCCTCCCCCTTCTCCATCCCCGCCCCGCGGCGGCGGCGGCCTCCCCGGCCTCCCCCTCCGGAACTCCCGGTGGAACCCACGCCCGTCCCTCCCGGCCGCTCCGGGTGTGCGGGACTTACCGCGCGCCAGGCCGCTTGCCGGGACGCGGGCACGGGGCGAGTGCGCGCGCCCAGGCTGCATGGTGCGCACACGCGTGTTTCTGCATCCAACTGTTTATACACCTGTGGATAATTTTTTTGCGCGCGCACACATTCAGCGACGCTTGGGGAAACTTTCCTGAAAATCCTGAGCTGGCAGTTTAAATATAAAAAGGCTTTGTTTAATGCCAGAAGCATTTCCCCCAAGTTCTAGGAGCCAAGGAACATCCACCCTGCTTCCCTCTCTCCCGGAAAGACCTGGAGGTCTGGCTAGCCTTGGGGGGGGGGGCGGGGGGGGGGACAGGATGGGAACAGACCTCGGGGTCTGAGCTACAGGTCCTTTTTGAGGTTCTCCCCATCCTTCCAGGCTTCACCATCCCTCCCCTCAAAAGGCTTTCAGAGTGCCCATCCCTCCCTAGTCTGTCTCCTGGGGGCTGTTTAACTTTGAATCTTTTCTTCCTCAAATATCTGGGAGTGTTTAAATGATGCCAGAATCATTCTGTCTGTGGAATTCATTTGAAATGTGGCCAGCATGTGGAAGCCGGTGGCGGGGGTGTTTGGAAGAAGGATACTGTGGGCAAGGCAAAGGAACGGAGCAAGAGGAGGAGGGTGACACTTGGAGGGGGTCCTCACCTGGATGACTGCCCCAGTGAGGGACATGATGTATGTCTCATGAGGGTATTGAACTGCCTTTTCTTTTCTTCTGTTTTTGAGAGGTGGAGTGGGTGGCTTGAACTCAGGACCCAAGTGATGGCCCTTAGCTTTTTCTGAGCAAGACTGGCATTCTACCACTTGCACCACAGATCCACTTCAGCTTGTGTGTGTGTGTGTGTGTGTGTGTGTGTGTGTGTGTGTGTGTGTGTGTGTGTGTGTGTTAAATTGGAGATCAGAGTCTCGCTGACTGTTTTATGGACTGGTCTCGAACCTTGATCTTCAGATCTTAGCCTCCTGAGTATCCATGATTACAGGTGTGTGAGCTACCTGTGTGAGTGGGTGACTGGACTTTCATTCTTTTGTTGTACATAGGGTGACCAGGCCTGTCGGGTAGATATAGGAAGTACTGAACAAAGGTAGTACAAACTTATTACTTTGTTGAGTGGAAGGAAGTATAGAGTAATACATGCAGCATGTACATATTCTGGTCTGCAATTTTTCTTCTTTCTTTTTTTCTTTCTTCTCTTTTTCTTTTTGGTCGTAGGGCCTGAACTCTGGGCCTGGGCGCTGTCCCTCAGCTCTTCAGCTCAAGGCTAGCGCTCTACCACTTGAGCCACAGCACCACTTCTGGCTTTTTCTGCATATGTGGTGCTGAGGAGTAGAACCCAGGGCCTCATGCATGCAAGGCAAGCGCTCTACCACTGAGCCACCTTCCCAGCCCCTGGTCTACAATTTTTCTAATAGTAAATGTCTTCATGCCTCTTTCCCTCTCTGTGAAGTAGAGCCAGTAGCGGTTACCCAGTGCTGAGGTTATAATAGGATTAAATGAGCTAATTTACATAAGCACTGTAGCAGTACCTGGCTGACTAAGAGCCGGGTAAGTTTCAGTCATTATTATCCCTGTACAACAGGGGTTGCCACCACCTGTTTTTTATGAAATGTTTTATATATTTTTAAATGGTTGGGTGGTAAAGATTTATATTTCAGGATGCATGAAAATTACACAGCATTGAGATTTCAGTGTCCAAGAAATAAAGTTTTATTGGAACACAGCCATAGCATTCATGGCTACCTTCACAGCACAAAGGTGGTTAAGCAGTTCCAACAGCGACCTTATGCCTGAAAAGCCAAATATATTTCCTATCTGGTTGTTAGAGAAAGTTTTGGAACCTGGCTGGGAACTGAGCTGAAGGCAAGTTATTTTTGCCTGCTGGATGATTAGTGTATCCCCAGAACTGGAACATAATATATGCTCAGTAAATATCTGTTGCATGAATGTGTTTGGTCCCAGGCAGTGATGGGGATAAAGCTCCAACACTCCTGAGCTTGGCATGAGAGTGTCTAGTGGTGCCAGTGGCTGCTGCTCACATTAGCCTTGCTTTGAATAAAGACATTCACCTGGTTCCCAGGAGCTGCTTCTACTAAGCAAAACTACAGGAGAGGACCAGAGCCTCTGCTGGGTGTGTGTGAGTCCCCTCCCTTCCTTCTACTCTGGTAGCCTCACCGCAGAAGTGAGGGGCAGGAAGGAGTTTCAAATGGCTTCAGGGGCTGGAATGTGGCTTAGTGGTAGAGTGCTTGCCTAACATGCATGAAGCCCTGGGTTCAATTCCTCAATATCACATACAGAAAAAGCCAGAAGTAGGACTGTGGCTCAAGTGGTAGAGTGCTAGCCTTGAGCCAAAGAAGCTCAGAGGCAGTACCCAGGCCCTGAGTTCAAGCCCTGGGACTAGCAGGAAAAAAAATGGTATCGGTAGCTGGGCACTGGTGGCTCACACCTGTAATCCTAGGTATTCAGAAGCCTGAGCTCTAAGGATCACGATTCAAAGCCAGCCCAGGCAGAGAAGTCTGTGAGACTATTATTCCCAATTAACCACCAGAAAACTGGAAGTGGCACTGTGGCTCAAAGTGGTAGAGTGCTAGCCTTGAGTGTAAAAACTCAGGGACAGGACCCAGGCCCTGAGTTCAAGCCCATGACCAACCAAAGAAAAAAAAGAGGCTTCAGTGATTCACACCTATAATCCTAGCCACTCAAGAGGCAGAAGTAGCATTGCAACTCAAGTGGTAGAGTGCTAGCCTTGAGCAAAAGAAGCTCAGGGACAGCACCTAGTCCCACTGGACCAGCATGGGGGGTGGGTGGGAGGAAGGCGGGGAAGCTTCCCTGACCTTCCTGGGCTGGTGATCTCTGACACTCTGGGTGGGGTGGGGTGGGATGGACAACCCTCTCCCAGACAGAAGAGAAGAGGGGTCCTGGGGCATAGGCCATGATGACAGCCCTCCTAGGGCTATCAAAGATCTTGGCAAAGGGCTCCTTGAACACTGGCATGGAGGATGTGTGTGGATCCTAGCTATAAAAAAGGGCATACCAGCCTCCCACACACTGCTCTGAGGCAGGTTACCACTGTGTCCTCAGCACTAGACTTGGTGCTAGTGAGGCTGCTGGGAATAGGGTAAAGCTCCTCCCAGGCAAAGCTCCCACACAGCCTTTGGGAACAGAAGTAATCACGATGAGTTGAGATTAGTGCAAAGGCAAAAGAGCAATGCTTCTTTTATGAACACTGGGTTTCATACTTCCTAGGCAGGCACTGTACCATTTGAGCAATGCACCAGCCCCTTTTTTGAATGAGTCTCTTTTCTCTTCTTATTTATTTATTTTTCAAACTGGGGCTTGAATTTAGGGCCTGATGCTATTCCTTAGCTTTTTTACCCAAAACTTGTTCTCTACATCTTGAGCCACACCTCCACTTATGACTTTTTAACGGTTATTGGAGATAAAAGTTTCATGGACTTTCCTATCTGGGTTGGCTTTGAACCACATCAAATATCAGCCTCCTGAGTAAGTAGGATTATAGGCATGAACCTCCAATGCCCAGTGGAATGGTTATTTTCAAAGTAGGGACTCATTTTATATATGTACTAGGCTAGGCTGTGATCTTCCTACTCGTACTTCCTTTCTGCTACTGTGCCCAGCACTGTCTTTCCCCTTGTGGCTGGGAAATTAGAAGTGGACCATCACACTTTGCCATTGGCTGAGATGAAGTCTCTCCAACTTTTATGCTGAGCTGGCCTCAATCCTGATTCCCCGAGATCCATCTCCCAAGAAGCTAGTATTACAGGCTTGAGTGGCCATATCTAGCCAAAGGACTCCTCTTGATTGACCACTACTCCTCACTCCCTAAATGAGCTAAGGACACAACCATGCATTTTGCAGAAGAGAAAACCCAAATGGCCCAAACACATTGTTCCTTGTCTAGGAAAAAATGAAAACTGGATACACATGATCAGTAAAATTAAATACAAGGTGATGTTGGGGTCAGTGGCTCAACCTGTAATCCCAGCTAGTCAGGAGATTGAGATCTGAGGATCGAGGTTCAAAGTCAGCCCAGGCAGTCCCTGTAAGACTCTCATCTACAATTAACCATTAAAAAAGCTGGAAGTGGAGATGTAGCTCAAATGATTAGAATATCAGCCTTGAGCAAACAAGCTAAGTGAGGCTACAAGACCCTGAGTTCAAGCCCAACATACAGATACACACACACACAGACACACAGACAGACAGACAGACAGACACACACACACACACACACACACACACGTTATCATAAGGTCTAGTGAGGTGAATCACATGCAAACATTGCTCCCAAGAGAAAGGCTAAATTTCTTTACATTTACATTTACATGTTTACACATGTAAATTACATAGGTCATAGAAAATGCATCATTAAACCAGCACCAGTGGCTCGGGCCTGTAATCCTAGCTACTCAGGAGGCTGAGATCTGAGGATCACAGTTTGAAGCTAGCCCAGGCAGGAAAGTCTGTGAGACTTACCTCCAATTAACCACCAGAAAATTGGAACAGTGCTGTGGCTCAAAGTGATAGAGTGCTAGCCTTGAGCCAAAAACCTCAGGGATAAGCGCTCATGCCCTGTGTTTAGGCCCCACAACCAACAGAAGAAGAAGGAGGAGGAAGAGGAGGAGGAGGAGGAGGAGGAGGAGGAGGAGGAGGAGGAGGAGGAGGAGGGGAGAAAAGGGAGGAGGAGAAAAGAAAAAGAAAGGAAGAAAGAATAGGCAAAGGCAGTACTACTCCAAGTGCCTGGGAGGTCTTCCAGTTTGTAGACTGTGAAGAGTAAGAGCAGGCAAGTGCCCGTGCCTCCAGTCCCATGAACCTTTTACACTGACTGCCGGTGCCTTCCCATAAGTGTACTTATATTTGTACCTATGAGCATGGAGAATCCTTGTGGTAGGCTATATGCAGGCCTTCTGAAAGGGGAGAGGGAAATAGGTAGATAAGTAAGGAAGAAAAGAGCTGGATCTACACCAACAATGGAAAAGAATGCTTTGCATAATGTTGATAGAAAATAGCTCCCCTGGTGACTTATGTAAGACACCATTATAAATATGTAACAGCAAATCTGCTTAGGGACAATGACCTGGACAAAGAAAGGCCAGTTTTAATCTTGGGTGAGTCTGTATGTAATTTTCCTTTTTGATTTCTGCAGTTTCCATATTGAGTAGACCTTGGTTTCAAGAAGACCACTTGGTGTGGGGGGGGGGGACAACCCACAATGCTCAGGATGGACAGAGTTCAGCACTTCAAGATGCATAGAGTCCAGCACTCTAATAAAATTACTCAGATTTAGACCTGGTTGGTGGCTCATACCTATAATCCTAGCTACTCATCAGGCTGATATCTGAGGATTGCAGTTTGAAGCCAACCCAGGAAGAAAAGTCTATAAGATTCTTAACTTCATGGGCTGGGAATGTGACTCAGTAGTGGAGTACTTGCCTAGCATGCATGAAACCCTGGGTTTGATTCTTCAGTATCACATAAGGAAAAAAGCCAGAAATGGCACTGTGGCTCAAGCAGTAGAGTGCTAGCCTTAAGAAAAAGAAGCTTAGGGACAGTGCCCAGGCCCTGAGTTCAAGCCCCAGGACTGGCAAAAAAAGAAAAAAAAAAAAAAGACTTGTAGCTTCCAATTAGCCAACAAAAAGCAAAAAGCCAGATGTGGAGTTGTGGCTCAAGTGGTAGGGCAGTGTCTGCCTTGAGTGAAAAAGCTAAGAGATAGTTTCTAGGCTCTAAGTTCAAGCCCCACTACTGTTACACACACACACACACACACACACACACACACACACACACACACACTATTCCCAGATATAAATTAAGCAGTTAATTCTGGGGTAGGAGTAGGAAGGTCAAGGGCTAGAAACCTTTGAAGAAAGATAAAATGAGATATCTTCCATTACTGGGAAAAGTGGCTAAAAATTGAGCTGATCAGATGCAGAAACATCTGTCTACTGTCCCCATCTTGATACCCCCTTGGATGTCAAATGACATCCTTTCCAATATGTAATTTTTTCATTACTAGGCTTGCTAGGCGCCCAAGGACAGAGCAGTAAATAAAAGTCACCAAGTTTCTATTTTCATGGCGAGCATGACCTATTGGAAAAGACAGACACTGAACAAGAACGTAAACAAATATAAGACAAGTAGATAAAGAGAAATGTGGCAGACAGAGAACACAATGCCTGGCACACATATTCTCTCACTATAGCTGGTCAAATCATGGTAGTCAATGGGAAACTCTACCACTGACATTGGAATGGCCAGGGCACCACTACTACTTCTTTCTCTCTCCTTCCTTCCTTCCTTCCTTCCTTCCTTCCTTCCTTCCTTCCTTCCTTCCTTCCTTCCTTCCTTCCTTCCTTCCTTCCTTCTTTTTCCTCCCTCTCCCCCTCCTCCCCCTCGTCCTCCTCCTCCCCCCCCCCCCTTCTTCCTCTCTTCTTTGTTTTTGTTCATTGTTTTGGAGAGAAGAAGAGAGTTGGGAGGACTCACATCCTTGTTGAGCTTTCTTGATCAGAGCTGGCACTGTAACACTTGAACCCATCTTCACTGGGTTGACTAATCGGAGATAGAGTCCCAGAGACTCTTTATTTTTGCTTGGGCTGGCTTCTGATCATTATCTTCCAGGTCTCAGCCTCCTGAATATCTAGGATTACAGATGTGAGCCATCTGAACCTGGCTCCCAGAGCCCTTCTTCAAGACCTGACCTGGGTTACTTAGGTAGACAAGATCCCCAGGGCTGCCCCACAGTGGCACAAATACCTAAACTCAGGAGTCTTTTCCAACCCCACTGATTGCCAGGGCTGCCACTTTGACCTTGCAACACATTCTTCAGTTGGCCTGGGGGGGCGGGGGGAATGGCACCTAGGACATCTAATTTGAAGTTACAGTTGAGTGAGATGGAGAGAATCTAAACGAAATCTATATCAAAGAAAGCACCCTACTACTCATCATCAATATGATTTTTATTTCATTTATTTATTTTTTGTCAGTTGTAGGGCTTGAATTCAGGCCTGGGCCTTGTCCCTTAGCTTTTTGCTCAAGGCTAGCACTCTACCACTTTGAGCCACAGCTCTACTTCCCATTTTTAGGTTTAACCACCTAAGTTAAATGGAGATAAGAGTCTCTCGGGGACTTTCCTGACTAGGCTGGCTTCAAACTGTAATCTTCAGACCTCAGCCTACTGAGTAGCTAGGATTAAAGGTGTGAACCACAAGCGCCTGGACAAATATGAAATTTTAACATCTAATGGAGACACATAAATTACTGCTGTATCTTCTTCCTCCTTCTCCTTTTTCTCCCTTTTTTTTTTTTTTTTTTGCCAATCCTAGGGCTTGAACTGAAGGGTCTGGGGGTTGTCCCTGAGCTTCTTTTGCTCAAGGCTAGTGCTCTACCACTGAGCCATAGCTCCACTTGTGTTTTAATTTTTTTGTAGTTTGTTGGAGATCAGCGTCTCTGACTTTCCTGCCAGGGCTGGCTTGAAACCCAGATTCTCAGATCTCAGCCTCCTGAATTGGTAGGATTACAGCCGTGAGCCACTGATGCTCAGCTTGCTGCATTATTTTCTGCATTAAAAAAAAAATCTTTCTCAGGATCACAGGCGCAGGAAGATCTCAAGTTTAAAGCCAGCTTTGGATACCAAAAAAAACAAAAAAAACTAAACCAAACAAAACCTAAAAGCAAGTAAAGAACCAACAACAACCACATACACACAAAAAAACAACCCTTCACAACTAACAAATAACACAAAAGAGTTTGGGGATGGATGGAGATTTGGAGGAGGGTGGGAGGATCTCTCTAGGTCCTCACTGACGCCCGGGTACAGCTGCTTATGGTTCCCAAACCACTTTTATCTCTATGTCTACCCTGCTGTTGATATGTCTATCTACACATCTAAAATCAATACATCAATGCTGTGCTTCAGGCTAAGTGTGGAAGCTGAAATTAACAGTCTGGAGAGGGGAGCATTTTTCAGTTTTTCAGGAAGATTCACCTTGATTTCTGTCCTTTATTTCAGAACAGGCTCTACCCCTTCAGGGCTGTGTGTCCTAGGAGTAGTGAATGAGGCCTCTCAGATCCAGGCTTCAGACACCGAGGGTGATAATGGCTCCAGATGCAGGGAGAGCAGGGTGAAGCCCCAGGGGCCCTCTATCCTCCTGGGTTGGTCAAAGTGGGGCCAGGCAGTGGAAGAAAGGTGTGGAAAGGAGGGCCTTGTCCTTCCCCAAATTCTCTGATCCCTGCACCTCAAGACTAGGGGTTGGAGGGTGGAAGATAAGGAAAGGTTGTTTGGGGATCTGTTGATGTGTGTGTGTGTGTGTGTGTGTGTGTGTGTGTGTGTGTGTGTGCACGCGCGCATGCATGCACATGTCTGCATGCATGTCTGCAGGTACTGACGCTTGAAATTAGGGACTTAACTTTGTTCCTTAGCATTTGCTTTTAAAAAATATTATTATTATTACTATATTATTATTATTTTGTTTATGTGGTATTGAGGAACTGAACCCAAGGCCTCATGCATGCTAGGCAGTACTCTACCACTGAGCCACATTCCCAGCCCCTCCCTTAGGATTTTCACACTCAAGGCTGGCACGCTACCACTTGACCACAGCTTCACTTCCAGCTTTTTGGTAATTAAAAAGAGATAAGAATATCACAGACTTTTCTGTCCTGGCTGGCTTCAAACTATGATCCTCAGATCTCAGCCTCCTGTGTAGCCACCAGTGTTGACTTTTGTGTGTGTGTGTGGGTCCTGAGGTTCTAGGCACTGTCCCTGAGTTTCTTTGTGCTCAAGGCTAGCATTCTATCACTAGAACCATAGCTCCACTTCTGGCTTTTTCTGACTAGTTAACTGGAGATAAGAGTTTCAGGGAAGTGGAGCAGTGGCTCAAAGTGGTAGAGCACTAGCCTTGAGCAAAAAGAACTCAGGGACAGCACCTAGGTCCTGAGTTGAAGCTTTGTGACTGATCAAAAAAAAAAAGCAATGAAAAAGAAAATAAAGTCTTGATTTTTGCCAGGTTCCATGGCTTATACCTATAATCCTAGCTACTCAGGAGGCTGAGATCTAAGGATCACAGTTTGAAACCAGCCTGGGCAGGAAAGTCTGTGAGACTTTTATTGCCAATTAAATCCCAGAAAAAGCCAGAAGCAATACTGTGGCTCAAGTGGTAGAGTACTAGCTTTGAACAAAAGGAGCTCAGGGACAGTGCCTAAGCCTAGAGTTCAAGCCTCAGGACTGGCAAAAAAAATTTTTTTCACAAACTTTTCTGCCTGGGCTGGCTTTGAACTGTGATCCTGTTTTAGCCTTCTGAGATGTGAGCCACTGATGCTCAGCATGTGACTGACTTTTTGAGGGTGAGTTAGTGCCCCATGAGAGACAATAACCTCTGTGTTCAGCCTGCACTGGTGCTGGTGGGTGCTTCCACACTTGCCTCTGGGAGGGGCTGGGGAAGCTTTCAGGCCACACCCTGGGTAGCCATCACTGGCAAAGTCCCTAGCTGTGGGGGCAATGGAATCAGGATTGCACAGGGACAAGGGCACTGGGTGCACCCTGGCTAATGATGAGGACCCTGGGGCATTGCAGGGACTGAACTAGCCCCACCAGGTTGTGGAAGTGGCAGACTGTTGACCTGGGGTCCAGTTCCATTTAAAAGCCTAATTAAAATTCTTAAACTAGTTGTCAACATATAACCAAACAAAAAGGGTTGAGCTGCACAGTGACTTCCCTATTCTCTTTGCAAGGGACCTAGTATCCTGCAACTCCATTATCTCTCCAGCCTCTTCCCACTGGTCAGTTTGGCTCTGGAGATCTGAGTTTGTCACTTCTCCCAGCAGGAAGATGAAGAGTGCCCAGTTCAGGCCTTGGGCTAAGAAGCAGTGTGTCCTTTAGTCTACCCCCCATCCCCCACTGGAAGTTCCACAGGGTCGGGGACCTTTCTGCCTTGTCCAGCTGTGTCCCTAGGCCTAGGGCCTGCCATAGCATGGAGGTTGGGTCACATTTACATACAGTGTAAGGTGACTGCGTGTGTGTGTGTGTGTGTGTGTGTGTGTGTGTGTGTGTGTGTGTGTGCCAGTACTGGGGCTTGAACTCAGGACCTGAGCTCTGTCCCTGAGCGCTTTTGCTCAAGGCTAGCACTTTACCACTCTGAGCCATAACTCCATTTCTGGTTTTCTGGTGGTTAATTGGAGATGAGAGTCTTATGGACTTTTCTGCTCAGTCTGGCTTTGAACCATGATCTTCAGATCTCAGCCTCCTAAGTAGCTAAGATTACAGGCATGAGCCACCAGGGCCCGGCCTCCTTTAGATTTTTTTGCTTAAGGCTGGCACTCTACCATTTGAGCTACAGCTCTACTTTTTGGTGGTCAGTTGGAGATAAGAGGCTCATAGGTTTTTCTGACTGGATTGGCTTTAATCTGTGGTCCTCAAATCTCAGCTTCCTGAGTAGCTAGGATTACAGGGGTGAGCCACTGGTGTCCCATTACAATGCGATTTTTTTGGATGTTTTTCCTATTGGCTCTATCCTCCTGGTTGCTCTTAAAGGTGAGTCCAGAATAGCCTTGGTTTCATAGATAAGGAAACCGAGGCACAGCAAAATGAAAAAATTACTTATTGAAAGGGAGGGAAGCTGGGAGGACAGGTTTTACGGAGTACTGAAAAGAATCATGTTCTCATTCTGCCTCCTCAGGCTGTGAAGACTCTTTCCTGACCCCTCCCCCAACATTGGACCAGTATTGGACCAGTATTGCTTGTAAAGTCATTAATTGGCATTGGACCTAGGACAATTTTGTTTCCAGGTATCAGTTTCTCCATCTTTCCAATCTAAGACTGGAAAGGCCCCCTCCACATCTAAGGGCCTGAGTCCTGTGGCTCTTGTGAATGGGATAGGGCGTGATCCTTCACTCCTTCCTGCCCCTTACACATTGCCTTGGCTGAGGGCAGAGGGTTTGGAATGCAGGCAGAAACTTCCTGATTCCTCCTCTTCCTCCCACTGTCGCTTTGGCTCTGGGTAGGGGCTCCAGGGCTTCTCCCAGTGGGTGCTGGAGGCTGATACTGCCTTTGTCTGCCCCAGGAGGCCAGCCAGGCAGTTGGGGCTGTAACCGGCCTCTGCCCAGACCTGGGAGATGTGTTTTTTTTTTTTTCCCTTCCCTGTGTGCTGCAGCTGGGACCGTTTATAATAGGAAAAAAAGAGAATGACCAGGCCAGCCGGCTGGAAAATAAAGAGACTTAAAAAGAAAAGGGTTAGGCCTGTTCTTCTCCTGTGGAGGCTTTGGTTAAGCAGAAAGTTTTAGTTCTTTCTGAAAGGCATTTGGGCTTTTGAAGTCCCCTGCGGGAGCTCCCTCTGGCCCCTGGGAAGCCAGGCCCTGGCATGTCCCAATGTGTATGGCCAGGCTGGGGCCAGGCTACTCAGTGAAGGCAGCAGCAGGCCCTGGGAAATACTGCCCTAGGCTGGGTCCACTGGGGCCTGAGCCCTGCCCCCTCCACTCCCATCCCAGTGGGGCCCAAGCCCCATACCCTCCCTTTAGTGGCCTTTTGCCTGGATTTCCTCTCTTCCTTCTCTGGCTTTGAACTCTGGCTGGGTGCCTCTTGGGCCAGAGGGTGGGAATAGGGCTGCAGCTTCTTCATTCAGAGAACCAGACAGACCAACAAATGGAGAGACTGAGGCAGAAAGAGAAGTTTTACTTGAGGCCACCCAAGGGAATCTGAACTCACTAAGTGGTCACTGTATGCATTTTGGCTATAGACACAATCAACGACTAGCATTTAGTAAACACAGTAAGGACCTAGGTAAGGAATTTGAGGAGCCAGGTGCTGGTGGCTCAGGCCTGTAATCCTAGCTACTCAGGAGGCTGAGATCTGAGGATCTCGGTTCAAAGCCAGCCCGGGCAGGAAAGACCATGAGATTCCTATCTCCAATAAACCACTAGAAAACCGAAGTGGCGCTGTGGCTCAAGTGGTAGAGCGCTCGCCTTGAGCTGAAGAGCTGAGGGACAGTGCTCAGGACCAGAGTTCAAGCCCCATGACCGACAAAAAAAAAAAAAAAAGAATCTGAGGAGCTGGCAGATAAAACCAGATGATTGGTCCCAAGGCTCCTCTCTTGCCTGCCATCTTGCCTAACCTTAGTTCTGGTTCACCAGCCTTCAGCACAGTGTTGGCCATACTCAGAGCTAAGGGGAAATCACCTGCCAAACAGATCTTCATGAAAAGTGCTGCTGGATGGGTCACTTCCTGAGTCAGGTTGGCTCCTTCTAGGCCCTGCCCACCCATCCCCCAGTACCAGGGAGGTCTCCATGGTGGTGCTCCCTCATTGCCATTGCCATTATTCATCTTTTTTGTTTTTTTTGGTTTTAGTTGTGAGGTTTGAACTCGGGGCCTGGACATTGTCATTGAACTTTTTTTGCTCAGGGCTAGTGCTCTTTCACGTTGAGCCACAGCTCCACTTCTGGTTTGTAGGTAGTTAATTAGAGATAAGAACCCCAGAAACTTTCCTGCTCAGGCTGGCTTTGAACCCAGATCCTCAGATCTCAGTTTCCTGTGTAGCTAGGATTACAGGGGTGAGCCGCCAGTGCCAGGCTCTTCTCCTATTTTTTAGATGTAGGACATGGGACATGGCTGCTAAACCAACTTATTCAAATTCAGACCTGTCTGGCTCTTTCTAGAGCACAGGCCTCTGCTACTTGGCAATCTTGTCTGTCTAGAGCCCATATTTGACCTTTGGGCATGTTTTTCTAGCTTCTTCAGCCAACATCACTCCCTGGGCAAAAAGTGGATGCTATGATGCAGTGGGAAAGTGTATCAAAATTTGGGGGGGGGTCTGCCCCCAAAGAGGTTTTGATCTAGTTAGGTAGACAGAGCTTTCTAGCCATTGGCCTGTGTTGTCGACCAGAAAGCCTTCGTGAGAGAGCAGTGGGGTAGACAGGATGTATTTTGGGATTGATGGGTTTTCATGTGATGATGTCACTGTGGGCACCTGCAATCCCAAGAGAATGTGAATGGAAGTACAGGCCCAGTCCTGAGAATCCCATCTCCCATCCCTTCTGATCTGGGGGCTTTTTGTGCACTCAGCTCGTGCAGGGACTGCAGGAATGTGGTTCTCTGAGTGCTTCTCCTAGGCTTGATACCTGAGAAGGGTACATGCAGAGATGATCTAAGCAGGTTTGGTCCTCTTTGGAAGATTTAGATAATAGGGTCATAAAAAGATTGGTGATGGGTGAAAGTTTGCCACTGCTCCTTTGCCTCAGTAGCCGTAACAGTGAGGGCAAATCTTAGACCAAAGGTGTCCCACCCTCACAATGATAGCAATCACATGGATGGATGTGCAGTGGCAAAGTAAGTTTATTGTAAGGACAGGACAGTTCTCACAAGCAGTTTCGACAGCTCAGTGTAGTCCCAGATCTTTTTTTTTTTTTGGTCCAGTTGTGGGGCCTGAACTCTGGGCCTGAGCACTGTCCCTCAGCTCTTCAGCTCAAGGCTAGTGCCCTACCACTTGAGCCACAGCGTCACTTCCGGCTTTTTTCTTTTTGCTTATGTGGTGCTAAGGAATTGAACCCAGGGCCTCAGGCATGCAAGGCAAGCGCTCTACCACTGAGCCAACTTCCCAGCCCTAGTCCCAGATCTTCTTTGCCACTGTGCTGAGCCTCTGTTTGTTGCTAGGCAGGATTCTGTGTTCTCTATGGACACTAAGCAGGCAGAATTGCTACTCATGGGGCACCATTGGCTCACACCTGTAGTCCTAATTACTCAAGAGATATCTGAAGATCGAGGTTCAAAGCCAGCCCTGGCAGGAAAGTTTGTGAGACCCTTATCTCCAATAAACCCACCAGAAACCAGGAAGTGGTGCTGTGACTCAAGTGGTAGAGTGCTAGCCTTGAGCTGAAGAGCTCAGGGAGAGCATTCAAATCCAGAGTTCAAGCTCCACAACCGAAAACAAAAAACAAAAACCTGCTACTCATGGCTGGACAGAGGTCAAGCTGTGTGTGTGTGTGTGTGTGTGTGTGTGTGTGTGTGTGTGTGTGATAATATACTGGGGTTATAAGCTTGCTTTTTGTTGTTGTTGGTGGTGGTGGTGGTGATGGGGCTTGAACTTGGGGCTGGGCTCTGTCCCTGAGCTCTTTTGCTCAAGGCTAGTGCTCTACCACTTTGAGTCACAGTGTCACTCCTATTTTCTGGTGGTTAATTGGAGATAAGTCTCATGGACTTTCCTGCCCAGGCTGGCTTTGAACCATAGTGATCAGATCTCAGCCTCCTGAGTAGCTAGGATTACACTAGGATTACAGGCGTGAGCCACTGGTGCCTGACTACAAGCTTTCTTAGCATTCTCAACTGAACAGGTCTGGAGTGTCCCTGGACCATGCTGGCTAGATGTGCCAACAAGAAGGGTTTAGTTTCAGCGGTGAAAGCTCATTTGTAAATCTATCACTTTTGTGTGTGTGTGTGTGTGTGTGTGTGCTAGTAATGGGGCTTGAATTCAGGGCCATATGCTCTCACTTTTTTTTTACTCAAGGTTGGTGCTCTACCACTTGAGCCACAGCTCCAATTTTTTTTTGCTGGTCCTGGGGCTTAAACTCAGGCTCTGGGCACTGTCCCTTGAGCTTCTTCCTCTCAAGGCTAACACTCTACCAAAGCTCCACTTCTAGTTTATTGGTTAGTTGGAGATTGAGTCTCATGGACTTTCCTGACTGGGCTAGCTTGAGTTGAAATCCTCAAATCTCTGCCTCCTGAGTAGCTAGGATTACAGGCATGAGCCACCAGTGCCGGCAAGAATCTATGGAAAGAACAAAGCAGCAGTAGAAGCAGCCAGGCCCCCGCCTTCAGGCTTGACAAGCTGCACAGTGGGGCAGCGGATGGCGGTTGGGTGGAGGCTCTCAGGGCCAGGGCCAGCAGTTTTGAGCTTTCTGAGTGTGGAGTCCACCGGGACCCTCCCAAGTTGGTTTCCTTACTGCCTTGTGGGTGTTCCCTGCAAAGACTTGCTGATGCTTGAAGAACTAAATAATTATAATAATGATGATAAAATAGAAATGGCTTTCCCAGCTGAACAGAAACTGGAGAAGACGAGGCGGTTCCCACACCCGACTTATTGTTTTTGGCACCAGCCTCCCACAGCTCCAGGGAGGCAGATGTCTAAGCCCACTGCTGGCTTCTTGAATTGTGGTTGGGGGGGGGGGGGACAATGGGGATCCCTGGGGAATTCAGAGAGATCTGCAGGAGTTTCCCTGCCCACATGCCATGCTAAGAACTAAGAGAGGAGAAAGACTCTCCTCCATCTTGCTGTTGGGTTTTCTGAGTTCTAAGAAGCCTCACGGGCAACTTCCTGGATGGGGAAGTCAAGGCCACCATTGAGCTGTAGGGGAGGCCTGGTGATGCCTGCTGGTTCACACGTGCCGGGCTATATGACTGATTCAACCACAGGGCACAAACGTGGCTCCTTCAGGATGCCCAAGGAAGTTGGGTTCCACAGATAGGTGTATCATTGAGATGCAATGAATATGCGCAAAGCTGGTCTGGCTGTGTAGCTCAGTGGTAAAGCATATGCTTAATGCTGGAGTCCCAAATACATACCTGCTCAGGCAACGTAAAACTTTCCTAATAGACCTAGAGCCGCTAGAAAGCTTCTAGAAGTCAGGGGCATCACCAATCTGAGATGGTGGTGTAATTCCTCCTATTTAGGATGTGGAAAGTGAAGATCAGGAGCACTATAGTTCCAGGTCAGCTCAGACCAAAGCTAGCAAGGGCCCCAGCTCATCTAATAAGCTGGTTGTGGTGTTGCATGCTTGTAATCCTGGGTAAATGAAAGATGTAAAATAGGATGATTAAATCCAGGCTGAACTGGGTGAAAGCATGAGACCCTATCTGAAAAAATTACTAATGCAAAAGATACAGAAGACATGGCTCAAATGTTATGGCACCTGTCTAGGCTTGGATCCAAACCGCAGTACCAGTATCCCTCCACAAAAAAAAAAAAAAAAAAAAAAAAAAGACCATCAAGGGCAAGGAGGGTATTGGCATAAGGAAATAATTTACAGTTATGTGGTGCCTGGCATCTTCCTATGATGATGCAGTTGCCCTTAGAAGTAGTGAAAGGAGAGATGGGCCTGGGAGAACAATGGAAGAATGGTCCTAGCTGATTTGTGACCCTGGCGTAAGCTACAGAGGCCCCGCTTCCTAATGGGACATCCTCGGGATGATCCTATGAGATTTATGCTGTCTGTAGTCCCACTTTACAGATAAGAAAATGGAGGCACAGAAAGTCTCTTGGTGTACCAGGTTCTCCAGTGAGGGGCTAGAAAGCAGACTGAGTTGGCTACAAAGTCTGACCAGGATTGATTGCCTTGTTTGGTCCTTTGCCTAAACCTGGACAAATTTCCTTGAGAACACACCCAGAGCCTTCTCACCTCAGGCCCTTTGCACACATCGTACACTCTGTCCTCTTCTTTGACCCCTTCCTTCTCTTCTTCCTTCAGGCTCTTGGCCAGACCACCACTGTGACTCTTGTTTTTTTGGCCTTATTCACACTACATTTTTCTTAGGATTGTTCAAAACTATAATTAAATCATTACATCTTTCCCCCAGAAAACCAATCACAGCAGGAAAGAGCTGCTGTCCCCTTGATCATAGTTCTAAGATAGGTAAGTCAGTCCTGCCACACAGTAGTCCCACAGTCAATACATTGATAGGGAATAAGCAATGGACAAATCTCTCCCAAATGACTGATCCTCCCAGGTGGGTACAAGTTCTCTCCAGCAATAAACCAGTGAACAAGAGCCACTGGTTCCAGATTAGATATATTCCATCCAGTACTATTGTCATTTCACTCAGAGAGAGAGAGAGAGAGAGAGAGAGAGAGAGAGAGAGAGAGAGAGCGCTTGTGAGGAGAGGTAAGTGGGTGGGGAAAAGAGGTCACTTGTAGTCACTGGGCTACTTACTGCCCAGCACCTCTTGAAGGACTGGGGAAGTCCTCAGTAAGAGAAACCTGACTATAGCATTTTGCTTCCTTGATCTACTTTGTGTTTGTTGCATTCCTCAGACTGCTCAGTCTCCTCAGACTGCTTGCCTATTGGTGAAAATTTAAAGAAGCATTGTCCTTCGCTGGTGTCTAGGGATGCATCCTTAAGTACACAGGTGAAAGGCGAAACCATGGCAAGAGGTTTCTCCCTCTCCCTCCCAGGCCAGGGTAGCTTTAAAGGAAGATGCTCACCAGCGTGAGTCAGGTCTTCTTTCTCACATTTGCCATGTCTGTTGAGTTTCTGTCAGAGCTCTTACACTTGCCAGTGGGTTTCTCCAGCCACTCCTCTGAGCCTGGCAGGAGCAGCCCATCTCCTTTGTACAGGAACAAGGTGAAGTCAAATAGGCTCTTTTTTTTTTTTTTTTTTGCCGCTACTCCCTCCCCACCCCATTCCTCCCCTCCCCCGCCCCAACCAGGAAGGGGTCCAGACCCTTAGACTCCCTGCTGGATGTAGGCAGGTGGCGTCCACAGTAATCATCTGAAAATGACCTCTTTCTTGGTCCAAAGTCACACCAGGCTGGTGAGAATCAAGGTCCAGGTATCACCAGGTGTCCCTGACACCCTTTGGGTCAGAGCTCAGCAGGGGTGGGAATAGTAAATGGGACACTTGGCTTTTTGCAGCTCTGAGATTTTTTCCCCTAAAACCTTTTTTTCTGGAAGGAGTTAAAAATGAAACAAGCTTCAGAGGCTGCGGGCTGCCGCTGCGGGACGAGGTCGCGCTCCCTCAGCCCCCGGACTGCGGCGGAGCACCGAGACCACGGCCGTGCGGGGCAGGGGGCCAAGCTGCAGGGCTCAAGCGTGCGTGACAGCTGCACGCGGGCGTGGGCTCCGAAAACTTTCGGTGCCGGTGAGGGACCCCAGTTCTTTGAGAATTAGGTTTGAATGGGCCAGCATCAGCCCCCATCTACTACACGCGCCCCCTCCTCCTCGGAGCCGCGGACCATCCCCTGAGGGTGGAGAGGAGGCAGCGCGGTCACCCCGCCCGGCCCGGTGACCTCCCCTCCCTCAGTCCAACACACTCCTTCCCCACTGCGCTCCTTTTGTCTGTCCGCTCGCCCTCCCCGCGGGGCGGGATCCGCAGTCTCCAACCCCCTAGAGAGCCTGAGCGCTGGAGCTGGGGCTGTTCCCCGCCCCCTCCCCCCAGGAGGGGCAGCCCGCGGCGGGGGCGCCCCGGAGCCGAGGCCAATCGCCCCCTCCCCCAGCGTGTGCCATCTGCCGCCTGTCAGCCTCTCTCGGTGGGCCTCGATCCCAGGCGCCGGCGGGGGTGGGGGGAGCGACCGATCCGGCCTCTCCTTCCTGGCTCCTTCCCAGGCGCCTGGCGGCCTCTGCCCTCGCTCTGGCCCTTGGCATCTCTTTTCAGTCCAACGCTGACCATCCGTGGGGGGCCAGAGGGAAGGGGGAGGGACTGTGGTTCCCTTCGGGAAGACGGTGGGCACTCAGACGCACGAGATGGGGAGGCCCGTGGCTGGGGGTGGCAGACCTAACCCGGGGAGGTGGAGGCCTTCAAAGCCTAGTTAGGCGATGTCTCTGGCATGAGGTCGCCCCTTCGGGGGTCCTCACTGTCGGTCTTCCGTCGTCACAGTGTTGGCCTCGGCGTCGCGTTCCGCCCGTTCCCCGACTCTATCTCCGTGATGGCCTCCGCGCCCCCCCCACCCCCGCCCCGCGCCTCTGGCCTTTCTCCGCATCCGCGGGCCAGCGCTCCCAAGCTGCAGGGGTGCGGGGGTGGCATCTACCTCGGCAATCAGCCCAGCACGGGGTTGGCGAGCAGGGCCCGGCGGGACCGAGAAGCGAGCGGAGGGGGGCGCGGGCTCGGCTGGCGGGCAGGCCGGGAAACTGCGGGGCGCGGGCACCCTGCTTAGGGCGGGCGCCGCTGCTGAGCTGGCCCCGGCGCTGCTTCTCGGCGGGCAGCGGGTTTTTCCGTGAAAGGTTGCCCTGGGTAACTCGTCTCCGAGGGGACACAACCCTCCCCGCTCCAAGTGGCAACTTATCGATCCGCGAGATTGATAACCCCCAGCGCCCGCGCCGAGCACCCGTTCTGCTGTCCAGGTCCCGGGCGCGCCGGCCCAACGTGGCGCCACTCGCCCGGGAGGCCGGGGGGGGGGGGGGGGAGGGCGATGGCAGGGGCTTCTCCCCAACCTAGGATCAGGCCATTAGCAACTGGGGGAGGAGGGGAAACTTCGAAAGACCGGTTTAGGGGAACCGCCTTGGGATGACTTTTCCTAAGACTGCGCCCTTGGGGGTGTGCGTGGAGACCCGGGTCTCCAGCGGTTCAAGCCTTGCAGGGACGCGCGGCGCCCCCTGGTGGTCGGGGCAAAACTTTGTGGAAAGTAGAAGTTCCTTTATTTCATTTTATCAGTCTTGGGGGGAAGGGGTACCTCCCAAGTGTTTTGGGAGTAAGGTGTGCCTTTTATAGCCGTAGCCAGGAAATGCGCACCAGACGCGGAAAGCCTTCTAAGGCGGGCGTGTGTTAGCTCAGTGATGGAAGTTTGCTGGTTGCACGCAGGGGTGGTCTTGGAACACTGAGAGATCCGCAGAAACAGAGGAAAAAGGCAGGTCGTGGATGGTTCTCGAGCGTAGGGCGGGATGTTAGGTAGCTCACCTCAGTTTGCTTTCCCGTTCTCGCCCTCACTTTTTGCAGTTCCTGATGTTAACGTATCTAGGCTAACTTGCCAGCCCGCGTGGGCCTTGTGTCTGCTCCCTCCTCCCGCCCCCGGGGCCGCTAGCGCCTGAGCCGGGGCCTCGCGTGCCGGTGCGGTGCCCATGCTCGCGTTGTGCCTGCCGCCGCCGCCACCGCCGCGGTCCGGGTTTTGCGGGCGGCCGGAGCTGTATTTCCAACGCTGTCCATCGCTCGGTGCTGTTGGCCCTCTCTCCGTCTGATCCGAGCCGGAGCAGTGCGGGGCGCCCCACGGGATCAGAGCGCTCCCCCGCCGGGACTCCGCTCCTCACATCCTCCTGCTGGGACCCGGCTACATTTCCAGCCAAGCCTGGCTTTATTATGTGTCTCTGCAGTGCAGCCCCAGCAGCCGGATCGGGAGGAGGAGAGCCAGCGACCACAAAGAAGACAGGAGCGCGAGCGAGGCTGGCGGGCGGGCCGGCGCCGGCTGGAGCGCGGAGGAGCCGGGGCGCAGCCGCCGCCGCCGCTGCCCGGGAGGACGGGAGCCCGGCCGCCGCCGCCTGCTCGTCCTCCGCCTCCGCCACCGCGGCCGCCGCGTCCCCCCTCTCCGAGCCCTTGGTCCATGGAGGCAGCTAGCGGGGCCGGCGACTTGGCACCGGCCTGGAGATCGGCTGCGCGCCGCGCTCTGAGCACCGCAGCCCGAGGGCAGGCAGCGGCGGCCCGGCGCACGGGCTGAGCGATGCCCGGGGCACGGGTGCGCCTGCCCGCCGCCGCCTGAGCGCCCCTTCCTCCTCTCGGGAGCCGGTTGCCGGGCCGAGCCGATAGCCAGAGAAGGGGGCGTGAGCCAGGGGCACCCGAGCCGTGGCTTCTCAGCCACTGCGGCCGTTCCGAGCCCCCCTCCGAGTAGGCTGAGTTGAGGGACCCCCCCCCCATCACTATCTCCAAACCTGGCGTTTGGACATTTTTGAGCCATTAATATTTATTTTTTTTAATGTGCGGCAGGGGGTAATTTGAAGGATTTTTTTCCGGGGGGGGGGGTGCTGATCTCTTGAGCTCCCGACCGCCTCCAGTCTCCCCCCCACCCCGCCGAGACCCTCTCGACTCCAGCCCGGTTCCCCTTTCTCGGATGGGTTCATTGTGAGCTCCACACCGGGCTGCGCGGCCGGACGCCTGCAAACTTTGCACAAAAATCCGGCAAGGGGCGGAGGAGAAGGAGGAGGAGGGTGAGGGTGGCGGTGGGGTGGGGGAGGGAGGGAGGGGGCCGCAGGGGCCGGGGGCCGGCGGGGGGTGGGGAGGAGGAGGGGGGCGGCTTTTTTTTCCTTTTTTTTTTTTTTTTTGCATAACTCGGCTCGGCCGAGTGGCCTCCGGACTCCCCGCGCCGCTGGGACCCAGAGCCCCCGGCTGCCGCATTGCAACAGGCAGAGCCCCGGTGCGCCCCCCGGGCCTCCCCCCGCCTCGAGCGGCCTCGGCCGGCCCAGGCCGTACCCCCCAGGGAGGTCGCCCCAGACCTGCGCTCCGCTCCCCACAGCCGCCGAGCCGGCTGCAGAAAAAAAAAGTTTCCGAGAGGCAGGAGGAGAAGGGGGAGAAGGGCTGCCCGGAGCGGCGGGGGGCGGCGGGGGGAGCCGGCCGCGGAGGGCGACGGAGCGCCCGGAGCCCCGGACATGTCCAGGCGGAAGCAGGCGAAGCCGCGCTCGGTGAAAGGTGAGCGAGCGAGGCCCGGCGGAGGCGCGAGCGAGCGAACGAGCGAGGGCGCGAGGAGGGAGGGAGGGAGGGCAGAGCGAGGGAGGAGGGACCGGCGAGCGGGCGGCCGGGGACCCGCGCGAGCTAGCCGAGAGGAGGAGGTGGCGGCGGAGGAGGCGGAGGCGCAGGCGGAGGGGGTGGAGGAAGCCGAGATCGGGAGGCGGAGGCAGCGGAGGGGGCATGGCGCGGACACTCTGCCCTCTCGTTCCTCTCCAGGCCCGGTGCTAACGCTCGCGGGGCCCGGGGCCTGGGGAGGGGGTGTCCGCTAGGGGACCCTCGTAGTTCCCCGCGTGTGGGTCCAGGGCCCGTGTGGCCAATCATGGGGTGCGGGCCTACTTGGCGGGGATTGCGAATGTCGGTGGCGGGAGGAAGGAAGAGGCGACGAGGACGGCGCTCCGGAGGCCGCCGTCGCTGGCTCTGGGCCTTGCCAGGTTGCTCCTGCGTTTCTCCTCCGCCCCGGGGTGCGGAGCGGGAGCCCGGGTGTTGCTCCCCGCGCCGTCCCCTCCGCCCCTTGCCCAGGCTGCGCTCCCGGTAGGGGCCCCCGCACTTCCTGCCTGCTCCGCCGAGGCCCACCGGGCAAGGAGCCTCCGCCAGGAGTTCATTGTCTGCGCCGCGCCGGCGGGACGCGGGTCCCCGGGGGAGCGCAGCGGCCGCCGGCAGCGCCCCTTGGCGCGGGGGCCCGGGATCCGACCCCTGGCTGCCGCACCTCCGTCACCCAGACTGGCTTCCTCTACCGAATCCCCAGGGCACGCACGTTTGAGGAGCTACATCTAAGTGTACACACACGCACATATGCACACGCGCTCGCACGCATACGCTCTTCCATGTTTTGCGTTTCATTTCCAGCAAGGGCCCCCCAGCTCAGGGGCCCCTGGACCGCAGAGGTCGGGCAGAGGCCTCGCGCTGGCCCTGGTCCCCTTCCTGCCCCTTTCTCTTCCTAGGGCGGCTTCTTCTGGTCTGGCCCGCCGCTTTGTCCCCTTTCCAGCCCCTCGAGTGGGTGCCCGGTCCGCTGGCTGCCCTGGAAGCTGATGGAGGAACAGGATGAGAGCGGCTGTGTGTTGAAGCCTCAAGTCCCTAGGCTCTTGTCTTCTTCCAACTCCCCTGGTGACCTCTGGCCGCAGCCCAGTTCTGCTCTGAAAAGTTCATTTCCTGGAGGCCTGCGCGGGAAGGCGTTGGGGCTCCGCTCCCTTCCTGCCGGCCTTGCTCCTGGCTGGAATGCCTGGGACAGAATCTGGCACTGCAGGGAGTGGTGACACCCGCCATCTCCCTCCTAAATCCCCTGGAGAGTCAGGGGCACTCCGCCCACAGAGACGCTTCCTGTCATCATAGGAGACACACACAATCCAAACTCTGAGCGCCCTGTTTGCTCCCTCTCCCTTTATTCTTTGAGAGAAGTTGGTCTTGTTCTGCCTGCTGTCTAGTATCCCAATCTGAAGCAGCTGACCTGCCCCACAGAACTTCGGGCAAGGCTGTTGTGATTGCCCGACAAGGATACCCGAAGAGCCTCCCAGAAGAGGACAGCGAGGAAGGGCCCATGTTTGTCCTTTTGCCCAGTAGAAGAGCTCCGTACCTCGAAGTAATGTTTGATTTTCTTTCCCTGTCTTACTGCTTACTCCAAAGCCGCTTAAACACAGCTCAAAAGAAAATGTAGGATCTGAATTTTTAGTTTTATGAACAGAGGCAGATTTTCTTTTGTAAAGATACAAAGATTGCTTACCCATCACCTGTGTCCAGGTCTCCAGCCCTGCTTATTTTCGCAGGCCACAGCCACAGAAAGGAAAGGTGGAGGAGTTTGCTGTGAAGAGATGGTTGGATATTTCAGAGTTGCTTGAAATGAATTCTAAAACCACTCTGTGATCTCAGAGAAAGACTTAAGAATTAAGCTTCAGCCTTTCATGAAATGAGCCTTGAAATGCTTTTTAATGTGTTTGTCTGTAAATGTATATGTGTGTATGTGTAGCACACATTTCAAGCAAATTCATGGGGGAATCCAGGAAAGTAAGGAGTCAGGCTAGTGAAGGCATTTTGAGAAGTGTAAACATCAACCCATACAGCGCCTCTCTGCCTTTCTGCCCTTGGGAGTCCGAGACCCCCTGTTTCTCCCCATGGTTCTTTGCTTTTTCCGTAAGTAGCTACGGTAGCTCTAACCCTTGTCTCTCACCATTTTGCCTTTGATTCAGTTTACTGGGTTGATTAGGGTGGAGATGTGGCCACTTATCAAGGGAGGAATTAAGAGAGAAGATAATTTGAATAGATAAGAGTTACAGCAGGTGATGGATTTATTGCTGTTCAAGATCTGCCCCTTTCTCTCAAGCCATGTTGCGAAGTGTGTGCTTAAATGTGGACAGTTCCACACCCAGTGTTTGAAATGGCAAGGTCTTCACCTTTAAAGATGCTTGAAGGTGCTTCTTAAGAAACAGCAGTGCTTTTTGCATTTCATTTTATTTTGTGTCCACTGCTGTGTGTCAGGGCTAATGTAGAGGCATTGTGGACTTGCTCAGCCCCTTGCACTATGCTGTGAATGTCGCCCGACTGTAATTTGTAATTGATCTCTGAAATATGAAAAGCCCATAGCAGGAAGGAAAGACAGAAATGTAACAATTTTGAATGGATGCTCAGAAAGGTGTGATTTGAAAGCACAGGCCTTGCTGCTTTGAAAATCAAACAGTCCTGTGGGGGAGGGGGGCTCACTTCCCACTGGCCCACACAGCCTCCCTCTGGAGTGGGATCACTTGTCCCCTCGGGATGTTTGTCCTTCTTTGGAAAACCCAGCTCAACAGGGAGGATACCCAGTCAATATTGGGAAGGGGGCTAGGGCAGTAGGTCAGGGAGTAAATAAATAGCCTCATTGGTTTTCAAAACCTTGTGGGTTTTGCTTAAAAACAAAACAAAAAAGAAACACCCAACAAACACATGAATGTTGGAAAAGTCACAGTCTGACTGATTTTCCTCTCCCCATTTCCCCCTTTTTATGTCCTGGTGATGTGGTATGGTGTGGTGTTAGTTGTGATTTGTTCCTTTTGATAATTTTGGCCTCATTTCCCCAGCTGCTCTCTCTCTCAGAGGTTATTTCTGCAGATGATATCAGGTGGTTTGGTGACCATTCCTGGCCAGTATCTCTGTCACTCACCATTAAAGAGACCTGTTCCCCTTGCTTGCCAATCCATGCAACAGCCTGTTCATTCCTATGGAAAATGAATATGTCTTTCTCTCAGCCTCAGTTTCAAACTTTTGACTGATTTGTATTACTGTCTTTTTTCCCCCCATCTAGAAACTGCCTGTTAATTACAGTTCTTATATTAATTATCACTCAGGCTGTGTCCATACACCTCCTACCCCAACCTCTCAAACTAACCCCAGTGATTTCACTGCCCACTGTTTCCTTCTTTGTCTTCCTCTCCTGCCAGCCTGGAGCTCCTCAAAAGTCCATCTTAGAAATTTGGTGGTCTGGGGACTTGGGAACAGCGGAGTTCACCATTGTGAGTGTTTCCATGGAAATAATTGAGGTGTAATAAATAGAGGCGTTCTGAGGTTACAGGTTTCTTGATTCAGCTGAGACCACATACAAGTGTAAATTGTCGAGATTTGTTTGACTAAATGCACATGATCTTGCAGGAAGGGCAAAACAAATCCTTTGTAGATTTCTTTAGCTTTCTATGTGGATTCGGGTAGGCAATATTTAATTCTAATATTTAACCCCTCTCCCCAATTATGTTATTGATTTCCAGCTTTGGAAGGGTCTGTTTCATTGTAGCAAGCATCCTTTATGTCTGGTAATTGCTATTTAGATTCTTACACCTGTTTCCTTGCAAAAACTTAATAAGCAATAAAATAAGATAACTATGTGCTTCTGGCAGGAGAATCCTGCTAAACGTTAACCATAAGGTGCCTAGTGTGCATTAATAATGAAAGGTGCAAAATGCTGGTAACTTTGCAGTCATAAAGTAATTTTGAAGGAGCAGGCGGCCCTGGCAATGTTGTGGCATGCTTCAGTGTGTTAACTGAGGAGGAGGAGGAGGGGAAGTCACACCAGCAGAAAACTGGAGCACAGTCGCCTTGAGTACAGTGTTCCTAGCTGGAGACGGAAGGCTGAGGTCTGCTTCCATCTAATAGAAAGTTACAATAATTGCTGTATCGGTAGCCAGCTTTTAAGCTGGTGGCTGTGGAATTCTTCCCCTGATGTAGGATTTAATAGTCTGGCAATTAGATGCATTGATTTCTCTTAACTGTTCATTTGGATGTGTAAACGAAAGGAACCCAGCACTGAGGCTGCCTTGCTGCCTGGTTCTAAAACAGGCTAGTTTAGTTTAGGTGGTGGTAGGAGAAGGTGACTCTTCAGGGCAGCATTTGGATCCCTTCCCTTCCCTTTAAAAAAATAATTTCTGTCCATTTTGCAATGAAATGAAGGGCACCTGTTGTTCAGTACTGTGTTAAAAAGAAACACTTGCCTAAAATGTGAAAACTCTCCTTCCTACTGCAGATGCTTCTAGAATAAAACCTCTCTGTCTTTGAGTGAGCGGACTCAGTTTCATGTGGTCTCTTGAGTGCCAGAGGGTGAAAGTCACAAAACACCTTGGTATCTTCTAGCAGAGGCTTCCCCCTTCACAATAGGGTGGGCTGTAGAGCCACCTGGACCTGCCTGGTTCTGCTGATCCCTGATGAGGTGTGGACGCTTTGTGTGTCATGTCTAGCATCTTGGATCCTTTAAGGATGGGGGCTGAATGACTTCTTGGTTTGGAACGTGCATAGATTTGGAACGTGCGTAGATAATAAGCTCTCTTGAACACTAGCTCTGTATGCACCCTGCAGCTGGATCTGCAGTTTCCTGTAGTTTCCCCAGCTCCTGACCATAACATTGTCTAAAAGTAATCAAGCAGAGGGTAGCTGTGTCTTCTGATGGCCCTGTCATTTTGCCAAAGTGGGCAAATGGACCTTGATTTAAGCAAGCACCACCTTGTCCATGCCCGGTACACTGTTGCAAAGACTATTGCCTTCACATCTTGAAAATACTTGCTACACAGATACTGGGGTTTCTTTGTAATTGTAGGTGTAGGACAACTACAACAGAGTGTGCTCTGGAGACTTAGTGTGTGCCCCATTACACAGGATGGTGGGGGAAACCCTAGTAGAAGTTGGTTGGCAAATTTGGCAATTTTATACATCGATTATGAGCTTGTGATTAGAGTCATTTTACACACCAAAATGGACTAACCCTGGATTGGTTACCCCCTGCTTGAAGTTTCTGGTTCTGGCTGTTGGGCTCCCTTAGCCTGCTGTGAGCACCAAGCAGGGTGAAGTAAGTAGGGGAAATTTGGATGGAAACTTTTGATTCGTAGCCTACCAGCCAGGATCTGCCGCAGTCAACGATTGGGGTTGTACTCGCAGTAAATAAAAATACTTTACCGCTTTCAAGGAGCACCAATTAGCTGATTGCTCCGCGTGGCTGTCTTTTAAGGAGAATGCTGTTTTACCTATCTTTTTGTACAAAGGTTTGATTTTTAATGTCTTGTGAGAAAGATTCTCTTTGTCTTGATTGATGTCAGGAATAAAAGCATGATGGTAATATCCTTTTGAAAGCTATTGTACTGTCAGCCCCAGCTGACAGCAGGAGGGCCTCCCAGCGTTATAGATTAGTGCTGTGAAAACAGTCACATTTTCTTTGTTACGTGGCTGTTGTTCTACTTGCAAAGTCAATTACACAATGTTGGAGCTCAGTTACCCAGTTGACTTTGGGAGTAGCAGTGTCTTTCATTCTCTTCTTAAAGATATAATTTTCCTTTGTGGATGTTGTTGTTTTGTTTTCTTCCTTCCGTTTTCCTTTAACCTGCCTCTCTTCTCCCTCTGCCTCTCCTGCATTCCGGTCCCCCCCCCCCCCCACGCCCCCCTCCTAGCTCATCCCAATGGTCTGAACACATTAGGGTGGCAAACACTCTGGTTTCATTTGTGACAAGTCAAATTCAAAGATTGCCACATCATTATCTGTGAATTCTTCTGCTCATTCACATTTCACTGGCTTCTTATTGATAGAGTGGCTTCAGAGCCAAGGTACACAAAAACCCATCAGACAAGATTACCATGTTGGTAATCTCTTGAGATTATGGTGTTGATGATCTCTTATCCACTGGGTTGTTCTCTGGATTTAAGGTCATGGAGAATGGCAAATTCAGAGTTTTTCTTCCTTTTTCTTTTTGTTCTGCTGCTGGGTTGATGGGATTCTGGAAACCAGTTTTCTGTTGCAAAAGACTCCTTTGTGCTTGGATGTTGGGCCGACGGTGTTGAATTTGTGATTTGTAATCCTGGATGGCATTATGGGGGTGGGTGGGAAGAGTCATAGGGGAGAGCCCATCTATCCTCCCATTGCAGGTTGCCAATGGAATTGTAGGGCTGAGTTATGAGGCCATCTCAGTATACCTTTTCTGGGCACACATGGACTGACTCAGGAGGGATTTGCATCCCCATTTATGAAGTGAGTGAAATACGTACAGACAGACAGACATACATGTATATAGATATACACATATCTATCTCTATACATGTAGATAGATAGCTAGACAGATAGATGGATATACATGTGTGTATGTATGTATTTGTTCTGGACCTTAGTCTAGGACTCAGGGCTGAGGTAATGCCCCTGAGCATATTTGCTCAAGGCTGGCACTCTACCACTTGAGTCATAGTTCCACTTCTGGCTTTTTGCTGGCTAATTGACAATGAGTCTCGTGGGTTTATTCTGCCAGGACTGGCTTCCAACAGTGATCCTCAGATCTCAGCTTCCAGAGCAGCTAGGATTACAGGACTGAGCCACCAATACTTTGCTGAAATCTTAGTATTGAAAGGGAAGAAAGCCTTAACATATCCAAAGCTGGAAGTAGATGCTGTGGGAGTTTTAAATTTGCTCCCATCTGTCCCTGCTTCCCACCTAAATTCCTTAGTTTCTGATCTGGTCACTGAAGAGTCTGGAGCCTGAGCTCGTGGGAGCATCTTTCCCTTGAACCAGAGAGAGCATTATGTACTGTTGCACTAGGCTTAAGATAATGGGGACCCATCAGGAAACTCCATGTGAGGATACTAATTGTGGACCCCGAAGTTATTACTCTGAACCACTAGACAAGAGCCTGTATTCACCAGCAATTTGTCAGGACTAATTTTGTTTTTCTCCAATAATTGAAAATTAATGTCTTGAAGTGAAAGCAGATGTTCATGTCATCTTCTGAATTGGGATATAAAATGGGGCTCTGTGGATGTGCTCACTAATTTAACAGCCATTTTCCTCTCCTGGATAATGGGGGTATTGGGGGTGACGTCACCCAAGGGCCAGGAACCAGGGGCTGAGAGAGAAGGCTATGGGTGGCACTCTTGTGCATGGTGGGGGTCCACTTTGGAGGGAGAACATGGAAATAATCTTGCTTGGGCCACAAAGCTTAGAGAAATCATTGTTTTACATGTTTACTTGCACAAGGCCTATTTGCTAGCCTGACTGGTCTGAGGGGGGACTTGAGCTCTTTGCCCTCTACCTCTGCTTCTGGCACTTAAAAAAATGTGCTAGAACATTAATAAGATAAAATTTGCCATGTACGCTTTTCCTTCCTTCCTTCCTTCCTTCCTTCCTTCCTTCCTTCCTTCCTTCCTTCCTTCCTTCCTTCCTTCCTTCCTTTCTTTCCTTCTTTCTTTCCTTCTTTCTTTCCTTCTTTCTTTCCTTCTTTCTTTCTTTCTTTCTTTCTTTCTTTCTTTCTTTCTTTCTTTCTTTCTTTCTTTCTTTCTTTCTTTCTTTCTTTCTTTCTTTCTTTCTTTCTTTCTTTCCTTCTTCCTGCACAGAGGCTTGAAATGAGGATCTGGGCACTGTCCCCGAGCTATTTTGCTCTCAAGGTTGGTCTCTACCATTTCAGTCACAGCTCTACCCTTGACTTTTTGGTGATTAATTGGAGTCTCACAGATTGCCCAAGCTGGCTTTGAACTGAGATCTTCAGATCTCAGCTACCTGGGTAGCTATGATTACAGGTCTGAGCCTCTAGCTCCCATCTTGTCTTAAGCATTATATATATATATATATATATATATTTTTTTTTTTTTGCTCATGGGGCCTGAACTCTGGCCTGGGCACTGTCCTTCAGCTCTTCAGCTCAAGGCGAGCGCTCTACCACTTGAGCCACAGCGCCACTTCCGTCCTAAGCATTTTAAAATGGCACGTAAGTACATGCACGTGTAGTGCAGCCATCACCACCATGAAGTTCATGCCTAACTTGAACTCAACTGGTTGTGTGTTGAGTGTCCAAAGAGCCTCAGACTTGGAGGGGACAATCTGGTTAAGGCTTCCATTTCCAGAGTGCAGTGGATGGAGAAACAGCCTCAGAAGAGGGGGTAATGCTCAGGAGCTAGTGGTTCTGTGAGGGGTAAGATGGATCTGTTAAGACCTGAATAGGGCAGGAAGTAGCTGGGTCAGGACTTGGGGTGGGGCTAGGGTGCTGGGCTGGGGGAGGGATACAGGTAGGAGCTCTTGAGTGATTTGAGGGCATGCTCCAGTTGCAAACATTTGCCCTGTCATCAAGGGTTGAGCATTCTTCGGGAGTCAGCCTGCCTCAGTAGGAGCTGGCCTAGTGACTCTGGTAGGCCAGCTCTCTTGTGGCCCCACAGCTGCCTGCTAGGACCCAGATAATCCTTGCCAGCATATCTAGCCCTGAATACTTCAGGCTGGTTTGTCAGTGAATGAGAAGGGAGGAACTGCTATTGAGGAATGGCAGCTCAGCTGCCTTGATTTCCAGTCCTCCAATGCCCAACATTTGGGCCTCCCTTAGTTCTACACTTTGTAGATACTCATGCGATTTATCTTCCTCTTCCTGTTCCTGTTCCCCCTCCCCCTCCCCCTCCTCCTCCTCTTCCTCCTCTTCCTTTTCCTTGTCTATGCTATAGAACTTTTACTCCTCCTGATTTTTCTGTAATTGAAATTTGCCCTTTCGCTACCTGGGCATGAATTATTTTGTGCAACGTTGTCATCCCCTGTCCTGCTGTGAGGTTTATCTCTTCTGCTGATCCTAATTAAATAAAACATACTGTTCACCTAACTCCTGTTGCACAGACTTTTACCTGCCTGTAGGCAGAGTGATGGCCATCTGGGCATGGTTAGAGAGCCAGGACATGGCTGGATGGCTGCTGCCACATCCAGGATAGAAGATTGGGCAGGTGTCTCCCCCTTGGCCTGGCTGGTGTGGGACTTTGGAGCTACTAGCAACATACAGTTGCTGAACAAGAGAAATGGCTTTGTCTCTAACTCCCCTGGGACTGCAGGTTTGTACCTGGGAAGAGGAGAGACAATCATAGCTCCAGAGAGTCCCTTGGGAGAAGGTGCTGGAGGAGAATGGCTTCCAGAAGAGGGAGATGGAAAGATGGGTTGCTCTCGTCACTGGGGTGAAGGCTGCAGAGAGAACTGGCTTCTCTGGGGACCCAAGAAGAGTGCACATGTGCTTGGCACCCAAGATGGCCTCTGTAGATGCCCTGTGTCCCTCGAGGAGGGTGTGGTCAGTCAGGAGGCACTGCAGGCATTGGGGGAGCACTCAGGCCTTTACTATTTTTACCTGTGACCTCTTTAGAATCCTAGAAAACTGCTGGTTGGAAAGGCGCAGGTCTCTTCATTCAAACTTCTTTGGGTGTGTTTCTGGCATCCTTAGTTTTGTCAATCCTGGGCTTGCTTGCTTTCACTCTCTGGGAGCTCACTGCCTCTCTGCTACTTCTGTGTGTTTTTAACCTGAACTTCAAAGGTAAAGCTGTAGTTTGTCTCCCGTAATTTAGGCGTGTGGTGCTAGTTCCATCTCCTGCAGCCATGGAGCATAACTGAAATTCCTGGCCCCTACTGCGGCCCTGCTGAGAGTTGGCAGAGCCCATCGTGCCTTGCTCATCCAAGGGCAAGAATTCAGTGCATGGGTTGTGGGCAGCCTGGAGTTCATTCACAGATAGCCTCAGCCTGGTCTTGTGGGTCACTGTGCTTGAAAAACTTCTTTGTTTTGGGGTGCTGGTCCTCAAGGCCTGCATGCTGTTCCCTGAGCTTTTCTGCTCAAGGCTAGTGCTCTACCACTTGAGCCACAGTTACACTTTGGGCTTTTTTAGTAGTTAGTTGGAGGTCAGAGCCTCATGGACTTTACTGCCTTCTGAGTAGCTAGGATAACAGGCGTAAATCACTGGAGATCTTAAGATCTCAGCTTTCTGAGTAGCTAGGATTATAGGCCTAAGTCAGTGGTACCTCCTGGCAAAAAAAAGAATTTTCTTAAATGAGTATAAGTAGTCAAGGGAATAAATATGACTGGTAAATGAATGATGGAGTTAGGAGTAAATCATTTCATCCACGAGCAGGGGAACGAGGGACTGAGCGGACTCTTCTACACATGAACTGTCAGTCAGAAGGCCTAAATAGGATTTGGGCTCTCTGCTGGCCTCAGTCTCTGTCCCTGCTGAGCCTTCATGCTCCTGGGGATGGGGGTGGGGGTCCTTATTTTCCTTCATTCTCCAGTGCCCTGAGACATTGGCCACCACTTATTGAGAGCTTTGTGCTCAAATTCTGCTAGGCTTGTAAAATATCACTTTAAAAATGACTGAGTAGGGGCTGGGAAGGTGGCTCAGTGGTAGAGCGCTTGCCTTGCATGCCTGAGGCCCTGGGTTCGTATTCCTCAGCACCACATAAAGTAAAAAGCCGGAAGTGGCGCTGTGACTCGAGTGGTAGAGCGCTAGCCTTGAGCTGAAGAGCTGAGGGACAGCGCCCAGGCAGAGTTCAGGCCCCACGACCGGACCCCCACTCCAAAAAAATAAAATAAAAATGACTGAGCAACATGGGATTTTTATACTAATTCTAAACAAAACAGTCTGTTGGCTTCAATAAATTCTATGTCACCCCACCCTGTCACAGAGGTTCGGGGGTCAGACTGGACCTATGTGGTGGGCTTGATCCTGGCAGACTCTACAGTTCAGCCATCACAGAGCAGCCTTCTGGACCCTCCTTGTCTTTCAGAGAGGGCTTGTTCCCGGCATAGGGGTTAGCACTGGAAGAGAGGATGGCTGATAGGAGGCAGGAGAGAGACAATGCTGGCAGGGGAGCCACCCATCAGAATGGTAGAGGGGGGCTTTTCTTCCTAGGGGAGGAAATGGTTTGGCCATCAACAGTGTTGGTCAAGACACTTCCTTCTCTGGGCCTCAGTTTCCTCATCTATAAACTGAAATGGAATTGCTTGGACTAGTAACATAAGTTTATTTTTTATTTTATCATTTTCATTTTATTTTTTTCTTATTTCTACAGTGTGAGAATATAACTCAGGACCTTGTGAATCCTAGCAGTTGCTCTACCATGAAGCTATATCCCCAGCCCTGTACGCTGGCCTCAAGGTCTCAGTTCTCATGTCTGAGCCTCCTGGGTGGGATTATAGGTATAGTCTACCACACCTGGCCGAGGTGTAGGTTTTTAATTCCTAGGACACAAGCAGGGCAAAACATGAGAAACTCTGGCTTTAAAATAATGCAGGCTAGAAGGATCTTTTAAAGTGTCAGATCTATAGTAATAAACTCTGTTCTGGGAAATTCCTTAGTGGGGCAACTGGTTGGTTCTTCCCCCCCCTCTCCCCCCCTTGGCCTTTTGAAAGGTTTTAGTGAGCAAGAAACATGAGGAAAGGGCTTAAAGTCTGACAGTGATGTCTGTGCCTTTTTTGGGTATTGGGAGTTTTGGAGTTGGTGGTGGTAGAAATCTTTGGTCCCAGTTGGCAGTCTCCCTGGTTCTTTTGGCTCCAGGGGCTCTGCCAGGCATTGTTGAAAGGAAATTCTCTGGTGCATCTCGTCCTGAAGGTGGAAAATGGCACGTACCCTTCAGAGCCATCAGCCCTGGTCCCTGGGAAGGATACTCAGAAGGACAGTCTCATGGTTCTAGCAATTCCCCCTTCCTCCCCCTGTACTTCCTCTTCTGTGCTTGTCTTGAAGCTTGAATTCTAGGCTTAGGTGCTATCCCTGAGCTTCCTTTCCTCAAGGCTAACACTACTACTTGAACCACAGCTCCACCAACTGCCTCCTTCCCTCCCTCCTTCCCTTGCTCCCTTTCTTTCTTCTTTTCCCTCTTTTTTTTTTTTTTTTTAAATTTTGTAGTTTACCGAAGAATCTCACAGGCTTTCTTGCCTAGGCTGGCTTTGAACCACAATCTTTAGATCTCAGCTTCCTTAGTACCTAGGATTACAGGTGTGAGCCACCGGCACGTGGTCGATGATTATAGGCATATACCACTATGTCCTGCTTTAATTTCTACATCTTGAATAATTTTAGCTGGGTTCTGTGATTTTTGCCTGCAATCCCAGTTTCTCAAAAAGCAGTCTGGACACAAAGATTGTGTGATTCCCATCTCAAGTAATAAGTCAAACATGATGGTCCATACCTTTGAATCCAGCTAATTGAGAGGCTGGAGGTCAAGGATAGAAGTCTGAAGCCAGACTCAGGCAAAAACAAAATATTTTACCTAAAAAAAATTAGGGCTGGGGCAAAGCTCAAGTGGTGAAGCACCTTCCTAGTTATCACAAGGTCCTGAGTTGAAATCACAGTAATTGCCCAAAAAAACAAAAACAAAAAACCCCAACCCTCCCAAACAAAAACAATCTCACTTCTTTCTCAGGGATAAGGGCTGTTGTCCTGGGTTGTTTTCTTTCCCATACCTATTCAGTAGTGCATTTATAAAGACATATGTACATATGCCATACATGTCAAAGTTTGAATACAGGTAGTATTGTAGGCTGCTTCTCTCACTTGCTATTTTAGTGAGGCACCAAGGTTCCATTTTGACCACTCACTTAAGTAGCATTTTGGGCATTTAAAGAAATATTACCTGGGCCTAGAGTCTGGAATCATAAAGGTGGGGCCCCAGATCAACTTTAATCACCCCCGCCCCCCTCTGCCAGACTTGGGGAGTGAATGCTGGGCCTAGGTCTGGGCCTGGGCCTGAGCTTTTGTGTTCAAGGCTAGTAGTGCTCTACCACTTGAGCCATAGCTCCAATTCTGGCCTTTTGTGGTTAATTGGAGGTAAGGATCTCACGGTAGAAGTGGTGCTGTGGCTCAAGCGGTAGAGTGCTCGCCTTGAGCTGAATGAGGGACAGCGCCCAAGCCCAGAGTTCAAGCCCCACAACTGACCAAAATTAAAAAAAAAAAAAAGAATCTCACAGGCTTTTCTGCCCTGGCTAGCTTAGAATTGAGATCCTCAGATGCCAACCTCCTAGGATAACATTTGTTAGCTACAGGTACCTGGCTCTCAGTCTCTGTCTCCATCTCAGTCTCCCTCTCCCTCTTCTCTCCTCCCTTCCTACCTCTGTTTTCCCCTCCCACTCTTTTCTCTTTCTGTTGCTTTCTCTTTTTGTTTGGAAATGAAGTCTTGAGGATTTTTCTGCCAGGGCTGGCTTTAAACCTCAATCCTTTGGATCTCAGCTTCCTGAGTAGCTAGGATTACAAATATGAGCTACAGGAGCCCGGATAAATCCTGAGCATCTTACCCAGATGAGACTCTGCCTGGGCTCCTAGAAGTTTGTAAGGAAAACCAAGTGAAGCCATGTGCTCACAGGCCAGAAAGGATAGAGAACCCTGTAGATTGGACCAGACAGGGAAGGTGGAGGTGAAAGTACAGGCTTAGGACTGGGAGGGTAAGAGAAGTTGGAGGAGATTCTGCTTGATGTTCGGATTTCAACCAAAGCATAGAGGGTGGCATTCTTCCTAGATGCTAAAGGGTGGAATCACAACAGCAGGAGGGGCTAACATTTAACCACATCCCTTCTACATAGACACTGAGCTATGCAGGACCTCATTTAATCAGGGCGCTTACTTCTGGCTGCTTTTGTAGGGTTCAGGCTTTCTTTTTTCTGAGAAATAATAGACTCTCTCCTATGGATTGTCAGTCTTGCCCAGAGAGATGCAAGTCAGTTATCCAAGGTCACACAGTGACCTTGTAACAGAACTGTGCCCGAGGGAAGGGCAAAGATGTGTTGGGAGCTTGCTGTTTCCACTTACCTAGACCAGGGGAGAGCCTGAGACCGCCAAGCTTTTGGAGGATGAGGTACATTCTGAGCAGATGGATCTAGGGGTTCCAACATTGTGCCCCCACATCTGTGTTTTATTATTGGTGGGCCTCAGTTATATTTTCTGGGAAAAGGGACTTCAATCCCAGCAGGGGTGTAAGGATCTCAGGAGAGAAAGAGGTTTGTAAACTGAAATGGCCCTTCCAGGAGGATTAGTTACTTCTTTGGGGGTGGGATCTTGCCCTGGAGCAGCCTGACTGCTATTCTCTCTTTTGCTCATGCATTTGTGCTCAGAATTCAGCTTTGAAGCTGTTACCTGATAGATCACCTCCATTCTTCCAGAGATACTGGGTTTGCATAACTCTGCAAGTCTGCCTATCGGTTTCCCGGACTCACTGGCCAGGCACAGGTGGAGTGGGAATGTGGGTATGCAAGACATACACCCTAGAATGGTTGCATGAGTGTGTCTGTGTTTGTGTGTGCATAGGTCTTTGTGTGCACCTGTGGGTATGTGTATATCAGGTGCATACACATGTTTGGATGTGCATGAGCCAGAGCATGTTTACATGTGTGTACTTTTTGCAGGTGTGTTTAGTCTTGTGTGCCAGCAACCAGGGAAGAGACTGCCTGCTTCCAGCATTGAGCGCAGAAAGCACATAGTGATAACTTTGTTCATGAATTCACTTCAGCCATTACCCGTATGTTTTGGAGCCCATCTATGTGCTAAGTACTGTATTGGATTCAGTCTTGTCAATAGAAAGAAGAATCTCTCTCTCTCTCTCTCTCTCTCTCTCTCTTTGCTGGTTCTGAATTCAGGGCTTGGGCATTATCCCTGAGCTTTTGTACCCAAAGCTGGTGTTCTATCACTTGAGCTGCAGCTCCACCTCCAGCTTTTCAGTAGTTAATTGGAGATAAGAGTCTTCATAGACTTTCCTGCCAGGGCTGGCTTCGAATCATGATCTTCAGATCTCAGTCTCCTGAGTAGCTAGGCTTACAGACATGAGCCACCAGTGCCCAGCTCTTTCTTTTTTGTGTGTTGATTATTGGGCCTTGAAGTCTGGGCCTTAGCTTTTTTTTTCTCCTGGCTGACACTCTACCACTTGAGCCACAGATTCACTTCTGGCTCTTTTGGTGATTAATTGGTGACCAGAGTCTCATGGACTTTGCTGCCCGAGCTGTCATCAGTCATGATCCTCAGATCTCAGCCTCTCTCAGCCTCTTGTGTAGCTAGGATTACAGGTGTGAGCCATGAGCACCTGGTTTGTAAGTCTCTTTTTAACAGTCTTTTTTTTTGTTGTTGGTTGTGGGGCTTGGTCTCTGGGCCTGGGCGCTGTCCCTGAGCTCTTCAGCTCAAGGCAAGTGATCTTGAGCCACAGTGCCACTTCTGATTTTCTGGTGGTTAATTGGAGATAAGAGTCTCTCAGACTTTCCTGTCTGGGCTGGCTTGGAACTGCCATCATCAGATCTCAGCCTCCTGAGTAGCTAGGATTACCGGTGTGAGCCACCAGCGCACTGCTTTAACAGTCTTTTGACCATTTATAAAGTTGCTGTCATGGGCTGGGAAGGTAGCTCAGTGGTAGAGCACTTGCCTTGCATGCCTGAGGCCCTGGGTTCGATTCCTCAGCACCACATAAGCAAAAAGAAAAAAGCCGGAAGTGGTGCTGTGGCTCAAGTAGGTAAAGCGCTAGCCTTGAGCTGAAGAGCTGAGGGACAGCACCCACCCAGAGTTCAGGCCCCACGACCGGACCCCCCCCAAAAAAAACAAAAACAAAAACAAAATAAAGTTGCTGTCATGAGGGTAGAAAAAAATGTTTCTTATGGCCAACTGCGTTTGGCAAACACTGTACTAAACAGAGTTAAAAGTTTTGTTTTTGTTTTAAAACTTTAGGACTTTTCAGAGGCTTTAAAATGTGAATGTGGTAGTCTTTTTGAGATGTTAATAGTCTGTGATTTTTAAACCTATTAGATCACTTGGCCTGGAATCTTACCTTGGGCATGTTTTTGGGTTTCAGGTTTTTAGGGTTTGCATTATTATAGCTGTGCATTTGTTCATCTCATTCATAGTAGGGACTGAGCACCTACCATGTGGAGGGCACTGATTCTGGAGCTGAGGCTTTACCTGTAAGGAGATACGTTCATTGTAGCAGGAGTGGGGGGGGGGGGGGGGCATCTGTAAGTGCCTGAATCAGTCACTTTGTTTCTGTTTGCCTTGGTAGCAAAGCTGTCTGGCATGGGCTAACTGGACGTGTTCATATGACAGAGGGCTTGAAGGGTTCTGGGGGCCTCAGTCTTCACAGTTACCAGGGATATACTGTGGGAGACGCTGGGGCTCTCTGAGCCTTGGCCTGCTCCCTGGGAACACTCACCGCTGGCTGTCCCTTGGGGCCCTCCTGTAGAGTCCAGGCTCTACGTCTTCCTCCTTGGTGGGCCAGGTCATTTGGGCTGTTGTCAAACAAGAGCAAGGTCCTAATCTTGCCCTAGGAACCTACATAGAGTGTCCCCCAGCACTGCCCTAAACACGAGGCCTGTCTTCATGTGACCTCCTCCGTGGGTAGACTGGCTATGAGTACCATCCAGCAAGTGCCTGCTGGTCACTGCCAGGTCCTCAGTGCCTGGCACTGGACTCATTCCACTTCCATTCCCACCCAACAGATGGGTAAATGAGGTCAGCAATCTCCCCAGCCCATTGCCTCGGAAGTGCGGCCCAGAATCCAGCCCTCTTCCAGCAGAGGTGGTATGGGAGACTGCAGGGGCCAGTCGTGATGGGAACCGGGTGCTCCAGGCCCTGGGTCCTGGGAGATGAAGGCGAAAGGGGATGGGAGGAGGAGGTTGGAGGAGCGAGGACGAGGAAGAGTGGGGGTGGGGCCGGCAGTTGGGCAGGATAGGCGAGGGGGTGGGGGGGTGGGGGGAGGAACAGGGTGGGTAAAGTGGGAGAGGGGCCTAGGACTTTTCCCGCCCTGCGACCTGGGAGAGCCTGGCCGGCGCTTGGAACGCAGCCCCTCCCGCGCCCCCGTCTGCTGGCCGGTGGGGCGGCCTGGGACCCCTTTGAGACGGCTGTCCTGGGAACGCGCCGGGCCGCCCCCCGCGCGGGAGGGCTCCATGGCTGCGGCGCAATAACTCAGGGCCCGGGCTGGGCACAAAGCGGCCGCGGCGGGGGGCTGGCTGGGAAGGCTCGGGCGGCGCGGCTCGCGCGCGCTGCCCGGGTGGGGCCGCCGAGCTCAGCACCGCGGGCGCCTCGTCCGCCCGGCCGCCCCGCCGAGCCTGGCGCCCCCACGACTCCCCATCCCAGGCTCAGCACGGGGGGCGCGGGGAGGGCGGCGGCGCCTCACCCACAGCTCCGTACCGGCCCCGTGGGTGGGCTGGGGACCCCAGCTGGCCAGATGTGCGCCTTGCGGGAGCCCTGGAGGTCCGGGAGCACTGATTGGCCCCGTAGCCTTGGGGCGGGGCTGGAGGAGGGCCGTGACTGCCGCGCTGGCTGTACACAATAATACAAATTTAATAATAAGAAGAAGAAATAATCAACTGCGAGTTCAAGCTTCACGGCATTTCTAGGATGTAGGTACTATTCTAGAGGAGGAAATAGGCCCAGGGAAGTAAAGTAGTTGCACGGTCCTCTGCAGATATTGCCAGATAGGATAGGAACATAGGTACAGTATCCCGTCTGGGGCTCAAGCATGCTTGGCCGGGCCGGGCTCAGAGAAATAGGGGCTGTTTTGAGTGCATTTGTATATGTTCAAGAAATTACAGACAGACTGGGTATCTGTAGCTCAGACCTATAATCCTAGCTATCAGGAGGCCAAAATCTGAGGGTCACAGTTGGAAACTAGTCCAGGCAGAAAAGTCCACTAGACTCTTAGCTCCAATTAACCACCAAAAAGCTGGAAATGAAGTTGTGGCTCAAGTGATAGAGCTCCTGTCTGGAGTGGGGAAAAACTGAGTGAGAGCTTGAGGCCCTGAGTTCAAGCCTCAGTATCTGCTTCAGAAAAGCCAAACAACATGACAAACGGATTTGCAAATACATCTGGGTCACCATTCTGGCTTTGCCGATTAAAATCCACCCAACTGGTTCATTGAAAGGAGGGCCTTCATTTTCTGGACCTCCTGTTTCTGTGTGTGAGTTAGCCTTAGGTTAGTGCTGGGTCCCTGCCTTCAGTGCTCCTAGTTGTAGCAAGCTGGCCATCAATGTGCACAGTTCACCTTCATGTTTACCTGGCTTTGTGACTGCACTGCTGAGGAGGTCACGAAACAGCTGGTCTAGGAAGATGGAGGTAGCCGAAGAGGAAGGTGAACAGTCTCTGGCTCTGAGCTTACCCTTCAGGGCTACCCTCCTTTATTCTGGGAAGGAAGGGTAACAAGGCATGGTCCCTGTCCAAGAGGACTTGATGGGACAAAATCTGGAGGGATTTATGGCAGTATGTCTGGAAGGGTAAGAACAAGTACTGACTGACTTCCTTGCAGGACTGGCACACACAGGATGGAAGAGGCAGGGTAGGGTAGTAGAAGAGGCTTGGAGTGGTGCTGGGAATGGCCACTGGTGCACATACATGATCACAGTATTATCCTTCCTGAAAAGCCCAGGACAGTCTGCCAGGGCCTTGAGTTTGTATAACCTCTGGGTACTATGGCTCCAGAGGTTCTCACTCATCTCCATTACCTATACAGGGAATCATTTGGGGGCTCCTCCTTGTTTTCCAAAGGATGAGGGTCCACAGAAGCTAATGGCCTTATCCTACATCCCCAGCTCAGATATGGCAGGGCTGTGTTCAGCAGTCAGTTCAGTTGCTCATTTTTTTTTTTTTTTTTGGGTCTGGTCGTGGGGCCTGAACTCTGGGCCTGGGCGCTGTCCCTCAGCTCTTCAGCTCAAGGCTAGTGCTCTACCACTTGAGCCACAGCTCCACTTCCGGCTTTTTTACTCTTTGCTTATGTGGTGCTGAGGAATTCAACCCAGGGCCTCAGGCATGCAAGGCAAGCACTCTATCACTGAGCCACCTTCCCAGCCCCTCAGCTGCTCAGTTTTGAGGTCCACATAACTCATGGACAGGACCTTACCAGAGCTGGAGTCCCTTTACTGTATATGGTAAGGTTAGAGATGGAGGGAAGAGGCTGATGCTCTGTCATTGCTGTCCTGGTCCCTGAGACTGGCTTTCTAGGTAGGTAGAGCTTCCAATCCCAGATTGGATCTAGCCAGGTTAGCCAGGCCAGAAAGAAGACTCCCTGCCCTTCCTTCTCCCTGATGAGTTTGTAAACTGTGTCCTCAGTTTACTCTGACTGGATACCTGAGTGCATTTGTTCTGTCTTCATTAGCTCTGTCTGGACACTTAATACTCAAGGTTCTTCCAGAGGAATGTGGAAGCTGTGTCTGGGTCCCAGGATCCAAGACCCTACCCTCTACTTGGAATGGCTGGGTGTGACTGTCCTCGGCCTCTCTGAGTGTCTTGTCCTGCTTTAGTTTTCTTAGGAGAGTTCCAAGTGTGCTCTCTCTCCTCTGGGGGAGGAGGGTCTCCAGCAGATAGAAGAGGAGGCAGGAGAGATAGGTTAGGTTTTAGTATTTATTGAGGCCTACTGTGTGCCACCTGCCTGCTGAGTACTTTAATGAGTCTTGTCATGAATGTCCTCAACAGCCCAGTGAGGTTGATACCCTTATGTTTGCCTGTACGTGAGGTGGCTTTGGGAGGCAGCCTGAAGCTTACGGTCGCATGTCAGAGTGGCCTGCTGCCTGGGAGTTTTTTTGTTCCAGTCCCAGGCCATCTTCTGTACACCTGGTGGATCAGTGCCATCCAGGTCCCCCCTCCTCCAGGAGCTGGTGGGGTGTGATTGGTTAATGAGAACAAAGCTGGTGGCCAGCCCCCTCCCTTCTCCAGCCCTGGCCTGTTTCTGAGGCTCAGGTCCAGGAGAAGCAGCTTGGACAGGTTAGGGATGAGGAGGAGGCCACCTCCTGGGATGTTTGATGCTGTACCTGCCTCCTGTGTTTTTGGGATTGCACACTCAGCAATGCCAGGGCTATGGAGTCTCTGTTCTACTGGGAGGGAGGTACTTGCTGCGTTTAGGCATTTAGGATGGTGTCTGGTCTCTTATTTCTGTGTTTTCTTTCACTCTACCCCCAAGGCCTTGGGAGTTCTGCTGTTTCATCCAGGAACCTCGGTTGTGGTTGTGGGGGTGGGCGGCCTTGCTGAGGGATTCAAAGCAGGGGCTCCACTTTGAGCCGCTCTGGCTCCACCCAGACTACCTCTCTGGGCCCTTGGGCTGGCCTGTGAGCCTGCATCAGTTTAGCTTCACTGTCAACACTTTCCTGAAACCATGGGTGTGGGCCCTCCTGAGGCTGCTTTTCCAGGCTGCCCTTCAAGGGAACAGGGACCTGTGTGGCTGAGAGTTCCCCTTCTCTGCTCTCCAAAGCCTGGATCCCAGGACACCCTCCCCAGGGCAGTGGACCCTCTGCGTTCTGTTCTCCACTCCCTCCCTTGCTGGCTTCCTGGAACCCAGGGGCCCTGGAGGTTTCTGGACCATATCAAGTTGCCTGGGTGGCTATTTCCTTTTTTATTTTTTTTGGCCATGCTGGGTGGGGGAGCTGAGAGGTTGATGATTGGGAGGGCACAGATGGAAGTTGACCACTAGCCCCAGTCTGTCTGGATCAAACTGTGCCCCCCACCCTCCAGCCCTTCCTCTGGGGGACCTGGGACCTGACTGCCCCTCCCAGCTGGAGAACAGCCCAGTTTGGCATTTCCTGTCTTTCCTTTTGCACCCGGCTCCCTGAGGATGCCGCTGTGTGTGAGGGGGTGGGGGTGGGGGTGGGTGGGAGTGTAACAGGGCTCACTTGAACCCTTCTTCCTGGTGAATGGGGCCTACTTGGCCTGGAAAGGCCAACAGGCCTGCTGAACCTGGGCCCAGGATGGAATTCAGCTAGATCTGTGCTTCCCACCCTCCATGGAGACCCCACCTTCTGGCTGGACAGCTGGAGGCCCAGCTGGGCTCACCTCCAGGTCTGAGCCAGAGGGCTGGAGCCCTCCAGTGTGTGCCTCACAGACCCTTGGCTAGGGGCCAGTGGAGTATGGGGCTCCAGATGAGGCTGAGAGGATGGGAGAGGGAGCCCCTAAGGCCAAGGGAAGGAATAAAGTGAAAGATTGACCTGGGCAGGAGCCAGGGCCGAGCCCCCCCTAGAGTTAATTGTGAGGCAATCTTGAGAATCCTCATCTTCAGCAGCCCCTCTGCTGCTCTGCCCTGGCCCCCACAAGGCCCACTGCACACATGGTTTTGCTTTTCCAGGCATCCTCTCCTGGTCCCCTCCCCCGGGTGCCTTCTCTAGCTCCTCCGCCCCTCCCCCAGCCCTCCTGGGCCCCCTCCTTCCTCCTTGACCCACTTTAGTCCCCTGTTGCTGGGGGAGGGGAGCTTGCAGCCGGCGGCTCTGATCCTGGCTGCCTCCCCCAGCATCCCTTGGGGCGGGCTCTGGATGGAGCCAGCAGGCTGAGCCGGCCTGGCCCCAGGGACTGGCACACGGCATGTTCCGAGTGGCAGGCTCCCTGCCCCCTCCATGGACAGACAGTTCTGGACAGCTGCCCCTACCGGGGCCCCTGGGAGGCCCTGCCAGGACCAGGCTCCGGTTTCCCCCAGCCCCAGGGAGCAGTGGCTGCTAGGTCCCTCCTACCACTACCTCCTTGCCCAGCACTTCCCGCAGGGGACAGGGAGCAGGGGCCTGGCCCGGCCCCGCCTCCACCCATCCTTTCCCCATGTTCCTACTGGTGAGTCTGGTCAAATCCTGAGTCTGCTGTTAACCTGTGTGACTCAGGATCTCCGCCAACCCTCTCTGGGCCTCATGGCAGAAGGAAGGAAGGATCTGACTGGTAGCCTTAACTGAGCACTTCCAATGTTCCAGGGATTCCGCTAACCATTTGTGATCTCCATTTGTGATCTCCTGGTCCTGTCCTAACACTGAACGTTCCTAGTCCCTGCTTTAGAGGTGAGGGAACGGAGGCTCAGAAGGGAGATGTGACTTGCTGTGAAGTCACGTGGAGGTTTGAGCCCCCAGCAGCCTGATGAAGTGGCTTTGTCTGGTATGGGCTCACATGATTCAGTCAATCCAGACTCCCTTCAGGGAAGATGACATGGCCCTCTGAGGGCTTGAGGTCCTCCTCCATTCCGTCTGCCTGGACCTCGGCTGGGTCTTTGAGGGTGCCCATGTCTTGAGCTCCAGGGGCCTCACCCTAGCCTGCTCCCCAGAGCTTTCCACTGCAGTGCCCTCCCTGCCTGCCCTCTCGCCCAACCCATGCCCCTCTGTCCACTCTCTCCATCCTTCCTACTGCACTGGAGCACAAATGTAAAAAATAGGGTGGGGGACTCTGAGGGCTGTTAAAAATTGGGTCCACTCTCTGCATTTGTTGCCTTTTCCTCTTTGAAGCTTGACATCTGTCCTTCCTCTGGGAACCTTTTTATTTCCCTGGCATTGTCTTGCTGAATCAAAGAGGGGGTGGGAGGTGGGAAGGGGCTCTGGGAGCCAAGTCAGGACATCTTTTCTTATTTGCCTAATTTCCTCACTCAAATGTGTCTTGTGATTAAACATTTTCTTAGCACGCTTGGTCAGGGCCAGGCCGGGTTTCTTTTCATAAACATTGGCAAGTGAGTTTAACAGCCCTGTTTGTATTAGCTGGAGGTTTCATTTGCATAGTGATTGTTCTTATGAAACAAAATAATCACTTGCAGTTTATGAAACTGTATAAATACCGGGGGTCTGGATCTGGGCGCACGCGCAGTCCTTTCTTCCCGCACGTAAATCCATCCTGTTTGGGGAGGAAATTCAGGCTCCAGGAAGAGCCAAGTGCTGGGGGTTTTCTCTGTGAAGCTCTGTTTCCCTGGCTGAAGGACGGGGCTGTGGGTGTTGCCTGGTGGGTGGAACTTGTGAAGGCAGACAAACCTTGACTTAGCACTGTGTGCCCTGGTGTCAGCTGTGGCCACCTGAACGGCTCCTGGCACATGTCATTGGGGAGGAAGTATCCATGTGAGTCCACCTTCCAGACGAAGGCCACAAACTGGAGGCTCCGGATCATCTATTTTTGTTTGATTAAGACAAAGTCTCAAAAAATTTAGCCCAGGTTGGCCTCCAACTCAAAATTCTTTCACTTCAGTCTCCGGAGTGCTGGGATTACAGGTATATGTTACCACACACCACTTTCTTATGTTTTGATTGGCTTTTGTGTGTTTCAAAGAAAGAAACCATCATTGGAAAATCTGGAGATGTTATAGCAAAATTCAGATTTGGCTTGCCTTGCTGGTAATGGGCAAGCCAGTTGGGTGTACATGGGACTTCGAGGCCTGTTTCCTGCCTGGCAAGTGTCCTGGGGCTTGTGGGATGCAGCTGTCCTGGGAGTGGGCACATTGCTATGGTCTAGCTAAGTCTTGTGCCTCTGGCATTCTTCACCCCCTGCCAGGCCTCTGGGGAACTTGGGTGCTGGTTGCAGTATAGTCCTTCTGTCTGTCCAGTGCCCTGCAGGCTTGAGGCTCTTAATCAAAACCCACTTGGCTGCCCTGTTCTCAACAGTTGTATCATCTCATCCTGTCTCCAGGGGCAGAGCCCTTCCTCACCCTACCCAGTTCAGTTCCTGATGGCTCTGTTTATTCATCATTTATGTGACCTTGGGCCTCAGACCCCAGTGGCCATGGGCTGGAGGCAGTCCTGAAATCCATATGAGTGAGTGAAGGGATGGAGACCTGGATGGTGAGTCGCTTTGAGAGGTCACACCGACAGTCCCAACAGCTTGCATTTGCTAGAAAATTCCTGACCTTTTCCTTAGTGGTTCTGGGTTGAGCCTATTGGCTTCAGAAGACAAGTTTTTCATAATCAGCATGTGTTTTAGACTCTAGTGGCATCGCCCAGTTCAGTCAGCTGGCTTGGCTTGGGTGATGCCTTAGCTGATTCTCAACAAATTTGGAATCTACTCATGTTAGGTAGACCCAGAACAGGACCTGATCATTAAAGGAGATAGATGGACAAAGGCTGGAGTTGGCCTTCCAGGTAAGGGATGGTGCCTGGCCCACACTCCTCAGAAAATTCAGCCCTATCCTTTGGATGCTTGGTTGCTGTTATGAGCCTCTGCAGGGTAAGTCAGAGATGGCAAAAGGGAGCAGGATGCAGCTGGTTAACACTGACAAGTTCCTCACTGTGCTGAGTCTCGCCCTGAAGTCTGGGCAAGGGGAAGATAGCTTCCGTGGATCCCAGTGGGCTGCCTGATGTTCATTGTGGACTGCGCTGGCTGGAATCCACCCTGGGACTTGGTGTCCTTTACATTATACAGCAGCTGTATGCACTCTGTTCTCATTCTGTAGGGAAGGAAACTGAAACGCTGAAGGCCAAGGTCACATGCCTGCTGAAGGAGTAGAGATGTAGAATTTGAACCCAGATCTCCTGACACTGGAGCCTATCCTCTTAAATCTGCTTCCATGTTTTCAGTTTCTCTAATTATAAAATGGGAAAATGTTCCATCTCCTAGGGATGTTAAGTATAAAATGAGCCAAGAAAGATTTCATTATGTCCTCTAACCTCTCCTTATTGGTGTGGGGATATGGACTCAGCTTCTGAGGTCTTTTTTATGCTTCATTATCGACTAGACAGTACTATTTGCTTGAGTCCTCTCCCCTCTTCCATGGTATGAGCAGCACTTTGGTTTAATTTTTTTTTTTTTGGTCTGGTCATGAGGCCTGAACTCTGGGCCTGGGCGCTGTCCCTCAGCTCTTCAGCTCAAGACTAGCGCTCTACCACTTGAGCCACAGCGCCACTTCCGGCTTTTTTCTTATGTGGTGCTGAGGAATCGAACCCAGGGCCTCAGGCATGCAAGGCAAGCGCTCTACCACTGAGCCACCTTCCCAGCCCTATGACCAGCACTTTGGATTTGATGCTGGATAGTATTCCCAGGTCCTGAGGTTGTGAATCCCATTGGGAGGGCTGACTTATTTCAGGGTGCTGTGTAGAGAAACTCACAGGGTCTTCTGGAAGGAGGAAGAGCAATCTGCTGGAGGGACTGGCTATCTGGCAACGCTTTGTGCAGCAGGACCTGCGATTCAAGTTAAAATGACTCAGGCCTAAGGGAATGTCATGAGACAAGAAGTCTGGATGGGCCAGATTGGCTACAGCATATTTAATTTGAAAGTGGACCTAGGTAACTTGCTGTCCTGTTCAACTCTTTGGCTTTTGCCCTCAAAACTATGGTGAAGAAAGAATTACTGTGATGCTAGACATCACCCCCCACCCCCACATATATCTAAAGACTAGGGGAGAGAATTTCCCTGACTCAGGCCTGTCTTTTTTTTTTTTTTTGCCAGTCAAGGGGCCTGAACTCTGGGCCTGGGCGCTGTTCCTCAGCTCTTCAGCTCAAGACTAGCACTCTACCACTTGAGCCACAGTGCCACTTCCAGCCTTTTCTATTTATGTGGTGTTGAGGAATTCAACCCAGGGCCTCATGCATGCGAGGCAAGCACTCTACCAGAGCCACCTTTCCAGCCCCTCAGGCCTGTCTTTAAAAGACGAATATCCTTCCTAAATGGGCCCACAGTCCCTCCCTTGTGCATCCCCTGAACATCCTAGCCCAGTCACAGGTAGAGGTAGGGAGTGTAACTCCTGCACCTCTGGAGAGCCCCGGTTCCCATGGAATTGATGGATTCAGAGTATCCAGATGACACTTGCATTAGGTGGACAAGAAAAGGAGATGGAAGAAAGGAAAGGTGGGGTGAGCAGGTGCCAGGAGGCCTCGGTGAACACTACGCTTCTTTCTAGGCAAGGATCTAGAAACCTTCCATTTCCCTATGTACATCCTCCTCCACATCCTGCTCTTCCTAGCCCCTCTTTCCCTCACTTCCGCTCTAGGATTCTCCCTTCCTTCCTATGTGCATGTCTTCTCCTCTGACTGGAGCCCTCTCTCCATTTCCCAGCCTGGCTGGCTCCTCCTTATCCTTTCTGGACTCAGGTTCAAGGTCACCTTCCCATAGAAGCATTTCCAGACCACATTTCTCTCCAGGCAGGCCCACTGTGGTCAGTCTCATACCCTTTCTAATGTCCTCTGACTTGTTTTGGGTAGGAGCTGATTTGCAGGTTTTTCCTTGCTGAATTTGTGACTCCATCTAGACAGGGACTAGATTTGGTCTGTTGACATCATGTGTCCCCAGGCTTCAGGAGAAGGGTTAGAGAGGCGGAGAAGGATTCAGAGAGGCAAGGGGGGGGGGGGGGCTGGCATGCTGTGAGCCCTGACATAATTTTGCTGAGTAAAGAAGCTGCTGTTGTTGGCTAGGCCCTTCCCCAGTTTCTTTTCTCTTCTGTCTGTCCATGTCCTTCTTTCTCACTCCCTGGGAGTCCTAGACTCCCTCTGTTCTCTAGGGAAGAGATGCAAAGCATCCCCAGGTGCCCCTGGACTGGTGGTGTCTTTGTAGGGACTAGGTAGCTGGCAGGGCTTTTCCCAGGATCAGCTCAGGAAACAGCCCCCTGGCCACAGGTTAGACAGCTAGCTGCTTGTGGGGAGACTAAAGAGGGGCAGGTGAGGACCTTTGGGTGGGTGGTCCACTGGTTTAAGCCAGTGAGCAGCAGAGTTCATGGCTAGACTTGATTCTTGCCCATACTGGCCTGGCTACTTTGCCTGAGGACTGTTCTTTTTCTGTCTACCCTTTCTCTCTCAGGGATGTTCATCCCACCCTTTGCTGGGAAAGCAGTTCAGGTCTCAGCCTCCTACTGCTATATAGTCAGACTGGCATGAGAGCCAGCTGTTTATGAGACAGCATAAATGTGGGGAAGGGACCCTGCCTCACTATTTCAAGATAAACCATCTGATCACTTTCAGATGGCTTCAGAAGTTCTCTGACTGACTATTTACAGGACAGATGAGGTAGGCTGGTTACGAACTCACAGATGATGTCGTTGTCTTGTTGGCCTAGAACCAGGGTTAGAGTTGGGGGAGGGTGGAGGAGAGGGGAGGGAAGAAGCCACCAGCCCAGCCCAGCAGAGTGACTCTGGAAAGTGAGTGGGGACAGGTGGATTCCAGGGGCTGAGGTGGGGCTTGGAAATGCAGCCAGCCTGCCATAGGCACTTTCCATATTGTGGGTTCTCAGGCTGCCAAAATCACTGCTCAGCTTAGCCAGCAGAGGGCTGTCCCTGGGGTAGACAAAGAACCTCTCTGGGTCTCCAGAGCTGTGCTCTGTGGCTTCCTGGGGATAAATGGTGGCCTTTCTGTGTATGTGCCCACAGCACTGCTGTGTGTGTATGTACCTGGGTCTCCATAGATCTTGCCTAGAGCCTGGTGCCCACCCAGAGGTCTTTTGGGAATTTGTTGGCTGCAGTGTGAGTCTAATGAGCAAACTGCTGGGCGGTGGGTCTGAGGGCTCCCCAACAGGGCTCAGTCACCCCGTATTCTTCAAATGGAGCTATTGAAGCAGAGAAGGCCTTTCTAGACCCCTGTGGTTGCTTCCGGGGCTCTTGCTTAGGTTGCCTTTTCTTCTTCAGTGGGAAGTACCAGTGTGAGTAATTATATATGTTTTCACAAACTTGAACTGTGCTTCATTTCAACTTCTATAAACATGTCTGTGTAATTCTAATTAACTGCTCGCATAAAGCCACCAGAAAGTTACATGGAGAAACACTCATTTGCCAGACTGTCGCCTAAAAGCCAAGGAAAATATTGTGTTCTTCAACAAATGGACCATTCATGTAGCCTGTTACCAAGATCAACAGGAGATATTTGAGGACAAGTGAGATTTTGAGCAGTGATGGCTCTGCCGCCTGTTACGGCATCCTTTACGGGTTGGCTGGCAGGGTGGGTGGCTTGACTGAGTGGTCAATGCTGTTTAAGAAAAATGCCCTGGACTTAGGATGTGGGGTCAGGACCCTGGAGATGGGCCATCTCCTGGTGTTCTTGTTAGTGTCTGTGGCAGGCAGCCACTCTGGATTTGTGCAAATTCTGTCTCTGAGAAAAGCCCAAGAAATGGCTCACCCCACTGTCTTCTTGTGTTTTCTTTAGCTGGGGCTAGGGTTTCTAGAAATGTGTGGAAAGTAGTTTCTGGGGTTTCATTTTTAATGAAGGATGAAGAATGATTTGAAATTAATTTCTGTCTATTCATCCATTCATCTTCATCCATCCATCCATCCATCCATCCATCCATCCATCCATCCATCCACCCACCATCCCATGTTGTCCATCCATCCATTTATCTATTCAATCATCTATCCATCTGGTCATACATCTACCCATACCTGTATTCATCCATTTAAATATCTATCCCTGGGAAGAGGAGGCTCCTGGTGACCTAGTGAAGAACATTAAAAAAAATACTTTCCTTCTTGAAGCCATTGTTTTGGTTGTTGGTGGAAATGGTGAGATGTACAGTGTCATAACAGCTAAGGGTGAAAAGCTGGGGAAAACTGACTGGTCTGAGGCTGGGTGAGAAGACCTCCATGGGACTGGGGTCTGGAGATGGGAGAAATGGATGAAAGGTTCACATAACTGTAGACAGTCCTTTATTCAAAGCAAGAAGATGATTCTGGGCTGCCTGGCCATTATCTATATATTTTTTTCCCTTCACAGGATGAAAAAGTCTTCTAAATGTTACAATACAGCTGGATGGGTGCCATGTACCCAAAGTCCCAGCTACTCTGAGGTAGAGGCTAGGGGGATTACTTGAGCACAGGAGTTTGAGACCATTCTAAGCAGCATAGTGAGATCTTGTTTTTTAAAAAAAATCCTGTATTACAATATTTGCTCAATTAGAAATGGGAATAATACAGAATATAAAGAGCAGGAAGTGATAACACCGCTCTTCGCAGAGAAGGCTGTTGGCACTTTTATTTACCACCAGCCCTGGTTTTCTTCCTTACTACATTTCCAAAGGTGTGGTAGTACACAGTTGTAATCTTAGCACTAGGAAAGATGATGCAGGAGAGTTCAAGTTCAGCTTGAGTGCAAGAGAGGAAAATAAAAACAAAAACCCCCTACTTGAAAGCCCAGGTTCCTATTTTAGGTACCAGAGACTGGTGAAGTTTTGTTGTGCCCTTAAGACACTTGAAGTTGGAGTCTAGGTGGTTTTGTTACGCTGTTTGCTGAAGAAGCGATTGAAAGGTGAGCCCTAGTAGGTGAATGCTTTGTGGAGACATCTTTAGTGGGGATGGCTGTGACCATGAAAGTGCTTATTGGAGTGCTTACTACCTTCTCCACCCCACATCTGCACGGTCTTTGTCAGTTCTTACAGCTTTCACAACTCTGTGAGGAAGTGTTACTGTTGTCAAGTGTCAGACAGGAAACCAGGGCCCAGCCATTAATGGCCTTTCGAAAATCAATGGTTATTAGGAACCACAGTGACTTCAAGCCTTCCGCTCTTGGATCCCGGTCAAGAGTCAAGGTTAAGAACCTCAAGGCCATCCAACCTGATTTGCTTTCCTTCTGAGCTGTTGTGGAGCCCTGCTGCTGTGTTTACCTGGGCCATTTTGACAAGTTTGCCCCTCTCAGCAAAAGCACCTTGGAAGAGTCCCATTGGGTCCTCTGGGTGGACAGACCAGAGAGGCATGTGACAGTACACATGAAGCTGAGCCCTGTTTCCTAGCATGTGGCAGCCCTTTGAATAAGCAGTTTTTTTTTTTTTAAATATCATTAGCAAGTTCGTGAAAGATTGTCAACCTTAGGGGAGGTCCACCTGGAACCACTTGTCTTACAGGGCCAGCGGACAGGCTGGCTATGGCCTGGCAGAGAGGGTTTGTGTCTAGCTGTTTCCTTCATTCATTCCCTCTTTCTCCCTCCCTCATTCATATTGAGGTGTGTGTTTCCAGCAAGGAGAGTCCCTGGTCTCCAGTTTCCGGAGGCACCCTGTACAGTCTAGATTCCAATTAGCTTAATTGCTTCATATTAGACTTCTTAGAAATGATTTTCTCTTGTGCTGATGGCTGAGGTTCCAGGAATGCCTCCCCCACTGTCTCCCTTCCTGATCCTTGCCTAGTTTGCCTCTTTCAACGCCATCTTCCCAGTACCTGTCTATAACTCAGTCCATTGGTCCCAGTACAGGTGCATCTGTTTACACCTGAGTGACTGAGGTGGGGTAAAAGCTCGGATGATCTACTGAAAGCTTATGTATTGCATGTAGACAAGGATGCATGGATTTTGATGGAGGATTCCTTTTCAGGGTGTATGTGTGTGGGTGCTTCAGCAAAGGAACTAGACACAAAAATGGACCTTCTTCATTTCTCCACCAACAGCAGATTTTCACAAAGTGCTTTCCAACAACCCAAGGAACAGTTGCATCCTGATTGACACGCAGGATACTGGAGTAGCATTCTTGCTGTTAAGTGATCAGGATTTCAGCCAAGGGAATATAATGAAATCCACATAAAAATTTATTTACCTAATGAAAATCCTAGAGTAATGCATAAGTGCTTCTCTGATAATAAAATGCAAATCTAAAACTATAACCAGGAGGACAATAATCTTCATTAAATGTATTGTCTAGAGGAAGCCCATGACATCCACTTAACAGTGATTTGATTTGTTTGGTAATTTCCACACAATATTTAAACTTTATTTTGAGCCTTAAGAACACACCCCTGACTTTCCTTCCCATCAGAGAGGGAGCAGCTGTGGAGCTGCCCTCCTGGTGGGGGCTCAGGACCTCTGTTATGGGGTGCCCTTGAACTGTGTCTTTACCAAGGCAGTTTTGGGTCTGGCTGGGACATGGGGTTAGAGAAGAGAGCAAGGGGCTAGGATTCCTTTTTTGGGGGTGGGGGGGGGGGTGGGAGGGAAGGTGTCCAGGAAATCTCTTGTGCTTTTGCTTGCAGAGAGACAGGATGGGGAGGTCTGAGAAGACTTAAGTCTGTGCTATTCTTCCATTACTTGAACAATTCTCAGATCTTGCTGTTCCCTTGGCTCACGACAATCTAGCGACAAACCTGTACTTATGGTTGGCTTCACTGGAGGTTGGAAGCTGATTGGAAGTGCTTTGGTGACAGGTGGGCCTGGGTTCAACATTTTCCCTGCCATTTGTCAACTGGGGAGTAGTGGTTACATTCCTCCCTCTCTATGAGGCTCAGGCTGCTCACTCCCATCCCCAGGACCTCTGGAAGGACTGCCAGGCAACTTGTGAAGGGGCCTGTGTCCTGTCCTCCTGGGACCCCAGTGCCTTGCAGGTAGCTTGGAAACATAATAGGGAAGAGTTTGAAATTTAATGCCCAAACTTGAAACCAATGAGCCAAGGCCAAGATGAGCAAAAGTTGCACTTACAATTTTAATTTTTGTGTTGGAACCAGGGCTTGAATTCAAGGTCTTGCAGTCTTTTGCTCAGCTTTCTTGATCATGTTTAGCACTCTACCATTTGAACCATCTCTCCAGCCCAGATTTTGGCTGGTTAATTGGCTTTAGCCTCCTGAGTAGCTAGTATTACGTGTACTTTTTTCTTTTTTTTCTTTCAAGGCTAGCTCTCTACCACTGAAATCACTTTTGGCTTTTTGATGGTTAATTGGAGATAAGAGTCTCATGGATTTTCTTGCCTGGGCTGACTTCAGTCCAAGATCCTTAGATCTCAGGCTCCTGAGTAGATAAGATTACAGGTGTGAGTTATCAGTGCCCAGCAAACAAGACACACACACACATTCTCTCTCTCTTCTCTCCTCTCTCTCTCTCTCTTGCCAGTTCTGAGGCTTAAACTCAAGGCCCAGGTGCTGTCCTTGAGCCTCTTTGCCCTTAAGGCTAGCTCTCTACCACTTGAGCCACAGAATCATTTCTGGCTTTTTTGGTAGGTTATTGGAGATAAGAGTCACATGGACTCTACCCTAGCTGGCTTCACATCCAGATACTCAGATCTCAGCCTCCTGAGATCTGTAATCCTAGGATTACAGGTATGAGCCACTGGTGCCCAGTTACGTTTTCAATTTTTGACATTCATGAAGTCCCAAAGGTTGATGGTGTGGGTGCATACATGTATACATACACATGTGCATCCTAGTTTATGCGTATGTGTTGTTTTTCCTGATTATGATGATAACCTTTCTCCCCTCCTCTCCCTTCTCCTGCTCTCCCCCAACCCCCTCCCCTTCCCATTTCTTCTCTTCTTCTTTCTTCTCCATTCCCTTCCTCTCCCCCGTCTCACCCTTTCTCTTTTCTTCTCTCCTTATATACTTTTGTCCACCAAGTCACAACTTCTTTCCCTTTTGGAAATGTTGCAGAATGTTTTGATGAGGTTGAAAAGACTTTTGATGAGGTTAAAAAGACAACAGGTCATTTGTGTATCACTGACGAGTCCCTCTCAAAGGTGGCAGCAGTGGTGATTAAGACACGGGCCTGTTCATCAACTGGCTTTGAGTGCCATGGCTGATCCTCCTTGGGCAAGCCCTCAGCCTCCTTGAGCCTCAGTTTCCTTGCCGGTAATGCAGCATTAACACCTACTCCTCTGTGCACTTGTGAAGATTAAACAAGATAATGTGTGTAAAATGCTTAGCAGTGTCTGGTCCTTAGTTGGCGCTTGATAAACGGGAGCGGCTTTGTTGCCGGGGGAGAAAGGTTGTAGAGAACAGAGCCCTGTGAAATGGAGAAGGGAGGCTGCTATCCGGTGGGGATGCCAGCCGCCAGCAGGCCAGCCAGCCATCATGCCTGCCTTTGCATCCAAGGGCCGGCTCAGGTTACTCCTGGCCCATTAGCAAAGCTGGTCAGAGCTTGTAGCCTCTTAAGTTCAAGGTCGATCCCAGGCCTTAGGTCCTCCTTCAAGTGCCTCTGCTTGGCCCAGAGTCATTAGTCACCAGAATGGTCTGAAAAGAGTAGAGATGAGTCAGACTCTTTATTCTGACCTCTTAGGCCGCACCCAGAACAAAGCCTTTCTGATAGAAGGGCCACAGTGCCAACATTCAATTATCTAGGAGAGCTTGTAAATCAGGGCTTTAGGTCTGAGTAGCTGGGCCTGTCAGGTAAATAACCAGAGTTTACCTGAATGTCAGCAATGTCAGTACTATCTCACTGGGCCATGGACAGTTTGTTGATTGCCTGTTGCAGTAACCCCCTGTTAGTGTCTGAAGAATTGCCTGGAAGGACAGAACCTACCTTGCTAAAATGGAAAGACTTGAAGGAGAGCAGAGGGATCACTGGGCTGAGGCCTGGGAAAGGGGAAGCATGGAGGTGGAAAGACCTGGAAGGGCTCTATTGTCGTTCTTCTGAGCCAGTGGGGACCTGGGATGTATCTTTGCAGGAGGGAGGATAAGGGAGCTGCAATCTCTTAGCCCAGCTCACTCATCTTCCTTGCCTGGGGGGTGGGAGCGGCAGTGACTCATGCCTAGCTACTGCGAAGGCTGAGATCTGAGGATCATGGTTTGAAGCCTGCTAGGCTTCAAACGTTCATGAAGACTCTCTTATCCAACTAACCAGCAAAGAATTAGAAGCTGAGTTGTGGCTCAACTGGTAGTGTCAGCTTTGAGTGAAAAAGCTAAGGAACAGAATGTAAGCCTTAGTATTGATGAGCATGAGTGCACTATCTCTCTCTCTCTCTCTCTTTCTCTCTCTCTCACACACATACACACATGTATCCTGTGATTGGCTAGAGTGTTACTTGGGTTGAGTACTTTTCTAGTATATGACCAGGGTTCAATACCCAGCACCACAAAAGAAGATGAAAAAAGATCCTGTGGGTGACTCAGGCAATTGACATAGGCAAATGAACTGGCTTTACAGCTAGCAGTCTCACCAACAGGCCTATGTTAGGAGCTGTACCTCATACTCAGAATTTCTCCCCAGGTTCGTGATGGAATTATCAGTGAACCAACCATGGATCACTGGAGCCATCCTTATTTCCTCTAGCTTTCACAGCTCTTTGTCACACAGGACATCTGAGTGTAACTGAACCATCTCTGGAGGAGGCAGAAAAACCCACCCAGTGGCACTGACTGCCTCTTCCAGGGTTGTTCTCACTGATCTTAAGGGGAGCAGAACTGTGGCCTTTATAAAGTGATGTCTTGAGCTACAGAGGACTGTGGGAGTTGCAATACATAGCGAAACCTGTAGCGTCTGCGTGGCCCCCTTCCCTGGGCCTACAAAGGGCTCAAGTGACAGCCAGGCTAGGCCTTCACATGCCTGGAGCCAGCCAGGGGGGAGAGAGAGAGAGAGAGAGAGAGAGAGAGAGAGAGAGAGAGAGAGAGAGACAGTGAACTGCCTGGGACTGCCAGCCAGGGACAAAGGCAGAGACAGAAACAAAGGAGGAAAGAAATCACCCTTGTTACAACCTGTGGTTTGAGGAAAATGTGGCTTGCCACACCACAAGTTCTCTGAGTAGAACTCCTGAGTTCGTTTGACAAAACACTAGGACCTTCCTCAGGCTCAGTTGGGATGCCCGGCCCCAGGCCTCCTGGAGGCCCTAAGCTCCCTGTGGAATCAGGAAAGAGTCTGTTGGAATCAGTCAGTCATCTACTGCCAGACTTGGGAGCAAACATTTTTCTTTCTGGATTTAAATAATTGCATTGCATCTCCAGTTCTGGTTCTCTTCTAAAGCCAGCCCCAAATGACATTTGGCAGGCTAACGATGGTCTGGCTTTCTCCCCCTCTGCCCTGTGGGGTTTTCTTAGATTTTTTTCCCTCAATGTCTGGGTAGCTGGCTTTTAAGTCACTTCACTTTTCCCTTTCTTTCTCTTTCTTTCCCTTTCTTTTCTTTTTTCTTTTCCTTTTTTTTGGTTCAAGTCTCAAATTTTATTAAATTTAAATTTTATTTCATTTCAGGCTATAAAAGTCTAAAAGTGGCTTTGAAAGCGAACAGGTTTTGGCATGCTGGAAATAGGTTACCTCCAATGCAAATAAAAGAGTCTAGCTTCCGAGGCGAACAAGACTCTAAGGGTTGGGAAAATGTGTGCAGCGCTTAGAGACCGTGGCATAGAAATGGTCAGAGACCAATTTAAAAGCACATATATTTTAAATGAAACATTTTGTGGACATATGGAACCAATCGCTCTGCCAAAAGCTCAATGCTGGGGATCAAGTCTTGAGAGCTAAACTTCAATCTCACTACCCAAGGTGATTTTAAGCAGACAAATGAAAACTCCTTTCTGCTTTCTAGTCTAAGGGGAATCTTAATACATTTTTAAATTATTTGGCATTTTGAATTAATTTTCTTAGAATGAAACGAGATTCTTAAATTGGGATCTTGAAGGGAAAAGACAGCCAGGTAATTAGCGAACCCATCTTCTTTGACACATGGATACAAAGGGGGAGAGGAACTCCAACCAAGGTGCACATGAAGTCTATTTTAGAGCAAAGATTTCAAAGTAAGCAACACCATCTGTTCTTTAATTATTTCTCCTTATAAAAAAAAAGTCGCTAAATTTATTTGGGTTACTTAGCTGGAAAGAAATGTCTTTGAAGACACCCAGAGCTAGAGCTATTCAAGGCAGATTGTCAGCTCTTGTTTGCTAGGTATCCAAGAACTCAAAATAGTAAAATGTTTTCAGAGTTGAGTTTATTTTCCCAGGTAGCCTCCTCTTGGTTTAGCAGGACATAGCTACCTAGCTCCTGGGGACAGTCCTGTGCTGCTCTGGGGACAGGGGGATTGGACAGAGGGGTCGTGACAGCACTGTTAAGGGAGTTGTGTCTGCAGGATCTGATTCCAGAGAAAGGTTAGGCTATTGGGATTCTCTGACCCTTCAAGACATCAATCCATCTATCCATCCAGTTGACAATCCATCTGTCTACTCACACTCATCCAACCATGCAGGTGTTAACTCAACAAAATATTCCTTGAATACTCCTTGGGGATTGGGTCCAGTTTTAGGTCCTGTCCTCAAAACTTGCTGTCATATGAAAGAGACAATAGTAGTCAGGTGAGTACACAATGATCAACACTAACGCTTGCTCTAGATTTGGACCAGTGCTGTGCACTAGAACTTTCCTGATGATGAGAGTGTTTTCATCAGCATGGTAGTCACATGGGACTCTTTGGCATCTGAAATGTGACTAATGTGGCAGGCTTATTTATTTCCTAATTTATGGACTGGGTCTCCAGGCTGAGGTTGGCCTGGAACTCAAGATTCTCCTGCCTCTGTCTCCTGAGTGCTAGGCCCTACACTAGCCAAATCAGGACCTTTGCTCTACAGATGGTTTGCCTAGGACAATGGAGGCTGTGTTTGTGATACTCAGAGGGAACTGGGTTGGGCCAGGTGCATCCAGGAGCAGGGAAGTTGAATTTCAGATGAACAGAAAGTTTCTGAGGAAAGAGGCCGACGGAGCTGTGATTGAGGGAGGATAGGAAGGGAAGAAAAATGAGCCTGACAGAATGCAGGGTGAGAGGGAGATTATGCAGCTTACCCCACCCAGGGCTGGGTAGGACGTTTATGAACTCAAGAAGCCAGTGTGGTGGAGTAAAGAGAATGGGGTTGCTAGATGCTGATGTCTCATGCTTGTAAATTGTAGCTACTCAGGAAGATGAGATCTGAGGATCATGGTTTAAAGCCAGCCTGGGCAGGAAACTGTGAGACTCGTATTGTTAATTAACCAGCAAAAAGCTGGAAGTAGAGCTGTGGCTTAAGTGGTAGAGTGTCAGCCTTGATCAAAAATACTAAGGGGCAATGTCCAGGTCCTGAATCCAAACCCCAGTAACTGGTACAAAAAAGAGAAGGGGGTTTGTGAGCTGAACAAGACAACTAGATGTAAGACCTGCTACTGCCAGCTATGTGAGCTTGCACTGGTGTCTTGACCTTTCTGAGCATCATGTTCTTCATTGACAAAATGGAGGTCATCACACTTGCCTATCGACTTATCTAACAGGGTCAACAGGCAGAGCAAAACTAAAATTGAGTATACACTCACATGCAAAACCCCATGCTGGGGGAAGCAGGCAGCCTGGGGGGTTGTTTTGTACTGATTTGTCCTTGTTCTGTAGTTGCCCCTTTCCCACTGAGTCCTTCTTTCCTCCCAGCATCTTTCCCCTGCCCAAGGATGTCTGACCTGCAGCATGCTCCATCTAGCTCCATCTGTGAAGCCAGGTCTGGGGGAGGGACCCAGTTGCTTCTTCTGCATTTACTTCTCTGGAAAGCCTGTCTAAGGCCTCAGCTTCTTTGCCTGCATCTGTGATCTTGGGGGAGGGGGGTGTCCCTTCTGGAGGTGTGCAATGACACAAACCCAGGTCTTCGCCTCTCAGCAGCTGTGTGACTTTGGGCAAGTTACTTGTCCTCTCAGGTGAAGCATAGAGGAACTTGCAGGATTGGAGTGGTTGGAAAGCTTGAATAGGCCGAGAGCGTGGCCTTTTGCAGGTGCTGTTTAGAGTCAGATGTAACCAGAGGCCTTTTGGGGGAAGATTTCATAGTAATTTTAGCAGCATCTTTTCTGTTGTCTAGACCTAAGATCAGCATTTTAGGAAAAAGTGTGGAGGTGTACTTTCCCCTGTGTCACTGCCCCTGCCCCGTGCTGGACCTCAGCGCCCCTTCCCCCAGAATGTCTGGTGGCCAGAGCCTCCAGAGGGCCCGGCTGTGGGCAGCCCAGAGATTTGTCCCTGGAAGAGGCCAGACTTATTTTGAGATGGCAAATGTGGTGGATGATGTCTCTGCTGGAAAGATACCAAGAGTCCGGCCTTGCCTGGGGTGGTGTTTTGGGGGCAAACCCCGCAGTGTCTTATCTAAAGACACTGCTTTTCCTCGCTCTCCAAAGCCTTTGTAGTCAGCCTTGTCCCCAGAATTCAAACTCAGTAGTTACTCAGTATATGAGTTATCGCTACTGTCTTAACATTATTATTTTGTTTTCCCAGGTTTCTTCTTTAGACAAAGACATTTACAGCAAACTCCTTGATATCTTGGTGTGTGTGTGTGTGTGTGTGTGTGTGTGTGTGTGTGAGAGAGAGAGAGAGAGGGAGAGAGAGAGACAGACAGACAGAGACAGAGACAGAGACAGAGTATTCAGATTTGAACTTGGACCTATTACATGCTAAGCATAAGCTGAGCCATACCCCCCAATTCTTTTTTTTTGGTGCTGATTATTTTGGATATAGGATCTCATTTCTTGCCTAGGTTTCTGCCTGGGCCTTGATCTGCCTATTTTAGGTTTTCTATTATAGTTGGGATGACAGGCACACACTCTACTCATTTCTGAGTTGAGAAACTTTTCTGCCCAATCTGGCCTTCAGCTGTAATCCTCCCCATTTTAGTCTCTTACAAGATTCTTTGTGTAGCTGGTACTGGGGCTTGAAATCAGGGCCTGGTTGCTGTCCTTTAACTTTTTCACTCAAGGCTGCTACTCTACCACTTGAGCCACAGTCGCATTTTTCCAGCTTTTGGTGGGCAATTGGAAATGAGTCTCATGGATGTTCCTGCCTGTTCTGGCTTTGAACTGTGATTCTCAGATCTCAGCCTCCCAAGTAGGTAGGATTACAGGTGTGAGCCACTGGCCCTCAGCAAATTCCACCCCCCTTTTTTAAAAAAAAAAAAAAGAATGAAGGTTGACCCTCATTTAGCCCCAAGTGATGAGTACCTACCAGGGAAAACCCTTGAGCCACTAGGACAAGCCACTTGATTTATAGGGAAAGGTGCTTTCTAAACACCTTGTCATGTTATGTCATGTAATTTTGATTTAGCACCAAAAAGTTGCCCTTAGAACTTAGGCTGAGATCCTGGAGCAAAGGTTGCAAACTGGTCACCCAAGGAGAGTTTGGCATCAGAATCAGTTTTTATGTTAGCTGCTCAGGCTTAAAATTGTTTGTAATTGAAGTGTAGTGCTTAAGTTCAGGAAAGTTTGCACAAAAATCCAGGATTCTCACTTTCTGAAGTCATTAGAGGATTCTCCCCCCCCTCCTGCCCCGCCCCCCCACCTTCCCCCCACTGAGTCCTGCACAGCACAGAGGGCACCGGCTGGAGTCAGCCTAGCTCACCTCTATGTTACCATCTGGCCCTGGAGGCCTCACTCACTGCTCAGGCCCCAACACTTGCATGAATTGGAGCAGCCCTGCCCCTGTGGGATATGACCCAGGCTCCTGGTCCAGCCCCAATTCCTGCTTGCTGTGTGGCTGTCTTAGTTTTCCCACTTCTCTGTGTTTCAGTTTCCCATCTGTCTAGTGGAGCACTAGTTGGATTTTTTTCCCCACTGTGCCTGGATGAACCAGCCAGGGAGAAGCTGGGAAGTGGGGTTGATCCCCCCACCCCCACTACTATATAAAGAGTGCCTAAGGCTTCTTAAGAGGCCAGTAGGATACCAGGGCAGGGCAGAGCAGGGCAGGGACAAAAGTACATTTTTTAACCATGAGAGTAAGCCATGCCTGCAATCCTAGCTACTCAGGAGGCTGAAATTTGATGATGATGATTTAAAGCCAGCCCAGGCAGGAAAGTCTGAGACTCTTATCTCCAGTAACTCTCAAAAAGCCAGACATGGGCCTCGTGTCAGTGGCTCATGCCTGTTGTCCTAGCTACTCAGGAGGCTGAGATCTGAGGATTGAGATTCAAAGCCAGCCCTGGCAGGAAAGTCCATGAGACTCTTATCTCCAATAAACCACCAGAAAACCAGAAGTGGCACTGTGGCTCAAATGGTAGAGCACTAGCCTTGAGCTGAAGAGCTGAGGGACAGCGCCCAGGCCCAGAGTTCAAGCCCTATGACCACCACCACTACCACCACCACCAACAGTGTCTCAAGTGGTAGAGCTCCATCCTTGGGTGTCCAGGCTCTGAGTGCAAGCCCTAATACTGTCACAAAAAATGACTGATCAGATTTACTCTATAATGAAAGGTGGTGTCACAAATGGAAATAGAAGTTTCCACAGCACCGATAGCTGCTAAGTGATAGAGAGGCTGGCAGCGTGCAACTGACTGAGGTGGCTTGGGTATTCTGGTGAGCATGGCTAGGGAAGAACCTCAGAGGTAAGGCCGCAGAGGGGTGGCCAGGACCCTGGGGCTGCTTCCTGACAGACCTGTGCTGCCTGCCCCAGTCCCAGTCTACTCACTGACCACCACACTTCAGGGAGGACATCAGCCTCCTGCCAGTGGGTGGTCCAACCTTCAGGCTTCCCTGTGATGAACTGTTTTGGGCCATACCCTGAGCTCTAAGGCCAGAGAAGTGGCTATGAGAGCCATCAGGCCATGAGTGCTTTGTGGGCCTTTTGAAGGGGACAGTAAATGGCTTAGCAAAGCCTCAGGATCAGATCATAGAGCTGGTGCATTGCTAGATTGTTTGTAAGGAACTTGAAGGATGAGGGCAATTTTGCATCTCTGGAAACCAGGCTCGTGTCCCGTGTGACCCTCCGACTGTGTTCAGAGGGAGGTGGAACTGTGGGCCCTGTGGTGGGGAGGGGTGTGTGTGACCTGCTCTAGGCTTCCGACCATTTACTGAAGGCAGATGATCTAGACAGTGCTGAGGAGGCCACATTACAGGCGCTGCCTGAGGTCCCTGCTGCCAAAGGTGGGCTGTGTTGTGACCTGGGCCTCTGCCCAAAGCCCAGCTCCTTCTCAGCTCCTGGTAGCCTTTGGCCAGACCCTGGGCTCAGACTCACATCTCCCTGACTGTGTGGCTTACAGGAGGAAACTGGATAGCCAGCAGGCCCTGCTAATGCCCTAAAGCAAGGTGTTGCTTGTTTTTCTTCCTGCAGCTTCTTTCTGGTGCAGCCCAAATGGGCTGACTTGGAACTTGTGCTGGAGTAGGGGTGGGCATGGGCCTGGTCCTGCTCAGAGAGTTCTGGGCCTTTCTTGGGGAGAAGGGTTGGATGAAGATGGGGCCATCCTGAGGCTCAACCACTTTCCTGTCCTTTAGGGTATGGTGGTCACATGTGACAAAAGCAAACTTCAGCCAGAGAGGATTGGTCATTATTCATTGGAGGATCATGAGAGCTGATGGAAGGGGAGACAGAGGAATCAGGGGTCACTTTAGAAACTCAGGAAGCAAGTGAGAATGGACATTAGGCTGAGTGTGGTGGCACATATCTTTAATCTTAGCACTCAGGAGACTTGGGCAAGAGGATCATAAGTTTAAGGCCAATCGGGGCTACATGGTGAGACCTTGTCTCAAAAAAAAAGGAAAGGCATAGTATCCAAAATACACGAGAGGCTCAAGAAATCAACCCCACCCAAAGCTTATAAACCAATCACTAAATGGGCAAAGGAACTAAGGAGAGACTTCTCAGAAGAGGTAAGAATAGCAAAGAAACAAAATGAAGAATTCTAATAATCCTTGGCCATAAAGGAAATGCAAATCAAAGCAACTCTGAGATTCCATCTCACCCCAATTAGATTGGCCAACATTATGAATTTGAATAACAACAAATGTTGGTAGGGATGTTGGGAAAAATGAACCCTGCTGCACTGTTGGTGGGAATGTAAAGTAGTACAACCACTCTGGGCAGCAGTCTGGAGGTTTCTGAAAAAACTATGACCCAGCCATACCACTTCTGGGCGTCTACCCAGAACTTACGAGCTAGGATACTGTAAAGACACTTGCACAACCATGTTCATTGCTGCACTATGCATAATAGCAAGTTATGGCAACAGCCAAGATGCCCTACCATAGATGAGTGGATCCAAAAAATGTGGTGCTGATACACAATGGAATTTTACATAGCCATTATAAAGAATACTAATGTCATTTACGGGAAATGGATGGACCTAGATAGAACAAATCATGTTAAGTGAGGTAAGCCAAGTTCAGAGAAACAGAGCATGTTTTCTCATATGCAGAAGCTATATCTAAAATATACTGGGACATGATAAATTATGCAGGACTTTAGACATTCACACAGAGTAAGACCAAAGGAGGATACTCTTAGGAGAGGAACAGAAAGTCCTAATGCCTATGTGCCTCTGATCATACAAAATATTTATCAAAATGAACATCAGGAAATGGAAACAAGAGTTTTTTTTTCCTTTGTTGCTGTCTTTTCTTTTTTCTTTTCCTGGTCCTAGGGCTTGAACTCTGGGCCTAGGCACTGACCCTGAGCTCCTTTTGCTTAAGGCTAGCGCTCTACCACTTGATCCACAGTGCCACTTCCAGCCTTTTCTATTGGAGATGAGTTTCACTAACTTTCCTGTCCTGGCTAGAATCTCAGGATCCTCAGATCTGAGCCTCCTGAGTAATTAGGATTACAGGTGTGAGCCACTGGTGCCTGGCTTTGTTTTCTTTTCTTTTTGTTTTGTTTGTTCATTTATCTGTCTTTGGGAGGGTAAGAGGAGACACAGAGATGGAGGGACAAAGGTTGAACAAATCCAACAGTGGAACTCACTAGACATATGTTGAAAATGAACTATACACCTTGTAGCTGGGGATAGGAGGAAAAGGGAGAGAGTGAGGGAAAGGGTAGCATTGTCCAAAAAGAAATGTACTCATTACCTGACTGATGTAACTGTAACCCCTCTGTACATCACCTTTATAATAACAGTAAATTTTTTTTTAAAAAATTGCTCAATACTGGTGCTGGTGGCTCACACCTGTGATCCTGGCTACTCAGGAGGCTGAGATCTCAGGATTGTGGTTCGCATGTGCACATGTATGCACCCACACCATCATCCATTTGGGACTTTGTGAATGTCAAACATTAAAAATGCAGCTGGGCACCAGTGGCTCATGCCAGTAACCCTAGGATTACAGCTTTCAGGAGGTTGAGATCTGAGGATCTGGATGTGAAGCCAGCCAGGGCAGGAAAGTCTGTGAGACTCTTATTTCCAATTAACCATCAGAAAACTGGATATGGCTGTGTGGCTCGAAGTGGTAGAGCTCTGAGCTTAAGCAGAAGAGCTCAGGGGAGCACCCAGGCCCTGAGTTCAAGCTTTATGACTGACAAAAATAAAGGAGTAGACGTTGTGCCCAGGGAATGGCCCCAGATGGCCTAATGGTAGTCCTTACCATGGTTGGTTGTCTCCTACATTGCTTGGCTGGAGAAAGGAAGTCTGGGGAGATGCGTGTGTTGAGCTGGGTTGGGGGAACTTTGATTGACAATTCCTCAGGGTTCAATAGATACCATGTGGTTTATGGGGGGGGGGCAGTCAGATGTTGTTAGCAGAACACCTACAGGGTAGTACACCTGCAGGACCATACCATCTTGGAAGGTTCTAGTTGCCTGCTTTCTCTCTCTAAGGTCCCAGCTACATCTTCTTTCTGGTGTCCAGTTCTTAAGTAATTCTGAATACTCCCACACAGATGACCCCAGTTCTTAGGAAGGCACACAGTCCATTGCCTTTCTTTGGGCCTAAGATCCCAGGCTGACAAATGAACTAAGCACCACTTGTATATGGTCACTAGCAGTAAAAGGGTAAAGGTCTAGCAGCCACCAGTGTGTCCTGCAGCAGAAGTCACCCAGGAGCTGCGCTTCCTCTGAGCTTTCCAGAGGGCTGCATATGCCCACTCTGCCCATGGGTAGTGGCCATCCCCACCTGGACACTTTAGGTTTGAATTGCCATAAATTGGTCTTAGTTGTGTGTTCACCCAAAGCCAGTCCTGCAAGTCCTCTTGGAATTTTGCAGGCATTATTCCTTAGGATGAAGGTGCCGCGCTGTGCCTGAGGCTTTTGATGGCATGACATATCAGCACTGGTGCCCCAGTCCAGGTGGGAGGATGGACAGATAGGTAAGCCTGAAGTTGTCCCTGAAGCTATGGGGATATTAGTTCCTCCTGTTGCTGTCCTCAGTCCCCCTCATTTACTACAGCCATAATTCACCATGCCTGCTAGACAAACCACCATAGAACTGCTGGGGAAACTGAGGAAAATAGTTGGATTTGCTAGCTTGGTATATCCTGTTTATATCAGTGTCCATTTTTCTGCCCCCTCTCTTTCCATTTAGGCAGGTGACAGGTATCTATAACCCAGAGGCGATCCATAGTATCTATGAGTAAGTACCCTCTGACTCTGGAAACTTGGTATGAACTTTTACTGGTGGATAACCCTGGGTTTGAATCCCAGCTAGGCCACTGAATGTGTGACCTTGGGTGAGTGTCTTAACCTCTCTGGGATTCCTCACTTGTGAAGTCAGGATGGTTAAAAACGCCCTACCAGGGTTCCCCAAAAGAGCACACCTTGCCATGATTGTGCAGACTGGACAGAAATCTCTTGTCCCTGTGGCATTCATCTCACATGACAAGGGCTCCCAGTGGGCCACGGGGAGTGGACTGGCCAGCCTCCGGACAGCTGCCTTGTTCCCGGATCTCGGTTTTCAGGCTGGGTAGCTGAGGCGGGTGGGGCAGGTGGGCTTGGGCAGCTGATGGAGCTTCCTGGAGGGCTGAGAGGCCAGTTGCAGCCTTAGAGCGAAGCAGAGCGCCAAGCCAGGCTTAACCCGTTCTGCCCCTTCCAGTGGGTATGCACGCTGTTCCTCCAGGCCCTGGTGCTACCCTTGGCTTTGGCCACCTCACTTGCTTACGCTGTGGATTCTGTTTTAGATGCAGGGTCCCTGTGTACCCATGCCCAGGCTGAGAAGTCAGCCGGGCCTGCTTCAGCACCTACTGTCCACAGAACACCAGCCTGCTGCTCCCTGGAGAAGCCTGGTTGACCTCTGCTGCACACTCTGGGTGACAGCTGTGGGCAGGCTGGGCTAGGCTGAGTGTTTCACATGCTTTCATCTCCCTTCCCTGATTGCCCTCAACTACTTCTGGGGACAGCCCCTCTCCTGTTCTAGCCTGGAGAGACCTTGTCTATCTGCTCTGCCCTTCTGGCCCCTCCCATTCTGGAAGTATCACACCCCTCCCCGCGCCCCCCCCCCCCCCCCCCCCCCCGCCCTGCACTTCTGCTGGTTGAGTCCTTTCTGCTCCTGAAACCTTTCTGCCGTGACTTACACTGGCTGGTCCTGGCTTGACCCCCTGGGGCCACACAGAAAGCTCAGTCCCTCTTCCTTTGACAGCCCTTCAGATGTCTGATGACAGCTCTGGGTCCCTGAGCCTGCCCCACTAGGTTAGCAGCATCTGCTCCTCAGCTTCACTTCTAAGACATTGCTCAGGTCCCCCGGTTACCCTGCCCCCCTCATCCCCGTGGGCTGTGATCTTGGAGCTAGCCTTTCCAACGCTGTCCCTGTGTGCAACAGGGCCACAAGACCACTCAGCCCACGGGAGCCATTTGTGTTCAAAAGGGAAAATGGGATACTGGGCATCAGTGGCTCATGTGATCTTAACTACTCAGGATGCTGAGGTCTGAGGATTGTGGTTTGAAGCCAACCTGGGCAGGGAAGTCCGTGAGATTCTTATCTCCTATTAACCAGCAAAAAGCCAGAAGTGGAGGTGTGGCTTAAGTGGTAGAATGCCAGCTTTGAGCAAAAGAGCTCAGAGACGGTGTCCAAGCCCTAAGTTCAAGGCCTAGGATTGATCGCTCCCCCACAAAGAAAACCCCAAACAAGAAAGCAAAGGGAAAATGTGAGCGTGAGGAAGCTGACCCCACTCTCCCATGCTGTTTCTTGTGGCTCATTGCAGGGCAGTTACAATTTCTTCTGGGTAGATACGTTGTTACAATCTCCTGGATTTAAAAACAGTAACAACAGGTCTGGGAAGGTGGCTTAGTGGTAGAATGCTTGCCTTGCATGCATGAGGCCCTGGGTTCGATTCCTCAGTACCATATCAGCAGAAAAAGCTGGAAGTGGTGCTGTGGCTCAAGTGATAGAGCGCTAGCCTTGAGCTGAAGAGTTGAAGGACAGCATCCAGGCCCAGAGTTCAGACCCCATGACTGACAAAAACAAACAAACAAAAAACAGTAACAATAGCAAGTACTGTCAAACCTATAATTCCAGCTACTCAGGAGGCTGAGATCTGGAGGATCATGGTTCAAGGACAGAATGTGTAGAAAAGTTTTCAAGACTCCATCTAATTAACTTGCAAAATATCAGACTGGAGGCATGGCTCAAGTCTTATTGCACAAGCCGAGCAAGCATGGGGCCTGGAATTCAAGCCTCAGTACAAGAAAAAAAAAAAAAAGCAAAACAACACGCCAAAAACAAAACAAAAACACCCCCACCCCCCCAAACTGCCACCAACCAAAAAAATAAAGAATAAAAAAGTCCTACAGGGCTTTGGATGAGTTCACCTTCACCACTAGATGGTGGGTGCTGCCGGCATTGAGAGATGGGGCCCTGAGCTAGTACTGAGAAGAGTGGAGGAGGAAGAGGCCTGCTCTGTCTCTGGACAGAGTGAGGATGAAGAGGGTGCTCTAACAGCACGGAGCAGGACTCAGTGCTGTCCAGGCCAAATGTGTTGCATTGTTCTAGCCTGTAGCTGAGTGACCTTACGTACTGTTTTGGTGGCACTCACGTTTGAACTCAGGGCCTTGTGCTTTCTAGACAGAGAGGCATTATGTGAAGCATACCTCCAACCCTTTTTTTTTTCTGCTTCAGCCCCCCCCCCCCCCCCGCTCCCCAGATAGGGTCTCATTCTTTGTGCTGGACCTCAGACCTTGATTTTCCTGATTTCTGCCTCTCTTGTAACTGAAATTACAGACATAAGCCACTACACTTGAATGGGCCCATTGTTTGATATTAAGATGGGGATGGGGTGGCAGGGAGGATTAACTGAGCTAAGATTTAGAAAGGGCTTAGCGCAGTGCCTGGGCCCCGGAATCACCTGCTTCTCTTTTGTGGTTTGTCTCAGTTTTATGTCAGGCTGCTGTGACAGTAATAAGACTGAGCTGTTATTTCCCCATTTTACAGATTTATACCCTGGGTTTGAGGCTCTGTGCCAAAGTCTAGGCCTGCTGGGTTGACACGCTTGCCTAGTCCTGTGTCAGAAGCTGTGGGTGCCAGATGCCTGTCTGGAGGTACCATGTCTGCCTGCTGCCTTCACTGGGCTTCTGGGGTTTCTGGAGACTCTGTATCCAGGCTTCCCCTGAGAAGAAGGGATGCAGGGCTTTGAGGAGTGGGAGGGGACTGCTGGGCCTGTCAGGGATGGGTCCCTTCTGGTAGGAGCCAGAGTACCTGGCATGGGCAGATAAGCTGGCATCTCTCCTTGAGATAGGTGGCTCCTGGCTGGAGCAGCTGGCACAGGGGCCTAGTGGCTGAAGCATGACTAGTCCTTCGCAAGGGCCAGGCTGGGCTCTAGAGTGACTTCCATGTCATGGGATGCTCTGAGGCTTCAGGTACTCATGGCTTTGAGGCTCTGGGGGAGGGAAATGGCTGCTGCCAGCCTCTCCTTGCTCAGAGTTAGTGTCTGGCTGCATTGGATTCTTCTGTACCTTTTTAGCCTCCAAACTGGAATCTGGACAACAGCAACACAGAAAGCTGGGGAGAGGATAACTGTATGGAGATCCCCTGGGCCTGGAAGGTCCCTGGCCTTCCCCTGGAAGGAGCCTGGCTCTGTCGTATGGGCTGGGCTGTGTACCTGCACACCCTCACCCCCAGAAAGGGCCATAGTCTTTGGGACCCAGGGCTGTCCTGTGACCCAGAACCCTGAAAAATCAGGTACAGCCCTCCTTGTAGGAGAGGGTGTGGCACACAGCAGGTATGCAGGTAATACAGGTATGTACCACCATGCCTGGCCTGATGTCTCTTTTGGTTCTAAGATCTGTAACTGGCACCTCACGCATGTGATTTCATGTGTAGTAGGGCTTAGTGGCTTAGAAGCTGCACATGTGCAGCTGTTGTTTTCTTGGTTTGTGTTGGTATGAAGCTTGAACTCAGGGCCTGCAGGCCGTCCCTTAGCTTTTTCACGCATGTCTGGTGTTGTACTACTTGAGCCACTAGTGCCTAGCGTGTTGTTTGTTGCGTGACTATGGCTGCTTGGTCTTGTTGTACCTTTTCTCCAGCCTTTACTGTGCTTCAGATCCCAAGCTCTGGGTCCCCGCTCCTGAACTGTGGCCTCCTGATAGCCCCTATGAGCCAGTACTGGTTTGACCCCACTGACCTAGATGAAAAACTGAAGTCCCAGTTGTTAGTGCTGCTTGATGTCTAGCTCTGTATTCCCTACCTTTCACCACTGATTTCAGATCTTTATGGCTAAACATACCTGATAAGCTTCATGCACAAGCATGAATGAGAGTGGAGAATGAGGCTTGGCTGCCCAGAGGGTGGGTGTGTTGGGCAGTCCCAGGGTCCCTGGGATAAGCTCTGTGCTCTGTGTCCCTCTCCTGTATGGGAGCCATGGGGGCACGTTCCCCTTTCCAGACTCTTCTCCCTGCCCTCTCCCTGGGCCTTGCTGTGCACAGCCCAGGCCTAGGAGCCAAGTTGCCATTGCAGGGATTGGCTCAGGACTGTGCTTGGGCGTTCGGTGTCCCCACCCATGAAGGGCGCCACGGGGAGGGTCAGAGGGATGGGGTGAAGGGTCAGGGGTGAAGGGTCAGGTCCATCACCTGGTGTGGGCACGTGTTCATGGTAGTGCAGAATGCTCTCTCCATACTCTGTTGGAGTCTCCTGGGGGATGCTGCAGCCCCAGAGCCCTGGGTCTTTGTTCCCAACCTCAGGAGCGTGCTTCAGGAGCCATGGAGCTGGAAACATCACACCAAGAATGCCAAGAGCAGGGAGTGTGGCATCTGGCTGTGTAACCCCTGTACCAGGTCCTGCGTCCCCTCCTGGAACCTGGAAGGGCAGACAGCATGTCAGTTGACTCTGTGGCATGAACCTTTCTCACCACACTCCTCTTCGCCTGCTTCCTTCTCACCTTCTTGGGGGTTCTGTGGTGGGGGGGCCTGGGTGGGAGTTTTGGTTGCCCTATAGCTTGCCACCTAAAGCTTCTCAGGGTCCTGGCAAGGGGCAAGGGGTCGAGGGTGGGCAGGGACTAGCTGAGATCTGCCTAAGAGCCCCGGCTATATGCTGGGGGAGGCGGGTACACAGAACATCCGTGCTAGCCCCGCCCTCACTGCATTGGACCACTGAGGCCCACTTCCCTCCTGGGCCTCCGAGAGCCGGCCCCTGCCAGCAGCAGACCAGATGTGTCTCTTCGGATGGTGGAGGGGGAACTTCTGTGTGGGTGTCCTCTCATGATGTGTGTGGGCTGCTATGTTTTGATCGAAGGGAGCCAAACTGATTTTCCTGGCCCATCTCTCCACCATCCAAGGCAGAAAGTTAAATAAACACAGTCAAGTATTATCACAGGACAGGAGAAAATGAACTCAGTCCCTAGAGGCAACCCAACATCTGGCAAGGGGCCTTCAGGGGTGTGGGGTGAGACAGATGTGGTTGGTGAGAGGGGGTACAGTGGGTCCCTCCTACCCAGAGACATGCTCTTTTCAGGGCTCTAGGCAGCCTTGGGGCCTGTGGGGGCTATAAGCAGCTTGGCTTCAGCTTTACCCCTCCCTATGTAGGGCCTTTCTGCGACCTGGACTTTGTCTGGACTTCTTCTGAGCTTACTTACTTTATTCATTTTTTTGTGCCAAAACTAGGGCTTGAACTCAGGACCTTAGCTGTCCCCTTGCTGTCCCTGAGCTTTTTTGCTCAAAGCTGTCACTCTACCACTCGAGCCACAACTCCACTTCTGGCTTTTTGGAGTTTAATTGGAGATAAGAGTCGCATGGACTTTCCTGTCTGGAGTTCGTATTGAATCATGATTCTCACATCTCATCCTCCTGAATAACTAGGATTATAAGCATGAGCCACTGGTATCTGGCAAGAAAGGTCCTTCCTTCCTTCCTTCCTTCCTTCCTTCCTTCCTTCCTTCCTTCCTTCCTTCCTTCCTTCCTTCCTTCCCTCCTTCCTTCCTTCCTCCCTTCCTTCCTTCTTTCCTTCTTTCCTTCCTTCCTTCCTTCCTTCCTTCCTTCCTTCCTTCCTTCCTTCCTTCCTTCCTTCCTTCCTTCCTATCTTTGTCATGGGGCTTGAACTCTGGGCCTGGGCACTGTCCCTGAGCTCTTCAACTCAAGGCAAGCGCTCTACCACTTGAGCCACAGTGCCACTTCCAAGAGAGATCTTTTTAAAGGCAGGCTTGCCTGCTGTTGTTTGGCTCTTTTGCTCAAGGCTAGTGTTCTGCCACTTGAGCCCTAGCTCCTCTTTGGGTTTTTTTGGTGATTAATTGGAGACAAGACTCTCATGGACAACCTTGATCCTCAGATCTCAGCCCCCTGAGTAGCTAGGTATCTGGCTTCTTTTTTTTAAAAAAATTTTTAATATTTTTTTTTATTGTAAAAATACTGTGAGAGGGGTTACATGAGTAAGATAATGAGTACATTTCTTATCAAGCATTGTTGCTTCCTCCTTTGTTTCCCTTTCCCATTCCTTCTCATCTTCTTCCCTGCCAAAGTTGTAAAGTTCATTTTTCAACATAACGACTTGTACATCTCATTGTTGCAATGGGTCTACTTGTATCCCTATTTAAATGATTTGTTTTTGCCCTTCTCCTCCACAAACTATACCAACATCAAATACAGTGAAAGCAGGGGTTATACCTGGCTTCTTTTCAAGCTTGAGGTCCAGTATTCCTGGCTCCATCTGGTGCTGGAGGCACAGACTGTGCTAGTGAGTGATGATACCTGTCTATCGCCTATCAAGAGCATGCATGCACGTGCGCCTGTGCACGTGCACACAGACATACGCACACAGACACACAGACACACACTTGTGGTACTGGAGTTTAAACTTAGAGCATTGTGCTTGCTAAGCAGGCACTCTACCACTTGAGCTTCTTGCTCTGTGTGTGTGTGTGTGTGTGTGTGTGTGTGTGTGTGTGTGTGTGTGTTGTGGGACTTGAACTCTGGGCTTGGGCGCTATCCCTCAGCTCTTCAGCTCAAGGTAAACACTCTACTGCTTTTGCCACAGCGCCACTTCCAGTTTTCTAGTGGTTTATTTGAGAAAAGAATCTCACGGATGCTGGGCGCTGGTGGCTCACGCCTGTAATCCTAGCTACTCAGGAGGCTGAGATCTGAGAATCGCGGTTCAAAGCCAGCCCGGGCAGGAGAGACCGTGAGACTCCTATCTCCAATAAACCACCAGAAAACCGGAAGTGGCGCTGTAGCTTAAGTGGTAGAGCGCTTGCCTTGAGCTGAAGAGCTGAGGGACAGCGCCCAGGCCCAGAGTTCAAGCCCCACGGCTGACCAAAAAAAAAAAAAAAAAAAGAGTCTCATGGACTTTCCTGCCTGGGCTGGCTTTTGAATTGAAATTCCCAGATCTCAGCCTTCTGAGTAGCTAGGATTACAGGCGTAAGCCACTGGCACCCAGGTGGGTCTCTTGCTTTTACACCAGTTTTCCTCAGACTATGTTCCTCTTATCTATGTCTTTTGGATAGCTAGAATTATAAGAATGCACCACCATGCTTGGCCTGATGTCTATGTTGGTTCTAAGATCTGTTACTGGCACCTCAAGCATGTGATTTCATGTGTAGTGGGGCTTAATGTGAAGCCAGAAGAAAAAGAGTTTAAGTAAATGAAGGGAGTTTGTGAACAAAGTGAGTGTGTGAAACCCAGGTCTCTGCTGGCCTGGGGTGGGGATGCAACACAGCTACTGCTCAGGAGTATGTGCTGAGGTGACCCTGTGCCCCCTACTTGGTGATCATCCTGTGTTGGAAAGATTTAGTCTTAGAAATGTTTCACAGGGGAAGGCTTGCCCTAGGAGGAACAGATGCCAGTTTTTTACTTAAACATTTTTTTCTTTTGACTTCCCCCTCAGCCCCACCACACATGTGAATCTGGGGGGCCCAAAGGCCTCCCTGTGGGTGTGCTAACCACCCTGGGTGGGCAGTGGGGCTGGGCTGTAGGATACACCTGTGCCCATGCAGTGCCCCTCTTCCTACTCTGGACGTGTTAGAAGCGCTCATTCTCTGAGCCGTCCAGTTTCTGCTTGCTGTCCCTGTGGGGGCTGTCCATGTGGAATTCTAACTTGCTTGGAAATGGCCCCTGTGGCTCATTGTGGGGCGGGGCATTGGGCTGCTTCTGCAGAAGACTGTGAGGGACAAGGTAGTAGCTTGCTGTACACTTGCACATCTCTCGGTTAAAATAGGATTTTGTGTGTGTGTGTGTGTGTGTGTGTGTGTGTGTGTGTGTATGTACACATGAATGTGCATGCACACATGCACTAGTACTAGGACTTAAATTCAGAGCCTCATGTCTTGTTGGCTTATTCTGCTCAAGTCTGGGGATCTATCACTTGAGTCATAGCTCCACTTCAGGCTATTTGCTGGTAAATTGGAGATAAGAGTATCTTGGATTTATCTGCTTTAGTTGCCTTTGAACCTGGATCCCCCAGATCTCAGCTTCTTGAGTAGCTAGGATTACAGACAGGAGCTACCAGTGCCCAGCCAAGAATGAGAATTTTTTTTTGTCAGTCATGGGGCCTGAACTCTGGGCTTGGATGCTGTCCCTCAGCTCTTCAGCTCAAGGCTACCGCTCTACCACTTGAGCCACAGCGCCACTTCTGGCTTTTTCTGCTTATGTGGTACTGAGGAATCAAACCCAGGGTCTCGTGCATGCAAGGCAAGCACTCTACCACTGAGCCACCTTCCCAGCCCATGAGACTATTTTATTTTATTTTTTTGGCAGTACCAGGGTTTGGGGCTTCACACTTGCTTAACTTTTTTGCTCATAACTGGTGCTCTACCATGCTTCTAACTTAGTTTTTTGCTGTTTAACTAGAGATGGATTCTCATAGACTTCCCTGTCTGACTGTCTCCTGAGTAGCTAAGATTACAGATGTATGCCATGGACTCCTGTCTATATGTATGCTTTTTTTTTTTTTTTAACATAACCACACCAACAAGAGCAGGATGAGGAAAGGAACAATAAGTAAAACAGAGAGGTGAAGGGCAGACCTGTGTGTCCAAAGCCAAGTGAACACCTGTGCACCTGGCACCCCTCACTCCCGAGTGTGCACATCCACATGCACACACACATCAGTTTCTAATAAGAGACTCAGTTTCTTTGCTGAGTTTTAAAATAAACCACATGTATAACAAGGCTCTGACATTTATTTACAGTATGTTAGCACAGTGGATAACTTGTTAAAGGCTCATAAAAGCATATTAGTTTCTATTTTATGGTGCTTTTCTTCAAACAAAAGTAGAAAAAAGATAGAGAAGGATTCTGGTCGCTCCTGTCTTTCTTTCTGCCCCAAACAACTTGCACATCTGGGCACAGCAGAGGTGTGCCCCTCCACCCCGAGTGAGGGGCTGGCCCCAAACCTGCAGATGTATCAGGACATGCCCCATGTCCACCTCTCCTGGCATGTGGTTGGCTACCTCTGTCCTGCCATTGGGTGGCCTCTCAGCACGGCCCCTCCCTGCCTGGGTGTAGTATGCCTTCCTTTAGAACTGAACAGCTGCTGGGTAAGAACCACTAAAACAGGCTGTGGAGCCAGACCCTATTATAAATCCCTGCTTACATGCCCTGAGTTTGGTTACAGGGACCATGCAGATATGACTCCATTAAATGAAACACTGGCACAGGAGACTGGGCTTGGGGGGAGGGGTTAGGTAGGAGGCAATCTGGGGCCTGGGCTCTGTGTCAGTGCCCACAGCAGCTCCTCAGAAAATAGTCCAACCCTAAGTGGATTTTCTGGAGCACACAGATAGTAATCCTATTAAGCCTGCCCACTCTGCCAGGCACTAAGCCGAGCTCTTTGCCTTGGTGATTTCTCTGTCTTTAAAATGAATGGGAATTGTATTACTTTATAGGTGTGTGTGTGTGTGTGTGTGTGTGTGTGTGTGTGTGTGTGTAGGTGTAGGGGCAGGGGGGCAGAGAGAAAGAGGGGGAGAAAGAGAGAGAGAGAGAGAGAGAGAGAGAGAGAGAGAGAGAGAGAGAGAGAGAGAGAGAGAGTAGAGTGCAAGAGCGTGTGTGAGCAGGTATTAGGATTTGAACTCAGGCCAGGATGCTGTCTCAGCTTCTTACTCCAGGTTGGCACTCTTAGCTCTTGAGCCATAGCTCCACTTTTGGCTTTTTATGGTTAATCTATGATCAGACTTTCCTGCCTAAGCCAGCTTTGAACTGTAATCCTCAGAACTCAGCCTCCTGAGTAGCTAGGATTATAGACATGAATCACTGGTGCTTAGCCTCACTTTATAGATAAGACTCAGAGAGGTAGAGTCCTTGCTCAGTGGGACAGTAAGCAAGAGGGAGTGTTTGTGATGGATAGAATGCCATACCCAAGACTGACCTCTGCAAGGTGGTCTCTAGGGGTTTGGAAAACAGGAGACATCTCCCCCCTGCCTTCCCAGCCAGTTTCTGCTTTACTGAAATGAGCACAGCTAGAAAGCTCCGGTGATGACCCCATACTGGCTGAGTGAGGCCAGTGGTGCACAGGTGAGTGTATGAGCTTTGGAGAGATGTAGCTAGTCCCCAGTTCAAGTCTGGGCCATGCCACTGATACTTTATATAATTTGGCCCATTTAAACAAATTCATTTATGTTATGTTTTTCCCATCTGCAAAGTGGATCTTCACCTTTGTACCACTGAGATCCATAGGCACAAGCATGGGTTCACAGTCTAGTAGATGAATGAAGGTCAAAGTCCAAGTGTCTTCTCATGTCTTTTACTGGGCTTCACTGAGGGTTCCAGAATGTCAGTGCTTATGGAAGAAGCAAAGGATCAAATGCACACTGGCAGTGTGTCTCAAAAACCTCAATAGGAGCCAACTCCTTGTTTTTAGAACTTGCACCTCTGAGAACAGGCTTGCGGCATGGGGTGTGTCTAGGCACTGCTGTGTGGATCCTTAGACTTCAAGGAACAGCTGGAAAGAAGTAGCCTGGATTGGTCAACTTAGTCTAGGGACCTCCTAGCTCTTGGGGTTTCTGGGCATCATCAGTAGGTATGGTATTAGCCTAGGATCTGACAGTTAGAGATGGCTACTGTGTTTTGCTGAATAAAACATAAAAACAGGTTACAGAGCAGTGTGTGTTCTTCAGTTATATGTAGTTGTTACAGTGTTCTGGAAAGTGATTACTATATTTATGGAGAAAGTCATTCTAGCTGAATAGGAGAAAGTCTTCCTTGCGGCTCACTTGTGTGCCTAGTTTTGTACATTGTAGGCAATTACTTATGTCAGTCACTTTTTATACAAAGAGAAGCTAATTGTTGGAGGCACCTTGGAGTGTATTCTGTCTGACATCCATGGGACAGTGTGCAGGCAGGCTGGGATAGGGGTTGCTGGAAGGGCAGACAGGTGAGATGCTTGTGGGGGCCCTTGCTGGCTCCAGCCCCCTCTGTAGCCCTGCTCCTCCTCCAAGGCCACACCGATTGTGGTATCTTCCCCAGCTCCACGTTCAGTGGGTCCTATTTGGTCATTTGATCATAGCCATAGTGGAGTGTTCACATTATAGGAATTGGCAACTGCTAAAAGCCAGTCTACCTTCACCCTTTTTTGAGAGCCACATATTAAACATTTACCCATACACCATTTTCTTACCCGGCTTCCCATGTCATTTCATGTAGTTTGTGTATTTGAGACTCCAAGGGATGAGATGTTCTTCTCCCTGAGCTGCTGCTGGCCCAGGGAGACTTAGAAGACTGTTCTGTAAATTTGAATCTCAGGGACAGGGACAGTGAGAGAGCATGAGTGAGTTAGAATCTAGCCTTGAGTTGACTGAGCCCGTGTGGTCTGGAACCAGAGATTTTTTTTGTAAGAGGCAGAAGGCTTTAAAGGGGTTAAGGATCCCATTCCTGGTGGTATATCATCCCAGCCCCATGACCTTTGGAAAATTGCCTAGCCGTAGTTTTTCTCATCTGGAAAAGAAGGTTAATAAGTGTATTTGTCACAGGGTTGTGGTTCTCAACTTCTAGCAGGCAACAAAGTCATCTAGTCAAGAAATAGCTGCCTGGATCCCACCTCAGGTTTATGTGGGATGAGGGCTGCAGGTGCGGCTGCTCTTGCTGGCCTGGGCCTGCCTTCCATCTTTGTGTGTGGAATGACCCACGCGGTGCTGAGCGCTCAGCCCATTTAGCTTTCATTTGGAAGTATGATCCTTGTTGAAGAGTCTTAGTGCCTGGAAACTTGGACACCTTGATTATACATTGGCGGTTTGTCCGGACTCTTACGAGCCATTTCTTTTATCTGGTTCTCCTTCTGTTAGGGATGCTGATGATGGAAGGCCAAGGTGTGTAGGCCTATGTGTGTGTCAGGAAAGGCCCACGCCTATGCCAGTGTCTGTGCACTCATTACTTGGGCCCAATGCACAAGGGTGAGACCACAGGGTGCTGGCCCTGACTCCCCTTCTACCGAGCTCTGAGGTTCAGCACAAGAAGAAAGAAGACATCATTTCATATTGACACTTGGCCTTTACCATTTCATCTCGGCTTCTTGCCAGTTCCTGATTCTGTTTTCACTCATGTGGACACATTTTGTTTCCTTTCCTTTTCCTGTTCCATGGCTGGGTTGGACTGGGGCAGAGTGAGGGATGAGGGTTGTGAGGGAAAAGCCCGCCTTCCTCTTTCTTCATCGCTTTTGCCTGTGAGCAGAAGTGCTGCTTGGGAAGAGCTACACTGCTCTTGGGTGTCATGACCTGATGTGTAGCTTCTTGGGCTCCATCTCTTTCTCATAAGAAGGGTGGGGCTATGGGGTTCCCTTGGTGGGAGGCTGAAGGCAGCAGTGGTTCGGCAGAGGTTGGCTCTTCCTGTGGTGTTAGTCACCTGCCCCGGTGTGTGTGCAGGGTGTGTGTACATATGTATGTGTTGTGCCCAGGTGCTTGGAAGGACAAAAGATCAATAGATTTTAACCCACTGCCTTGAGCACCTTAAATCTCCATCTCCATCTGACGAGGAAAGGCAGGCTGGTGCAGGTCAGCCAGTTTGACATGTGGAGTTGTGAAGAAGAGACCCATTTACTAGTACTTAAACTCAAAAGGTTTAACATTCTTGGTCTTCTTTTAATACATTACCAACTTTTTTTTTTGGTTAGGGAATTATGCAGAGAAAAATCAAATTTCTGACAAGTTGCCCTAGATACAGTTTTGCTGGGCATCACTTCTGCTCTTTCTGTAGGGGTCTTTTAATCCCCCTTTCCTTGGACGTGTTCACAGGGTGCTTAGGGGTGGTAGTGGGGGGGGGTCAGAAGGAGATGAGTCCCTTGCCTGTGTACTCCTAAAGGCACTTTCCCTGCATAATGGTGGGGACCACCAGTCTGTGAGGTCAGAGAACCAGGGGCTCAAGCCGGGCCTTCTAGGGGTGGGGTGGGGGGTTGAATCCTGCTGGGAAACCCAATCTCATTGTTCAGAGCTCAGCTCTCCTGTCTTCCTGGGCAGAGTGAAACTTCAGCTGTCAGCCAGGACCTGGGGCACAAGGTAATTCTGGAGTCACCCTAGTAACATGAGCCATATGCTCCCAAGGCTGCCTTCAACTGAGTGCCCTAGGAGTCACTTCTTACTGAGTCTCCTGGCAGGCCTGCAATGCTGGCATTGTGCTATCCCTTCTCATAGAGGAACCTGAAGGTCACAGTGGATCAAATATGCCATCCCTTGGTTTCTGATGGGGGATCAGTCACAGGGGCCTCTCATGTCTTAAAAAATCCCAGGAGGTTTAGGTCCCTTATAAGAAATGATGCAGGACTTGTTTATGATAATTTACAAGCATCCTCCCAGACTACTTATTGATATTGTTATTTTGACACCGGGTCATGTATTTAGCCAAGGCTGTCCTCCAACTCAAGATCCTCCTGTATTTGCCTCTTGAATGCTGGAATTACAGGCATGGACCACCCTACTTGGACTTTTCTTACAAACTTTAAATCATCTCTGGATGACTTACTATGCCTAACATTGTAAATACTCATAGTGATACTGGGCAGGTTTTTTTTTTCTTCTTTTTTGCCTTTTTATTTTGGTCAGTCATGGGGTTTGAACTTAGGGATTGGGAGCTATCTCTGAGCCTGAATGCTTTTGCTCAAGGCCAGCACTCTACTACTTTGAGCCACAGTTCTACTTTGGGCTGACATTGGACTTTGATTTTCAGATCTCAGTCTCCTCGGTAGCTAGGATTACAGAAGTGAGCCACCAGTGCCTGGCTATGTTATGTTGTTTAGGGACCAATGAGAAAAGGTCTATGAGTGTTTGGCACAGATGTGTATCTTTTTCCTGAAGGTTTCCAGTATGCTGTCTGCTTAATGCACATGCATACAGCTCCTGAACATGGAAGACTTTATGTGCTGCTTGAGGTGTCTTGGCCTGTAGTGGCACACCTATCCCAGGCCCCTTCCTGTGTAGCTTTTCACTTTCTCTCTTGAGAGTAGCTAGGATTACAGGTGTGAGCCACCAGTACCCAGTGACATTTTAGCTTTTTAAACTGACTTTTTAAAGCAGGAGGTCTTTAGAAGGATGGATGAGGAACAGCTTTCTTTAAATAGCAGCCCCTGCCTCAAGGTGAGGGGCTTAGTGCTAGCAGTGTGGATAGAGACTTGAGAATGAGACAGGACCTGGAGCTGGTGACACACGCCTGTAATCATCCTAGCTAGTCAGGAGTGATATCTGAGGACTGCGGTTCAAAGCCAGCCCTGGCGGAAAACTGTGAGACTCACCTCCAATTAACCACCAGAAAGCCAGAAGTGGTACTGTGGTTCAAAGTGGTAGAGCACTAGTCTGAGCAAAAGAGCTCAGGAACACTGCCCAGGTCCTGAGTTTAAGCCCCACAACTGACAAAATTAAAAAATAAAAAAAGAATGAGACTGGCCATTGGCTGAATGCACTGAGTGCCTTAGCCTATCCTAGGCCTGCACATGTGTGTGTGTGTGTGTGAGAGAGAGAGAGAGAGAAAGAGAGAGAGAGAGAGAGACAGAGAGGGAGGGAGGGAGAGAGGGAGGGAAGGAGGGAGGGAGGGAGAGAGAACTGGGGCTTGAACTCAAGCCTGTGTGCTTGTCCCTTAGCCTTTACATTCAAAGCTGGTGCTCTACCACTTGAGCTCCATGTCCATCTTTTTGGTGGTTAATTGGTGATAAGAGGCTCATAGACTCTTCTGCCCAGGCTGGCTTTGAGCTATAGACCTCAGACTCCTGAGTAGCTAGGATTATAGGTGTGAGCCAGTAGTGTCTGACAGAGGCATGATGTCATCATGCATCATTTCAATCTGAGTGCAATCTCCTTTTGGCAAGAGGCCAAGACCAATGTGAGAGTAAGTACATGGTTTGTAAATTGTCCCTGCCCTGGCCTACTGTGCAGCTCAGCCACATTTGGTAATCTGGGAGGTTTAGGTACTTCGCTTTGCCATGCAATTACTTCTCCAGCTCCCTCCCTCCCTAGAAGGACCTAGAGAATGTATGCTGGTGCTTGGGCATGTTGTACCTGACCATGGTTATTCTTTCCTGAAACTTAGTGCCAGAGATGGTCACAGGCCAGGCTATGTTCTCTAGTACCTTCGTGCAAATCAGACAAAAGATTGGTCATGTTTTTGTGCAAAGAAATGTACCACCCTTTTCCCGGGTAACTCTACAGAAGCTCACACTGCTTGCTAGACAATGTGAGCCATGTTTCAGCTTCTTTGTATACAGTGTATAACCTGTGCTGCCATATTCCACATGCCTTCATCCTGCCCTATCTCCCTTCCCCCTGTCTCTCCTTCTCTCTTTCTTTTTGTACCCCAGCCCTGCCTGTGTTCCTTACAAGGCTGCCTAGTGCTGGGCTGGGAGCAATGATGCCCTGGTTTATGCTGTGTGATGGGCCTAGAGTAGCTCTCTGCTGGGGTGAGAAACTTTTTTTTTTTTCTTTGGGTCCGGTCATGGGGCCTGAACTCTGGGCCTGGGCACTGTCCCTCAGCTCTTCAGCTCAAGTCTAGCGCTCTACCACTTAAGCCACAGTGCCACTTCTGGCTTTTTTTCTTTTTGCTTATGTGGTGCTGAGGAATCGAACCCAGGGCCTCAGGCATGCAAGGCAAGCACTCTACCACTGAGCCACCTTCCCAGCCCAAGGGGTGAGAAGCTTCTTGGAGGATGAGCTGAATGGAGGCAGTCACATGATCCCTGCCTGGTTCTTCACCTTCACTAGGAGAAGGACCGCTTGGGAGCCCAACTCCCTTGTAAGGGTGGGTTGGTTCTGGGGTCAGCTTAGCACAGGGGGGTACCTGAGATCTTGGAAATACCACCAGATTGGGACTAGTGGAGAAAACTCCAAAAAAAAAGTTTCCACTAGTTTACAAATTCCTTTTCAGGGCAGGGAGAGCATTTTCCTGGGCCTTTTTGGATGTAAAACATGGCTTCTTTCACTATCTCTATGTATGTTTACAATTTGTGTCCATGGCCGTCTGGATCCTTGATGCCTGGCTGACCAGAGGCCTTGTTGTAAATTTTGGAGCTTGGGTGTGGATACTGGATCCCACTGCCTCTGCCAGAGCCTTTCCCCAACCATAGACCAGCTTCTCCTGCTCATCTCCTCACATTCTCTTAGGACTTGTCTCCTGAGCCTTCTGCCAGGCACCACCCACTCTGACAATGTCACCAGCTGCCCCAAGCCCACTTCAGATGCAGCTGCTGGGATCAGGCCTTTCCATCCCTTACGTAGCTCAGGCCCTCTTCTTCCCATTCTCTTTGCCTCCATCGTTCCATCTGCCAAAGATGCTCTTATGTCTTTGTGTTGGGGAGCCCCTGGGATGAGGGAACTGCTCTTGGCTAGGTACATTGGCATTGGCTGAAACAACTGCCCATCTAACACATTGCCATGTGCCATTGGATGCGAAAGTCCAGAGCCCAGCATATAGACCTTCGGTCTGCCCTGGATGTCCAGGATGGGGAGGGGAATGGGCAACATGTGACAAAATCCCATTGACACACAGGCGCAAGCTATGGGCATCCCAGAGGAAGAGCCACATACTCACCTGCTGTTGAGTTGGGAAGGCATTGTTTGTCATGACTCACATAATCTGTGGCTCAGTCAGCCACCCACAAATTGAGACTCCAGAGCTGAGACACTAGTAGCCATCACTGACAGTCAGAGCTGGCCTTTGAATTGCTGCAGATGCCCTTAAGGCTTCTCCCTGCTCAGCCTCTTTCACCCCCTCTTTTCTGATATTAAGGATTCTATTCATAGATGGCACTGAGACCCCTTAAGACACCGAATGCTCCACCTGACAGGCTGCACTTGAGATTGTCCTTGGAGGGCTTCCTTTTCCCTCCCTCCCTTCCTCCCTTCCGCCCTCCCTCCCTTCCTTCCCCCCTCTTTCTTTCTTTCTTTCTTTCTTTCTTTCTTTCTTTCTTTCTTTCTTTCTTTCTTTCTTTCTTTCTTTCTTTCTTTTTCTTTCTTCCTTCCTTCCTTCCTTCCTTCCTTCCTTCCTTCCTTCCTTCCTTCCTTCCTTCCTTCCTTCCTTCCTTCCTTCCTTCCTTCCTTCCTTCCTTCCTTTGATCATGGGGCTTGAACTCATGGTCTGCGTGCTGTCCCTGAGCTCTTTTGCTCAAAGTTAGCAGTCTACTTTGAGCCACAGCTCCAATTGATAATAAGAGTCTCATGGACTTCATGGACTTTCCTTCCCAGGCTGTCTTCGGAACATGATCCTCAGATCTCAGCTTCCGGAGTAGCCAGGATGATAGGTATGACCCACCAATGCCCATCTTGAACAAGGCCATTTGAACAAAGCCTCCAGTGTGGCACTGCCTCCTCTACACCATCACTGCCTCCAGGGTCATGCTGACCCCTGGAGAAGCAGAAAGCATGCGCCAATCGGCTCTGCGTGCAGCCCACAGCTGAACTAGCCTTGAGCATGAGCCTCTAATGCCTGGGGTCAGGCAGGCACTAGCAGAAAACCCTGGCCATGCAATCTCAGTATAAGGTAAACACTATTGGAAAAGAGGAGAGACCCCTGCCCAGTGATGCGGTAGCCCTGGGAGGGCCCACTGTCCAGTGGGAGTTATTACTTCAGCTCTACCTAACAAGGCCTGACCGCAGCAGGGATGTGGTGGAGGGAGTACTTAGCCATTCTGAGATAAGAAGACTGTTCAGTGATGCTCATGGTTACAGCCCCTAAATAAGAGCTGCAAAAGAAAGCCTCCTCCAGGCACTGGTGGCTCACACCTGTAATCCTAGTTACTCAAGAGGCTGAGATCTGAGGATCGTGGTTCAACACCAGCCAGGGCCAGAAAGCCAGTGAGACTCTTTATAACCAATTAACCACCAGAAAACCAGAAGTGGAACTGTGGCTCAAAGTGGTAGACTGCTATCCTTGAGCAAAAAGAGCTCAGGGACAATACTCAGGAAGCTGAGATCTGAGGACCGTTGGTCAATGCCAGCCAGGGCAGGAAAGTCCCTGAGACTATTATCTTCAGTTAACCACCCAAAAGCCAGAAGTGGAGGTGTAGTTTAAGCAGTAAAGCACTAGTCTTGAGCAAATAAGAAAGCTCAGGAATATGCTTGGTCCCTGGCAGGTTCTCTGGGCTGCCCCCCAGGTTCTCTTTGCTTATTGATTCAAATGTGTTCTGTTGATGCTAGACACTGAGCTAGGCAGTGGAAACACAGTGAGGTGCATGCCTGGTGTAGGCTGGCGATAGAGGGGTGGAGGGCGTGGTGATGTAAGCTTACCCTGGAAGCAGAATCTGGAGGCCCAGGACCTGGGTGAAGAGGGAGCCGGCACAGCTGCAGCAGGAAACATGTGACCCTGGGCAAGTCCAACTTACTGCCTGCCACGAGTGTTTCATTTTTTATTTTATTTTTTGTGTTTTGTGGGTCTTGAAATCAAGGCCTGGGCACTGTGCTTTTGTGCTCAAGGCTAACATTCTACCATGTGGAGCCACAACTCTCCTTGTGGGTTTTCTGGTGGTTAATTGGAAATGAGTTTCAAGGACTTTGCTGCCTGGGTTGGTGTTGAACCGTGATCCTCAGATCTCAGCCTCCTGAGTTGCTAGGATTACAGGTGGGAACCACCAGCACCTGGCTCCCACAAGCTCTTATGCTCACATGAGTGTGACAGGTAAGCTTGTGCTCTTGGGCAGAGGACAGGGACCGGAAGTCTACTACTCCATTTCATCAGGGAGCTTGCTTAGTAGGGCAAGAAGTGAGACCCTATTGAGATACAAAATGCCGACAGTCACTCCAAGGTGAGCGAGGAGGTGGGATGGAAGACACTGGGGTAGAAAGAGAACACGGGCTTAAAACCGGTTGCTGAGCTTTTGCAAATGTCACAGAATAACGCAGGACATTGGGAGCCCTGGGGCCCTTCTCTCTTCCATAGAGGGGTCTTGCACGGTGTCGGCCCTGGAGTGGGAGCTTCATGAGCATCCTGTTGACTTGGCTTCTGCCATATGCCCGTGTCTGTACACTCACAGTGTCTTGGGGACTGTCCTGTCCATGGCCTTGCCTTTTTTGTGCATACTTGCTGTGGCAGCCTTGTGTGTCTGTCTACTCTGCAGCACATGGTATGGATGTGCTCACCCTGGGCAGCAGCCTCTTGACACACCTGGTCCCCTCATTCATGCCCCCAGTCCTGTGCTTGTGCACTGTGCCTGTGCATCTACCTTCCTTACAGGTGCCGGCCACCTATATCAGTGACTGTGCCTCTCCTCAAGGTAGGACAGTTGTGGGGGGGCATGTCTTTATCTTAATAGTGCCAGGTCAAAAAGAGGTAGAGCTGGAACCTAGGGACATCTCAAGATAGCTCCTATCCCCTCCAGGCTGGCTCTGTGCCAGGCTCTGTTCCCATGATGCTCAGTGTTCATTGTAACTGCAGTAGAATGATGTTTTAAGGGATGTTGAGGTTCACAACTCTGGTCTCCAGAAAATTTCTGTTGTCAGGTTTGCTCTGCACCCCAGCAAGTACCCAGTTCCAGCTACAGGTGGATCTTTCTGTGCTCTCCTGGCCATATCATTGCGAAGGATCCTGTCTGGACGGCAGAGCCTAGGCCAAGCAAAAGAATCTATCTCTTCACTCTTCACATTTGGGGCACAACTTATCTGGAGGCCTCGGTCCCCGGATCACATCCATGATTTTCCCTCTGTTCCCAAGAGGATAGATGTTTTCACAGTACTTCTAGGGTGACTGAGATGACATCTTCACAAAGGAAGGATGTGGTGCCTTGGGGGACACCCTTAAGTTCAGTGACTTGAGAGGTCAGGCTTTCAGCTAAACAGCCTTGAGTGGGGCCAAGCGTGGGGGCGCAGAGGGGTCAGAGGGAAGATGGGTGTTGTGCAGGAATGCCATGCATGGTACCTGTGACTGACAGGGCATAGAGACCCAGGTTGATCTTGTTGAAAGTGTGCAAAAGAATAGTGTGTGTGTGTGTGTGTGTGTGTGTGTGTGTGTGTGTAAGTTCAAATGGGGAGGACACTGATGTCTAGGTGTGGCAATGAGCCCATTAACAGGTCCTCCTTCCATGCCTGGCTTGCCTCTGATCACTTCAAGCATTTTCCGCCCGAGTTTCAGGGACTTTCTGTGTGGAATTGTCTTAGTGGATAATACCAGATTTGTCTGACAGGAGGTCTTGACTCATAGTTTCAGAGCCACATAGTTGAACACCCACCCGAGCTTTAACTAGCTAAGTAAAATAATAGCTCCAGTCCCTGTCCAAACCATCTCTGCATTGCACAGTCTGGAATCTGAGATCTTGTTCATTACGCCATGCAAACTAGGAAAAGTGAGACTGCTTTGCTAGCAATCCTTGGTCTGCTTAGTCTCTCTGGTGCATGTGAGGGTTCAAAAATGTGTTCTCTGAGGTTCTGGGTGGTTGATGAGCAAGGTGGGGACCACAATCAGGACTGCTCTAGTCATAACACAAACTCATTTGAGTGCTTGGGTCAGCATTCGACAGACAACAGACTTACACTTAATAAACAGGGCAGAGCTGAGCACTGGTGGCTCATGCCTATAATCCTAGCTACTCAGGAGGCTGAGATCTGAGGATTGCAGTTTGACGCCAGCCTGGGCAAGAAAGTCTGTGAGATTCTTATCTCTAAAAAACTACTCAGAAAAACCCAGAAGTGTTGCCATAACTCAAGTAGTAGAGCACTAGCACAAAGAGGCTCAGGGACTGTGCCCAACCCCCAAATTAAACCCCAAGACTGGTAAAACAAACTAACAACACAAAGACAAACCAGGGCAGGTGTCCAGGTGTCCTGGGTGGGTACTGTGTACGGTGTAGACAACTGTTGCATCTGACCCATAGTTTTTGGTTTACATACCACATTATCTCCCTTTCTTTCCTTCCTTCCTTCCTTCCTTCCTTCCTTCCTTCCTTCCTTCCTTCCTTCCTTCCTTCCTTCCTTCCTTCCTTCCTTCCTTCCTTCCTTCCTTCCTTCCTTCCTTCCTTCCTTCCTTCCTTTCTTTCTTTCTTTCTGGGTCTGGTCGTGGGGCCTGAACTCTGGGCCTGGGCGCTGTCCCTCAGCTCTTCAGCTCAAGGCTAGTGCTCTACCACTTGAGCCACAGCACCACTTCTGGCTTTTTTCTTTCTGCTTATGTGGTGCAGAGGAATCAAACCCAGGGCCTCAGGCATGCAAGGCAAGCGCTCTACCACTGAGACACCTTCCCAGCCCCTTATCTCCATTTCTGAGATGGGAAGACAGAAGCCCAGGAGTTAGAGAATTTGGCCAGGGTCACTAAGATCTATCAGTAAGGCCAGTAAGAGGTGGAGATTTAAACCTGGGCTCTATGTGGTATTAGGAGTTGGGTGCTGACTGCGGCCCACTTGGTCCACTTACTGTGGGCTGCACAGAACATTACTCCCTGTCATCCTGAGCTGGCTAGGATTGCAATCAGCATCCTTTGCACCCTGTTTATAGCAGGGGGTGGGGGTCTCATAAATCAATCTTCAAGACGGAGAGTTAGGGTCGGGGCCCCAACTGCATCATCTCTTACTAGCTGTGAGACTTCTGCTGCCTCCCCTCTGAGAATGTAATGAGGTTGAGAGCTAGGGGTACTTGAGAGCACTGAGCAGAGTGCCAGCTCAAAGCATATCCAGGTGATAGCATTGAGGTGCGGAGAACTGGGTGGCAGTTCATGGTCACTTTCGCCTGCACACGTGGAGAGCCACAGAGCCTATTAAATCTGAAAAATTACCATGTGAGCACATTTTTGGCATAAACAAAGTTCCATTTACAAAGTCCATAACACAGCTTTAATATTGTTACATGCCTCAGACTGGGGCAAATTCCAGGACAACAGTGTTGGTAAGCTGCATCGTGCTCTCCCATGCAAAACTTCTTTGGGCTAAGCATGGGGTAGAAGGGAACCCTAGCCCTCTACAGCCCCATTCTTCATGTTCTAAGGTGGAGTGGGAGTGTCACCAGCCATGACCTGCTGACCATGTGAGAGCTGATTTTAGTGTGTCCTCAGGTCTGTTGGCAGGTCTGTCAGCATGAGAACCAGTACCCAGAACATCATCAACCTCCTGTTCCTTAGTGTGCTCGTCACAGCCCATGGAGCTGGGTAGAAGGAAGATGCCTGTGGGACCAGAGAGTGATCTGAATCTTCACTTTAGTTCCTGGGAGTGGCAAATGGCTTTATCTTGAGTAGAAAGTAGCTTTAGATATTAATGGGCTATAGCACTGAGCAGGGGAAGACTCTTTTGGTGTCTGGTTGAAGACAGTGCTGTGATTGATTAGTGATGTCTGCCAGGGGCACAAGGATGGGGAAGAAATACTAACTGACACAGCACTTACTTACCATTCATGTTTTATTCTGATTATTTTACATGTGCATGAGACCAACAAAGCCCTCTTTGTAGGCTTTGCCCCCTCCCTGGAAATTAACATTAAGAACCCCATCCATGCTGTCTTCCCTGCCCTGTGCCCCCAAACCATGACTTGCTTGTTCGGCTTTAAACTCACAGGCACTTTTCTGTTCTGTCTTTCAGTTGAAGAAGGGGAGGCCTCAGACTTCTCGCTGGCTTGGGATTCCTCGGTGACTGCAGCAGGTAAATGGCTGTGGGAGGTAGGGATTGTTGGAGAGTTGCTGGGGGGCTGGAGGGCTGGCCCAGGAACTCAAAAAGCCACCCAGCTGGTTGTGGAAATGATACTCCTCTTGTCACATTCCTGTGTGTAGTCCAGGCTACCCCAGGCAACAAGATTTTATATCAGTTCCATATGGTCAATAAAATCTCTTACATAAAGAGAGGCTGGTGTGGCCTCATTCTCCCCAGGGCTGTAGTTACTTACTTCTCAGGGCCCCGTTCACATGGGTGGTGACGCCTCCACGGCAGCTTTGCCTTCCCCAGTGGCAGCTTGAGTTCATACTTCCAAGAGGCAGAGCTCAGACTTGTGGGGTATGTGGTGGCTGTTGTGTGGTGACTGACACTTGGGGGACTTGAATCGTCTACCTCGATTTTTTTTCTCATTTGGGAAACTCAGTGCAGTTGGCTGGTTGAGATTTTTCTAACAGTGAAGTTTGGCAACTTGGAGCCAACTGTGGGGTTGGAGGTTGGAACTGATTTGGGGTCATTGGGAGCTCTGGAGTGGGTGGGATCACACATTCAGCCAGCACCCCTCATGGTATTTCTAGCCCTGGTTCTCTATCTCAAAGGTGCCAGGTTACATTTCCTTACTCTGCTTCTCTCCCTGGTTCCAGGCTTTTCTCAGGATCCAGACAGGTTGTCTCTGGATTCATCGGGCACTGGATGGAGATAGTCCTTTAAGTCAAATCTGCTCTTTTATTGTAGAAACTGAGGCAGGAAAAGAGATCTGTGGTGGCCTCTGATGCGGGCATCAGGGTCATGCACATTTACCACTTCCATGGTTACACCTCTGCTTAGTGGTTTTTGTAGACGTTTATGATTTACAGTGATGTGTCAGATTTATTTAAATGAAACAACTGAGTTGATCATAAAGTTTTTTAGTATAGTTTGTAATTCTTAACAGTCAGCAAAAACTATGAAGATGACTCACGAATGGCTGAGATCTGGGAAAAGATGGTGTAGAATGGACAGCAGTGGGGTGGGGAGTCAGCCCTCAGATCCAGGTCCCTGAACAGCTGGTCCAGTGCCTTTCCAGCAAACTCTGGCTGCTGCTTTTGTGGAGTTCTTGGGGTCCTGGATGGCCCAGGCTTGAGTGTTATCTGCCGGTTCCCTGGGCTGTAATTCCCAAGGATGGGCCTTGTCTGAAGCCAGAAAGATGTGGGGCTTCAATTTTAGGGAGCAGAAGCAGGGTTAGGATGGGCCGTAGGGCCAGAACCTGGAAGGTGAGGTGGCTTGGGAGCAGATGGGGAAGGACGGTGCAGCCCCTCATCCCACAGTTCCCATCCTGGTCCCGTGTGGGAAAGGGGCAACCCCTGGTACCAGAAATACCAAGACTGGTACTTTCCTTGTCAGGAACCTCCTAACCGGTGCATGGGTGCATGGGTGCAATACTCAGGCTTGCACCAGCCCCTGGAGCGGTGCCCACTGTGCCCCCATTTCTTATCTAGAAGCTGCTGGGTGGTGGTGGTATGAACACCAGGCTCTTCTTGGCTGCTGCTGTCCTGGTGCTACAAGAGGTGATGGGGGTGGTGGTGGGAGAAGCTCCATGGTATGGTAGCTAGGTGATCTTATGGTAGTTGTGTTGAACAGAGCCTGAGCTGGTGGCAAGGCCTCTCCCAATCTGCAGGAAGTGGTGACACCAGAGGGAGAGGCCCTGCCATGTGCAGCTCTGGGGTTCTGCAATAGATGCCAGCCTCCTAGTCTCCCTGGTGGGTCAGGAACAGTGCTATTTGAATTTCCAACCAAATATCACCTTCCAACACACACACACACACACACACACACACACACACACACACACACACTCACAGATGTGCACACGCACATATATGCTCCCAAGCCATGTGTCTCTTGTGAGCCCTCACAGCCCTGACTCTCTGGTGCCAGTCAGCGTGTGTTCATCTGTCCAGCTGTGGTGATAGGTAGGGCAAACACCCTAGAAGTCACCCAGAGCCAGTCCGTGGTGTTTGTTGTCTTTGGCCTGTTTTGGGTGTTCCTTTTTATTTTTTTTAACTAGTGCTGGCCAACTGTGATTATTTTCCTTCCCAGTCTGTTGGACTTGGGCTGTCAGTCAGTCTGCAGTCCCCGAAAGGGCTTGTGTGATAGTGCTAATCCGGGGGGTGGGGGGTGGGAGTGGGGAGGGGAGGAGGGGTAGGATGGACTCCGTGTAGAAGGCAGCCTGGCACGTGGGTGATAGGATTGCATCAGAGCTCTGGCTTAGTGTTGGGACAGCTCTGGGAAGTGGGTATTCTTGCATGCAGCAGCTCCATCATTTCTCTGTGAGCTGGTTTGGGGCAGCCATCTGGTGGAGGTCAGGGTGAAAAGCCTCGCTGAAGCTGCTTTCGTCTTGGACTTTCTTTTGGGCAGATGGGAGTCAATCTCCCATCCTGGCCAAGGAGCTGTGGAGCAAGGACTGGAATCAGGTGTCAGCAGCCAGAGCTGGTGACTTTATCTCTGTCCCCTCCAGACCCCTGAGGTGGAGCTGCGTGTCAGACATCGAAGGTTATGTCACGGGTGCTTCGCAACTGTTCCTATGGAACAGGTTCTATGGTCCCAGGACACTAGTACAGTCTATGCACAGGCCCCAAGATGGCCATGGCTGAAATATTACAGCAAGCGTGGAGAGCTACAGGGTGTGGGGCCCTTCTTCGGTGGAGCTTGCTGGCCCAGAGTGCAGGCTTTTCCTGGTGCCCTTGCTTGTGCCCTCCTTACCCTGGCTCTGGAGTGTGATGGAGAGCCTCAATAAAGCAGCAGAGAGAGGGGGGCTTCTGCATAACTCCTGGCTTCCCCCAAGCCTTCCCTGCCAGCAGGGACCCTGTGGTGCCCACCCCCAGGAAGAACCTGGCCTGCTTCATTTGTGCCCTTGAGCTGGGCCTTGACAGTGATGGAGAGCCCAGCCTTGCCTGGCAGGGAAGGAGCAAAATATTCAGCTCTTGGCAATATTCTCTGGCCCAGAGAGGGGCCACGGGGGTTTGAGGGGCTGGCCTGCTCTTGCTTCTTGGCGGTCAAATGTGGGACTGCTGATGGCAGAGCCTAGGGAAAGAGCCTTGTGGCCAGAAACTGGTATGGGGGTGCTTGGCAGCATGGGGTGTGTGTGTGTGTGTGTGTGTGTGTGTGTGTGTGTGTGTGTGTGTGTGTGTGTGTGCATGCACGTGTGTGCATGCGCGTGTGTGCACATGCTAGAACTGGGTCTTGAACTTAGGGCCTGGGTGCTGTCCTTTAGCCTTTTCTCTCAAGGCTGGTGCTTTACCATTTGAGCCACAGTTCTACTTTTGGTTCTCTGCTGGTTAACTGGAGATAAAAATCTCCCAGTCTTTCCTGACTGGGCTGGCTTCAAACTGTGATCCTTAGATCTTAACCTCCTGAATAGCTAGGATTATAGGCATGAACCATTGGTGCCCAGCCAGTGTGAGGTTTTAAACCAGCCATTTCTTATTGGATCCTGCCTTTTCTTATCCATAAATGCAGATGTGGTGGTGTGTAGAGTGTGCTGTGTATCTTAGGAAACAATTTAAGCTGGAGAATTTCGGTACCCACTTTGAGACATGCTTACCTTTGAGCATTTGATGTTTGGGAGTGACTTTTCTGCCCAACACAAAGGCCCTTTCAGATGTGGTTTCTAGAGGTTCATGGAGCCCTAATCCCACCTGCTTTCTCCCTTGCTGGCCATAGACTCTAGACATGTGGGAGCCCTTTGCAAACGGAAAAACCCATGGGCTCATAACCTAGAGGTCCACGCCAGGCAGCTTGGGGCCACGGGTGAATTGCTAGGTAATGAATGGTGAGGCCCTCTGTTTCTGCCACCTAGGTTTGTAATATCAGCTCTTCTGTTTTGAAAAGAGAAGCCAGAAAGTGGGATTTTTGTGTGAAATTATTAGATTGGAAAAGAAAAATAAAAACACCCTCCACACACTCCAGACAGCATTATAGAGATCATTCATGTGTCATGAAACTTATTTTTTAACGTGTATCTTACTAAGTTCGGAGATGTTTGCCTTCACTGACAAGTAAGGACCTATCTATGACCCCTACCGCAGAGAAACCCTGGACTTCACCACCATCATCCCCTCCTAACATCCCCTCCCCTCCAGCCCTAAGCAGCCATTAATATATTCTTGGTCTTTTTAGAACTGCCTATTTTAGACATTTCCTATGTGATATTTTATGGTATGGAGTCCTTACTGACTCCATCCTTTTTTTTGGGGGTGGGGTCCGGTCGTGGGGCCTGAACTCTGGGCCTGGGAACTGTCCCTCAGCTCTTCAGCTCAAGGCTAGTGCTCTACCACTTGAGCCACAGCACCACTTCCGGCTTTTTTCTTTTTGCTTATGTGGTGCTGCGGAATCGAACCCGGGGCCTCATGCATGCAAGGCCAGCGCTCTACCACTGAGCCACCTTCCCAGCCCTCCTCCATCCTTTTTTATGGCTGGATAATATTCTATGTTATGAACAGAGGACGTTTTATTGATAAATTGATCTGCTGATGACATTTGAGGTGATTTTGTCTTTTGGCCATTGTGAACAGTACTACCATGAGAATATTATGTGGAGTTTTTGTTTGAATCCTTGTTTTCAGTTCTTTCTAGCATCCTTTGGGTTTATTTGCCAGGACATTTGATAAAATTTTGTGTTTAATTTCTTAAAGAACCATTAAGTTGTCTTCCATAGTGGCTGCACCAGCTTACATCCCACCAGCCATGGGTGAGGATTCCCATTTCTTCACAGCTTTCTGGCCTACCTGGTGGCTGTGAAGGCATCTCACTTTGAGCAACTTGTAGTTCTACAAAACATTGTTAAGGCCAAAGATAGATAGTCCCTCTACCCGCTGCTCTTGACCAAGTCCCAGATGAGGAGGGCTGATGAGAGGGGCTTTACTGGGGAACTGTCACTTAGGTTCTAGGTTCCAGGCTTTCAGGAGCTCTGCTCTGCCTTCCTGCCCATCCCAGTCCCTGGAGCCCTGTTTTCCTTTATGTTCTTTCCACTCTCCCAGAGTCTTTTGCAGGTGTTAGGAATGATGTGAGTGATACAGAGCACCTGCAGCTCTACCTGTACCCATGTATGGAGCTCTACTGTATATGTAGGTCTATGTGTACCTGTGCCCAGAGCTCTTTGTGTACCCGTGCATGGAGCTCTATGTGTACCTGTGCATGGAGCTCTATGTGTACACATGCATAGGACTTTACTGTGTATGCAGTTCTCTGTGTACCCATGCATGGAACTAGCTCTCCATGTACCTGGGCATGGAACACTGTGCACCTGTGCACCCAAGTCAGCTAACTACCCTTGTCCAGTCAAAGTCTCATTGAGATCTGCTCTCCATTCAGGTTCTGGGATAGGCAGCTGGAACCCACCCATGGCTCTCTCACAGCATGGTTGCTGTGGAAACAAGCTCAGGACCTGCAGAGGGAAGAGGGGTTGGGGGCCAACGGGAGATGTCCAGCACTGATGTTCTCATTGATGCTTGGGCAAGCTACTAAAGTCTATTTCTGGCATGGTGTTAGGCACACTGATGGATTGAAACACTTAGCACCAGTAGTTGCTTGGGGATGTTGCACTGTGGTGGAATGAGTTCTAGGCCTTCCTGCCATGTGCCAGGCCTCACGTATTGGCTGGCAGGATCCACCACACCCATACTAGGTGCTTCTAGGTCACATAACCAGGGAGTGGCAGAGCAGGGACATGAACCCAGACAGCTCCTGCATGAATTTGGTGGTTTAACAGTAGATGGCAAACCTGCCTGTGATAATTCATCCTAGGGGACCTGAGACTTGGGGAAGGGGGTCAGCTCTGGACCCAGGTCACTCCTAGGTCAGGTGGAGGACTGACTCCACTCAGCCTTCTGTGTCGCTACCTAGAAGGACAGAAGTGCATGTTGGACTTGCACACATCGCCATCTTGAGCCAGGCTCTCATATGCCTCCACTGCCCTCTTCTCATACCTAAGTATTGGGTGGGTGTGGTTTTCAGGGCTAAGGTCCTGCTAGCCGGGAAGGGACTGCATGGAAGCCCAGCTTTCCTTTAACCCAATTCTGGGTGAGGGGTAGGGAGGTGGTTTGGAATACCTCTGGTGATCAAAAGGACAGCCTTCTTACTCCCTGCCTTCCTTCACCTCTTGAGTTTTGCCTGGAGAAGTCCGGAAGGCTGGGCCTCCATGGCAGGGTGTGGAGGCTGCTCCTGGGGTCCGGCAGCATGCTGGCTCCCAAGCCACTTGTGTTTCATCGAAGCACGTGTTTATTTTTTTTTTTTTTTCTTTTTTTTTTTTTTTTATTGTAAAGCTACTATACAGAGGGTCACAGTTACATGAGTGAGGTTATGAGTACACTTCCTCTTGAACATTGTTACCCCCTCCATTGTTTTCCCCCTACCATCCCCTCCCTCCCTCCCTTCCCCGAGGTTCTTTTTTTTTTTTTTTTTTTTGATTGTGATTAAATGATTACATAATTTCAAAGTCACATGTTCATTCTAACTTCCCTGGAGCAAATTGTCTACCACAGTCTGTAATATATAACAGTGTTCACATGTTATATACCATATTTGTGATCAGCAGCATGAGGATATTTAGTAGTGGTTCAACCAGATGAGCGGGAGTTCTTTGTTTCTTAAGTCCTGTTAGTTTTGTCGTATCACTAACCTTTTGGATTTAGCATCCACTTATGAGGGAGACCATGTACCGTTTGTCTCTTCGTTCTTGGCTTACCTCGCTCAACATGATTCCTTCTAGCTCCATCCATTTCCCTGCAAATGCCATTATTTTGTCATTTCTAATGGCTGCATAATATTCCATTGTGTATAGATACCACAATTTTTGGATCCATTCATCTGTGGTGGGGCACCTAGGTTGTTTCCATATCCTAGCTATTGCGAACAGTGCTGCAATAAACATGGAGGTGCACGTGTCCTTGTATATTGGTTCCTGTTGTTCAGGGTAGATGCCTAGAAGTGGTATGACTGGGTCGTAAGGGAGGTCAATCTTTAGCTTTCTAAGGACCCTCCAGACTGCTTTCCAAAGTGGTTGTATAAGTGTACATTCCCACCAGCAGTGTAATAGGGTTCCTCTTTCTCCACATCCCCTCCAGCATTTGTCGTTGGCTGATTTGTGGATGTGGGACATTCTGACTGGGGTAAGGTGGTATCTCAGGGTTGTCTTTATTTGCATTTCCTTCACCACCAGGGATGATGAACATTTCCTCATGTGTTTCTTTGCCATTTTTATTTCTTCATTTGAGAAGTCCCTCTTTAGTTCCCTTGCCCATTTAGTAATTGGTTTGTTAGGTTTGGGAGGGATTAGTTTCTTGAGTTCCCTGTATATACAGGATGTTAACCCCTTGTCTGATATATTGCTGGTAAATATTTTTTCCCAATTAGTTGGTTGTCTTTCTAGCTTAGTTGCGATAGATTTAGCTGTGCAGAAGCTTTTTATTTTAAGGTAGTCCCATTTGTCGAGTCTCTCTCCAACTTGTTGTGACCCTGGGACTCTGTTCAGGAAGTTCCTTCCTGTGCCTATTAGTTCAAGTGTCTCTCCTACTCTGTCCTGCAGTAGTTTCAGAGATTCAGGTTTAATGTTAAGGTCTTTAATCCATTTTGAGTTGATGTTGGTGCATGGTGATAGGCTGGGGTCCACTTTTAGTTTTCTGCATGTGGCTGCCCAGTTTTCCCAGCACCAGCGGTTGAAGAGGCTGTGTTTCTTCCATTGTATGTCTTTGGCTCCTTTGTCGAATATCAGCTGGCTGTAGGCCTGTGGATTTATATCTGGATCTTCTATTCTGTTCCATTGGTCTTCGGGTCTGTTTTTGTGCCAGTACCATGCTGTCTTTGTGATTATAGCTCTGTAGTAGAGTTTGAAGTTCGGCATGGATAGCCCTCCCATATTGTCTTTATCCCCTAGAATTGTTTTGGCTATTCTAGGTCTTTTGTTGTTCCATATAAATTTTTGGACTGTTTTCTGTATTTCAGTGATGTACGTCATTGGGATTTTAATAGGAATTGCATTGAATTTGTATATTAATTTTGGAAGTATCACCATCTTTACTATATTAAGTCGGCCTATCCAGGAGCATGGGAGGTCTTTCCATTTCCTAGTGTCTTCTGCAATTTCTTTCTTTAACTTTTTATAGTTCTCATTAAATAGTTCTTTTACATCTTTGGTTAGGTTAATTCCTAAATATTTTATTTTTTGGGAGGTTATTGTGAATGGGGTTGCTCCCTTTATTTCCCTCTCTTCCTGTGCGTTATCAGTGTATAGGAAGGCAACTGATTTTTGTGGGTTTATTTTGTATCCTGCTATTTTGCCGAAGTGACTTATGATTTCTAAAAGTTTGGGGATGGAGTTTTTGGGATCGTGGAGGTATAGTATCATGTCGTCTGCAAAAAGGGATAGTTTCACTTCTTCTTTCCCTATGCGGATCCCTTTAATGTCTTTTTCTTGCCTTATTGCCCTGGCTAAGGGTTCTAGGACTATGTTGAAGAGGAGTGGAGACAGTGGACATCCTTGCCTTGTTCCTGTTTTTAGGAGGATTGGTTGTAGCTTTTCCCCATTAAGTATAATATTGGCTATTGGTCTGTCATAAATGGCTTTTATTGTTTTTAGAAATGTTCCTTCTATTCCTATTTTCTCCAGAGCTTTTAGCATGAATGAATGTTGAATTTTATCAAAGGCCTTTTCTGCATCTGGAAGCACGTGTTTATTATTTCAGCAGCTTCATAGGAACTCCACCCACAGCTTGGACCTCTGCATGCTTGCCGTTCACTCCTCTCCTGGACCCTTTCCTGGCCCACTCCCGTACAGGCCTTCTGCCCCAATGAAGGTCAGCGTGGCTGTGGCAGTGGCTTCTGTAGTAGACCTGAGCTGCCCGAGGCCAATGTCTTCTGGCTGTGTCCCCCCAAAGCCCCCCCTCATGGAGGGACATCTGGGCTGCCCTTAGTATTGACCAAGTGGGTGGTCTCTTTTCCTTTGGGGATTTTCTGAGGCGTTCTAGCACTGCACTTTACCTTTCAATCTTCAAATCAAGGTTGGAGAAGCTGTCCCCTCTCCTTTCCCCATCCTACCCCTGGTATTGCTCATGAGTGACCCCCCTTGCACGGCCCTCCTGCCCTGGGTTTCTCCGGAAGGACATTCTTCCTTGTCTCCACAACCAGCCCAGAGTCTCCTTGCCATGCCCTTGGGGGATCCTTCCAGACACCCCCAATGTTCCAGGCTGGCTTGGCTGCGCTGTGCTGCCCACCTTTTGTTCTTAGTCCCCTAACCCTTACCTTCCTGAGGGTGGGGGGAGGGTGGCATTTTAAAAGAGCGCCAGAGCCTCACTAAATACATGTCGAATTTCCCAGCATTTTAAAAGACTTATGAAATGCATTTTTATATGGGGCCAGCTGGGGAGTTTCTCATTAGCTCCGCTGGGGAGTCTGTGGGGAGTTGAGCTAAGTGGAGCCAGGCAGGCTGGGTAGGAAGACGCGGTGGCCCGCGCTCACCGGGGGAGCGTGGCAGGCATGCGCCGGCTGGGCGGCTGGGCGGCCCCCCGGCCAGGCCGGCCTGGGCTGTGCCTTTGTTAAACCTGCTTCCCTCTCAGCACAAGGGGCCTCAGAAACCTTCAGGTGGTGACTGGAGCTGAGAGGTGGCCACTCTGTTACCATGGTGAACAGCCCACGAGGTAGGGCATCTGTGCCACGTGTGCTTACGGATGCAGGCACGTGAGTGTGTGTGTGTGTGTGTGTGTGTGTGTGTGTGTGTCCCAGGTAGTGGCAGACCTGAGTTGGACCCTGGAGGACTGGTGCTTCTACACACCCCTCACCTACAGGTGCTGTCCGTGGTGCCCTAGGGTGCCCTTGGAGCAGCTTTCCGAAGAGGATGTGGCACTTCCTGTCCGCCCTTTCCTCTGGCTCCCGTCGGCCTTGGGCTCCTGTTGAGCTGCACTCTGCATTGCTTCCTTTTTGATGTGTCTGCTGCGCATGCGTGCATGCATGCAGAGCTCGTGCAAGCCTGTGACGTGTGCCAGCAGTCCCCCAGCACAGGGAGCGAGCTTCCTTTCTTCCCATACCTCAACCACAGCTGGTGGCTTCAGCTCCACAATGTGGGCTTGTCTTTTGCCTTCCACTCTCCCAATAGACTTGGGATCTTGAGTCATTTGTCTCCTCTCTCTGGCGTGGTGCTCAGTAGGGGCTCTGCTGCTGAGCCCTGGCTTTGGCTTTGGGGCTATCCAAAAACCCAGATTGTTGGAACCCTCCCTTCCTATCCACTGGGACTCCTGGGATTCTCGGGGGATATCAGAGCATGCATGAGAAGGGGTGTGGGGAGGACTGGCCCTGCTTTCTTTAAAGCTTGAATGAACCACCCCTCCAGGATGGGAAGAAGTCTCCCCATGCTGTTGGCCCCTCTCTAGGCCCCCAAGGACTTCTTAGGGACATTGAAGTTACAGTTCCTTGGTAACTTGAAGCCTGTTCATAAACCAGAGCCACCTTTGGGTATGGAACAGGGAGTGGCAATGACATCATTCTTTGTGAAGTGATGATGATGTCATTCCTTATGCATTTGGGGTCATTGCTCATCCTGCTTTCCCTTGTTGCCTGGTCTTGTGCTTCCTGGGCATCCTGTGGCAATGTATGTCAGCTCTGCTCAAGTTTGCACACGCATATAAACCCAGCCATTTTGTCAGAATACAGACTGTAGCTTGGTAGGTCTGAATGGGTCAGAGATTCTGCCTTTCTAAGAAGCTTTGGGGTGGGGTTGATGGTACTGGTCTGCAGACTCCTATCTGCTCTTCAGGTCTTTTCTCTGGTTAGGGTTCTGTGTGTGGAGCTTCTTTTCATCCTTTGAAGCCAACCCAAACCACACCTCCTTCAGGAAGCTTCTCAGGCTAACCCTGTAGGAATTTCTGTGTCTTCCTTTGTGCCAGAGGGCTCAGCCGCCTGATCTCACCCTCGCTGACCTCCAGTGGCCATGCCCTTCCTCTCTATGTGCCCATTTCCACTCTCCCCAGGGACATTGACAGTCTTTCCCAGAGCCCAGCATGGTGTGGCAACTGGTAAAAACCTGACAAATGTTCTCTGGGGTGCACAACTTCACCCCACCTCTTTGGGCAGTTTGGGGGCCAGGTTTTTTGTTCACTTGCTTAAGAGCAAACTGGGTTTAAGACGGTTATTAGCTGGGCCATCTTGAAAAAGTTGTTCAACCTCTTGGTGCTTCTATTTCCTCATTAAAATGGGGATAATAGTCCAGCCTCTTAAGGCAGTGTGAGTAGTAGTGAGGGAAGTCCTATGTTGCCTGTCCCCAGCCCTGTAGGCCCGGCCTGGGGCCTTTGTGCCTTTTGCTTTTGCTGTGAGCACTCTAGGAAAGCCTTGGTGGGAACCTTGCTCTGAGCCTGGAGCTGTGTGGCTGACAGCAAGGGTGCTTCCCTCTCAGCACTGTCCCCCTTGTCTTTCTCCCTGTCTCATCAGGGGAGGCCTCTGAGTATGGCCAGAGTGGCAGGGCAGTCTCCCTTTGCCCTTGCAATGGGACCAAGTCCTCAGGCTCACCCTTGCTCAGGCCTCAATGGAGGAGGGGGGGCATGGGTGGAGAGGGGCAGAGTGTGTTCTGAAAGATGGAGGCCCTGAGGCCCTTGTGGTCAGGCTCCTTCTCTAGGTGGGGCTGGACACTGGGCTGTGCAAGCCTGTGCTAGTGTCTAGAAGGAAATGGCCAAGGTTGACCTAAGTAGTCTGCATTGCCTGGCTGATTTTAGCTTCTCAGGCAGATGTGCTGCACAGCCCAGCCCTGGTTGGTGTGGGTCACTGCAGCATCTGCCTGTGTCCTGCTGCTGGCCAGGGGTAGGCCACTGCCATCTCAGCCCACAGGTGTGTGCATGCACACACGTGTACCCTCATATGCTATGTGTGGTGAGGCTGAACCTTGCTAACTAATTCTGTCTGGCTCAAAGAATTCATTATTGCGCCCACATTGATCATTCTTTTTCCTTTGTCATGGCTGCTTGCTTTAACGGTTGGCTGCTGGTCATACGTGTGTCTTAGCACATCACATTGATCCAGAGTCTGGTAAGTATAATATGTTTTCCTTTTGCTCCTCTGCTTATCAGGAATAAAAGCCTTGCATGCGCTGCAAGCATATGGGGCAGGCACAGGAGCAGGACCACAGGAAGGGGCAGAGGCAGAGGAAGGGGCAGGGGAAGGGGTAGGGGCAGGCACGAGCAGATGCAGGAGCCGACACAGGGCCAGGGGCCGTTGCCTGGCCTGTGTTGCTCACTGTTGACTCCTTAGCTGTTGACATTGTGAAGACAATGAGATTGAAAATGATTTCTGTGCTGGGTGCTGGTGGCTCATGCCTGTAATCCTGGCTACTCAAGAGGCTGAAATCTGAGGATCATGGATTGAAACCACCTTGGGCAGGAAAGTCTGTAAGATTCTTATTTCCAACTAACCACCAAAAAAAGCTGCAAGTGGAGCTGTGGCTAAAAGTGGAAGACCATTAGCCTTGAGCATAAAAGCTCAGGGACAGTGCTCAGGTGCTGAGTTCGAGTCTCAGGACCAGCGCCAAAAGAAGATATCTGACGAGTGAGCATTTCTCCAGGTCAGGCAGGGCAGTGCCTGTGCATGGTTGGATCCTAGCAGCAGACGGTGGAGAGTACCGCCATCCCTATGTCACGGTTCAGTCACTGAAGCTCACAATGGCAGGCCCAGCTGCTGGGTTCATCAGAGTCCATGTTCCCCGTGATGGGGCCTCAAGTCTTTGTGGAATGAGGTGGTTGTCAATGTGCCAGGGCCACTAGTGAGCTCACCAGAGTGACCCTGTTAGTGAGAAGCTGCCAGGGCAAGGGTACAAGTGAGAAACGGAAGCAAGATATTACTAAGACTGAGAGAGCTGTTCAACATGACATGTAAACAATCACTTGCATGTGCAACACACAGGTACACAAGTATGCACACCCACCTCTTCATACACTGACCACACCATTATGTATGGCACAGTGTGTGCTGGCACACACCATTTATACACATGCACATATTCCTTACAACATGCACAATCACACAATCCTTCACAAGACACATGCACACAGCTGCACAACCATGGGCACACATGCACCCCCATGCATTTACAAGCATGTTCCCCTCATGTATAGAGTACTTGCGTGCACACAACTGCAGAGACATGCACACATGCTAGTCTCCCTATCCACTGCACCAGGTTTATAAACTAGCAGCAAAAGTTTCTTCTGAGACTGTCTACTGAAGGCCCGGGATGGCCCAGGGGGTGCTCAGAATGTCTGGCTCTTGCTTTCTTCTGTTTCTTTGTTGTAGCCTCCAGGCTGATGTATTCTTTCCTCACAGAGATTCCCCCCTGCTATTCTACTCAGTGCTGGGCTGACCCAGTGAGGACTTTACTGCAGGGCCAGCCTGTCTGTCTGTCTGTCTGTCTGTCTGTCCTGCCTTGGTCTCCACACACTCTCCTACTCCTCATTTGGACATGACTGCTTTTGACCCTGCACCTGCCGCTTTAAGAGCCCAGGAGCCTGGTAGGCCTGTCCTCAGAGTTGGGGGTGGGAAGGTTGGACAGCTGTGGGCTAGGGAAGCTTCTCCAGTGCCCAGGGTCTCTTAGAGCCCCAGCAGCACTGAGGAAACTGAAACAAAGGCTGACAATGGCCTCCTTTCCTCCCCAGGCCGCCTGGGCGCTGGGCCTGCCTGGGAGGCCTCTGGGGGCCCGTGTTGTTTCCTGTGCTGGCTGCAGGGTTCCTGGCCAGCCTGGAATGGCAGGAAGCAGGGCAGGGCATCGGCTCACCGCCCATGGGCTGGTCCTCTGTGGGCCAGAGCCACTGCTGACAGCGGGCTCAGCATGGCGCTCTCCTGCTCTGGGCCTGGGTGGCCTCAGCCTGCCCAGCCCAGGTCCTCCCAGTCTTCTGAGCAATCCAACCCTCTGTTCCCACTAATCTTTTTGCTTCAGATTCCTTGTGTTCCCTTTGGCTGAGCTAGTCTCTGCCATTACTAAGCTCCTGAATTGTCTCCTCTACTGGTCCAGCCTTTGTGGCCGCGTGCTGGCCTGCAGGGTGGAGGACAGGGCCAGGTAGGGAACATTTCAATGGCTGTTCTGTTTGTTAGTTTGGGTCAGGCCTAGAGTCATGTTTAGATTTGATGCTAGAGTTCCAGTTCCAGCTAAGGTCAAAGTTAGGGTTAGGTTTGTCAACCCTTGATAGAAGTGTGGGATTTGAAGTTAGCAGACTTTTGTTTCTATCCTGGACTCAATGTGTGTTGATTGCACATTGTTGTCAGGGGGCTGAGATACACAAAGCCACCAGGATACAGTAGGCTCCCTGCCCTGTAGGTCTTTGTTCCTGGCACACAGCAGGTCCCCAATAAATGCTAAGCCTGGTGGTTAGTGCGAGAATAGGAGGTAGCCTGTGAATCATGGGTGGCTGAAATGACAGAATCTTGTTGGAAGCACGACGTATGGGTCAGTGTCCTGTTGGGCTTCCTCTCTGCCAAGACCCAAGGAGAAGTGGAACCAAGTGTGGCTGCCTGTTGGATTCAAGCCCTTGGAATGGGGAGCAACATCCTCCCCCTCAAGCCCTGAATGCTGAGGAATTTACTGCGTGAATCCTCATTAATCATTGAACAAACGGCAGCCACCATCTCAGTCACAATTTGGCAGATGACACAGAACCATCTTTCCTAGAGATTGTTCTTAAATTGACCCTGGGAACATGCTCAAGGGACTTAGTGTAAACCACAGCCAAGATGTTCCACGCAGCATGGCCTGGAGGGAGCCCAGTGAGGCCTGGCTTGCTAGGCTGGTGGGCAGCTGCTCAGACAACTGTTCTGAGGACTAGTTATTGCTGCACTTCAGTGGCTTTTTTTAAAGGTGGGTCCCAATGGGGGCTCTGAGTCATGGGGGCAGCTCTGTTTTCACTCTGGCCCCTTGGATTATTTTATTTTTTATTATCTCTTAACCAGTTGCACAAAGGGGTTTCAATCTAACATGCCAGTTTGTGAGTGCATTGTACCTCTCCCTCCCCATCTCTCATCCTCTCGTTACCTACTTCCATTTTCATATATGTATATTAACTATAATGACTATATTCTCCTACCCTTCCCCTCTACATTTGTCTGCCCTCCTTCTCCTTGACCACCCCCTTTCCCTGACAACATGACAGCATGTTTCAGTTTCCTGCTGTGCTGGCTGTTTGAAGGCATGATACCATAGCAGTCCTCCCCTGAATAAACCATACTTTAGACCATGTTTATGTATCATCAACCCTTTGCTTTGAGGCCCACCTGCACCCCCCAACTCCTGCAGTTTGATAAGTTATCTACATCCTCATGCTTAGAGTTGAAGAGGCTGGCACTCTATTACTTGAGCCATACCTCCACCCTAGCTTTTTGCTAATTATTTTGAAGATGGAGTATTGCAGACTTTCCTTTCCTCTCCCCTCCCCTCCTCTCATCTCCTCTCCCCTCCCCTCCTCTCATCTCCCCTCCCTTCTCCTCCCCTCTCCTCTTTGCCCTTTTCTTTTTCTTTCCTCTTCCTTTCTTTTCTTTTCCTTCCTCTTTTCTTCCCTCTACCCCTTGCCAGTCCTGGGGCTTTGAACTGGGTGCTGTCTCAAGCTTTTTTTTTTGCTCAAGGCTAGCACTCTACCACTTGAGCCACAGTACCACTTCCTTTTTGTTTGTTTGTTTGTTTATGTGACTGAGGAATCGAATCCAGAGGGTGTCATGCATGCTAGGCAAGCACTCAATCACTAAGCCACATTCCCAGACTTCTTGCAGACTTTTCTACCCAGGGTAGTCTTGAACCATGATCCTTTGGATCTCAGTCTTCTGAATAGCTAAGATTGCAAGTATGGGCCACAGGTACCATACCACTAACTTTTACCAACTGTGGTATTTCTCAACATATGTGAATAAATACGACCTCCAAGAGGGGGCACAATTAGAGAAACTGAGGTTCAAAACATACAGAAGGCTCAGGACTGGTACTTTTAATTCAATCTTCCACCTTGTCTGGTTTTGTAGACATGGACTAAATGTGTATGCCTGCGTACACGCACACACACACACACACATCTGTAGACACATTAAGCACATATGCTTGGTCTGTGATGAATGCTGCTCTGTGCTGGGAGATGAAGTCCATCTGGAGTGCCCCTCCCCTCCTGGAGGGCAGCGTGTAGGCTGGCCCAGGAGCCCTCTCTGTGGTCACTTACACAGTTGGGTGTCCTCTGGGGGTTTCCATGGTGAGCTGGCCTGGGATGGGGCCCTGGGTGGGACTTTCCATCTGGATAGGAAGGGAGGAAATGCCTTCCTCAAATATAGAGGAGAAAGGAAAGAGAGGCAGCCAGCCTGGGATTATAGCCACAACCCTGATGTCTGCACGGAGCCTGGGGACCTCAAGGGGCCCAGGGCAGGGCTGCCTGGATCCCTACACAGGGAAAGCCACAGTTGGCAGGCCCCACCCATATGCCCTGCGTGCTGGCCACCTATGTCCCTGTGACTGTCCAAGTGTTTGTGTGTCGTGCTGGCGTTTGCAGTGTACTCCTGGAGGGAGAGGCCTGGGGCAGCTATTTTAAATGGTTAGGTCAGGATTCAAATTCAGCTCTGGCCCTGGGGCTCAGGTGCTTGTCACTCTGTCCTTTTCCTCCCTCACGTAAGTGCTATGTAGATGTTACCCACAGAACTCTTGTAGTAGACAACAGGTGGCATTGTTGTCCTTTTCTGCATGTAGAAATTGAGGCTCAGAGAGGTCAGGAGTCTTGCCTGATGGCACACAGCAGGTGTGGGAGAACAAGCCGCACTCTTTCCCAAGCTGACAGCAGTATGTGTATGCTCACGGGTCATCATAGCTCTTGGTTAGCTTCTCCCAATGTAGGTAGTGCATTTTGCCAGCGCAAGAGAATTAGCCCCTTGAAAGGGGCTGCAGCCTTGGGAGCTTCCTGAGTGCCCTGCGTAGGGGCGAGGAGCTGCTGGACCTCAGGTGGTCAACCAAGTGCTCCCTTGGGGCAGGTGGCCTAGGCTCTGGGGTTTTTAATTGTACATTGTATCCATGTGTGTCCTACATCATGACACTTGTCTCAGGGCAGATGAAAGAAGGTTTAGAGATGGGCATCAGTGGCTCATGCCTGTCATCCTAACTATTCAGGAAGCTGAGATCTGAAGATCAAGGTTCTAAACCAGCCCAGGCTAGAAAGTCTGTGGGACTCTTACCTCAATTAAGGCTATTTCCTCCCTACCCCCCTAAAAAGCTGGAAGTAGAGTTGTGGCTCAAGTAGTAAAACATCAGTCTTGAGTGAAAAAGCTCAGAGACAGCATCCAAGCTCTGAGTTCAAGAATGCACACTTGCACTTGCATACACACATGCATGTGCACACGCACAAGCACGCATGCGCATGCACACACATACACATACAGAGAATGTTTCGGAATAATATTGACTTTAAGACAAGCTGCCCCTCCCCCAAACCTGGGATACCAGGGATGGTCCTGTGTCTGAGGTTTGTGAGAATCTGAGGATTGGCATGCAAGGGCTGGTGTGATGATTAATTTTATGTGTCTACAGGACTGGGCTCAGGGATGCCCAGGTGGTTGGGCTTGTGAGGGTGTTTGGGGCGAGACTGGCACTTGGGACTGGCAGCACATGTGGGGACCTCCTCCAGGAGAGGAGCCCTGTGCAGCTTTCCTCTGTGCCGGCTCAGGAGACAAAGGGCAGAGGTCAGAACTTGCTCTTGCTGTTTAAGCTGGGCTGGCCATTTCCTGGCCTTGAAAACAGCATCTCTCAATGCTTGACAAGAAATGTGTTCATTACCTTACCCATGTCATGGTAACCCCTCTGAATAGCATCTTTATGATAAAATAAAATTAACAAAGAAGAGAAAAGAAGACAGCATCCCTGTTTTGCTGGCCTTTTAACTTGAACCTTAACTTACCTCATTGGCTCCCTTGATCCTCTGGCCCTTTGGCTTGGATTTGCTGTGCGGTTCCCGGACCTCCAACTGGTGAGGCAGGTGGAAGGACTTCCTGGCCCCCAGAACTGTACCCATCGCTTCCTTATACAGAGTCTCTGTGCACTGCACCTCTTTCAGCTCTGCTGTCTGTGGGGCCTGGCCCTCCAGCAGACCTGTAGTGGGCACATGCTCTCCATCAGCAGGGCTGAGTCTCACATGAGCACCATTGTTCAGCCTCAGACCTGGCTCCTGGCCTGGAGACTCCTTGTGGCTGGGCACCTTGGCCTCCCACGGCTGTGAGGAAGGTGGACCTCAGCTTGGACTGGATGGCCTCAGCTCAGGCAGGGTCTGGGGCTGGTGGCGTGGGAGCAAGGACAGTCGTAAACAGCCTGGGAGTTGAGTGAGCCCTTGCTCATGCCCAGCTCTCAGGCTGGCCACATTCAGGAGCACTGTCAATCTTGGTGGTGTCCTGAGACAGGGTAGTACCACTGGAAGGTCTCACCGGTGCCTTTGGCCGGTGCCATCGGGACTGGCTAGGGATTTCACATGCCTAGAAGTAGTCTCTCTTGGGAATCCTTCTACCCTAGCCTCCCTTTTTCTTTTGTCCCTTGGCCTTTGCTTGGCCTCCTGCAGTGCCCCCTCCCCCCTGCCTACTCTGAGTCTGTGTGTCTTCAAGTTCATCACCATCCCTGCCCTCTGCAAAGCTCTGTGTGTGTCTCCTGGGAGGTGTCCTTTCCCTGAAATCCCTCCCTCCCACCCATCCTGCCCTTCACAGTCTGGATGCCACATGTTGGCCTGTCCTTTTTCTTAGCCTCTGAGGTTATGAGACTAAGCTTGTGCTAAGCTCTTTGCCCAGGGTGATGATGTGGGACTTGCAAATGGGGAGATGACAACATGGTCCAGCAGAGGCTCAGGTAGTGAGGGTGGGTGGCCATTGATCTCTGAGAGGAGGAGGCTGAGAGCCAAACAGAGGGGCAGAAGCAACTTGCTAGGCATCCCTCATTGTGGGATGGGGACTTCACCGTAGCTGGAGTGAGAAGGGGCAGAGCTGGAGAGGTGAGAGCTGGGGTGAGATAGGAAGATGGGAAGAGGGAAGAGAGGGAAGAGGCAAGGTCCGGGAAGGGAGAGAAGCGGTAAGGCCAGGGTGGTATGAGTGGGAAACCATCCCAGTCACTGCTGCTGGGATCTGCAGCACAGTGGGGTCTACCTCCCTCTGTTTGGGTGGGGGTGCCCGTGAACCACCAGTGTGATGGGTATGTGGGCTGGCATGCAAGGGCAGATGCAATGGCTAATTTTATGTGTCCCTGTGGCTGGTCTGTGGTATGATGGTCTTTCTGAAAGGCCCCATTCAGCTATGTGTGGAAAAGAGAGTGAACCAGCACCTATCCAGGTGAGAGGCAATGGGGGCAGGCCCAAGGTGCGGAATTCTTAGGCTGGAATGGCTTTCTAGAGATGGCTCTGTAGAACCTGGTGGTGAGGAGGTTGGACAGAGTATTTGTGCTCATGTAGGTCATGGGACCTATAGTTGGGAAGGGCCCACCAGTGTGGATTAGCTTAGGCAGGGAGGGCATGGGATCTTGGGGCTAGAATAGACTGGAGGTGGAGGAAAAGTGGCCTCCCTTCCCTTTCTGTCCCTGTCTGTCTGTTTGTCTTGCAGTACTGAGGTTTTTTTAAACTCAAATCCTTGCTTTTACCAGGTAGCTAGGCAAATACTCTACTATTTGAGCCACACTTTAAACCCATTTTGGCTATCCTTGTTTTATGTATTTATTTTTAATAGGGCTCGTTTTTTGTCTTAGCTGGTTTCAACCATGATCCTTCTATTTATGCTTCATGTGTATGTAGCTAGGATGAGGCATGAACTTCTGTGTCCAGTGTTTTATTGGCTGAGAGGGGGGTCTCGAGCTTTTTTTTGGTCCTGGCTTGCCTTGCACCTTGATCCTCCCTTTCTCTACCTCCAGAATAACTTAGGATTATAGATGTGAGCCCCGGTGCCTGGCTGATGCTTCAGCTCTTAGTGTGAATGGGGCTGAGCTGCTGGAGCTTTGTGCCTGGGAAGAGGAGCAGCCTGGCTGCCCTCCCACTTAGCAGGAATGGGGACTGCTAGAAGGGCCTTTGCAGGAAGCCATCCTGAACTGAGAAAAGCTGGGGTTCAGGGGTTAATGAAGCGAACTCTCGTCTGCAGCTGCCCATCTGGGGGTGTCTGTGCAGAGCCCCCATTTGTTCCTGGCTCCGCCCGGGAACTGTTCCCGTGGCTGGACTAAAGGAGGCCCCGTCCAGCTGTGAGCTGGCCCCCCGTGCAGGAATCTCCAGCCTGCGCCGCCCCGGGCCAGACAGTGGAAATGGGCCAGCCGCACCTCTGAACAGGATTAGAGGGATGTGTAATGGATTAAAGATCAAAAATGTTAATTAAGAAATGGTCTTTTCTAATAAGATGCCTTCAAGGGCACGGGTCTGAAAAGGAGGGGATTTCTCATTTTGGCGACACGGTTTCCGTTGTCATGAAATTGGTTCACAGACAGTGGGGAGGACCCGACGTAAGCCTCGTTTTCAAGATAGCTCCATCCAAATTAATTAGCAGTAAAAAACGAAGGGCCAGGCATTGGGTTGGTAGTCGGCAGGAAGGCGTAGGGATGGCATAGCAGCAAGACTGTGTGGACTTTGGTGGACTTTTCATCTGTGTTCTTGGTGTGTCCCAGGGCCTGTTCTGGTGGATCTGGTGGATCATACAGCACTGGAAAAGTGCTGTATGAGTTTTGCTTGTTCACATACTTCTCTGATCATTCCTGTAGTGTCTTTTACCTCATCGTGGACAATAATGAAGTTTGTCCTGCTTGCCTGCTGGGGCTGTGGCTAATCAATGCTCTAAAAGCTCAAACTGCTTAAGTTATGGCTAAGATAAATTGTGTGCCTGCTCCAGCCTCCAGTGTGGGAATGAAAGTGCCCTTAATTCTAGTTTCTCAGGCCTTCCCTATTCCTCTGCTATGGGTTGCTCACGTGCTGTGGAAGGACACCGTGGCCTTGTGTTTGACTGGGCTGGACAGTCTGCTGCGTCATCATCCTGGGACTCCAGCTTTTCCTCCTTAGGATCTTACATTACCCTCATCTCATGACTGTTTCCTCCTCTGTGGAATGGGCTACTGAGAAAAGATGGAGACTAATATTGCTGGCCTGGGTCAAGGAGTGTGGGAGACAGTTCCAGACCAGCCTTGGTTAGAGGCTGGCAGCTTCCCCTGCCTACCCCAGGCTCAGGCCCCACCTGTGGTGATCTGGATTTCCTGGCTCCTCCAGGTGCAGAACCTTGTTATAAGAAGCCAAAGGAGATGGGGTTGCTTAGAGCTGGGGACAGGCCCTGAAGGTCATGAGACTCCAGCCAAAGCCAGCATCCTCCTCCTTCCCACAGCCTTTTGCTCTCTCTCTTTGGCTGGGAGTGAGGCTCTAACGGAGGATTCTCTCTTGTTTTAAGGCTGCAATTCTGAGCCTTCTCCTCACTTTGATACCTCAGGCTCTGAATTCTCCAGGTCTTATTTAATAATATGGCCATATTTAATATTTGCCTTGAATTTTAATGGCAATACCATGAATTCTGCTGGAATTGTTCTTGTATCTGCCTGCCTGTTCCAACTCCTGGCTTTTGCTTTTTCCCCACTTACAATGATGGTGAATAACATTGTTGCCTCCTGGGTCATTAGTACAGTAGATTGGCATTCAGTACCCTCTCCAGAATCCTTTCCATTCTCCCATCAGAAAACCTCCCATTTGACACTGAGCCCTGTAGCCCTGTTCTCTTTTCTGTCTCTAACTTTGACCACTCTTGGTCCTCTGTAGGAGTGGACTCTTATTGTTTTTCCTCCTGAGTATGGCTTGTTCCCTTGGCACAAGGTCCCCAAGGTTCATGGGTGATGTAGGCTCAGTATTTCCTACCTTTTCAAGACTAACTAATATTCCTATGAATGACCCATGCTTTCTTATTCCTTTTGGTTTTGGTGAACTCTAGTTTGCTACATATTTTAAGGACTAGCGAGCATCCTGCTTTTTAGTGGTTGCATGTAGCATGGGATCCTCTGTTTAAAGCTATTGTACTGGCAGTATGGCAATCCAGAGTCATGGCCTAGCTAGAGGAGACTAGCCAGCAGACCTGACAAATTCTTTGAGCTAGACCTGAGGGTGAAGGTGTGGAGGACAGCCTCTGTCAGAGCACAGACCTCAGCTTTTCCACACAGCTGACATCCTTTTGGCCTGGGAGAAGGACAGCTGTATCCAAATGTCAGGTTTCAGCCAGGGGATAGATGGTCACAGGACCAACGTGATCTGGTTCCCTGCAGCCCCGTATGCCACAGGTCGCCTCAGTAAGTCAGCTTTTTGTAGAAATGGAGGAGAGAAGTTGCTTGTGCCTCCTGGAGCTTGGGTGTCAGGTCTGGGTCTAGACATGTGCTCATCCCATACCAACTGACAGGCAAACGGCAGGAAGAAAATCACAGCATCAGCTGACCTACCATTACTTCAGAGACATTAATTTGGAGGATAGTGGTTTGAGACCAGCCTAAGCAAAATGTTCTTGAGACTCTATCTCAGTCAGCAGCTGAATGTAATGGCATACATCTGCATCCTAGTTCTGTGGGAGGGATAGGGTAGGAGGATCGCATTCAGTCTAGCCTGGGCAAAAATGTGAGACTCCACCTGAAGCATGAAGGCTACAAAAGGATGATAGAGTGGCTCAAGCGGTACACTCCCTGCACAGTAAGTGCAAAGCCCTGAGGTCAAATCCTAGTACTGACAGAAAACCAAAACCAAACCAAGACTAAAAAAAAGCAAAGGTGAAAGCCAAGCAGACACAGTGATCAAGATGAAGAACCACTACCACACCTGGACAAAGGTCACAGATTGAGGTGGAGGGAGAGAAACTGGCTTAGCCAAGAGTGTTCTGCTATGTCCATTTAGGTGACATTTGGAATGGGCAGGGTGATGTCTGTGACAGGCAGGAAAAGGACTGCTTGGACCTGTGCACCTGGCCAGGCCGTCAGTACACTGCCTGTGATCCATGTGCACATATAGGTGCAACCTTAGCTGGCTTAAAATTTGTGAATGAAACCTCAGTGGAAACAGGGCAAGAAAGTCTTTATTTCAGAAATGTGGGCTTCCTGGGCTCTTTGCTGGGTTCATTTCCCCCTGAATTATTAGAACAGTGTCTTCTAAGACTTAAGTCCTGGGCTGGCTGTCATGGCCTAGCCAGTCCTTAGGCCAATGGGTAGAAAAAGACCACATAGCATGTGGACTAGCATGCCTGCCTTCAACTTCAAAAGCCCCCAATGATGTTTGGAGGTCTTCCTTTTATATACTAGAAGTAGGGCTTTGAACTTAGAACCTGAGTGATGTCCCTTTTCTTTTCTTTTCTTTTCTTTTTTCCCCAATCACTCGTGGGGCTTGAACTCAGGGCCTGAGCATTGTCCCTGAGCTTTTTCACTCAAGGCTAGCATTTACCACTTTGAGATCTGGTCAGGTCCTGGTTTTGATGCCAGGGAAGTTATTCTGTGCGAGTGGCAGGATTCTTGTCCCTTTTTTCTGGTTTGATCCCATCCATGAGCCTCAGCACATGTCCTGAGTATAGGACTGGCCATTTCCACCTTGCCTCTTGCTACTGTAAATTAGACTTGGTGTGGCCTTTAAGGAGAATGAGGGAGTAATATTTTTTGCAAGGATGGTTATTATACAAGTTGTGTAAGACCAATCTCTGCTCAGATGCTTTGGCTGGTGAGGCCCTAGGTAGCCTCTCTCCTCCTTAGGCAGGTGAAGGTGGCTCAGAAGACACCTACTTCACGGTAAATGTCCGTTCAGAGATGGATGAGAAGCAGGAAAAGCTAAGGGGTGAAAAGGGACCACCGGATAGCTAGGATGGTCCTACAATTTGGAGGGGGAGGAGCTGGTGGCCAGCAGAGGGAGGGACCAGCCTTTGGAGAACAGGGAGAGGCGTCTGTTTGTCATTCTGCCTTTGACTCATGATTTGTAATAGGTCCCCTTCAGTGCATGGAGGGTGGGGGGGGGCTAATCTCCTTGTACCTGCTGTGCCTGTCCTGGCTTCGCGTCAGCATGGATTTTCCAAGCTCTCCTCAATGGAAATTGATGGAGATGGGTTATTTCCTGTTAAGTCAAGCTCTTTATCACTACCCAAGGGGGGAGTTGGAAAGTGTTACATGTCTGGCTTCATTTGGCTTCCCATTAGCACCAGTAACTTGTAGCATCTGTTGACTTCTATTAGTTGAAGACAGGTGAGTTGTGTGGAGAGGGAGTGGTGATTAAGCTATGTTGAACTTTGACACAGGAGGCTGTGTGCTGGGCACCTCCCATCCTTGCCACTGGCTTCATGCAGATGAGGACTGAGCCATCACCTCACTAGCTGTGAGGGGCTGGTCTTTCTCACCTTGCTTCCCAGAGCTGATCTGCTCAGGGAACACGAGAGTGGTGAGCTATATGAATGAACTCATCAACGAGTCTTCTGCTAGAGGCTCAGAATATACAAGGTATGGCCCGGCACTGGTGACTCATGCCTGGAATCCTAGCTACTCAGGAGGCTGAGATCTGAGGACTGCAATTCAAAGCCAGCCTGGGCAGGAAACTCAGTGAGATTCTTATCTCCCATTAGCCAGCAGAAAGCTGGAAGTAGAGGTGCGGCTCGAGAGGTAGAGCACCAGTTTTGAGGGGGAAAAAAAAAGCAAGTGAGAATGCTAGGCCCTGAGTTTAAGTCCCAGTACCAACAGAAAAGGGGAAAAAGAATATACAAGATGTGCCCAAAGCCAACAATGGAATCAAGTAGGTGATAAGCATGGAACCCATGAAATCCTTAGCCACATATTGAAACTCAAGACAGATAATGGAAATTCTTGGCCTCATTTATTTAAAAAACATTTCCTGAAATTTTGTCTTTTTTTTTTTTTTTTCCATCAGTAGTGGGGCTTGAACTCTGGGCCTGGGTTCTGTTCCTAAGCTCTTCAGCTCAAGGATAGTTCTCTACCACTTGAGCCACAGCGCCACTTCTGGTTTTCTGGTAGTTTATTGGAGATAAGGGTCTCACAGACTTTCCTGCCTGGGCTGGCTTTGAACCTCGATCCTCAGATCTCAGCCTCCTGAGTAACTAGGATTACAGGTGTGAGCCACCAGGCCTGGCTTAATTTTGTCTTTTTGACTTTGGCACAGAAGACACAGAAGTTGTAGATTCAGTTGAATGGGAAAGAAACAATGCCCATTGGACATCAGGGCAGGCAACTTGGAAGCAAAGCAGAGCCTCTCCCATGCAGCAGTGGCCTGTGTGTGGGTGACACAGAATGCCAATTCTCCCCAATCTCTCTGGAGGCTGAAGGTGTGCGGTGTGCGGTGTGCGGGCGGGTCTTTTAGTAGGACTTCAGATTGTGAAAGCCCTGCTTGCTTTTAAAAGGGGTGGGAACCTTTTTTTTTTCTTTTTTCTTCTGCTCATGGCTATTTGGATGTTTATAACATAATTTATAGGCCATACAATATTGTCAATATAGGCAAGACGGAGTGGGCAGCTAATGAAAAGCATAGGGTCTGCCCTGTCTCAAATGATTTCAAGGATCTTATGCCACCTGTGGCCTGGGTGTTTCCTGCCCGCTTGTGGAGCCACACAGACCTGAGTATGATCGTATCTCATGTCTGCACCTTACACTTCCATTCTACTATGAAGCTGTTTTCAGGTCTCATAAGAGTCCCAAGGCAACATGGGTGCTGTTCCTGCCCCCCACTTCTATCCTCAGCTGGCTGTGGAAGATGGCTACTGGGTACTTATATCCACCCCTCTGGCTCAGCGCAAACTTACAGGGGTATGCTGGAGGAGTCCATTTCCAGATGTGATCTTGGACTGGGCCACATACTCTCTGAGGTCATGGGCAGCTTGAAGCTTTGCTAGGTTCAAGCTTAAGGAAAGGGCAGGGACCTTTGAGCTGTACGTCTGGGAGGAAAGTATCTGGTCATAATCTGGTCCAGCTGCACCTGACCTTGGCTGCTCACAGAACTCAAGGGAAATGGCCCAATTCTTTCTCTCTGATGGGGACTGCCCTATAAGAATGTCCTTCAAGCCCTTGATTATCATGTTGCCTTAACTTGAACTATATACTTTGTTGGAGTCCAATATTGCTGAAACTGGGAGGTGGTGTTGTGTCCCTGTGTGTGTAATGAAATGTTGCCCCTCTCCAGAAGCAAAGCTGCCATTAAGCTGCAAGTGTGTCAGGTGTTCGAGTTCTCTTAGACCCAAGGGCTATGGTACCCAGTGTTGAGTGGCCTGGACCAATGTAGGTGGCTATAAGGATTCAGCCTCAGGCCAGTATGGTTATAGCCCAGGCCTCCTGGGGCTTACTGTCCCAGTCACATGACACACTGGCTGGAGGAGGCTGACAGCAAAGCTAGCAGGTCTGTTCTGACAACCCTAGACATGGGAACCTTGCAGTTACCTTTGAGTTCTTTCCCAATTGTGCTTAAATACCACATTTGTAACTTCTCCCACCCTCCAAAATCATTAGTTGCTCCCTGTTTCTTCCACCTCCCATCTTAGCTCAACCAGCCACACTTCTCACCACTCAGTGCCTAACAGAGGCAACATTTGTTGGCTGATACACTGGGGCCACTGAAGCCCAGAACTGAAATCATTCTGGTGTTTTTATTGCTGCCATCATCTGGCTACATAGCTCCAAGAATTGAGTTAGCTGAGAGATCTCAACTCTAAGAATGGCTAATTATTAGTATTATTATTTTTAAACCAACCCCCATTTATGGAGGGGAGCATGAAAGAGCGCACTCTCTAAACGAGGGTTAATTAGGAGGCTCCTGGATAGTGAGTGCTTCATCAGCAACTGAGCAGCATGTAAATAAATCTAATTTTCCTCCGACTCAACTCGTCACTGGCTTAATTACAGCAGCTATGGTGTGTGCATGTGTGTATTTTTTTCATTAGCGAAAGAGGGTCATTATTAGCCAAGTCTGGTAAGAATGATTTTGGAGAGCAGGCTCCCACCCTCTATAGGTGCCCTCCGAGAGTGGAGAGAAACTTTCCAAGTGAACGCAAGAGTTTCCAATTAAGGTGACTTGGAGGAAGCCGGAAGCTGGCTTGGAAAATTAGAAAAAGATTACAAGAGGAAGAGGGCCCGAGGCCGGAGTCTGGGAGGTGCAGTTAATTAATGTGTGGAGGAAGAGCCCCTTCTGGGGGTTGGACCTTTCTCCTTTCCCACCAGGTCATCTGTCTGCCCAGAAATCTTGGGGCTCCAAGACCTCTCCTGATGCTGCCTGTAGCATCTGCTCCTGAGAAGTACAGAAGAGACTGGATCCTGGGGCACTGGGTTTGGCCACTTTGGCCATCTCTATTAGATGGCTTTTCAAGTCCTCCCTCATTGTCCCCACTAAAGATGGAGCATGGAGGACCATTGCAGTGAGCATATTGTTCTAGGAATAAATAAGCGAAAAGCAAGTCAGAAATTAGTTACCACAAAGGAAGTTGAAGCCTACAGGCCAAGTTCCAATTGTGTGCAGGAAGCACCCTGCCCAGGGGGGCCTTTGAGGGAGGATTTAAGTCCATCCGCCTGGTACTCCAGGCACAATGTTGGCCAAAAAAAGTTCTTTCTTTCCGCTCCACCTCATCCCAGCCCCCCATAATAGCTCCGATTCCTCATTAAGCCATGTAAGAGGCTTGCTTTGTGATCCTAATAAATCTCTAGTGATCCAGAAATCGAGGTGGCTGCTGGTGCTCTGTGCACGTGTCCTGGACTCTCACGTACTGTCCGTCCTTGCCTGTCCAGCAGCGGCGGCAGGAGCTGGCTGCCCTCAGCTCTGCACACCAGACAAGGGCATATCTGGCACCTTTGGAAGGAGAACCTGGAAGCCCAGGGTCACCTCCCAGCATTGGTTGTTGTCTCCCCAGCATGGGTCGTCTCCCCAGCATGTGTCCTTCCAAGCATCATTTGGATGCTGCCAGGGCTGGGACACTCATCTTCTAGCCTAAACCTCAGCGACAGCCTCGATGATCATGCTCAGTGAGTGCTCACTGAGGCCCCAGCAAGTACTTGATTCAGTGCACATGACTGACCACCTCCTCTGGGCTAGGCACTGTGTTAGCCATTAAGACATATTAGGAGATCTCCTTCCATTCCTTTTCTCCTCCGCTAGCTCTCTTTTGTTCCTTTTCCCTCCTCTCTCTCTATCTCTTTAATTGAATAACACCTTGAATCCTTTTTTTCTTTCTTTCTTTTCTTTTCTTTTTGTTGGTCATGAGGCCTGAACTCTGGGCCTGGGTGCTGTCCCTTAGCTCTTCAGCTCAAGGCTAGCACCCTACCACTTGAGCCACAGCGCCACTTCCGGCTTTTTCTGCTTATGTGGTGCTGAGGAATTGAACCCTGGGCCTCATGCATGTGAGACAAGCACTCCACCACTAAGGCAACTTCCTAGCCCCCTCCCCCCTTTTTTTTTCTTTATTTTTCATATAGAGCTTGCTTTTTGCTCAGGGCTGGCTTTAGACTGTGATCTTGCCACCTGTGCTTCCCACATAGCTGGGATTATAGATTGTTTTTTGAGATAGGGCCTTGATAACTATTTTTGCCAAGACGGACATGGAATTCACTATCCTCCTGTCTCAGCCTCGCAAATGCCAGGATTATAGGTGTGTTCCCAGCTGGTACTAGGCGTTAGCTAATGACTCAAGATGGCGATTTCTTGCCTTCCTGGAGCTTTTACTGGGGTGTGTGTGTGTGTGTGTGTGTGTGTGTGTGTGTGTGTGTGTGTGTGTGTGTGTGTGCACTGAGGCAATACAATAAAATGATCAGTGCTCCAGGAAGTAGGTGATACTGTGTGGAAGTCCATTCAACTCAAATTTTTCACCAGTCTCTATCAGCCCCACTGCTCTAGCTCGCCACACACTGCATGTTGACTTGTCAGTTCCATGTGTGCTCCAGTTTGTTCTAACTTCGGGGCCTTTGCATGAGCTGTGCCATTCATTCTGCCTATCCTGTGTTCCCCCGTTTATTCTTTGTACCATTCAAATGTTCACAAAAATATCCCCTCCCCAGAGAGGCCTTTGTTGGCACTCGGAGTAAAGTTGTCTCCTTGCCTCCCATCCTCCATCTAGCCACCTGCTTTGGCACTCTGTCTGTGTTCACTCCACCTGAGTCTCCTGCTTTCTGTGCTCCTTATATGGTCTGTCTCCACTTCTCAGCACACAGTAGGTCAGTAGCCATGAATCCTCAAGGGGACTGGGACACATGAGGAATGAACAGCGGCTTCTTGCATGCTTGGGGTCCCTTATTGGAAAATAAGAAACAGGCCGGGTGCTGTGGTTCATGCCTATAATGCTAATTACTCAGGAGGCTGAGATCTGAGGATCATGTTAGAGGCCAGCTGGGACAGGAAAGTCTGTGACACTAATGAATTACCAAAAAGCTAGAAGTGAAGCTGTGGCTTAAGGGGTAAAGTACCAGCCTTGAGCACAAAAGCCTAAGTACAGTTCCCAGTGCCTGAGTTCAAACCCTAAGAACTGGTACCAAAAAAAAAGATAAGAAACAAATGCATGGGGACTGACTAATGAATCTAGGGCCCCCGCCCCCCCCCTCCCCCCCCCCCCCAATCTTATCTCCAGCTTGCCTGAGGTCAAGCCCAGGCTATTTGTCCTCATGACAAGTTGGGAAGTTTTTTCTCACTGAGTCTCATGGGCTCTGAATGAGTCCCTCGGCTTCCTGGAGCCTCCTGCTCACCCACTGGCACCTCAGTGGATATAGACAATCTTGGTGTCTACCCTTCCAGAAGGGTTATCATCCAAAGTCCTCTGATGGTGCTGCAGTGGTAGCGGGGGGACCAGATGTGCCTCCCCACGCTCTGAAAGTCTAATTGGAGATAAATGCCTAATAGATTTGTTGAAACTTTGATCCTCAGATCTCCGCCTCCTGCGTAGGTAGGATTATAGGCATGAGCCCTCAGTTCCCAGCTTAACATAGAAACTCTTCAACAACTATTTATTTGCACACGATCACCTGCAGTCTAACTGCAGTACAAGAACCTGGATGGGAGGAGACTTTCACTGGCTGTCTTAGATTCAGGATCAGACGGAGAGTCCTGGGCCCTCCCTGTCCTCACCCTGCTGGGCAGGACTTGCTCTCCTGACTCTGGCTGTAGACTGTAGCTGTGTGGACCGTCTCACCATTTCTGGGATAGATGACTCCCCATTCCCTCAGCAGCTATGCGCTCTGCTTCCTTCTTATCCCTAGCTCGGCTACCCCTGCCTCCCCAGTGAGGCCCCATGAAGCCCCCTTAGCCTCCCTGTGGCCGCCTCTCCCTAGCCTCTGCTATGCATGGCCTCTTTCTTTTCTTTCAAAGTGCTCATCACTTGCAGACATGATTTTGTTTCAGTGTGTATCTGCTGTTTTTCCCCACCAGGGGGAAAACTCTAGAAGAGGAACAGTGGACTTCATCTGTGTTCCCTAAGGACAGTCCCTGGCACATCGTAGGATCTCAGTAAATGTTCTGTGAGCGTGTGGATGTATCCTGAATGCTCCTGTATCTCTTCTGGTCAGGTTGGTGGGGCTGTAGCCAGGCCATCCTTCCTGCGCATCTTCTGTGATTCACAGTGGAGTTCACTTCCTAGAAACACGCCTCTCACTTTCCCCACCTGTGCTCCTCAGAGTCTCAGGAGTGCAGCCACATCTTGGAAATCCCTGGAGGTGATGATGACTTGGGGCCCTGGGGTTGGCCCTTAGTGACCAAGCCCAGGCAGCATCTCAATTTTGTGCCAGGAGTTGGGGTGGGAGGGACCCTCTTTACTGTTTTGGTAGAGGTTAAAGAGGAGAAAGGAAGCTGCCATCTGCCAATTCCCAGGGTGGGCATTTCCTAAACTTGCCCTGGGATCACTGGGTGAGAGGAGTAGGATCTGCTCACACTGTGACTCACTTGGGGCTGGAGCCTGATTGGTGAGGGTGTTCCCGTGCACATCTTGTACACATGCGAGTGACGCACGGGTCTGGGCTTGGGGCCACTTGCACGTACTAACTGACAAGTTCTTTTTCAAGGTCAGCTGCCAGCACTGTATCACATGGCCCTTTGTCCTCTGCATGGATGGAATAGGGTGTGGTAGCCAGGAGGATAGACAGAGAGGGCAATCACTGGTGACTTTAGCAAGCTGTTCCTACAGGGGATACTGATGCAGGGGTCCACTAGGCCAGACATTTCCTGGCTGAGCATTTGTAGAGCAAGAAAGTCTGTCTGGAGATAAATCCCTGCCCTTGTTCATTTCCAGGCCTGCTCACTCTTACCTAGGAGTTGCAGGCTTATGTGATTCCCCTGCAGACAAGCTTTATAGATGGCCTCTAACACCCACCCATAGAAGAGATGTCCATAGAACAGGGTTGAGAGGAACAAAGTGAAAAGAGGTGACAGGTCAGTGTGTGGCCAGCAGCCCATTCTCGTGCTCTGATGGCCATGTGTGTTTGTCAATGCAGAAGGGGATGCTCGAGATCTTGTTCATCAAAGTTGTCACAGCCCAAGCCTCTGGCTGGTGAGATTTCAGGTGATTTGTACTATTTTCTTTATGCTTTTGTGTCTAGCTTGTATCTTTGACATCAGCCACAGCTATCTTTGTAATCAGAAATAACAAGAAAGCTTTATTTTATGGGAAAGAAACAGTTCTGGGAAGAAAACCAGATGATACCACAGACCAGCCCGATAGATGCCTCATGTCAGGGCCAAGGTCAGGATATGTGGCTGTTCGTTGAGAGTGGGCTGAGCTTCCAGCCTGGCTTTTTTTTTTTTTTTGCCGCTCATGGGGCTTGAACTCTGGGCCTGGGCGCTGTCCCTCAGCTCTTCAGCTCAAGGCTAGTGCTTTACCACTGAGCCACAGCGCCACTTCTGGCCTTTTCTGCTTATGAGGTATAGCTGAGGAATCGCACCCAGGGTCTCATGCATGCAAAGCAACCACCCTACCACTGAACCACCTTCCCAGCCCTGTAGCTTGGCATTTCTGTGTGTTCTTCCCCAGTGGTAGAGGTCCCTGTGCCAGGTTTAGCTGAGGCCTCCTCCTGTGTTAGTCAGGCCTCCTCTTCCTCAGTCCCAGAACCTGCCCTTGGCAGGGCTTGATGTTGTTAGGTGCTGTTCTGGTTGGGGCTATGACAGTGGGCTGGTGGACCCTGGATTATAGAAACTGAGTTCTCCATGTGGGAAGCTCCAGATGTGGTCACATGGTTGTGGCTATGACCTAGACTTCCTGTTTATTGCTAACTGCACAGATAGGTGATCTGGATGTGGCACAGGAGCTGGTATCATGGGAAGCACCTCCATGCTCAGGTTAGAAGCCCCGTACTTCTATTCTCTACAGATGGAGTTCCTCCATCTGTAATAGTTCATACTTCTTAGGGAAGGTGGTCTCAGTGGGTATCTGTCCAGGTGCCTCCTCGTCTTCCCCTTTGTGCTCCTTGCTGAGGCTTCATTGGAAAGATTTGCAGAATCTGTTTTGACGTCTGATTCTGGTTGTGTCTTGCCTGTAGCAAGTGATTGTGTCACCCAGTTTGATTTCTTAGTGATGGCTGGCTTTGGCCTGCCAGCCTTCAGATGTTCTCCTGTGGAGTGGGTTGGAGTAATCTTTTCCATTTGATGTATGACCATGGAAGGGGGTCAGGATGCATTTTGGGCAGACCCTGGCTCCTTCTTAAGTTACATGGTTTCCATTCTCATCTCCCCAAAGGTACTTTCCAGACCCAGCTGGGACTCACAATCACGACCTGCTCACAGGAGGGACAGAAAATTGGTGAGAAGTCAGAGTTGGAGTGTCGATTTTTTTTTTATCTCCAGAACACAAAAGGTAGAAGAATTTGCATTCACTTGAGAACAAACACCTTTCCTGTACAAGTGATCCTGTACAAGTGTCCAACAAGAGGGTCTGCTAAAGAATGACATGCTTGTCTTGAAATCATGACAGCCTACACTTGTTCATTCACTTAACATAGAGGTCCTGTGCACCTTCTTGGGGCCAGCTACTGTCCACCTGCCGATACCACACTGCTCTGGTGGGATCAATTATTATTATTTTATTTTTTTTGTCAGTCGTGGGGCCTGAACTCTGGGCCTGGGCGCTGTCCCTCAGCTCTTCAGCTCAAGCCTAGCACTCTACCACTTGAGTCACAGCACCACTTCCAGCTTTTTCTGCTTTCGTGGTGCTGAGGAATCGAACCCAGGGCCTCATGCATGCAGGGCAAGCACTCTACCACTGAGCCACCTTCCCAGCCCCTGGAATCAATTATTTTAATGCTGTTGCATTCTTCAAGTGACACACTCCCCTCAATTCTCTGTCCCTTCCTGTCCATCACATCATGCTGGGTTGAGGGGAGGAGCACTGGGCTGGGGAGAATAATCAGACAGGGCTGCCAGCCCCCATTAATGCACCACAAGGACTGTGGACACTGTTTTGGGTCTTAGATTCTGACAATGCTGTGGGTCAGGTTGGCTCCTTTTTCCAAGGCTTTCTCCACATCATAGTCTCAACTTCTGCTGTGATGCTCTAGGTTACTATGATTAATTTTTTTGTTTCATTTTTCTTTTCTTTTCACTTTTTTAAAGCCCTAAACTCTATGGCTTCAAGGAATCATCAGAGAAACATAGATACCATTTCTGTACACTTTGTAAAGCAAGAATTACATTTGAATGACCTCCCCCGCTCCACAGGAATACCCAAGTGCCTCTGCCCTGGGCCCTCTGCAGGGCTAAGTGTAGTATTAGGCAATTTTTTCCCCCTCTGGCATCTCCTGGACCACAACCTTGGCACAACAGGGTCATGTGCTCAAAATCAAGCAGCTTTTTTTTTTTTTTTAATTGTTGGTTATGGGGCTTGAACTCAGGGCACTGTCCCTCTTTGTGTTCAAGACTAGAGCCCTACCACTTGAGCCACAGCATCACTTCCTGATTAAATTTTTTAAAATCATAGTGTTTATTTAAGTGAAGTATTTCAGATATAAAAATGTGCATCAATACCATGCAGAATGAACTCGTTAGCTTAAGGAATGCACCATTTAATCACCCAGCAGCAAAGCTCCTACATGCTTGCTATCTATACCTTCCCTTCCCAGGGGTTTGGTTTATCTCATTTCTGTGTGTATCTTTTTTCTTGAAATATGTACAGAGTATAACTAAACACATTGATATATAGGTCCTAAAACAATATAAATGTCGCCATATGTTACTATATAAGTAGAATTCATAATTATGTATTCATATACATGGCTTCTCTTTTTTTTTAAACTGTATTTTTTTTTTTTGTCTTTTCTTTTTTGGTACTGGGGATCAAACCCAGGATGTTGCATTTTCCTAGGCAAGTGCTTTGCCACTGAGCTACATCCCAGCCCAATATGGCTTCTCTTTAACAACTCACTCCCCCCCTCCCCGCCCCCCTCCCCTGCTGTCTTTGCATTGTATTGGGAAGATGAATCCACGTTGTTACATGTAGTCCTGTTAATTTTAATTGCAATTTAATTGTAATTTTAATTGCTATGTGGGGTCTACTCTGTAAATGTACCACCATTTATCTGTTGATCTACTGCTAATGGAAATGTAGACGTGTTCTAATTTTTTTTGGAGGGGGGCTACTACAGATAGTTTAGCAGTGGCTAGTCTCACAGTGAGTTCATCAACACGTGGATTTTGTAATGAATTCCTAGCATCTAAGCCACAATGTGGAATGGAATGACTGGTCAGTGGGCATCGCTCAAACCTCTTCCTTCTCCTTCATCCATCAGCTCTGTTCTCCCACTATTGGTTTTATTTTAGGCGTGCTCTTTACTTGGGGCCCTGGGGTTATCTCATTGGGTCCACATAAGCTTATAGAGGAGAGTTTGCAGGGCAAGTCCTGTGAACTATTAGGGTATGGTGGCCAGGCAATAGGCCCCACTCTTAGTAGGAAGAAGCTCTTTGGCCTCTTGTCCTGAGCTTGCTTAGAAAGCCCCTGGGTCTTGGGAAACAACAGTGTGTGTATAGACTTTGATAAACAGGGACAACTCGGGTAATGAGTTGGATGTTTATTCATTTTAGAGTTGGGTAAAATGAGGCCTAGTGATTCCGAGCGCCTGAGGTACATAGAATCCCTCCAAGTCCAGATGATCCTCTGCTTTTCATCATCATCATCTTCTTCTTCTTCTTCATCCCAGCAACCTGAAGGTCAGGTGACTCCTATAATGCATCTGGAATTGGTCTTGCCATTTTTCAAGAAAGGACAACCTTGTACCTCCTTGCTCATTTAATACCTTCAACATGACCTTGAAGTAGGATTTTTTTTGGGGGAGGGATAGTGGTGCTGGTACTGGGGCTTGAACTCTTAAACTCAGGGTCTGGACACTGACCTTTATCTTGTTTTTGCTCAAGGCTCAATCTCAACTTGTGGCTTTCTTTCTTTCTTTCTTTCTTTTTCCTGTTCCTGGGGCTTGAACTCAAGGCCTGGGTGCTATCCCTAAGCTTCTTTTGCTAGTACTCTACCATTTGAGCTACAGTGCCACTTCTGGCTATTTTTGGGTAGTTTATTGGAGATAAGCGTCTCACAGACTCTTCTGCCTGGGCCGGCTTCAAACCGTGCTGGCTTCAGATCCTCAGATCTTAGCCTCCAGAGTAGCTAGGATTACAGGCATGAGCTACTACTGCCAGCACCTGGCTACTTCTGTTTTTTTGTTGGTTAATTGGAGATACATGTTTTACAAACTTTCTTGACTGTGCTGGTTTTGAACCTTAATCCTCAGGATTATAGGTGTGAGCCACCGGTGCCTGGTGATGTAGGATTTTTTTTTTTTTTAATAGATGGGGAAATGAGGCTCAGAAAGTTGAAATGGATGGCTGGAAGCCAGTCATGGCAGGAGCTAGGGACAAAGCTCTCTGAGCATCTCTTTACCTCTTCTCTTTACTCCCTCTGCCTGGCTTCACTTTGGGGGTCTTTCTCCACCCCCATTGCTACCCAGACTTCCTATGGACTGAAGAGCTGGTCCATTGGGTCCCCATTCCCTTAGTTCCCCTCCCTTCAGTTCCCCAGAGAGCCTCCTCTCTTGCCTTTGATACAAATTCTTGTACTTTCCTGATAATATTCTGGGCTCTTCTTAACGTGAGAGGGTCAGCCGTGAGGCATCTCAGCAATTTATAATTCTTGAGAATTCTGTTTGGTGACACAAGTTAGCATTTAATAGACACCCTGCCACCTCCTTTCTCCCTATTGTGACAAGCTCCTGGCAGAGTCCTTTTGAGACTCACGGTAATTGCACCACGCTGCGAAAGGGAAGACCACGTTGCGCTCGAGTGCGTCTCAAAAACGTCTCCACAATAGACAGCCAGGTACGAGTTTGCTGGGCTTCAAGGTAATGATTTAAACTTAATTTGACCCTTGATGAGGGAGCCCGCCTTTCCGGGTCGACACAGCCTTTCGGTTTGGGCCTGCCTGCCATGCCGTCAACGGCAACACAAATAATTCCTTCGTAACAAGTGCCTTTCAGAGGATGTCTGCTGCTGACAGCTAATATAGAATTATTGCCCCTGAATGCATTTCTGTAATTACTTCCCAGAGATCTGTCTTTGTGTTAGAAGACATTTCACACTTTAGTAACATAAGTGTTTTGGGAGGGCACGAGCAATAATTATGAACAGTCTTTCCGTGAAAATAAACCTCAAAAAATTATAAGAGCTAATGCTAAAATTGGTTAGAGTCAGGGAGGAATTTCATTTGAATTTGATTCATGTATATTTATTCGGAGTATAATAACCTTTCCTGTATGGAAACTTTTTTTTTTTAAACAAAAGCAATAATGATACCGAGAGCCTGCTTTCTAGTTTTTGAGCCATACTGCAACTGAAAACTGATTAAAAGTGACAATTTGCTCGAGACTGAATAAAGAAGAGTCATCGTGGAGGCCTGACAGGAGACATTTGCGGTAATGGAAAATGAAATGATTCACAGTGTGATCAATAAAAAATTAGCAGCATTTAATAAAAGGTTTCTGCTTCATGTTGACTGAAGAGCATCGCGAGCAGTTTGAAATCCGAGTTAAGTGATGGTTTGAGGATGAGCCTGGGGTGGGGTGGGGGTGTGTGGGGTGTGCATGTGCATATAGATCACTCGGATATTGGCCAGCACTGGGAGGCAGCCAGGCCTCTGGGGTGAGTCTGGAAGCTTCTTTTGCACTGCCCACTTGACCTTTGACCTGTGTGGCTAATCCTTCTGAGTGTTTGCTCCTGGTTATGAGGGAATGAGGATCTGTGTGTCCCAAGCCACCAAACAGACCTTGCTCTATGGGCTGGGGACCAGGTGCCACCCCAGCCCTAACTCTGGAAAGGGGCATCTGTCTAGACGCTGGCTCTGTGGTGTGGGCTGTATAGAGCAGCCTTTGTTCTGCCTGCTCCGTCTGCTGCCTGAGGAATCCAGGTTTCAGGGGACATCCCCGAATGCCTTACAGCTCACTTGTGAGACTCTAAACACCCTCTTGGGTACCAGAGGAAATCAGCAGAAAGCCAGCAGACCTTAGCGAGAGGATGAGGTTAAGCAATGGGGAGACCCCACTGTCCCATGAAGAAGCCCACTGCTGGCAAGAGGTGGGCTGGGCCCACCCCTCCCCCCAGGGGGTGCCTGGGCTAGAGTTGGATGGGAGCTGGCAGTTTTGGAAGCCAAGTGTGCTGCCATTTGGCTTTTTCCTCAGCAGCAGCAACATGGTAAAAACTCTCCATCCGACCTGCTCCTGGTCTCTAGGCGGCACTTTGGAATTCCCTGGGACACAGCCGTGCACTGCGCTGTCTCTATGCCCAGCAACTGGTTAATTTTTAAAGGCTTCATGCAGCCTCTGCACTGTGGCTGGAGGAGAAGGGGCCTCTTGCCTCTCAGGTCCATGTGTGGCCTGGAGAGAAAAATCTTGGGTAAGAGGACCAGTGATGAGAAAGGTTGTAATAGAGGCCTGGGAGCCTGGGCTGGTGGAAACCCAGTTACTAGGGACCCTTGGATCCCAGGGCAGTGGCAGGACCAGAGGCCTGTTTCTAGCTGTCTCCCTGTTGTTTCATTCTTCTATGGGATAGAGACCCTTGCTAGATCTCCTTCCTTTTGCAGGGGATGGACCCAAGGCTCCCAAGGCTTTGTGTATGCTAGGTTAGTTGTGGATCACTGAGCTACATCCTGAAACTGGGTCTTGTAAGTATCAAGAGTAGAATGAGGCTCACCAGCTTATTCATTTGCTCCAAAAGTCATTATAGAGCACCTACAGTATGCTAGACTCTATGCTGGAGTGCTTAAGGGCTGGAGGGAGAAACAGATTGTAATGGGCAGGGGAAGGGGTTGTGTTCAGTGAGTATTCAGAGCTCATCTAGGGGCCTGTCCTCAAGGAGGTGAAGACTGAGTGAGAAGTTGGCCAAAAGAATTTTTACTATGCCCTATCTGGTTTCGTGTTGGAACTCTCTCTGTGAAGCATGCTGTGGGGAGCCTCTTGAGGGAGGGAGCAGAAGCAACTCTTCCTTGGTGAAGGTGAGCTCAGGTGAAGCATGAGTTCTGCGCCAGGACTGCTTCTCGCAGAGCCACAGACCCCCTAAGGTCCACTCCATGGATGGAGCCAACTGAGGACCAGAGAGAGTCTATGGTGCCTGTAACTCATGACGTATCCATGCCGTGCCTAGTTCTCTAGGCTCTGTCTATATGCAGCCTGGCCCCTAGTTCTGGTTTTAGAGTTGCAGACCTTTCTATCCCTCCCCCTTTTCTTTCCCCTATGGGTTCTTCCTTCAGTAACTACAACAAGGGGGTGATTTTCACCCCGGCATCCTCACCTTGAGTTTTGTGCTAGGGCTGGGAGCAATTAGGAGCATCAGGCCCTGGTGCTGGCCACAAATTAGCTGGATTTATCGAGCTCCCCATGCAGCCCTGACCGACCTCCTCCCCTGCCTGCCTCTGCCTGCCTGTCCATCTCCCCCTTCTCAGAGATGACACCTGACAGCATAGAGAGGGCAGAATGGTCACTGCCTCAGGAGGTCACGAGCAAGGAACAGCATACAATTTTCATGGTTCCAGGGTGGCTTTGTCCGACTGTTCTTCATTACTGCACGCAGTGAGATCAGTTTTATTAAGATTGTAGGGCTTGGAGGAGCGGCACTGTTAACTACTCACTGGAAAAACATGATTTTTTTCCCCCATTTTGGTGAGGGCACTTTGATTGCTTTTTCTTTCCTCCTTTTGTCCCTCTCCTCCCCTTTCTTCCTCCCACCTGTCCTGTTTGCTTTTCATTCATCCCTTACCCCTTGAGCATGTGTGCTGTGGGGCAGAGCAGCTCCCTTTGCCCTGCAAGTGAACAACCCAGGCTGGGTAGAGTCCTTCAGGCCTGTAGTTATGGAACACCCATCAGGAGCAAGGTGCTGTAACAGAATGTCAGCCTCCCTGGGGTAAGAAGCGGCTTTTGGGGGGGCATCTGCAGCACTTGTAACAGTGGGTAGCTACTGATATCGATTGAGAGCTTGGTTGTGGTTTTGAGGGAGCGAATTGTTGACAGTGGCCTGCGAGGGAGACCTGCAGTGGGATCACCTGGAAGGTGGCTGTGCAGGGAGGGGAGCTCACATAATCTGAGCAGGCCCTGGTAATATCCTCATGTTCAAGGGGAGGCAGGAGCCTCATGCAGAATGGACATGGATGAACCTTGGCCTTGAATCTCCAAAGAAGGGACAACCTCATCATTTCCCAGTCGGTCACCCCATGGGATGAGGATTCAGCGGGGTTCCTGCACTGGAGAGGCTTTGGTAGCTGGCTGGGCACTGTTCACAGTGTCCACAGCAGAGTCTCCTGGCTGGGAAATCAAGCTGCATCCAGCCTGATGTATTGATTGACCCACACTCACTCACTTCCTTCCTTCCTTCCTTCCTTCCTTCCTTCCTTCCTTCCTTCCTTCCTTCCTTCCTTCCTTCCTTCCTTCCTTCCTTCCTTCCTTCCTTCCTTCCTTCCTTTCTGGTGGTTTATTAGAGAAAAGAGTCTCAAGGATTTTGCTACTGAGGTTGGCTTTGAACCTCGACCCTCAGATCTCAGCCTCCTGAGTAGCCAGGATGACAGGTGTGAGCCACCGGCACCCAGCCACTCTATTTCTTAAAACTTAGAGTTAACTTCTAAAAATCTAGATATTTAAAATAAAAATAAAAATTTCCTCTTTAAATTAAAAATAGATGAAGCTGGGTGCTGATGGCCCATTCCTATAATCCTAACTACTCAAGAGGCTGAGATCTGAGGAGTTTGGCCCGAAGGCAGCCTAGGCAGACACATTTGAAAGACTCTTTTTCTCTAATTAGGCAGCAGAAAGCTTGAAGTAGATGTATGGCTTAAGTGATAGATGCCAGTGTTGAGCCAAAAACAAGTAAGAGCTCAAGGTCCTGAGTTCAAGCCCTAGTGAAAAGCTGATGTGTCAGGCAGTGTGCCACTTTATCATAGGCAACCTTCTGCAGGAGCTGCACAGAGCTACTGTCTTGTGTAAACTTCTGCAGCCCCCTCCAACCTTTTCCATTTATTTGTGTACTGATGGGGGAGGGGATGTCTGAGATTTGATCCTATCTTTTGCAGTGGCAAAAGTGGCAGTGGCTGTCTCGCCCACTGGAGTCCATCTGACCTCTATAAAATAGCTTTGATGGTGACACCTCCCTTGCTGGGCCACAGGTCACCATGCAGGATAATGAACCAGAAGTTCTGGTCATCATGCTGCTTGTCATTTTTGGCCTCAATTCTAGCATTCCTGACAAGTGAAGTGATGTTCTCAGCAAAGTCTAGTCATTTCTCTGGTCGGCTGTGAGCAGGGGAGAGGATTTGTGCAGTGCTGTGTCCCTTCCAGCCAGGGCAGGTACAGCCCCTCTAGCCTGCTTCAAAGTTCCATCCATACAGCCACCGATGCTGATCCGACAACAGGGACCCTCACACAGTCACCCCAAAGTTGTTGCCCTATTGAACAAGCAGAACTTAGAAAATTATGTGTTAAAATATTTGTTCACAGCTCTGTTAATGGCACTCTTAGGCTGAATGCTAAGTGTTACCTTACACTGCAAACAGTTTAAACCTGAAGATAAATAATGGCTGCCATAGTGCAGCAGTTGTTGATGGGGAAGCAGATGGATTGAAACAGTAGCACTTTCCTCTCCTAGCTACACACACACACACACACACACACACACACACCCACACAGCACTTTCCTCTCCTAGACACACACACACACACACACACACACACACACACACACACATACACACACAGGCTAGAGCTTTACAACTTGAGCCACAGCTCCACTTCCAGCTTTTTCTGGTAATTTGGTGGAAATAAGAGTCTCACAGACTTTCCTGCCCAGTCTGGCTTTGAACCTTAATCCTCAGATCTCTGCCACCTGAGTAGCTAAGATTACAGCTGTGGGCCGCTAGTGCCCAGAAGTAGATTGTACTTTCGGGGTCTGCATGTTCAGGTTTGTGCCTTCCAAAGGGGCAGGTGCCCTGACATTCCCATTCTTCTCCACCCTCAGGAGTGTCCAAGGCCTCCTGCAAGGCACTCGTACGGTATGACCTCTCCTTATGCCAACTTAAATTTCCCTTTTGTTGGGTTTAGACAACAGTAGTACTTGGGAGATAGCATGAACTACCATTTCTCATGGCTTATTAAGAGCCAAGCATCAGGCTTTGTGTTTATTCCTTTATTAATCTAATTTAATTAAGGGAATCTCAGAGAGGGAAAGTGACTTGTTTGAGGTCCTCAGTTGCTAAATGGTGGAATGTCTACTTGAATCTCAACAATCTGGCTCCAAGGTCTGTGATTCTTCTCTGTTCTTTCTGTCGTCTGACACATGAATCTGTCTGTCAGCTGCTTGTGTAGATTGTTACTTAATGCCCACATTTATGACAGTGACTTTGTTCCATCTGCCCCACTGGACTCCACACACTGACGTACAGATGCTTCTGAGGTCAGCCCCTAGATGAACCTGGGGTTTCAACCACTGGGCAGCTCTGCATTCTGCAGAGGTGCATTGCATATTGGGGTCTGGTTGGGAGAAGAGGTGAGAGTTGGGCTATCTGGTTGTCTTCTGCACTGATTTTCCCTTCCTCACAGTTTTCCTCTTTTACTTTCCCTGCTCTGGCTTCTTGTCAGCTGCATGAGACCTCAAGGCTCCTGTTTCTACTGGCATATGGTGTTTAGGTAGACACACATCATACCAAGGGCTGTCCATTCGCGAAAGCTTACCCTCACCCACTGCTGCTGCTCATGGCCAGCCCCTTTCAGGCACAGCAGGTATTACAGACTCCAGATCTTGCACAGCAGAGGCCAGGGGCTCAGAGGTGTTCCCAGAACTCAGAGCCTTGACCCACCTGGGGCCATCATGTGTTTCCATATTGCTTATTCCTTTGCTTTATTGTCACTTACTCACCTGCACACTCATTTATCCACCTCACACTGTGTGTGTGTGTATACACACACGCGTGCATGCAAGTGCTGAGGCTTGAACTCAGGGCCTTGTGCTCTCTCTTAGCTTTTTTTGCTCAAGGCTACCACTTGAGTCACACTTCTACTTCTGGCCTTGTTTTTCTTTTGTGCTAGTCCTGGGACTTGAACTCAGGGCCTGGATACTGTCACTGAGCTTTTATGCTCAAGGATAGTGTCCTACCACTTGATCCAAAACTCCACTTCTGGCCTTTCTCTCCCCCCCCGCCCCCCTTCTCGGTAGTTATTTGGAGATAACAGGAGTCTCAAGGACCTTCCTATGCAGGCTGTCTTCCCACCATGATCCTCAGATCTCAGCCTTCTACATAGCTAAAATTACAGTTGTGAGACACTGGTGCCCAACTCACATTTTTAAAGTATATTTTCTATGCTGGTCTTTGAAGCCACCAAGATAAATCAGGGCCAAGAAGCACCCTTAGGTTGTAGCAAATATGTGTGTGTGTTATGTGTGACATACAGATTGTGGGCTGAGTGAAGGAGAAGGGAGGGAATGTGTGTGATTGTTGGCTCTGGGATGGCTTTCTAATAGAAAGCATTGTGGCTGGAAGGTTTGCTTATGGGAAGTCTTCTCAGCCCATATCTCTGGCTCAGGGGTGTAGGCTTCACAGAGTGGTGTCTTGGGGTCAGGAAGAGCTGCCCAGACAAAGCACCCCCATTATATATTAGGCAGAAGCTTTGAGATGACTAGTATTTGACTTTGGGGGCCTGGTCAAATCAGATACCTGCCATCTGACAATAAACAGTGCTGCAACATTTGCTTGCCCCCTGCCCCTACCCCATGGGCATGGAGGCTGGCTTCTTTGAAACCAGTTTCTTTTTCTACTCAATTCAGCATGAATGAGACCTCATTGTGTGTCTCTCCGCACCAGGGTTAGGGGATGTTGCTGAGCAAGAGACACAGCCGCTGCACCCCCCTCCCCATGCTCTTGGAGATCGCTGTCTGGTGGAGGGTACCCCACCTGGCCCCTGCTATGTAACCAGTCAATTCCAGACGTAGTGGCTTATAGCAACACTGTGATATCTCAGCCAAGTTAGGCTGCCAGTCTCTCTTGTTGTTTCTTGCACAGTGGCAGCCACATAGTGGTTGGGGCTTAAGTCATTTGAAGATTGTGGGTTTGGATACCCAAGATGGTAGGCTCCTAAGGCCAGCAGTTGGTGCTGGAGGCTGGGAGTTGGGCTGGGAGCATCAGTCTGTGTTCTCTCTATAAGGCATGTGCTTCTAATAGTCTGGAAGCTAAATTTTTTTTTTTTTTTTTTTGTGGGAGTGTCTCAGGAGATCAGGAGACCCAGGGGAAAGCTGAAAGCCCTCTTCCAACCTGGCCTCAGGGACCTTGAACTTCTGTAATCTAGCTACTCAGAAGGATGTGATCCGAGGATCATGGTTTGAAGCCAACCCAGTTAGAAAAGTCTGTGAGATGCCAACTCCGATTACTCAGTAAAATGCCAGACTGGAGGCGTGTCTCAAGTGGTAGAATGCCAGCTGTAAACAAGCAAGCCAAGCAAGGTACAAGGCCTTAAATTCAAACCCTGGAGAGAGGGGGGGGGGGAGGGAGGGAGAGAGGGGGAGGGAGGGAGAGAGGGATAGAGAGAGAGAGTGAACGAGGAGGGGGGTGGAAGAAAGAAACCTTGAGCATCATTCTCATTGTGCTCTACTGGTCAAAGAAGGCACTAAGGCTGTCAGCCTAGAGGCAGTTTGTGGAGGGGAGTTAGGAGTCTGTTTTCTATGGGGAGTAAAGGACGCACTGTAGATCAGCAGGGCTGTTCCTGAGACCGCGTAAGCAAAAGTACCAGGTGTACAAGTGCTGTGGATGCTGGCTGTTCCTGGTGAATGCCTAGGCCAAAGGATATGAATGTGTGCTAACTGGAAAACAGCCGCATGAATTGTCTGAGGTGGAGTTTGAGATGGGGAAGCTTTGCCACTTGGATGAGGAGGCCAGCGTTATTTGGGCCAATTTGATTTTCTGTTCCATTCTCACAGCTATGAGGGAGAAGCCCTTGATTCAAAAAGTCCATTTAGCTGAGGTCTTCCTGGACTTCCAGCTGCTGCATAGTGCCCTGGAGAGTAGGGCGGGGTGAGACTGAAGGAAGGGTGGGAGTGAAGGAGCTAGCCAGCGGAAGGAGCTGCACAGCCCCAGAGGCATCCAGCACACCCAGGCAAGTAGTCTGACATCTCCCACACTGTGCTGCATCAGGCCCACCCTGTGGCAGAGGGGCCAGTGGGTCAGCTGTGGGGTAAGCCAAGTGGTCACTGTCTTGGAAATGCAAGGTAGCACTGGGGATGGAGACCCAGAGCCAGATGCTCTGCCTCCGGCTGGTGTGGGACAGGCAGAGTCATCTGATATGATGAGGCTGGGTCAGAGGAATAGCAAAGATCCCTAGGTCCCTGAGAGCTTACTTACTGACTGCTCAAGGGTGGAGACCCTAGAGAGTTCTGGGAGGTGGATGTTGCTCCCTGACCCCAGAATTTCTGCCTCCTTGGCCTATGGCTTCAGAGAACTGGGATCCTGGAGGTAAGAAGTACATAATTATGCTGGGGGTCAATGGCTCACCCTTGTGATCCTAGCTATTCAGGAGGCTGAGATCTAAGAATGGAGGTTCAAAGCCACCCTGGGGATGAAACTCTTATCTTCAAGTAACCACACACACACACACACACACACACACACACACACACACACACACACACACACACACACACACACACACACACACACACACACACACACACACACACACCCAGAATTAGAGCTGTCTCAAGTGATAGACATCACCCTTGAGCAAAAAAACTAAAGAACAGTGCCTCTGAGTTCGAGACTCAGTTCTGGCACCACAAAAAAGAAGAAGGAGAAGGAAAAGAAGAAGAGGATGAGTGCATAATTACCAGAAGAATATATAGGGTCCATTCCTTGCATAGTTTTGGATGAGCTTGCAGAGCCTCAGCTTTCCTATTTGCAGATGGCAAAGTAACACCATCCATTCATTCTCCTTAGGGTGAAGTTGTAATACTGCTGGGTATGCAAGTGCCCTGCAGTCTCCTGCTGTCCCAGTGAGGGCTTCTAGTTCTCAAGGTCCTGGTTTTTCCAAGTCAGGGAAGAGGCTGTGGGCACTGGCCTTCTGGGAAGTCCCCTTCACAAAACTTCTTCAATCAATAGTTTTGCCTTTCTGAGGGTCAGGTTGTTTGGTCTTGCCAGTCACTGGGAGCCTGGAAGATGAGGTCCAACCCTTTGTCTGCCCTGAGCTTCCTTCCACCTCTGCCCCTTAGCTCTTCTCTCCTTCCAGTCCTTTTCTGTACAGCTACCATGCCTTCCCATTAGTAGCTGGCTGTAGGGGAGGTGACAGTTCCTTAAAACAGATTTATACTCTTGGATGACTTTATGGGGCTTTGCCATATAAAAACTGGAGAGTTGACATTTTGATTTATTTACTCCTGAGTCAACAGGATGTACCAGATTTAAAGAGATCAAATGCAGTGTAATGTTTGTGGTTTCAGTTGTGGATTAGATGAGCTATTATAGAAAGTGCTGCCAAGTAAATATAGCAAAAAAAAAAAAAAAAGAGTAACAAGCAGATAATTTAAATATGTCTATTAAATTGTGTGTTAAGTAAAGTAGTGGAAGCATGGTGTGGAATGCAACTTATTATCTGGAGAGTCAGTGTTGTAGATAAAACTGGAATTATAGCTTTTTTTTTTTTATCCTCTGCAGAACATTTTTTTTATTACTAAAGGAAGAAACAGTAAACCAGGAATTTCAGAGATGGGCGCTTGACTGTGTAACCATGGCTGCATGATGACTTACAATATTGAAACCTCCAAATGATATTCCTTGTTTCTTTACTTTCTATTTCTTGCGATTACCGCCACCACAGCAGATCAGATTTCCTGAGATAAATATGCTGCCTGGCTTTTAATGTGATTTCTGTATTGCCAGGAGTTGGCTTGTTCTGATAATAAAAGAACCTAAAAATTGTACATCCCTTAATTGGTAAGAAGAGAGATGTTTTGATGGGCCACAAATGGAGGAATTGATTTTTACTGCCTCTGCCGTGTGTCAGGCACCGTTCCCGCACGGAAGGCAGCAGCTGGCTCTCCGATGAGCTGATTTGTGTTCCCGAGTTCTTGATGTCAGATGCTTGGAAGTGTTCTGTGCGGACAAGAAAAATGGAGCCCTTATAACATTATTTGTTTCTAAATTGAAATATTTATAGAACTCTGCTTTCTACCTCGAATTGAATGAATTCTTAGCTTCATGTGTCCTTTTTTCTTTTCTTTTCTTTTTCTTTTGCTTTGGTGACTGGTCCTTAGGCGTTTAGAGGTTCTGCCCTGAACCTTTATCTGAAATTGCGATGTTACCTGCACACAAGACATAGAGGTGTGCATATGGGTGCATGTGCTTTTGCCTACATGTATACATTTGCCCCTATGTTTATATACAGCAGAGATGTTTTTGTTTGATTTAAATCAGTGCTGAGAGGTTTTTGTTTTGTTTTGTTTTGTTTTGGGTTTTTTTTGGCAGTCCTGGGACTGTCCATGAGCTTCTTTTGCTTAAGGCTAGCATCTACCACTTGAGCCATAGTGTCACTTCTGGCTTTTTCTGTTTATGTGGTTCTGAGGAATCGAACCCAGAGCTTTTAAGCCAATTTCCCAGCTGGCTGAGAGTTTTTTAACTGGTGGATTTTATTTCTAGGACAAAGAAGAGACAACATATAGTAATTTTTTTTCAGTTCTAGGTCCCTACTTTTTAATGGGCAAGTTTTGATCCATTGACGTTTAATAGGATTACTAACAGGTTTCAGGTAGTGTATTTACCATGCTGGTTTTACACTTTGGTTTACAAGTTCTTCATGAGTTCTAGAAATGAATTTCCAAGATTGAGGCCATGATTCTTTCCCCAGATGTGCAGAGATGTAAACAAGACAAGACAAAGGAATGTTGGAGCCCATCATCTGAGGGGTGCTGGGATGCTGCTCCCCTGGTGTGGAATGGGAATCGCAGAGCTGTCTGTCTCTGCAGGAGGCTGGATCACACACTTTTAGGTTCCCGTTAGCTGTGGGCTGAATGCACAGGGCTGTGAAATAGGGCTATGTGTGGATAACCATGGCTTTGAATAACCACTGAGCACCCCCACACATGCAAGGCGTCATTAAAAGGCTGTAATCTTCAGATGGGCTACTTCTGTGCCCAGTGCACAGAATAGTTATTTTATTTTAAAAACCGGTGCAATCATTCTGAGGCTGGCTCTCACTCTCTGGGCCAGCACCTCAGTTACTGATGGGGGCCTAAACACATTTAAACTTGTGGTTTGATCCTTCATGGTGTTTCAAACACATGTGCTTCCACTATCCCAGAATCAGGATGACTTTGCAAATGACCAAAACAACATTACCATATTGGAAAGGATAATTCTGTGGAGGGCTAGTGAGGCCAGGAGGCCCTCTGGCTCTCACTGCAAGGCTTTGAGGAATGCTACAAGTTGAGAGATATTAGGAGCCGCTGATGTGGGCTCCAGAGAGTATGTTACAGAGTTGGGATTTCAGGAGACAAATGTTAAAGCATTTTCTTCTCTCTGAGGTGTCATGACCCCCAGCAGCCACACACAGAGGGAAGATGACAAGAAAGCCCCCTAGAAATTTGCGCCACGAATTAAAAGACTCTAGTTGAGAATTATGGCACCACATGCTACAAAAAAACCTATATATTAATATACTGAGAGGTGTCAAGAATAATGGACCCCGGGAGGTAGAGTAATTAAATGTATCTTAATAAATGCTGGGCAATTCTTTTAAAACCCTTTCCCAAGACCCTGTCAGCTGACATGGACTGTATTCTTCCTGTTGGCAGGAGGCCTAGAAGGAGAGCCCGAGTGTGATCGGAAAACCAGCCGTGCGCTGGAAGACAGGAACAGCGTGACTAGTCAAGAGGAGAGAAATGAGGACGATGAAGACATGGAGGATGAGTCAATTTACACCTGCGATCACTGTCAGCAGGACTTCGAGTCTCTGGCAGACCTGACGGACCACCGGGCCCACCGCTGTCCTGGAGGTAATGCTAAACAGCACGGGGATTCTGACAGGTGGTTACACGGATAATTGGACATAGCAACAGCTTGAAGCCTCAAGTGAGATTAAAGAATTAATAATGTAATTTTACAGTTAATGTCATTTTATTGTGGTGTCTTGGGTACCCTGTATCGCCTTTTAAATAAAATTAAAAATAAAAGCAACAGCTTTCCGGCAGGCAGGAATTAGGTGGAGGCGCCCTGTCTCTGTTCCTGCCTAATCATACTCTGTAATACATCGTCCTTAAGTGGGTGCATTGCACCCCACAATTCTGGAAGGCCTTTTGGAGAGCCTGCAATTAAGGTGTTGTTAGTTCAAAGTTAAGCAGCTTAAGTGTGGAAAGCTGCATGAAGGGGCTATGAGGCAGCACTTGTGGTGAGAGGGAGAATTTCAAAGGCTGGGGACAGGTTATACAGGAGACCCCATCTCCTCTCTAGGGAGAAGTGTTAGGCCTGATTTTCATGAACTCAGTACCTTGAAGGAGTTCAAGACTACTGTTTCACCAGCTTCAGATTTCATGAGCCGTGTGTGTGTGTGTGTGTGTGTGTGTGTGTGTGTGTGTGTGTGTGTGTGTGTGTGTGTGTGTGTGTATGCATGTGCACATGCCTGTGTTTCTTGGGGTATAACAGTCTTGCTACAGGGGTTCACACATTTTTGGGCTTGGAGATTTGCAAAGGGATTTGTGGCTCCTTATACAACCATCCTGAGATACCCTCTTCCTCTGTGGTTATTGGATGAAACCTTATGGAGGCTAGTTTTGGGGAGAAGGCCTAAAATCTAGGGTTTTACAGGATCCCTGTTACGGGGGGAAATTTACCCCCTTGTAAGTAGACTCAAAGCACTTTGCTTCCTCTACTCCTCATGCCATCTTGGAGATTTGAAGCTTCATGTTGGGGAACTTCTATAGCTTGCCCTCTAGTGGCAGCAGTTCCTGCACAGCCCTGGCTATACCAAGTCCCTATTCTCAATCTCTAGAAGGAACAAGATGAAAAAGCCAAAACAAAACAAAACAAAACATTGGACTATTTTGGTGCTCAGAAATCCAAACCCTATTCATTTGAGATTTGTGATGTTTCAGCCAGAGACACAGGCCGAGGCTGATTTGTAAGTCTAAAGTTGGGATAGGAAGAGGACCTGTGGGACTTTCCCCATGAATGAAAGCCAACCCCTGTACTGCTGTCACAGAGCTATATGGTGGCAAATCTAGGATATCTTCAGGACCCTAAGCTATTCACTCTCATCCTGCTTGAAGAAAAATACAGTTGTGCTATTTCTTGATCTAGCTAAGAATTGAGGTGGAATCTTAACTGCAAGAGAATGCTTTTAACCACTGAACTGGCATTCCAACCAGAAGATACTCTTCTTATGTTTTAAATGAGATAGCAGTAAGGCCTCCGTGTTGGTCCAGTGCTGCCCCGACCTCTGAGCTCTGAGGCAGGACCCCGTGACTACCCCTACCCAGGCTGCACTTGCCTGCAGCCTGGGAGGCCAGGCTGACTCGCATTCCACCAACCACACTCTCAAGGGCACTTGCATCTCTAGTGGAGAAGAAACCGAGAGATGAGGACTGTGCACAGGGTCTGTGCCAGAAATAAGAAACGATGGCTAATTGTGCCAACGCTTCAGCACTTCTGACTTTGGCAGAACTCCATACAGCCTTTTGCAGGGTCCCCCGCCCTTTTTTATTGATGCTAGAGGTGTCCACTGGTGGTCTTGCTCACTTCCTGACAGAACCACACTAACGACCTCCATGGGGACATGGGAGCCAGGAATATCCCCAAACCCTGGAACATTGGAAGGGAGTCAGAAATTCCTTGAAAGAGTATGAGAAGCCACCTTATCTAACAGCATCTCTGAGAAATTCAGTACCTCCCAGCCAGAGGTGTGACCCAGGCTGAGTTTCCCTGACACAATGAGACACAGGAGTTATTTCCCCTAGGACTTAGGTTCTCAGATGGACCACTGGGAAATGTCAGCACTGGACTCCAAATATTTCTATACCAAGGACACCTTCCACCATCCATGGGTTTTCCAGCTGTGTTTCCAGGGGTCTCTGGGGTAGTGTACCTGATGTGTTTGGGGCTTTAGGAGTTGGTGCTCTGATGCCCCAGCCAGTCTAAACTGATCGCCTTAAATGTTCTGTTTTATATATATGTATATATATATATGTACACACACAAAGCATATTATATATTTTATATAAGCCATAGGAATATATATACCATAGGTATGTCATATATACCATATATAATATCTATGTATATATGCATTTTTATGTACATATTTGCATATAAATATACTGTGGTACTGGGGACTGAACTTAGGGCCTATGCTTGCTAGGCAGGTACTCTACCACTGAGCCATACTTCCAGCCATTTTTTGCATGGGTTATTATTATTGTTGTTGTTGTGTTGGTACTGGGGCTTGAACCTCAGGGCCTGGGCACTCTTCCTTAGCTTTTTTGCTCAAGGCTGGTGCTCTACCACTTGAGCCACAACTTCATTTCTGGCTTTTGGCTAGTTAATTGGAGATAAGAGTCTCAGGGATTTTCCTATCCAGGCTGCTTCAGACTTTGATCCTCAGATCTCAGACTCCTGAGCTATGCTTACAGGTGTGAGCCATTAGCACCTGGCTAGCTTTTTTTGGGGGGAGGGGTCATGGGGCTTAAAATCAGGGCTAAGACACTGTCCCTGAGCTTTTATGCTCAAGACTAGCACTCTTCCACTTTGAGCCACAGCTCCACTTCTGGTTTATAGGTGGTTAAGTGGGGAAATGGGTCTCATGGACTTTTCTGGCTGTGCTGGCTTTGAGATGCAATCCTCAGATCACAGCCTCCTCTGTAGTTAGGATTACGGGTATGAGCCCAACGCCCAGCTCAGCAAGGGTCATTTTTGAGGTAAGATCTTGCTTTAATCCCAGGCCAGCTTGGGTTGTGATCCTTACGCTTACACTTCCCCATATCTCTAGGGGTGATTGATACATTCCATTGCACCCAGACTTTACGCTTCCTCCTAGCCAGGGGCACCTCACCGAGCCATTGGTTGAGATTGAATTTCATGAACTTCTTTTTGCTCAGGCTGGCTTTGAACTATGGTTCCCCAATCTCTACCTTCAAAAAATAGGATTATAGGCTTGAGCATTGCACCTGGCTTGTTTTGTACGTCCTCATGAAGACTATATATTGATAGATCTATAGTATGTATAGAGATATAGTATCTATTGCTCTAGCTGACATGTGAAGATTAACTTCTGCCTTTATACCAGAGCAATATGAAAATGCAGCAGCAGGCCAGGCCAGGGTTTGCTGGACACTCAGATCAGCCATTTGCACCCCTTTTAATTAATAGATGCTGTAGGGGAAGGCTTTAGGAGAGCATCAGTGCCATCAAGGATAGCCTTCCTAGGAGGACAAATGGCCCCTCAGCTGCCCAACAAAGACATCCCAGGGAGGACCTAGCTATGTGGAGCCTGGACAGTGCGGCAGAACTGCTGTGGACAAGGGTATCTCATTTCAGTCAGTCTGTGAGAAAGTACAGGAAAAAAAAAACTACCTAAATGTCTTCCTTCCTCTCAACAACGGCTGGCACAGAGTGCCATGACTCCACATTAGAGATCACTCCCCACTGTAACCCGTCAGCTCTGCAGGGAAGGCCAGCCTGGCGTCCCCCCCCCCCCCCCCCATCCCAGTCAGTTCCATTACTGTCTCTCTGGAGACCCGAGACCTCTGGGTTGAGGACTGGTTCTCAAGATTGCCTCCCCTTCTAAGCTTCAGCTTGTCACCCATGCTTATGACTAATCGGCTCTCAACTAGGTTCACACATACCCTCTTTGCAACTGACCAATTTCCTAGATTAATTCAGAGAACTCCGGCAGCCCTTTATTTGTATCAGCTTATTAGAGAGGGGGCCCCAAAATGGGGGTGACAAGGAGGCACAGGGTAAGGTACTAGAGAAGGGCCGCAGCTTCCTGGCATGTATCCCCTTCCTGAAGTTTTCTAAGACTTTTGGGTTTTATGCAGCCTTCATTATATAAGAATAATCAATTAGAGAATTGGCTGTTGGTGATCAATGTAACCTCTAGCTTCTCTTCTGTCCTTGAAGGTGGAGGACTCTCTCTCTCTCTCTCTCTCTCTCTCTCTCTCTCTCTCTAATATATATATATATTCACTATATTAGGTCTTATCTGTTGTGTTCCAGCGATTAAGAATATTCTAGTTCAAGATCAGCCATGCAAACTGAGAAGACCTCATTTCAAACAATCAGTAAGGCATGGTGGAACATGTCTGTTCGCAGCTACACGGGAGACATAGAGAAGAGAATTGTGGTCTAAGGCCATGCGAGGGCAAAAAAATTGAGTCCCTATCTGAAAAGAAACAAACAAACAAAAAAAAGTGGGGTGGGGGATGTGGCTAAAGTGGTAGAGCATTTCCTAAACAAGGTCCTGAGTCCAAATCAGTACTGCCAAGAAAAAATAAAGGAAGGGTCGGGCTCTGGTACCTCATGCCTGTAACACTAGCTACTTAGGAGGCTGAGATCTGAAGATCGAGGTTCAAAGCCAGCCCCAGCAGGAAAGTCAGTGAGACTCTTATCTCCAACAAACCACTAGAAAACCAGAAGTGGTGCTTGTAACTCAAGTAGTAGAGCGCTTGCCTTGAGCTGAAGAGCTGAGGGACAGCACTCAGGCCCAGATTTCAAGCCCCACGACCGACAAAAAAAAAGAAAAAAAAGAAAAAGAAAATAAAGGAAGGAAAGAAGATAATATAGATGGGCAGAAAGGATGAATTTAGCTCTATCAAGTCCTGTTTCTCTCTCAGTCTCTCTGTCTCTCCTCTACCCCTTGTATCTTAGGAGAACCAAGCTTCAAGGTGTGAAGCGTTGCATGTTTATGACATGTGATGAAACAAGCAAAATTCCATCCTCCCTTTCCTTCTTATGACTCCAACAACTGATTTTCCCTTGTTTGTCTCCAGCCCCTGCTCTCACTATGACAAATGTTCATCCGCTCAGAGTTATGAGTACACAGTGTTTTGTATTCTGCATGATCACCTGACTCAAATGAAGTTTAGAGTTTCTTGGTGGAGGACTCTCTGGGCTCTCTGTGTCTTAATATTTTCTGAATAAACTTTTTCTTGTTACATCCTCTTCTGCATGGCCTTTGTGTGTGTGTGGCGGGGTCCTCCTTTCGAATGGCAATGTGCAAAGGGAGGAGGCTGGGAAATGTTACAGCAAGGCTGTGAACTGTGCCTGACCAGGTCCCCAGGCTGAGCACTGATGGCTTCTCTAGGTCCTGGGCCTCTTTGCTAAAGGATAGCTGATATGCTTGGTTATTTGCTAGTGGAGGGAGTGGTAGACAGGGTCTCTGTAGAAAGAAGGAGAAGGCCATGACTCTGGGCTGCTTGTTCTGTGGGATTGCAGTGGCCTTCAGGACTGGTGTGGGGCTGACCACTGGCTTCTTAACTTCTGCCTCTGTTTTCTGATCTTTGATTCAGTTTGGTGAGTTTCTAGGTGCAGTGGGGCAGCGGGAGATCTTTGGGGGTTGCTGACAGTCTGATGTCCAGGTGGGACCTGGGGCAGGTTTCTACTCTGCCACTGTGCATTGTGGGCCGCTATCCTGGCACTAAACCTACGGTACAGATGGTTCTCTTTCCAGCTCCCCCTCTCCCCCTAGTCCTGCTCCTCATCAGTTTCTGCCTGTGATTTAGTAAGTGGGTTTGAATGTGCTTATCTTCTATCTTCTTCTCATCACTAAACTTGATGACAGGGGCCTTGTCTGTTTTGTTTTCTCTTAAATTGTGTTTAATGCATTTTTGTTGGATGAATACATGATCTTACCACATCTTCTACACTGTTTGTTACTACTTATTCCCATTTTATACATTGGATGACTAAAATTGAGACACTCAAAAAGTCAGAACAAGAACACAAGTGTTCAATTCTAAACTAAACTCCAGACTTCCTTCTTTTGAAAGCTTAACTTAAAAATCATGTGAGGTGGTTCAGTCACATTGGCTTATGCCTGTAATCCTAGCTACTTGGAGGCAGAGATAGGAAGATTGCAGTTTGAGGCAAACAAACAAACAAAAACCAAACAACTAGTTAGACCCTATCCTCCTATCTTAAAGAAAAAATCAGAAGTGACGATTTGTACCTGTAATCGTAGCTATGATGGGGCAGAGTAAAGCTATCTCCAAGTGAGGCTAGGCCTGAACAAAAGCATGAGGCCCTATTTGAAAAATAACAAAGGCAAAAGACCGAGAGGAGTGCTGCATGCATGAGCATGCTCATGCTGGTCTTGGGGCTTGAACTCAGGACCTGGGCACTGTCCCTGAGATTTTTTTGCTCAAGGCTAGTTAGTACTTGACCACTTGAACCACAATTCCATGCTGGCTTTTTTTGGTGGTTAGTTGGAGACTAGTCTCATGGGCTTTCTTGCCTGAACTAGCTTTGATCCTCGATTCTCAGGCCTCAGCCTCTGGGGTAGCTGGCATTAGAGCCACCAGTGGCCAGTGGAAGTATATTTTAAGACACTGAGTTCAAAAGCCAAACAAACACAAACACCCACAAAAAAAAATCCATTACCACCAAACCCTAGATAAAACAACAAATTAAACAACAATAGAAAAAGAGGTAAGGAAGAATTTTTTCTAGTGACAATAGCAGACAGAACTCGGTGGCTCACCCTGTAATCCTTGCTACTCAGGAGACTGAGATCTGAGGATCACAGCTTGAAGCCAGCAGGGCAGAAAAGGCTTTTATCTCCAATTAACCACTCAAAAACTGGAAGTAGAGGGCTGGGAAGGTGGCTCAGTGGTAGAGCGCATGCCTTGCATGCCAGAGGTCCTGGGTTCGATTCCTCAGCACCACATAAGCAAAAAGAAAAAAGCCGGAAGTGGCGCTGTGGCTCAAGTGGTAGAGCGCTAGCCTTGAGCTGAAGAGCTGAGGGACAGCGCCCAGGCCCAGAGTTCAGGCCCCATGACTGGACCCAAAAAAAACAAAAAAACAAAACAAAACAAAAAAACTGGAAGTAGATCTGTGGCTCAAAGTGATAGAGCTCAGGGACAGTGGCCAGGTCCTGAGTTGAAGCCCCATGATTGACCAAGAAAAAAAAAAAAAGACAACAGCAAAAAAATATTCTCCAGTTGTAATTTTCTGCCCAGCGTAACGACCAGAACTGAAGAGTGCCTGGAAGAAAGATGGACCCTCTGTCTCTGGGAAAGAGAGATGCTGCTGCATAAAAGGCTGAGTGGAAAGCTAATTACACTTTGGTTTATTCAGCTGTGGCCAGAGGGACCTGTGGACTACAATTACAGGTTTGGGGCCGCAGGAAGGCTGGTACCTTTGCCAGCCTTGCTATTCTCTGCCCATTGGCTGGGGCTTGCTTTTGTGTAAGCCCCTTTCACGTTCCCTTTGCTGGGCATCATATCCCAGGCACACAGGTGTGAGGAGAGGCTTGCTCCTCTCACCAGGGCATCTTGGCACCAGGGGATACCATACCCTGCAAAAGGCCTGAGGGCTTGAGCACAGGCAATCTGTGCTGTAAGAGCTTTCCTGCGTGTAAATGGTTAAAAAAGGAGCAACAAGCAGTCCGGGTGATGATGGCCACAAGATCTGCAGAAACCAGGTGACACCCAATGAGAAACATGCGTGTGTATGGCGAAGTCAAACAAAACGCCTACTAAGGCTCAGAAAGGACAATGAAGAGGCAGACCAGTGTCACTGCAGATAGGCTTCCCCTAAGTGGAGCTGGGGCTAGCTAGAATCAGATGGTATTCCAAAGTGGACAAGCTGCCCTAACGTACATAAGCAGTGGGCATGCGTGACAGGAAAAAATATTATGAAAAGATATGACTGTGGATGGTGTGGGGTGGAGTGGATGGGCTGTTAGTAGAAATGGGAGTTTGTGGTAATCAGATCCTGGAGCCAGGAGGTTCTAAGTGACATGCAGCAACCCTAGCAGGTAAAAAAGAACCCAGAAAAGGACCCCAATACTTCTGGGAACTGGCATGGGAAGGATGTCCTCACACCTCAGTGGAGGACTGACTGGAGTCTTGTGACTTAGGATGAGGATGAAGAAGGGTGATCTATCCCCCAAAAGAAAATTGGATCTCTCTCAAAATAAGTCCAAAAGGACCAGAAATCTAAACAGTAAAAGAAAACTTAAAAATGTCAAAAGAAAACATAGGATATATATATTTTTTTAAATATTAATTTTGCTGGGTGTTGGTGGCACATGCCTGTAATCATACCTACTCAGGAGACTAAGATCTAAGGATCACGGTTTGAAGCCAGCCCAGGCAGGAAGGTCCGTGAGGCTCTTTTATCTATAATTAACCACTAGAAAATTGGAAGTGGCACTGTGGCTCAAAGTGGTGGAGCACTTGCCTAGAGCAAAAAGAGCTCAGGGCTAGCACCCAGGCTCTGAGTTCAAGCCTCACAATAGACAAATTGTGTGTGTGTGTGTGTGTGTGTGTGTGTGTGTGTGTGTGTGTGTGTAGGTGTGTTTAATAAGATAAAAAATGAGAAAGGTCTCTAAATATAACCTTAAACCCATAAGCCATAAAACAGGAGAATGAAACATCCAAGTACATTAAAAAAAATTTTTTTTGCATTGCAAAAACCACAATAGATCAAACCAAAGACATAAGAGACACTTCTATTAATGTGTAAGGAGCTCCTGTAAACCCTAAGAAAATGGACAATAAATCAGCAGAAAAACAGGGCAGAGGCTGAGTGGAGGCTAGGCCAAGCCCACTTGGGATGCCTGCCCTGCCCAAGGCCAGTGCCCTCTCTGATTGGCTGGTACCACATGAGTGGTTAGATATTTTGAATACCTCCCATGTGCAAAGGACAGAATTGGAAGCAGAAAAAGAAATACTAGTGGGATCTTAAACATTTAAAAAGATTCAGAGCTCCATTTATAATAAGAAAACTGTAAGTTTAAACCACAGGGAAATACCATTTTTAACCTACCAGATTGGCAAAGATCAAAAAAGTTAGCCAATCTGTCTCACAGGTGAGGATGTATGAATATGTTGTTTTGTGATGTTTAGGTTTGGGATTTTTCTCCCTCTTTGTCTGTAGATAGCCTTTGCCTGTGGACAGAACACACAGAAGCTGCTCAGTCTTGTCCTTAAGTTTGCTGATCTTGTCTTCAAGCAAGTTTCAGCCTGTTCACAAGACACAGAAATGCCATGGATAAAGTGCTTTGGGCTATGAGATAATCATGATAAATGTTCTGGTAAATGTTCTGCATACTGTGTCTGTACATAGTGTGGCATATGACTGGGAAGGGATGGAAGGAATGCATGGAAGAGATGTATGATGTAGTAAGAATGTAGATTATAAGGACAGGTGTTATTGTAAGAGTTCTAAGCAGCATCCTATAGCTTCTCTGACAGGTGTTTCTGGGTATAGAGAGATCACTCAACCACCATTTCTTGGAAGATTCTGGCTTTGTGGATCAGCCTGCTAATGTGTTTCTGCTTGGAAGAAAAATGGATGGATAGCAGTGGGGGCTGGCCACTCTGTGTGTACCTGGCTTGGGAGAGGGTGGGCGTCCTTACCACGCTGCCTGCTTTCTGCTCCTGGATTCCGCATTCATAGATGCTTGGGAAGCTGGCAGCCTGCCGAGGATGGGAGGTCTGAGCTGAGCTGGCCAGCTGTGCCCTGGGTGTTTGATGGCAGTGTGTGCTTGAGTTGTATGCTGATGTTTGGTTCACCTGTAAGTTCCTTAGGTCTACAAGGCATCCTCTCCACGGCCTGATGGTGAGAATGTGTGCCGCTGCTGCCCGCTCACTGGCCTTTGTGTCTCTTCAGTGTTGGATGCACATCTGCCAATGTAGAGGGCCAGAGACAGTGGGAAAATCTGCATCTGTGTGCAGGTCTGGAGGGTTCTGAGGACTGACCAAGCTGGAGGAGGTTTTACGTCTTTCCTACCTAGCTAGAATGCTTTTATTTCAGACCACTTTGACCATCCCTGAGCTTCCAGGGATGTTCCGTGGTTCAGGGTGGGCACAGTGGAATCAGATGAAGTGTTCAACATTCTGTGTGCATCTTCTGCAAACAGCCCCCGGGATGAGCCTTAGTGGGGGGGGGGGGCTGGAGATGGTGCTGGGGGGTGGGGGCGGGTGTGTGGCAGTCCAGGCCACAGCCCTGTGCAGAGCTGCCAAAGCTCCTGAAGGCTGCCCTGTTGTTGGATATGGGTTAGACACTGAACAGGACCTGGAGACCTAAGCTCAGGCTAGGCCACATGTGTTCCTAATGAGGTCCTGGGACAGACCACTGTCGTGTATTTAGTTTGGAGGCTTCCAGAGGGCAAGTAGTGATATGACATGGTATGTGTGTGCTTCACCTAGCTGGAAGATGACGTTATCAGGACCCTGTGGTTGCCAGGTACATAGTAGGTCCTGCATAAAAACTTGACTTAGATAGAAGTACAGAACAGGGTGGGCTGGGGAGAAACACTGGCTTACAGAACTGAGAAGCTCAGGAGTAGCACTGGTTCCCAGCTTGGACCTCTGGTGCCTCTGAAGACACTGCCCCAAGTCTGTCTCCACAATGGCATGCCCACACAGGCATTGGCAGAGATGTCCCCAGCACCCCAGGCTACCTACCTCCTCCCAACTCATTAATGGCAGTGGATGGAGCAGTCTCTGTCTGATGGCCTGAGCTGACTTGTAACTAGAATTTGGACTTACCCTGGATGGCTGCTATGCCACAGGAGATGACAAGGTGGGTCAGGGAATCCGAACAGGGTCTGGGTGTAGCCAGGAAATGTGGGCGTCCCCTTCAGGAGGTAAGAAGCTCGGGCAGCCAGACAGGAAGGAGTGAAAGCATCACCAAGGCCAGGTATGGGCGGCCAGTCCTTTGGCTTTGCTTTTGCCAATATCAGCCAACCTGAGAATTGTCAGGAGGCACTGTCCATTCCAGCTGTTTAACTTCAACGATTTCCCCTAGAATAACAAACACCCTGATTGGGACAGGCACACGGTGAGGCTGGACTTGTCTATGGTTGCACAGAAGAGCTGACCTAGCCATCACCACTGGGCAAGGTGGGGAGCCGAGGGCTGGGCACCTCTGCCTTGGTTGGTGGGTGCTTATGGGTGCTTCATGGCAAGCTTCCACCTCTGGTCTGATCCCATCTTCTGTCTAGGTGCTGATGGTTTCATGCTTATAATTCTAGCTACTCAGGAGGCTGAGATCTGAGGATTGTGTTTCTGCCTGGGCAGAAAAGTCCCCATGAGACTCTTAATTCTAACTGACTAAAAACCGGAAGTAGAGCTGTGGCTCAGACTGGTAGAGTGTAGCCTTGAGCAAAAGAGCTCAGGGATGGGGCCCTGAGCCCCATGACCAAGCCTCCCCCCTCCCCCCACCCCACCAAAAAAAAAAAAGATCCCAGGGCAGGCAGTGTGGCCTGGGGTAGATAAGATGAGAGCAGGGTTGGGCACTGGGGTCATGGCTCTGGAGTGGACCGCTGGCCTAATGTGTTCTCTGGATCTGATCCCCAGCACCGCCAGGCCTAGGTTTACAGAAGGCTTCGGGGCTTCATGGCTTTGCTGTCACCCCCCCAGTAAGACATGGGTGAGGGGCTTCCCAGCTGGAAGCTGTGAGCCAGGGCTGAGACCCCCAAGCCTGATACTCCAGGGCTCACCCCAGGAGCCACAAGGACATTCTGCCTGTATAGCAGCCTTTGCTGGTTGGCGAGAGCATGGTCAGCCTGGGACCCACCACACATCGGAGGGCATTTAGGGAACGGGGAGAAATGGAGAAAGGGCCAAGGCTTAGGCCCTGCTGCATCCTAAGATTCCCCGAAAGCTTGTTCCAGTGATTGGCAGCTGTGAGATGACACCCTAACACAGTAAAACAAAGAACATCCCCAAACAAAATGAGATACTGACCGAATTTATCTCCTGCAGACTGGGGCATGCGGTTCACGGCGGGCAGTCAGCAGGGGGCCGCGCGGTGCCATTCTACCTTCCTGGCCGCTTGGCTCCTGGGCAGAGAGGCCAGGAAAAGAACAAGAGGATGGAAGCGCCCCAGTGCTGGGCTGAAGTCGAGCTCAGCTCCTGGCTTTGACCTGTGTGCCAGCATTCCAAGGGCCCACTCAGGGAGATGAGACGGATGGAGATTAGAAAGCGCTGTGTTTTAGAGTAAATGGCTTCAGTTGGAGTTGGCTGGCCTTTGGAAATGACATCACGGCTCTGGGGACAATCTGAGAAGACAGCCTGGAGCGGCAGCGGACAGTTGAGGAAGGGTTGGTTCATGTGGGGAGGTGCCCCATAGCTCTCCCTGTCCTCCTTCTGTCCTGGGTACAGAAGGTGTGGGCTCTGCAATGGGTGGCTGAGCATGCTAGTTCTGGCAAGTGATGAGAGTGATGACATCTGGCCTTTGGGAGGTGAGGAAGGGCTGGGATATGGGGAGGATGATGGCTGGAGACAAGGTGTGAGATGGTTAGTATCTGCCTTGGCCGCTTCAGCCCTCCTTCCAGACACTGCCACCAGCTATTCTCAGGGTAGCTCAGTCCTGACTGGGCCCTTCTTCCTGGACTGAATCCATCCCACTGATTTGGCCCTACCTCTGGCTCTCCCCTCCCTGCCTCTAATAGGAAATACTCATGCCTGCCACAGGGCCTTTGCACTACCTCTCATCTCTCTACCTGGAGGTTATTTCAAGTCTGCATGTGGGGAGCTCCCTTGCATTCCCTTTGGTTCTTAGCTTCAACATCACCCCAGAGTCACCCCTTTTATTTTTGTCAAACTACCTCCTTTGATTTCCTTCTTGGCAGTTGTTATTGGAAACGATCTTTCTGGGTTTCTTTGGGATTATTGTCTCTGGGGAGCAGTGGCTCACTCTGTCCTTATCATGCTTTGGTCTGTTGCTGACTCTGAAGAAGCCTGACACAAGTGGGTCTCAGAAAACACTTGGATGATGAGTTAGTAGTGGCCTTTGTGGTACCACGTGGGTCTGTTTGCTCCCTTGGGAAACTTGAGGACTGGGAATTCTGGTGGGCCTGGACTGCGCACTATCTGCTGGCCTGGAGAATAGGCTTTTTCCCTCAAATTTTACCAAGCTGCATCTGCCACACCTTCTCTCTTGCTCCAGCAACTTTTCTTCCTAGAGCTTCCTGGGTCCTGGAGAGTGGAGACTATTGGACAAAGCAGAGTCCCTTCCATAGTGGGTGGGTGGGACAGCCAGAGCTCTCACTTACTCCCTGCTTGTGCTGGGGCTAAGCGCAGGGACACTAAACCAGCAAAGCTAGAGTAGCAGCCAGGATGGTGCAGGGCGCAGACAAACAGAAAGCCTGTGTCCCGGGGCTGGAGGTGTTCTGCGGAGAGTGGCAAGCCGGGTAGGATGGAGGATGCTGGGAGCCCGCCTGCAGAGAGACCACACCCCCAGGACCTCTCTTCCTCCCCCCAAGGCCAGCTGGAGTCCCCGTGGAGGGCAGAGCAGAACTGCAGAGCGGAGGGCAGCAGTCACTATCCACACAGCCAGGTCACAGAGCCAGGGCGTGGGATCTGGATACAGGAGTGTGTGACTGGGAACACAGTGCCAAGATAAAGACTTAACACTTACCTAAGCTGGGTGCCAGTGGCTCCCGCCTGTAATCCTAGCTACTCAGGAGGCTGAGATCTGAGGATTTCGGTTCAAAGCCAGACTAGGAAAGAAAATTCATGAGAGTCTTATCTCTATTTAACCACCAGAAAACCAGAAGTGTTGTGTGGCTCCAAGTGGTAGAGTATTAGCTGTAAGGTCCATTCCTGGATGGCGAACAGACCTCGCCCAGTACCTGCATTACCAGGCAACTGGGACACCTGGAAGAGGTCACATCTGCATCCGCTGAGGTCACATCTTAATCTGATGTGGCCATACCTTTCTCCCACCTGATCCCACTTCCCTTTACCTGGACACACCCTTCCCCGCCCCCTACCCTATATAAGGCCAAACCCCGGGGCCAGACGCTCTCTTTTGCCAGCCATGTGAGTGCCAACCTTGCCTGGTCCCGGCAGGTCTACTGAATAAACCTACCCCTTACCTGAATACCACATGTGTGGTGCAGTTCTTACTCGGCTACCTCTTTTAAAAACCTAACATTACCCTTGAGCACGGTCAAGGACAGTGCCCTGGCCCTGAGTTCAAATGCAAGGTCAGGGTTTCCACAGAAAGCAGATGGTGCCTTTACACTGGGGGAGCCAGGAGCATTTAGTAAGGGTCTCAGTCATGACTGGAGGAGGCTCAGATGTAGAGAAGCCGAGGCCGGCATAATGGACAGCTTCCCGGGTGCAGAAGCCAGAGGAAGGCTTTGCAGCAGGAGATTTGCTCCCCCTCAAAGAAACACCCTAACTCTGCCTCCTTCCTTCCCCCTCAGTCTGTACCACACAGGGTATGAGGTGGTCAAGAGTAGAGGGTGACTCTGGAGAGACCAGAGGGTGCCAGGATCCTGCCAGGAGCACTTGCTCAGATTTGTTTGGGGAGAGGGATAGATGAGCTGTGGGTGTTTGGCCTTTGGTGCTTCCTTGTCCCAGGACAGCTGAAGCATGGGTGATTTTGTCTGTGCTGTTGGGAGCACAGATGTGCAGAAACGACATTGCAAACTTGACCTACGCAAGGGTGGCTCTGGGCAGACGCAGCTGTCCAAAACTTTGTTATTTGCATAAACAGAGCTGTGGCTAGGTTGTCTTCCCAACTGAGGCCATTGCCTGCTGCAGTCGTGGAGAACGTGGCGGCGATGGAGGCACACTTTGGGGCTCCCCCACCTCCTTGCCATTCCATTTGTAGCTTCACGGGGACAATGGCAGTGGAGGAGTCCATGGGAGGTGGAAGGTCGGGGATGCTGTAGCCCGGCCTTTGTTCATTATGTACTCAGGCGCACGCGGTTTCCATTCACAGACCAAGCTGCTTCGGGACCCCCAGAGGACAAGACAAGAGAATCTGCGCTCTAAGCACCAAAGCTATTTTTATGTGTGCGAGGGGCGAGGTGAGGTGCTGCTGCAGGCCGAGCTTCAGCTGTCCCCGCATGCAGAACTGGAATTGAGGCAGAATTAGAAGCGTGAGTCAGAGGAGGTCCCCGTGAGAGGAGCATTCGGGATGGCACTAGGACTCTCACAAGTCTTTTGCAGAAGCACCCAGGGTAGATGAAGGAGATTTTCTTTGGGGGATGGGGTGCAGGAGGGGGTAAGGAACAACCCAGATAGTTCCACTGGTAGTCTCTGAGTAGGGAGTGAATTGTTTCCCCAAGTCAAACGCTCCTGTTTCAGGTTTCCAATGGTCCCTCTGGATGGTCAAGGCCCTGCTTCTCACGAAGCTTTCCTCTGGGCCCACATGTGGTGCAGGGCCCAGGCTACTGAGTGACTTCTGACTGCTCCTGTGTCAACTGAGCTGCTTCATCTCTAAAGGAGGGGCAGATGAGATCATAGAGTAAAAATAATAATAAATAAGACATTAGCAAGTACCGCAGTGAAACATAATAATGCATTCCATGCACCCACGAGTCAAAGGTTCCAGATAAAGGTTCACCCCACCCCCACCCCCTGGTTAATTGCCGTCGCTGTTTCGGCTAGACCTCTACGCGGATTTTCCACAATACCAGGTGTGTTCCCAGCCCCTGGGACACGCCGCTGTAGCATCTCTGAAGTCAGGCGCATCATCTTCTGGCCAGTGGTTTGTCGTGGCATAGTTTACACTGTCTTCTGTTTTTCATTTGTAGTCCTACATAAAATAATGGTGTGTTTTACAATCCATGTGCCTTACGCCAGATGAAACATGGGGCGTGTGTATCCATAGAAACAATGTCATATTGATTTTTGATTAAAAAAAAAATGATACCATATTGGATCTATCATGCCGCAGCTTGCTTTTTTTTTCTTCTCTTTTCCTCCACATGGTGCAGGGAGAGCTCCCTCTTCCCTAACTGCGGCATGGCTTGCACAGCATGGTGCACCGTGGTTTATGCAACAGGTCCCCTGGAGTGGCATTTAGGTTGTTTCCAATGGTCTGCTTTTCCCTGTAGTTGTGGAGAAGAGGAGATTTGGGACAGCATTTATTCCATTCCATTTCCTTCTACTCCACTGCTCCTGTTCTGTCCCCTCCTACTTCTTCCTACTCACACCACTGATCCCATCCTGCCCTGTCCCTTCCTATCTTTGTCCTTTCCTGCCCTGTCCTTATCTGTGCCAGCCCTTCCCATCCTTTTCCTATCCCATTCCGTCCTTCCATCCTATTTCATCCCATTCCATGTGTCCCACCTCTCTAGTCTCCTTTCCCATTCCACATTGTAGATAGATCCAAGGGAAACCAGAACCTACCTCTGCAGTGGCTTCTGGCTGGGGAGGGAGGGAGGCCTATAATAAAACTTGACTCTGAGCTCTGTACCATTGCAGCTCCGCTTGAGCTGGGCTCCAGTGCCTCAACCTGTAATCATACCTACTCGGGAGGCTGAGATCTGAGAATTGTGGTTTGAAGCCAGGAAAATCCATGAGACTTTTAGCTCTAGTTAACCAGTGACAAAGCTGAAATTGGAGGCACACCTCGACTGACAGCTTTGAGTGAGAAAGTCAAGCAAAAGTGCAACGTACAAAGCTTTGAGTTCAAGCCCCAGTACCAATATATACACACCCACACTCCCTCCCAAAAAAGAAGTTCAGTTGTTGGTGGGACATGGCTATTGGCATGGTTCTGAGGAAGCTATTTTAGCCTTCAGTTTATACTCATTCTGGGTAGCTGAGGCTGACGAGATGAACAGGAATCACAAAAATAGTGCCATAGTAGTGACATATCACTCTTGACTTACATGGGCAAGAATGGAAACTTTCTCCTGATGACTTGTTGGGCTCTTGTGGTGTTTTTCTGTTTGCCTGCCACTGGGAACAGAGCCACCTGTCTGCCCTGTGGCACTTGGTTGCTCTTCATGGAGATGCCCAGCCATCTCTCACTGGAAGCAGGAATCATGAGAGAGGAGGGAGGGAAGGGAGGGGGAGATTACCTGCCTGACCTGGTATATGGCTTCCTGCAGTGATTCCCAGAGGTTTTAAGTGCCTGTGGTTAACTTCAGTCTTGTGACAATGCAGTTTCTAACTTATCAGGCCTGGTCTAGCTGAGGTCCTGAATGTTTCCTCAGCTCCCAGGGCTGCAGGCACTGTGGATTCATGGTCCACACTTTGAGCAGCAAGGACTCTAAGAGCCAAATGCAAACTGTGGAGGCTGGGGGACTGGCAGAGCTTGACAGGGAGTTGGGGCTTCTGGAACCAAGGGCAGTTGAACCTGGCACTCCTTTCTCTAGCCTGTAGGTTGTTCTGCTTAGGGCTTCGAGCTCATTGACTGCAAGGTGGCACCTGGTATAGATTAAGTCTTCACTCGGAGGTACTGACGTTGGTGTTGGAGGAGAGCTGCTGGCCTTGACCTTGTCCTTCAGGCACCAGTAACAACCATGCTAGTTAGCGTTGTTGTCTTACTTCATTCTAATTTCTATAACAAAATGCCTAAGATGGGGTCATGGATAAGTAGCAACAGAAATTTGTTGCTCACAATTGTGGAGTTTGGAAAGTCTGGCGGATTCCAGCTAGGTGCTGATGGCTCACACCTGTAATCCTAGCTACTCAGGAAGCTGAAATTTGAGGATCATGGTTCAAAGCCAGCATGGGAAGGAATGTCCATGAGACTCTTATTTCCAATTAACCACCAGAAAACTGGAAGTGGCACTGTGGCTCCAGTGATAGAGCTCTCGCCTTGAGCTGAAGAGCACAGGGACAGCGCCCAGGTCCAGAGTTCAAGTGCCACAACTGATCGCTCCCCTCCAAAAAAAAAAAAGATTCTTGCAGATTCCAGCATAAGGGTCAATTTTTCATAAGTGGCAATTTCTTTTTTTGTGTGCTTGGGCGATGTCCTTGCGCTCTTTTTGCTCAAGGCTAAAGCTATACCACTTTGAGCCTCAGCTCCACTTCTGGTTTTCTGGTAGTTAACTAGAAATAAGAGTTTGGTGTACTTTCCTTCCTTGGCTGGCTTTAGAACATGATCCTCAGATCTCAGCCTCCTGAGTAGCTAGGATTACAGGTGTCAGCCACCGGGGCCTGGCTTCCATTTATAATTTTGGAGGAGGACATAAACATTCAGATCATGACCCTGAAAACAAATGTCCCTGAGGCTCCTGCTGCTCCTGCTTGAGAGCTATTGGTCTTGCAAAGTATTAAAGAACCACTGGAATCACAACAATAGACAAAAATATAAGAATTGTCTCAGCTATGCAAAATCTATTTCTACAGAAGAGTGAGCCATCAGCCAAAAATCCGGCAAGGAAGCACACAAAGCAGGCAGGCTGCCCCACTATTTCCCCTAACACAGCAGGTCCCGCCCCTTTGCTCAGATTGGTTGTGCTCAGCTTCACAACCTGCTCCTGATAAGGTAAAATTATTTACATAAGGTTACTTTGAAATTACATTAACAGTAATCTCAAAATGTACTTGCACCCTCTGCTATTTCTTGAACAATCTGAAGTGTGTCTTAAGTCCATCTTGAAACCAGTTTAAGACAAAAATCTTACATTTCAAAAGATCCTCCTTATTCCGAAGTTGTTCCTCTTTCTCTTAACAAGAACCTAGCCACCAGGCCAAAGCAGGAACTTTAAAGCAACACACTTTGATAGAAAAGAGGTTTTTCTCCCAGAAGGATTGTAGTCTGGTCTCCATATGGCCAGTGTTGGCACTGTGCTGATGTGAGGAAGGTATTTGATGGGTGTGTATTGCACGAAGAGGGCATTGTGAGGAGGCATCTCTTTTTTTGGTGGCATTGGGTTTGAACTCAGGGTTTTGCGCTTACTAGGTACCATACCTCCATATGAGCCACACCTTCACTTCTGAGCCAAACCTCCATCTTTTTTCCCCCCCTCATCCTCTGGTTGCTTGTGTGACAGGGTTTCCTCTTTCTGCTCATGCATTTGCTGGACTTTGATTCTTCTGTTACTTCTTTCTTGCCATAGTACATGCCAGCACACTCTGCTTCTTCCATTGAGATGAAGCCTTGCAGATTTTTCTGCCTGGGGACGTGAGTCATGAGTCTCCTGATCTCAGCCTCCCGGTAGCTAGGATGACAGTTGTGCACCACCTTGCCCAGCTATAGGTTGAGATGCAGGATTCTTTCATGTTTTCCCAGGCTGTTCTTGAACCATAATTCTCTGTTTTCCAAGTATCTAAGATGATAGGCACGAGTCACTAGTATCCTGCTATGTAGACAACCTCTTTAACCCCCTAGTCAGAAGGACTGAGGTAGCCCCACCTACCTGAGGAGCCATGGTGCATGTTGAAATTCAACTCATTCCTTGGCTTTCCCCAGCACTCACAGGTTGCATCTTCTTGCAAAATGACTTGGATTTATTTATTTAGTTAGTTAGTTGGTCGTTGGGCTTGAACTGTGGGCCTGGGCACTGGCTCTTCAGCTCAAGGCCAGTGCCCTGCCACTTGAGCCACAGCACCACTTCTGGCTTTTTCTGCTTATGTGGCGCTGAGGAATCGAACCCAGGGCCTCATACATGCAAGGCAAGCACTCTACCACTGAGCCACCTTCCTAGCCAGTACTTGGATTTTTAACCTGTGTCTGTCTTTTCTGAGCTGAGCAGTGGGAAGATAGGCTTGTGTTCTTTCTCATGGTGTCCTGAGGCCCCAACATTCCCTAGGTGTCTTATCAATTCCTGCTTAACTTTCTAGGAAGAATCTGCTCTTCCAATGGTGACTGCTTTGTTTTTATTTATTTATTTTTTTGTCAGTCATGGGGCTTGAACTCTGGGCCTGGGCACTGTCCCTCATCTCTTCAGCGCAAAGCTAGTGTTCTTCTACTTGAGCCACAGAGCCACTTCGTTTTCTGGTGGTTTAGAGTCTCACGTACTTTCCTGCCAGGGCTGACTTTGAACCACGATCCTCAGATCTCAGCCTCCTTAGTAGCTAGGATTACAAGTGTGAGCCACTGGTGCCCAGCGATTGCTTTGGTTCTACTGAAGAGCAGGCTGGTGCTGCCAGCCCCCATTCATTCAAAGCAGTTATTAGTCTATTGGTTGCTTCCTGTCAGTCTGTTCAGTTATTGAGCTATGTAGTTTCTGTGGGAGCTAATGGAGTGCTGGGTAATGGACACCACACTGAGCCTTACCCAGACCCGGGACCATGACAGCCCTGAGAGCTTCTGGGGGAGGTTTGGCCACGGTGCCGTGAGAGTACTGAGCAGACTCCATGTGGCTGGCTGGGAAGGTGGGTAAAGTTGGGTCTGAGATTTGCAGGGATTGCAGGTGCCAGCAAGGCCAGGCCCTCTTCCATGTAAGACTTTGTTTTGTAAGAATTGAAGATTTTTTTTTAAACCAATAAAACAAACAAACAAAAACACTGGAGAATGGATGAATAGATGACATGTTCTCAAGACTTAGTTTAACTTTTGTCTATTTTGAATCCTGTGAGAAGAGTCTTGGTCTTGAGTCTGAAATGAGTAAGACATGATTGAGTGAAAGCTCTGGATCCCTGAGCTCGGATGGGGCAGTGAGTGGAGGGTAGCATGTGTCAAGGCCCAGAAGAAGCAGAGGTTAAAGTAGCCTGATCATAGACCAGCAGGGAAGCCAGGAAACTAGGCACTTTGGGACTTTGAGGGGAAGGGAGTGTGTGGATGAGGTTGATGGTCATTTGAATCAGATCACATGGGACCTTGGATGTCACAGGGAGGAGCAGGGATTTTCTCTTAAGACTAATGGGGCACCTCTGGTAGGGACAAGTCAAGGGATGGCATGAAGAGGTCTCTGTTGCTGCTGTGGAGAGAATGGATAGGTCTCTGCATAATCCTGGGGGGCTTGTTGATTTTGTTTTTTTTTTTGTTTTTTATTTTTCCATTTGGAGTTGGTAGGATGTAAGGCAGTGGCTCCTGGGGCCATGACCCCACCTTATTCAATTTCTAGATTCTTTTTCCCTTTCTGGGTCAGCCAAGAAGAACTCAGAAACCTTTGGGGTGATGTCTAGATTTCTGTCACTTGAAGTGACCTATTTTTCTTCCATCTTGCTCCTGAATTTTTTATGAATGGATGATTACAAAAAATGCAACAGGGTCATTTGTTTTAATTTCCTTCTGACACTATCACTGGCTGGAAGCTGGCCTCCAGGTGATGGTTGGCCTAGGCTTTCTCTTGAGAGAACAGTCCTCCTCCACATGGCACTGGCCCCCAAACGGCCTGTGAGTCTAGCACATGGATCTGAGGCTGTGGATCAGTACCAGGATGGGTTCATGGCCAGTTGCCTGCAGCAATGTCTGGTTTGGAGATGAGTGCCTGACAGCTTTATCCCACCTGGTTCATCAACTTGCTCGCTGGAAACCTGTTCTTCATGGGGAAGTGGGCAATGGGGACTGAGGCGGATACCAGCCTCTAATGCTCATGAGACCAAAATTTCTATTTCTTTTTGGTAGCCTTTTGTGGTCATGTTGTCCATATTTCTAGTCTTGATTTGTGTACTTCTCATGCCATCTTCTGCCTGGATCCCCACTCTTTTCCCCCAAAACCACATTCCTGTTTGCTTTCCAAAGCCCTCCCTGATCTCCAGCAGACAGGCTGCCGGCAGTCCATACTCTTTCTTTGGGGCTCCCAGGAGCACGAGGATACTCCCTCATTTTTCCAAATACACTCCTCTTGTTTTATGCTTCCTATATAAATTCACTGCTAATGATCTATTAAAAAGAAACCAAAAGACAAAAAGAAAATGTAGCCGTCATCCACAGGTCCAGAGCAGTCATTGTGGCCTTCAGTGTCCTGAGCCTTGTTTCTGTGTGGTTTCGCTTTCCTGTAGATTGTAAACCTGTGTTCAGTTCAATATTGTCTTGAAGCCTCTTTGGACCCTCTCTTGTCTACAGGTTGCAGCATCAGCTTGTGCTTGGGTATGTATTATGGTCCCCTGTAGGGGAGGCAGGACATGTCCCATCCAGCATTCAGCATTCCATGTCATGCTGTGACAGTGTATGGGCCTAGCATCTAAGCATCAGGGCCATGGGACATGTGCGTGTTCATGCACGGGTGTGTGTGTGTGTGTGTGTGTGTGTGTGTGTGTGTGTGTGTCTTTCTCTTTGGGTACCAGAGCCAAACCTGTATTGAAGGCCTTTGTTGTCTCCAGATCCAAATATCCTCTCCTTTCTTCCAGAAAAGAGACCACAGAGCCCCACTCTGCTCTGATTAAATCTTTAAAAGTTTAGTCTGGCCAAGTGCCAGTGGCTCATGTTTGTAATCTTAGCTACTTGGGAGTCTGAGATCTGAGAATCATGGTTGAAGCCAGCCTGGGCTGGAAAGTCTATGGGACTCAAATCTCCAATTAGTGGTCAAAAAGTCAGCAGTGGGGCTGTGGCTTAAGTGGCAGAGCCTTGAATGAATAAGCTCTGATGTCAAGCCCCAGTACTAATACAAAACTGAATAAACAAAAAAACCAAACAAAACCAAAATCATGCCCAAATCTCACACGGTGAAAAGACGTGAAGGGTAAAGTGAGTGGATGGGGAAAACACTGGGAAGGGTTAGCACCTGCTCATGTGCCTCTCAGGGTAGGAAGTGGGCCAGAGGTGGTGGTAACAGGATGGACTCCTCAGGCCTGGAGGTCCCAATGTACTTTTGAGTTTTCATGCCAGGCAGCAGCTCTGGCAGCTAAGTGTGAAGGCCTCAAGGCTGCCTTTTGGGAGCCTGGTGCTTATTGGGCTGTGCACAGCATTACATGGGTATGGAGTTCTGTCCTGTGTGATAAGATACCATTCTTGGTGCTCCCTCAGGACCCACTGGAACTTCATTTCCCCAACCATTGCACATTAGCATGCATCAGGCCCCATCATGGACTTTGCTCCCATGGATGGGATGCAAGGACAGAGTGATCAAGCACCCTGGTTTGTCTAGGACTGACTGAGGGGCTTCTTGGAACATAATATGTTCAGTTATGAGATGTAGAAAGCTCTAGACAAATTGGTTAAGTTGTTCATCCCTTGGTCTTCTTACAAGAAAGGTCTTCTGCTACAGATGTGGCATGCTTAGTGAGAACTTTCCATGGTGTTGTGATGTCCCAGAGGACATCCTCTCTACCCTGTGGTCCTCTCTGGGCACAGTGTGGCCAGGGGCTGGAGCAAGGGTAGCTTTCCAGTGCATCTCAGAGGCCTGGTTAGAGCTGCCCACATCAGTCTCCAGAACTGCAGTCCATTCTGAAGGAGAGCTATGTTCTTTGTGCTTTGAGGCTGAAGGTGGGTACTGT